>NC_084468.1:130626250-131860625 GCF_027409185.1 Cynocephalus volans | reverse complement strand
AGTGAGAACAAGGAAGGAAAATGGGAGTGTTGTGGTGAGCCCCAAATCTTCTACATGCTCCAGTGCAGGACAGCCTTGTACAATAACCTTTTATGGAGTAACTGGTCAGTAGATGCCCTTTCCAAGATAGTCATCATTGGGAGCAGTTCAAAGGACTTGATGAAAGGGAACAGGGTGAAGAGTTAAAGACTGGAGCTGTCAGAACCCTGAGTGAAGTTGTGAAGCAAGGTTGTTGACAAAGATTCTGCAGAATAATTATCCCTCCCTAGCAACGATTTTAAAAGGATTGGAAGAGCTTGAGTTTCCTCAGACTTCACCGTACACGGATGTATTTAATGACAATTCTGCCCACTGGTTCCCTGTACAAAAGCTAGAACAACTTGCCATGGATATTTATTTGGGCATTGGGAAGAACCAAATTATCAGGACTCTGAGGACCTTGCCATCATCAGGAAGAAGGCAGAAGATCCTTCAGGAGACAGCAGAGGGAGTGCAGAACCCGGCCCTGCAGTAGCTGTGAAAAGCATCTGCAGAGAGGTCATGCCTGCCCTGAGACCAGAGCTGGTCGTTCTCCAGGAGGCTTTTGCACTTGGAGTTGATCTCAGCACCATGACTGCAGTCCAGAGGAGACACACAGAGCAGCTGAGGAGCAGCGAGCCAACCACCCTTCTCGCCCTCTGGACAGCCTCATCAAGCAAGGACACACCCCATCCGAGAGGCAGGTAAACTGATTTTCCCAGCAACTCACTGTGAGGGGATCCCACTCCTTGAAGTACTCCTTCTTGAGCAGAGAGATGATGGCCATGGCCAGGTCCACGTGGTCCGACATCCTGTACTCCTCCTAGGACTTGTCCCGGAGAGTTTCCAAGAGCGGGCACACTCGTCCAGGGTGGGGGGTTACTGCAGTTGGGCTGCATCTGCAACTCACACTCCTCCGCCATCGTCAGGACTTTGCTGAGGTTGGCGATGACCTGCTTCTCCGGGTCCAAGACCTCAGAACATCTTGTCCAGCTCGTGGGAGAGGTTGACCACCATATGCCACTCATACTGTAGCTGCTGGTCGTGCTGGATGATCTCCTGCTCCGTGAGGGCAATGTGCAGATGCAGGCTGTGCTTCAGCCCTGGCAGCGTGAAGCCGGGGCCTCGGCCTCTTTGCTGAGCTGTGGTGGCTGTAGGGACAGCAGCGTAGCCGGTTGTTAGGGACATTGTGCTGTGACTGATCTGGCTGTAGCTGGATATGGCTTTGGTATCAAATGATATTAAGAAATTCTTGCTATTTTTGTTAGGTAGGATAATGATAACTGTAGTTTGCAAGAAAATGTGTATATTTTTCAAATGCACGTTCAAATATAATGAAATTAAGGGACACGAGGTTTACAATTGCCCCTAAAATGCTTCAGCTAAAAAAAAAAAAGAGAATGCAAAATATTGAAAATGTGATTTGACTATGATTACTGACTGTGTGATAACTACATGGAGTTTGTTATATGTTATCTCTGTGTTTCAAAATGTTTATAATTAAAATTTTCGTTTTCAAAAAATGTGAGACCATGGGGTCACCACCTTTCCTCCACTCTTCTTTTTCTCTCCTCTTGTATCCACCAAAGTATGGCACAGATTTTCCAGTTACTCCATCTGCAAGTGACATCACAGTGCAAATGCTATACATCGATAATAAATTGCAAGTGCACAGACTCACATTTCTCATCTTGTTTTGTACAAGATAGAGCATTAACCAATCCATTCATGCAGGACCTTTTAAGTCTTATTAATTTTTTTTTTCTTCAAAAGTTATGGGAAGCCAGCAAAGGGTTTTAAATAGGAGAATGGCATGATCACATTTGAGAACTGAAAAGATCACTCTTACTGCCCCCTGGAAAATGAATTATAGGATCAGCAAAGGGGATGCAAGGAATCCACCTAGGTCAATAATTTATTTGTTCAAATATATTTATTGACAATTTTGTATGTGCTAAGCAAACTTCTAAGTGCTGAAGTAATGTGATAGTAGAGGTGCTTGATGATCATAGTTTGAATTACGGTAATCATGGAGGAAATTTAAAGACTTGGACTCATTTAAAAGATACTTAGGAGACAAATTAAGTGAAAAGTAATTGGCAATGGTTTGGTAACGGAGAAGGGTCAAGTTTGACTCATTTCTGAGTCAGAGATGGAATATCTACAACGAAGAATACCAGGTTTATAAGAAAAGATTATACATTGTTATGTTGAACATGTTGAGCTTGATAGACTTGTCAAGTAAGTTAGTTGAACATATGGATCTGGATCTTAGGAGAAAAGTCTTGGCTGCTAGGAGTCTTGGAGATAAATTTGTGATTGGTCCATCAGTATAATAGTGGCACATTTTCCTTATCATCTTCCTCTTAACAACTTTTCATGAACTCGGTAACTTTATTAATTTTTGTCAAGTCATCCTGTGCTGCAATTGTCTACTCCTGCCTTTGTACCCCTGTCATCCTGGCACAGGCTGCTATCATGGTGTCCATACCCTTTCTCCTTACTTGCTTGTTTTTCAGCTGCCCCCTCCTATCTGATTGTATGGCCTTTTAGGACAGGCACCATGACTTACCCTTTATTAGCAAGTGTCTGACACTGTAGACTCTTAATTCTATGGTCACTTAAAGGTATAAATAAGGAGGCAGATTAAGACCATCTAACAATTAAAACCATAGGTTTCCTCTACTATGTTTCCAAAATTGTCTTTTAGAATAAATAGCAATAGCAACCTCATCCCTTATCTCCCTTCTTCCCCCTACCCCCACACAGGTAGTAAGTAGAGGAATGGAGATCTGAAGTAGATAATGTAGCAAATTTGAAGGATGTATAAAAATATTTTTCAAGTAAGGAAGCTAAGTCACCAGCAGTTGGATTACAAAAACACCACAGAAATAGTTTAAACTGAGGAAATTCTTATAGCTTGCTGTTTATCCAAGTGGCAAATAATCAAGTGTGTCATGTAGGGGAGGAAAAACTTTTCCTCTGCCCTCTTAGGTTCTATAGCTGGAGTCTGCAAATTAAACTGACAAAAGACAGATTAACAGAAGAAAAGGCATACATATTTTAATGATGTTATATTTTTACACGGATGGTGGGGGAGAGGTTCACAGAAAAGAAGTGAAAACCCTGAGGAGGTGGTTAGACCCAGGAGCTTATAAACCTTTTTAACAAAGAGTGACAAACTGGAAAAGTTACTAGACAAGGGAAAAGAGGTTTGGGTTTCTAGGGGCAGTAAATTGTGAGAAGGTAAGTATATAGGGAAACTGATGGAAAATATGGATTGTTTAGTAAGTTTTTTTTTTTTTTTTTTTTTTTTTTTTTTTAAGATGCAGACTGGGCCTAGCCTGTGGCGCACTCGGGAGGGTGCAGTGCTGGGAGTGCAGTGACGCTCCCAGCGGCCGCGGGTTCGGATCCTATATAGGAATGGCCGGTGCACTCACTGGCTGAGTGCCGGTCACGAAAAAGACAAAAAAAAAAAAAAGATGCAGACTAAAATCTGTATAGTCTCCAGTGATTAATAGTTGTCTTCTCTTCCTGATATGGGAGAAGAAAGGGAGACACCTTCACAAAAGGAAGTTTATGGAGCTCCAGTGGCGCAATCAGTTAGCGCGCGGTACTTATACAAAAGCAAGTTTATGCCCTGTTCAAAAAGGGGGAGGGCAGAGAGTTCTTCCTGTGTCTGCTGCTTCTCAATTGCCTTCAGCTCAAAATTATTCTTAGGCCAAATTGGTGTATTTGGGGATGGCATGTTCTGATCACCTTCAGTCATATAATGCAATTATAACTACTAATATGCATATATCATATTAGTAGTTTATCATATTAGTACCATATCACCTTGCTTTATTGAATTTCAACTTCTTATCTGTAAAATGAAAAAAAAAAAAGAACTAAGATCATCTCTAGTGTTTGTTCTCATCTCAAATTTTGTTAGAAGACATACTTTTCATTATCTGTTCTACTTGATTCTCACATTCACAGAAACTGCAATCTTAAAAGAATTTCTAATAAAGGACATATGGGATGTTCTAAGAGAAGATTAATCATGTGAGGATTAATCATGGAGAAGCTTAACCTATTCCTTCAATAGACAGTTTACCAAAAAGCTGCAGGTTTTCAAATTTAATATTCAATTTTGCAGCTGAAGATTTTAAAATTTCTGAAACCAGCCACTCAGTTTGTAATATAATTTTAATTGTATACTTAAAAACCAAAACAGAGTTATGTGAAATGTGGTCTACTGAATATGCTAAAATGCGGTTCATAGGAATCATTATATCACATTCATGTAGTATAAAAGTCTAGTACCTATTGGAATTAGTATTATCCTTGGAGAACCATTGAGGTATTCATTATTCACTTGTGATTTCAAACATTACTTAATGACTAGATATTCAGTAAGTTTCCTAGATTTATGAGCAAGTCAAAATGTATTGACTATGCATTTTGTCCTAGTTTGTATAAGCTACATCGTTATTTAAAGTGTCTACCTATGGCAATGGAAGCAATTACCAATCCAACCAGACTTCAAAACCCTAGAGTATGTGAGGACACAAGAAATTCAAGACAAATGCAATTACTGTTACTATTTCAAGCCTGAGATGGGTGAGGGAACTCTGCATACTTTCAATGCCGATGTTGTCTCATTGGGGTATGTTTGTGTGTGTTTTAGGGTATTGATGCCTCAATATAATTATTCTTTTTTTATGATCAAAAATATGATCAATAATGTCAAAATAAGACTAAAAATAAAACTTGTTTCTGTTTTTACATTGCTGATCTAACTAGATGCACCAACCATGAGCAAAATTGGTGAGCTTAAATCTGTGTCATGATTCTAACTGATGTATCAAAGCTTCAGGGTGATTCTGCCTTTGGCATCACTTAAACTTAATATGAACAATATCACTTAAAACAATCACATAATAGGGCCTTTATTGTTGGTTCATTAGCATCCAGAGACAGTTTTGCAAGGGATTTTTCCCTTCTATTCAGCAGGAGGTTTTTCCTTTCTTCTCGCTGACATTGTGTTTTTATCTGAGAAGATTGCTGTGAGTGATCAGATGCCGAATACAACATGAGTTTTTTATCTAAGTTTTGTAGAAAAAAAAATGACCTGGGAAAGTATCCATTCCGCTACTAGAAAAAAACTTTAAAATGGAAATTAGAATTATAATATGCCATGGTGTCATATTAAAACTAGGACCCAGTGCCAATTTTATTATAATCAGTTTACCAGTCACCCATGGAAACAACTCTTTTGCTGACTAAATTACTATACATTCCCAAATTTTGGAAGAGAAATCTACACAGATGCAGAATCTAAATAGAACAAAGCAGAATAAAGAGTTGGCAATATTCCACTGAATTAGGGCAGTGGAGACAAATAGTTTGTAGAATTCAGCCATTTTCCCAACTGTGCCCCCACAAGTATTTTTGTTATATGAATTCAATCATTTATTTATTCAAAGGTTTATTTAGCACCTACTGTATGCCAGGCAGCATTCTAGAAACATGGGAAACATCTTTGATCTAAAGAGTCAAAAAATTCCTGCTAACAAAGAGTTTATGCTCTAGTAGAGAAACAAACAAATGAAAATAAACAAAATGAATAAAATGTGGACTATGTTATATGCTTCTAAATACCACAGGGGAATGGGCGGGTGGGGAGGAAGGGCCAAAAAGGGGATAGAGCATCCTGGGAGTAGGTGGTACTTCAATTTAAGTGGAATGGGTAGGAAAAATTGTACTCAGGAGGTGACATTTGAGCAAACACCTGAAGGAGGTGAGAAACTGAGCAAAGTGGATAATTGAGGAGAAATTCTGAGAAGCAGAATGAACAGCAAAGACAAAGAGCCTGAGGAGAGAGTGTCTAGAGTGTTTCAGAAACAGCTGGGGAGCCCACATAGTTGGAAAGAAATAAATGAGGAGGTGAATAGTTGGAGGTGAGGTGAGAGAGCTAAAGAGGAGGGGCTATTACAAAGTTTTTTGCTGTTAGCCTGAGGGAAATGAGAAGCTTAGTGGAGTGTTGATCAGAAGAGAGACGTAACTGACTGTGGGTGCTGTGTAGACAACAGACTGAAGGGAAAGGACAGGCAGAAATAGGGACTATTAAGAGCTATTCCAATAATCCAGGCAGGACACAATCATGGCTGGGAAGAAGACAGTGACAATGGAGATGATGAAAAGTGTTCAGATTTCGAATAAATTCATGAGATATAGCCACAGAACATGCTATGGGGTTGGATGTACTTATGTGAGAGAAAAAGCAATCAAAGTCTAATGGTTTTCACCTGAACATTTAAAAGATGGCGGGATTTACTTAGCTGAAGAAGAAGGTGACATGTGTGAACGAAGCTGCTTGGGGGAAACTCAGGAGTTCAGTTCTGGACATGTGAATTTTGGAATGACTATCACACATTTAAGCAGAGTTACAAGGGGTCAATGAGATATCAACTCTAAATATTAATAAAAACACTTTTTTCTCAATTTAATCTTAAATAGCATTATTTCAGAACAGAATGGAGACATATGAAACCCAATTTCAGGAAGCACACATGCTACATGGAATTAGGGGGTACAGAATGTCAATTGGCCCTCTCTCCCTCTCTTTCCTGCATCATAGGATCTCTTAGCACTCTTCTTCTTTGCACATTTACTTATTCTGTTTGCTTCTACCCAATTTCCTCTGCCCTATAACACATGGGTCTTTACAGTAGCAGTGTCAGACAGAATACATAAACATGACTTTCTAACTTGGCTACCACCTAATTGATCCTCTTCTTCCAAAAGAGAATCCATTTGCCCAGTTGTGTTAAGAATTTCCTCCCTGTGCCCATTTTTAAATTGGGTTATTTGGGTTTTTTTTGCTGTAAAGTTGTTTGAGTTCCTTGTATATTCTGGATATTAATCCTTTGTTAGATGTATATTTTGCAAATATTTTCTCCTACTCTGTTGGTTGTCTTTTCACTCCGTTGTTTCTTTTGCTGTGCAGAAGCTTTTTAGTTTGATATAATCACATTTGTTTGTTTTTACTTTAGTTGCCTTTGCTTTTGGGGCCCTATTCATGAAGTCTCTACCCACTCCTACTTCCCGGAGAGTTTCCTCCATTTTCTTTAAGGAGTTTTATTGTTTCAGAACGTATATTTAATTCTAATCCATTTTAAGTTGATTTTGGTATATGGTGAGAGGTACAGGTCTAGTTTTATTCTCCTACATATGAATATCCAATTTTCCCAGCACCATTTGCTGAAGAGGCAGTCTCTTCCCCAGTGTGTGGATTTGCTGCCTTTGTCAAAGATCAGATGGCTGTAAGTGTGTGGGTTGATTCCTGGGTTCTCTTTTCTATTCCACTGATCAGTGTGTCTGTTTCTACACCAGTACCATGCTGTTTTTGGTTATTATAGCTTTGCAGTATAGTTTAAAGTCAGGTAGTGTTATGCCTCCAGCTTTATTTATTTTTTTGCTCAGTGTTGCTTTGGCTGTGCATGGTCTTTTGTTATTCCATATAGATGTCTGGATAGTTTTTTCCATTTCTGAGAAAAATATCATTGGAATTTTGATGGGGATTGCATTGAATCTGTAGATCACTTTGGGTAATATGAACATTTTCACAATGTTTAATTCTTCTGATCCAAGAGCATGGGATATATTTCCATCTTCTTGTGTCCTCTTTAATTTCTCTCAACAGAGGTTTGTAGTTCTCTTCATAGAGATTTTTCACATCCTTGGTTAACTTTATTCCTAACTATTTTAATTTTTGATGGCTATTATAAATGGGCAGGCTTTCCTGATTTCTTTTTCTGCATGTTCACTGTTGGAGTATAGAAATGCTACTGATTTTGGTGTGTTGATTTTGGCAAAGGAGCTGAGTAGGCATTTCTCAAAGGAAGATATACGAATGGACAACAGACACATGAAAAAATGCTCAACATCACTCAGCATCCAGGAAATGCAAATCAAAACCACTTTGAGATACCATCTTACTCCAGTCAGGATGGCTAATTTCCAAAAGACTGAGAATGATAAGTGCCAGAGAGGTTGCAGAGAAAAAGGAACTCACATACACTGTTGGTGGGACTGCAAAATGGTGCAGCCTTTATGGAAAATGGTATGGAGGTTCCTCAAACAATTGCAGATAGATCTACCATATGACCGAGCTATCCCACTGCTGGGAATATACCCAGAGGAATGGAAATCATCAAGTCGAAGGGATACCTGTACTCCAATGTATATTGCAGCACTATTTGCAATAGCCAAGAGTTGGAAACAGCCCAAATGTCCATCATCAGATGAATGGATAAGGAAACTGTGGTATATCTACACAATGGAATGCTACTCTGCTATAAAAAGAATGAAATACTACCATTTGCAACAACATGGATGGACTTACAGACAATTATATTAAGTGAAACAAGTCAGGCACAGAGAGAGAAATACCGCATGTGCTCACTTATTTGTGGGAGCTAAAAATAAATAAATAAATAAACACACAAACAAAGAAAGGGCAGGGCAGGGGGAAGAAGACACAACAATCACAACAGTTTCTTGAACTTTTAAGACAAACGAACAGGTATGATGTGGGGGGAGGAGAGAGAGAAAGAGGGGAAAGAGGAATGGGTAAAGGGTCATGAAAATCAACTATAATGTATATTGAGAAGTTAAAATAAAAAAAAAAAAAAAGAAGAATCTCCTCCCTTGGTGGGCAGGAGGAGGATTAGCAAGAGATTGGTAAAGGGACATAAAAAATGATTAAATTGTGTAATGATCAATATGGTAATTATCCTGACTTGAGCATCACATATTGCATACAGGTACTGATATTCAACACTATCCTACAGATATGTACAATCTATTATGCTTCAATTAAAAGAAAAACTCCTCTGGATTAAGAATATGTAAATGGATTGGAGAGAGATTAGCAACATCAATACTGTAGGAGTTTTAATCTAGATAGTGACTATTAGCAAATTTTCCTTAAGGTAATTAGACTTGTTTCCTCTGACTTCACATATTGCCATAACTTTGTAATTTCATCTGAATGAATAGTTTAAATATCCCAAGGCCTCCCAATATTGCTGCTGATTTGGATTTGGAATGTTGTATAGAGCTACTTTGATAAACTGAAGCAATTGATTTAGAAATGATCTCCAGGGAATAGCTAAAACAACCATCTTTCCCCAGTCACACTAAGAGCATTTTAATTACCCATGATCTTCTTGTCCTTCATTTTCTTGGGCCTGTTCAAGATATTATAAGTAGTTGTGTGCTGCTAAGCTAGCTCTGGAGGGGCAGGTGAGGATTTGTAGGATTTGCTGATTTTCATGGGCTCAATACTTCAATATGGCCAATTTCAAGCTACAAACGTGATGTCACAGAACGCAAAATTGAGAAGAGATGTGTAAAATCTGCTCTCACCAGTACAGCACATCTTTGACAGGATCCGTTTTTACTGACATGCAGTGGATCCTGGGGACCCTTTTCCCACCAGATGTGGATCATAGCGAGACTTGACAGGCATTAACAAATTCGTGATATTTAAAGAAATGGGACTGGATGAAGACAGCAAGGGAGGGGTGGAGATAGAGAGGTCAGTGCTTGGAATATGATCCCAGGTCAGACAGAAGGAGGAAGAATTATTAAGCCTGAAAAGACTCAGGTCATTAAGATAGGAGGAAAGGAGAGAGTTGACTCGACTGGAAACCCTGTGAACATCATTCCAGGTGACATTGGAAAAATAGGAGGAGGCCAGACCTTTAACAACCTCATAGATAATGTTCAGAAATTTTTGTTTATCATAAACTAGTAATTGCTTTATGTCTTGAATTGGAGATATTATCCTGTTACAAAGATTTTAATATATATTGCTTTAATTCTAGCATCTAAATAAAATTTACTTTTAGAAGGTCAGTTGATTCAGTACTAGCAAATTGGCCAATGTGCCAAACTATATTGAAAAGATACTTTTTAATTAGATGGAATAAAGTAATTATTATTTATTTTTTGTTTTAAAATTAGACATTTTTCTGTATTTTGGGAAAAAGGAACAGATTATACAATATTATAATAAAGTTTAATTTGACTCAGTAGCTTAATGTGGCCAAGTAATTCAGATGTTTAAAAAATAGAGACTGACATAACCTAGTGTGAATAGTGGCATTATTATATTAAATTGTAGAGATTTTCCCCCTACCTATTTTTCCTTCATTTAAAGCAAATACAATCTGAAAGCCTAAATTAAGGTCTTGAGTAGACATACAAGATTGAAGGCCTTTTTTAAAAGCAGAAAGATTTGTGTTTGTTCTTTTTTTACATACACATCGGACTCAATTAGATAAAAGTAAGTAGCTGAAAATGAACCCACAAAATATGTTGAGTTATTTTTTTTATTGCAGAAAAATGCATTTCTTATCTCTCTTACCACATAAATATTAATCTGGTTTTGTGTTAGAGTCAAAGAATAATCTTAAAAACTGAAAGGCCAGTGAGTGCCATTTGTATTGAATAACATCAACAGCTTCGGTCGATCCCAATCGTCTGTCACTGCACATTTTCATCTCAGCTGGGCAACCCTGGCAGTATTGCAGCAGGCTATTGTTTACTGAGAAAGCTAATATTAGGAGGAGATGTGATAAGAATGCCTTTAAAAAAAACTAATTGAATGCTATCTGTTTTTTGGCAATAGCATCTTGTATCTCTCTGTAGTTTATCACTGTAGAGTCCTTTATTCAGTCTTTTTATAAAATCCCATTATTTAAAAATTGAGGGCAGAGTGATGGCATGTAAGAAGCTTTATATATTAGTCTGATACTCAATGATAACACTTTCTCCTCTACTTCTCAACAAACCCTACTTTATTGAAAAACAAGGGAAAACCTGCAGAAAGTATTGAGATGTGAGTCATAATTCTGGGGTTCATGTCAAACATTTTTCGAGTAATTTTTCCATAGGAAAAAGCAAAGTTGAAATGTGTAAAAACATTATTAAGGTTGGGGTGAGGAATATTTCTATTAAATCATGCCCTTTCTAATGTTTTTCGGCTGATTCCTCTTATAAAGTGGTTACAAAATCCCAAAATAGGAAAAATAGATGGAGAGGTACATGATAAAGAAAATACAGCAAAATATTAATGGTAGAATCCAGCTGGGTTTTATTGTATAATTTTTTTTATGTTTTGAGTATTATTCAAAATTTTCATAATAAATCATTGGAAACAAAATACCCAAATATTTCCTTGCTGGTCATATCAGTGAAAATGGAATAGACATTTGCTTGTTTCATCAAATGATTATTTATTATGATTATGATTATGATTCTATTTGCCAAAGAAAATTCCATATTTCCAATCTGAATTTGAAGAAAGGTGAACTGGGAAGAAGAATTAATGAATTTAATTACAGTATGCAGGAAAAACACCACGGGGTGGTAAGAAAACCGCAATGGTAGTTATATTTTTGTAAGACGTCTGGAAAGAAACCAAATTGCAAAAATTCCCTGTTCTTTCCATAGAAGTGCATTAACATGATTAACTTTCAAACTAATGTTTAAAATAATTTAAGTGGAAGTTGTTTACTTTGCATTTATATTTTTACAAAATCCTTCCCAATAGTCATCCAGAAGCAAAAGGTAGGAGCTAATCCACCTTCTGGTGATATAGGCTTTCTCCTTGGCTGTACTTCTCTGGTTTGGCCATGGCGTTTGGGGACTTGGACATAGTTCTTGATCTCTCTGCCTCCTCCTTCCCTTCTGCAGGGAAGAAGATGAGAGCAGAACTATCAGATGGCCTGTAGGCGCCCATCTATGCAGTAGCACAAACACCAGCTGAACGTATTTTTGGTCAGGTACAAAGAAACAAATGGCTGTTGGTTTTCCCAAATGTTGTTTACTCTTCTGATATTCTTCCCAACAACCATCATGTATAAATATGTATGGTATTTATTTTAGTGTGCAGCTGAGTGCAAATTAAGCAAGGTGCTCTGGCAATAATATTTATTCTTTGATATGAAAGTACTGAGCTTTTTATCTGAATAAATCTGAGACTTCCTTAATGGCAACTCTTAGGCTAAACTTTACTAATAAAGAAAAAAGATTCTCAGTCCTTAGCTTTGTGTGAAATTGTGGTAGAAGTAAAGGACTTGGCGTGATTGTGACCTCTGAATCTTACACACGTCTTGAAGACATTTATATTTTATGGTAAATGCCAAGTATCTGGTAACAGTACCTACACTCTTTTTTGAAACAAAAAGTTCAGAGCAAGGATCAAAGCAGCAACAGAGGTAACAAGTGTTACAGTGAGTGGAAAGTGGAAGGCGGTCAGGAGTTGTGAGCTAGGTACCAGGACATATTTCCTAATTTAAATACACCACAGAAGAGAAGAACAAATGAAACTTTCTTTTATTAGGAACATCATTGTTTTAAATGTCTTAAAAAAAATCAAAATCTGAGCATTATATTTCTAAAATTTTCTTTTTCTTTTAAAATGATATTAACATTTCTAATCTGGAACCAAAATCTATGTTAGGCTCAGCTGTCAAAATGGTTTTTAAAATGGTTTTGGAGTAGTGAACAGATGGGGTTACTGAGGAAAGAATGATGTATTTAAGAAGATGGACTGGAACAGGTGAAGAGGCAAAACTGTAAAATTCCGCAGCACCACGGTCTCAAAAAGGCATCAGCTACAAGAACTTGCATCAGACAGCAGTAAATACAATTTAAACAATGAATAGTTTACCAGTTCAAGGCTCAGCTCAGGTAATGAAATGCACACATGAAAGGTTAAGAAGAAATGGATTTGATACTATGAATTAAGTACTTAAAAAACTGTTGGTGGGCAGAAGAGGTGGTGTCTAGTTTGGGCATCCAGGAATGACTCAGAACAATGAAGGTCTGACCTACCAAGAGCACTACCACTTTGTTGGCTACCACTGGAATTATTAATTCAAGAACACACCGTAGTAGCTGATCCAGAAATCAGGATGTGAAATCAAGAAGATGCTATTGCTGCTGTTGCTTCTGCCGCTGCTGTTGCAAATGCTTTTGGTCACCCAGGAATCTAGATAACGGTCTTTGGAACACTACAGCAGAAAAAGTCATCTTTATTTGACCTTACCTACTAGCAGAAAGAATTTTAAAAAGGTGGGGCACAGAAAAAAAGCTCACCACCTCACTTCTACCTTACAAATCATATGTAATTGTAGCTAACTGGTGGGAAATAATTAACATCCGGAATCTAAGTTGCAAGGGCATCTCAGATATAGAGGTTTTTAAAACAATTTCCAGTTGCTGTAGATCTAGCAGAAAGGTAGAAGGTAGGAGTCAATCCACAATATCCACTACAGAGTCAATATCCAAGAATAGAAAATATTTATAAATGCTTGCACAACTATTTTATATTTCAATTTCTGGACCTAAGATTACAGTGTGAGTAAGTATATTTTGTATAAAATGTAAATATATTTCTGAATTAAATATTTATATAGGTAATTCATGTTCAGATAATAGGAAAAAGTACAATCTATTGACTGGCTGCATTCAAATCCTGCCATCGCCATTCATTAAGTACTTAATCTTGTATAGCTTACTTAACTTCTGTGAACTTTAGTTTTCTCTGCCTTAAACTGAGAATTACAGTTGTAATATATCAGTCTGTTTCTGTTGCTTATAGCAAAATGCCTGGAACTGAGTGATTTGTAAAGAAAATGAAATTTATTGCTTATAGTTTTGGAGGCTGGGAAGTCCAAAGTCCAGGGAAGACTTTTGGTGAGGGCCTTGTTTGGTGGTGGCTTTCCAGCAACACAGGGGTCTCATGTGGTGTGAAATGGCAGAGCAGAGAGAGACTAACCTCTTCTTTTAAAGCCTTCAGAACTTCGCACCTGACCATCATTATCAATCCATTGATTATGGCATGGTCCTCCAATCTAATCACCTCTTCAAGGCTCCACCTTTTAATTATCATAATAAGATTTCTCACCCTCTTTATACTGTCACAGTGGGGACTAAGTTTTGGGAAGACATTCAAACCAAAGCATGTAACATCTCATAGAGTTGGTATCAAGAATGAATGAAAAAAATACATTTAAAGTGCTTATTTAGTGTCTGAGTCATTGCTGTTATTGCTGCTGTTATAGTTGTGGTTACAGTTGTATATTAGAGTCAGACAGTTAACCTACACTACTTGGGTTTGAATCCAGTTATGGAATTTACTAAGCATGTGACTGTGAAAAAATTAACTTAAAATTTCTATGCCTCAATTTCCTCATGTATAACATTAAGATTATAGTGGTACCTGTCCAGGGCTGTGATGAAATAATAAATAAAATAATACCTATAAGGTGCTTTTAATAGCGTCTGACACAAAATAAGATCTAGAATATTTTAAAAAACATCTTACATTTAGTTACTGAATTTGCTTTAGCAATATCAGTCTAGTCAATATTTTCTTTCAGAAGATTTAACACAAGGTCTTTGTTTACAGATGGCATTATAAATTATCTCAGGCATGAAACTGTCTGGACCACTACACAATATTCGTGTGCTTTCCAGATATACGATTTTACATATAATACCCATAATAACCATCATATGGGTATTATATGTAAAATCTTTACTACCACTACGGTAGATGCCAAATGACAAAAATTCTAGGATATAACACCACTAATTTTGTCTCTCAAACCAGGGAACTATGACCAGAATAAATTAAGAAAAAGAGATTCAATTGAGAGTATAATTACAAATTGATTTTATTAAAGGTAGGTTATTTATAAAAAAATTTAAAAGCATAACTGGCAAATTTAGGAAACAATACCCACTTTGAAAGACTGTCCTGTGTAGCAGAAAATATTTTGTGGATTCAATTCCCCATTCTGCCACTTTCTGTCTGTGTGACCTTAACGTGTTATAAATCTTTCTAGGCTATGGCTTTTTCCATTCTGATATGGGGCTACTTTACAGGGTTCTTAGGAAGATTACATTTAAGTTTACACATACCTGCATGCTCATAGGTTTAGCAAAAACATCTTCTGGAGTTTCTTTTATTCTAAGATTCAGGGAACATTTTATATTGAACAGTTATTTTTGTATATAAAACTTACTATCAATAATAGATTAAGTGAGACTATAGCCAATAATAAAACTTTAGATGATAAAAAAAGATGTAAACTCAATGTAAAGATAAACTGGAGAAATGCAAGCTTACAAATAATTGAAACATATTAACCTGAAAGTATAGGTAAAATTCAAGCATGGCTTGATTGTGAGGTGCAGGCTCTGTAATTACCTCAGTGGGCTGAAGTCCAGGCTTTGGAATTTAGTAGCTTCTTGAGTTTGAGCAAGTTACTTAACCTGTTAGCTTCAGTTTCCTCCTTTGTAAATAGGGATAATTAATGTACTTATCACAAAGTTGTTAGAAGCATCAAATAAGCAGCTGTGTGAGTACATAGTCAGTTTTAATGAATGTTAGCCATTATTGCCATTATCCTCATCATCATCATTAAGCATCTCCTACATATTTCAGACTCTTATTGAAGGATCAACTTCTGAAGTATCTGACATGAATAGTCAGGTCAGTGAATTAATCCTTTATTAAATAACCCAAGTTATCTCCATATTTGTAACCTGAGTTGGAGACTAGTCATCTATGTTATTTTGACTAGTAAATTTACATTTCTTTTTAAAATTATTTTTGAATTAAAAAGGCTGTACAGTGTAACAGTTAATGATAAATAATTATATAATATTTACTGTGCATGTAATGCATGTATATTAACTCATTTAATGATCAGAACAACAACTATAAGTAGCTATATGGTCATTCTTTCAATTTTGTGGATGTAGGAACTGAAGCATGGGGAGATTAATTGTTCCAAGGTCACACAGATGGCAAGAAGTAGAGTGAAAATTCAAACCCAGGCAATATGGCCCAGAGTTGGTCTTCCTAACCATCATGTAATGCTGCCTCTCAAACTCAAACTCAAAAGTAATACAGATTTGGGTTTTCATCCATAGTCCACTACTTAATTGGACATAGTTACTTAGCCCTTCCAAACCTGAGTTTCCTTATCAGTACAAGAAAACCTTATAACATTAGTAGTTAGTTAGAAAGTTGAAGAATTTCACTCTCCATAATTCAAGAAAGTGGGAGTAGACTGATTTGCACTTAAAAATCAATCATAGTGGAAGAAAAATGTCTTTTCAGAGAGTTGCATGAAAGAAATACAGATGTAGAGTGAAGGCAACATTATAGGAGTGGACACCTTTTAATAGCATGGGACTAGAAGGAATAGAATAGGAAAAGATCATGCAATGGGGAAACTTCTTGATGTATGAATGAAAGTGAGAGATTTTCAGCAGATGCCATGAGTGGTTGAATTTGAAGAATAGCAACAAAGAAGATTAATTGGCCTGGAACTGGGAAACATTGGTGAGTGGAGAAAGAAATGAAGAGTATCATTTTAAAGGGAGCTTCAGATGGGTGTGTAAAAATATTGACTACTAAAAAGATTTCTAAAGATTATTTTAAAAGAATTTTTAAGATTCTACATTTTTGGCATTTTCTTATGTGTAAAAATTATTCTTGTTGGATGAATGGTTTGCAATATTTTGTCCCATTCTGCAGGTTGCCTCTTTACATGTTGATTATTTCCTTTGCTGTGCAGAAGATTTTTAGTTTGATATAGTCCCATTTGTCTATTTTTGTTTTTGTTGACTGTACTTTAAAAGTTTTTGCCATAAAATTTTTGCTCAGACCAATGTCTTGGAGTGTTTCCCCTATGTTTTCTTCTAGTAATTTTGTAGTTTCAGGTTTTATATTAAAGTCTTGAATCCATTTTGAGTTGATTTTTGTATGTAGTGAGAGATAGAGGTCTAGTTCCTTTTTTCTGCATATGGATAGCCAGTTTTTTCAGCCCCTTACTGAAGGGACTGTCATTTGTCCAATTTATGTTCTTGGTGTCTTTGTTGAAAATCAGTTGGCTGTAGATATGTGGATTTTTTTCTGGGTTCTCTATTCTGTTCTGTTGGTCCCTGTTTTTGTTTTTATTCCAGTACCATACTGTTTTGGTTACTATAGCTTTGTAGTATATTTTGAAGTCAGGTAGTCCAGCTTTGTTCTTTTTGCTCAGGATTGTTTTGGCTATTCAGGGTCTTTTTTGGTTCCAAATGAATTTTAGGCTTTTTTTTTTTCTATTTCAGTGAAGAATGTCATTGGTATTTTGATAAGGATTGCATTGAATCTGTAGATCACTTTGTGTACCTGTCATTTGTGTCAACATGAATGAGCCTGGAAGACATTATGTTAAGTGTAATAAGTCAGGTACAGAAAAATAAATAACACATGTTTTCACTCATATGTGGGAGCTAAAAAATATTGAATTTATAGAAGAAGAATTGTGGTTATTAAAGGCAGGGAAGAGAGAGGTTGGTTAACAAACACAAAATTACAGCTAGATAGGAAAAATAAGTTCTAGTGGTCTACAATAGTGCTAGATATCTATAATTAACAAAAATTTATTGTAAGTTTTCAAATGGTTAGAAGAGAGAAGCTCAAATGCTCTTATCACAAAAAAATTATAAATTTTTGCAATATAGATATGCTAGTTGTGCTGATTTGATCACCACACACTGTATACATGTTTTGAAATATAGCTCTGTACCCCATAAATATGTATAATTATTACATGTCAAATCAAAAAGTTAGAGTTCTTTATCATTACCTTATAACTGTGTAAAAATTGGGATTATTTATTATTACCTCAGATTATATCAGAAATGAGATTCTATAGATCCCTAACTTATATTTGGATTACATTGTGGGAACTGCAACCATGAATTTTAAATCTAACTTGCTGTACTCAGCATTAAACATGCACTGTATTGAGCAAAGAGTATATTTCACCATTTTTTGGTCTGGTTAAGCAACAGTGTATTGGAGAGAGGCATCAACAAACCTGAACTTGATGGTTCTTGGGATAATGTAATAACGTCAAAGGAACACTGTGCTAATAATTTCAAAGTCGAAAATTGCAATTTTGTTCAAAATGTCTTGCTAATGACAAGATATGCCAGGAATAGAAGCAAATCTGTTCAGCACCATGTACACTCACTAAATTGAGGAAGTATGAAGAAGTACTTCATTAAATTTCCAATTGGACCTAAGTTTTGAACAAGTCTCAATGGAGACTTCCTTTCTGAAGGATTTAATATTCTTCTATTCAGATAATGTTCATGTCAGATAAACTTGGACATCTGAGAATGTGAGAATGTGACCACTGCTATGGATCTTGTAATTAAACAAAATTTTTGGTGGTGGTGTTTTTTTAAATCATTGGTTCAGACTAATTACAATAATTTCTTAAAAGCTTGAGAAATTTATGAAAAGGATCAAATGGAGAAAAAGGACTTGGTCATGGTTAGAATATGCCACTAAATCTCTAGGGATGGCCATTCTTAGAAGCAGAGAAATGCTATGTGTGAATCTGGAAGACTTAGAACTGAAGTTTTTCATAAACTCAGCTTCACAAAAATGTTTCTGAGATGGATTTATTCACTGAGAAATTATTGCTGGAATTTATCTGTTCAGTTCCTGTGCATTTTTGAGAGAGAGAAAAATGTTGGATTTTCAGCCTGACAACTTCCATGAACTGTCAGCTCTGCTAGAATGCATCTTGGAGGATCAGGAACAATTGGATTTTGTTTGTGTCAGAACTTTATATGGTAAAGATGTGTTGACTAACCTTGGTTTTCTTCACACTATCAGAGGTCTATGTGAGTTCTTGCTAATGACACTAGCACAATCCAAGGCAACAAAAGAGATGATTCCATCAGCCTTCTGGCGTGATGAAGCTTTTTACGAAAAGCTGCATACTCTTGGAGACTGAGAAACACTACAGGTGTGCTTCAGTCCTTTGGAGGTGGGCACCTATTAAATAATGTACTCATTGGGAGATATAAGTGGGCTCTCCTAACCTGATCAGAACACACACAGAGCCAGCCTTGTCTTACAAGAGATTAATCTTTATTATTTGTTTCCAGTGTTACAGTGGGTCCCAGGCAGAGCCATGTTACTGTTAGGTGTTTCTCAGGCCTGGAATAAATGCCTAGGCTGCAGAGCACTTTGGGAGTAGGAAGAGGCCCCACATTTGCTTAGATGTGACCAAGGGTGACATCTAGTGGAAGTTTATAACTGTGAGCATAGTTACCCTCTGAACACATCCTTTTCCAAGTCTTTCCACAGATGTGGACCCTCTATGGAAGGGAATTATATACCCAGCTTAACAAATACGCTTACTCAGAAATTTTCACTGCCTAAATTCAACTTCTGGGAGAAGGAAACTCAAGGAACTCTGACAGACTGTCTTAAAATATTTCCAGTGTCATGCTCATATAGGAAGGGAAGGGGAGAAAGGCAGAAAGGTTGGGCTGTGTGTTGGTAGACCTCTTGGACACACCAAATAGATTTATCTAACTGATTAATCTAAGAGTAATTAACAAAATGAAGGATTTATATTCCTTGGAATTTAACTTGGGTTGTTTGTTGGGCTATGTGGGGAGGTAGTGTTATATGTTCAAAAACAATCACAGTAGAAGAAGAACTATATATTTCAGTGGTCTACGCATGAGAATGTAGGTACCTCAGTGGTAGATACAGAATATCTATATAGGAAAAGAGGATGAAGATGAATCTGGTGGTCCATTGGAAAAGGGTTTTTGCTTGTCTGGAAGTTGCATTCACATAGCAAGTGCACTCTTTTTACAAAAACCCAATAAATGCAATAAGTAAATAAATATATACTAAGGCAGGTGGTGATAAACCATTATTATTGCTCCTCTGAGTGGAAAAAGGGCAAAAAAAGAGAAGGGGAGTAATAATACCTAAAACTTATTGAGAAATTTCTATGCATTCAAATCTAAATCAAGTGCTTTATGTGTATTTTCTCATGAAATTCCTGTATTAATCCTTTGAGGTAGATACTGTTACTATTTTCATTTTACAGATGAGAAAAATGCAAGTTCATCTTTTGTAAGATCACAAGAGGTGTTCAGCAGAAGAGCTGGTATTTGAACTCTGGTCTTTCAGATTTCAAAACTCATGCTCTTAAGCTCTGTGCTAAAAATGTCACAAGGATTGTTATCACTCCCCGGTGATATATTGCTTTGAAAAGTTTGTTCATTAAATATCCTTATCTAAATCCTATTAAGATCAACTGGATTTCTATTAGAACCCTAAATTTTATAAGCACACATGGTATAAACCTTCTTTTTTTTTCCATTGTGTGCATATATAGGAATCCTTATTTAATTTTCTTATGATTGTTTCTTCTCAGAGGCAATTTAGCAACTCAGGTCTTCACTCTGCTGTTGCCCTAAAGTAGTTAGACTAAAATGAATAATGAAGCACTTGTTTGAGAATTTACTGTATCATAGTAATACCATAATCATTTTCCTTTATGACGAGCAGATGCAAAACAAATGTAGGTCATGGGATATGCCAAATTATGAAGAACATCTGGGATAAAATGCATTTGTGCACTTTTTTTTAGGTTTTAAAAATTAGTTTTCTAGGTGGACCTCATCCTTCTGTTAATCTCATATATTTGTTTGGAATATTAGGATCTACATCAGCTCAGAGAAAGTTATTTGTGCCTTTTACATAGACTCTAAGGTCTTCAGCTTTTATTACCTTGTGCTTTCCAATCACCCCTTAAAGCCTCAAAAGAAGAAATATGATGAGAAAGAATTTCAAACTGAAAACCCTAAAATTGGTCTTGTATTTTTGTCTCTCATGTCCTTGCTTCTAAGTTTCGCCACTTAGCAGGGAATGAGATTCAGGTAATGGAAGCAGCCCAGCCACTTTTATATAAATCCGGCTGAAGAGCTCTTCCTGGGAGTGGATTTCTTGTAACTGGGGCTGAAGAATCCAAAGAAGGTTTCATGAAGGTGGAAATGATTGGGCATTCTTTGTCTTAATCCTCATGAGTACAATGCATTTAGAGAAGAATTAAGTTGTCCAGTTGTCTATTAATGAATATTCTAAGGCCAGACACATTCTATTCCAGGAATATAATGATGATATCATATTAAGAATTCCATTCCCATAATTTATTGCATCAGTACTTTTAAAGAGAACAATCATATGATATTACCGATAAACACTAAAAGAAGCAATTGACAAAATTCAACAAACAGTTCAAATAAATTAATTATTAAAAATTCTGAAAGTTGATATACAGAACTACGTAGTTAATCTAGGAGCAGGAAAGAGACTTTTAATAAAGAATATTAAAGAGAAGATAAATGACTTTGTTTTTTTAAAAATTTCAAAACTTTTCTGTGAAAAAATACTATAAACAAAACTATTAAGAATTTTATTTGAAGGGAAATTGAATTTTAGGAGGCGGAGGTTTAATATAATGAGCTATTTAAAATTGAGAATATGGAGAAAATCTAATAGCAAAATCAGCAAAAGAATTAGAGAAACCATTCCTAAAACAAAAATCCAACAGCTATCAAATATGTGCAAAGATACTCAAAGTCACTACTAGATGAGGAAACACAGTGAGATTAGTGGCTTTTAGATTGGCCCAAATTAAAAACAAAGCCAAATAAAACAATAACTGCTATTGCTGGTTGGGATATGAGCAAAGCTCTGTCACACATTGCTAGCAGAAATATGAATTTTGTAGAGTTTTAGAAAGCAACTTAGCAGTATCTATTAAAATTAAAAATACATATAATTTTGACTCTGTACTCCATCTTGGGAATCTATCATATGGAAATAAAAGTACCACTAAATAAACAAGCAAGCTTATTTTAGGATATTTTTAGTTGGAAAAACTAGGGGACAAAGTATATGTTGATCAGTAGAGGAAAATTATAGTCCATTCATATCACCGAACACTGTGTACCACTTAAAATGATGAATTAGAGCTATTCTAGTTGGCTTAGAAGGATTTCCTTGAATTCTTGACTGAAGAAGTTAAAATATGAACAACATGTTGTTATTTTTATAAAATAAAAATAAGCATTATCAAAATTATTTATTGGACAGGATCTGCAAGACACTCTCCTAGAGATTAGTGTAGTGAGACAAAGAAGTAAATTTCTGGTGTTTTGAAGGTAGGACACACATGTAAAAGGCAAAAAACAATATAAACCTCCTTAAAAAATGAGTGATATCAATAGTGCTATGATTTCCAATGAGTTATTATAAAAGTCTCTAAAATCCAGGTGTGGATCAAGACGTGCCTGTAGCCAAATGAAACACGCTGCTCATGTAAGTTTTAGTTTCCCATAATAATGATGACAGCATCAGACACTGGTATAAAGAAAAATTGAGACAAATACAGCACCCAGCACAGTGCCTGGCACAGAAAAAAGTATATTAAATGACAGTCATTATTCTCATTCTTATTATTACTGTTTTCCAAATTCTGTTTTGTGATTGACAACTTAAGTATGTCCTTAATTATTTGTCATCTAGACCTGTATTTTGCTTTTTATTGACTATGATACTCTTCTGGTGGGTAGGGTCATAACATTGTGTGAGGTCAGTGCCGTTTTTTTGTTTTGTTTTGTTTTACTAAATTGCTATAAGTGACATAATAATTGCAGTTTTTTGTTTATTTCTGAATTAGGAAATGGAGACCTTGAAAGGTCTCTGCTAGTGACCTTTATATCACCCCATGGTATAACATAAAAATGAACAAATAGGACTCAACAGACATTTGATGACTTAAGTGTGTATTTTACTTTATAACACAATCTGTGTTTGTTTTCTTTGCAAGTCACTTTACAAATATTTATTTTGAACAATTCAGAGAAAGTAGCCAATATTGTAGAACGATACATAACCTTGAATAGGGCAGGAAATTGTGGGGAGCTGCCCACGTTACACCGTAATCGCCATTACAAGATGGCGCCGGCCGACACTGACAATCGGCAAAAACAAGTCTAGAGCGCATGTGCTGGGAAATTTCCCGACCTCCAGTCTCTGCCTCTCCCGTGGCGTCATCTGGGCTGATGCACGACCGCCAGTCAGAGAGGGACACGTCCTAGGCGAGGGACAGTTTTCTATAAAAGGGAACGGGTTTCTGTACTTGGGGTCTCCGCCCCGATAAGCTTGTGCTCTGCCTCTCAAGACGCATTAAAGCTTTACTGCAGAAGGATCCTGTGTGTGCCGCGTCGTTCTTGCTGGCGAGACGGTTGCGCGGGACAGGAAATTGCATGAAAAAATAATAAAATAAACTGTGAATATGAAAATTTGTAGAGGACCTAAAAGAAGAGAGCAAAAGTATACCTTGAACCCCTGAGGAAAAAAAATCCCATTTCTGAAAACTCAGCCTATAAAATGCATATTAAGCATGTTATCTATTTTATTTGGGTATTTTCACAATTTGAAACCATTTCTTTAAATTATCGAAGTAAAATCAAAAATATCTAATTTTTGATTCTTTTAAATCTACAATAAAAATGACTTTCTATCATATGTTTCAAGCTGGAAACTTGAACATCTCTAATGTTATTTTTACACAGATAATGTTATCTTTTGAAAATATGGATAAGCAAAAAGATCTAAACTTAAATAATAATTCCGCCTGCTATTAATTCTTTCGGTATTTAATGTTGTTCATGTTTGGCTTTTGAAAAAACTGGGATCGCATTATAGATACTGCTGTGTAACCTGCTTTTCCATTTTGAAACACATTGTAACACACTGGGGTTTAATAAAATATGCTTCTGTGACATTTTAAAGACCTTAGGGGAACTGTTTTTCTCTGGAGAGGTTTCTCATTTGTTCTTGGGGCCCTCCAAACTTCAAATCTATTTCAGATGTTTTTGGATAACACAAGTGACATCAACAGGAACACCAAACCAAGGGCCACCTTTGGGGTTATGATCTATCTACCTCTTGCCTTGCTGTCCCTTTCTCTGAAGTTTCGGATTTTTTCTTCCCTCCTTCCTTCCCTTCCTTCTTTTCTTTCCCCTCTGCTTCCCCTCCCTCCTTCTTTCCCTCTTTCTTGCTTTCCCTCCTTCTCTCTTTCTTTCCATCAGACCCACCCACTCTGATGCTATGGCCCTCTGGGTTCTAGCCCTCCATTGTGATCTCATACGACTCTCCATTTTTGTGGACCCAATGCTTTATGCAAGGCTGAAGCTCAGATATGCGAATCTTAACAGAAAACCTCAGGGAAAACAAACAAACAAAGACTGGCTTTGGCACTCAAATATCTACTGCAGCTACCGATTTCACTTTAATTTTGGCCTCTGCATCTTCTTTCCTCTCTGCCAGCTTAGCAATAAAGTCAAAAACATTTAATATTTCCTTTGTTTTAATCAAAAGGATTGTTCCCAATCTATTCTGCCATGTGACAAAAATGAAGGTCAAGAATAATTACTTTGAAAGATTAAAAATATAATGTGTTATATTTTTATCCTTTCTAAAATGAAATGATTCTTTAAGTTTTAATCAGTTATTCAAGAGATTATACAACTGTTAGTGAAATTTCTTTAAAAAGCCTATATTATAATATCAAAGTGTAAATAAAAATAATACAAATATACTGAATACTTTCAAAGTGTCAGACACATATCTTCTTTGTAATTAATAGACTTTATTATTATTATTGTTTTATAGAAATTTTGATGTACCGAAATAACGGGTGGAAAATACAGAGTATTTCCATATACCCCCTCACCTGCACCCCACCTCACAGTCCCCTGTTATTAACACCTTGCATTAGGGTAGTACTTTTATTACATGTCAGGAGTCAATATTAATAAAGTATTATTACACATATATATTTTGATATATATTTTTGGATCCTTTCAACAACTGGACGAGATAGGTATTACCTCCATTTCAAAAATAAGGAAACAGATTGAGTGTTAAAGCCAAATTCATCCACAAATGTGTAAGAACAAGCATCTGGACATTATATCCACTTTTCTTTCCACTGAAACTACTTTGAATAATCTTTCAACTGTCTTCTCTCTGATGAAATGTATGCTTGTTATTGCATATTACTAAAAAAATTCACAACAGGAAAGCATTTTATCTTAAGATCTCATCTCAAGACCGAGCATACTTATTTTATGCTTACCTTATATAATTGAATTAGATTAGAACACCAACTGGCGGTTGCCTTTTTGTATGGTCACATTAGGAATGATAACTACTACTAATTGATTATTTTATAAATACTCTTAACGTGGCCTAATTCTTTACCATTCATCCATCAACAGATACTTAGGTTGTTGTCATACCTTGGCTATTGTGAATAATGCTACGGTGAACATGGGAGTGCAGATATTTTACAAGGTGGTGATTTCATTTCCCTTGGGTTTATGCACAGAAGAGGGATTGCTGGGTCATATGGCAGTCCTATTTTTAATTTCTTTAGGAACCTCCATAATGGCTGCACCAATCTACATTCCCAACTAACAGTGTACTAGGGTTCTCTTTTCTCCACATCCTCACCAGCACTTATCTTTTGACTTTTTGAATAGCCATCTTAACAGGTATGCGATGACATCTCATTGTGGTTTGGATTTGCATTTTCCTGATGCTTAGTGATGTTGAGCACCTTTTCATATACCTTTTGGCTATTTTTATGTCTTCTTTGGAGAAATGCCTATTCAGGTCCTTTGTTAATGTGGCCTGATTTAATTTTGTTGTTATAAGGCCTTGCTCTTTGTCTAATGACAGCACAGACATACATGAACACAGCAACAATACCCTATTTCTTATAATGCATCTGAGTCATTCATTTTCTTTTAGTAATGTGAATTGTTCTCATAATTTAACTGTTTTTTAGCAGTTGTTTATGTTTTTGTTTAATAACTATCGTCGAACCTAAACAGCAAAATTATACTTACTCTATCTGCAAATTATCTCTATGTTTAATGGCAGCCACAGCAAATATATGGCTTTTATTTCTTATTTGGAAAATCCTTTTATACATAAAGATAGATCAGATACAAGCAGTCTATACAAATAGTAGTTTATGTTGATTCAAATGAGTATCAGAACTGATTATATTGTAATGTAAAAAAATTCAATACTGTTGTTGTTATAATCAAACACGTTTCATCTAATTTATTTTAAGGATTCTGTACATTAGTGAAACCCAATTTCTGTCAACTCTCCCCTCAACTCTTTGGTCCAACAGTAACTTTTACAAGTCTCTCGGCATGATATATAAGGTAATGCAGTACACCTGAAGGAAATGCACCCAAGTCAAGCCTTTTGCATGTGCTAGCAAAACCATAATTAATTTTCTGTAATATTCTAAGATTTCAAAAGCATGATACATTTTTATGATATTTATTAAAATTTTTTAATGTAAATATATGTTTGTATTACAGTGACCGGACATCCAATACTCAAAAGAGCTAACATCCGGATTGTTGGGAAGTTGGTGGCCAGATCCATAAGAGAAAGGAAAATGAAACAATATTATAAAACATAAGAAGTCAAATAATGTTTTCAACATAATATTGTTATCTTTAATAGCTGAACCTATCTACATAAAGAGATAGGTTAGCATTGGCCATAAATTAATTCTGTATCAACAAGAAAAAAGGACAAACATCTTCATATATATAAAGAAGGACTTCCACTAATTAGTCTATAATTTCTAAATAACTTTGGAAGAACACCATTTATTGGATCTTCTTCATAAAAACACCTGGTTCATCATAATGAAGTGACCCCAAAGTGTCAAGTATTCCTATCATCAGACTAGTTATTTGTTTTGTTCTATTATCAATAAATGCCATGAAGGAACTTTAAAATTCTTATTTCTAAAACTCATGATTCTGGTTAAAAAAAAGTGTTGCATTCATCTTTTTTACTTTTTAAAAAAGTGATAATAGTGTGACGTTTTGCTGAAATCATGTATGTCAAAGAATTTCTTTGTTTTCTAGTTTATCCTTTATCACTTAAATTGTTTAGAAGTGATTTCTCAAAATGTGTTTTAAACTATATTAATTTTTTAATGTAGTCATAGTATCATTTTTTCATGCTCATTGATCACTCTAAAGTGAAAAACTGTGACTCAATATACAGTATCCCTGAGTTTACTTGCTTTAGAGCTAAGCACAGTGGCTCATAACAGTTCCTTAAGAATCTTGAATTTAATTTTATCTATTCGTCCATCCATCCATCTGTCCCTCTATTTACAAATGGGATTGGAGAAACAAGGGAGGAGCAATAGTGGAAGGAGCAGCATCTATACTTAGCATCTAGACTAGATATGAATAGACATGGCAGTTATTCCTTTTCTTCCATAGATCTTACCCCTGACTATTACTTCCATAGTAGACTCTTTGGTTTTATTTATTTATTTATTTTTTAGTTATTTATTTATCAGTATTACTTTTTTACATTCTTTGATGTTGTTGCAGAGCAGTTGGGGAGAAGGGGCAGAGAGGAAGGAGGAAGAAAATAGGGCAGGAGAAGAAGGAAGGAGGAGGGGTGGGGTGGAGGCCTGTGGCACCCCACCCCCCATTCCTGCAGAGGAGACCAGGGGGCTTCCAGCAGTATCTTGGTCATTGCTGGGCTGGTTGGGAGGTTGGGGTGTGTGGCTGAGGCCCAAGGCCCCCCACTGCCCCAGCATGGAAGAGCCCAGGGTGCTTCCTGGGGCAGTTCAGTGGTTGTCGCTGGTGTTGGTGGACATGGCTGAGGCCCCCAGCCCTCCCCGCTTCCTGGCTTGGTAGCCCAGGGGATTTCCAGTGCTTCTAGGTGTTATAGGTGTTCTTTGGTGATGTGTGGCCTTTACTAGTTAATATCAAACTTTGTCTCTGGTCTGTGGGTATTTTGTTTTTTCTTTCATTTCTGTGTTGGATTATTTGCTGTTCCCACCACTTAAACTCTGCACTGGAACTAATTTGTTGTCCTTTGCTTACTTCTAAAATGGGGGTACTTCCTGTGAGAACCAGCACTTGAACTCTGTGGTTGAGCCAAATTTTTGCTTTGCTGATGATTCCCTGGGGAAGGCTTTTTGTGCAGCTCAGGTTTTAATGGTTGACATTATAGGTACTTCCAGATCTCGTGAGATCAGGTGCACCTGGGTTGTGTAGAGACTCTGCTCTGGGCCTGAGTCTTTTCAGCAGACTGCACCCCCTGCAGTTCTATATTCTTCACCAGTCTCCTCTGAGTGGTCCTACACTGATTGGAGGGCAGATAAGCTGTCCCTGCTGTGCCCCAGTGTTCTCCCAGTGGGCCTGTCTCCCCCAACACCCACACTACAAACACTTCCTATGTGCCAGTCCCCTACAGTGACTCACCAGCCTCTGAGTGGCTCCTTTATTTCAGTTGTTGTGGCTCCTCATTCCTATGTGGGCCCACGGGAAGAAGGCCACCAAGGACCTCTTCTCCCCTGCCGCCTCCAAGCAACTTCATCCAAAGGGTACAGCAGTGGCTTTTGCCAGCTCCTGCTCTGTGCACTCACCAGCTCCAGCCTTGAAGCAGTCTGGGCTCCAAACGGTTGGAGCTGTTCTTTTCTCTCTCAAAGTGGCTTCTCCCACCTTCATGCACTCCATAGGTCTCTCCTCCTCTTCCCCTGATCTCTAGTGGCCCCAGCTTGGCTGTTGTTGGTTTTTAATAGGCATAAATTGGTTGATTTGTGGGAGGGGTGACACTGGCAACTGTCTATTCTGCCATCTTGACCAGAAGCCTCTTTGGTTTTAAACCAATTAAATAAGCACAAAAATTCTCTCAGGCTATTTTCATACAATGGAGTTTACTGTAAGAATACATATAGAAATTATTAAAATGACATCTTTAGCAAAGCCAATAACAAAAATCATGTTAAGTCAGGGCCTCATCAAAACCAGAATCAAGATAGTCTAAAAAACATGGTGAAGCTCAAACCAGAAAATTGTAGCAGCAAACATTTGATAGGAAATAAAAGTGATTACAAGCTAAAATGTAGGGAGTGCCTTATCTATGAAATTAAATTGTTTATATTTTTCTTATTGATAATTGACAGAGCTTCACTTTAAAGAGAAAAGTTTGTTTATTTGCATACTCAAAAAAGCTGGAAAGTGCACAATTAAAAAAAAGAAAAAAAAGTCATGAGTTGAATCTCAGCATGGTAACAGATCATCAACCTGAAACTTTTTATAACATTATTGGAATAAAAATTTGGCTAGATTTCCACCATTTCTCTTCCAAAAAATTGGGAGCAAAAGCATGGAATTATCATGAAAGGCACTTATAAACTTTAATACAGGATTTCTTAATGAGTGCTGTGTAATGACTGTTTCAAATGGCAAATATATTTATGAGATAAAATTAATATAAAAACTGTCAAATTTACTTTATAAAAATAAAATATAAAAATTAAGTTATGATTATGAAAATTTTGAGCACGTACAAAAGTTCATTTTATCTTTAGTAAATGTGATTTGTTCTTGTCTCATGTTTCCTACATTTGACTATTCTTGATTTTTCCCAAACTGGAATAAGGCTCCTAAATGTCTTTTAGAGCTGTAATCCTACATTAAGTTCAGTAACAATATGTCACTCTGGAACTGAAGAAGACAGTGAAGGTCAGGGAAAAGAAGGCTTCACTTTTTGATACTCAGTTTCTATGTAAAAATTGGCACTTAGTGCTTATCAAAGACCAAGAAATATTGGATATGCTCTAAATGTCCATTGTGTTTTTGAGCCAAATACCTGATGGAAGTCATCACTTATATGTAAATGAACTGTCAATGGCTTGCCACTGTTGGCAATCACTGGACTGTGAAGGGTATGTCTTAATAAGAACTGAAGCTGTTCACAGACTTTGATTTACTGGAAATAAAATAGAAAGGTCCTCTGAGACTACAAAGGACACTTGTTTCAGATAAAACGTCTAGACAGTAGCAATATATTTAGGACTTTTATTATAGCAAAACTGCAAATTAGAATGGAGTGGTGAGAAAGTTCCTGTGACCCAGCTGAATTCTAAAACACTGCTTCTGACTAGAGTAACACAATCTTAAAAACAGCTAAGCCAAATTAAATAAAAGTGCATTAAGGGAAAAAAAAACAAAACAAAACAAACAAAAAAACAAAAAAACAGAAACAACACAAGGTCAGGATTCGGGTTTGTTATGTTTTTTAAATTGTCTGTGTCTTATATTTTACATTTTCTTATAAACCTATATTTTTAGTTGAAAGCCAAACTTCTGTGATCCTGCAACATGGACTACTTCTCAGAAGTTCAAATTAAAGCAGATTTTTCCTTGTTGGTCCATTCCTTTTCCCAACTTCCATTCCAAAGGACAAACATAATCGAAATACTGAATTTTATATAAATATCGGTATTTTTATTAATGTTAATAACAATAATATATTTATAAAATGCTTTAGAGTTTGCAGTATACTTGCACACGAATGTGAATTATGAAAGCTTTAATAGATCAAATTTTTACATTTGCTTTCTTCCAAAGCATACTATGTTCACAAAAATATATCAGTCAGGGTAGGTTAACAGCTTTAAAAAAAATCTGAAAAATCCCATTGGTTTAAGATAATAATTTATTCTTTGCTCACTTCACAGTCCAGTGTGGTCAGCAGGGACTGCTCCATGCAGTCCTTCAGGGATTCAGACTTTTTCTTTTGTAAAGCTTTGCAATACTTTAGGGCCACTACTGCAGTTTTTGCACAAAGGAAGTAGACAAAAAAGAGAATGTGGAGAAAGCATATAGACTCTTAACCACTTCACTCTGAATTTGGCACATATAATTTCCATTCACATTCTATTGGGGAAAACTTGTCACCCAGTTCTCTCTAAGTTCAAGGGGAATAGAAAACGTACTCTAGTTTTGCATCAAGGAAGAGAATGTGCCAAGTTCTGTCATAGGAAGTAAACTGCATTTCTCATTATTTTAGGCAATGAGAAATATTTCAAAAGGCTTCACTTGAATTGCTATTATTCTGGTTTTAAATTTTATCATTATAGTATCCAAATAATCCAGTTTTTTCTAGTTTCCCCAAGATTTTTATGTTAATTCCCTTGTACAATTCATTGAAAATCCTGAAAACATCTAGCATCAATTAAAGGGAATCCATTTTTCATTTTCATTTCTTAGATACGTATGTTTCTTTCTGGATATTGAACAACCTTGGGTTTTATTTTTGTTCAGTTTTAAGTTTTGTTATTCAAATAACAATCATATCAATTAAATAATTTTCAGTAATATCTTGATAAGAACCATTTTTCTTACATAAAAGACCACTCATTTCCAGTTTGGGAAGACAGGCTATCTTCTAATATTATTTACAGAACAATGGAGGGGGACATGGAATTGTACCATCTTCACACTTTTCTATGTAAATAATCAAGAAAAGAAGGGGCGATAAAATGGTGCTAAGGCAAGACTGATTTGTCCTGTCAGAAGTAATTATTTATTTTGGTTCCAGTGAGAAGAACATTGTGAAAATAGAAATTCTCTGTCTCTCTGTCTCTGTCTCTGTCTCTGTCTCTCTCTTTTTTTAAAGGATTTTTTCAGCAGCTGAGTGGGAGGGGAAGGAGAAAACTTAACTGAAATTCTAAATAGATTTGCTGAATGTTTTGAATAAATGTGCTAGCTTAAGTCTGCTGCCTTCATGATGCCTAGTTCTTTCTGGAGTAAATCCTTAAACTTTCAAGTTTTAGGGCTGACAGATTCTACGTTAAACTTCTTTACTTGTCTTTTCTCAATTGTTTGTGAGAAGTATGTGCACATTTTGCTAGCTTTTCATATTGTGAAACATGCATTTCCAATGTAATATAATAATAATAATAATAATAATAATAATAATAATAATAATAATAATAATAATAATAATAAAACTGAAAACTGTTCAGCCTTCCTTGCCCCGTACAAAACTTTGCTTTGGAAATTAGTTATGTAGGGATAAAGGACAAGCACAGAGCATTTGCCCTACTGGAATACCTCACGGCAGTGACCTGGCCTGGTGTCCCTGAGGCAGTCAGTGGCTGTGGGTAGCTTTCTGATTCAGTTTCCTGATTTCAACAAGCCAGTTCTGGCATGATTCAAGAAGTGATTCATGGAACTCCTCTTGCAATCAGTTTCTTTTGCAACCCCAACAACTTTTGGAGTTATCTATATATCTATATATCTTTATAAATCACTTTCTCAATAACATAACTAGTTATCTTTTTTCAACTGAGAATCCTGACCTGTATGTTCTTTTTTTCCTCCCTTCCTTCTTTCCTTTCTTCCTTCCCGCCCTCTTTATTAAATAATGCTGGTCAACAAAGGCTCTACAAATATAAAGATATTTAAAACGTAAGATGCATTTTTCAAAATAAAGACTTTTCATGTACTGCTAAGCCTAAATGCTACATATCAGATCTCCTGGCTTGACACATTGTCCCAAAGAATCTAGTTCCACTTTTCCCCTGCATATAACTGTACCTTCGTCTTAGTTGAAAGCATGTTTGATATCCTAAATAGTACTCCTATAAGTAATTCTCTATAGAAGAAAAGGCAAAGGTATCAGAAAAGTAACTTTATTTTTGATAGCAAGATGATAATTTTATGAAACTCTGGAGGCTTGACAGTTGCTTATAATCTACAAAAATGAAAAGATGCAGTAGGAAGAGATTTATCAATTTAATCTCTCTGCATTTTGACAACATGTATATTAAAGACTAAAATATTTATGAATTTAGTCCAATTTCAATGATGATGTAATGGTTAGTCTGGATAGAAAATCTCTCATATAGTTAGATGACTAAGGGAACCAATATTGGGACTTTATACCCAGTGAAATATTATTATAAGGAAAACTGATATTGCCTTATGCATATGTAGGTTCTATAGATTTTCATCATAAACTATGATACCTAGCTAATCTGTAAGTGTCTGAAAGCATATGCTTTTGAAACATCATCGGTGTTTCAGAATCTCAAATACGTGATTTTTTTGATAAAAGTGTGAGTTTATTCATAGAACTCTCTCCCTTGTACTAAAGGAAAAATAGCAATAACAAAAAAGCCTGTGAAAATAAAAATGTGAGTAACTATTTTATAGAATTGAATAGCTGGAGCGGGAATTACTTATCTAGTCTAAGGCCCTCATTTTACAAAGTTAAAAGCTAAAGTGGAAAGGTAAGTGAGACAATACAGCATTTAGTATCTGAGCTAGGAGTACCATTGGATCTTCTGATTCCCAATCCAATCTTCATCCTATTTTATATTGCCTTCCCAGAAGACGAAGTGAATGGATATTAATAACCTCCAAAGAAGAAGGATCACAATGTAGGCCCAAACTAGAAAACATCACAAAGAAACTACACACACCCCATATGATGGATGCCTCCTGACTTCTCTGATAATCTTTCTTCACACACAAAAAATCTCCCTGCTGTTCTCACTTAACCCCCCTTTTCCTTGTGCCTTCAAATAGGTTAGCTAATTTGATCAATTAAGTTGATTCAAGGTGTTAATGGCTTTATGTATTACCTTGTTTGCATTTTAACAAGGCCTGTAAACTTACGGTGAATAACTAATGGTGGGAGCTTTGGACCCAGATGAGGGGCATTCAGGTCACATGGGTTGACCACTAATTTCATAGAAACACTAAAACATTCCTATCTAGTAATTTTCTTTTGTGTGTTTGTTATGATTTTCGTTAAGTAAGGCTCTTAGTATACATCTTGTGACTAAATGATTACACCAATACTGTATATATTTTCACGTTTTACATAGGGGAAATACCTTTTTAGTCTTGGATCCCCAGCTAGTTGGTATGAAATCTGAGTAAAACAATCACAAAAAATTACACTTTTAAGAAACCGATGTTTCTATGTAAGATAGTTTACCAATTCCTCCCAACATTTCCTTCAAAATGCTTTTTAGATTGTCTCCGTCTCTCTCTCTCTCTCTTTCTCTTTTTTTCCCCACTGTCCTATTCATTCTGCTAGTCTAGAATCTAGGTCCTTATCACTTCTAGTCTAGACTTCTTAATATGTCTCACAATTTTCTCAGTTATAAATATCCTCATTCTCTAATCCATCAGGCACTATACGGCCCTCCTACTCAAATCTGTCCTGTAAAGTCTCATTCCTGACTTTTCTACACCCTCAGCTGAAGTTCAGATCTTCACCCTTGCATTCTATGCTGTTTTTTATGCTCCACCTTACTGACCAAACTGCTGACCGCCAACAGACAGCTGTATTTCTGCTGTTCATGGTGTCAACCCTCCCCTCCCATTTTCTCCATGTCTGCTCAGTTTAGGTGGTCTTCTAGGTAACCCGTTTTAGAGTGACCCTAAAACCTTTCCCAGAAAACTCAGTCATCCTCAGTGCTTTATTTCCCTTCTGCCAGAGAGAATTTGTCTGCACCATTTATTTTTGTTCATGCTGATATATTTCATGTCAATGTATACTGGTTTCACTCAGCTGTTTCATGTGCATGACTTTTAACTTACCAGGAAAAGAAAAAGACTCCTGAGAGCAAAGATTATGCCACATGCCTAAACCTAACACAAGTTTCTGAGAAATGCTTTTGGAAATGAGAGGATTTAAACCAGACTGATTAAGCAAGAAGAGTGGGCTGGCAAATGTTTTATCACGAAGGGAAAGGCTTCTGTTTTTGATCCCACAGCCAACGCTGGAAAATATATAGACAGTAGAAGATCAAAAAATGTATCAAATTGAAACAATTGTGAGTGTGAAAAAAGGTACTAAAATTATATATTTATTCTCCAACAAACTAGTTTTCTTATATCCGTGGACCTATGTTGCTTTGCCTCCCCTGGCTTTGTCACTCTTTTTCCCCTGGATGACAGAGCTGCCAAAGATTACTCAAAGCCCATCTCTTCTGAGCAGTAAGAAGTCCCAAAAAGGGGTTAATCTCCTGGAACTCTCAAGAAAGAGGCATTCCTTCCATTTGGGAAATAAACCCTGAATTGGGGTCCTCTTCCCACATTTATTCTCCAGACCAGGAAGTTACAGGAAGAGAACATAGGTGGGTTTTTTTGCTAAGTACAGTTTAACAAGTTTAACAATAGAAGCTGGTAACATTCAGCAAGTAAAGCAAGGTGACATTCCATAATGCAATTTTTCAAGAAATTAAGTTGATCCACCAGCAAAAGCTTGATCTTAGCAAACATTCTCTCTTCTTACAGCAATTTCCCAGTATCTTTACATATCAGTCAGTAACCTGTCTGTCTTTGAGCCAGCAACCTTGCTGTGTTACAATATTTTTTATCTTACAACAGAGACTATAGCCTTGGGAAAATTTCTTGTCCTTTGCAAGGTCAATATTTGAAACTGCAGGGCTTTGGAAAACCAGGCCCTGTGAGGTACATTTGCTTTATGCATACTCCACAGACTTATAATACAGTTCTATTAGAAAATTGTTTTCAAAAATAAAATGATTTTTTTAAGTAAAAATAACATGTATCTGTAGGCCATAATGTAATATGTAATATAAAAAGACAAAAATATCTTTTGATTGTGGTTACTAGAGGCTGGGAAAGGGAACAGGAGGAGTGATAGGAAGAGGTTGGTTAATGGATACAAAATAACAGCTAGATAGGAAAAATAAGTTCTAGTGGTATACAGTAGTGCTAGGCATCTGTAATTCACAATACGTTATTGTATGTTTTCAATTGGATAGAAAGGAGGAGCTCAAATCATCTCATTACAAAGAAATAATAAAGTTTTACAATGATGAATGTGCTAATTTCCCTGATTTGATAATCACACTTTGTATACGTGTATTGAAATATAACTCTTTACCCCATAAATATGTAAAATCAATACATGTCAATAAAAAAATTAAAATAACATAAGCAGAATCATTGTTATCGGTATTATATGGGAGAAAAAGTAGTATCTTTTCCTCACCCAACTCAAGGGTCACTGCTGACATCCCTATAAAAGGACAAATTAGCAAAAGACAGATTAACAGCAGATTTATTTAATCAAAGTTTTATGTGACACAGGAGCCTTCAGAAATGAAGACCCAAGACCCAGGGAAAACTATATTTTTATGCCAAGTCTGAGGAAAGAAGTGGATAGTTGTGGGGAAACATGATTGGGCAAAAGGTTATGATTTATGGTGATAACCTGCAGGGAACTCAGCAAGGGCTGTCTGTTCAGATTCCTCTTGGCCTCTCTGTGTAGCAGTCCTCCCCTAAGGGTATAGGGTAGGACATGTGTCGTAAGAAGGTCTTATGACCTACGTTCAGGGTAGGTAGGTCAGAGAATTTCTTTATGGTCATGCTTTACACAGAGAAGTGGGGGAAGGTCAGAGTGACCTTCTTGCTTCTGCTGCTTTCTTAATTGCCAAGGTGCCATATTCTGGGGTGTCATGTTCTGAGCCCTGACAGTATAAGTTCACATTTTTAAATCACATACTTTAATGAATTACTTAACCATAGCTCTTTAATACAATGTCATTGGTATTTTTCTCATATATAGTCTCATTCTTTTTATTTTTATTTCAGAAAATTGCTTGCGATATTCTTCTTCTTTTTTTTTTTTGGTGGCTGGCTGGTCTGGGGATCCGAACCCTTGACCTTGGTGTTATCAGCACCACACTCTAACCAAGTGAGTTAACTGGCCAGCAATGGTTGCAGTATTCTTCTAAGCTGCATTTTATGATTAACAAATTAAAAATTGTGACATATTTAATTGAATTTTGTCTGCGGATTATATTATTTTTAATTGAAAAAACATTCTTTTTATATGTGCCAAGTTACCTGGTAAGCTCAGGGCAAATTTCAGTTAAGTGGAGGACATTCTCAATTGTAAATTTTGTGTGTGTGTGTTGACATATATAAATATTTTAACCCAAATAGTTTCACAGATAATCATTTTTAGCCTCTAGTTGGAGTCCCTTCTTTAACAAATATTTTTACATGAAAAAAGTGTAACAAATATAGCTATGATTTTTTTAATGTTTTACCAACTTTAGATCCTTCAAAATCATAGGCACAGTCAATTGTCAATTTCATTGCATACCCTAACACGATTTATCCAATTAAATATTAGAACTCCAATAATACAATTTTCCTACCTACGTACTTTAAAGTGAAATGGTAAAATTTCAGAATTAAATATTTTATACTGTTTAAGCTACTGTTGTTTAATTTGCTCACTTTCTCTCTTGCTTTTATATAAATAAATGCCAGTGTCTCAGGAAACTTCCTGTTCCCAAGTTTTGTTTTTTCAACAATTGCAACTCAATAAAATCTTTAAAAGATGGCATCCTTGAACAACTCCATTTGTTGAACCTTTTTATTAAATATTTCATATTTGATTTTCAAGAAATTGAACCCCAAATCTATAGAACTCACAAACGTTTCAATATCATTGTAGGACTTCTAAGTTTATTTACAAAGTAGTTCTTTAAAGGTAAAACATTTCTGAAATTAGATTGGCAATGGGCAGCCAAAAACGTGCATACTGCTGTGCTGAAGTGTTGCTTAATTTTCAATCTTGTCTTCAGCCTCCCAACTTTGTAGTAGAGTTATTCCAGCTCTGGTTACAAATATGTGTTTGTGTCTGAAACTGAACGACTGCAGCTTCTATTTCAATTGATAGAACACTGCAGCTTGTTTGCATGCAGTTATGAATTATGTGTGCACTAATACATGTTCCAAGAGTATTTCTGCCCTAAATCTTTCTTAATTTTGTACAGACATTGTTTTTACCACAACCTGATTCTTCACAAAATTCGTATTAATATTACCACTGAAAAAACAAATATTTTACTATGAATTTTAATTTTTTTAATTAAATTTACAAAAACATTAATCAAAATGTCAAATATTTCACCTTTGAAAGAATAAAATTCCTAAAAGCTTTACCTGAATTCCATGAAATATAGGAAAAAACCTGATAGCATTATTGAAAGTATCTTAAATTCTTTTTATAGGATATGATGATGCTATTGTAAGGGCTGGAAGGTGTGGTACTTTTCTTTACCCATCATAAGGGTCATGGCTGATACTTCCATAACAAAAAGACAGCTAAACAAGAGAAAAGCATAACAAATGTATTCAATAAAAGCTTTACATGACAGAGTTAGCTCAGCTGGTTAGAGCACAGCCTTGTAACACCAAGATCGAGGGTTCAGATCCCTGTACCGGCCAGCCACAAAATAAATAAATAAATAAATAAAATAAAAGTGTTCTATTTAAAAGAAAGAAAGAAAGAAAGAAAGACATGAAGACTCAAAGACACAGTGAAAACTGTTTTTATACTTAGGTTCAATGAAGAATCCAGCCGTGTAGAAATGTGATTGGACAAAAAGGGAATGATCTGATCGTAATAGACTGAGGGGGAACCTAGTAAAGCCTGACTGTTCGGACTCTTCTCGGCCTCTGTGCTGCATTACTGCCCGTCAGGTGTAGGGCAGGGCCCTGGAATGAGAGGGGGTCTTATGACCTACCATCAGATGAGGTAGATCAGAGAATTTCTTTATGGCCAGCTTCTACACAGAAAGGTAGGGGAAAGTTAGAGTAATATTTCTAGGTTTTGTAGCTTGCCTTAGGGAAGAGGAAATCTAGTTTCTATGATTCACTTCAGAGGAGAATGAGGAGTAAGAGACAGGAGGGCAGGGGAAGGTCAGAGAGAGACTTAGCTTCTAAGTCCGCTTGTGAGGCCTCCCAGCCTCCTTTAGTTCAGAGTACTCAGTGTGCCAAAGTCCCATACATTGGGGTATCATTTTCTGAGCCCCAACATTAATGTAATACAATTTGTGTAGTGACTTTTTCTGCTAATAGAGTTAACACATTGATAACTATTGCTTAACTTGAAGAACAGGTGAAAGAAAATTGGGAATTAAAAATAAGCATAAATCTATTTAGTAATTGATCTAGACAACAGTCAAACTTCACAGAGTTATACTTAAAAGCATCTTTTCAATCTACACACTTTCAGTCACCATCTTTGAGCATAGTCTTCCTAAAATAACTGCTGGAAAATTTAATTATTAGTTTTTCAAAATTCTGTTCTTAATTTTTAATGGGATGTAAATATTGTTTCTTGAGTTCACGGCTGTTAAAAAGTATCTGTTGCAAAATTAGAATGTTACCAAACAAGATATGAGTCGAACAAAGAAGCAAATATATTGTGGATAATGAGATCTAGTTTTCTTACTTTCTGAGAAGTTACAAATAAGTAAAGTGGGAATGCTAGAATGAACTCTAATAATAGTATTGGATTTTTAACCCAAGGGGAAAGAAAACTCCATGAATCCGTAATAATACAAATGAAAAATTGAATAAATAAATGAGTAGGGAAAAGGGGTCAAAAATGTTTGAAAATAGGTGCAATTTATAAAGCCACTGTGCCAAGACCATTTGGATTACTCTGTCCACTTTATAGCTGACTGCTCAGCCTCCATTTCCCACATGTGTCACATACATCTAACTTGCAATTTCCCGTGTTTCCTACTAACCTCACCAACTTGAGTTAGGGGGTTCTGTCCATCTCATAAACCATGACAGGGCTACAGCACAACTGTGTGGTATACCATGTGACCAGCAGGGACAGTGTCATGAAATACATTCTCACTGTAACTAGGGACCAAAAGAAATTTGCTGTCTCTAGCAGCTATTGTTGGCACACACTTTTTCAGTGAATGCTCTGCATGTTGTCCTCAAATGGAAGGCATAAGTTGCTTTACTTATGAAAAAGGTTGGGGAAAGGGAGATGGGCTATTGAGGACTGATTTTCTGAATTAACCTCATGTCGAGTGAAAACTATTTATTGCACATACATATCACCGGTAGATGAAACTTTGATAGATGCTGGAAGTGCACAGTGGAGGGTTACCAAACCAATTCTTGCTCATTTTTAATGCTATTTATTAAAATTAGTACTTTGGTTAAAAATATGAGGAAAATACTAACCAGATTGGAATCTGAGCCAAGAGGGATAAGCTAGTACTGTTTCAAGTAAACTAAAAAGTGTCGTCACCTTAGTTATATATTGGAGACTGAATCAGTTCCTCAGATGTATTGTCCTTCTGAAAATGTTAATGCCTTTAGCCAGGAGTGTGCACTTTCAAATTTTCCATAGTCTCTGCCATGTCTTTTGACTGTACAAAATGATTTCATTGATTAATTATTTAGGGGTAGAATGAATATCTTTATAATATAATATATAATATATAATATATAATATATAAAATATAATATCTTTATATATTATAATATAATATATATAATATAATATCTTTATAATATTCCCATTCATGATCAATTTCATTACTTATTCAGGTGGGATGGACAAAAGTGCACTTAACAGCTGTGGGCTGGTGACTGGCAGGTGACAACTAAATGGTGAATATGATGTCACAGAACCCCATCAGATGAGGTTGTTGAGATTGTGATGGAGGGAGACGAAAGCAAGGCATTACCTAATGACCTAGACCAACACAAGAACACCATGCAAACGACAAAAATGGCCAAACATCCTTCTTCCCAGATAATATGTGTTTGTTTCCTCTTTTCCAGTTGCAGAATTAGCCCCACTCTGTTCCTCATATCTCTTAGATAAAAATTGAGATCACTGTGGACCCCCATTTCTTAAGCAATTACCTTTGCTTTCTGACATCATCCAGTCCAGAGAAAATCCGACTTCCTTAAGCACTCCTGCAAATCACACAAAACCCAAATCTTAATAAAAAGCCCCACGTACACACTCTCTTCCTACTAAGATGCCTACCATTGCCCATGGCATGCTGAGTCAAATAATCATTAAAACTGACAATAGCTTAATTTGATGACAGGTATGTTCCTAGTGGTCTTTGGCTTTGGGGTAGTAACACAAGCCTTATATGTGCTTAAATGATGCTTTGAATTTTGGGATTGTTTAGGTTGAATTGTGTCCCCACAAAAGATATGTTGAAGTCCTAACTTCCAGCACCTCAGAATATGAACTTATTTGAAAAAAGGGTAATTATAGATGTAATTAGTTAAGATGAGGTCATACTGGAGTAGGATGAGCCATTAATCCAATATGATGGGTATTTTTATGAGAAGGTGGCCATGTGAAGACAGACACACAGGAAAGAATACTATGTGAAGATGGAGGCAGAGATGGGAGTGATGCATCTTTAAGCCAAAGAACACCTGGGGCTATCATGAAGTGGAAGAGGCAAGGAAAGATCTTCCTTAGAAAGTTGGGAGGGGACATGGCCCTGCCCAACCTTGATTTCAGACTTCTAGTCTCCAGATCTGTGAGATAATAAGTTTCCATTGTTTTAAGCCACCCAGTTTATGCTACTATGTTAAGGCAGCCCCAGGAAACAAATATAGAGAGGGATTACATGTTTTTAATATATTTTTCCTAGGTACATTATAATTTTTGTTGCTGTTATAATTAGTATCGTTTTCTATTATGATTTTAATTGGTTATTAGTTTTTTTGATTTTTATATATTTAATGTACTAAAGAATACATATTCCTTCTCATTTTTATATGTTAATCTTATACTTAATCATCTTGCTGAACTTTATTATGAGTTCTAATTGCTTTTTTGGAGATTTTTATATAATATATCCTCTTTATTGATAAATATGTTCTATATAAATTATTAATGTTTTATTTATTTTTTACCAATCCTTATGCATTTATTAATTTTTCTGGTAACCTGGCCTTGGCTAAGAACTTAAGTACAATGATGAGTCATGATGAGTGTTAAGAGATAGTGGGCAACTCTGTCTTATTCATGAATAATGAGAATGTTTCTTACATTTTACTGTATATAATTATACAGTGATAGATAATTTTTATTTGTCATGTGTAAATTACATTGCAGTATTTTCTGAGGTTTGACAATTCTTGAGTTCCTGTGATGAATCTTCCTTGGTTACAAGATATTTATTAACACTGATAGATTTTATTTATAAAAATTATATTTAGAATTTTTGCATTTATGTTATTGTATGAGATTGTCCATAATTTTGGATTTTTTTGAACTCTCTGTCAGGTCTTATTTTCAAAGTACTATTAGCTTCCCAGCATGAATTTGTTAAAACACTCTCTGATTCTATTTGAAAATTTTATATAAGGCAGAATTTGATGATAAATAATAAAATAATCCTGTAAAATTTTCTGAGCTTACTAATGGCTTTTTTTCTTTTAATAACTTGTGTAGCTAATTTGCTTTAATTATCTCTTGTTTTTAATATATTGCATTTGTCTACAATTTCTTTCTAACCAATGCTTTACTTGCATTTCATTAGATTTGATATGTAACACTTTTATGTTATTTATTGTAAATATTTTGTGATTTTAATTTAAATTTAGTCTTTAATTCTTGTTATTTAGATTATTTTAGTTTCTAAACGTCTGATTTATTTTTTTATTTCTCATTTTATCACTTGTTAGACTGTTGAATTTGGAATTATCTGTAACATTTTGTGTTTCCTGTTCACTTATTCTTTACCTTTGTTTATTTTCTCCTTATCTGCTGCTGTGATTGAATGTGTTCCCCAGAGTTCATGTGTGGGACACTTATTCCCTAATGCATCCAAATTAGGAGGCAAGGCCTAATGGGAGGTGCTTAGGTCATGAGTGTTCTACCCTCATGAATGGTTTAATGCTGATTATTTAAAGGGATGAGGCTGCAAGCAAACTATCTTGCTCTCTCTTGCTGTGTGAGATCTTCTGTCACGGTATGATACAGCAAGAACGCCCTTGCTAGATGCAGCCCTTTAATCCCAGATTTCCTGGCCTCCAGAACCATCAGTCAAATAAATTTCTTTTCTTTATAAGTTACCCAGTCTGTGGTATTCTACTATAGCTAAACAAAATGGATTAAGACAGAAAATGGCTACTGAGAAGTGGGGCTGTTGCTATAACAAAAACCTGAAAATGTGGAAACAGCTTTGGAACTAGATAATGGGTAGAGGTTAGAAAAATTTGGAGAATCAGGCTGTAAAAAGCCTAGATTGTCATGAATGGAGCTTTAAGGCCATTCTGGTGAGCACTTAGAAGAGACAAGAGCTATAGGGACAGCCTAAAACTTATTAGAGATTATTTATGTGGTCATAGTCAGAAAGCTGGTAGAAATATGGACAGTAAAGAACATTCTCATAAGGTCTCAAATGGAAATAAGAAATAAGGTATTGGAAACTGTAGTAAAAGCCATCTTTGTTATAGAGTTGCAAAGAAGTTAGCAAACTTGTGTTTGTGTCCTAGGGCTTTGTGGAAGGCAGAGCTTAAGAGCTATGAACTATGATATCTGTATGAAGAAATTTCTAAGAAAAATATTAAAGGAGCTTCATACAGTAAGATATGAGAAGAGAAAAATTATTTTAAAACATAATTTATAATTAATTGGAAGCAGATTAGAAAGATTTGGAAAATTCCCAGCCTGGGCATGTAAAGAGTGAAAAGGTGTCTTTAGTAGAACAAACCCAGGGTATGCTCAAGTGATTATTTGCTAAAGAGATTACCAAAGATAGAAGCAAGCCAGGTGGTGTTAAGACAATGGGAGAAAGACAACAAAGGAATTTCAGAGGTGTTTGAGGCTGCCGCTCCTATCACAGGCCCAGAGCAGAACTTTGAGGGCAAGTTTTCTAGAATGGTGACCACAGACCTCAGCATTATCTGCACAGGGCTGCCTTTGGACTCTGGTCCTCAAATTTCAACACAGAACTCCTTGGTTCCCCATCCATGGTTCAAGTGGGCCCAGGGGTAGCCCATGCAACAGCTCCAGAGGGCACACATGGTAAGCCTCATTGAGGTCCACATTGTGCTGACTCTGCAGATATGCAAAATCCAAGAGCTGTGGAGGCATGGAAGCCTTCGCCTATATTTCAAAGAATGTAGTGATGGCCCCCAGGCTGAGACTTGTCACAGGGGTGAAGGCACTATTCAGAGTCCTCACTAGGGCAATGCCTAAGAAAGCCATGGAAGTGGGGCACTCTCTAGGGTCCCAGAAGTGTAGAACTACCAGTGTGCCCCTCCTCCTTGGGAAAGCTGCAGGCACAAGACTCCAACCCATGAGAGCTTCTGGGTGGACTGATCCCAGCAAAGCAATAGGGACAGGGCTGTCTGAGGACTTGGGTCCACCACCTGAGACCCGAAGTGCCCAGGATATAGGATATAGAGTCAAAGGAGATTATTCTCTAGCCTCAAGACTTAATGTTTTCCCTGTCGAGTTTTGTACTTCCTTGGGATGAGTTACCACTTTCTTCTTGCTTATTTGTCCCTTTTGGAAAGTGAATGCCTATCTTATGCCTGTCTCACCATTAATTTTGGAAGTAGATAACTTGTTAATTTCACAGGCTCACACGTGTAGAGAAATTGGTCTCAGAATAAATTGTGCTTTGAGTCTCACTCATATCTGATTCAAGTGAGACTCTGGACTTTGAATTTTTGAGTTGGTGCTGAAACAGGTAAGATTTGAAGCCTATTAGGACAGACGGAATGTATTTTGCATGTGAAAATACCATAAATTCGGGGGGCCAGTGTGAATGCTATGGTTTGAATATGTTCCTTGAAGTTTATCTGTTGGAAACTTAATCCTCATTGCAACGGTGTTGGAATGTGGAGCCCAATGGAAGGTGCATAGATCATGAGGGCTCCACCCTCATTAATGTATTAATGCCAATTATTTAAAGGGCTTGAGGGTGCAAGCAAGCTCTCTTGCTCTCTGTCACTGTGTGATGCTTTCCACCATGTTATAATGCATCAGCAAGGCCTTCACTAGATGGGGCCCCTCGATCTTGGACTTCCCAGCCTCTGGACCATGAGCCAAATAAATTTCTTTCCTTTATAAACTATCCAGTCTGTCATATTCTGTTATAGTAACACAACATGAACTAAGACATCTGCCTTTTGTTGGATGGGTAAACTTGTTTCACTCATTCTTTTTCTCCTCTACCAGTTTATTGTCTTTCCAAATGTTAACATATAATTAAACATACCTTTCTATCAAAACCTAAAGTTTTCATTATCTGCATTCTCCTGGATGAGAAACAAAATTAGCAAGTTTTAAAATTGCTATTGTATAGAATTAAACTCAACTCTTTATTGAACAGAATTTGCTTTTAAAATTCTAGATTTGTACATATTTTTAACCAAAAAATAGTGGCTTTTATGGTAACTATTTTGTTACTTATTGCAGTATTACTTTTTTCTTTGGGTTTAAATTTTACTCCTATTCAACTGCATCCTCTAGTAGTTCTTCCAATGAGGTTCTGAGGATAGTAAATTCTCTTACTTAATGAATATCTGAAACTATTTTCTCCCTTTTCTAAGTGATAATTTAGCTGGAACTGAAAGTTATATTTCCTCAGTATTTTCAAATTTTTTTTTATTAAACTGTACTTATTCACTTATTTATTCATTTTTTGCCATTTATATATTCTGCCATTTATTCTTTCTGCTCTAAGTGTGCTTGTCTTCTCTTGTAGGTAATCTCTTATTTTCCTCAAAGACTTATAAGATTTTTTATTTTTTCTTGATATTCTGCAAGTTCTCTAAAGTGTGTTTATGAAGTAATTTATTTTCATTTATCTAGGTTGGCAGTATGTGTGTATTTTTAATCTTTCTTTAAATCTGGAAAACTCTCAGCCACATTTAACAAATATTGCTTATCTGTCATTTCCTCTATTCTCGATTTTGGGAAATGTATTAGTCCTTAATTTATATTGGTGCTTCATTATTTCCTTCCTCTCCCTTAATTTCTCTGTTGTACTTTTATTCATCTCTCAGAGCTATTTTATGAGAGAATTCCTCAGGGCTCTGTTTAAAGTCACTAATTCCCTCCTTGACTATTTCCATTCTAGAGTATTTTTTTTTTTGTCTATGAAGTGCTTTAAAAATTTTTTCATATATGCTTTCATCATGTTCAGATACTTCCTTTCTATACCTAATTTGTTGAGAGCCTTCATCATGAAAGGTTGTTAAATTCTGTCAAATGCTGTTTCTGCATCTGTTGAGGTAATCATATGGTTTTTGTCCCTTTTTTTGTTGGTGTGGTGCATCATATTTATTGACTTGCATATGTTGAACCATCCTTGCATCCCTAGGATGAATCCCACTTGATCACTACATATAATTTTTTTCATGTGTTGCTAGATTCTGTTTGCAATATTTTGTTGAAGATTTTGCGTCTATGGCCAACAAAGATATTGGCCTGTAGTTTCTTTCTTTGTTGTACCTTTATCTGGTTTTGGTATCAAGGTGATGCTTGCCTCATAGAATAAGTTTGGGAGAATGGCGTCTATTTCAATTTTTTAGAATATTTTGAAGAGAGTTGGTATTAATTCCTCTTTAAAGTTTTTTCAGAATTCAGCAATGAAGTCATCAAGTCCTGGGATTTTCTTTGTTGGGAGACTGCTGATTACTGCTTCAATTTCATTGTTTGTTACTGGCCTGTTCAGATTTTTTGTTTTTTCTTGGTAGTTTAGATATGTCCAGAAATTTATCCACTTCCTCCACTTTTTCAAATTTGTGGGCATATAGTTGTTTATAACAGTCTCTAATGATTTTTTATATTTCTGTGCTATCAGTTGTAATGTCTCCTTTTTCATTTCTGGCTTTTGCTATTTGGGTCTTTTCTCTTCTTTTTTCAGTTAGCCTAGCTAAAGATTTGTCTATTTTGTTTATCTTCACAAAAAATCAACTCTTTGTTTCACTGATTCTTTTGTATCATTTTTTGGGTCTCTATTTCATTTAGTTCTGCTCTTATTTCATTCCATCTACTAATTTTGGAATTGGATTGCTGCTGTTTTTCTAATTCTTTGAAGTGTAGTGTTAGGTTGTTTATTTGAAACCTTTCTATTTGATGTTAATGTTTGTTGCAATAAAATGCCCTCTTAGTACTGTTTTTGTAGCATCTCACAGATTTTGGTATGATGTGTATTTATTTTCACTGGTTTCAAGAATCTTTTGATTTGCTGTTTAATTTCTTCTTGGACCTGTCAGTTGTTCTGGGGAATATTGTTTAATTTCCATGTATTTGTATGTTTTCTAGAGTTCTGCTTATTATTGATTTCTAGTTTTGATCCATTGTGGTCTGAAAAGATACTTGAAATGATTTCAACTTTTTGAAATTTCTTGAGACTTGATTTGTGACCATGTGTTCTATCCTGGAGTGTGTTCTATGTACTGATGAGAAGAATGTATATTCTATAGTTGTTGAATGAAATGTTTTGTAGATATCTGCCAATTACAATTGGTCTAAAGGTGTAGTTTAAATCCTGTGTTTCTGAAAGATGAGTGCTCAGATCTCCAACTATTATAGTATTGGGGTCTATCTTTTTCTTTAGGTCTAAAGCTTTTTCCATTAAGAACAGGAACAAGACAAGAATGCTCAGTCTCACCAATACTATTTAACATATAGTACTAGAAGTACTAGCCAGAGTAATCAGGTAAGAGAAAGAAATAAAAAGCATCCAGAGTGGAAAAGACAATGTCAAACCATCCCTGTTTGCAGATCACATGATCCCATATATAGAAAAACCTAAAGACTCTACAAAACCCCCCCCCAAAACAAACAACAACAACAACAACAACAAAAACTCTTAGAGTTAATAGATGATTTTCAGTGAAGTTGCAGGATGCAAAATCAGCATGCAAAAATCAGTAGCATTTTTATATTCCAATAATGAAATAGCAGAAAAAGAAATCAAGAAAGCATGTCTATTTACAATAGACATCAAAAACATAAAATACCAAGGAATAATTTTAACCAAGGTGGTGAAAGATCTCTACAATGAGAATTACAAATCGCTGCTGAAAGAACCAACAGAAACATGGAAAAATGCTCAACATCACTCAGCATTTAGGAAATGCAAATCAAAACCACACTGAGATACCATCTCACCCCAGTTAGGATGGCTAATATCCAAAAGACTGATAAATGCTGGCGAGGTTGCGGAGAAAAAGGAACTCTCATACATTGTTGGTGGGACTGCAAAATGGTGCAGCCTCTATGGAAAATGGTATGGAGGTTCCTCAAACAATTGCAGATAGATCTACCATATGACCCAGCTATCCCACCGCTGGAAATATACCCAGAGGAATGGAAATCATCAAGTCAAAAGTATACCTGTTCTCCAATATTCATTGCAGCACTCTTTACAATAGCTTAGAGTTGGAACCAGCCCAAATGTCCATCATCGGATGAGTGGATACGGAAACTGTGGTATATCTACACAATGGAATACTACTCAGCTATAAAAAAGAATGAAATACTGCCATTTTCAACAACATGGATGGACCTAGAGAGAATTATATTAAGTGAAACGGGTCAGGCACAGAAAGAAAAATATCACATGTTCTCACTTATTTGTGGGAGCTAAAAATAAATAAATAAATACACAAACAACCTGGTGGGGGGGAGCGGTGGAAGAAGACACAACAATTACAATTCCTTGAAGTTGATATGACAAGCAAATAGATATGAGGTTGTTGGGAGGGAGTGGGGAGAGGAAGGAAGGAGGGAAGTTTCGGTAATGGGCCACAATAATCAACCACATTGTCTATTGACAAAATAAAATAAAATTTAAAAGAAAAGAAATGAAAGAGAAGAAAAAAATGGAAAGACATTTCATGCTCTTGGATTGGAAGAAATAACATCATAAAAATGTCCATACTACCCAAAACAATCTACAGATTCAATGTAATTCCATCAAATTACCAATGACATTCTTCACAGAAACAGAAAAAACAATCCTAACATTTATGTGGAACTACAAAAGACCCCAAATAACCAAAGCAATCCTGATCAAAATCAATACATAAATAAATAAAGCTGGAGGCATTACACTATTGGACTTCAAATTATACTACAAAGCAATAGTAACCAAAAGTGCATGGCACTGGCATAAAAACAGACCCTCAGACAAGGGGAACTGAATAGAGAACCCAGAAATCAACCAGTATACTAATAGCCAACTGATCTTTGACAAAGGCACTAAGAACATACACTGGGGAAAAGACTGCCTCTTCAATAAATGGTGCTGAGAAAACTGGACATCCATGTGTAGAAGAATGAAACTAGACCTGTACCTCTCACCATATACTAAAATCAACTCAAAACGGATCAAAGAGCTCAATATAAGATCTGAAACTATAAAACTCCTAAAAGAAAACATAGGGGAAACACTTCAGGAAATAGGACTGGGCAAAGACTTTATGAATAAGAGCACCAAAGCATAGGCGACAAAAGAAAAAAAGACACAAATGGGATTATATCCATACCATGGGATGCTACTCAGCAATAAACAGGATCAAACTATTGATATACACAACTGGATAAATCATACACAGTGTATGATTCCATTTATGTAGCATTCTTGAAATGAAGAAATGATAGGCATAGAGAGCACATTAGTGGTTCCCAGGAGTTAAGGAGAGGATGAAAGTGGGAAGGATATAGGGGTGACCATAATAGGGCAACGTGAGGGAGCATTATAGTGATGGAAATCTTCTGTGTCTTGACTGTTTCAATGTCAGTATCCTGATTGTTATATTGTACTATAGTTTTGCAAAATGTTACCTTGGGGAAACTGGGTAAAGGGCACATGGGATCTCATTATATTATTTCTTAAAAATGTAATTGAATTTATACTTATCTCAAAATAAAAGTCTAATTGAAAACATAGTTTAAAAAATCTCTATGTTTGAGCATGTTAGGTACTCCTATTCACAAAGAGGGTTAGAGACTGTGAAACCCAGAGAGGGGTTTTGAAAAGCAAAATTACAGTCATACACTTTGAGTGCTTACCATGCATCAGGTCCTTGCAAGTAGGTGGTCTTAATTCTCACAATTACCCAATGAATATATTATTGTCCTTATGATATAAATAGAGAAGCTAATTAAGGCTCAGACAATGCAGTTATCTCAGGTCTGAATCAGAGGAGAAATTCAATAGTGTCTAAATCTGAGCCATAGCTCTTTTTCTACCTAATCGCCTTCCCTCATGGAAAATGTGATTTCCTACACATTAAAGGACAATAGTGGGAAAAAAGTTTTAAAATTCCTTTAGGCAGAAATATTCTTCTCTTCTTCACTGTAGCTCATTCTCCTACATTCTCAAGTCATTAGCACTTTTATCCAATACTTTTTTCTCATTTCTCATATTGCTGAAAATACACACACATCAGCCCGCACATAACAATATTTGTTCCCTGGAAAATTCAGAGTTTCATAAAAACCCAACAAAAAGAAAATCCAGAGGGAATGATAGAACCAAAAGAATCAATTTCCTTTAATCACACTTCTGACTCTTTTTCGGTCCTTTAGCAGATGGACTTTGGTTTATTTAGGGGATTGCTGAAATCCCTAAAAGATGGGTGCCATCGGGGTAGAATTATCCACAGGGACAAAGCTTAGAGCATAACAAATGTCTTACTTCCTAGGAACTGAAAATGTCAACAGGATAAGCTTAAAAATCAATCTGCTAGTGCACAGAAAGGATCAGAAGAAGTGTCAAGTGATCGCAGATGCTCAGTTTTCAGAGCAGACATGGTGTGGTATGAAAGAAGAAAGAGTACTCCTATTAACCACCAAACTCAGTTTTTCTCTAGATTGAGGAAGCAGTTCTTTTTCAGAGGCCAGGCTAGGGTGTATTCCTAAAGGAACAACTGAAGAATGCAAAAATAATATGATAGAGTAGAAAAAAAATGGGCTTTGGAATCTGATGAACCTGGCTTTGAACATATGTAGATTGCTTATTTATAGTTCTGTTTGAGTGATCTTGGCAAAATTACTTACACCTGCAAAGCTTTCATTTCTTCATCTATAAAAATGGAAAATTTTACTTTTTTTCACACGGTTTTTAGAGGCCTGCATGTGAACATGAGTGTATCTGATACTGAGTATAGCAATTGGCATAAATGGCACCGAAACCACATGCAAGCAATTGCTTCATCTATGTTAAAATAAACTGACTTATAACCAAGAACATACATAGGCCTGCTTCTGTGTGTTATAACCTCAAAGATGAAGTCTAATATTCTCATCAGATGGTATACAGTGAAACCTCATAACAAAATTCTGAATCAGAACTGCTGTGTGTTCAAGGAAAATTAGCTAAGTTCTTCTAAGTGACAAACGAATCCACGAGCAGAGTTCACAGGAGACAATTGTGACTTTGAGAACAAGAGGCAATAATGGGGTGTCACCAACAACTTAGGAAGGAGGTATCCAATTTGGCTTTCGAGAGTTAAAGTGTGAGATCATAATGGATCAGAGCATAGATGGGCAAAATCATTTTATAGACCAAATGACTCCCAGGCCATCAAGACAAAAACGTAACCTGACTAAATATATTGGCAAGTATAGAGAAATAATGTACCACACCTTCAGGAAGTAGGATGGGAATTTGTAGGCCACAAGAAGCACAGCAGGAAAATCATTTTGGTTGTGCCACACAAGTCTTGGGAGAGAAGACTTGAAACCAACAAGCACCAGGAATTTAGGACTTATTAGCAAGTCTCTCTACAGAGGGATGTATAAGGCCATCTTAGCATAATTCTAGCAACCTTTCATTTATTCACTCAATAAGTATTTACTGGGTTCAGGCACTCTTTGGTACTCAGGAAAATATAACATTGAATAATAAAGACAAGTTTCTGCTTTAAGAGTTTACATTCTAGTGTCTAAGGCAGACATTTCAAAAAAAATTAGCAGATAAAAATATAATGTGATTAAGTATGTTATAAAAAAGTAAAACAAGGTAAAGAAATAGATGCAGGAGTGTTATTTTAGATGAGTTATCAGCACAAGCCTCTTTGACAAAGTGGCATTTGGGTTAAGATCTGCAGGATGGGAAAGTGTAAACCATGCAAATATCTAGAAGAAGAGAAAAACAGACTGGGAAACAGTGTATGCAATGGTCCTGAGGCAGGGGAGGACTGGAAGGCTGAAAGGGAGACAGGAGTGGGTGAAATGTACTCAGGAAAAAAGAGAATGTTAGAGATGAGGTCAGATAGGAAATCACCAACCAGATTATGCAGAACCTTATAAGCCATGGTTAGATTTTGAATTTTACTTTGAATAAATAGGAGGCCAAAGGTTTTGAATAGAGGAATGACACAATATAATATGTGCCTTAGAGGGATCACTCTAGCTGCTGTTTGGGAATTAGGTTTGGAAGGCAGGCAAAAGGTGGAAGCATGGAGAGCAGTCAGGAACTTACAGCAACAACCCAGGTGATGGATAATGACCACTTGGATTTGTGTGGTAGTGGTGAAAGTGGTGCTAGGTAGTCAGACACTGGATACTTTAGGAAGTTGGAAGCTATAAGACTTGCTGTCAGATTAGTCATGGGGAGTGAGGAAAAGAGAGTGGTCAAGAAGGACTCCAAGAAGTTTGACTTGAGCACTGGCTCAAGAAAATTGTACTTAATAGATAGGAGACACGGTAAAGGGTGTATGTACAGATTTGTGGGGATAAATCAAGATTTGGGGGAGTAGTTCAAATTTGACATGCCTATTAGATGATAGAGTAGGTGATTGGAAATGAGTGTCTAGAGTTCAGGGGGAAAGGTTGGGCTATAGATATAAATTCAGGGTCCTCCATGTAAAAATGACAGTTAAACTATTGTATTTAATAAGTTTACACAGAATGAGTTTATCTAAAAGAACCCAAAACAGAACTATGGAATAGCCCTAGATTACTCCAATATACACAGGTCAAGAAATTATCAACAACAGTAACAAAATATCTAGCCAAAAGCTACTCAAAAGATGGAGCAATTTAAGCATAAAAACAAATTATGAGAGCAATGCATTGAATAAACCCATTGAATGAAACTATTGAATAAAATGTGAATACGTGATTCCATACTAACATAAAAATGATTAAATAAATGAGTAATGGGGGAAGCTTTGCTCTACAGTAAATAGAATGCCAATTAAAAAAGTAGTCAGAGCTAGAAAGTCACCATTGTAGCAATAATTGATTAAGACAAGAGTCAACAACAGATGCTAAAATTACAAATTTGAATTTTAAGGAGAAGCAGGGTATATACGTAGTCTCAAGGTATCTCGTCAATTACTTATTGATTGCAAAGGGAAAAGTAGTAACTTAATGGGAGGAACTTGGAGGACATTATTTTAACTTATTGATCAGAAATACTACTACCAATAATGGGACAAGCCAACGCTATGTGCCTCTGGATGAGATGCACCGCAGAAGACACAGTGTTATGTATGTGTTCCTGTGCTGCTGCTAGCAAACATGCAAAACCCAAATCTAGTCATGAAGACAGCTCATTCTCTCCCACAAAAAAAAAAAAAAAGAAGAAAAGAAAAAAAATAGCCTGCATTTTTCAAAAAGTCAACGTCATGAAAGAAAATTATAGTCTGATGAACCATTCCAGATTAAAGGAGGCATGACAGATCAATACAGTCATAATCCTAAATTGGATCCCTGACCAGCAAAAAATTTGTGATAAATTATATTACCTGGAAAATTGATGAAATTTTATTAGGAATGTAAAATAGATAACAGTATTGTGGCAGTGTTTCATTTCCTGATTTTTTGGGTTGTTGTTTTACTATGATTACATTGAAGAATGTCCTGGTTCTAAGGAAATACACAGAGAAGTAAAAGAGTAAAAGGGCCTGAGGTCTGTAATCTACTCTCAAATGGTTCATTAAAAAAAAAAAAAAAAAAAAAAAAAAAGTGAATGAGAGGAAGTGAGAGAAAAAGAGAAAATGATAAAGTGTGGCAAAACATTAGCAGTGGGTGAACCTGGGTAAAGGGTATATGGAAGTTCTTTGTACTATTTCTGCAATTATTTCAAATAAAAGTTTTACAAAAAAATCCTTAAGGAGCAATGAATGTCGTAGTTGGAGCAGCGAGGGAGTATGGTGCCTAGGGACATTACAGATGCAAAACACATGAAGGAATGTATGAAGGAATGTTTCAAAAAGCAGGATGCCATCGACTATGTGAAACACTGCTGGAAAATTGTTAGTATGGACTGAGAATTGACCACTGGATTTTGCAACATGAAGGCCTAAGTGGAGTGAGTTCAGGAAAAAGCAGAAGGATGGGCAGACAGCAACTCTCCTGTTTGTCAAAAAGAGAGAGCAGAGCCATGGGGCTATAGGTGAAGGGAGATACGTAGTCAAAAAGCCTACTTTTAATTATTGGATTATTATAGTATATATCCATTAATATATTTACTTATGGTCTAATTTCTGCTTATCTAGAAAACTTCTAATATGTATTTGGCTCACATGTTGGTCTATATGCAAGAATTTTAAATATTTTGGTTTTGCTGCACATATTATTCATTTTAAAGTAACAAACGGGCATTCCATTTTCATACATGAGCTGGTTAATACGATTCTGCCCTTGAAAGATGGATAAAATCATGTTTCTGCCATACACATAGCATTTTGGGGCAGGTAGAGGCATATGTCTAATTTTGAAGAGTTCTTTCAGAATTGTGTTGCAAACTTCAAAGGTACAGTAAATCAGGTACATAAATTATGTAGCATTAGAGTCAGTTCTACTTGTTCTGCAACAGTGTAAAAACAACTTTTCATAAAACAAAACAAAACACCTACCACCTACCATAATTACACTTCAGTACTTGTGACTCAAATATTTTAGCCGTAGTGAGCTTACATCTGAGTGTAAGTGTGACAGCCATCCTTTGAGCCATGGGAGAATCACTGGAGTAATGAATGTCTTCTGTGAAACCTCTTGGGAGATGATCTGCCTTTTCCTTTGGTGGTGCCAGGTGACATTACCTCAAGGCTAAGATTTCAGAATTATTTTTCCACCGTAGCCATATGGTACTTGTAACATCGTGCAAAACATCACTTCAAATTTTTTGTAAAAATTTCAACAGAAATCTGTGTTCTGTTTTGTTTTGTTTAACTAAGGAAAACCTTGATCAATACCATAACGAATTTACTCTGTATAATTTTAATGTTCATGCCCGACTGGATTATCAATTTCAGGATGATTTAATCATCTAAAAGAAAAACATAAGTAAACAATAGAATAATTCACCTAATTGCTCCTATTGATTGAGAACTTACCAAGTGCAAAGACTGCGCTGGAAGCTTTATGATATCTCATTATTCTTCAGAAAAATCCTCTGGATTGGGTTATTATTATCACATTACGAGAAATGAAGTGATTGCGTCTTAACGTAAAGTACCCAAAGCAGTATTTGAAATTGAGGTTGGGCTGGCCCCAAAGCCTCTGCTTTTTCCACTAAGCATGCTGCCTCTCTGCCATAATAATTTGCTTATCCACAGTTTTATCTAATCTGATTTTACTTCCTTACTCTTGCTCCTTGTAAATATCCACTGAGATTTTCATATTCCAGGTGAAAGAGTATAAGATTCTGCTACTTTCAATTTCCAAATGGTCTTTAAACCTGAATCTGAAGAAATTTGAGAGAAAAATAATTTAAAAGTTTCAATTAGAGGAATATGCTGAAGGAAATAAAACTAAGATAAAATCACCATGTCGAGTGATATTTTGCCCTGGACTCTTGCACTGTCAGCAATCCTGAATTAATAGTGCTACACCGCAGGTGCAGATGTGTTGGACATTTATTTGGAGTGTCTACCTGATTTTCAGGAAACAGTCTATAATTAGAAAGTATTAGCATTCTGTAACCCATGCCAAGCACATCAGGTCCTAATGTACCTTTTCAATAGGAAAAATAATAGCTAGAAATGTAGTTACTAAAAATGAATGGTGGCCTAGAATTACATTCATTTTTCCCCTTGTTAATAGTATCTAAGCTTCATAGTCACAGTATATTAACTCATGCATTTTCAGCTCTTCTTCTGGGGATAACAAAAGCTTAAAGATTCTCTGCTTCGATTAGCAAATTTTACGTTTCTAAAAAGGAAAATGTTTGAAAATTTTTCTCTTAAATTAACTCTTGCTGTGGGGACACAAAGTTATCTGTACATTTTCCTAAGCAATGATTTTTACTCAACACATACTTTTTAATGTACTATATTTTTCTATGAGAAAAACTTAATTACTGGAAGGCATCATAGTGGAAAAATAAAAGAAAAACTGCATTTATAATTGGACTAAAGAGAACCAAACTGAACTGAAATGACATTACTGGTGACATATATATATTTCTGTTTGTATTTGGTGAAATCTGTTTGTGCTTGTATTTAAGTAACAAAATCAATCTTATAAATGAGGTTTTAATATAGGAGCACAATAGAAATTAGCAATTGTAAAAACAATAAAACAGTTTCTATGTGACTTTTAAGGTACAAACATGATAACTGAAGGCAGCTGTTTGTTGACTATTTTGTAAATTATTTTTCTGTTCAGTGTTTTAAATAGTACCTTAGTCATCTGAAAGTATTCATGTAGCTTTCAAAGATGACTAACTTACTTTCAGGAAAATCTATACACTGAAAACATCAAAAGTAGAATTATGAAAAATATAAAATCTATATAGTCTACCTGATTTTTTGAAGCTACTTTGCCCAATATAAAATTATGGCTATAGCTTTATTATAGTAATCAATATAAATGCAATTATTTGAGTTATTTACTAAAACGTAATGTGCTGCAAGTAAAATGAATAATCTTTTATTGAAAAGTGTGATCAATTAACTTCAATTTAACAAATATTTATTAAGCCTCTACTACATGCTATCCACAGTTCTAGGCACACAGAATACATGAGTGAGCAAAAGGTAATGCTCCCTGCTATTGTGGAGCTTACATTCCAGTAGGAGGAGACAGGCAATTAAAAAATATAACAGAAAAGTAAACTGTATAGTGTTCACAAGTAATACATGCTATAGACCAAAATAAGGTACGTTATGGTAAGAGGACAGTACTAACTTACGTGATCAGGCATTTAAAAGATGACATTGAAGCATACTTGAAAAAGGTAAGATATGTCTGCAGACACTGGGGTGAGAGCAGACTGGGTAGAGTGAACAAGTACCGCAAAGTCATGAAGGCTGGCACAGGCTGGCATATGTGGGTACAGTGAAGACGCCTGCAGGGCTGCAGTGGAACGAGAGAGGGAACAATGGGAGGTGATGAGGTCAGAGATGTGCAAGGTGGGGACAGAATCAGGGAAGGACTATCATGAAAATTCAACCCTTTCCTCCTAGTGAAATGGGAGCTTACAGGATACTGAGCCGACGAGTGACATGATCTGACTTACATCTGAAGAGGATCCCTGTGGCTGCTGTGTAGAGCACGGACTGTAAGGATGCAAGGCCAGAGGCAGCGAGACGAGTTAGGAGTCTACTGCAGAAATCCCATGAGAAGTTCCAGTAGTAGCATAGAGTGGGCAAAGTCATCAGGACTTAATAACGAGCATTGTTATGAGAAACAACAATTCAGCTAGAGGTTATAATTTGTGAAAACAAGATATATACACATGAAATCATTTTAAAAAATCTATGACAAATAATACACATGAAAGGGCTCTAATTTTGTGGGATGTGAATGTGTGTGTGGGGTGGGTAGGCAAATGAACAAACATTTAATGTCTACTGGGTTTAATACCAGCTCTTTCATTAACTAGTGGAGTGATTTGGGGTATAAGAAAATGACCTGTCTGGCCGTCATTGTCTCTTCCTGTGAAACGTTGGGTTTAGATCAATTGTTCTCTAAGATGCCTGCTATATAAAATGTTCTTCGATACATGGTCCAAAGTAATTCATATAACAGATATTTATTAATTATAGCCTATGAGTAAGACATGGGGCATATGGTTTTTATTAAAAATATATAAAAGTAATGAAAATTTCAAGAACAAGTGAAGTTAATAGGAATGTTTTCATGCAGAAGGTAGGTAGACCCATCACCAACTTTTCGGCTATTCTAATTATATGATTATGTAAAAATAACATCTTTGAGTTGTCTAGAGTTTTGGTATATTTACAATATATTGTAGGATGTGATGTCAATATAATTAAATTTGTTACAGTTCCTAAGAATCAAGCATTCACAGATTTCAGATTTGATTTTGTATACATACTAAAACCATGAAAATTTTATTAACATTAGATTGATTAAAGTATGTTGACCTCAGAATACATTAATAACTTGATTATTTTATGAAAAAAAGTTTATATACTTTACCTACTAATACACTGAAATTGCATGGAAATTACATAATTTAAAATTATTTTTATAACTTACCTTTGAAAAAATATCCATGTTCATTATCTATATTTAACATATGATATGTAGTAAAGTTTTTACATTACTGTTAAGCTATGTAACCATGTAGTACTATTTTTCCAAATATCTTATGCTAAATGAGATATGTATCAACTGGTAAAATACCTTACCTGATAGCAATAATAGAGGGAGTTTACTTGTTCCATATGTGACCATTCCCAACTTTTCAGCTCCATTTCTGTTGATATGAAGAGTCTTACGTTGGTCAACATTCCTTGCTCTGCTTTCATAAGCAGACTCTCTGGAGTTCTTTTACATATGAACCGAGGGAACTAAGATTCTTACAACTTCATGAGAGGTTCACAATCTCTTTGTAGTTTCTATTTCCTAAACTAGATTTCCCACAAATTTTGCCAATTGTTTTTATTTTGCCTAAAAGATGACTACTTGTAGAAAATCGCCAATTTTTATATTTTCCTGTTATATTTCTTCAGATTTGGTTCTTAGAAAACTATAAGTGCTTCATTTATACATGCAAAGATGTTTCTAATTAATATTGATTATTTTTCTAATATGTGTGTTAGAGATTTTCTAATGTGTGAAATTAGAACTTGTAGACTCTTGATTTTTAGAGTCTCTGTAACTGGGCACACACTAAGGAAAAGTATTTAGCCTAGCCAGGTACCTAATAGAGTCCATGCTAGCCACTGTCTTAGAAGCCCAGCATCACATCAAAAAGAGCTTTGAATCCCTCTAAAAAAAAATCAACAATTAGTTATCATCTTGAATAGCATATGTATTAATATATGTATGTGTGCTCTTATGTGTATATTTAGAATAATATATATCATATTGCTTAGAAAAATATTTTTGATATTTCCAATTTTCATATAAAATAAGTAAAATGTAATGTAGTAATTTAATATTTTATTTCAATAAAAGTTTTGATTCATAAACTAGAATATAACAGTAACATATAATTTTTATTTCTTGTATGTGTAACAAAACTAAAATATAAAAATATCCTTTTTTTTTTTCTTATGTCTACCTACAGAAGCTGACATGTATCTATATGCCAAGTTAATCTCCCAGGTGGTCTGAATGAAAGTTTCAAAGGATATGATATATCAATAACAAGCTCTTATTTTGTCTTAATAAAAATCTAATAGGGTTTTAAATCAAAGAGGAAATTGACATATTTATTACACTTATATATTAATATAAAACAAATAATTACTTACAACTTTTGCATGTAGGTGAATGGAGTTTACATGTATGAATAATGTATTGAGGTCTGTGCTCACATATCGAGAGCTGTAAGACACCCGAAAATAGGTCATTTTCTTGACTGCTTACATATTGCTTCAAAAAATACTTAGAGACAGTCTAAATCTTTGTTAAATAATGAGTTATAGTCAGCAGTTGTCTCAGAATAGCTAGAATAAGTATTTTCTGATGCAGTTTGAATAATCTTTTGTTCTCATTATAACTTTCACATTCTATATACTTTCTTTTAATTTAAAAACTTGAATGACCCTGGCCTCAATAGCCTATGACTCCTCAATAGTTAAATTTCTACAAATACATATAATGATCTTAAGCCCTCACTTATCTGTGCTGGAATTTTGCCTGCTATGCTTGATCATACACATTAGTAAATCCCCAGCAGTTTAGTTTTAAAAAACATCATGCAGGGTACCAGCTGAATAGTCCCACTGATTTCCCCTTGCCCAGTACAGTTCATGTCTGTGAAGCTCATACCTCCCTATACTCTCTGCAGTCTTCTGGTTTTCAGATCCTGTTTACCTATGAACAACTTTTTGAATAAGAACTATCACCACAAGAACAAGCCATGCAATAATTCCTTGATTCTAAGGCACCATAGAGTGTAAGCAAATCTTAAGATAAGGATTTAAGTTCAAGATATTTATTTAAGGGCTGAGCCCGTGGCGCACTCGGTAGCGTGCTGCGCTAGCAGCGCGGCGTCGCTCCCGCCACCGCGGGTTCGGATCCTATATAAGGATGACCGGTGCACTCACTGGCTGAGCGCCGGTCACGGAAAAAAAAAAAAAAAAGATATTTATTTAAGAAGTGATTTCAAGAAACACTGCTAGGAGAATAAAGAAGTGTGGCAAAGAAAGGATGGAAGCAAATAAGGAGTGTTTGTTCAAGCAAGTCGCTGATGAGACGAAATGGTCCTCAAAACCACTGGGTAAATCTGGGTGACAGTGTAAAACACATCCCAGAGTTATCCTTGCCAAAGGGATTCACCTTAGCCATCCATCCTTAACTGAAGGATGCTTCTCTTGGATAATTGTTCCCCAGTACTTCTAAATTAAAGAGCACAAAGAATGCTCCTGTGGCTGAACACACTAAATGTCATCAGGCCGTGAGATCAGGTCTTTGCAGTAAACAACTTTAATATGTACCGATGCATTCCAAAGAGATAGGAGATGGGCTCTAACTGCATCTGCTATGGTCAAGTCCTTGCACCGCTCAAATGCACTCGTGACCCAAATGAAGGCCACTCAGTTTTGTCACTGAATCTTGAAGGTGATAACTGGTCATAATTTCCAATAAAAGGACTTCTAGCAGAAGCATTAGTGAAACAAACTACATTTTATCATACTGCAGTTGGTTCTGAGACTGTAATTGCTTCTGAGAATGTAAAGTATTTATCATTTTTCTCCTTTACCACCCATTTTATTATCTCCTGTCCTTGGTCAGCTTTTATGCTAATCTAGGTGATTTGCTCAGTAGAGTAGCCTGGACCTTTAGCTTTGAGGGGTCAGAGCTCCTGGTTAAAGGTGTAGGGATCAAGCTTTAGATGCTAAACTTTACAGGAATGGCAGACATGAAAGTACCAAGGGCGGCAACAGTGAATGGATTCTCTGTTTAGATATATCTTTTAGGCCACATTACACAATAGCAGCCCTGTCCTTCATATCAGAGTTAACGCGACTGACAGTCTAGTAACTCCTTTCTTCACATGCTAGTCCATTGGCATGAAGAGCCCCAAATGATTTAGTAAAGCCTTTAATGGATTTCCTGAGGAAGTAGCCTCCTTCTGGGAGCCAGACCCAATTTCTGCAAGACAGGGCTCACTCTTATTTCCACCTTTACTTCCCAGACCATGTGTTCTACCTTTCAGAGCCACAGTGCCATATAATGCCTGCTTCAAAAGATAGACCACATCTTGAAGGACAGGCACTGACTTTGCAGGGTGTCATCTTTAAGCTGGCACCATAGCTTTACCTTTAAGAGATTATTTAATTTTTTTTTCTTTTATTTCATTCTGACCATTTTAGGATGATGTGGTAATGGTAGGAACAGAAGGTTGGACAGTCATGTGCTCATTATCACACCTTTTTCCGCACAAAATTGTCCAAGGTCATGTCACATAGGATTCCTTGATTATAAATCAGACACAAAGTTATACTCAGAAACTTTATTAATCTCAATAATTCTTAATACCTAACCCTTCTAGGAAGGAAGTGGTTCAGTGTAGTCAACTTTCTACCAAGTGATTCCTTGGTTTCCTCAAGGGAGCTTTCTTTAGAAGATTTGGTCTGGCAGGCATGGCTGTGAAACACAAAGATCTGCAGATTCTGCATGCATTCTCATAGGCCCAACCACAGACTTCTTCCTCAGACTTTACTGTTTCTAATTGTCTGGTCATTCTCTTTATAATTCCTCTGACCAAGCAAACAACCACATCATTCACTACTGTCCAACTATATCCATACCTTCCAAGGCTGATGACCAGGTAGGCTGCTTGAAGCTCTGCCCACCAGAATATTGTCTTTCACCACTATTCCTCAGGACCACCCCTGAGTGGGGTATACTGCTATGGTGCATTTACAGCCAGTTTTGGCTTTCACAGACGTATCAATCCAACTCACCTGTAGAACAAGCCAGGTTTTGTTTCTTCCCCTCCATCCACTGGTTATAGGGAATCCTCAACAAAGCCACATTTGTGAGCTAAGAAAGGGTTAGGTGCAACAGAGGTAGGTGACGTGGTGGTATGGGCCACCTGTTCATGTAACTTACTTTTGCCTTTCTGACCTCATTAATTCCCATTCTTAATATGCCATTTCCATTGTCTCAGGTATTGCTGATGCGCCTATCAATCTTATGACCTCATACCCAGCTCATGATGGGAAGCTCAAATTACATACTCACTCTACTGAGGTATAATAGCATGCGAAGGTCACTGTTTGAACATAGATAACATGGCCTTGCTCCGGAAATTTAGGAAACATCTTCTGATTTTGCTACCAGAATTTGCTAGCAAATCCACATGGCATGCTTACCCACTGTGGGTACCTCCTCAATAGCACAGAATCTTTTATATCACGTGGCCAAACAGCAGGATTGTTTGTATTGCAATCTGTACCTGCTGAAGAACCCTTTTTCTCTGGGCCCCACATAAGTTACCAGGCTTCCAAATCATATGATAAATGGGTCAGGGCTACATTCTCAATTGTTGTATATGCTGTCTCTAAAATGCAAAGTGGGCTAGCAAGCACTGTGCCTCTTTCTTCGTTACAGGTTATACAGGTGCAAAAACTTGTTCTTTATGTGGCAGGAAGCAGGAGAGTTAGCCCTGAGTCAAAACCAAGAACATATATAGCTGTCCCTATCAGGCGAATGCAGATTGCTTCGGAACCTCCTTCGAAGTGGGAATTAAAAGAACACATTTACCAGGTCAGTAGCCACATTTTTCCAGAGGCTGCGTTGCTATGTTCTGGTAAATATATCACAAACTGCGCAGCAATCATGTTTGGGGCTACTATTTAGTTAAGTTTGCAGCAGTTGGCTATCATCTGCCATGATTCATCTGGTTTTACAAGGCACCAGGCTGATGAATTTGATGGAAATATGATGAAGAACACCATCTCCATGTTTTAAAACATCATTGAAGGAGGCACTGATCTCTGCCATTCCACTGATGTGTTTTTGCTTCTGCTTTATGATTTTGGCTCGGTCTGGGTCTATTTCAGAGGCTTTCTCTTCCCCTCCCATGGCTTTTCATTTATAGATTAGAGAACCAGTGTGAGGGGTCTGCAAGCTGTTGATTAGATCCATCCTGATTATGCACTCAGAGACTGGGCAAGTAACCACTGAGCAGGTTCATGGACTCGATTTTTCAACTCTGACATGGAGCCATGAGGGTCTTTTGAGTTCTCTAGTTATCGGTGTCAGCTCATACACTTTATCCAAAAATCCTTAAAATATCTGGGTACAATTCCTCTGGCAAATGTCCGTATGTCTTTTGGGGGAAGGATTGGAGTATAAATGCTGTGTATATTTATTCTGACACTGCAGAGTCCTTCCTCAAGGCTACCCAGCCTTCTGTTCAGTCAGTGCTCTTTGGGTCTGCAAACTGATTCACGTCTGGTAACTGGGCAGAGAGTTATGGGATTTGTTTTTTTATTTTAGTCTGTTGACCAGCATCAGCCTTTGCTTACCTACTTTGAGATTTTTTGGGCTATGTAAGTTAACCGATACCCTTCTTGGAGGCTTATCTTATCTCTCAAAACACCATGATGTGTTTGCCATAACGATGGATATCTCCTTGTTAGTGCCCCTTGGTTAACATTTCGGCTTTTCTGCCCATTATGGTAATTATGTCCACTTTGCTTCCAATGATTAAATTACATTACCTGGCTTCCACTCTTACAGAATTCACAGAATCCTATCATCTTCATTGACACCATGGGAACCAGTTACTTAACCGTATCACCTATACTGCCTACAGAAGCAGTCATAATTGAATTTCTCAATGATACCAGTGCTCCTCTTACTATCCCATTTCGTATTTGAGTAAAGGGAGTGTATTAGTCAGGGCTCTTCAGAGAAATAGAACTAATAGGAGACATATACACTATTTATTTATTTATTGTAGGAATTGGCTTCTACAATTATGGAAGGCAAGAAGTCCCACGATCTGGTATGTGTAAGCTGGAGACTCAGGAAAGCTGGTGGTGTGATTCAGTGCAAGTCTGAAGGCCTGGGAAGCAGGTGAGCCATTGGTGTGAGTCCCGGTGTGAAGGCTTGACAATGAGGAGCACAGATGTTCAAGGGCAGGAGGAGATGGATGTCCCAGCTCCAGCAGAGAGGGAACTTACCCTTCCTCCACCTTTTTGTTTTATTCAGATCCTCGCTGGACTGGGTGATGCTCAGCTGCACTGGTGAGGGTGGATCTTCTTTGTTCTGTCTACTGATTCGAACGCTCATCTCTTCCCGGAACACCCTCACAGACACACCAGAAACAATGTTTTACTATCTGTCTGGGCATCTCTTAGCCCAGTCAAATTGACACATAAAATTCACCACCACAGGTAGCATTCCTTGGGCCCTCCTGCAGAAAAGAGTCATCCTTATCTTACATGATAAACCCATGCCAGCATACCCACTTCTGAGCCTTTTGACACTTTCCTCAATACGTTGACTGATCCTTTTCCTCAATTACCATCATTTGTTATGTGCTTGAAAGAATCAACCCATCACTCTTTTAGGACTGATTATAGGTGACCTTGTGAAGACATTAAATCTCGAGTCATAAGAAAGTGCCCTCATATCAGTAAACTCTCCCTTATTTGTCTTTTTATTCTGCATCCCTTGAGCTGTCACTCAAAATATCCATTCCCAGGCATGTTCTCCTACTTCCTACATTATGGCCAGATCCCAAAGCTTTTTTTGGTGAAAATCCTTTTCCTCTAATAGCAGGGACATATTTTCCTCATCTGGCCATCCTGAGCCTTACTTCTAGTTGTTGGTCCAGAAGCACTGAGAGCAGGTGGGGGCAGATTTTCAGAAGGGCAGTCATTGTCTTGTGAGGCATCTGCATGAGGTGAGACAATTACATGCTGTCCAATAAAAGAATACTAACATTCTTTAGCAAAGGAGAAGAGTCCTTTTCTGCCAGCCTAATGATTTTGGGGGAATCTGCAAGTTCAGGCTTCTCAAGCGTGCTTACACACATACTCAAGAACTCTATCAGGACCATAACTTTAGCATAGAAAACTTGTAGGAGTTGGAGTTTCAATCTATTGCAGTTAGCAACGCTCAACCTACTTCACAATCCTGATTTTACCATAGATTCCATATCCTTTAAGGTCAATAGTATTGCATAAGCCAGTGCAGTCTCTTCTATCTGTATCTATTCCAATTCACCACACATGACAGCCTCAGTAATCAAGGTGCTACAGCACATCAGGAGTTCTAACCACCTCACTTACAACCGGTAATGGTGCCCTTAATTGCCATCTGATTGGTGAATGATTAAATTCCAGGTCACCATGTCGAGAGACTGCTTCCTAAGACAAATTCTTGTACCAGTTACTTTAATTTTAGTTCCTTCAGAAGCAGATCCTCAGACAAAAATTTTGATACAAGTAGTTAATTTTGCAGGTGATTCTAGAAAAAAGCAAGTGGGAGAGTAATAAAGTGAGGTAGAGAAGAAAGTAATAAAGGGTGAATTAGCAAGCATGTTATCAACATGGACAACTGGGGCTTAATTTCACTGGAAAACTCTAGGAGACAGAGTAGAACACACCTCAGAGTTATCACAAAAAAGGTACATTTTTATGGGTGAGCTGGGGCATTTATCCAGTAGTTTCCTGTCTATCACCGGATGATGGATATTTTTTGGTAAACATTAGCTCTCTAACACTTCAGGGTTGCCCCACAGATAGGTCCCGCAGATAGGCTCATAGCCATGGGGGCAGGGTGGGAGGCAGAATTGTGGGGGAAGGAAGACCTCAGGAAGAGGGCCGAGGCCTCTAATAATTACTATTATTGAAGCACTCTCTTCTCTTGCCTTCCATGATACACTGTATTGTACTGGTGTGCTATATCACTATAGTAAGAGACTACTGACTCCCAGATTTGTTTTTCTAATCCAGTCTTCTCTTATGCTCTTTAGACGATTTGTCTGTTAGCTGTTATTACTTAGAGAACTCACAGAATTTGAAACTCAGCATATCCAGAACTGAATTCGCCAGAGCTCCCCACCTTCTACAATGGTTCCTCCTTCTGGATTCCCTGAATATATGATTGGCACTTCCATACATATAGTTACCTAAATCAGAATTCCATGGTTATTCTCACCTTGTCTCCTTGACCCTCTCTTTCTACATTTACCAGTCCCTCAGAACCACCATCATCTCTTCTAAATATCTTTTTAATTTATCTTTTTTCCCCCTACTTCACCCACTTACTTGAATTACTTGCAAAATCCTAATTGGTGTCTCTGCTTTCCACTCAATCCATTCTCCACAGATCAGTCACTGTAACATTTCCAAGCGTAATTTTGATAAATTGTTCCTACATTTAATTCCTAAAATGATTCCTGATTGATCTTGAAATGAAGGCTAATCTCATTAGGGTGGTGTTCAAGGTCCTTTATGATCTGGCCCCTGCTTCTCTCTTTAGCCTCAGTTCTTTTTCATGTCTTGTCTTTTTTATTTGCTTTTAAATTTCCAGCAATCAGCCATAGTTTCTGGGCCAAATTAGGCACAAAATAAATATTTGTTTTTTAGATAGGCTATTTATTTTCTTTAGAAAATTTGCATTTTATTGAGATGTATTTTATAGGATACTTTTCTTAATCTCTTCTGTTTCTTCAGTGCCTAGTATAGTGTTTAGTATTTAGAAGGCACTTGATAAATGTTAGCTGACTTAAGAAATGAAGATCTTATAATATTGATTAGTAATGACAACAAACACACTGCACATTACCAATACTAAATGAAAATAGCTAATGAGAATCCCTAGTGTGGTCACATTTGTGCTCAGGGTGTATGAGTAATTTTCAGCTTATTAATGTTATTCCTGTCATAATTACATATGCACTATCATAAAATACCAAGCAAATGTTATTTCTAAATGAATTCAGAATGAAGGAATACTTGATAAATAATATCTTTGAATATTTCCCTAGTTATTTTGGGGAAATAAATAATTCACATACTCAGATGTGAAAAACATTGACAAATCCTCATAAAAGCAATGAAAATCATTACCATTCTACAATTCAGTGGTGTATTTTAAGATTAGGGTTGAAGAGGCATCCTCAGGGAATTATCTTAGCGGGGAAGCCAGAGAATTTCCCCTATAAACTTTTTGCTCCATGGAACTAAATGTTAAGTAGCTTCATGGTTAGGAAATGTATTCTCCCTCCACTGGCTGAATATTTATCTGTGTCTCTGATTATCATTTCCTAAATCTGTTATGACACGCTCCTTCAGAGCACAGATCGAAGATGCTTCTGCGTCTTTCCTTCATCGTTGTGAGGAATGTCTAATAACTTCCCATCAAATCCTTCATGTCTTTGTTTGCCATATTGGAAAACATATTGTCTGTTTTATCCAAAGACAGTTCCTGTCAGTCAATTGAGAGACCAGGATATCCTGTTTTAAATTGGGGTTATCTATTGGGAAAAGCCACTTTTAAAAAATATCTATTATTCAGTGGCTTGTCATGGAGATACCCTCGAAATGTGATGAGAAAAAGAAAATATGGCAATACAAATTTGCTTTCTGTTCTTCACCATGCTGTAGTCACCCCATTCTTTCCCTCAAAAGAAAGAATGGCTTCTTTGGAAAAGTTCTAGAATAATACTGAACCAAAACATTTCAACATGATTGATAAAGTTCTAAGACTTGGAAACTGGGTGACTGGAATGGGTGAGGGAGTCAGGGCGACTGAACTAGTTACTTGGTAAAGTGGACGCACATCAGAAAAATGTATTTTTGGCATTTTATATAAGACAAAAATTCAGGAAGCTTGACTGAGCAACCATGTCTGCAGTGAGATACAGTATAGCTCTTTCATTGACATTAGATTGAATTTTGGAGATGGTCCAAGCTTAATGGAGATCTGCATGAAAACCTGATTTGCATTTGTTGAATTCTCCATGCATTTCTGAAAAGCTGCCAGATCTGGTATCAACGGAAGTACTATATATTAAAAATTTAAAAGAAAACCCAAAAAACAAAAAACTATGATCCATTGAGATTGAATCATCCCCAATACCTTGGTATTTTTGTCCAGTTGTATTAGATGTTCTGAGAAAAACAAAATGGCATCCCTTTTATATCAATTTTCTTCATGAAAACTAACGAAAGTGTGTAGAATTTCTCTAGTGTCCACATAAGGCATTTAAAAAAGAGATCCCCTTATCTAAAGCTGCTTAGAATAGCATGCATACTACCCAGATATAATGAAGATTTCATATGAAAAAGAAGTGTCAAAATTCTGGCAAAAATGTGCTTCGTATTGCACTATTTTGAGAAAAGTTCTAATTTGATTTTAAATTCTGATGACCTGGAGAGTTCTATATTACCATGATTAGATTGTTCTTTCATATATTCAGAGTCCTACTGCACCCTCCAAAAGCACCTGGGCGTATGTCCAGTGGTCTTTGGGTTTCCTTGAAATTGGTAAGTTAATATTTTTAGAGTTTAATTCACTTCTTGTTATAAAGCAATACAAATCGCTAATGAGAGATAATTACTGTTTTAAGCAGTGCTTCTGTGTTTGCTTTTTTGTTCTTTTTTATCGTTTTGTTTTTGTTGTTCATTGCTTTTTTTATTTTAGTATGTGCCTTTCAAAATACTTTTTTCCCTTTTTCCTAGTCAAGTTGATATGTTTCCACTCACATACATTAAAGTTTTAAAATCTGCTCATTCATGTAAGTGTGAGCAATGCAGTTTCACAGGTCAAATTTCCACATAACTTCTTCTCCTCAAAAAGATACATATTTCATCTTGTTTTTATGTTAATGTGAATTAAGCCCTCTGCTTCTTTTCTATTTCATTCTTGTTCTAATTTTAACAGCAACACCTGTTCACATATTCACAAATTCTGGCATCCCATTTAAAGTGCATATGTTACAGATTGAAATTCAGTATCGAATAGGGGAAGAGAAATAGTTAAGTGACAGGGATTGGAGAGATATCATAATTTACTAAGAAAGTTATATCAGCAGATCAGCTCTCTTTACCCAAAGTAAAACCACCACTAATGAGTAAAATTCTTTCATCTAAGATACATTTATTGATTCTGAATAATACTTAGACAATTGAGAACAAGTTATTGGCTAATAGCATGAGTAGAAATATTCTTGGTAATTTAAAGCCATACACACTAAAGATTTCTATCTTAAAATATATAATTAACCTGCCATATCGAAACCTTTTGTTAGAATGTTGATTGGATAAGATAGATTTAATTTTAATTTTTTAACGTCCTCTAAAATCATCTATTAAACTTAAGAGATTCACATTGGCATTTATGAGCTATATTTAATAATTCATTGTCAATTGGAAGATACTGAGTTTAAGATTTTTCTCTTTATTCCAAACTTACTCCACAGGAAAGTTATTGAGGAAAATGTTATCTCACATCAACATTGTAGAATAAAATTGTCATACTCTTTACTTTCAAGGGAGATAGAAGAACCAATGAATATTTCATGGATTCTTTAATATAAAGCATCTGAGAATAATATTTGCTTCAGAATATTCGAATAGAGAAAGAACAAAGATGAGATGCTTATCTACTTCTATAGCATATGTATACTTCAATGAAAACCTATAGTATAATTTACAAAGAGGAATTCTGCAAGAACAAGTACTTCAATTTCTATGTTGTCTTACTTTTTGACTCTGAGGGGGCTATTTATTCCCTTAAATTTCATTTCAGAATGATGTTCAAGGTCTCAAACATCTCCTCTTGCTGATCAGTTGAAATCCACACCATAACTGCAATAAAGATCAATGACACATTTATTTCACTTAAGGCTTATATGGTGAGTGTGCATCCTGAATTTCTTTCCTAGTATAATATTTTGGAGTATTATAACACAGTCTAGAAACATGGTTCATTTCAATATAAGCTTCCTAACAAGCTTAACCTCAGAATGATCCTGAAATTTACAAGCTAAATACAGTCATATTCTAATCTTGGTAACAAGACCAATACCATATGAATGATGCAGAGGAAGAAAGATTGCAGTTTCTTAGAAAATATTAGGCACACAAAAATCAGATTCCCATGTATTCACAATTATTGCTATTTGACTTTTGAACTATAGAATCTTTGAATTTCAGTATGGGGGGTACCATAGAGCTCATCTCAATATAACTGATTTTCTACTCAATTTTTCCACATTTTATGTTGTTCAGGTTAATAATCAATGAGTACCTGAGAAGTGTTTTTTCCTCCTGACACCAAATTTATGGTGTTTTTCCAACACTGCTTCTCCAACTTTCCCACACCCACTCGGTGTCCAGCAATTCTATTCAATTCTCATATTAACTACCTGGAGTTAGTGCAACAGCTTATAGAACCCATGAAGACACTTTACTTACCTTCACCACTTTATTATAAAGAATAAAAGTGAAGAGCCAGGTGAAGAGGTGTGTTGGGTGAGGTCCAGAAGTGCAGGAGCTTCTTCTGTCCCCATGAAGTTGGGTGGAGCCACCCTCCCAGCATGTAGATGTGTTCATCAACCCAGAAACTCTGTGAAACCATCCATGTAGGAGTTTTTATGGAGATTCTATTATGTAGGCACGATTGACTAAATCCTTGACCATGGATGATGAATGCAATCTCCATCCCTTTTCCCCCTTCCAGAAGTTGGGTGGTGAGGCAGCAAGTTCCAGGCTCCTAATCAATGCCTGGTCTTTCTGGTGACCAGCCCCCATCCTGACACTAAGGGCCCACAAAGAGTCACCGTCTTAGAAAATAAGATACATCCATCATTTTTGTCATTCAGAATATCACTATCCTCCCCAAATCTCCTTCCATGGACTTCTCCCATTTTTCTTAAAGCCCTTGGGATCCTCCAGTTGTAGGAGAAATCCAAACTGGCTCTGAGAAAAATAAAAATAAACAATAAATATAATTTGCTCAACTTCATTGTTAACACAAGTACTTGGAATAAAAATAGTAAGACACATTGGAAGGATTTTAAACAAAGAGAGAGGCTTTTGAAAGAACACACTTTGCTCCAGTTGAAATTTTAATGTAGCATACAATTCTGTGGAAACATTTTCAGGCAGAAATTATCTAGATTTTGGATTTTTTAAAACACCAACTAATGATATTATAGCAACAAAAATACTGTTATTTGAATATTTAATAACACCTCATTTTCTGGAGAAATGGAATAGCAGGAGTCAGCATTGTGCTACCTGTAGGCCCTCTGAACAGCAAAGTTTGTAATAAATCATAGATTGAAACCGCCTGGTCTCTTCAGCAGTGTCTAGATTCTGATTTATACAACCACCTTCACTTATTTTGATTCCATGTCCACCAAAGAAGTTTTCAATTTGCCTAAGAGGTAAATTAATAAAATGTCATTCCAAAATAAATAAATAATAAAATGTCATTCCAAATTATGCATCAGTATCTGATGTTCAATTAAGATAATTATTTCCAATTAAATCAAGTTCCTGCATCTATACCGTTGTGAGTGAAAAACCACAACTCACTAAGATATTGTTACAGCGTCAGACATTTTGGCAGCATAGCACCAGCACCTTTTAGTCATCCCTTTCTCATTTTACCTTGTGCCTCTCTCTCAAATGGTAATCGAGAGTGTTTCAAAATTATTACCATAAATGTACTAGAGTTGAATGATAAACAATCTTTTCCAGGAGATATCTCTTTAAGCCTTTAAGTATAGCAAATGCATAGTGTTTGATCAAAATCTTTAATAACATGCGACATGTGTACACCAACAAGAGTTATAAAAATAAACGTGGCACACAGAGAGGAGAATATGATACAATTCAGATTTGGTATGAGGGAAAAAAGTGTTCTCAAATATTCAAGTACACATATACTGAGGACATACAAGCAGTAATTCTAAATGCTTTTTTGTCCAGGGGTCAGAAGCTGCAAAATTTGCCAAGCCTAAAAAAGCCATGTGCCATAATCATAGTACAAACCTGGGAAAGGAAGAATTTCTACAAAAGGGATCCTGATACAGGAGAATTGAGGGTAGGAAAACTCCACTTCAGAAATGACTGGCAGCTATTTATCATGTTCTATAACACAGAGAAAGAAAGTAAACTTCCTACTCCTTTATCTGAAGCCCATAATGCTGAGACTAAAAAAAAAGAAATGTTAAAAAAAAAAGAAAGAAAACTAAAAACTAATCTAACTTAGAAATATTGATGAAAATGCTAAATAAAATATTAGCAAATAGCATCCAGCAGTACATTAAAAGAATAATTCACCATGGCCAAGTGGGGTTCAGTCCAGAAATCCAAAACTGATTCAATATTTTAAAATGCATTAATAATATTCAGCATATTAATAAGTTGAAAGAGAAAAAAACAAATGATGTTTTCAACATATGCTGATATGACATTTGAAAAATTTTGTTTCCCATTCCTAATTCATGAAGAAAATCTCTCAGAGAAATGGGAATAGATGGAAATTTCCTTCACATAAAATAATATTTATGCCAAGTAAAAGTATCATGGTGAAGAGTGAAGCACTTGAAACATTACAATTAAAGTCAGAAATATAACAGTGACGCCCTGGGTTACTGGTAATGTTTAAGACTAGTGAAGAAACGTGTGAAATATTGGTAAAAAGGGGAAAATGTCATTATTTCATCTATCATTCCACAAACATTGATTGGGGGCCTGTGAAGTGTCGACTATATAATAAGGCTCTTAAGATATACTGCCATGCAAAGATGAATTGGTTGCACTCATGGAGTTTACATTCAAGGGGGATAGATTATTTGTAAATTATATTATAACTGCATACCTGGAGGGAAAAAACACAACAGAGTATCAACTGTGTTTTTTCAGCTTAGTTGGGTACTAGTTAAAAACTACCTTACAAATGTAAATAATAAGTTAGCAAAGATGATTAAATAAAAATATTACATCATATTAAAAATTACAAAAAATCTAGGAATAGCAAAAAAAAAAAAACCTAGGAATAAACAGAAATTGGTAAATACATAGTAACTCTTTCAGGAAAATGATAGAAACTAAGTGTTAGAAATAATCAAATATCTTTAAAAAGGGGGAGACAACCCTTATTGTAAAGGAAAACTCAATAATATAATGATATAAATTCTCAAATTAATCTATACAGCAAATGAAATCCCAATGTTAACTACAACATAACTTTTTTTAAACTTTATAAATTTATCTGGATCTATAAATATCTGAGACTTGGATGGAAAATGCTGGAAAGGAAGAATAATCAGGAGGAAGTATTTATATCAGATTTTAAATTGTTTTTGTAAAGCTACAGTAGTGCCAGTAAAGGAATAAATAATCCAACAAAACAGAATAATAAATAAATAGATTAAAACATTTATTGAAATTTACCACATCATAAACATACCTTTTCAAATCACTGGAGAAAATGATGGTTATTCAATCACTGATGTGTTTTGAACAGAGACATGGTGATTTAAAAAAAAATTAGAGTTGGATTCCTACCTCAAACTTAACACCAAAATAAGTTTCAGATGAATTAATTGTTTAAACGTTTTGGTGTTGTTGTCGGTTTTTTTTTAACGCAACCATAAAAGTATTCCAATGAGATGCAAATGCCATTATGAAAATCTTGGCTTAGGGAAGACATGCCCAAGCCTAAGACAACATATAGAAGTCACGAAGGAAGGAACTGATACATTTTTACTGCATGTATATTTTTTACCTGACAAATAAAAATTGTATATATTTATGGTTTACAACATGATGTTTTGAAATAAGTATGCATTGCAGAACGGCTAACTCAAGCTAATTAGAGTATGTGTTACTTCATATTTTTCTGTGGTAAGAACTATCATTTTTTTTTTGTGGTGAGTAAAATCTTCTTAGTAATTTTCAAGTACACAATACTTGAATTATTGTAGTTTGGGTATGGGATGCATATTTGTAAATTCATAGAAACATTTGTACAGTGCTATACATCAGATTGTCAGCAATTCTTATCCTAGAAAACTGGGTTCAGAGGAAGAGGGCAGAGCAGGGAGAAGATGCTCTTATATTTTCTATATTATATCCTTCTGTAATGGCTCAAATCTTTTTTGTAGGAAGCATGCATCATTTTTATAATAAAAAAATACAAAGATTGAAAGTTTTGTCCTGCAAATGAAATATAAAAATAAAACTGTTTTCCATGTTTTCAGATTCTCTTTGGGAAAAGCTTTTTATTTTATATTATTTTATTTTATTTTTTAAATTTATACTGGAATGCTGAATTTCTAGCAGAAGTTAACTTTAGGAACAAGTTAATAATCTACATTTTGAATTATTTATACTCACTTTGAAGCTTTAAGGCAGAGAGGGCAGCTCCACATTTTCCTCCCCTTCAGATCATAATCGTCCTTCTGCACTCTGGTCTTCTCCATACCAGTGAGGTCCACAGAGCAGAAAGAATGTTAGATTCCAGGTGCAGGCCGTGCTACACCCTTTTATCTATTACCTTCCACATGCCAACCATGATGGGGGAAAGAAGTGGCAAATACGTAGTCATTCTGGGGCTAACAGCAACACAGAATAGGAAAGTAAATTTTTATAGACATTTATAGGAAAGGGTCTTGACTGAAGATTTTTTTCCCCTGCTTTGGCCTAGGTTGAAGGACATTCTTCGCCTTCATCCACCTGTACCTCCCAGTCTTAGAGGCTGGTTTGGTCCTTGAGGATATCTTGACTTTGATTCCCAGAGAAGTTTGTTCGTTGCAAGGAGGGAATAAAGGGTTTATTTTGGCTGGTTCCCATGGAGTTAGTTCCAAAGAGCTCTCAACTGGATCCAGTCCTGTGAAGTGATTCTTGCTTCCTTGTGGTTCTCCTGACCAGCTGACAGCCACACTGAGCATCACATCAAACCAGAAGTGCAGCCCAGGCCAGGTCCAGAATGTCAGAGGCTCCTAAAAAGGGGTTTACCTATTCTTCTGTCCATATTGCTACTATTTTCCTGAGAAACAGTAGCATGCGGTTTGCTATTTTCTAAACTGTGGCTCTAATCTATCAAGTTATGTTTGGTTTGTGTGCGGAGCAGATCACAGAATAAAGCAGTTTTTGAATGTTTTCTAAACATTCTAATTGTTCATTCATCACCATTCTGTCAAGTATTTTGCACATCAGTTGACCAAAAATCTGGCAGGTGTGATGGCATCGATTTGACTTATTTCCCCCCTAAGTCCTTTGCCAGAGCTCTGACATGGTAAGAACCATAACACCATGTCTCATCTGTTCACTTATTTCAAAAACTCGTTCTTCTAGCAGAATGACCAAGTTCTCCAGAGGCTGGGAAAAGAAGTCCATACTGCACTTTGAAAGTGATCGGTAAACAATAAAGACACTGGTAGAAATAGGAGAGCCAAAGAGATTTCCACCAAACATGGCTTAGCATTTTGCCATGTGTATTCTGCCTGTTTTTAGTTTTGAAAACTAATCTGCTGGTGGAATTGTGTGTTTCCAGGATGGAAAAAAAAAAAAAAAAAAAAAGACACATAGGCAGGAAGGAACAAATTCTGTTTTAGCAACACACGTTGTTATTGTGGTCAAACAGCAGATGTAGTATTCTGCAGCACTCTCCAATACTTTTCTAACTCCTGATAAGCATTTAAATATTGCAAGGACTCCATCGATTTTATCTTTGACCTGAGAGCCTTAAGCTGCAGGGAGGTAGGATGAAATAATATTCACCTGATCAAATTTCCTTTTTTAAAAAAATTCCTATTTCTTTACCTGAAATCCCTTAACAGTTGTTTCAGTGCAAAGATCATTTGATGGATTTATCTTGAAGAAAGAATAATGTGGCTAAGGCTTATATGTATTTTCTTTCTGATTTCTGAAAATCCTAGAAAACCCCCAAAGTATGAAAACTTTTATGTTGAGACAAAAACAACCAGGAAATAAGAACAGTCTGCTTAACAGGCGTAGCATAATGACACTGAAGGAGTAGGAAGCCCGACCGCAGCCTAGGCCTTAAGGGGTTGTATTGGTCTGGTGGGGCTGCCATAACAGAATACCACGAACTGGGTGGCTTAAGCAATAGAAACTTATTCTTTCATAGTTCTGGAGGTTGAAAGTCTAAGAACAACTAAAGCTGGCAGATTCGGTTTCTTCCGCAGCCTCTCTCCTTTGCTTAAAGATGGCCATCTTCTCTGTCTTCTCCCTGTGTCTTCACGTGGCCTTTTTTCTCTCTGCGTGCACTTCCCTGGTGCCTCCCTCTCTTCTTATCAGGACACCAGTCGTGTTGATTATGGCTCCATTCTAACAACTTCATTTTAATTTAGTCACCTTTTTAAAGACCTTATCTCCAAATACACTTACATTCTGAAGTGCTCCTGGGAGTTGGGACTTCAGCACAGGAATTTGGGAGGGAGGGGTACAATTCAGTCCATAACGGGGGTGAGAGAACATGCTCCAATAACAAGGCATTTAAACAGATGAAATGTGCTGTGAGGTGAAGCAACATTCACAGACACTAGCGAGACCCTGTAAAGACTGACTGGAGCCAGCGACTTGTAGAGGAAAATTCCCTAATTCTTCAGGCATAATAAATATTGGCTCTTCTGCTAGCTGTGAATCTGGGCAATCCCATAACCTTTTGGAGTCATAGTAGATTCTTCATTAATAGGATAAAAATGGCTACTAAATCCATCATGTTAGGATTAGATTAAATCTACAGGAGTAAGTGTCTTAAAAAATACAATCTAAAGCATAAAATGCTTTTTTAAATTATTTTTTTAATTGACATATAATAATTGTATATATTTATGGGGTACAACATGATGTTTTGAAATATGTTTAAATTGTGGACTGGCTTAGTCAAGCTATTTAACATATTCATTACCTCACATACTATTTTTTATTGGTTATGAATATTCATGGGGCACAAAGCTGACTGTCACCACTTGTGCCCAAGATATGATGGCCAGATCCATACTGGCAGCATGTCCGTTACCAAAAATTGCGATTATATCTTGGGTCTCTCACCCCTCTTTCCCCCACTCCACTTTGCAATCCTAGGTGTGCTCTCTCCCTCTGCAAGTCCAACACACCACTGTGGTCTTTCTTTCCTTCCTTCTTTCTCTCTTAGCTCCCACTTATGAGTGAGCACATGTGGTATTTATCTCTCTGTGCTTTGCTTATTTCAGTCCACGTAAGTTTCTCCAGGCTCATCCCTGTTGTTGTGAATGGCAGTTTTATAGCCAGAGATTCTCTGAGGAAATTCCCTGGAGGAGGTGAATGCTGAGGGACACTTTGAGGAGGAGAGGAGAAAGCTGGCAGAAAGAAGAGCACACTTTCCATGTGAGGATGGTCTGTGTGCAAGTGTTTTTTGAGTTAGGGGCAATTTAGAAGATCTGATTATTTGTGATGAACAGCTCACTCACAAACAGTGCAAGGTACACCATCTCTTAGCCCTTGTAGGACTAATTTTTTTTAACTCGGAGAACTGGATAGTTGAGTAACTTGCTACATGGTCTTAATCACTCCCATGTATTTCATGGTGCCTTTGTTTCCACATATACAGAAGAGAGAAAACAACATCTGTTTAGCCAATTCACAGAGACTCAATGAAATAATAGATGAGAAAGTTCTGTGAAATGGTTAAAAAGAAACTCTGCAGTTGGAAAGTGACATTTTAAACAACAGAACGAGTTTGTATCCAGCACCTAGCATATAACAGGAGCTGAATAATGTCCATTGACTGATAATGATAGTCCAAATAAAACACTAAATTTTTAAGAAGACAATTTCAAGATGATACATTTAGAATCCAATTCTCAGTAGTGTGTAGGGAAGAGAATGACAGAAGCAGAAAGGCCAACTGGGATGTTGTCATAGCACACCAGGCATGATCCAGTTAGGGCCAATCCAAATACTGTGAAAATAGGGAACGAAGGGATAACATACTTTGAAAATTAATGACATCAGCAGATAAGTATAGAAAAGAAGAAGGTGAAACAAACCATCCAGCCCTGCAAAGTACAAAGCAGTTTTTCCTTATGGAATTAAGAAGTGTGTTTTTACAGGCTTTCATCAAAGGCTTATGCAATGCACAGTACATTGCTTTGTCTGCAAGATTATGCCATAGAATAATAATTTTTATTCTTTGAACTTTCACGGAATTCTGCCCAAATTTTCTTTTTCTCAATTTCACTCACCATTACCCATAGTTATACTCGAGATAACAACATAGTAGAATTCGAAATACTCTTTATTTCCCTTAGCACTCAGCTTTCTCCATCTCCCCTGTCACCACCGACAGCAGTGACTTTCCTGTGTATTTTGATACTTTCCCACACATTTTCTTACTTCTATTTCCACATACTTATAATCTCTTTCTTGTGCCGAAAATGGACTTGGAATAGTTTTCTGGATCTTATTATAAAATATGTGTGGTGGATTGAAATACCGGCTCTATTATTCTTCTTCCTATAAAAATACCCTTACTGTGTTACTCAGCAGTTCTTCCCATCAAGATACAACCCTGCCCGTTAAATCTGGGCAGGGCTTGTGACTTGCTGTTGCCCATAGAATGTGATATAAGGGACAGTTTGCAAATTCCAAGTTCAGGCTTTGGGGGCATCTTAATTATCTGCTCTGTTTCACAATTCCAAGTAGCCAACATATGGGCTGCCTTGCAGGCAGGTGAGACCTGTGTTGCTGAAGTGAGCCATCCCAGCTAACCGTAGATGCATGAGTACAGCCCAGCCCAGAAGAACCAGCCAGTGGAGCTTAGCCTGAATCTCTGGCCCACAGAATCACAAGGTAAATAAGTACCATTTTGAGATGGTTCTTTATGCATCAAAAGCTAACTATTACAATAGGCTACATGGGAAGTTGGTGAACTCTCCTTCCCTTTTCTTCTTTGAGAAATATTTGCAGCAGTTTGATGTAATTCTTGCAGCAATGTGTTATTGTTATAGGCCATACAAGAATCTCTCAAGGGGATTTCATGTTCTTTAATTTTATATACACATCCAGGTATATTCTTCATTCATGACACTTGGAACACACCAATATTCGGAAATATGCCAGAGCAAAAAGTCCAGAAGTTGTGCTATTTTCATTTAACTTCACTCTTCCTAACATCTCCTGTGGGTTCAAATACAAAGAGGATCTGGCAGTGAACAGAATCCAGAAAATGTTAATTTTCTTGATGCTGTCAAGGAGAGAACATTGGCTTGGTGCCATTGCTGCTTTGGGGTCATAGCCAACCTGGGAACGGACAGCTGTTGTTATTCAGAAAAAATTCAGACAATATTTGAGAAGACATTTTTCAGGAAAAATATTAAGAGGAAAAATAGGTTAAAAGCAAACTAAATCAGAATAGTATTTTAGATTGTAGAAATATCTAATGATTCCAGAAGTGTTTAATATACCATCCAATAGAGTCCAGAGTGGAGCGGGGGGTGGGGGGTGGGTGGAGAGAAGAAATAAATAGGATCTGTAAAGTCCCTAGCAAGGCATTTGGGAGGCAACATGGCATAAAGAACAGAGTATGGGAACTGGGGTAGAGAGTTGATTCTAACTTTTACTAGGGCAATAATTTTCATACATAGAAATGGGTATCTTTCTGCTCCATTTATAAATCGATAACACACAGCATTTTAAAACATTAATGATTTGTGTGTAAGGTTCCTATATAATGAGGTTTATTATTGTCAATGTATAATGAGTTAAATATATTTATGCTTGTTTTCAGTTTTAATTTCAAATGTAAATACTGAAGAGTATAACCCATTATCAGAAATTATTTGGCATTCCTAATAATTTTGAAGAACGTAAGTGGAAACCAAGACAAAAACATTGAGAGCCACTGCTGTAGAGAAAGTAGGGTCAGGTACTGCTACATCCATTTTATAGACTGGGAACCAAAGCAAACGAAAACAAATTTACCTGACGAAGGTGAGTTATTAGAGGCTGATATAGAATACAAAACTTTCAACTCAAAGTTTCTTTCACAATTTAATTTTAATTTTCCCAGTGAGTTTTTCATATTAAAATTTTTAATTATTCAAACTAAAGTACAATAAAAATACACTTTTTAAGTTGTTGAATTTTAACACAAGCATATATTCATATAACTGTTATTACAATCAAGATATAAAACAGTTCCATCATCTCAAAAAATTCCCTCATGGTATCCCTCTCTGCTGAAATCCCTCTCAGCAGTGTTTTGTCTTTTTGAGAATGTCATAGGAATGGAAACCGGCTGCTTTTACTCAGCATCATGCCTTTGCAATACATCTCAGTTGTATGTCCAAAGTCCATTCCTCTTTATTTGGAGCAATGTTCCATCATATGAAATGTTCCACCATTTGTTTATCTGTTCTCTGATTGAAAGGCATCTTGGTTGTTTCCAGTTAGGACCAATAGAAAGGCTGTAAACATCTGTATATAGGCTTTTGTACAAACATAAGCTTTCAGTTCTCCAGGATAAAGGTCCAGGAGTTTTACAGTATGGTGGCACCATTTTGCATTTTCACCAGCGATTCATAAAGTGCCAGTTGCTCTTCATTCTCACCAATTTTTGGTGTTCCAGTATATTTTTTTAAATTTTAGCTACTATAATGTGTTAGTGGTATCTCAACATAGCTTTAATTGAGGATGTCTTAGATGTTAAACCTCTTTTAATGTGCTTATATCCCATCTGTATATTCTCTTTGGGTAACTATTATTTCAAGTCTTTTGCACATTTTTAAATTGTTTTGATTTTTTTTATTGTTGAGCTCTGAGAATAATTTACATATTTTGATCAAAACTTATATTCCAGTTACATGATTTACAAATATTTTTCCCAGTGTGTAGCTTACCTTTTCATTTTCTCTCTGCCTCTCACTGCATAAAAGTTTTTAATTTTTATAAAGTCCTATTTATGAATATTTTCTTTGCTAGATCATGCTTTTGGTTTTTGGCTAAGTTTTTTTGGTTTTCTTGGCTATCCCAAAGTCACATAATTTTCTTCCATATTTTGTTTTAAAAATATTAGTTTTATGTTTGACATTTATATCTATGATTCATTATGTGTTAATTTTTGTATAAGGTATAAAGTTTAGGTCAAAGTTTATAATGTCTTCACAGTCTCTAGTGATATAACCTCTTTTATACCTTTATTGGTAATTTGAGTCTTTGTTCTAACCTTGACAGATTTGCTAGAGGTGTTTCAACTTTATTGATTTTTTTTCAAAAAACAGCTTAATGTTTCATTTTTCTCTATTATTTTTATTTTCAATTTCATTATTTCTTTAAAATTTTTTTTTTCTTTGTGCTTGACCCAAGTTTATTTTGCTCTTTTTCTTAAGGTAGAAATATTATTGACTTGAATTCTTTCCTCTTTTTTTTAATCTCTATGATATAATTTTATTTATTTACTTTTATTGAAACATAATAGATTTTACATATCTGTGGGATACAGCATTGAATATAGATACCTGCGTGCAATATACAATGCTCAAATCAGGATGATTAGGATATTCAACATTACACAATGTAATCATATTTTATGGCCCTTTACCAAATTCTTGCTAATTCCCCTTCCCCTTTCCCACCTCTGGTGGCCTCAGTTCTGTTCTCTCCTTTTGAAAGTTCAACAAATTATTGTGATTGCTGTATCGTTCTTTCATTCTTGCTTTATTTATTTGTTTATTTATTTTTTTAGCTCCCCCTTATGGGTGAGGACATGTGGTATTTCTCTTACTGTGCCTGGCTTATTTAACTTAACATAATTTCCTGTAAGTTCATCCATGTTGCTGCAAATGGCCAAATTTCATTCTTTTTTATGGCAGAGTAGTTTTCCTTTCTGCATATATTCTACATTTGCCTTATCCAGTTGTCCATCGATGGACATTTCAGTTGGTTCCAACTCTTGGTTATTGTAAATAGAGCTATGATAAACATGGGAGTGCGGGTATCCTTTCAACATGATGATTTCCATTCCTTTGAGTATATAGCCAGCAGTGGGATTGCTGGGTTGCATGGCAGTTCTGTCGGTAGTTGTATGAGGAACTTCCATACTGTTTTCCATAATGGCTGCACTAATTTACAGTCCCACCAACAGTGTTGGAAGATTTCCCTTTCTCCACATCCCCACCAGCATTTGTTATTCTCTGTCTTTTTGATAATTGCTAGTCTAACTGGCATGAGATGATAAAGTGCTTTTGATTTGCATTTCCCTGATGCTTAGTGATGTTGAGCATTCTTCATGTGTCTGTTGGCCATCTGTATATATTCCTTTGAGAAATGCCTGTTCAGCTCCTTTGCCCAATTTTTTAATCAGATTACTTGATGTTTTTTTTACTGTTAAGTTGTTTCAATTCCTTGTATATTCAAGATATTAATCCCTTTTCAGATGCATAGTTTGAAAATATTTTCTCCCATTTTTAGGTTGTTTTTTCACTCTACTAACTATTTTGCTGTGCAGAAGCTTTTTAGTTTGATGTAATCCCATTTGTTTATTTTTCTTTTTTTGCCTACACTTTTGGGGTCTTGTCATAAAGTCTTTGCCCAGTCCTACTTCCTGAAGTGTTTCCCCTATGTTTTCATTTAGGAGTTTTATAGTTTCAAGTCTTATGCTAAACTCTTTAATCGATTTTGAGTTGATTTTGGTATAAGGTAAGAATGTCCAATTTTCCCAGCACCATTTATTGAACAGGCAGTCTTTTCCCCAATGTATGTTCTTGTTTTCTTTGTCAAACATCAGTTGGCTGTAAGTATGGCAGTTGATTTCTGGGTTCTCTTTTCTGTTCCATTGGTTGGAGTGTCTATTTTTATGTCAGTACCAAGTTGTTATGGTTACTATAGCTTTGTAGTATAATTTGAAATTAGGTAGTGTTATGCCTCTGGTTTTAGTGTTGATTTTGTATCTTGCAGCTTTACTGAAATTGTTTATGATCTTTAAGAGTATTTTTGTAGAATCTTTAGGTTTTTCTACATATAGGATCATGTCATCTGCAAATAGGGACAGTTTGATTTCATCTTTTCCAATCTGAATGCGCTTTATTTCTTTCTCTTGCCTGATTTCTGCATCTATTGAGATAATCATATCATAAGGTTTTTATCCTTAATTTTGTTGATGTGGTGTATCAAATTTGTTGATTTGCATATATTGAACCATTCTTGCATGCCTGGGATGAATCCCACTTGATCATGGTGCATTGTTTTTGATGTGTTGCTGTATTCTGATTGCTAACATTTTGTTGAGGATTTTTGTGCCTACATTCATCAAAGATATTGGCCTCATGTTTTCTTTTTTTCTGCTGTATCTTTGTTCGGTTTTGGTATCAGGGTGATGCTGGCTTCATAGAATGACTTTGGGAGAATGGCCTCTGTTTCAATTGTTTGGAATAATTTGAAGTGAATTGGCATTAATTCTTCTTTAAAAGGTTTCTAGAATTCATCAATAAAGCCATCTGGGCATTTTTTGTTGATATACTGCTGATTACTGCTTCAATCTCATTGCTTGTTATTGGTCTGTTTAGGTTTTCTGTTTTTTCTTAGTTCAGTCTTGGTAGGTTGTACATGTCCAGAAGTTTATCCATTTCCTCCAAGTTTTCAAATTTGTTGTCAAATAGTTTTTAATAATAGTCTTTAATGATTCTCTGTATTTCTGTGGTATTGGTTGCAATGTCTCCATTTTCATTTCAGATTTTTGTTATTTGGGTCTTCTCTCTTCTTTTTATAGTTAGCTTAGCTAATGGTTCAGCTATTTTATTTACCTTCTCGAAAAACCAACTTTTTGTTTCATTGAACTTTGTATTGTTTTTTGGGTTGTTATTTCATTTAGCTCTGCTCTGAACTAAATTATTTCTTTCCATCTACTAATTTTGTAATTGAATCGTTATTGTTTTTCTAGTTCTCTGAGGTGTGGCATTAGATTGTTTATTTGAAATCTGTCTATTCTTTCAATGTATACATGTATTGCAACACACTTTCCTCTCAGTACTGTTTTGCTTATCCCATAGCTTTTGTGTAATATGTCTTTATTTTTATTAGTTTCAAGAAATTTTTGATTTCCTGTTTAATTTCTTCTTGGGCCCATAGCTCATTAAGGAGTATGTTGTTTAATTTCCATGTATTTGTAGTTTCCAGAATTTTGATGTTATTGCTTTCTAGTTTTAATCCATTGTAGTCTGAAAAGATACTTGAAATTATTTCAATTTTTAAAAATTGTTGAGTCTTGATTTGTGACCTAACATGTGGTCTATCCTGGAAAATGTTCTATGTGCTGATGAGAAGAAAGTATATTCTGTAGTTGTTGTCAGAAATGATCTGTAGATATCTGCTAGATCTGATTGGTCTAAGGTGTAGTTTAAATCCTGTGTTTCTCTGTTGATACATTGCTTAGATGATCTGTCCAATGCAGGGAGAGGGGTGTTTAAGTTCCCAACTATTATCTTGTTGGGGTCTATCTCTTTCTTTTGGTCTAATAGTGTTTGCTTTATATCTCGGTGCTCCGGTGTTGGGTGTATACATATTTATGATTGTTATGTCTTCTTGCTGCATAGGTCCCTTTACATTATATAGTGGCCCTGTTTGTCTCTTTTGATGGTTTTTGATTTAAAGTCTATTTTATCTAAGAATTGCTATTTCTGCTCATTTTTGGTTTCCATTTGCATGGTATATCTTTTTCGATCCCTTCACTATTTGTGTGAGTCTTTAAAGGGGAGGTGAGTCTCTTGTAGACAGGATATAGTTGGGTCTAGCTTTTCAATGCACTCAGTCAGTCTGTGTCTTTTGTATGGGGAGTTTAATCCATTTACATTTATGGTTGTTTTTGAAATGTATTGTCTTACTCCTGACTTTTTGTTGATTTTTGTTTGGTTGTTTTAAATATCTTTTGTTCCTCTCTTTCTCTTTTATTGTTTATCTTCAATGCAATGTTTGTTGGATTGTTAGGTGTCAAGATTTAGTTTCTTTCTCTTTCTCATTTTGCACTTTTGTTCTACCAATGGGTTTTGGTCTTCCTTTTATATCTGTAGTACTGATTGTTTTTTGGATTCCAGATGCAGAACTCTCTTGAGGATTTCTTGCAGGGCTAGTTGTGTGGTATGACTCTTACAGTTTTTGTTTTCCTGGGAAATAAACTATTTTTCCCTCATTTCTAAAGGATTGCCTTATTGGATATTGAATTCTTGGCTAGCAGTTATTTTCTTTTAGTATTATAAATATATTATCCCATTTTCTTCTGGCCTGTAGAGTTTCTGTTGAGAAGTCTGCTGTTAGCCTGATGAGGACTCTCTTATAGGCAACTTGATTCTTTACTTTTGCTGTTTTTAAGATTCTCTCTTTTTCTTTGAGCTTTGTCAGTATGACTTTAATGTGTGTCAGAGAGGACATTTTTGGGTTGAATCTGTTTGGGGATCTTTGAGCCTCTTGGATATGAAAGTCATGTCTTTCCCTATACCTGGGAAATTTTCTGTTTTAATTTTGTTGAATAGGTTTTCAATGACTTTTTTTTTTCTCTTCCCCTTCTGAAACACCCATGATTTGGGTATTTATGTGCTTAAGGATGTTTGCTGGCTCACTTAGATTTTCTTCATTAAAAAAAAAAAAAAATATATATATATATATATATATTTTGGTCCACCTGGGTTATTTCAGAAAGACCATCTTCAAGATCAAAATTCTTCCTTATGCTTGCTTTAACCTGATGCTTAAGCTCTCAGTTTTGTTTTTTATTTCATTAAATTAATCCTTCAGTTCCGGTAGTGCTGCTACATTCTTTTTAAGGTATTAATCTCTTTGTAAATTTCCTACTTCATATCCTGGATCCTTTTCCTTATTTCATTGTACTTTCTAACTTAGTTTTCTTGTATCTCATTGAGTTTCTTTAAGATTGTTGCTCACAACAATTCCTTGAACTTGTCAAGACAAATGAATAGATATGACGTTGATAGGGAGTGGGGGGAAAGGAGGAATTGGTAAAGGGACATGAAAATCAACTATATTGTATATTGATAAATTAAAATAAAAAATTAAATTCTCTGGATTTTATTTATATCTTTTATTTCTTTGGTGAGACTTCTTCCTTTTCACTCCATTTTAATAGTACTTTGTCTTACTTGTTAGAGAATTTTTATAATAATTGCCTTAAAGTCTTTGTTAGATAATCCCAACATCTGTATCATCTCAGTGTTGGAATCTGTTGATTGTTTTCCACACAAATTGACATTTTCCTGGTTTATCATATGCTGTGCAATTTTAAATTGTGTTTTAGACATTTTGAATATTGATGATTGTCTGAGTTGTGTTTAAGTCTTCTGGAGAATTTTGATATTTTTGATTTAGCAGGCAATTGACCTGGTTAGTTTCTGGTTGCAAGTTCTGACAAGGATTATGGGAGTTGTGGCCTCAATGTCACTTAATTTATCAGTGTTTTTGCAGTATTATTTGGATCTTTCCTATGTTTGTGCCACCTGTACCCATTCTGAGTACTGGGTGGTGATCTATATTGTAGTTCAATTCTCAAGGTTGATGGTATGCTGTCACGTGTTAAAGCCATACATGTACATCTCAGGCTGTTCCCAGGAGTTTATAACTGCTTTTTCTGGTCACTTTCCTGACTTCTTACACTCTCTGATCTCCCCAGAAATTTTGGCTCCTTGGAGCTCCTTTTTTCAGCTTCAACTGAAAGATGGGGCTTTATTTCCCCAGCTCTGTCATGCACTTTTGGCAGCGGTGATCATTTCCTTAGCCTAACCACAAAAGAAGAGAGAGAAAAAACAGGTGCTTACCCCACTCTTCGGGGTCTAATATCCTCTGGTTTAAAAGGAAGATTCTCCTTCCTTGCTCTATTAGGCTCCTGCATGCCCTTTTGTCATCACCGTTGCTGTTGCTGCCACTCATTAGTTGAACAGCACTGGATTACTTGACAACCTGGCAGGGGCTGGCGGGGCGGAGGGAGTAGGAGAGAAATGAAAAATAAACAAAAACAACAAAGTGAAATTTTTCCTACTCTATGAGCATTAGAAGACCTCTTTCTCATGTTGTAAACCAAAACTTGAGGATGTCTGCTGGAGCTCTCTCTGATTGCAAGGATGCTTATTTCTGAGTTTTGGGCTGCATTGAGCCTGGGTCTGGAGATAGCAGAGAAAACATTGTAAGAACACTAGTGATTTAGTGGTACTTATTCTGGTCTTCCCCAATCTGCCTGCTACTATTTACTTTTCAGAGTTCTCAAATACCTGCTCATGCATTTGGCCCATGCTTTATAGTCGCATTCAGTGGAAGAGACAGGGTATAATCTTCTTACTCCATCTTACCTGAACCAGAGGTACAATGAACTTTTCTGTGTTCCTTTAAGACAAGTGCTGAAAATGTTCAAGAAGATCTTCAGAGATGGTATAATGTAAATGTGCTAGTTGAACCTTATACTCTAGTTTACTACTCTGACTTCTATCTCTGTTCATGATCTTTTACTTTTTATCACTGATAATTGAGAATAGATCCTACCCTGGGCAATGTAGATAAAATCTAGTATCTCTTTTACATAATAGCATGTCTAATCAGAAAATATTTTTTATGAGTTTTAGAATCTTCTGTTTCCCAGGTAAACATTTCTACTCTCCATTTGTGATAAGAGTGCTAAAAATGCAAGTTAAATCAGAGATGTGCATGCTTACTATATTAATTTTGTATCATGTGCAATGTTGTCCAGAATGTACATCTAATTTGCTAGTAGTATGTTTACCCAGAATGTACATAGGACATTATCCCTAATAATGAATTAAAAAAACCTCTTCAGTTTCAGAACTTGAGGAACATTTCCCACTATAAATGTTGCATTTTCATTTACATTATAGAGAATACATTTAATGGCAGTTTTAAAAAAGCAATAGACACAAAGTAAAATTACACAGAAATTTAAAGTATATTTATTTCAAAATTAAGAGATAAGTTTATTAAAATGTTTAGAAACAAAATCATTGAGTTGAATTAATCCAGTCCAATGAATTCTAGTAAATATCTATATTTTGTGGATTTTTCATGAACTTCTTTAGCCTGTGAGTTTCTTCTAAACCATAAAAGGACAGCATTTTCTCTGTAGAAAATAACCATTATGTAAATCAGGAACAAGTTGATACACATTCTAATAGAAATTTTGTGAAGTGATATAAATAGAAAATTGCTGTGGATTTTGTGGGATTTTTTCGTTGTTAAATATAAGCGATTTTTAGAAACTTTATTTTTACTTTCATGTGCTAGGAAAGTCTAGAAACCATTTTGTTGGGAGTATTGGATTCTAGATTTAGTGAGACTATGATTCTTTCAATGGCTCACGGGTCACAAAAACACCAACGAAAATCTGGATTGGAAAAAACTCAGTGTCAAGTAAAGTGACTAAACAAAAGCTGTAGTAAACAGCTGAAATGTGCTCTCTCTAAAATGCATTTCATGTTGTTTGTAGTGGCCAGCTGAGGTATTTGGTTCTAGATGGAGAAATTTTTCAGGACTACAACTAATTCTTTGAAACTGTGAAGTTTTATTTTGTGGTCTGTCACTCTAAGAGGAATAAAAATCTGGTCATGACTTTAAAAACAAAACAAAGCATTTGGTGTAAACTTTCTTCAATATTTTCATCCTGAGACTTCCTCAGGACTTCTCAGCACCGTTAAGTGTTCACTTTGAACCCTATGTATTCAGAGGCAAAACTCAACATTGCCAGATTTTGAGACATGAAAATAACATGGATTGCTTCCACTTTTCAGTTTGTCAAATTTTACTATCAGATCATTTGCACTATCTTGCAGGTGACTACATTTCTCTTTTCATAATTTTCAACTGTTTACTTAGTGGTTTTCACTATTGATGATCCAAGAGAATAAATCCTGTATATGTAGCTTCACACATCAAATTCATTTATTTATTTATTGTCACAATAAATATTCATTTTATAGCAACCCCTATGTTAATGTAAATTCTAGGAATAGGAGGGATTATAAAAGTAGGGTCCACATACAATTGTCTTACCCCTCCAAAAATATTAGAAAAATTATTACAGGGGAATGGGCTTAACACAAATGTGAAAATAAGTAAGGGTTCATCATAGGACCAATGCACACTCAATTGTGTTATCTAAAACCTGTGCTTTCCAGAGACGAAAACGATGTTATTCCTCAAGCTGCCTTTGGGTTCTGGTGCCAGGAAGGTCAGAGGCAAACTGAGAGTCCATTGGTACAATTGACTTAACTCTGCCATTGAGGCTATCTGCATTCTTCCCTCTTCTTTATTTCATATTTGCTGATTCTCCTTCCTCTCACCCTCACATATTATTATGGTGTGGCTGTGTCTTTTCTATAAGTTACCTTAAGTCATTTTGTAAAGAATAGGGTTTAGGCAAATTCAGTGTTGAAAAAACATACCATGGAGTGTCCTCGCAAGATCATGACCTGGAGGCCGTGAGGTCGCCCATTGAGGTTGTTACTTGGAGAAATATTTGTAGCTGCTCTTTTGAGTTTTGTATAGACTAAAATTCTCTCTCTTCAGAGACAAATGAAAACAGGAACCGAGTAGTACGAAACACAACTGTGAAGGATGATCTCAGAGCACTTATAAAATTTTCTTTGAGAATAACGCAAATGCTAAAGCAAACAGAAAGTACCAAAGCAAAATCCTATGATCCTACTGGTACCTGAACTGATTTAATTACCTGGGTAAAAAACTATTCATCAATGAGTAAACCGGAAATGGGGAAATTGCAAGTGAATGGTAATAAAACAAAGGATAACTCATTTTATTCTAACATTTCTTATAACTCCTGCCTCTGCTGCCTAGTAGACATAGATAATTATAATGTAATAACATGAAATTAACTTAAATGGCAGGTTATCCAGATAGTTGTATGAACTTTGAAGTCAAAATGGTAAGAATTCAAATCTTAATTCTATCTGTCACTTGTCTTATTACCCTGGGAATTTTTCAACCCTTGAATGTTATTTTCTTACTATAAAATAGCGATATTACTTACCACCATAAAATTTTTATGAGAATTAAATGATGATATATATATATATATATCTCACTATCACAATTATAAGTGGTTAATAATATTAGCAGAAATTGTTTTTGTTTGTAAATATCAAAAGGAATAGCCCATTTTTTGTTTGTTTTAATGGAATCTAAAGATGTCATTTTGGGGTACAAAAAGAGAAGGGAAAATCAGACAAACCATTCCACATGATTAATGATGGAGATGATTCTACAGACCGAGGAACTATAAAGATCACAGACTGGCCAGTGTTGTTCATGTTGCATTCAACTAGGACTGTCAAAGCTACTGATTAAAATACTGCCTCATAATTTAGTAGACAACAAGGCCACAAGGAAGGGAAGGCTTATTTCTCCTGATCTTAGATCTCTGAGAAAACTCCAATGCCTCTAAAATCAAATAGTTTTGGGCAACAGTCTCCAAAAATTAATTCCAATCACTTATTTTTTAAAAAAAAAGAGGATTATTTTTTATTGTGATATGCCCAGAATTTTCCTATAACAAACTGGAAGGCCAGAATTGCATCTGTATTCGAAAATTATTTGGTTCCTGTACTTGTCTCACTCCATCGTGATTGTGTATTCTCCCCTAGTGCCCTTTCACATCAACCTCATGATCCCTTCCTTTCTCTGCTCTCTCTTGCTAGAGTTATCCTCTGATATCTCTAAAAGAAAAACTAATAATCTTCCTTGCTAAAGCTTCCTGGCCAACATCCTTTCTTTTGGAAAGACTTGTTCTAGTTTGAGGTCATAGGTGAACCATTTCTGATCATCAAACAGTTGATGCATTTATGTTCACAATAATGGTGTTACTTTAGCACTCATCTTGCTGGAAACCTCGGGGGAGAACTTAAGTATGAAAGGTGCAGTATAAACCCCAATATTATTCTTTCCAGAAATATCACTGATTGCAATTTCACAGAAAATGAAGATCCAGCAACTGAAAGTGGAAAAAGAAAGAATAGTTTGGAAAGATTTATTGAGTCAAGAAAACCCTCAGACACATTCTTAAAAAGAAAAAAAAAAAAAAGAAAAAAGAAAAAAAAACACCAACAAGAAAAACCTTTAAGTTCTTTGACACAATGCAATATGACAAACCAGGTTTTCCAATAAAATATAACTTTTCCATTTCCATTACAATGCCATGGATTATTTACTAAAGCTGCAGAACAAACTCAGCTATTCATAGGAAGCTATAACTCTGGTATATGTTTTCCCAACAGTAAAAAGGAGAGAAACATCTATTTTGGTACTATTAGTTAGCTCACAGCTGGGTTTAATAATGAGGGGTGTTTGGGATATTCAATGTGGTATGTAAGACAGACCCAGGGAGGTTTATGGCCAGAGACAACAGAGATAATGATCAGTCAAATTCCACAGTCTGAGGAAAGGGTTATGTTATAGAACCTACCTGTAATCTAAAGGAACCTTTTACTCACAAATCAACACTTTCTATTTATTTGTCATGTTTTTTCATTAAAATAACTAGAACTTGCTAGAAAGGGACTAAGTATCTCAGGAAAGGAGGAAAGACAGAAAGTTCCAAGAGAAAGAATGGGGCAGGAGAACGGATAGAAGAAAGCATAGAGAATGAATACACTAGTTTTCTCCTTTTAGAAACTATGCTCGTTTAGCCAACGTGCAGAAGCCCCTTAGATAATAACAGCAAATGAAGGAAAGCTCAGTCTGGGTTCTGAGTTTGATTTGAGAATGTTGTCTTTTAAGCTATAGTTTTACATTATGGAACATACAGAACTTGACTTCTAAAAGCAATTTTAAATTAGAGATCCAAAGATGGCTTACTCTGTTGACAGATAAGAATAATTAACAGTTAGCTATGTTAGTTATTTACATGTATTAGAATGTTTACTCCTAATTTCTTGAGAGGTTGATCTTTCAGTATTGTTAGAACACTCCCTACAACCCCAGCAATCTCTTTCTCTTTTTTTAAATCGATTGATCAGTTTTTGCAAGAAAAAGTTCTCTTCTGACCTTAGTGAATTATCAAAAATTGTCATAATTCTTATTAGATTATGCTTTGCTGTTCTGTTTCCCAATTCCCTTATCCAGTGGAAGAGCAAAATGTTGTACCTTTCATTTTTAAGTTGTCTTACACTTAGTTTCTCCTGTTTTCTTGTCAAGAAGCTCGTGCTTCTATCCCTGCGTCTGGTTCAAGGAGGATGCTCTGCTTTATATCTTTTAGGTATAAACAGTGATTAAATATCCCTTCCCCCTCCTAGCTTTAGGCAGACATAATCTAATCTGTGTTATGTGACAAGACCAATTAGTCTCGCCCACTCTCCAGCCTTCTGTCCCTCCCCTGTCAGCTGCTACCCTGTTGGCACTCCACCTCTTTTAGGAAGTAGTGATGGGAGCCAAATTTCCAAACTGAATTCATTAGATGAATATGCAGGTCCAGATTGCATAAATGTGCATGCAGGCTCAAGTAGAACTCAGACTCAAGACTTCTGACTTTCCGCTCATTGTGTTTCATGTTTGTCAGAAGATTTCCAACTACAAAATTTCCTCACTGGCTGGAAAGGAAACCTGTGTTGACACGATCAGGGCAAATGGAAGGCCCAGAACTGGACTAAACAAAATATATGCAGAGAATGTCACCTTTTACTTGGATGTGTTAAATTACTTTCTGCAGCCTTTTACAAGTAGCAACCTGCCTATTTCTGACAGGTGTAGGTGGCCTGCAGAGTCCAGATGATGGATGGGCAAGGCAAGCCATTGATAATACATGCTCAGAGCACCTGCACTACAACCAACTGGGTCAACCCAACCAAGAACGGGACCCCGAAGACAAGACATGGAAACACAGTACAGCTGGTAGTGCACAATTCTGATTAGTATTATTACTCAGCCAGATTGGAGCCACCACAGCTCGGGGAGCAGGGGCCAAGAAAGCCTGACCCATCTAGGTGTTGAGAGACCATAGATAGAGAACACTTAAGATTGCTTCATTTTGTTTCTATCAGAAATAGTTTCTTAAATTAAAAAAAATCTGTATCATTATTTTCAATCTAACTGCTAAAGTAGGAATGGACATTCTACAGTAAGCTATTTGGTAGCTAGTAGTTTAAATTTAAAAACTAACAACTGTAAATATAATCTCATATTACTGACAGATCATAAGTAACAATCTCTGGGTTGATTGCTAAAATAGATACAGCACTTTAAAAAAAATTCACAGTGACCATCGATAAAAACTGAGTCTTATGGCAAATATGCCCACTAATATGTGCTCATTGGGGAATAAGATTGTTGACCTCTCATTGTTTTAAAAACACAGGTAGACTGCCTTGGATTGAAAGTTCCTTTCTAAATACATAAATATATAATGGATACAAAGCTATGCTATCTACCCTGTGAATCAATGTATAGTATTTTCATGTGTTCAAACAACACACTGTATCCCACAAATATGCATAAATAAACATTTAAAAATAAACAAATACATAAATACAAGAGTGAGACAGAAAGAGGTGGAGGAAGAAAGAGAGAAATAAAACAAATATCAAAGCCTAATCAATAAATTTTCCTTTCTAGGATTTGAGATGACAGATAGTACAATATTTCTTTTGTGTGTCAGTTTACCACTCACACTGCAAATTCTAGCTGCAGAGTTCATTCCCATTTGCTACCAAGTCTCCACCGACAGAAAGCCCAAAGGTACTTAGTGTGGCTTCTCAGCCCATGTCCTCGTGACTGAGAAAACCTCAGCTGTGACAATACTGATACTGTGTTCTCACCTGCTCTAAATAGCAAACTTGGATCACTGACCTGATCAGTTAGGTAGAAATTCCCATTAATATAGGCAGGAAAGCAAAAAGATTAATAGAGTATCCCAGGGTCAATTTAGATGTGGCCTGAGAATTCAAACATGCTACCTGGACACTGAGGGCATTCTCAGGAAAACATTTCAGAGAGCTGCCTCTTTTTCTAATATATCTTGACAACAAAAATAAGAGTCACAGCTACTTTCCTTTCAGTCTTTTTCAAGTGTTTTTTAATCTCTTGCTGCTCAAATTTTAATTTAGTAAATTTTCAGTACGACCTGTGCAGTAAAGTTGGTATGTAATCCCAGCACAGTGGCAATCAAGGATAGCAGTCTGTAAAGGAAGCAGTTCTCCCCAAAGTTTTCCTGCATTAATTCTCCATTTCTCAGCATCCTCCACACTGTGCCTTGTACCGCGTCACAGGAGCTGCTGAAGCCAGCTGGATCCTTTGTCTTCCCTTGACTCCTGGCCAGCCTCCATTCATACTGCTGCTACCAGAAGATTTAAAAGAAAATTTGTAGGTTTAAAATGTCTGTAAGACTGTTGTAGAAAATGGTATCGGCAGTATTATTTATCAGCTAGTACTTAGCAAGCTTCTAATGTGGTCTAAATATGCAAAGCACATAAAGAACCAAAATATACAGCCACATTCTTGCCTCCATGGAAGAGTCAATGTACTTGGTGGCTGGGGAAATAACCCAAATTTATCATGCATTTGAGCTTCACAAGAAGAGGTGACACATGGTCTGGAGGCTTGAGAGAATTAAATTACCCACCTGAGGGTGAAAAACTGGAAAGTCTTTCTGGAATACAATCATCATCTTTTATCAAGGGTCTGAAAGATGTTCATGCTTTTTGACCAATAATCCCAATTCTAAGAAACAAACAAAAATAATCTACAATATACAGAAAAAATCACATACAGGGACAGTTATCATGACACTATTCATAATAGTAGGAAAAAAAGCAAGAAATTAAATGTCAAACAATTAATAGAAGAAGACTTAGACTGATAAACGTAATATGATATTTCTGTCCATATGTCTAGCTTGGATTTTGCATAAATTCTAGTGGTTACAGTAGTGCTACACATTTGTAATTAACAACAATTTATTGTATGTTCTCAAATGGCTAGAAGGGAGGAGCTCAAATGTTCTCATCACAAAAAAATGATAAAGTTTTGCAGTGATGAATATGCTGATTACCCTGATTCGATCATCACACATTGCATACATGTATTGAAATATCACTCTGTACCCCATAAATATGTACAATCAATACATGCCAATTAAAAGATAAGAAAGAAATATATAAAAATATGAGCTTTAATCATTAATCTTTTGTAATGTGATTTTAGGCAACCCTATATTTAGGATCTGGACTAGGGTGAGACAGAGGAAGTGACTTGGGAGCAGAATTTAAGGAGGTGCTCACTCTTGGGTCTGCGAGATTCGTGCCGGCACATGGACAACCATGAGAGAGAGGGAGTCCTATGTTTTGTGTCCTGAGAGTCCCTCTTGCCCCACCCTAGTCCTTGTCCTGTGCATAGTATTCTGCAGATGCACCACAACATACATCATCACTGCTCTTCGGTTGGCTACTGAGGTCGTTTTTATTGTGTTACTGTTATAAATAGCACTGTGATGAACAAGCACAAGCAACTTATAGACATTTGATTTTACCACTGGAATACATTTACAATAGTGGAATTTCTTCTTATAAGCTTTAAGGATATGATCCATATTGACATATTCCCTCCAGGAAGTTGATATCCCTCTATACATCTTTTTATAGTAGTACAGAGTTTTCATATGTATTTTTCCCACATAATTCAATCTTTGCAATCTGATAGGGAAAAAAAATCTGGCTCAATTTTTATTTTTTAATGTCAGTAATATTAAATATTTTAATACTTTATTTTCCATTGTCTGTGTGTGTGTATTCGCAGTTTATGTTTCTTATCAATTTTTCCATCAAGGTCTTTGTTTTTTCTTAAAGATTTGTACGTTTCTCAAAAATTCAAGCTATATATTCTGCTTCTTAGATATATTATAAACATTTTTTTTCTTTTGCCATATATATTTATTTGTTGTGTTTTGCTCTGCTATATAAAAAATAGTAGTAGTCGACACTTTTTGAGCATTTTTGTGCCAGGTACTGTTTTAACTCTTTATAATTATTAACTCTTTTTGTTCTAATAAAAGGTATGTACAGTTATCACCCTTGCTTTACACTGGATGAAATAGAGGGTTAAGTGGTAAAGGAACATGCCTCGAATCATTCAGCTTTTTAAGTACAGGCCAACTTTCTTAGCCAGGAAGTCAAGCTCCTGGGTATAAATTCCAGGCTACTGAACAGCACTTCCTACAGTAGAATGGACAGTAATAAAAAAACAGAATCAAATCTATTTGCCATTGTTTATGATTTCTAACGTTATGCTATTTTCTTTTATTTTGCAGTTTTCAATAATTCAGTAGATCAAAGATGAATGATCTAAAAACTGATTTTGGTATATTTTATATATTAATATTTTAAAAAATTTAGTGCCTCCGTTACATAATATACTAAAGTTTATTCCAGATGGATTAAAAAGTTAAATACCCCTAAAATTAGACAATTCATGTTTTCCTAGCAAATCACATTATGTCACCATTATCATTTAGTTACATATAGTATATTCTCATAATCTTTTTGGGACCTCTTTATCTCTGGTTATATACTTTCCCTAATCTCTAATATTCTGTTTTATTTTATTCCATCCAGGTAATCCAGATAGTGTTTTCCCCCCCACCCCCTTTAATTTTTTTGTCAAATAATTAACCCTTGGGTTTATATATTTCTGGCTGAACTATCCTGAGTTGCTTGAAGAATCATGAACTGTTGTTAAATCAATCCTGGCTCTGACTAACCCTGTAATATGCTACACAGAGTTGTATAGGTAAGACGTGGAGCAATTACAAATCAAAATCAGCAATTTAGAGCATCTGTCTGTGTTCGGAGACAATTCTCCAAGGGTCATTCCCATTTCTTCACATATTGTGAGCAGAGGCACTGGCAGCCTTTGTTCTGGACTACCTTTTCACACGTTTGTACGGCAAACAACCTTGGAAGGTAGAGATAGCGCCTCCTTGTGGAGCAGGGGCAGATTTGTTCACTGTCTAGCATAATAAAGGTAACATCTCCCTTTGGAACAAAGGTGAGGCAGGTTTCATGAAGGACATTATAGAAGATTTTTGTTCTGGCTCAGGGATTTTGCTATGATATAAATCCACAGTGTGTCCAGCATCCATCTGGCCCATCCACATGACCCTCACAGGACTTAGGGTGCAAAGGAAACCAATGCAAACATGAAACTCATAGTGTCCTTTGTCTCTAACAAACACCAGACTTCTGCCAGCATCCATGAAATCGTGGTAGGCTACCTTGTTAGTTTGAGAGTAGGATAAAATCTCAGACCCCCACAGTTCTTCAACACTGTCCTTAGGATTTTTTATTTTATACTTATATTGGATGCCTATTTCTTTCTCTATGATATCTTAATACATGTGGCATATGTCTCCTATCTGGTAGTCTATGCATCACTCACTATGCCTCAGCTCCAGTTGCTTTGTACAGTTACAAACTTCTTTTCTAGTTACCCTCATGGGCTCTCAAAGTGAAGTTCGTGTATCCCTCATAGCCTTTACTTGACAGCAGACCATCTCAGTTATACTCAATATTAGGAGAAAATTCGTCCTCAGTCTTAACTATATTGAAATGTGAAATCCTATGTGTTGTCCTGTAGAACCTCTAAAATTAATTTCAGGGAGTCCACATATCTGCTATTTTAAATTAAGCAATTTCAAACATCATTTCATATTTTATTAAAATCCATAAGACTGCTTTTGAATGGTATGATAGAAGGAATTTTTTTATTTATAGATTTTTTTTGCCAATTTTTGCTTATTCTTATTTACTTCTGTATGTATATTAATTCCTATTTCTCATTTCTTTTGAACTATCTTGTTATTTCCTTTGTTGTATATTTTTATTCCTCCTTATTTTAATCATAGTATTTCATGATGTAAATTTGCTTTTAATTTTAGCTTTGGCCAGGTTCTATGGGTTTTAATATGCAGTACTGTCATTATCATTTCCTGTATATTTGATACATTCAGTTTTGATGCATTTAATAACCCATAGTTTATTTAGAAAAGTATTTAATTCTCAAGTACTTCATCAATATTGAGAACAAAATGGTATTCATGAGCTCCCTATGATGCATGATGAAATCATTAAAATACTTTACCTTATCATCCAAATCCTGGTTTTATTTTCATGTAATCTAAGATCACAGTTCCAGTGTTTTAAATTCTCACAATATCACACATTTCATTTTTCAAAAATTAACATCGCCACTTTTGCAACCATATGTATAACAATTATTCAAACATTTTAAAAAATGGATTTAATGCAAACACCTTCAGTCATTTATATTATGACTCTCCTGTTCTTTAAATCTATTATTCCAGCATTTTGGAGCCAAACAAAACTGAGTTTAAATTTGGCTCAGTAGTCATTTACTTTCTGTGTTTCTTTGTATAAATAATGAGTAATCTCCAAAAGAGGAGCACTGTCTCAGCACTGTCTTTTTCTGTGGTCAACGGCACCAGTGTGTCCTGGGAGAGGACTGTCACTGCTCACTCACTGTCTTTTCCAGAACAGACCTGCTGCTCAGAGGAGAAGCCCACCACAAGCTTTCTGCTGTGTGTAACACCCATGACCCTGGGCACACCCTCTTAGTTTTCTTCAGAAGCTCTTAACCCACAACTACCAAAGTAAGTCTGCTTTTGCCCTCTCTCTCACCTTCACTTCCATCCTCTGCTCTCCAAATTAGATGGTGTTTATGGTGTCTCAAGCTCTTCTGCTTAGATCTCATGAGGCCACCCTTGTCTTACAGGGAAATGAGGTGCAATATGCCCCTGAGTGTCACTTCTCAGTGCGGTTTCACTGCCATTGTTTCCATGGATGATATGTTTTCCAAAACTTTTTCTGCCACAGATTCCTCACACTCTCCATTTTTATATACTCTTGGTCATTTCTATCATCATTGGAAGAGCAGTCATATGTTTGAAACACAAGGATGCATTTATTTTTCCTTGCCTTGTGTCCTGTTCTAATTAAGACTCAACTCCTTATAATGAAAAGGAGCAATGTAAATGTTTTCTAGGTGATAATAATCATCACCATTAGGAACTGAGCTTAGTGCCAAGTGATTTGTATGCATTATGTGAGGGAATCCAAAACCACTTGTGGATATATACATTTATTACTCAACAGATAGAGCAACAGAGGACTTGAGAGAGTATGTCATTTTCCCAAAGCCACATAGATAACTGGCGGATAACACTGCCAGATAATTATGAGGCAATAAATGACAAAGGACAAATAAATGAGTGGAAAAGATAGTTAGCACCATTAGAGACTTAAAAAGAAAGGAGGTCACTGTGCGATAGAGTGAGCCAAGAAAGGAAGTGGGCTTAACATTGCACCAACAAGAGTTGTGTTTGGAATTAAAACATGAAAAGTGGTTGGACCTACTGTATAGACAGAAGTGATAGGAAGCCAATTACTAACTAACTCTTCAATAAAGAGCAAATGAAAGACAGACACAATTCTGTCTAAGGAGGGATCTGGGCCAAGGTAGATGAATTGTGCTCTCTAATCATGGGATATCTTTGGAGATGCTGGAGCTGGAGATGATGCAATTTAAGTCATAGCTTGAGGAAACTAAATGTACAGGATGAAGTAGCCATTAAAGACAAACATTGGGAAAACTTTTAGGAAGGTTTTGTGTTGAAAAAGAGTCCACACCAAGAGACTGGCCAGAAAAGATGAGAAAACATTATAAAAGAAAAATCAGGAATGATGGTGAAATGATTGATAATGGGGGCCTGGGAGAAAGAAAGAATCCAAGATTGACTCCATAGAACTCAAGAGCTGATGGAAAAAAATCAAATAATTCAGTCTAATGTCTTCACTTTACAATAGAAGATGCAGCAGTTGAGAGGGGAAATATTTAGAGTCACCCACCCTGTTAGCAGTAAGGCTTCCTCACCGCCAGCCCAACACTCTTTCCACTGCCGTATGCTGCATATGTATGTTAAAGTCTTTTTAAGATCCTGAATGTGGTGAAATGAAGAGTATAAAATTGGTATAATTCTCCATTTGCTACTTGTTTCACAAGCAAATTCAGCCTACTACAGCATTCCTCACTATATCTCAGTTCCTACTACAGTTCCTACTACAATGCCTCAAATTTTCTACTTACCTAAGTATTAGACCTTCTATAGTTTAGTTGATCTCATTTGAATATTGCCAGAGCAATCCTTTACAAAATATGTAAGAAGGTTTCAAGGGGTGGGGGGAGTATGAAAAGTGAATTTATTGAAGTATAAGATTAAGAAGATGAAAGTAGGGAAATTTTGAGCCATTGACTGAGGACTGAGAGTAGGCAGGTTGTCTTCTTAGGTTTTTCTGTGTTTATGAACAGGAGTTAAATGGTAAATAGCTACATTATATAGTAGTATTTCTCAGGTACCAAAGAATAGAACTCTGACCTCCCATAAACCAGCTATGGAGAAGGAGTTCAGATAAAGTGATGTGATACTCGGTGCCCTAGAGTTTTCTAAGCACCGGTAGTAAGAGGGGAAAGATTCACTGCACCCACTGCACATGTATATTCACTAAAAATCAAGGAGCATTTATGGAACATTTGCCACCTGCAAAGATATTCAAGGCAGAGTGTCTGTCCTAAAGGAATTTGAGATCTAGTTCTATCCTTTCACTGGAAAAGCCATGAGGGAGAAAAATGTGTTTCCAGAATCAAAATAAATAATGGGCAAAGAATAAAGCAAGAGATAATGATAGTGTAACTTCATGTGACTAGGCAACTTTGAAATTTCTGTTTTTACTCAAAACCATACTCATTTTCATAAGACCCTTAAAAGTGAATAAGAAGAAAAATATTTTACAGTCAGATATTTAATATCTTCCCAGGGTGAAAATAAAACTATTTCTATGGTATTTCATTAGCCTGCTTCATAAGGATGAAAGATTAGAAAGACTTCACTGTTTTATTAAGTAAGACTCTAGAATAGCTAAGGCAGTCATGAGCAATAGCAAAATCTGGCAGAGATGCATAAACTAGGCAATCATATTAACAGATGCTTTTAAAATTGGACTTTTCTATTATATTTTACTTAATTTTTAATGATTAATCCTTCCCCCCACCCCCCGACACACACACATACATGCACACACACAGGGTTTGTGTTCAATTAGCTTAGTCATATGAAGCAAAATGGGAATGGGTGGTCTTGTTGGGAAAGGAAAGTGCTGACATCTTCAAATACAAAAAAAGCAAAACACATAAGTTGTGAAAATGTGGCAGGCAGGGAGCAAAGATTCTTGGAACTTTTCTGCAAGGCTTCAGGAAGCTATCTCTATATTCACAATGATGTTTCTGTCTTGTCAGCATTTTTCCTTTATTTGTGTTGGACTTTATGACATATCTAAGAATAATAAATAATTTATAAGAAGCAATAATGGCCTGGTACATTTCTGGCAGATTTAAAAAAACTCTTTTCCAATAACTCATTTGATAAACTCTTGAGTTCTTTTCTCTAGAACATTTCACACAACAATGCTTTGTTTTAAGGGTTGTCTATCAACGAGTGGCAAAGCATTCATTATGCACTCAAGCCTGCTTTTTGTCGATCTCTTTCTTGCCTCTTTTTATTTTTCCCATGTAAGTGGCATTTTTTCTGGTTCTTTAGGATGTAAAATACAATCATGAGAGGAAAAAAAAATTAACTCTTCAGGCTCACAAGGTAAATGACAGTTTCTCATAGCAATGATCAAACTTCAAAATACAATTCAATTTAGTACATGTTTTTATCATTTGCCTACTCATTCCTACCCAGATGCATGTGCACGCGCATGTAACAGTTAGACTGCTATGCTATGAAAAAGGGGAAATAAACAACAGTACTTTCTATGTGTATCCCTAGGAAATAATAAAGTCTTGTCTTATCAGAGACTTACTGAATATATGTACTCAAGGAGCTGTCCTGGCCATTATTCAAAATGAATGCAGCGCGTGATTTCTCTCTTTTGTTCACTTCTCTAGATTTGAAGGATAATGCCAGCGCAGGTGGTAAGGGACCAGACATGCTTCTTTATTCTCATTTGTTTCCTTCCCTTCAATGCGGGTACCTTAGCCTGCTGTCCTCTGTGATTAAGATCATGCTAACATCATGCTGTCAACGCATCTAGTGCTGGAGAATGTTTCTAGAAGTAGACTTCTAGGTGCTCTATATGATGCATGTTTTCTGTTCTTCCTGGACCTCTTTGTAAACAAGGATTTAACTTTCAAACTGGCCAACTGCCATTTGGCTATAAGCCCAAGATTTTACATATCTAAAATAACTAGTCTATTATGATTGAGAAGGTTCAGACAAAATATGAATGGAGACAGAATGGAATGACAACCATATTTAAAGATGACCATGAATCACAGTGATAACAGGGGCACGGGAGTTAGCAGATGCACACTTGAGAAAAAGGAATGCAGGAAGGACAGTGATCAGGTGACTAGCTCCCTTTCAAACAATTCCTTGGAGTTCTTCGGAGGTCAGTATGTATTCTGGTCTGAGTGAAGACTTACTAGTTTCATTCCAGGAATGAAACACATATCCTAACCATGTCCCCTCGCTTGTGGATACATGTAAACCCAATATCTGATTCTTAATTAGAGGTTTGGACCAATATTCTAGTTCCTCCCATCAACGATGCCATTTATTCTAAGGTGTGGCTTTGGGTAATAACTGCTTTTCACCCTTGTACACAAAATCAACACTAACAATATTATGCGTAACATCAAATGTAAGAGGTATTCTGATTCCACAAACATTATAATTTAAAAACATGCTTCTTAAGATCGAGATAGGTTGTTCATCTCTCTCTTAGTCCATTTCTGTTGCTTATAACAAAATACACAGAACTGAGTATTTTGTAAGAAAATGAAATTTGTTGCTTACAGTTTCAGAGGCTAGGAAGTCCAAAGTCCAGAAAACACATCTGGTGAGCTTTCTCTGGTGGTGGCTTTACAGCAATGCAGGGGTCTCACATGGCAGAAAAAGAAGGAGCAGAGAGATAGAGAGAGAGAGACCAATCTCCTCATTCACTCTCCTTTTGAAGCCCTCAGAACCACGCCCCTGACCACCACTATTAATCCATTCACTACTGCACAGCCCTACAATCTAATCATCTCTTCAAGGCCCCAACTCTCAATTACCATAATAGGATTTCCCACCCTCAAAAATTACAGAGGGCATTAAGCCTCAATGAAGGTTGGGGGGAGGGGGCCTCCAATCTATAGCAGTTTCCAAACACAGAAATTTTAACTTGAACACACTCATATTAATGATCTAGACACTTATTCATTTACGTATGCATGCATGCACAGAGTGAGTTGGTAAGCCATGCTCTAAGTGTTGGGAGTGTTTAAAAGGAAATTAAACTTGACCCCTTCCTTCAAATACCTTATGGCTTAGAAGAGGACAAATCATGTTATATTCAATTAAGTACATTCTAAAGTGAAGATAAGTAGCCCGAGCATGGTTGAGGAAAAAAAAAAAAAATGCTTGAGAAACAAATGCTATGTTTTGGTTATTTATTAAGCCATTGCTTCTAGTTTGACTGGGGAGGGGAAGGGAAAGGATAAGGGAAATCTTCATAGAGAAAGTGGCATTTTTCCCCCTGTATCTTAAATGTTGAGTAGGATTTTCTACACAAATTTTTCATTGTAATGATTCAAGTTATTTTTTTAAAGTGAATTTCATAAAATCATTGTGCATTACACACTTTCAGCGTGAACTTTCACACAATTTATCAAGATACGGTTCATAGTATATATTTGTATTGTCAGGCCCCGGGCTTCATTTTTATTATGCCATCTTATCATTCGACTATCACTGAACCAGCATTCTTTAAAAGTGGGTTTTCTAAGCACCCTAGTGTACTGATGCAGTGTTCTAAGTAACTGCTACGTAGTGAAATTCAAGATGTGACTTTCATCCTTGAAGAGGCTTAACCTTGTTTAGGGATTTTGGATTTGAATTATAAAGATAAGTAGCATCTCAAGATAGCATGTACTAATCAGAGCCAGCTAGGAGAATTGGGGGAGATAGCAAATGCTGCAGGAAGGCAAAAAATTTATGTTTTCTGGGACAGGATGTTTCATAAACTGTATCTAATGAGAAAGGAGTAATTTAAAAAATAAAGAAGGGTCAGAGACTCCTGGAATAAGAGATGATGTGAGCCAAGGTACAGGAGTAGGGATCTGTCACATCTGGGGATCAGTAAGTTGATCAGCTGGGTTGGAGCTATGTTCATGTTGAGATGTAGTAAGAGAACTAAATAAAGATCAACAATTTTACACTGAGCACTTGCCATCTGTCAGGAACTTTGCTAGGCCCTGGAGGTATAAAAATTACTAGGGCGTTCTTTTGTTTTTTTAAAGAACCTCCAATGTATTGGGTGGGAATGACTGCTAAGTCAGTACATAATACCAATATCTTTAGAAGTTGAAGCAGTAAAAGGGGCTACTATATTGATAAGAAGGACTTTTTGAGGGTCTTGGGTCAGGGCAAGATGTTTGCAGAGAGGTGTTATTGTGAGCATAGAGACAAATGCCAGAAGTAAGGAAAAAGCTAAGAAACAAATGCAAAATCTGCTTGTAATGTTTAACTTTTTCCTATTTATTAGATGTGAACATTAATACATAAGTGAGATATCCTGTATAGAGAATTCTAACTAAATACTCCTTTAAAGCTAGACTGCAAGCTTTTTAATCTGTTTTCAGGAGATACCTATTCTTTTATACCAACCTGAATAAAGCTTACTCTTGGAGGATATATTTTCCACATTTTTGGCTGATATTTCTAGGTCCCTGAGCAGATCTTATTAGCCTGGTGATTTTAATCTCTGCCTTGAAAAAATGAAGGTCTTTGGCTCAGCATTTCTTCATTTGATTTATACCTTCCTTATCCTTTTTATCACACTGCTACTTCTCCAATGATATTAAAGAGTGATTATCGGGCTTGATCAACACCACAGGCTTCCTTTGGATTTAACAGTCAAATATACACAGGATTTTGTGATCAGTTTAAAATTCCTTGTAAACTGTAGGTAAATTCTGAGCCTTTGAAACAGAACAAGCAACTTCTTCTTAACCTTGAAAAAAGATTGATGTCGCTGCATTTTCTGTCACTTTCAGCAATATTACTTCTAGTGTTTATCAGGTGTGGCCATTACCCAACTCAAGTTCATTTAGGGTTTGAAAGGAGGCTCTGGAAATGGCATTATCAGTTCTTTTCAGTGTTACATATTCTTAGTTTACAAATAAACTGACATTTATATTAATCAGCTCCCTAGAACAAAAATAACTGAAGAAGGGCTAATACAACATTCCCAAATGACTACCTAAGTTCTAATTCCAAAATCTTTATTGCTGCTGATGATAAGGGGAATAAAGTAAAAAGGAAATTTGGGGGTTTTCAATGGTTTAGTAAGTGTAGGAAAGAACATGTTCTGTGTTTGAGATAAATTTTGAAATATGGATAGTTTTAAATGGTTTCGGTGAACCTATAAAAATTAAACATGTATATTTACCACATTTTCCCAAAAGATTATGTTAGATGAATTCAACATCAATAAGCCCATTTTTGGTCTTGAAATGGTTTCAGGCCTCATCGCTCAAGTCTAAGAATGTAAGCAGCTATATGGCAATGACCAAAATACTTACTGATGACATCAGGACAATATCCATTGGGTTAAGTATGCTTTTTACAAAATGGCTTTAAATTTCAATAGTTTCACACAAGAAGAAATATCACAGCCATAAGATAAGAACTCTGACAGAGTCTGAGGAATGTAGGCTTATGCCTACAGATCATAATGAAGGTTAGACATGCTGTAGGCTGGTCTTCAATCTTTTATAGCACTGAAACTTGGGACTGTCTAATGATGTTAAAGCGGGGTGCTTAAAGCTGTCCATCAGCCTCTGCAACATTACCATAATTAAGTTTCAAGGCTGTACTCCATAGATCACTGGAATAGATATTAGGGTTGAAAAGGTCTCATTGATATGGATGGCATAAGTCATCTAGATGCCCAATCAGAGATGCCACCTTAAATATCATCCTTTGATTAACACTGAAAGAAATACATCTACAGGGAGGGAGGCAGAGGCCACCTGAAGGTCTACTGAAAAGTAGGTGGTGCTTCTGATAAAAAGAAAGTCATAAGGAATACGTCCTGAGGCAGGGCTGTAGAGCAAAACACAAAGACAGAGAGATGGTGCTGCATATACATCAATACAAAGTCTGGGGAGAAAACAAGAAGAAAGTCACGTACCAAACTTAGGAATGCACAGCCATTCCCTCCAAGTTTTGCTGAGTCTCCCTGAAAATTCTTCCAGGGATGCTTGAGACTACTTTAGGGAAGTGCCCCCTGATTGAAACGACTACTTCCAGACAAGCTAAAACTTCAGCCTAGCTTCAGCTGAAAGTGCTTCATCCCTTTCTAAGCAGAGGAAATGGGACCATTATGAAGCAAACACACAGATTGGAAACAGTCTTTATTTATGCTTCAACCCACTTTTTTTTTTTTTTAGCTTTGTGAGTTTGATCGATCTCTTTAACCTACCAGAGCCTTAGTTCCATTTGTGAGAAAGGCATAATACCCATGCTCATCTTGTGCATTCATGAGTATAAGTAGGACTTTGAAAACTACAGTATTGTGCAAAATGAGAATTGTTACTATTAAGAATCAATTTGTTCATAAAGAAGTTTGTCTTTATTGAGAGCATATTAAGCACATATTAGGTACACCAATGAGAATAATTAAGAAATAACTTGATCTTCAGCTTTAATGGATGTCCTTAAAAGTAGTCCGTGTATTTACTTATTTTCTATTGGGTTGACACCTCTTCGCATATGGCCTTGAGTCTCTCTGGAACCCTGGGACCCTGTGTCTGAAATTTCTAGCATTTGCCACCAGATGGCACTGTGAAGCAAGTAAGCACCAAGTGCCTGCTCCTCAGGTAGGGAATCTAATGTGCTCCTTTCAACACAGGGAAAAATAATTGATGAAAAAGTACACGTGATGGTTATTTGCATACTATGCACTCTATTTTGAAAAAGCAATAAAGGTAGAATGTTATTGAAACTAACGTGTAAACAAACAGTATCTGATTCAATATTTAAATGTTTTCTGTCATATCCATTTTACTGTTATTTAAAGGGAGGGAATGTTTCTGTGATTATCTGAGTACCCAGATTCTCAAGCATCTCTATCTTGAGTAAAAGTAGTTACCTACCTTCAAGATAATCTTGAATGATCATAATTGGTATTGTACTATGGAGAATTTGTTGAGTTTCACTGTTGTTGTTTTAATCTTAGAGGTGCAAATATTTCCCCATGTTGCCTTGCCTAAATAAATCTAAGCCTTCTTGTCCCTACCTTCTTGTACCCAGATTCTCAAGCATCTCTATCTTGAGTAAAAGTAGTTACCTACCTTCAAGATAATCTTGAATGATCATAATTGGTATTGTACTATGGAGAATTTGTTGAGTTTCACTGTTGTTGTTTTAATCTTAGAGGTGCAAATATTTCCCCATGTTGCCTTGCCTAAATAAATCTAAGCCTTCTTGTCCCTACCTTAAGGCTTGCTGTCTATATGGTATAACATTAAAAAGAAACCCAGATGTTACTCCAAAAGCCTCCAATAATACGATGAATCTGTTCTGAATCCTCTTGAAGTGGCAGCAAATGTGGGATCAGCATGGGATAGGGAACATTTTTTAAAAACAACAGCAGCGTTCCCAAACTCTTCCCTGTTTCCCTCAAAACTTTGACCCTCTCGTCTCTCCTCTTACACTCCAGATCTATTTTTTTTGTTTTTCAGAGAGTGCTTTGCTCTCTTAGGTAAATCTTAGATTTCTTCTAGTCCTTTTCGAGCTAAGCTCCATCAGCATTATAAAATCTAAGAGGAGAGTAGTACAACATATGATTCTTAGAATAACATTCATTGTTCCTAATGTAGCAATCTAAGTAGTTGCAGGTAATAAGTAACCACAACAATTCAAGTTGTTGAATTTTATCATCAAGAAAGTCTTGAAGTCATTTGAAAGTCCATTTTTCCCACATTGCCAAATTCACCAATCCTTACGATGAGGAGCCAGCTCCTTCTGGACATCTGAGCCACAGAGGATCCTCTTTTCTGGACTCTATCACAGTGCCCTATGATATACTGCTCTACAAGGCTTAATATTCTTTAATATGTGTATGTATCTCATGGCCTGGTTTCATTTAAGAACATGTTTGCTGCAAGTAATAGAAAAGCTGGTTTAACTTACCAAGGCCTAAAATATGGAGTTTATATTTACTATATAATAAGGAGTCCAGACCATCAGGGGCAGCAATTCATCTGGAAAACTCTCTCATGATAGCAAGATGGCAACATCAGCTATGAGCACAAGACAAGTCCTCTCTTTTATCAGGATTGCTTATTTTCCCCAGAAACCATGTACAATTTCTGTCTAAGTTTTATTGGCCAAAACTGGACCGTAAAAGGTGGTCCCCCTGAGCAGCAAGGGCAGATAGGATGAGATTTTAGAGGCTTTATTAGAAAGTAAACAAGGACCAAAGGGCTAGGAAAGGACCAAGTTAGCTGGCCAATGGTCTCTGACAGTTTCCCTATACAAGACTGCCAGTTGGCCTCCAATCTTTTACAAAAACTGTGAATTTTAGCAGAGCACATGAATTCCCAGAATAAGAGCGTTTTCCAAATTCTCCTATAGCTCATCATGGCCATTTGACTATTCTTCTAAATAAATATAAATGGTATGTATACAACTTCAGGCAAAGTTACATCATTTCTTGACTTAAATTTTGGTTCTTGCCTGTCTTCTACTCTATTTGTCCTTCTACTGGCTCAAAATCAGGTGTGACAGCTGGAGAAATTGTCTTGGATTATAAGGTGGTCTTCAGAGAGGAAGCTGCTTTTAGCAGGGAAACCAGATAGTAGGAGTCTGAGTTGCTGCGCACTGTGAAGAACTATATCAGCATTTGGCTGTTTACCTAGATTGAAAAGGGGGAAACAAACTTCTGCTTCGTTGTAATGTGTTGAACTGTGGCCCCCCAAAAGACACGTCCACATCCTAATCCCTAGAACCTGTGAATATAACCTTATTTGGAAAAAAGAGTCTTTGCAAATGTAGTTAAGGATCTCAAGATGAGATCGTCCTGAATTTTCCAGGTGGGCCCTCGATCCAGTGACAAGTGTTCTTACAGGAGACACAGAGGAGAGACAGAAGAGGAGAAGGCTCACACCTGGAGGAGAAGGGAATGTGAAGAGAGAGGCAGAGACTGGAGTGAAGCAGCCACGAGGAATGCTGGAAGCCACCAGAAGCTGGAAGAGATAAGGAAGAAATCTCCACCAGAGTCGGGGGTGGGGGGGCTGCCAACACCTTGATTTTGGACTTCTGGCCAGAACTGTGATAGAATAAATGTCTGTTGTTTAAAGTCACCAAGTTTGTGATAATTTCAGCAGCACTAGGGAACAAATTGTTTAGGCCACAATTTGGGGGGTCTTCTGTTACTCATAAAGTCACCTAACCCTAAATAACATTTTTTCAAACTATATTGTAAACATTTTGAAATCAAAAATCACATCTTAAAATTATTTTTATTCCCTACATAGACTAGACATAGCGTGTGTGTTATTATTAGCAGCAATACATTTTCATTGCTATCAATTCATAAGGGAATTCATGTTTAGCAGAGACTGCTACTTTCAAATAAAGCCTGGCAGAATTTCAGAAATTATCATTATTAATTATCATTATTATTGCCTAGCAAAACATGTAATCTAAAAGAAAAGATGGGTGAAAGCAAAACCTAGAGTGACGAATCAAAGTTTTGGGTATGCTAATATGTTGATGTCTATTACAAGGTTTAATTTACATTGCTAATAGAATAGATGTTTCTCTCCCACTCACTAATACTGACTAAAGACCCAGCAGGTTGTCTGTTGTATTTACGTTTAACCTGCTTTTCAAGTCAATTGGTTTTCTTCCAGTTTTAGCATCTTGAAGACTTCCTCAGTTTTCTATCATGCTGGTGTGTGGTTTATTTCACTTGAATACTAATACACATTTTTTGTTGTTGTTTTCATTGTAATACTCAATCAGGTCTAGAAATAATCAATTAGAGCATCCAGACAGTTTTCAGAAATGAGAATTAGAGGATTCTGCTGACATACTGGCCTTTATGGAGATCACATTAACGATGACAAACTTTGAAAGATTTGTCGTAGATTCAAAGCTTATTCTGCTTTTGAGGAGCTGTGTGCTCCTGGAAAAGTAACTTCGTGAGTCATGGTCTCAAATTTTGTATATTTAAGGTGGGAAAAGTATGTATACGTACACGCACATGTGTGAGCACCATATGCAAAGTATTTACTATGAACCACATACTTTTCATAAATTACATTATTACATTCTTTTCTCTCAGTTCTGATAGGTAGGAATACAGTATCTCCAGAGATAAGCACCGAGACTTGTTTAAATCATTTGTCCATGATTACACACTAATTAATAAGTAGCAGAACCAGGATTCAATCTCAGGTCCAGCTGATTCCAAAGCATGACACTGCAAATTTGTTCTTAGAATTTTCACTTGGTAAAACTTTCTTGATCCACCATTTTGTAGAAAGATGAGCTATGACAGATGTGATATTGTTAGATAATTACTGGCTTTTCTATCCTGAATTTATTCTTTAGAACTATCCCACATCTTGTCAATTTAATCATATCTGCAAATTCTTGGGATTTATTCTATTACTGTCTATCCTTCATTAAAGAATATAGAATATAAAATTCAGTACATGTTACCTAAAGCTTGTGATTATTAAATGTAGATAACAATGAACTTGTGTTTGTATTTTCTAATATATTTTAAGACTACTAGGGTGTCTGAAATCTATCACAGTTACATCATTAGTTTGCCAACCTCTTTCCAAAGATTACCTTTTAAGATAACAGGAGAAAACTTAGAACCCATTATTTTCTGTAAGTGCTAGAAATTTTATGAAGAAAAATGGATGGTTTATTTCAGCCCCACTCATGAATCCAAAAACTGTCTCCATCTAGAGACAGTAAGTGGATAATAAATTCCATAAAGTTAGACTCACCTTTTCTAGAAATGAAGAAGCAGCCACATGGCTGACAAGATGTTATTATGTCAGACATGGCAGATGTCCCCTTCTCTTGGGAATATCTCTGTTGGGCATTCCAGAAAAGGCACATTATCAAGTGCCAGCTATTTGGGGTGCATCCATTTTCCTTTGATTATATTGGATATAGCACATAAGATGCTGCTGAAAATCTACATTAATATCTAAATTGTCAAGAGATCCAAGAGTTCAGCTGTCAGGCTAATAATTGACATACACTGTGTCAATGTTTGAATCAATTTACGTTAAAAAAAAAAAAAATTCCTGCGCCAGTCTAGATAATCTAAACTTCTATGAAAGAGGAAACTGGAAAAAAATGCTCAAACTTTTTAACAGGCAGAGGTTGACCAGTGGGTAGAAAATACAATTAAATAAGAGGAGTATGTTGTGATGTTCTATTGCACTATAGGGTGACTATGGTTAACAGTTAAGTATTGTATATTATGTGCTAATTAGAGGAAAGTTTTTTGAATGTTTTTGCCACAGAGAAATGATAGATGCATGAGGTGATTGATACATTACCTACCCTAACCCGATTATTATACAACATACATGTATCAAAATGTTGAACAGTACCCTATAAGTATGTACATTTACAATGTGTCCATTTAAATTTTTTAAAAGCCTAACAAAATGTTAGAAAGAAATTATAGGTTATTAATAGAAAAAGAAAAGCAAAATTGCTAATAAATGCGAAGTAATCAAGGAAGTTAAAATCAATACAACAAAGAGCTAATATTATCAAGCAACAGATTAAGAAAATCTATAAAGTTAAATAATACTCAATATTAGTTAGACCAAGGTAAAATGGATATTACCATATGGTACAAGGGTAAATTTAACTAGACACTTTTTCCACAGTTCAGTGCTAGTTATTAAAGCTTAACTTGCATATACCCTAGGATCCTCCAATCACAGTACTTTTAATTTACCTTAGAGAAACAATCTTATGTCCGCAGAAAGATATTTATAAGATTTACTGCAGTATATTTGCAAGAGTAAAACATTTCACAATATGCAAGCATCCATCAATGAACAATGGCAAAATAAACCGGGATGTATCTGCATAAATAAAAAAGTATAACACACATCTATCTCTAGTACAGTTCCTATGCTGACATGAAAATATCTCCAATATACAAAATTCAATAGTAAAAAGCAAGTTGAAATGCAATAATACACTATTATTGGGTTGATACTTATGAATAGTAAAGTGTATATTTTTGCAGGTGCAAAGGGGAGAGTCTGAGTTTGAGGGCAGTGATTAAAGAGTATAATAGCTTCATCTGTAAGGTCTGAGATTTTTCAACAAGAACAGATTATTACTAATATGATTAAAATGTTCTAAGTTTTGCCTTGAGTTTATAAGGAAAAATATACATCACATTCATAATAGACAAGATTTCTGCTGAGAGAACTGGGAGTGGAAAAAGTTTCAAGTAGGAATTGGGCAGAATCTCTATTGGGGGGTATTTAGAATTAAAACATAATCACATAGTACTTGCGCACTTAACAATGAATAGAGTGTAAAGATTTTTTTTAAAAAAAACACTCAAACTCTTTAAAGAAATTAAACATCGAAAGGGTTAAACCTATTTAAAAGTAGAATGGAAACTAAAAACAAATAAGACGAGTTTTCCTAATGCGAGGCCCTTCCGACATAGCCCAAGATGGTTTATTAGAAGGACGAATAGTTGTCTGGATACCAAGCGGTTCTCTTTGCACTAGTGCCAAGTCAGTCCTAAGGAGGGCTCTTCAGGGGGCATATTCATTCTTTAAAGCATTAGAAACTCATTTAGTACCCTAGAATGGACTCATTATTTCCTAAAAGCAATGCTACAGCCCACCTAAAAAGTCTTTCATATAGAATCCCACAGTTTAAGCTAATTAAATTCCGCATTATTTAGTTTAATGCACATCATTAAAGTCCTTTTTCTTCCTTGGGGGTGTGGAGAATTCAAATAATAATAATGCCTTGTGTTTGTAAAGAATTTAACTTACAAGACTCTTTTCCTCATTTATTATGTTGCTTGATCCTTTAAACAAGTATCTGAAAATTTCCTGTGTATACAGCAATTCCTGTTACAATCTCGACAAGAGCAAGTGCCAAATTTGTCTTATTCCCTATGATTCCCCATATGTAGCAGAGGGCCAGGAATGACAATGCAACCTACACCCAACACTCACTGTTTGCCAGGTACTACTCTAACCATTTGTAAGAATCAACTCATTTAACCCTCGAAACCATCCTGAGTTAATTGCCTAATGTCAAGCAACAGGACACGTGGAGCTCCAGAGCCAAGGCTCTCAGCCACTGTCTTTCACCATAATAGGAGCTTACAGTAGAAAACAAACCTTCGTTGCATGAATGAAGACATGCAGGTGTGATGAGCAGGCACAATATCATCACCCGCAGTTTAGAAATAAGGGCACTGAGGCTCAGAAAGAGTGTCATTTTCTCGGTCGTACAGCTGGAAGCTGTGACGCTGGAACTAAACCAGGTCATCTGATTCTAGCCCAGTATTTGCTCCACTCTGTCATTTCAGTTTCTATTTACTTGTCCATCTACAAGCCACCTGTTTCATTTTTTGTTTGTTTGCTAATGATGTTTTAATTTGTGGATCCTATTAAGCTCATTATGGCCCAGGCTCAATCCATGGATTGTTATTCTATGGGGCTGGTGTTGACTTCCTCAAATATCAGTGGCTCACAGACTCCTCAGTGCAAAATGGCATTCTTAATTCTTATCGAGTACATTAGAATAGATCCAATGGTAGGATCTCAAAGCCTCTCTTATTTGGCATCATTAGTGTCTTTAACTCAATTTGATGTTACCTAGAAACCAGAAATAATTTCTCTTTTTGAAGATAAATTGAAATTTAAAAAATTTCTTTAGCAAACTGTTTGATAATCTTTCCATTCAAGGGGGTATTTTAAATTTCCAAATACAGTCAGCTATGAGAACACCGATCACATGGGATCCCTCACCGGGACTTAAAAGACCAGATTCTAAGATAGGTTGAGCTTGGTTACTGGAGAGTGGGGAAGCTCTTTCCCTATATGCATATGTTCACAGTTTAACAATGGAATTGCTTCGGCTACATCTAAAACACAGATTCTTTCAACTCCAAATAATACAAGGTACATGATAACTGTATGTGGAGGAAAGTTTCAATAGGACAAATTTTCTCCAGTAACCAACTGAGAAGCAGACCAGTGTCCTGGTGTTCTGCATCTTGCTCACCCTCACAAGGGAGGGTCAGGGTGTTTCTGCACACAGGTGTGTCCCTGAACCAAGATTCACAACACAAAGGAGAATTAGAATTTTGGTCTCAGAATCACTGCTGAGTAAGACTTAGCGATTCTGCCACTTAGAATGGGCCTAACTTAACTGAATGTAGATAGCAAGTTTCAATGTTTGAAAGGCAAGGGCCACATTTAATGTTTTCTCTTCCTTCCTCTGCAGCAACATGTGAGCAGAGATCAAAAGTGCCTGGCTCCAAAATCCCAGTTCTCTAAGGGAAGCAAAAGCAAAATTCATCTCTGTGAGTTGTCAGCTTAGATGAGCAGCAACACATTGAAGACAGGGACTGGAGACCATTTCTGTGCTGGAGAGGCTATCACAGAACAAAAGAGAGATTCAGGAACAGAGGCAGGAAGGGCCTTCTCATTCTGTCTCACTGTGCTGTCCTGCATCTGATGTCAGCTTCTGCTCCTGGGGATAGAAGTGATCCCAGGGTAGAGGGTCACGAGACCAACCAGGCTTAACAGGGAGAACTGTTTACCTGAGGCGTCCAGAAGCAAAGTATCTCATGGGGAGGACTCACTCCATGACTGGGAAACCAGACCTGAGCGCCAGCGAGAAATGTATCTGTGGAGATACAGAGGGGTCTCCACACACCTCTCACCTCTGGTTAAAAATGGCCAACTACTCCATGTCCCTATTCATATCCAGGCCACCCACTCCTTCTGCTTCTTCCTGCATGTGTCACCTCCCTCTCTCTCCTTTCTCCTAGGTTCCTCCTATCAGCAAACAAATAAGCTGTGTTATCTCCAGTCAGAACGACAGAACAGAAAAAAACAAAAAACCAAAAAAACCTCACCTAATCCCAGGAGCCCTTCTAGCTCTCTTGCTCATTTGCTCCCTTTTATAGCAAAAATCCTTCAGAGAGTTGTCTCTACTCACCACCTCTGCTTCCTCTCCTCCCACATCTGCTTACCCTAATCCAGAATTTGTCCCCAAGATTCCACTGGAACAACTCTGTTCAATTGTGACCCTCTCTGTCCCCAGGAGCAGGGGCTGACATTGGCCCCTCCTGCCCAGGAACCCCAGCCTCTGTTCCTGAGTCCCTTTCGTTCTGAGAGATCCTCCCCATAACAGCAGGGGTCACCATGCCATGTCTTCAGTGTTTTCACTGGCCTCCACATGGCCAAATCCAGAGACCATTCCCAGCCTATTTTTCTCAGTCTATCACACAGTCTTTAATACAGTTGTTTACTTTAGCTACTTTGACATACTTCTTCCCTTGGCGTTTGGAAGACAACTCTATCCTGGTTTTCCTTCAACCCTACTATATTCTTTTTCTTTTTTACTGGTCTTCCTCTTCTTTCTAAATGCTGGAGGACTCAAGCTTTGGCCCATTTCTTCTCATCAGCTTCCTTCTCTTTCCTCTCTTCTCTGTTCCTCGTGTATAGATTCCCTTCAGTACCCATGGAAGGACTTGGGATTGGTAATGATGCTTGCATGGAAGTGTAAGCTGTGAAGAAAAGGGAGCTGAATTCAGTCACAGCATGTCACACTGGGTAAGTCTGGGTCACAGGCCATCTGTGACATGACATGAGAAGGTCCAGGCAGTTATGTTAAATATCATGGCTTCCCAGAACACATAAAGAACCGACAATCCAGCATTGTGGAGGAAAGTAAAAAGAAGCCTAATTATTGCTCCCTGTTTCCGATTTACTGCAAGCAAGGCTGTCCACCCACACGTTGTTTGATGGACGCCAAGTGTTTTGCAAACTTCAGAGTAGCTTTTTTGAAACTTACACTCTGATATATTTTTCATCAGATCTTTTATGTGACAGAATTCACATATTGCTTGGAAATCTTGTGTATTCTCAGTGAATGTACACACAGTTCTACAGGGAGATAACATAAATACTCAGTTCCACTTTTACTTTTTTCAAGTAAGGATGGATTTATCATGCGATCTCATGTCAATTTTTACAACTGTCAAATAATATAGTTTTACATAGAGTTATCAAAAGAAATGCAATGATCTAAGAAGTCTTATTAGAAAGAATGCCCAGATAATGGACTGCTGTTAATTTTGTTGATAATTTCCCAAATTGTGTATTCACATCTTCTTCAGGCATACTAACTTGTCACAAAACAGATTCATTTAAATTTCATTATTCACTACCTACCTTCTGAAGCATACATAAATTAGCTCTAAAATAGCCGAAAGACTAGAAATATTGAAGAAGAGGATAGATTGAATAATCCCAGAGCAGGGTTAAGGATACACTGTGAGTTGATTCCAGTTGAGGGGAGGAGTAGATTCCCTGCACCTGACGCATCTACTCTGGTGCCATAACAAGATGTCGATGGAAAGGACGGGTAACACAGAACAAAGCCAGAATTGTCTGGGTTCTGGGATCTGGAGGCAAGGAAATAGGATGAGATGAAGCCTGGCTTTTCTTGGCAATATTTCAAAATAGTAAATATAACCTGCCTAGAAACCATGACAGAGAGGCAGCCTGGTGTGGTGGAAGAGCATGGATTATGGAGAGAGACTGCCTGGTCTTAAATACCAGCCTTGTCACTTACCAGCTGTGTGACCTCGAGCCAGATAGTTAACCTCTCTGTGTCTCACTTTCCTTATCTATAAAATGAGGATAATAACAGTATCTACTTAATGGGGCTGGCTGTTAAGAAGATTAATGAGTTTATACAAAGTTTCTCAGCACTGGTGCTACTGATATTTTTAGCCAGATAATTCCTTGCTGGTGGTGTCACGGTGGGGAGGTGGGCTGTCCTATGCATTATAGAATATTTAGCATCACCTCTAGCTTCTACGTACTAGATGGAGTAGCAGCATCCCCTCTCAAATTTTGACAACTAACATTATTTCCAGATACTGCCCCTGGTTGAGAATCATGGAGGTAATATTTTAAAAATTCTTAGAGTAGTGCTTAGCATACAAGTGCTATAGAAATATTTGTTAAATATTCCAATAACAAACTGATAGCAACATTTTAAAAGCAAATGATAGAAATGAGGCATAAAGATGTGCTAGACATATACAATGGGTGAAATTAAATAAGTTGTTGGTCTTCCTCGGTTTATAAATTCCATTCTTGACCACTCATCAAGACATGATTTATTTAGAAAGAATCTCCTCGGGATGAATCTCTGAAAGTGACTTCTGCTGGCATTGAAACTTCCCTCACAGCCACCCACAGCCTTTGATTCCTTCATGCTGCACCCTTTCTCCTCCACACAGCTGCTCACCTATGGTATGCACCTTGCCCTGCTCACCTTGTCTTAGTGACTCTCCCATTCTCTCCTACATGTCTAGCTCTCCTGTACAATCTCAATTTCTCAGTAGATTTCCCTTCCTCTTATTGCTGAGTCACTCTGTTCCTCTCTCTGGAAGTAAATAAAGAATCCCAAACTCTAATGCCTGAGGGGCAAAGAAGATAACCAAAATGGAAGAAATGGTGGGGCACTACTGAGCTCCAGCAGCTGGGTAGCATTGGAAGATATGGACCCAGTTTTGCCAAATCCAACGATTCTGTGTAGAACCTCCCTAGAACCTGGTGAAGTTGCGGGATACAACTTGGTCGTGTATCAAGTGAGGAGTTGCAATTTTCCAGCATCTTTATCACTGAATTTTCAGAAGAGTGTGGATGTGACAATGTTTGGAGTCGTTCGGAAACTTTGAAGCAGTTGTGTGGAGTACTTTGAGTAAATATACAAAGAAAATTTAAGTACTATTTGCCATACATTTACATAGTCCTATATGCTTGAAAAAATAACCTAGGAGCGATGGGTATTTGAACAATGTTTAAAGTCTAGAACTCAGTAGCACTAATGTTTTCTTTTCTTTTTTTTGCTGGCTGGTGCAGGGAACAAGCAATTCAGTTCTGTTATGGCTGATTAGGCCTCGTCATTCACACAAGATTTCCTATTAACTCTGTCATAACAAGTAATCTCATAACCTTATAATTATCATGTCCCACACATCTCAAACTCAAAGAAAGACTAAGACCACTTCTACCATGGTGATAGCATTTATTGAGCATATACTAGGTGCAAATATTGTACTAAGCACTTCATGTATATTATTGTTTTTAAATCTCACAACTGCCTGTGAGATAGGCATTAAAGTTTTACAGGTGAGAAAACTTAGGCTCAAAAATGTTATTTTTTCCCATACTATCAGATGCTAAGTTGAGAAAATTATTATAGATTAAAAAATCCTTGCTACATGAAGCTAATTTCCTTCTCAGAATTAGAATAAACACAATGATGACATGTTAATAAAAAAGAAAAGATGTGCCAGGAGTATGTATATATTAGTGTAGGTATATGTATTTATACATGTAAATATATAGAACATATTCAAATATATTAATAGTCTCTCTCTCTCTCTATATATATATATTTATAAATTTATTTGTAGGCTATATAGAAACAAACGTGACAATTACACAGAAATACGTATGTAACGATCATAATAGAAGATAGAGGGCCAGTTAACATAGTGATAAGACTTGGCAGTATCTAGGCATGGGAGATTCAGAAGCAAACAAAATAGATAGAAGTTCTGCTTTATAGAATTTATTTTTTAACAAGGGAGCAAAGAAGTGCCAGAAGAAAAAAAAATCAAAGTAAGGGATCAAAACTTAAAGAGGCCAAAGTCAATTTCTTTAGCCAAATTTACCTAAGAACGTCACCAATTTAAGGACAGGTTGGATTGGATGTTCACATTAGAACCAGGCTTCATTTATAATCAGACCTAAGCAAAGTGTATGGAGATCTCATTCCGCAGCCATCCCTCCACGGTTTGATTAAGATTTAGTAAAGATACTTCTATCATTTTCATAGATAGGTACTTCAACCCGGGGATACAACAGGAAGTCTTAGGATTCTGGTACACAGAATGAGCACACTAGATTAGAAACATTCCTTACAAAGTTGGACCTTCACAAGAATCAATTTCTTCTAGAGACTAAACAACAAAATAAAAAAATGGATGCAAATATAGACATAGATGAATGAAAGGGAATAAAGGGAAAAATACATAGACACACATTTAGTTGGTTTATGGGAAAGAATAATCCTGAACTTGTACAGAGACAACACAGTTTTTAAGAGTGCTCAAAGTCTATGATTTCTGAAAATTTATGAATCTCTGTGAAATTTCTGCTTGATCCTATTTTGAACTTTATAGACTTCTTGACCTCTCTCTGGTGACGTACTGTTGCCCATGGAACTGAGCCCACTGGAACAAGATAAAATGACACAGTAACTTCTCCTATCTAAGTAATATGGCAACTTTCAGACCCAATTATGAACACCTAAATGTCAGCTCTGTTAAACATTTCACTTCTGATAATTGTAATCTCTGTTAATAAGTTCATTCAGTATAAAGAAAGGGACGAGACAATGACTTGCCAGGTCTTGATAATTAATGAAGGAAAAAAAAACATATAAAGCATTATGAATATTCACGAGTTTTAGTTTGACTAATTGAGATCCTTTACATTTTGTAATTGGTTAAAATATACCCTCTAAAGGAGTATACTTGGTGTTCTGGGTCCTATGAGTTTTTAAGAAAATCATGAAGGCAGTTTGAATTAATGAATAAATACATTATAAATGACTCTCTTCGTTAGTGTATTTGGTTTAAAACTTTGAGTCCTTGGCTCAAGGGAGTGTATCAATAAAAAGTATTCCATGTTTGCTTTTGATTCAAGTATGTGTCTGTACATAATTTTATTGGAGATTCGTCCAATAGCATCACCAGTCTTGCTACATTTAGTCAGTGATCTGGGGGCTACAGGCAAACACAAACTTATAATACTGTTTCTGTTGCTCATCCAAGGGAAAACTAGATGGAATTGATTGATTGAGGGCTTGTGCCTAGAAGAAGGAAAAGAAATTAGAAAACAAAAAGAGGGTAGGGAGACCAACATAAGATAGAAAATATAGTGAAATTAAGAGAGACATATGATGCCAACTCTACCTGAAAATAGGTAATATTTCAATAGTATTGAAAAGCGAGATATATTGGCAATAGGGAAACTAAGTACTAAAAATATGCCAATCATCTATACATTAACCCCTTGTATTATGATTTGTTTTTGTCTGTCTCTCCCTTTTAGGTAGTATGCAGAGACAATGTCTTTGTCTTTGTATCTTGAGTGTTCAATAAGTGCTAAATATGCATTAGTTTAATGAATGAATAAATTTGACCATATGTCCTCCACACTATTTGTAGGGTGGTAAGAAAATATTGGAGCATGCCCTCCCAAGCTGTAGACCAACCATCAGTTTTCACAAGAATACTTTGGAAGATACCTGAGGAAAAAAACCTTGAGAGTCTTGCTTTTATTGGTTGGATAACATCATGAAAAGAAGGATTGGGGAAGAATCTGTTTTAGACCAGGCTGGATAATATATCCAAGAGTAGATTTAAAGAAATGTGTTTTCAAGAAAAATCATTCACTTAAATGGGGATTCTGCTTTAGGAGAATGCAATGTATTGGTATTTGTTCATTTGGCTGGGCCTTCTCTACAGAGATTGTCATTCAACATCTTGTCTCTTTGTGACCCCTACCAGTAGTTTTCAAAACTAATACAAAATACAAATGCAGGTTTGATCTGTCTACAAGGACATGAGTGGGTCTAGAATGTACAGAAAATCACAATTGGGAATGAACTGAAATCAGTAATTGAATTAACAGAAAATATCAGATCTGACTAAGACATATCATGAGAAAAAGAAAAAGAACAAGGACTCCTTTGGGCTCAGAGCTGGTTGGGAAGGAACAAAGAATTGGACAAACTTTCTCAGATCATGGGCTGCTCTGGTGGGGTTCCTTTTGGAGGCCTCTGTACCCACAGAATTATTTTCTTGAATATTAAGAAAGAACCTATTTTCCATGAGAGAGGCAAATGAGGTTTTTCTTCCCTAATGGCTGGGAGGGTGAATTAAAAGCATTGACCCAGATGCAAATGGAAAAATCAAGTCCAGTTATTTTTACCACTTATATCTCTGAAATGTGAAAACAGCATCAGAGTCCCCTACTCAAACACCACACTTTGAGAAACATAACATGTGAGAAGAGAGTTAGGGTTCATCACAAATCTCTTTCATGCCCACCAATTTATTTTTATTAAGCCTGCTCTCGATTTCATTTAGAGGGGAAATAAAAAGGAAAAATTAATTTAGCAGATTGAACTTGGTACCAATACAGAATCCAGCTCTTGGACAAATAAAAAGGTCTACAGAGAGGTAATGTTTTTAACCTTCTGGAAATGAAATGGCCTATACCTTCCAAATACATACCTCACATCTGGCTTCCTGAACACTAGCAGTAATGTACTTTTCTTAGGATGGATAAATAAATCTCCCAATGAGCAAGCCCAAGAGAAGGTTGAATAATACGATGGCTGCTCCAAAAGAAGAGCCTTGAAATAAGGTCAACCCAGGCCCAAAGTGATGTGGGATGCGGCACATCTGAGATAGTGACACCAGGATTCTTAAGCACCTACTCTGTGGAATCGTGGAGTAGGAAGGCCCTGAGCAGACAGAAAAGAGCATGCTCTGCAAAGATAAAAGAAATGCAACATAATGAGGAAAGAGCGATACCAACAGAACAACAGCAACTGATCAAACAGAGGAAGAAGGGTAAGAAATAGTCTATACTGATTTCCTGTTGTGAACCTGACACTATACCAGTCACTTTTCACATGCTGTCCTGTGATGTAATAATGATAAAAGCCACCATTAGTGAAGAGTTTACTATGTCCCAGGCACTGAGTTAATAGCTTTACATATCTTATCTCACTGAATCCTCCCCACAGCTCTATTCCACCCTCATTCTGAATATGAGGAAACATAGTTTAGAGAATACCTTGTCCAAGGCCATGCAAGACCTAAATGACGAAGGCAGGGTATGACCTCAGGTCTCTCTGACTCCAGAGTAGATAATGTTTCCACACAGCATCTTCCCATGTGGCCAGGAGGCGGAGTCACATATAAGAGATGAACCCTGAGAATAGTGGAACCCATCAAAAACTCGTCATCAATTCTTTAAAACAATGTGTACATCTTACAAGCAATTTTCTATAGCAAATGGCAGTGACATGTATGTACATGCCTGTTTTATCTAGCATGAGAATTCCAACACTCCTAATCAATAACCATCCTGATTTGCTTCTTGAAGGACCTCCGCTTTGAGTCAGCTCTGGGACACTTGCATTGGACTTATTCCGAGGTAGCACGTTGTCTCTCACCCACCCCACTTGTTATCCACAGCATGCATTCACGAGATGTCTGGCCAGGTTTAGGGGTACAACTTGTGAATGTAGAATAGGTTTGTTTTTCTTTCTGAGTCCATTTTCCTGGTTTTCATTGGGAAAGAGCCCTTGCTTTTGGCCTTATTAACATCATACCAACTGAGCTCACTGACCCAGATAAATATTGTCTGTCTGACATGTGCTTTAGGAATAATAAATATGCAAAGCTATAGACTCTGTTCTCAGTTATGGGCATTCATTAAGCGAATCTGAGACTGGAATAACCCCCAACACCAGATAACCCCATGGGTTCTCCAAAAATCATTCCTACTTATCTTTGATCTCTACCATCTGATCTGTTTTCTGCAGTTTTAAAATTCTAATAAATGCTTTGGTTAAGCTAAGGTTAAAATTAGTTTGCATTTGTTGCCCACACAGCAACTGATGGCAGAGAAATTTATCCTGGGAGCATGCTGCACAGTGGGAGAAGCTGGCTCAGAAAGTGCCGGAGGTAATCTGGGAAATGGAAAATGTCCACGGTGAACATTGAAAGGAAACTATACATCACTGTGATCTCACACACATACACACACGCACACACAGACACACACACACGCACACACACGCACGCACACACGCATGCACACACGCACACACAGACACACGCACACACAGACACACACACACACGCACACACCACTCCCTGTCCAAACACAGAGCAAGAAGGGCTAGAAGATGTGGTTTCACAACTACAGGAAAAAGGAGAGGTGAATGTTGCATAAAAATATTAACGCTGTCATAGCACAGAGAGGAGACTCTCAGTGAGAAAGAAGGGATGGGGCTAACCTTCTTAGGGGAAAAAAAAAATCCCACTATTGTCAGAGATTTTTCATAAATGATTGTTTTTATAGAGTCAAGCTTATTCATCTGGGAATATAAAAACAATGCCACTTTTCTTCTTATGAGATTTATACCCCATTTCTTTTACTCATGAAAATTTGTAACGTAAGAAAAGTCAGAATGCTTCTAATTACCCTGCTTTGTTCACCATTCAAGGGACTCTGCTGCCAAGGCCTTCATTTTGACTTAATAATAAAATCATTGAATTTACAGGAATAATGCAAGAAACTAAAAATGTGAAGAATGTCACCAAAAGTCATTTGCTTCCATTGGAATGTTTTTGTATATGGCCTATATAACCACTGAAAATATGTTTTTGTCTAATGTAAATTCATGATACTTTTTTTTTTTTTAGAAGAACTGTGCTTCTTTTTGTTTAGAAATGAGCAATGTGAAAGCTAAAATGAATTTGTGTTTTTTAAACTCAGAATGCTGAAGAGGAAGTCATCAGAAATTGCAGAATTGTTCAGTGTGTAACACTGCAGAGGCACAATCATCATAAACTGAAATGCATTTTAATTGTCATTTTCATTTAATGTAAAGTTCTGGTGTATTGAAACTGTTTAGCAGGTAGCAGATTACACGGTTTGGTTCCGTGATTGTTGTATTACTAATCACAAAGCAGCTGCAAAATAAAAAGTCATTTGACAAAGCTCCTTTATCTTTGCAAATTTACGTGGAACTAATGTCAACTAAAGTACTGTAGCCCACTACTACAGGGACTTAAAAGGTTTTAAAATATTAAACACAGTACTTTCCCCCTTAGTATACTAAGCTCTTCTTGGTTAAATTATTAACTAGTAAGTTCCTGTGTCCCCATATAAGTCTTTACTTTTATTAGGCCAGTACGTTTTAAAAAATCTAGTATCTGTATATTTAGTGGCAAGGTATCTCTTTTTCGCCACAGAAACAGGGAACAGCTTCCACCAGTGTTCAGAGAGACCTATTGGATGAAGCACACTCCTGTAGCTGCCTGCTGAAAATGCAGTGCAGACTTGCTCCACATACCAAAAATGGATACAGCATATAGGTGTGGAGAGAGAGAAGAGAAAGCAAACTACAGGCTCCCAGTACTCCTGAGCTGCCTGGCCACTCCTCATGGTGCAGATGTTGATCTTTAGGGCCATGGAGGGGAAGGGAAGAAATAATTTCCCTCAGCTCTTATATGCAAATATTCCTGTAGCCTGGTAAGATGATCTGGGCCTTTTACCCCAGTGGCAAGATGTAGTTGGCAATATTAGCAGGTGAGAGCTTGAAATCATCACTAGCAAGCTGATGTTGAAAGCAACTGTAGTTTAGTAGTCTGAAGGGTAGTTTAGGAGTTCAGTATATGTTGGACAGTGCTAATCTAGAAGCCAACAGGACTATAATGTTTCTGTTTCATTTGATGACTATGACACAGGGAACAATTATTAGGGAGAAAACAAAATTGGCAAGGCCCTGGTATTTTGAGTTAGAATGGATAGATTTTAACCATAAGCTAATTATAGAGAAGATATAAGCAAAAGATATTGACACTTAACAAAGCAAAGCAGTAGGTTTTATAAAGTCAGTCCTGGAATCTTAGATAGTCCTTACCTTGAAAATCGTTTTCATCTGACTTGAGTTTAGTGCCTACATATCCAAGTATGTGCTATCCATTATAGGCCTTTAGCAAGGAATTATTGACTGCATATTGTTTCTTTGAAACATCTACATCAACACTGTCACTTTAACATCTGTGTTTCTTTATCTGTTTATAACCATGGTAATATTCTTCACAAAATTTGCTATTCACTATTTAAAGATTTTTACTAAATGAAATATTCCCAATGTACTAGATGTATTGATATAATAAGCAAAACTTCCTTCTTCTATCCAAGAACTTAAAATGCCAGGCACTTTTTAATTGGACCACTGATAAAGATGAGTGTGTGAGTAAGTGCTTTGCATGCAAACAGAAAAGATAAAAAAACAATATGCTGCATTATCTGATTCATTATTTCCTTGAACTCCTTCTTATTGTTACTGGTTATAGGTTTTTAAATTAGTATTAAATTAATTGAGCTGAAGTACTGATCACATGCTTTTAAAATCACGGTATGTTAGATATTGATAAAATAAGCTTTAAAAATTCATTATGAAAAAGAGAACCCCGTCCTCTCTCCATAGACACTTTGTAGGTAATAGAAAGTGAAACAAAGTGATAATAACAATCCAATGCTCAATAAAGGCAACGAGAGAGAACATATCATTATCCATCTGAAATAGAATTATCATTCAGGAAGACTCCTATAACAAGGCATATGTCCATCTCTCTATTCATTCTATTCATGGACAAGAAGCCTTGTGCATCCTTAAGTACTTGAAAATTGCTATCAAAGATCTTTTTAGATTAAGTAAATAATTTGATGTGCTTTGAAATATAAGCAATAAACTTGGGGAATTTGATTTTCTGCTCACACACAAAATACACATTTATGCTTTTAGACTAAAAAATAAAGTAAGATAACTTCACATCCTACAAGATACACTATTGATTAATCCATTCTAGAACTGGCTCTACTCACTTATAGCACACTCTTTAATTTCAGCCATACTTTATTGACCACTTCTTCCCCATTTCCTCCAAGGAATTTGGATTTCATGCTAAATTCAAGGAGAACTCCATGAAAGTTTGACATGACCACAGTGTGAAGGAGGGTGAAATCAGATTCCAGTTGAGAAATGATGAGGGTCAGAATTTAAAAGACTGCAAGGCTGCAAGTGAGACAGAGAAAGGGAAGAGATTCTACAAATATTGAGAAAGATGACTGTCTTCCATTTCTAGTAGTATGGCAGACTGGATAATCTGAACAACTTTACTAAAGACAGCTAATAATCTTAAAATAAAATTTTTTAAATTAAAAAATAAAATTAAGTTTTAATATAAAACTGAGGTGGCAAAAAGAAAAAAAGTTGGAAACAACAGAGGGTGAAAATTAAGTGAAAGTATAAACTCTGGGAGGTAAGCCAGTGCCTAAGCCACTCTGATGATATCTGCTAAACCCTAGTGAACTTCAGTTTTAGTTTCAATGGCTACAGCATGTTTGAGAGACATGAAATACAGCGTACAGCCAGACAAAATTATGGAGTCTGATAGAACTTCCCTTCATAAAGCTGGGAACCGAAAGGATTATATCCTCAGTGTCAGGATGTCCTGAAAAAGGGCCAGTAAGGAATACTGCTTTTCTTGATCTTGTCAAAAATTCTCCATTTAGATGCCACAACACAATCCTTCCATCATGTGAGGCTGAAGCACAAATTCATGCCAACTCAGGTACTGACCCAAGATTGGTGGAATTCCTAAGAACAAGGAAAAACAAACTCAATTCCTCTTTGGAGGATGCAACCTCAGACCAGGCATCAAAGAAAAAGAATTCTCATATAAAAAATTCCAAGGGACATGAATTCAGAGTTAAAAGTCATAAAACAAAACAAGGAAGCATGCTTCATATGTGTGAGGGTTAGAACAAACAACAGGAGGGAGCATTAAACCCACAATGATATTTAAATTGTAAGACAGAGTAAAAATAAAATATTATTAATAGATATTTAAAAAGAGAAAATTAAATGTATGAACAAAAAATAAGAGCATATAAAACCATCAAGGAAATTTGAAAAACAATCACCAAAAAATTGTGCATAAAAACAACAATCATAATTTTAAACTCAATGAATAAGTTAAACTGTATATTCAACTCAGTTGAAGAGAGAATTAAGGAATTGGGTGAGAAGTTAGAGGAAGTTATCCAAAAAGGAGCCCAAAAAGATGTATCCATTGTATATAAAGAGATAATAGAGAGAATAGAAAAATGATACTATTCTAAAAATCTTTCTCAAATATGAAAATATAAAATGGAAAGTGCAGAATAAGAGGGTAGAAATAAACTTAAAGAGTAGTAACACTAACAAAAATGAATTAAACTCTTCAGTTAAAAGACAAAGATTATCAATTAGGTTTTTTAAATTGAACTAAGTGCTCTTTACTAAGAAATTCTTCTAAAGCAATTTTACTAAAGAAAGATGAAAATATCAAATTGATAAATATAAAATATAGAAAAGTTATGAGGCAAATATTATCCATAATATGATGCAATTACATAAACAACAACAAAAACAAACATAAAAATGTTACTAGTGACAAAGACGGTCACCATGTATTGATAATGGGTTCAATGCCAGAGAGATATAACTATATGCAACTAATCATATAGTTTCAAAATAGATAAAGCAAAACATTCCAAATTAGATGCTGAACTTGATAAGGCTATAAATTTTCATAAGTACTGTTTTAGCACCGGATTCAAATCATAATTGATCACAGGTGAATAAGAGAATTAATGTAATAATGGATAGATCAAGCAGACAAAAAACCAGTAAGGATATATGATTTTGAAGAGTTTAATAAATTCAACTAATGGACATATAAAATATTGTACTCAATGAAAAGAGAATGCACTTTTTTCCAAACACATATAGTATATTTAGAAAAATTGACCATAATCTAGGTAATAAATCAGTCTCAATAAATGCCCTATAATTTTACAATCGACAATGTAATATGCCATATTATCAAAATCAAAGGAGAAGAAATGATACTTTTTCAAAAAATGCAGAAAATCATTTGATAAAATTCAGTAACAAAAAGATGGCCAGGAAAGATGTCTGTAGTGTAATTTTAGAAAACATATGTATAATGCAATTCGTATTAAAGAACAAATAATAGTTAAAATTGGTAATTATTTAGAAATAGTTTTAATGAAAAATATCATATCAAAACCTTTGCACAAAGGGAAATGTAAACTTGGACTTAAGCACTTACATTCTTAAAAGAAAGTTCAAGAATTAAAGAATAGGACAACCAAATAAAGAACTTTAAAAACAAGAAAAGAGAAGAATTACCCTGCCAAAAATACAAAAAAAAAAGCAAATAAGTGCACAAATAAATGACAAGGAAAATAAATATCTAATGGAGCAAACCTACAAAGTCAAGAGCTGAGTTTCTGAAAACACCGAGAACAGGTACGATGATGGCAAGATTAAGTAAAAAAAAAAAAAAGAGAAGGAAATGAAAACACAAACATTATAAGAAATAAATTGAGTTCATATTTAAATATTTAAAAGATAATTGGAAGGAAGTTAGCTAATAAATATGAATAATTAGATAAAATTGATAAATTTCTGGAAAAATATAACTTACCAAACTTAGACCAGAAGAAATAGAAAATAAGAGCTGTCATATAACAATTAAAAAAATAGAATCAGGGGTTAAAATCTTCCTAAAATAAAACATCAGTCTCACACAGCATTATAAGTGAGTTTTACCCAATATTTAAGGTTTAGATAACTCTAATATTTTATAAAATTTACCAGAGAATAGAAAAAGTGAGAATACACAACAATGCAATTTATGAAGTCAACAAAACCCTGTAAGTTGAGTACAGGAAAGAAAATTACAGACCAATCTCTTTCATAAACATAAGTGCAAAAATCCTAAAAAGCAATGGTTTTTATTTACATAATACCAAATATCAAGCACAATTCTAAGGACTTTACATACGTAAACTCATTCAGTCATCAAAATGACAGTATTGGTCAGGTATTAATATTATCCTCAATTTAAAAATGAGGAGACTGAAGCACAGAGAATAACCTGCTCAAGGTCACACACTGAATGCCAATGCTGGTATCCCAATTCTGGCAGTCTTGCTCCAGAGTCTGTTTAAAAGACTGCCAATAGCAAGTGTTGACAAGATGTAGAGGATTGTCATGCTAATGCATTGCCAGTGGGAGTGAAACATGATACAATCCTTTGGAAAACAATTTGGTGATATCTTTTACACATCCACCTTCCGTAAGACTCAGCAATTCTACTCTAGGTACTTGCTCCAAAGAAATAAAATATATGTCCACAAAAGACTTGTGGGCAGCAATGTTCAAAATAGCAGATTTTTTCTTAATACCCCTCAAGAAACAACTCAAATGTCAAAATCAGGTGAATAAATAATCAAGTTGTGGTATATTCATATAACAGAATACTTAGCAAGAAAAAGAATAAACTATTGATGTATGCAACAATATGAATGAAAGATGCTGAAGAGATAGAGATTTCATTTACATATATGTTATAATTTATGTGAAATTCTAGGACAGGCAAAACTAAGATATGGTGATTGAAATCAGAAGTCTTTAAGATGAGGAGATTAACTTAAAGGGGCATGAGGTTCTGTAGCAGTGTTCTATTGCTACATAACAAACTACCACACAGTTAATGCCTTAAAAAATATCCATTTATTATCTTACAGTTTCTGTAGGTCGGAGGTCTATTCATGGCATAGCTGGATCTTCTGCTCAGGTTTGCTCAGGGCTGAAGTCAATGTCCTAGCTGGGACTGTCTCACCTGAAGTCTGGGGTCCTCTTTCAAGTTCCTGTGGTTGTTGGAAGAACTCAATTCCTTGTACCTGTAGAATGAGATCCCTGTTTCTTACTGACTTTCAGCCAAGAGTCTACTCTTAATGCCTAAAGGTCACCCTCAGGTCCTAGCCATGTGGCCTCTTTCATAGACGTGATTTAAGTAAATCACATGCCTGATTGTCTTCTTACAGACCAGAAGAATGTCTATTGATGCTTCTTGTCTGTTTTAGGAGTTGCTTGATTAGGTTAGACCCACCCAGAGTAGTATCTTTTCTGATCAAAGTCAACTGATTAGGGGCATTAATTATATTTGCAAAATCTCTTTTACTATATAATGTGACATAATTAAGGGAATGATATTCCATCATATTCACCCACATTCAAAGGAAGGGAATTTATACAGGGTGTGTACTATAGAAACTGGGAAGTTTGGGGGTCATCTTAGAACTCTTTCTAAGAGCAAACATTAGATTTAATGTTTAGAGTAAACATTAGATTTAATGATAAAATTTTGAAAGCCTGCTGCCGAATCTGGAAGAAGTAAAGGATGTTTGCTGTCATCAGTTCTGTGTAACACTGTACTCACATGGGCAGGATCCATTTTGATCATCTTCATCCTCATGAGATTTGTGGGGGTGGGAAGGAAAACTGACACAAACATGTGGATACTTTATGTTGCATGTTGTGCCATGAATGATAAATTTGTTTGTTTCTGACCCAGGAGTTTCATGTCTTCTGCCAGCATTCATGAAATACATGGTAATATATTATTCAGGAAAAAAAAAAAAAAAAAGAATAAGCTAATGCTGCATTGTTGGATCTCATAAATATAGTGTTGAGTTAAAGAAGCCAGTCACATATTGTATGATTCCATTAAAATAAAGTCCAAAAAGAAAAAAAGTACACTAATTTATAAATTAGACAGAATAGTGGTACTTCTGAGGAAGGAAAGTGTTGAGACCAGAAACACCCTGTAGTTCTCTTCTGAGGTTCTTATAATGTTCTATTTTTATATGTGTTTGTCAGCTACATGGACGTGTTCTCAATGTCATAATTTATTGAATTTTACACTTTTGATTGTGAACTTTTACACAATTGTTATTCTTTAGTAGAAATCTTATTGTAAAAAGGTAACTTTATAAATCAATAAACACATAAAATACTTTAAAACTAATATACAAAAAGGGCAAGTTTTTTGTAGTGAATATTATAAATCATTATGAAAATACAGTAAAGAATACTAATACAAATCAAGAGATATGGCATTTATATACATAGAAATATATAAATTCCACCAGAATTTTCCATATATTACTAGACCTTCTATCAAAATCTCAACAAGATTTTCTTTACATATTCTACATGTTTCCAAAATTTGTGTGGAAGAACAGTGGGCCAGGAATAACCAATATGTTTCTGAAGGAGAACAAGGCCGGTGTTGAGGGAGATTTCCCTGTTAAATATTAATGTATCATAAAATTATGTTAAGACAGTTCGATATTAGTTTACAGCTAGTCAATTGAACAATGAAATGCAATAGACTATCCGGGAGCAGATTCATGGAACTGTGAAAATTTAATTTGTAATAAAGCTGAGATAAATATTTTCGAATGAAGGGATGGATTAAGTATCCATGTGGAAAGTTTGACATACTAAATAAGTGATGATGGAATATTGGTTATGCCTATGGGAAAAAATGAATTTAGATTCCTACATCACACCATAAAAAAATCATCTCCAGGTGAATTAAAGGTATAATATAAAAAGCTAATCTATAAAATTTTAAAAGAAGATAGAGAAGAATCTTTTTATATATTTAGGGTGGGGAAAGATTTCTTAAACGACACAAACAGTACAAGACACATAAAGGAAAAGAACATATATTCAAATACATTAGCATAAGCTCTTTAGATCATCATAAGATACCATGAGGTAAATAAAAATATCAGACGAAAACTGGGAGAAGAAAAATATACACATAAAACTGAAAACAAGTTAGCAAATATGCATATAAAGAATTCCTATAAATTAATAAGAAAAAGATCAACAGACCAATAGAAAATGAAATGGACAAAAGATATGAAAAGGCACTTCCCTTAAGAGAACACAAGAATAGCCTAGGAGAAGTTGCTTAGTCTCCGTGGTAATCAAGAATGTGCACATTAAACTACAATGCCATTACTCGAGATGACATTTCACCCCCTCTGACTGTCAAAAGTTTAAAAAGTCTGACAGTATGCATATTGGTGAGGATAATATTTAAGAGAAATAAAGACTCTTACACACTACTAATGAAAATAGAATTTGGTACAAACACTTGGCAAAAAAGTTAGAATTACAGTAGTCCCCTTTATATGCCGTGTCACATTCTGCCGTTTCATTTATCCACAGTCAACCATGGTCTGAATACATTAAATGAAAAATTCCAGAAATAATGAATCCATGAGTTTTAAATTGCATGCCATTCTAAACACGGGTGATAAAATCTAGCACACATGCACTCTGTCCTGCCATATATGCTACCAGCCATTAGTGATTTAGTAGCCCTTTGGGTTATTAGATAGACAGATCATTAGAAGAAGGGTGAGCACAGTACAGTAAGGTATTTTGAGAGAGAGAGACACATTCACCTAACTTTTGTTACAGGATATTGTTACAATTGTCCTGGTTTATGATTAGTTATTATTGTTAATCTCTCACTGTGCCTAACTTATAAATTAAACTTTATCATAGGTATGTATGTGTAGGAAAAAGCACAGCATATACAGGGTTCAGTACTATCTATGGTTTCAGGCATCCACTTGGAGTCTTGGTCTCAAAAGGGAGAACTATTGTACTTTGTAAAATTGAGTATGTACATATCTAAGCACCATGTATTTGTACTCCCGAAGGCACTTATCCACAGAAAAACAAATAAATAAAAGAACACTATAGTACTGTTTGCAATTGTAAAAACAGGAAATAACCCCACAAATCCATAAATATTAGAATAAATAAGTTTGACATAGTTATACAATGTAACATCATATGTATTAAATCCTATTCACAAATATTAACAGAATATAATAAATTTGCATAACAAAATTTAAATACAAATAAAGTATAGCCACACAAGTCAAAATTGAAAAATCTCAAGTATTTTGAGCAAAATATGTTATAGAGGATGCATAACGTATGATTATACTTATATTGAGTATAAAATCAGAGAAAAGTAAACATATGTTACACAGGGATACATATGGGACTATTAAAACTTTAATAAAAAATAGGTATTGATTAAACACAAACCAGGACATAGTGATCTTTGGAATGAGATAGTAGAATATATTGTGGGAAGGAAATATGATCCTCATATTTCTGATGTTCTATTTCTTACACTAGGGTGTGTGTACACAGTTATTATACATGTACAGTATACATATTCTTTTGTGTATATAATAACAATTAGTTTTAAGAAAGTAAATTAACACAATGTGACTGGTTGCATGTGGTAAGTGAGAGAGAGGAGTCTATGTTGACTTCAGATTTTCAAGCTTTTGTGGTCTTAGAGCTCCAGTTTCTTTCCTCCTGGGTTTCTACACATGCCACTTGGGTACGTGGCTCAGGGTTCCAAGGCAAGCATTCTGCTGTGGATTGAATAACCTCCCCAAATTCATCGAAGCTTGACCCCCATTATTACAGTTTAAAGAGGGCGGGAAATCTGATTACGGTATTTGAAAGGAGGGGCCTTTAAGAGGTGATCGATTGTGAAGACTGTGCCCTCATGAATGAATTCATTCATTCATGGAGTAATGGGTTTTTGGGGAGTGGTTCCGATGACGTCATAAGATGAACAAGTGAGAAGGTTACCTTTCCTACTAATGCCATTCTCACCATGTGATACCCTGGGTGCCAAGAGACCCTACAGAGAGTTCCCACCAAGAACAAGCCTCTCACCAGATGCGCCCCCTGGATCATGGACTTCCCAGCTTCCAAAACTGTAAGAAATAAATTCCACTTCTTTATAAGTTACCAATTTCAGTTATCCTGTTATGAGCACCAGAAATGGACTAATATACACTCCAAGAGATAGGAAGGAAAGATACCAGTTTCTTCAGGTCTAGTCCCAGAAGCTGACACAGTGTCATATTTTCTTGGCCAAGCTGTCACAGACCCAGATTAAGGGAAGATAATATAGACTTCACCTCTTGACAGGAAGAGTGTCAAACTATGTTTAAGTCATGACTTAAAACTGCCACAGTCCACCCAAGGCCACAGATTAACTTATATTCTACTCATGCGCAAAATACACTCACTTCCTCCTAACACTCTTCCATTCCTAGAAGTCTTCTTCCACTGCAGCACCAGACTCAGGCTCAAGCTTTATGATCATGTTGTGTACATCACGTACAGGTGCAAGTGAATTTTCTCAGGCATGGCTCCCCTCAAACTAAAGACCTGTGGACTGAAGAGAAGTTATTTTCTCTACCACCCATACATCCAATATACAGGGGTGGAATAAGCATAGGACAACCACAGTAGATATTCCCATTCGTGAAGGGTAGAAGTGGATGCAAAAGTGGCTGTTCCATACAGCTCTTTAAGCCTCTGGAGGTGAGGCCAGCCTTTAACATCTTTGGAAAGTCTTTCGTTTGTCTGAAAGACTCTATAAGGCATTGCCTTAACTATTTATAATGTTTTAATGAAGGGTCTTACAGGCTTACCATGGATTTGATCTTTTCTTAAAAGCCTTATTTTATTTAATTTGAGGATTTTTGTGATCTAGAGAGCCTAGGAATAATATATTTTTATTTTTGAACCCAGCAGATCCTGGATGATTTATATTTACTCTAAATTTTGCTAAAACACTCAATGGTTCTCTTGTTGGCTCATCTCTCTCCTTTTTAATTGTATCATACACAGTAGAAGAAGGGAAGCAGGACCTTCAACACTTTGCCTGGAAATCTCCTTAGCTAGATAACCAAATTCGGTAGGCATGTTCCTATTTCCACATTTCTTAGGTGACAGTGTTACCAAACTTTCTAACATGATATATAGAGTTCCTTTTCTGCCAGCTTTCAACAATATTTTCCTAACTTTATTTTAAACCCTCACCAACAGCACTGTGAAGCCCTTCAGACCTCTGCTCACATTCTCCTCATCCCTTTAGTCTTTTAAAAGCACTCTTCTTGAGGTGTTCTAGGTTTCCACAAGCAAATTCCTTAATGCCCTTCCAGCTTCTGATAACCATCCAGTCCTAAAGCCAATGTCACGGTTTTTAGGTTTTTCTTACAGCAGCATACCACTTCCACCACCAATATCTACATCACCATATCTATTGCTGCATAATGAACAACTTCAAAACTTAATGACTTATACAACAATAATACATTGTGTTCACAAGTCTGTATTTTGGGCAGAGCTCGGTGATGATTCACCTCTCACCCATACCATATAAGCTGAAACAGCTCACCTGGAGATAGAGGATCCACTTCCTTTTCTTGTTTGTTTTTTTCCTTTCATTTTTTTAAATTAAAAAAATGTTTTTTTAATCATTATTGATTATACATATTTTGGGAGTTCAACACTGACCTATGTTGATCAAATCAATATTACTTGCATATATATTGTTACAAATCATACTTATTCTTTATGCCCCTTGTCCAATCTCTCCCCATCCCCCTCTCTTTCCTCCTCCCCCCTCTAATTACCCTAGATTTCTTCTCTCCTTCTGAAGGAGTAATGGTTACTCTGTTGATTTGTTGCCTAGATGATCTGTCCAATGCTGAGAGGTGTGTTCAGGTCCCCAATATTATCATAGAGCAGATGCTTCTTCTGTCACTCTGGAATGGGCTTTGTGGAGAGAGACATCCTCTTCTTTTCTTTGGTCTCTGCTGGTGACTCTTCTTGTGTCAATGTACTCCAGAGGCTGGCAGACCATCTGCACAGTGGTTGTGGCATCTAGCCACTTTCACAGCAGCCATGGTTATTGTGGTGGCTGTGGTGGGCCATGTACATGGAAGTGATGTTTTTGGCATGCTCCTTACCTAGTTGCTGGTGGCTCCCGTCTCCATATCTCAGGACTTCAGGCAGTCTCTGAGGTGTTGGCAGTGTGCCTGGTTGTGGGCGGGGGGGGGTCCTGTCCCCAGCTCCATGATTTCTCTTCAAATGGCTAGAAAATTGGTGGTGTCTGTTGGTTCTTCCCCATGTAAGGCTCTCCACAGTATGGCTTGGGCTTCCTCACAGAATGGTGCCTGTATTTCAAGAAACAACAAGTAGAAGCTGCCATTTTCTAAAAACCAGGTTATGGAAACTAGCACAGCATATTTTTTTGGTAAAGGATTCCCAGGGTGAGAAATTCTAGGGATGGGACACATATTCTATGTCTCAATGAGAGAAGAGTTAAAGGAATTTGGGGACATAATTAGTCTTCTGTTGTCTTCCTTTCACTGTCAAGCTTTCACACTTTTCAGTCCTTGCTTTCTCCACTTCCTTATCTCTCATTCTTTAATTCAGTAATCTGGCTTCCATTAATCCTCAACTACACTTGAAACCACTCTTTTTTTGTGAACCCTAAAAGAGCTAAATCCTTCAAGATGGATCCTCAGGGGCAAACTCAGTCTAAATACTGAATGGAGCTGAGCGGCCGTTTGCTGACTGAAGGTTACACATATACCCTGTGTCTTCAGGACTTTCACAACTGTCTGTTCCATTTTATGCCAGAACTAACTCTCCTGGCAAGCCCCCTTTTCATCGCCTGAACTAAGCCAATGGACTGACCTGTCTAGTGTTAACCAGCCAGAATTCAGCAAGCCAGAATCCCTCTTTTGCCTAGCAGCCTGCACCAATCAGGACTAAACAAATTTGACTCCTTCATTTGCATAGAGGACCTGAGTAGGAAACTTTTGCTATATAAGACAGTTTCTCTCTTTTGTTTGGGATCTCAGCAGTCACTGACACCGCTGAAATCACTTTTCCTTAAAGTCTCTCTCTACTGGTTTCTGTGATTCCAAGACTCTTTTTTTTTCTCTACTCATTTCTGAATAAAGGGTCACACTCTTCTTTATCTGGAATGTGATTCATGAGTGAGGCTAGTTTAAGTATTTTAGGGTCTATGCAGGGACACTTATGGCAAATTGAAGTAGAAAAACTGTTATATTGAATCTAAGTCTAAAACTTTCAAAATATTATTTTCAAACCATGTTCTAAAAGACAGACTGATATTTAATAACTCCATTGTTTATTCCTGTCTCTCAAATTATTTTTGGTTTTGTGCTAGCTAGGTAGTCAAATGACAGTTTCTAAATTGTCACGAAAATATTTTAATTCTAAAATCTTTGATTTCAAAATTATTCTCTTCTAACTGTAGGGGTTGACAGAAGGTAGGAATTCTCCTGGACGAGATTCCTCACCTGCAAGGCAAAGGCTCACACATGCTCAAGGAGCAAATCACTAAGCTCTTGAGCAAGAACTTTGAAAGGAATTGAAGGAATTAATAATGGGTCTTAGTGGATCATTCATGCTGGAAAGGGATACAGAAGAACCCCTTCTATTTTATACTTATTAAATGTTTGTTTCTTTGCTTGTGTATTAAGCTGTTTTTTTCCCCATCATAATTAAGACCACAGAGAAATATTAAAATAAATGTCATAGGAGGAAAATAGTGCATATTATCCAAAGAGGCTATAGTCTATGATCTTTAAGATGGAGTCTGTGTTTTTTTAAAAAAATGTTATTCTCAATGTAAAGTAAATATAGGCAAGATTATCATTGGAGGGAAGCAGGCTAGCACACGCTAATTTACTACACTTAATGAGAAACATAATTTTGATCTTGATGTGACATATCTACTTAATAGTATAACCCATTAACAATATTTATAACTTACAAGTCATTCAACATATTTTTTATTGATCATCACAGCCTAGTGCTGTGATACAGTGAACAAAAAATAAGATCTCAGCCCTGCAGAAACTCAACTGACAATCATCAAATATTCTTTGATTAGGTAAAAGAATTAGCTCTCTGCATTTTGAAATTGAAATAGACTTAAATTTTGTTTTCTTTTGTTTTAGAGGTAGAAAATTATTTGTGGAATATTCTAGTTAATTAATAATCCATTTTGAGGTAAGTCTCACATTTTATCTTTTTAAAATTTTATTAGATTTTATTTTGCTTTTACAAATTTTACGTTGTGGTAGAAAATCAAGTCAGTGTAAAATAAAAACAGATGCTACATTAAGAGTAGCTATGTTACAAGTCTTTTTTTACATGTTTGGAGATAAGCAATGTACTTACATGAAATGTTTTCCAAATCAGATAAATTTATATTAAAATAACTTCCATGAATTATTAGCATTATTTCACCTAGGTCATGAGCCAGTGATGAGGTTATTCTCTAGAGGAAAAAGCAGAATATTATCTTAAATTTTTCAAAGAGACTAAGTATTAGCTAACCCTCATGCTTATTTAGGAAGCCATAGTTCAAAGCAGATAAGTTTTCTTGATTTCATTATTTAAGCCCTAAGTAAACTAGAACCAACTCTTCCATTAAGAGTTTATCCAAAATTAACCTATAAACAGTTAATTTCAAACATCAGGGGAATAATATAACTGTAACTAGATTATAACATCAAAAGTATTCATGCAGAATTATATTAGCTTCACCATGTATAACTTAAAAGAATCATAATACATTTTATCTAAAATCTATTAATGATATGACTGCCTTGTAATTTCTGTTGTAAAGAGATGATTTTGTTAGCTTTTAATTCTTGAATATATTGCAAGATGACTTTACTTATAGCATGTCTTTCAAGAGTATTATTAAAATATGAACTCTTTGGCTAATCTGGAACTCAATCTTTCCAAACCTAAATTCATCTTAGGAAATTTGTATAACCATAACTAACCCTTTCTCCTCCACATACATTTGTTTTTCTTTAAAATATCAGTTTTCAACATCATTTGGGTTAGATTGTTCCAGAAATCAAGATTGAGAACAATTATCATCAAGAAAAAAACAAAAACAAAAAACCTTCCTAGTAGGCTTGAAATAAACCAAAAAGATACAGCTTTCATTTGAATGCTTGCTTTCTATAAATATCTACCTCCTGTGATGATTTGGTGAAGGTCTATTGCTATGAAAAAGCAATAGAATTTTCTGTGAAAGAATAAGAACCAGTGAAAGGAAAACTTGCCCAAAATACAGTTCGTAGGTTTAAATAATGTATATTGATTCCTTAGTTCTTGTGAGGAAAAAAATGCCAGTCATGTAAACTGGAATAAATGTCTGCTAATGCTAATAGTGACATTTGTGAGGGATTGAGATTTTAACTGCAGTTAACTCTTGGAAAATGTACTGGACTATGATTATTATTTGGAAGAGGCAACTGCAATGTACGCCTGCTTCTTTCTGTGTTCTCCCCTGTTCTCAAACCTGAGACTTAGAAACTACATTTACAAGATTCTCTTCCCTCTAGGACTCTAGTTTTACATTCCCCCAAAAAGAGTTGCTCAAATCTAGGAAAAGACATGGGCCTTGGAAAATGGGAGACTTTGTGGCAGCCTGCAGGCACTGCCTTGTGAATCGCCCATGTGTGCTCCAGGTAATGGAGCACTCGGTAACAGTGAGCCATAATTGCAGACCTGGGTGTCCAGAGAAACTTCCCGAATCTCTGGAAACCAGTTATAATCTGGATAGTTAGTGTTGCCTTCCCAGATCTTTACTCCATTGTTTTCCATGATTTTTAACACACCAAACTCATTATATTAAATCCCTTCTGCTTCTAATGTCTATAATTGCTTCTATTTTCCTGATTGAACTCTGACTGATAAAGAGTTCTTGTGGCTTGTGTACACTGTGGTTTCCTTTGGTGAATCCTTTGCCAGAGGTCTAATTATAAATATCAGAGGACTAGTCACAAATGATGGTGTAAATGTATGCTCATTTGTTCTTCTCTGATTCCCTCCTACAGTGAATCAAGACAACATGCTGATTACTTAAAAATTTTCTGTTGATGAAAAACTCACATAACAAATTCACCATTTTAACCTTTTTAAAGCATACAACTAATAGTTTATTGGTATATTCACAATATTATACATCAACACTATCTCATTCCAGAACATTTCATCACCCCCCAAAGAAAGAAATCAAATATATCCTATTCCTCACCTACCTACCATCTCCTGGCAAACATAAATGTACTTTGTGTCTCTATGGATTTGCCTGTCCTGAACATTTCATATAAATAAAATCATACAGCCTTTTGTAACTGGCTTCTTCCACTTGGCATAATGGTCTCAAGGTTTATCCATGTTGAAAACATATCAGCACTTCATTCCTTTTATGGCTGAATCACATTCTATTGTATGGATATACTACGTTTTGTTAATCCATTCATCATTTGATGAACACTTGGGCTATTATGAATGAGGTTGCTGTGAATATTTGTGTGTTCACACAAGTCTGCGTGAACATATGCTTTCAGTTCTCTTGGGTATAGATCTAGGAGTGGAATTGCTGGGTCATATGGTAACTCAATCTTTAACTCTTTGAGGAACTGCTAGATTGTTTCCCACCATGGCTGCATCATTTTATATTCCCACCAGCAATGCATGAGGTTTCCAGTTTTTTCCACATCCTCACCAACACTTGTTATTTTCATATACATGTTATTTTCATATATATGCTATTTATAGATGTGTGTGTGTGTGTGTGTGTGTCCAAATGGGTGTTAAATTGTATCAAACATCTCATTTGATTGGCGGTTCCCCAATAAGTAATAATGTTGAACATATCTTTATGTACTTATTGGCCATTTGTATGTCTTTGAAGAGATAGCTATTCAAATACCTTGTCCATTCTTCAATTGGTTGTTTGTCCTTTCACTGTTGAGTTGTAAGAGTCCTTTACGTATTCTGGATACTAGAACCATATTAGATAGATAATTTGCAAAGATTTTCTCCAGTTCTGTGGGTTGTTTTTTTACTTTCTTGATAATGTACTTTGATGCACAAAAGTTTTCAATTTTGATGAAGTCCAGTTATCTATATTTACTTTTATTGTTTGCGGTTTGGGTGACATATTTAAGAAACCATTGCTTAATTCAAGATGAGAAAAATACCTATGTTTCTTTTTAAAAGTTGTATAGTTTCGGGGCTTATATTTAGGTATTTGATCCATTCTGAGTTACTAATTCCTTTTTACAGAATATTACTCACTTTTTTGCTAGTATTATTTTGTTTTCTATTCTTTTTATTCTCTCCATTATTTCAGATAATTGAGAATTAATTCTATTCTGAAATCCTGCTGATGAAGGAATCTTTGAAGAATGTGGGCAAGAGTCAATTCAAACCTAATGACTTTAAAAACATAAAGTGCTTTGAGTTTTCTTGGAATAATAATATCGAAACATGGAGTCTGAGTTACATTCTTAACCACTATAAATGTTTAACCCAATGAAGAACACACATCATAAATATTTCCAATGCATGTCTGTTTCCTCTTACCGCTTCTGTCCTCTACTTCAACCTTTGCCCTTATCTCTTCACCAACATTTTTTGGGGGAATACTTTTGTTGAAGATTGTTGCTTAAATTAAGAACACATTAGAGCTGCTTGAGAATATAAAACTTTTAATCACAACAATCCTGTAATTAATATTAAAATGTGTTACCACCTATGGGCTGAAGGTATAAACATATAAGGTTGGACGTAATTTCAGAATCTGTTGAGGAAGGGCGCCTCCGCAGAGCTCCGTGCATTTCCTAGGTCAGCGTTTATAAGAGATTCTTCAGGGACTATATTCAGGGCAGTCAAAATTCTTTGGCCGGTTATAGCATCTGGAAAGCACTGGAGAACATGTGAAGGGCCCTTTATATGGAGAATTTTTTTAAACAAATGATAGTATGAAAGCCAGTTCGATATGAGACTGCTTTCTAATCTCAAATTCCAACTGGGATGAATACTGTACTTCTGTTTTGTTTTCTGAATATATAATCTTATATTAAAGCAGTTTTTCAAAAATCTCCTCTATATTAAATAATTGGTTTAACAATGAAGTTCTCTCTCTCTTTTTAATGCTTTTTTAGGTTAGAAGACATAGATATAGTATTTTTTAAGCCTTTGAAATCCATTCCCATTCTTGTAAAACATAAACATTCAAAGTCTTTGTCATGATAATTAACATTTTAAAACAATTATATATTTGTTTTTTATGGCTAATATAAATTATAATATTTTAAGTATTTTTCACACTAGATTGAGAGCCCCTAGTCTTCCACCCTCCCTATTCCAATCCCAGCTACAAAATCACAATATACAGAACCTAGAAATGGTATTTTTCTTGGGATTCTGAGTTGAAAATTCATTGCTTCACACTATATAAAATACGTACCATATCTTTAAGTTTTGTGAATTCAAGAATTTTAATTTGAATCAAATGCCAAGTCCATCGAGCCAGTGTTCTGTGACAGAAGTTTTAAGCGATATTCCACTGGAAGGCAGAGATGCAATTTCTCTCAATATCAGTTTTATCAACATGAATATCCAAATTTCTGTAAGTAGCCATTTTTAGCTCTGTCATGTGTAATGTCCTCCCAATTCTTTCAAAGTCATTTGGTTTTGTTACCTCTTCAAGTACAGAATACACAAAAAAATCTTTACTTTTTTTTTCTTTTTTACTGATTATACCAGATATCTTCAAAAAGTTCATGAAAGGATTCATATTATCTTTTAATTCTATTTTCCATGACCTTTTTGAAGTACCCTCATAAATATTCTCTCTTTTAATAGGTCCATGTTTGGAGGAAAAGATTCATTGCATTTTAAATTTGTTTAAATTAGAAATACCTATAGAATATGAATAATTTTCATCCATCCATGGAAATGAATATGATCACAAATTAATAATAATAAAAATGAGAAGAGAGAAAAGGCCAAGGAAAATTCCTGGTTGCGGGTGGGAAAGACATTAATATGCACATAGCAGAGAGAGGAAGAAGAGCCAGCAGCAAAGCTAATTAAGAAGGATGAAGTAAGCGAAGAACATTAGGAAAGTGAAATATCTCAGAAGCCAGAGGGGGGGAAAAATGCAAAACAAGCTCTAATATTCAGAAATTCAAAAACAAGTGAGTAGTAAATTAAGCACTGTTAATTTCCATTAGACTTTGGAAAATAAGACTCGGCGACCTTTGCCTGAATTGCTTGTAGTGGAGTTGTCGAGGTAGATTCTGAACATGAACACGAAATAAGTGGAGAGAGCATGCATGGGCTACTCTCCTTGGAGCTTACTGAGCAGAGACTGGCAGCTCCACAAGAGTAACTACAGAGGGATGTAAGTTTGAGTGTTTGTTTTGTTTTGTTTTTTAAGATGTAAGAGATTTGGCCACTGTTATAGACTGTAGGGGATAATACAGGAATACAGCAGAGAAAGGGAATATTTAGAAAAACATATTTTAACAGTTTTCTTCATGGAATGTGTGTTGATGATAAGAACAGGTGCGGAGTGGAAAGTGTTCTCCCATGACGATCTCTAAGAGGGAAGATTATCTGCTAAGAGAGAGATGTTCAGGAATTATTCAGAGGGCTTAGGAAGTATTTAAGGTAAGAAATGGCAGGTGAGCGAAATAAATCCCGTTGCTCACCACGGACAAGCTGAGATTATAGCTAAGATTATTTTAGGATATCAATCATCAGTTTAGTGGTCCCCCTCCTCCTTGCCCCCCACTCCAGAACAACACTAGGATAACCAAAGTAATGTCAGTGGGATTGCAGAGATGAGGACAGACTAGAACTTTAAAAATTCTGAAGATGTTCAGTGTTTTCAGCTGGTCACTAGTGCCTTCCTTTGACTCTACCATTATATTTTTATTTTGTTAAAATTAGCCTTACCTTACTAAGCATGAGAATGCTGAGTAAGTTCTGGATACTAGACCTTGGAACTGGAAAGAACTTCAATATTTGATCAACTTCAGCCACCATAACTTAATACTCATACAAGTAAAGACCTTAGACTCATTACAGATGATGTAATTAAGCCTTAAGTATTTGCTCAAGGGCAATAGCTAGTTAATGGCTGAATGAGAAGTATAGTGTATCAGTAAAGGAAGTGTCACCAGGGAACTTGATGAGCACATTTCCAGGGATGATGGATAGCCGGGGTATTCATTTTGCAAAATGCTGGTTTGGAAGTTGGAGCTGTGCAATTGCTTATTATATATGATATAATGCAAGGCGATCTGACACCGATAATCTAACACAAGTTTGCTCTTCAAAGATTTTAAATGCCTTCTTATTCCCATCCTTTAGTTATAAAGGACTTTTAAAAACCTAAGCATTTACCTCCTCATTTGAAAATATATTGTCTACCACAGTGGGTCTAGCTACCATGTTAAGCACCTCTGGTAATTAACCAAAGTGGAACCACAATCAAATGCAAAATATACCCTTTATGCTGCTTGTGGCACCACAATACAGCAGCTGTTTGAGAATCAGTGTGCTTTGTTGTATAAGGTCTTTATTAGGTCATAACTAACTATACATTACAGCTTTATAAGAAGGAGAAAAATGGAATAAACCTAATAGGCTAATTCTACACTGTGGAAAAATCTTTGATAAAACAGCTTTCAAAATTCAAGTTATAAATTTACATCAAAATAATAAAATAATCTGGAAATCTCCTTGGAACAAGATGGCAATTTCAAGGTAGCTACTTCTAGGACTACATTAAATTTCACCCTCTCTGCACTATAAATGTATACTGGGGTTTTATTCTGTTAATGAGATTTGCTTTAGTTTTAAAACACATCAGTTTCTTAAAGCACCATATGTAGAAGTCAACTCCTACTGTTTTCAAGGCTTTTGCCTTTTTCTCCCTAGAAGGTTTTAGAAGAAAGCCTACATAAGGAACACAAAGAATATGCACCAACATAAATACATAGCATATGGAAATATTATTCCTTCGTTCAGTATTATTAAGCCTCTCTCATGTGCAAAGCACGTATTAGGCATTTGGGGGATTACAGATCTGTTCAATTAAAACAAAAAGAAAACTGCTGAACGGCTACTATGTTCCAGACATGAATATAGAGACAATTAATAATATTCTTTGTTCATAGGAATCCAATTGTGCCTTTTATGTATACTAACTGGAAAAGAGGAAAGTAAAACAATAATCGTTGCAGATACGCGTACTGTAGTCATCCACCCGAGAGTTGTTTGTTTGCTACAGCATCTGCGAAGACTAATTCACTGAGGAATAATGTGAGCGCCTCTCCGCTGGTGGTGGGGAGGGTAGCTAGGTCCAGGCAGGAAAGTACAAATGGCTGAGCCAAAGGAATAGGAGAAGAAATAGAGTCATGAAGGCAAATTTCGTAAACATTTAAGTGTTATTATCAACAGGGATTGATGTTGGATTAGATGGGGATAGTGAAAAAGAGGACGATTCCTGTTTTGAATTTCACAAACACCTGGGATCTTTTTTATTTTTTTATTTTTTTATTTTTTATTTTTATTTTTTTTATTTTTTATTTATTTTATTTTTTTTTATTTTTTTTTTATTTTTATTTTTTTTTTAATTTTATTTTGTCGATATACATTGTAGCTGATTAATGCTCCCCATCACCAAAACCTCCCTCCATTCTCCCTCCTCCCCTCCCCCCCAACAATGTCCTTTCTGTTTGTTTGTTGTATCAACTTCAAATAATTGTGGTTGTTATATCTTCTTCCCCCCCCCCGTTTGTGTGTGTGTGTGTGTGTGTGTGTGTGTGTGTGTGTGTATGTGTGTGTGTGAATTTATATATTAATTTTTAGCTCCCACCAATAAGTGAGAACATGTGGTATTTCTCTTTCTGTGCCTGACTTGTTTCACTTAATATAATTCTCTCAAGGTCCATCCATGTTGTTGCAAATGGCAGTATTTCATTCGTTTTTATAGCTGAGTAGTATTCCATTGTGTAGATGTACCACATTTTCCGTATCCACTCATCTGATGATGGGCATTTGGGCTGGTTCCAACTCTTGGCTATTGTAAAGAGTGCTGCGATGAACATTGGGGAACAGGTATACCTTCGACTTGATGATTTCCATTCCTCTGGGTATATTCCCAGCAGTGGGATGGCTGGGTCGTATGGTAGATCTATTTGCAATTGTTTAAGGAACCTCCATACCATTTTCCATAGAGGCTGCACCATTTTGCAGTCCCACCAACAATGTATGAGAGTTCCTTTTTCTCCGCAGCCTCGCCAGCATTTATCGTTCATAGTCTTTTGGATTTTAGCCATCCTAACTGGGGTTAGATGGTATCTCAATGTGGTTTTGATTTGCATTTCCCGGATGCTGAGTGATGTTGAGCATTTTTTCATATGTCTGTTGGCCATTTGGATATCTTCCTTAGAGAAATGCCTACTTAGCTCTTTTGCCCATTTTTTAATTGGGTTGCTTGTTTTCTTCTTGTAAAGTTGTTTGAGTTCCTTATATATTCTGGATATTAATCCTTTGTCAGATGTATATTTTGCAAATATTTTCTCCCACTCTGTTGGTTGTCTTTTAACTCTTTTAATTGTTTCTTTTGCTGTGCAGAAGCTTTTTAGTTTGATATAATCCCATTTGTTTATTTTTCCTTTGGTTGCCCGTGCTTTTGGGGTCGTATTCATGAAGTCTGTGCCCAGTCCTATTTCCTGAAGTGTTTCTCCTATGTTTTCTTTAAGAAGTTTTATTGTCTCAGGGTGTATATTTAAATCCTTAATCCATTTTGAGTTGATTTTAGTATACGGTGAGAGGTATGGATCTAGTTTCATTCTCCTGCATATCGATATCCAGTTATCCCAGCACCACTTGCTGAAGAGGCAGTCCCTTCCCCAGTGAATAGGCTTGGTGCCTTTGTCAAAGATCAGATGGCAGTAAGTGTGTGGGTTGATTTCTGGATTCTCTATTCTATTCCATTGGTCAGTGTGTCTGTTTTTATGCCAGTACCATACTGTTTTGGTTATTATAGCTTTGTAGTATAGCTTAAAGTCAGGTAGTGTTATGCCTCCAGCTTTATTTTTTTTGCTGAGCATTGCTTTGGCTATTCGTGGTCTTTTATTGTTCCATATAAATGTCTGAATAGTTTTTTCCATTTCTGAGAAAAATGTCTTTGGAATTTTGATGGGGATTGCATTGAATTTGTATATCACTTTGGGTAGTATGGACATTTTCACTATGTTGATTCTTCCAATCCAAGAGCATGGAATATCTTTCCATCTTCTTGTATCCTCTCTAATTTCTCTCAGCAGTGGTTTGTAGTTCTCATTATAGAGATTTTTCACCTCCTTGGTTAACTCAATTCCTAGGTATTTTATTTTTTTGGTGGCTATTGTAAATGGGCAGGCTTTCTTGATTTCTCCTTCTGCATGTTCACTATTGGAGAAAAGAAATGCTACTGATTTTTGTGTGTTGATTTTGTATCCTGCTACTGTGCTGAAATCATTTATCAATTCCAACAGTTTTTTTGTAGAGGTTTTAGGCTGTTCGATATATAGGATCATGTCATCTGCAAACAGGGACAGTTTGACTTCATCTTTTCCAATCTGGATGCCCTTTATTTCCTTCTCTTCTCTGATTGCTCTGGCTAGTACTTCCAACACTATGTTGAATAGGAGTGGTGAGAGTGGGCATCCTTGTCTAGTGCCTGTTCTTAAAGGAAAAGCTTTCAGCTTTTCCCCATTCAGGATGATATTGGCAGTGGGTTTGTCATATATGGCTTTAATTATGTTGAGATACTTTCCCTCTATACCTAACTTATAGAGGGTCTTTGTCATGAATGAGTGCTGAACTTTATCAAATGCTTTTTCAGCATCTATAGAGATGATCATATGGTCCTTGTGTTTGAGTTTATTAATATGGTGTATCACATTTATTGATTTGCGTATGTTGAACCAACCTTGCATCCCTGGGATGAATCCCACTTGATCGTGATGAATACTTTTTCGTATGTGTTGCTGTATTCTGTTTGCTAGTATTTTAGTGAGGATTTTTGCATCTATATTCATCAAGGATATCGGCCTGTAGTTTTCTTTTTTGGTTATATCTTTACCTGGTTTTGGTATCAGGATGATGTTTGCTTCATAGAATGAGTTTGGGAGATTTGCATCCGTTTCAATCTTTTGGAATAGTTTGTAAAGAATCGGTGTCATTTCCTCTTTGAATGTTTGGTAAAATTCTGCTGTGAATCCATCTGGTCCTGGGCTTTTCTTTGTTGGGAGCCTTCTGATAACAGCTTCAATCTCCTTTATTGTTATTGGTCTGTTCAAATTTTCTACGTCTTCACGGTTCAGTTTTGGGAGCTTGTGTGTGTCCAGAAATTTATCCATTTCCTCCAGATTTTCAAATTTGTTGGCATATAGTTGTTTATAGTAGTCTCGAATGATTCCTTGTATTTCAGATGAATCAGTTGTAATATCGCCTTTTTCATTTCTAATTTTTGTTATTTGAGTCTTCTCTCTTCTTTTTTTTGTTAGCCATGCTAATGGTTTGTCAATTTTATTTATCTTTTCAAAAAACCAACTTTTTGATTCGTTGATCTTTTGAATTGTTTTTTGGTTTTCAATTTCATTCAGTTCTGCTCTGATCTTAATGATTTCTTTCCGTCTGCTAACTTTAGGATTGGATTGTTCTTGTTTTTCTAGTTCTTTAAGGTGAAGTGTTAGGTTGTTCACTTGCCAGCTTTCCATTCTTCTGAAGTGAGCATTTAATGCAATAAATTTTCCCCTCAATACTGCTTTTGCAGTATCCCACAGGTTTTGGTATGATGTATCATTGTTTTCATTAGTTTCAATAAACTTTTTGATTTCCTGCTTGATTTCTTCTTGGACCCATATGTCATTAAGTAGAATGCTGTTTAATTTCCATGTGTTTGTATAGTTTCCAGAGTTTTGTTTGTTATTAATTTCTAGTTTTAATCCATTGTGGTCTGAGAAGATACATGGGATAATTCCAATTTTTTTGAATTTATTGAGACTTGATTTGTGACCTAATATGTGATCTATCCTGGAGAATGATCCATGTGCTGATGAGAAGAATGAATATTCTGAGGTTGTTGGGTGGAATGTTCTGTAGATATCTGCCAATTCCAATTGGTCTAGAGTCTTGTTTAGATCTTGTGTTTCTCTACTGATTCTTTGCCTAGATGATCTGTCTAATATTGACAGTGGAGTGTTCAGGTCCCCTGCTATTATGGTATTAGTGTCTATTTCCTTCTTTAGGTCTAATAGAGTTTGTTTTATAAATCTGGCTGCTCCAACATTGGGTGCGTACATATTTATGATTGTTATGTCTTCTTGATGGATCAGTCCTTTTATCATTAAGTAGTGTCCCTCATTGTCTCTTTTTATGGTTTTTAGTTTAAAGTCTATTTTGTCAGATATAAGAATAGCCACTCCAGCTCGTTTTTCTTTTCTGTTTGCATGGTAAATCTTTTTCCATCCTTTCACTCTTAGTCTGTGTGAATCTTTATGGGTGAGGTGGGTCTCTTGTAGGCAGCATATAGTTGGGTCCTGCTTTTTGATCCAGTCAGCCAGTCTGTGTCTTTTAATTGGGGAATTTAAGCCTTTAACGTTAAGAGTTGTTATTGAAAGGTGTTGATTTATTCCTAGCATTTTATTGGTTGTTTGGTTGTCTTAGGTGTCTTTTGTTCCTTGCTTTCTGATTTACTGTTTGGTTTCTTTGTTTGTTGGTTCCTTAGGTTGTAGATAGTGTTTTTGTTAGCTTGTTTTCTCTTCATGAATGCCATTTTTATTGTACTAGCGGGTTTAGATTTTTCTTAGGTTTTTATGGCAGTGGTAGTTATTTTTCAGGAACCAAACCCAGTACTCCCTTGAGGATTTCTTGTAAGGGTGGTCTTGTGGTAGTGAACTCCCGCAGTTTTTGTTTGTCTGAGAAATATACTATTTGCCCCTCATTTCGGAAGGATAGCCTTGCAGGGTAGAGTATTCTTGGCTGGCAATCTTTGTCTTTTAGTATTTTGAAAATATCATCCCATTCCTTTCTAGCTTTTAGGGTTTGTGATGAAAAGTCTGATGTTAACCTGATTGGGGCTCCCTTATAGGTGATTTGACGCTTCTCTCTTGCAGCTTTTAAGATTCTCTCTTTGTCTCTGAGTTTTGCCAATTTGACTATGACATGTCTTGGAGAAGGCCTTTTTGGGTTGAATACGTTTGGAGATCGTTGAGCTTCCTGGATCTGAAGATCTGTGATTTTTCCTATACCTGGGAAGTTTTCTGCCACTATTTTGTTGAATATGTTTTCAATGGAATCTCCATTTTCCTCCCCTTCTGGAATACCCATGACTCGGATATTTGAGCGCTTGAGGTTGTCTGATATCTCTCTCAGATTTTCTTCCATGTCCTTGATTATTTTTTCTTTCTTTTTGTCTGCTTGTGTTATTTCAAACAGCCCATCTTCAAGTTCAGAGGTTCTCTCTTCAACTTCGACAAGCCTGCTGGTTAAACTCTCCGTTGTGTTTTTTATTTCGCTGAATAACTTCTTCAGTTCAGCAAGTTCTGCTACATTTGTTTTCAGGACATTGATTTCCTTGTATATTTCCTCTTTCAGATCCTGTATACTTTTCCTCATTTCATCATGATGTCTAGCTGAGTTTTCTTGTATCTCATTCAGTTTCCTTAGAATTATCACTCGAAATTCCTTGTCAGTTATTTCAAGGGCTTCTTGTTCTATAGGATCTAGAGTATGAGATTTATTAACTTTTGGTGGTGTACTTTCTTGATTTTTTGTATTTCTGGTGTCTTTTTTTTGGTGTTTATTCATTGTGGCAGGGGGTTTCACAGTCCACCGGTTTGAGACTAATGACTAAGTAGGATGTTGCTGTGGTTGCCAATTTGGTATGGCTCCCGCCGTGACTGCTCAGTTGGCCTCTAGTGTCTTGTGTGTGTGGTTGCCTCGGGTCTTGGGCTTCTCCGGGGATCCACCTTTCTGGTCAGCTTGGACTCTGCTGGGCTGGTGGATCACATACCACAGGGTGTGTGATCTCTGTTGAGCTTTCACTGTCTGTACAGGACTTCTCCCCGTTCCGTGTGCTCTGGCCCAGGCTGTTAGATCGTGCAGTGGCGACCCCACCGGGTGTGTGGTTTCTGTCGAGTCTCCGCCTCCCTGGCCGCACGTCTCCCCCCTCTGTGCACACTGTGCTGGGCTGGGGCGTGTCTTCTGCACCCCTCGTCTATCAGCTGGGCCTTCAAGACCCTGCTCAGCACCGCCTCGCCCAGGAAGTCTACCAGGTTTCTGCTAGGCACAGACGACCGGTCTCTCTGGGTGCCTTTGTAGCACTGTGTAGATCTTTCTCGGGTCTTGTTCACCTTTGTATCCCCCCGGTATAAACCGAGTCTAGTGCCCGCCTGCAGCCTGCTCTCCGGCAGGTTCAAGCGGACCTGGGAACTCTCCTACCACACTATTCCCAACCAGAAATTCGTTAGGCTTTTTTCCAAACTGGTGGTCGCAGAGATGGTATCTGCCTCCCAGTAACAGGAAGTTTACCGGGGCCGGAGTCCAGGGTGTGGTGGAGTGACAGTCAGCCCGCCCATACTTCCTAGTCTTCCCAACACTGGTCGGGACGCCCCACACCCCCAGCCCCACCAGAGAACCGCGGAGGGAGTGGGAGAGGAGGCCGGCCCGCAGGGTCCGGAAAGCCCAGCGCCAGGCCAAGCAAATGGGCTCAGTGATGGCCAAGCAGGGCGGAGCTGCCCGCACCTGGGAAAATGGAGGCAGCACCGGGGCAATGAGTGGCCTGGTGGTGCAGGCGGGAGCCGCGTGGGCATCCACCCCCCGAACAGAGCTGTGCCAGGGATCACTCACAGTGCTGTGCCAGGTCGGGCGCTCGCTCTGTCTCTGGTTTGTTGCCTTCCGTGTTCTCCGCGCTGCCGCCTCGGGCTGTTCAGTCGCGGCGCCGCTCGGGCGCTCCCAGGAATCTTCTTTAATGCCGGCCTGAAACCTCAAATCCTGAATAGGGCAGCTGGCCGCCTTCAGTGCGGCCCCAGCCTCCGGGATCCTGGCTGCATCCACAGCAGCCCTGGCGCCGTGTTCCCTGTTTCAAGACTCGCTTTTGCAGCTAAGAATCAGTTCTTTTCCTGCTCCACACTTCAAAGCTGTTGCCTGTAAATGAGGCAGCCTCTCCTGCCGGGGGCAAAGTGGCGTTGAGCCCCCACGACCGGCCAGCAGCAGCAGTCCTCCCTTAAGAGATGGCCAGAGGAAGGTCCACAAGTTTCCCGGCTGCCTGAGGCCCAGTGGCCACCTTTTCCACCTCAGCTACTCCACGCCAGCCGCCGCAGCCGCCGCCATCTTGAAAAACCTCCTGGGATCTTTTTGATCAAGGCCCAGCAGTGGCCATTTGGGGGCTTATTTAATGCTTAAAAATTTAACTATACTTCAAAAAGTTCATGGAATTAAAAAAATAATATGAAACTTTCTATGAACTCTTTGAAAACCCCTTGTATATAATTTCCCAGAAAAAGAACGTATATGAAGAACATTCTGCATACAATGTCAGGAATATCACAGTTTTGAAATCCATCTATGATCTCCTTTGATTTGAAGCATAATTTATACAAACTTGGAAGACTTGGGATTAAAATTCCACTGAAGGAAATTTTTTGTGTTTTCCATTTTTATTATTAACATGTACACTTTCATATAATTATATGATGGTATTTCAAAAAATTCATGGAAAACTAGAATTGAAAGGTAATACGAATCTTTCCATGAACTTTTTGAAGTACCCTTTATTTATATGTTCTCTTAGAGTGTTTAAAGGTCTTTCTATTTAGTGTGCAATGTTTCATATTTGCTCATAGGCCATGCACACTGTGCTAGGAACTACACATACATCAGTGACGAAAACAGATAAGACCCTTTGGTCATAAAGACTGTAGTGTGATTACAAATGTGAAATGTGCTTTGAAGGGAAAGTAAAGGGGTGCCATGAGGACATGCTCACGGTAGAGACAGAGATGGAGATAGAGAGGCAATGTCAGGGAAGGCCTATCTCGGGAAGTGAATATACTTGTATATATCATATATACACGAATGAATAAAATAGTGAATAAGTGAATAAATTGGATTTTAAGTCCCTGCATATATATATGTGCGTATATACATATATATAAACAGCTTTATTAAAATGTAATTCATATACCATGCAATTCATGCATTTATAGTGCATAATTCAATGGTTTTGGGTATATTCAGAGTTGGGCCATCCATCACCACAATCCATGTTGGAACATTTTCAATACCCTAAAAGGAAACTCGTACCTATTAGCAGTCACTCCATATTTCTCCTGAACCCCTCCTCCCCCCTCCCCCAAACATAGGCACTAACTGTTTTCTGAATCTATGGATTTGCCTTTTCTGGGCACTTCACGTAAATGAAATCATACAGTAAATTGTCTTTTGTGTCTGGCTTCTTCAGCAATGTTTTTAACATGCCATCACTACTTCATTCCTTTTTATTGCTAGGCTATTCAGTTGTACGGAGATACGATATTTTGTTTATCCATTCATCTGTTGATGGACATTTGACCCATTTTCCCCTTTTTTGCTATTATGAATAACTACTTTGAACACTCATGTACAAGTTTTTGTGTACATTTTTTTGTTTGTTTTTCTTTTCAGTATATGTCTAGGAGTGAAATTGCTGGGTCATATGGTAACTCTATTTTTAACATTTTGATGAACTGCCAGACTGTTTTCTTATCTTTCTTATAAATCTCTCTCTCTCTCTCTCTTATTTTTATTTTATTTTTTTGGCAACCTACAGTAGGGAGATCCAAACCCCTGACCTCGGTGTTATCAGCACCAGCTCTAACCAACTGAGCTAACCGGCCAGGCTGAAATCTCACTACATTTATCTTATTACTTCTTTCTTTTGCTTTGGGTAATGTTTTCTGGAAAGATTTCATTGGAGTTCAATTATTTGTTAATGGAATCCTGTTTCATGTGTTCTAAAGAAGCTTGATATTTAATGGCACCTGGATTTTTAACACTTATGGAAAGCTCTGAATTTCCTAATTTATAAAAACCCAGAATATACAGCTGAATTTTAAGAATAACTCACTGTATGACCTAGATATGACTTTTAACCTGTAAGAAAAAAATAAGCTTCTTTTGAGGAAAATTATCCAGTACAATATGTAGCGGCTAGTGATGTGTATCAGAGAGGAAAATTATACCACGTACTGAAATTACATCAGGTAATTTAGACAAGCATGCCCCAAAAACAAACAAAATAACAAAGTATAGATACATTTGGATTACCTAAGGGAAAAGTCTGATTGAGATATTTGTTATTTTAATTTAATTTATAATTGAAATGCACAAGTAATTCAAAATGAGAATCTATTTTTATCTGTTTACCCTCTTTATATCCTTTGGCCAGACCTTCAGTTTCAGCTTTTGTTTTCATCTGTTATCTAAGCGTCAAGCAGAACAGGGGGAGAAGTAGGAAGATTAAAGAACCTGAAGGATCCGTTAACTAATCAGGCCCTTCATGTTGATGTTAAGAATTGTACTGCCAAAGAATCAGACGTTCAATAGCGCTGAGATTTCTGAGAAACCAGGTTATGCCAGATTCCTGGAGCTTAAAAGGTATAGCAGCTGGTTTATAGCTGCTATTATTGGTTCTGGGATTTGGGTGGAGTTTGTTTAGTTTTTTTGTTTTTTTTGTTTTTTTTTTTGATAGGATTTTTAGACAGGCTAATTCTCCAGCCTTTTATTTTGTAAAGGAGATAGACTGATTGGAAATGAAAAAGATGTGTTGCCAAACTGTAGTTTTTGAGACTTTTCTTCTGTGGAAAAGAGAGTGATACTATTCAATTAGTATTCGGCATGCATCTATTGATAGCCTATTGGATACAAAATATTTCTCTGGGAAAGATGGAGGGTTCAAAGATAAATAGTACCCAGTTCTTTCCAAAAGTTTATCATGTGAAGCACATAGATAGGTATTAGATATGCTGAAAATGGTCTAAATGTCACTAGGTCAGTAAATGAAGATGCTCAGGAAATTCAGAGAAAGCAGAAAAGACTCCTACCAGAAGGACTGGAGAAGGCTTTTGAGAGGGGGGTTGGGTCCATTCAAACTGAGTCTTGGAGAATGGATTTTATTCCATTTGGAAGAGGAAATAAAGGTGTTTTAGAGAGAGGGAACATTAGGAGGAAAAGCATAAAATAGATCACTGTATTAGACCAGTATGAGAAAGTTTTACCCAAAAGTACTGAAGAAAAGCCTTAGATAGGCTGTTCCATAAATTTCCTAGATATTTCAAATAAAATCAGAGTTGAACAATGTTTTAAGAATGTTGATATTCTCTTTCTGCATGACTTTTGAGGGATCTTTTCCTCTTCACTTATTATCCCAGGGAGGAAAATAGAGCCCCCAAAGCTCCAAAGGGATATGTTTGGACTTGTTATGTGACTTTATGCAGAAGGAAGAATGTTTCTGTCCAATGACAATACTCACATAATATTCTGCTATTAGGCCCATCTTCCTGACGGCAGGGACCTTCAGAAAGCATATTGGATGAATGAATGAATGAATGAATGAATGAATGAATGAATGAATGAACGGAGAGGAGACCAGCAGGCCATTGTTTATGGTATAGAGTGGAACCTCAGGGAAACCTCCTTACAAATGGGTTGTAACATGTTCTAGATTTTTGCACTGTGAAATCTCTTCAATAACATTTTTTGGGTACTCAGTCTTGTTATACTACTTCCTACAGACCACAGAATTAACTCGAAGCTTCAAGTATGGAGAGTCCATGATAGAGAGGAAAGAAAGATCTCCAACTGTCAAACAGTTGCCAAAAAAATACTTTAGCTCTAAACATTCCAGTGTCAATATTAAAGATGGATATTTTCACTCTACTTATCAGTTGTTTGGCACTACCATTTACGTATTCAGAAAAGCGATAGAAGTTTGCTCAACTTTAAAATATTTGATGTATAATCCAAGAGACATAAAATATATTTTTGAAAATAATAAGATCTGGAAGGCAATATGTAAGAAGCAGCTTTCTGTAGTCTTCAAAGGATGTCTATGGAAGAAGCTGAAAAAAATATTAAAATTATTTGGTCAATTTAATCAATAAAGTGCTTTCATTCAAATAACTTGGAATCTCAAGCCGCTATGGGCTTGAATAATTTAAACTAGTCAAATATACAGGTAAATATTAAACCTTTGACTAACTGTACTGTATTGTCTGAAGCTGTCAATTACAAAATTAAGCAAAAAAAAAAAAAAAGAGGTGGTTCTAATGACTTCTTCTAACAAAAAAGAGATGAGACATATACAGTTAATAAGAAAGAGTTAACTTTAAAAGAATCAACTTTAAAAGACAAAACAATAAGAAAAACAATTTTACCTTTTTCTCTATATGAATTGAAACCATATATAATTTTTAATTACATAATATGTGCTCCAACCAGTTGTGCAGAGCTCAGCATTATGGCATATTTATATCAAATCTTTTTCAAGGTGACACAATATTGCAAATACAGGTGACACTCCTGTGTTCCTCTCCTAGTTTTATTCCTCTCTTTTCTTTACCCACTGGTAACCACTAACCTGGGTTTAGTATTTCTTATTTTCATTATTTATCATTCATTCAATAAATATTTTTTAAAGCTCTGATGGTCCAGGGACTCTTCTAGGTGTTGGGGAGCCCAGCAGTGAACACAACAGACACCAGCTGCCCTCTTATGGACTTTGTATTCTAATGTGGGAGGGAATAGGCAACATGCAAATAAACAGGCAAATTATTCTGACAGAGGTGATCATTTTATCTGAAGAGGGAAATTTAGCTCTAAAATATATCTTTACATAAAGTGATGGGATCAATTATATTCATTAGTCTTAACATGTACACCTCAGAGTCAGGTCAATGGGGTTGTTGGTGAATACGGCTAAGCCCTACTTTTCCTCTGTAGAGAAATTTGTATCAACCTGAAGATTCCTCAGTGTTTATAAATAGTCTAATCAGAGGTGTATGGACCAATTACGTAGTCACACGAGGCACCAAGCTTGTTGTACGGTGTCCAGGCTTCAGCGAATGCACTTGGCTTGCTGTCAGCAGTTGACATCGGATATCAAGCTTCTGGCAGGAGTCTGCATGAAGTCATCTCTTCCACCTTCACTTGACCTCAGCCCAGGGGCTGTAGAGCTCAGCTGTAAAGTTTCATAATATATCAAGACACATCCATTCCATGCCAGTCCTGCCTTCCATCCTTGCTGAGTTTAACTAATAAGTAAAGAAAGCAAAGCTCAGTTATGAGAAACAATGTTTTCACCCCATTCAACGGTTTATTAGATTTCCTACTGAACATGATTTTTATTTGAGAAATCAAAAAACAGGATCTGATCTGGAATCCAACACTACTTTCAGCATTTTCAAAAAAGGGTGCTTTATCTGGGTTAATGGCTCTTTTCTATTTTTACATACCGATAATTATCAGAAGCAAGGTCAAAATTATAGTGCCTAAAACAAAAATAAACATAAGAGATGCTGTCATGCTATTTCTGGTCTGCTAAAAAGTAGAATATACCAATAAGAAACGTTTATATTTCAGACAGGTTCAGAAAAAAATGCACCTGAAATAGTACATCTGGATGATAGATATGAAGACTTATTTATGAAATCTATATTTTTTGATGTCATTGTAAATGCACAAGTACAACAAGTCTAGATATAAAGTTATCAATCTTGAAACCAATCTTAATCAAAGGAAGTTGAGATGAGTTTTAAACTAAACAAACAAATGAAAAGCAAAACCCCAAACAATGAAACCTAACCCTGATAAATTGAATTGGTTTTACAATGTCTTTTTTCTTGCAGTTAATCAGAAATGAACCAATGTTTACTGTGAATCTACTTTGCTTGTGCAAGTCATTTTGCCAGATGATGAGGGTCAGGTACTGTTCATTCTTTAAGTGCCATCTTGTTTGGCTGGAGGAACAGAAGGACTGACCAAAGGATTCTGGAATCTCAGAAGCTTTTGTAATAGAGATCACTTACTAAAGTTCAATGGCTTTTCAGTGAAACAAGGGCTTTGCCACAGGCACTGGGAGGGCTGAGTTTTGGACATCACAAGTAAGGACTTTCTTCCTTCGTTTGGTATGTCTCAGCATTCTGAAGGTTGTCCAACTCTGGGAGCTCACCAAGTCTCATTTTATCCATTAGGCCTGGAGTAAAGAGCAAACCCACAAACTCTGTCAAAATTGGTGATGTATGGCTGCTGAGAAATTCAAATTGCTTCAAGTGTGGCAGCCAACAAAGTAATGTCCAACTACAGGGTGAGATCACGACATCATGTGCTCACTCTTTATGTGAGCCGCATTCTATATGCGTGGGAGGGAGCCAAGGCATGAGTTCATTGAAGAAAGAGAGAAGTGCTTCTCCTTAACCCTCTAGCTTCCAAGAGTTAACCAGACTCAGTATGGCTGTAGACCCCATTTAGGATACCCCCAGATATGGTTCTGCACTCCACACAGCTCTAGCAATGACAGATAGGTAAAACGAACGCACGGAGATCAAAGTGCAAATCTAATTGATGTTGCTGATTGGATTGAAATTCCTAAGTGCACCGTCATTTTATTAGCCGTGGTGTTTGAAGCTCTCTGGGTTTATAAATGTTGGCTGCCCTTCATGATTTTAAGAATGTCATAGAATCTTGTGAGAGCATCTGCCTTGAGTAAATTGTCCAAAATATGTTTTTTTTTTGCATGTAATGGCAAGAAGCACATTTTAGATGACAAGTAAAACTGAGGTGTTGGTTTATGAGGAGAGTTAACATTCCCTTGAGACTTTTTGTAAACCTATTTGGCATATGTAAAAGTAATGAGCTCAAGGTGTTTTGGAGGCCTCATTTCTCACTGGTCTAAATTATTTCTAGATTGCAGGAGACCAACTGTATGCTTACAAGAGGGGAATGTATACCCAATGAAGGAGTAAAACAACGTATGGTCTTCAGGAAGAGGTTTTAACAAAACAGCTTCATAAAGAAGCAGTTTGGAAAACAAAATGTAGTAAAATATATTTGTGGCTCTTCTCTCAAAAATGGCTTTCAAATTTCTAGAGCAAAAGAGACCCTCAGCATTTATGAGGAATGTTCAACTTGGAACTGCAATGAAGAGGGACATGGAGGATCACGAAGGGTCGGGCTTTATGCAGAAGCTGTTCATGCAAGAGCAGTGCTATGACCTTGGCTATAATGCATCTACTTTTCCCTTCTTTTTCCCGTTTGGTTTCTCTCCATATCAAAGCTTGCTGTCTAGAATACAGAATGCCCAGTTAAATTTGTATTTTGGAAAAACAATACATAATTCTATTCATTGTTTGTTTATTGCAAAAATATTTATTCACTGAAAAGAATTATATATTGTTTATCTCAAATTCAAATTTAACTGGGCATCTTATGTTTTAATTTGCTAAATCTGGCAACTGTAACAATAATCTCATCCAGTCTATCCCACCTGAGCTTAATAGCAAACAGAGAAAAGAACTGTAATAATAGTGCCAAGTAAAGCATCGCCAAGTGAATCAGGTTGGCCTTGATATCTCTGGCTGTTTATAGACTCGGTTTCACTGATAAAACAGTTATTTCGCCATGCGTCTTTCTGCCCATTCCTCCCTACACTTGCCTCCTCCCCCTGCACTAACTGCTTTTCCCTTAGGTTAATGGTTTGAGTAAAGTACTGGATAAAGGGGTTAAACTGTTTTGTCTGCTAGAAAACTGTCACAGGTGAGGGCCCCTGCACTGTCTGTGGAGGTCACATCCTCAGTGGGAGGAGTTACAGGGTTCAGCCTTCAGATTTATGTTGTTCATTCTCATTCTTTAGCAGAATATTTGGCAAGCACCCCTGTTAAATCACCCTCTTGGTTTGGCTCGTCAATTTTTGCACATGAATTATTTGATATTAAGTAGAACCTTGAGATAAAAATGAAAACATTGCTGTGTTGCCACTCTCACGTTTTTACCATGGGAAAAAAAAAGTTTCCAAATATGCATTGCCTTGGACTGATTTAATAAGATAACTCTAAGAAGAAGACAAAATTAAGCTTTATGTATTATTGTGTACTCATTGAGTACAAAACTGAAAACTCTCACGCTAAAAAATCCATGATTGATTGATGCAAGGCATGGACATGTGTCAGATTTAACAGCTTCCACGCATTATTTTACAAATTGCACATATTTTCTTTCTTATGTAAAGATTTAAGTTGGCAATAAATGATATCTGTTTTCATCTCAGTAAATTATATAAATAACTTCTACGATTTACAAAATTTTTCACTAACACATCAAGTGTTACAACACATTTTCGTCTCTACTACATAGATCACATATAGAACATAGAATGCACCTAGAATGCAAATTAAGAGCAGATATTGAAACCTAGCATATACTCATACTAGGAAAAGAAGAAACATTTCTTTGTAGGTTGGAATCAATGCCTTCCAAGTGATAAGACAAAATCCACAAATCTGCTAATAAATCTGCCAATAAACTTTCATGCTAAATATATTCAAATAGAAAATGGTTTCCTTGTAATGAGTAATACATAATATGCCTGTTTATCACCACTTGGAATATATCCTCCATAAGTCTTTTTAATGCTCAAATAAAATTCTACCTAATTTTAAGTAATTATTTGATTTGATGTGAATATAGTCTTTTCTTATCTGTGGGGCTGGCCCAAACGTATCAGCAACTACTTTTTTTGTTGGGTTTTTAACCTAAGACTGGCTTTTCTCATTAGTGCTCTTCCCTACAACTTAAACATCAGAACCTATGTCACTTGTCTGCTAACAGAAAAGAGCCACGTTATTTACTATGTAACTTCTCATAGAATTTTACTTAGAAAATAATGTATGCCGCAGATGTATATTGAGCATACACCATTTATTGCCTGTGTTGAACTTTTCATCTTCTCTTTAAATTGATTTAAGGTTCTGTTCAAATGTACTTTAAAATTGTAAAATACCTTAGTAAAACTGGTAAATATGAATATTCAGAAAGCTGTTTTGTTTGTGAAACTAGTTATGTGCCACAGCTGGCTGAGGATGAAATATCCAATGCAAATGATCAGGAACTAAATGAAGCCACAAAGTTCAAAGGGTTGGGGTGGAAAAGAGACAATGGTTTTGTCTCATTAGGAATAGTTTTATGGTCCCATGGTCACAAAAATGTAGCAGAAGTGTTTAGGCTTAGTTTTTTGCTTTTGCTTTTTGTTTTCTTCTTCTTTCCAAGTCTAAAAAAAGTGGGAAGCTGGAAGAGCACAGGTGGGCTACATCAGAACTCTCAGAACAGAGATAATAATAAAAACAGAAAAATGCTTCTCCTTGCTTAAGTATAAGCGGGAAGTCAGGAGAACCTTACTGAAGGGAGTTAATACATTTTTTTTAAAAAAAGGAACTTTTAAAAACTCACTGTTCTGGAGCCACAACATGTTAGACTCTGAGGCTAATCCCAACCCTAATTCTTCTCACAAGGGAATGGGCTTTGCCTCTTAAGAATGATTGTATTTGAGGAATAAAAATAATATTTTGTGGAAAACCAAAGTTAGATAATTAAGTGACGGCAGTTAAAAAACCATGAAAACAGTCCAAAATTGTACTGAGATGGTTTTATTTGTTTAAGTCTTTCTTTATTTGCATGTAATCTTCTGTTACATAGTTGATATGAAACCTTTCCCTAAGCTTAGCAAAGTGCCCAGAAATAAATATGCAGGACTTATGTCTTGACTTTGCAAACCGAAATCTCTGTTTAAAATAGACCCACAGAAAAAACGGCACAGATGACTTGTAAATCCATTACTCCCCGACCCCTTGTCCCAAAGTCCAATTCTACATGTCCATGTACCTGTCAGACATCTCTGTTGTGAATCTGAAATGTCTAAAATTCAACTCACGTCTTTGCTGTGTTGCCTGATTTCCTGCCATTCTTTCTGCCTCTCTCCTAATGCTTCTATACTGTCTGTTGTCTTACTAGGATAATTCTACAGCAACCTCTTCCTGACCCCACCTTCCCTTCCTCAGCCCCATTGCTCTGGCCTACTTCTGGTGTCTATGACTTGTCACTTGAACTAGTCCATTGCCTTCTACTCAGTCTTCCTGACTCCAGCTACGGATGTGAATATTCTGGTTTGTCTGATTTAAAAATCAGGCATATTATTTCATAAACTGTATGTGCATTTCATATTTTTTACCTTTTAAGCAGATATCAGCATAAATTCTACTTACAATTATGTCTCAACAAATAGCTACTTTAAGTTAGAATTTTTCAAGGAGTGATTTGTGTGGGTTAAAGAGTTTTTTCTCCCTGGTATGGGTGGCATGCCCTATTTCATATCACCCAATTTCATTTAAAACTAAACTAAAACAGACAGAAAACTGTCTTTCGAGTGTAAGATTTTAAAGAACATTATATCTAATAAGAATAAATAATATTATCCAGGAAAAAGCCCCATGTTCGTAAGCATGATATAATAAGAAGGAAGTGAGAAGAGATAATATAATTTGTTTTAAATACTGATTAATCCTATTGAAGGACAAACATATTTAAATAATAATCAAGGACCTGAAAGACTTTGATATAAAAAATACAAAGATCAGTAAAGTAGGAGAAATTGTTAAATTTCTACCAACTGATAAAGGATCATCTTTAAAAAAAATGTAGACAGTTAAAGAAAAAGATATCAGTACTAATGTGCACTAAAATACAGGGTAGACTGACAACTTGGTATGAATATTTATTTTTTTTAAAATGTGATTGATAGAATCATTGCAGTTTCTGTTCCAAGATCCAAATAAAAATTGAAGAATGACTAGTATTTTAAACTTTTAACTTCAAAGACTGTTCATAAAATGGAAGATATAGACAGGTCAATAATTTATAGGACATACGTAGTTAATGAAAAGGTTTTTGGTCTCATTTAAAGAAGTTCCAATAATCTGTCCTTCATACAGAAATTTCTCATTCACATCCTTAATAGATTTAAGGCCAGTTAACATTTAACTGGCACACAATTGCAAAGCACTTTGCAAATATAAAATATTAGGTAAGTGCCACAGAATCCATTACTTCATACTCAAATCTTCAAGCAACAATTAATGAACAATGCAGTCTTATAGAATAGCCTTACTAATGGAAATTTAACTTCCCTATAGTTTTAGAAGATTTCAGAACATTACATAATGCTTAAAGTCAAATTTAATTTTGATCCATACGTTATGCTATTTTGTTGTCTGGCTTTAAACAGATAGATATATAATATTTTTTGCACATGAAATTATTTATGTATGCATATAAAAATCTTCCATTTCCTGCATGAGATAATAATTTTCATTCCAGGGTTCAGATATTTATTGCCTCACAACAAAACAATTATCAAGCACATTCACTCATAATACTGAGTATTATGTGTAAATTGTAATAGACTTGGCCTTTTAAAAGCTAGTATTGCTAAATAGTCCTTTATTTGAAGAATCCTAACTTTTTTATTCATTTTATTATTTTTTTATCAAAGCATAATTGATTATACATATTTGTAGGGTACAAAGTTGATGATCAATAGCTGTGTACAATGTGCGATGATCAAATCAGGACAGTTAGCTTATTCATCATTACGGTACGTAATCATCCTTTGTGTTTGTTAACCAATTACTCATTAACTCCCTCCCTTCCCCTTTCCACCTTCCCCCATTCCCCTTTCCACTTCTAGTAACCGCAGTTCTGCTCTCTCCTTCTAAAATGTTAGATTTCTGGGGAAATGATCAAAGAACCATGGGAAGTTTGCAAAGCTGAAGATTGCTGTGGTGTGATCCAAGGCTCAAACACTCAACCCAGGCAGGGGCTACTGTTGTATCACCTGCAAACTGATCATATCACTCACTGTTTTCACGATGTTTGGACAGATGAGATCAGCCTCAATATCTACACCTGTTTTAAATGTTTGGTGCTTTCAGGAACTCCCGTTTTCAAGAAAAATGTGGGAGAAAGCAGATACACTGAACCTCAGAGATTTTATCAGTTTTTAGAACTGCCAAGTTTTGTGCAGGCAGATGCGGTAAAGGTGAATTTCAAGAACGAACTTGTTGAGGTACACCACCCTTTGAGCAAAATGAACGGATTTCAAAATGCGTGCGCTTCATACATTACAGCAAATAGCCTTGCTCATCAGGTCTAAGAAAAAAGTTTCATCAATTATTTCCTATGGCTCTTGGTCTTTTTGCTGTTAAACAGATTTTTAGATACCTCTAAAGATGGTAATTTTGTTGTAACTTAGTTGATTTTGCTGCTAAATTGGAACTCTAATTTAGGAAACCTTCCATAATGGTTTTGGGCCTCCTCTTCTGAAGAAAAGGAGAAATGAAAGCATTTCATTGAACAAAGCCCAGAATATTTCTGCATCGTCTGACCCAAGTGCTTATGGAGTAATTTGCTCATTCATTCTGTTATTTATTCACTCAAAAAACATTTATGAATTGCTACTATGTACCAGCCATCACATAAGAAAATAATTATGATGGAGATGTGTTAGTAAGTTCACAGTGTAGATTAGAAAATAAACAATTATCATACAATAGGACAGCTGTGGAGATATATTTATATGTGATGAGGAGTCTCTGAAAACCTGAAAGGTCAGATAGGCCTAGACAAGTTACTCTAAATCAGTGAGTTTCAGTTTCCCTGAGTAAGGCAGAAAGTACATTTCCCATAGAAGAAATAGAAATACCAAGTTTCAGGCAGGAAACAAGATTACAGTGCACACAAAACTTGTGCTTGGAATACAGAAGATATATGACAGATTAGCAGAAAATATAGCTATAGAGAGGCAGAGATAAGATCATGAAGGTACCTGTATATAATACTAATGAGTTTGAACTTTATCATGAAGGCTTTAAAAAGACACAAAAGGATACTTCTTGAATGGATGAATAAATGAAAATGCAAGTGAGACAAGAATACTTTTAATGCATTTCAAAATTGAAATTGAAATCTTTGGGGCCTCTGATGATCTCATATGTGTGATACATACACACACACCCATGCACACACACAGATCAAGGAAAGGACATGGCCACCATGGTGTCCTGGGCCCTAGAGTAGGGCCTGGCACATAGTGAATATTCAATAAATACTTATCGGTAGAATGCATGAATATTAAACAGGGAAGTGTTGAGAACAAGGAAGCCATCTCTCAGACTATGGAATGGAAAACTATATGAAAAGAATACCTGGGGATAATTAGCATGTTAATGTAGTGATTAGAAGAAGATGTTGAATTAGGAGACCTGAGGACAGAAAGACTGGGAAAGAGTTAAAAGACATTACTCTTAGAACTTGCTCAACAATGAGATGATGGGAGTTAGGAAGTGGTAGAAAAGCAGGGGAACACCTAAGTTTCTTTTTTGGGCTAATGAATGGATAGCTGGCTCTATCTCAGACAGGGAATTTAGGAGGAAAAACAGATCTGGGATGGGAAAGTAAAATTTTATTTTAAACATGTTGATTTTGAACTATCAGAGAGACATCCAGGGAATGTCTAGAAGGCAGCTTGATACATAATACTAGGGAATGTGAATCTTAGATGGTAGGTGAAGCTAAGGAGAGTAAATATTTCTCAGAAAGAATGCTTAAACAAAGAAAAGGATTGAGCACAGGACCCAAGGTGAGCAGAAGAGAGCTTACATTTTTCTGCAATTTGGTCTTGAGGCCTTTCTTATGAGTGTGGCCATAGCTCTAGGCCTGCTCTGACTGTGATCCCAAATGATTTAATCATGGATGATTACAATATGCCTTTCAAAGGACAGTTTTTTATCTTGGAAGATGGCCTAATGCCTAAGTGTCCTATCCATGACCAGGTGTCCCTCTCACAGGAAACTTGTTTATGATGGCAGATGCCTTTGTGACTCTTGATTGCGAAAGAAGTTAGGTCAGTGTGTTGGTCAGGTAAGGCACAGAGGAAGCAGATTAGCAAAACATATGGCATAACAGAAGCAGTTTGTTACTCACAAGTCCTGGAGAGAAGAGGACAGCATTCCTCACAGAGTCAATGGGAAAGGGGAAGCCATCTGGGTCATTCACGCTGGTCCAGTGGGTGGGGAGCAAGAAAGAGAGAGGACCTATCAATCACAGCCTTCATTGGGGTCCTGGGCATTACCCAAGCAAGTTTCCTATGGATAGTTCTGACTGATGTGTTTAGAACAAGCAGACACAAGCTCCACGGAGTCACACTGTGACTGAGAGGTGGTCACTGTGGTGTACCTGTGTAGTCCATGCAGGGTGTGAGGGTCAATGGGGTGAGTCAAGTAGGTTGTATCTAGCTGCCCTGCCAGGAGGCAGTTCTATAAAGTGGATATCTGAGTTGACTACTTTGAGGAGCTGGGTAGAGGTGGACAACTGAAAACTGTGTTAAGGGTGGCTGAGCCCTGCTTCTGTTAAACTTATATTCAAAATAGATGCTGACACAACATAAAAGAATTCACTACAAGACTCCATGTAGAAGACAGAAGAAACATTCAGACAGGTGGGAGGAGAAGCAGGAAAGTGTGGGGCCATTGAAGCTAAAAGATCCACTTTGATTATCCATGACATGACACATGTTTAAAAAATCCTTAAAACACAGAGACATGAAGAAGAATAAAGAAAATAAATAATTGGGACTGCTCCTTCTTTGATCATTATCAGGGCCCTAGATTAGGTAACATGTCTAAACAGACGTTCACATGGAAAAGTAACTCAACTTTGACATTCTCTTGTCTTTAATTCGGGAGTTCTCTTTAACTATTTGTTGCTGTAACACACACAAGGAACACGATGATAAAATATCCATGAACTGTGGATAAAAGAGAGACAACAGCATCCCTATCATAGGGCTGAAAAGTCCAACTGTCCTCCCTAGAAAACCCCACCATACTTTCCTTACAAGAAAAGGGTGTTTCCCTCAGTTCAAAGTCATTTATCAAAGTAACCATACCAGCATTCATTATGTGTGTGTCACATTACAGGCTCTGAACACTTTATACAAATCATGCCATTATGTCTCTAAGTGCTGAAAATAATTTTTTCCCAAGTAACTAGTTTTTCTTCATTTTACATAAAAGTAAACTGAGGCACAGTAACTTTGCTGAAGAATAATCTCTTAAAAGTAGCTGCAAATAGGAAGGTAGATATTATATATAGGCACAAAATGTTTAAGATTGTCCCATTTCGTAGACAAATTAAGACATATTTTCAATGGACCTACATACAAATGAATTAGAATAAGAGAGTGATTTAATAGGAAGAACCACCAATATAAGCTGATAAATACTTAATCATGAATAATGCATACACCCCAGGAGATGAATAATGAACTAAGGACTCTGTACATGAGTAGAAATGCAGAGGATTTGTTCATCCCAATGTGATGTAAGAGGCGGCATTCACTATTTTATAACTACAGGTGGTATTACTTGCTTTTACATCCTGTTAATAAATATACAACCCAACATAGCCACCTTCTGTTTTCAGTGAGGTAAGAATCCTGAAGCTAAAGTAATGTTGATCCTACTACTGGGATTTCTTTAGAGTTTGACACTGTAACTCAGCATAATAAAAGGTGAGTGTCTTCATGATCTGCATCTTCAATAAGAGTGTTTTAAATTGTCAGCATATTTAAATAGAAAAGGACACACAATATCACCAGCTTAACTTCTCTGCAATCACTCAGTGACTTACCCTCTGATTTAAACTCATAAACTCTTAATATGGACAGCTGTCTGTTTCAGGTTTGTGACATTTTCCTTTAGACACAATATTCCTTTTTTTAATTTTCTTTTTCATTTTATTGGGTTTGTTTTTATGGGGATGGGGGGTAGGTATCTCTGCTCTGGAGCCATATTTCTTTGCCAATGCCTCTCTGCCTACTCTCTTCTCTCTGCTCAAGCTTTTCCTTCCTCAGAAGTCACAGCTTCTCCTAGAGGTAGAGACAGCAGGTGGTGGTGATGAAGAAGGGCTGTTCATATTCAGAATGGGATAAATTTTGGAGCCCTTTTCTCTCTGTCTGAATATTTTGGAACTGTTTTCCATAGTTATGAAGGAATCTTACTTCCTGGCCCCCACTCGCTAACGTTTCCCCCACCACCCGTCTGTGAGCATTGCTTTGTTTCTGTGATCACTGAACTGAAACCGGTTGAGTGTCAGCACTTATCCCATATGTTCATTAGCAGTGAATCTGTCATTAATTTCTTATGGTTTAAAGTTAATGAGACTGTGTGTGTGTATATATATGGGTGTGTACGTGCTGTGTTTATGGGTTTTTAAACGATTGTTTAATTATTTTTCTTACTTTGGCTTGCATTCGTAATGAAGGGATTTTATTTCATTTGGCTATTTACCAGTAGATTTTCTGTATAAAACCACAATGTACATATTACATGTAAAAATGAATTTTACTTAAAACCTACCTTGTTGATTTCAGAAGCAAGGATATTTTACTGGCCCATTAGCAAAGCTTATTAAACTGTTTCACAGGGAGGTGTAGACCTGGTATCATATGTTTCTTTCCAAAAAACTACAGCAAAAACAAACTGAAAAGTTAACAGACTAGCCAATAGTTGACAGACTGAATAATATTAGATATTATTTAGGAAAGTTTATCTTAAATTTTTTTAGTTGAGTAATAGCTGAAAGGAAAGCAAATGAGAAATTTAAAACGGAAAGCAGTGCACCAGCATAAGCCCATTTTATGTGTGTGTATGTACATATATAGTCTATACAAAACGTGTCATATTTTCTGTCTTTTCTACAATATTCATGCATTATATATGTAGTGAGAAAATATAAACAAAAAATAATCCGAATACAAAAACACACATCACGTTGTCTTTTCAAAAGACGATTGTTCTTCCTGTATATTTCCAACCATGTAGGCACTTAAAGAAATATTAATTCACTAATTAAACAAACATTTATTGACAGCATAATATTTACAAAGCAATATGAGAGATTAAAAGACAAATAAACATGGCCTGGAAGGGCTGATAAACAGGCAGCAGCAGTCTAGGGGAGTCAGTAAAATCAGAGAAGGCCTGCAAGGCCTAAGGAAGCACATTCTTATTTCCATAGCACTTAGCATTTTTCAGGATATTTATGTTTAATAGGTCTATGGTGAAAAAGAAGTTAATACGTGTTCAATTTTCTTGTCACGAAAAGACTCAAACTATAGACTCTAGAATCTCCAAATATTAGGGAAATTAATAAATGGCTCTGAAACTTTTAACCTAAATATTTGGATATTGATGAATCACAACAGGCAAAGGATCTGTTTTATCCTTTCCTCATGATTAAGAACATGGGATTAAGAGTCAGAAACCCATGGATTTGAATACTGGACCCCTGTTTACTAGCTGTGTGACTGGAAAGAGGACTTAGCCTTTCTAGTCCTGAGTTTTAATAACTTGTAGTGGTTTTTTTACTGCATATGTCTGTAGTAAGGGTTAGAAGAAAAAATATTCTAAGTAATTTATTACAATGCCTGGCCAAGCAAACAAACAAATGCAAAAAATCTTCATCATCAATAAATACTCGCAGCATCACCAGTATTCATATTATTACTGTCTTAGCAGCAAGTTCCTCTTAAGTCACAATAATTATGATTTTCCCTTTGGGTCCGGAAATAGGAAGTTTCCCATTCTTACAGAGAAAAGAAGCTTTGTAAAGAAAAACTGGGAAAGTGCTACATGATGACTAGAAAGAAGAGTCAGGGAGACAATCCCCTCACTGCCACTCACTCCTGCAGCCCTCTCACTTAATGGAGGGCAGAGGCTTACAGCTCATTGTGCCCACGCCTAGTCGTGTGGGATGTGTATCACCTAGGTTCTTGCCTTGGAGAAACGTCTTTGACCTAGGCTACTTCAGTTTGCTGTAGAAACGTAAATCTAATCCAGAATGGCCAGGGAACAGATCTTCACTATAGAAAGAACCCAGGTAAATTAGAAAGTCTGTGGGGGGTTGAAACTACATCAGATTAATGAGGTTCCTGGTTGCTAGTTGATGCCAAGACCCTGGAAAGACCGAATGTCTTGCTTCACCATTCCTAAAGAAGAGGATGGAGTCCTCTTCTTGTGCCTCTGAAAAACAATGAGTCAAAATGACCTTTCCTCAGGCAATTTGACAGGAACATCTGCTTCCTCTTCTTAGACACACAAGACAAAACAATTTCTAGCCTCTCTTGTTGGGCATTTGGTACCATATGACAGTTCAAGTTCACAGGATATGGTCAGATGCCCTGTAAGCCACGTCTAGTTCTAGCCCTCAAACATATCTTACACGATCCTCCAAGATTCTTTCTTTCCTGGCCTTGGCATCCTTGGGGAGCATGTGTTCTAAATCATGCAGCTACAGTACAGAACTAAACTGTATCAGACTTTATGTGAAGGGGAAATAAATATTTATTGTTTGAAGAGTTTATATCTGTTATTTCAACATAGCCCAGACTATCCTGACATATATATATAGAGAGAGCAACTCTCCAAGAGTCATGGAGATGGTTGCAAGCACTACTTGCAAAATAATATTTTTGAGAGCTTAAATCGGATTATACCTTTTCCATATTTATAACCTTTTAGTAGCTTTCTCTTATAATTAGAATAAACTCTAAGTTCCTGGCATGGTCTAAAAGACCCTGCAAAACCTGACCCGTCTCCCTCTCAGGCCTCATGGCCTACATTTCCCACTTGTTTACTACATTCGGCATAAACTCAACTTTCTGAAATCCCTTAAATAGGCTATGAGTGTGTCATGACTTAAGGTCTTTTCATTGACTGTGACTTTTCTCTCAAGTGTCTCTCCCTGGAAATACGTGGCAGCTGTTTCTCATCCTTCGTGTCTCTGCTCATATGTCACCTCCCCAGTGATAACACTCCCGGGGAATTTCTCTCCCTTTATCCTGTATTTTCTTATGAATATACAAAATGATGTGATCTAATTATTTACCAGTTTATTGTCTCTCTCCCTCCTCCCCACACAAGAATATAAGCCCCATGAGGTCAGGCAACTCATCTGGATGAGGTCAGACACATCCTTGTGTCTAAAACAGTGCCTGACACATAGTACATATTCACTAGTAAATGTTTGTTTAGTTAATGAAGAAAACAAGGTTTGTTTGTTTGTTTTACTCTTAAATCCTAGTGGCAATTTAAGTTCTCTGATTCTGTAGTTCTATGTAACAAAAAGGGCAATATTGCAGGGGGATATAGTAGAATATACTTGTATTAGGTTGAATACTGCCCCACAAAATTTTATGTCCATCTAGGACCTGTGAATGTGATCTCATCTGGAAATAAGGTTGTTGCAGATATAATCAAGTTAAGATGAGGTCATATGGGATTAGAGTGGGGCCCTAAATCCAATACCACTGCTGTCCTTTAAAAAGAGGGAAATTTGGACACAGGGACACAAACACCCAGGAAGTGCATCATGTTAAGATGGAAGCAAAACTGGAGTTAGGCTGCCACAAGCCAAAGAACACCAAGGATTGCCGGCACCTGCAGGAGCTAGGAAGAGGAAAGGAAAGGAAGGATCTTTCCCCAGAGCCTTCAGAAAGAGCATGGCCCTAACGATACCTTGATTTCAGACTTCTAGTCTCCAGAATACATTTCTGTCTGTTTAAGTCACCTAGTTTGTGGTACTTTGTTGCAGCAGCCCTAGGAAACAAAACAAAACAAAACTCAAAAAACATATTTTAAAGCAGTGTGGTACTGATGTAAAGAAATTAGAATCATAGATGACAAAGGAAGAGTCTAAAATCAACTCAGCTGCACATTAATTTATAAGACAAAGTAAAATATATAAATAATTAAAAAATTGTGTGGCTAGAACTGCATAGCAATTGTCAAAAAAAATGTGTGTGTATATATATATATATATATATGAAGTGGAGTTATACTTAATTTATTTATAGTTTATTTATTATCCTTCTGGGATTATTCTCCCCTTTAATTTCCACAACAATAAATAGAGTTTCAATCTTTATGACTTCAGGAAAACCAATCTCTCATCCAAGTATTTCTGAGTTTTTTTATGGTCCCCTTACATATATTGTAGGAGTTAAATATTCTAGCAGTCTAGCAATTTTTGCAAAATTTTACTTCTAAAACATGAATTTGGACATTTCTTTATTCCCCAGATTGCAGTTGCCTAGATAATACCAAGGCTTGAAGCTAAAATAATAAAATGACACCAAGGAAAATAAAAATTTAAAACTAAATATAAAGTGTTTTAGCTCCCAGAGCATTCATTGGCCACATAATTTTCAGTCAGCCACCATATTTCTGAGACAATTCATCTCCCCCAAGTGAGCATTCCACTCCCTGTCTCAAGTCATCTTGTCCTCCAGCTAGGATCTTCTAATCAATCCCAACCCTAGCACTAGACGTGGAGATTGCAGCAGTAAATGTCACAAATCAGTTAATATCATGAAAAATCTCAGCACCGGAAAATACAGACATATACACTTCCTCTTCTAGAGCAAATCCCAGAGATCATGGCTTCTCTCCTTATGTAGTCTAAAAAATAGCAATCTCTATGTGAAAACGATAACAGAATTTTTTTAATCCATGGATAAAAGGCAATTTTTACAGTTTGATGCAATAAAATAAATCACAGAACACTGACGAATTAATATATATCAAAATACCTATGCAATAAAAATAAAATTAACATAAAATGGGTGCTAAAGATCTTTGCAATAATATTGATATGGGGTTGCTATCTGTCATATCAAAAGACCTTTCGCATTTCTAGGGCAATGTCAAAATATCAAGAGCAGAGGTACAAACAAACTTGTGTAATTGTCTCCTGAACAGACATGACACTGAAAGCTTGGAGTTTAACCATAAGTATGGAAATTAGGATACAACACAGCAAGTATTATAGTGAGAGAAAATGAAGATTTTCAAGCAAGAGAATTCCCACGTGAAGTACATCCATGCCTTTGTGCCTTTTTTTGCCTAAAATTTGAAAGTTTTCACAAGGGATATAACAATGTGATTGGAGAAAGATGTCAATGGAAATGGCAAATGTAATACAATTTACTTTACTGTTGACACTTAACTGCATTGAAGTTGTTGCTGGCCCTACAATTAACTCAAGGAACACAGCAGTACTCCTGATCAAGGTCCCTAATTCCCTGGCATATAAGTCCTCATATATTAGAATATTATATATATCATAAGACTCCCTGATCAGCGTGGGGATCCCATCAAGTCCATTAAGATGCATCCCAGTTTGTTTTTGGTTCAAATACCTTCCTAGACCCTCTCACCCATGCTGAAAAGTCTGGCTGTGAGACTGTCTTTCCACGGGCTGTAAGTAAGGGGTAGAGATGTAGACATGTTGCTGAGTATTTCCTGTGAGATGAGTGACTCAAAGGCCATTTCCCAAGCACAGGATCTCTAGCAACCTTAGGTTTCAGGTTTCCTAGAGGCCTAATACTAAACTTGTAAAATGATAACTGTACTCTGAAAATGGGTTAACTTATTCTCATCATTTAAAAAAAAAAATCTAATCAGAATAAAGAAACCCTCTATTCTCTTAGTATTATTAGATGTTTCCATCAGTAGACGTTAGCTATATGTGACCTAAAATTTAAATGTAACGGCCTAGTAATGGATGCAATTTGTATTTCCTTATAATCAGCATCAGTATGATTATATCCAACTTAAAGTCATCTGTGTTATCTATGTGATGATGATGGCGTTATATCTTAAATACTTATGAGCAATTGTTATGGAATTTCTATGAGTATTAATTAATATGGTCAAAAATCAGTTTTGTGACATAAGTTTGTTGTCTTAATACTCAAGAGGTTGATAAACCATTTAAGCGTGGAGCCTTCAAATCAAGAGTACCACTAACAGGTAGCAGTCAATTAAGTTCAGACATAAAAAAGGTTTTCATGTCAAAATTTTTTACTAGGGACTTCTGGACTTGGTTTAGTCACCTACTAGAATATAATCTTTTATAGATAATGCTTCAAGCTCATCACTAATAAAATTTAGCTAATGTTTTAGTCAGGCAATTTGCAATTAGATTGTGATGGTAATACTATGTATCAACTTGACTGGGTTAAGAGATACCCAGATAACTGGTAACACATTTCTGGGTGTGTCTGTGAGTGTGTTTCCAGAAGAAATTAGCATCTGAATCAATAGACTGAGGGAAAAAGATCCACCCTCACCAGTGTGGATGGACATTAGTCAATCTGTTGTGGGCCTGAATAGAACAAAACAGCAGAGGAAGGGCAAATTTTCTTTCTGTTCTAGAGCACTTTCATCTTCTCTTACTCCCAGGTATCAGAGTGCCAGGTTCCTGGGACTTTGGACTCTGGGACTTAAACTAACCATCACCCCTACACTACCCCACCCAGGGTTCTTAGGTCTTCAGACTCAGATTGAATTACATCACCAGCTTACCTGGTTCTCCAGGCTGCAGGTATCATACTGTGAGACTTCTCAGCCTCCTTAATATAGTGGGCCAATTTCCATAATAAATCCTCTCTTACATTGGTTCTGTTTCTTTGGAGAACCTGGACTAATAAATAGATGATAGACTCAGCTTTGCAAATGGCTCACTGACAAAAGCATTCATATAGTCCATGAGTTTTGGTTGTTAGAAATCAGTTTAACTTCAATAGCTTGTAAGCCAATTCAGGCAAATATCATTAAGATAAAAAATGTTTTTCCATTTAAAAAATGAACTCAATCTGAGGGTACTTCAAAAAGTTTGTGGAAAAATAGAATTAAAAGATAATATAACTTTCCATAAACTTTTTGAAGTACCACTATATGTATAGAAAAAATTTAAAATATATACTACAATTTTAAATTATAAATCTTATGTACAGCAAATCAGATCAGGTAAAATATACAAATTGGGGTTTGTCTTTTTTTAAAGAAGAATCTAGAGAAAAGAGAGAATAAGAGAATATATAAACTTTTATGTATTAAAATGAAGAGAGAATGTTAATTCACTAGAAGAGGCCATGCAGTCTAAAACTGATAAAATTTTTCTTGAACAAGGGGCATGAAGCATTTATTTAGAAGGAATAGGAGCAATGAATATATAGTTTTCCTAGGACTTAAGACATTTTTTAATATAATAGAGTATAGAAAAACTGATTCACAAGGTCAGCAATTACGGTGTGAAGGAATGAGATATTCAAATGAGGGAAAAAATAGCTCGAATAACTAAGATTGAAGGTAATTGAGAATGGAAACTGGTCAGGGCTAACTAATGGACTGCTACAGGGAAGAATATTAGGCCAGATGTTTTGTTCACTTTTTTTTTTTTTTTTTTTTTTTTTACTTTCACAAGTTTGCTTTTATTTATTTTTTATTTTTTATTTTTATTTTTTTAAATTTTATTTTGTCGATATACATTGTGGCTGATTATTGTTCCCCATCACCAAAACCTCCCTCCCTCCTTTGTTCACTTTATATATACATAAATGACCTGAAAGACAGCATATGCATTAAGAGGATACCGTCTGATGATGCAGCAGTAGGCAGGGTGTTGAAGGGGCATTCACACAAGAGTGCTTAGACCAGCTTGGGCAGACCAAAGGCGTGGAGTGATAAGTGGCTTACACAACTCAATTCTGAGAAAATAATCCCAGGAACTTAAAACCATGAGAAAAAAAGGAATTTATTCCCTTAACATGTTGGGAGAATTGAGCTCTGCAAGAAATACATTGAGGTAAATCTTTCAGTTATGCCTAGAAGTAAAAATATGAAAGCAGGAATTCAGTATATGGAAATTATATCAGTAGTCTAGAAAGTTCTATCTCTGCCATAAGATTTATGTGTCCTAATTTCTCAACCACCCACCCTTTCAATTTTTTCTCCTTGACCCTTAACATGCAATAACTTCATAATGTTGAGACTGGAGCTCCTTTTGTTTTCTTTTTAGATATTCTGGAGAGTGGTATCAGTCAGGATAGATTGTGGCCATCTATCTATCTTAACTGTGTGCATGAAACAGTTAACCAAAAAAAGCACAGCAGAATGCTCTAACGGGTAGCCCAAGGGTATTTTTCCTGCATAATTTTTCAGTTGCCACGGCATCTTTGCTAGTAAGAATCAGGAAAAAAGTAGAAGACAGTAGTTGAGTAACTGAATAACATTTTCTAGACAGCACTCTTGCCCCTTAAACCCAGAAGACTAGCAGTCTCTGACTACTCCTGTGTCTAAGGGGAAGGAGTTGGACCAAATCTCCTTAAACTCTTGATGTTTAGAATGTGACTGCAGAGTGACCTGTGTTTCCCAAATTTGAGCAAAAGTAATATAAATAAAGCACTAAATAATATATATCACTAGCTACCAATGAATTCTTTAGTTAAGTCAAAAAACAAAGCCTCTTTTCTGCTCTATACAGAAATTAGAACCAAAATATGGTGACAACTGTACTACTCCACTACCAAAAAAATTGTAGTGGCTTTGCATTGATTACAGGATAGTGTTCATACTTTTAGGTAAGTAATATATATTCAGTAATAATTATGAATCAAGACACCGTGGTTTGAGCTTATTTAGTTCTCACAATAATTCTGTAGGTTCTTATTATCTTAATTTTACAGATAAAGAAATCAAGAGCCAAGAATATCAAGTAATTTTTTTAAGATTCATAGCTAGAGGTTGAGACTGGATCCATACCCAAGTTTATCTCATGCCAAAGTCCTTCCTCTTTTCATTGCATCATGATGTGTGTGTATTTATACACACATCACAATAAATAGATGACTACTAGAAGGCTGGATGGCAGAAAAATAATACATAGAAAATAAGGTGGTCACACATACCCACATCCATACACACACCCCTTCCTCACATTCAAGGTCTTCACCAAAAGGGCCAGTGTCTTGTAAATCCTTCATCTGCTTCACGCATTGCATGAACCAGTCAACTATACTACTGTGTATTTCCCTTGAATGTTTGCTTTCTTGCTGCAAGAAGGCTTTCAATCTCCACATGTTCCGCTCTGCACAGAGGAAACAACTCTCTCCCTCTTCCAAATCATACTGTCCGTACTGGTCTTTTGCACTGCAGCTACTCATATACCTTTCATTGCTCCACGGGTCTGAAAGTGGTTTGATTGTACTTCCTGCTCACATCGCTAGCATGTTTTCTTGCACATGGCAGCTGCTCGGTATTTCTTTGTTGAATGAATATACCTGTATGTGTTCATGTCAAGTGCTAACTCATAACAGAATTTATCTACAGTGCTGAACTTGTTACACTTGATTAACTCCCAGTAAAAAGCATTTAAAGCAGAATTACTATTGCCAAATCCTAGACTTCACTTTTCTTGTTTTCAATGTTATGGACATTTGCAAAATATGTACATGTTCTTTAAACACCATTTCCTTTCCTTTAGTGACTTTTAAAATGTAGTTTAATAAAATATGTACTTTTATAAATCTCCTCCATAATACTCTGGAGGAAACTAATTTTTCAGACAAGAAGTGCAGTCTCTGTCATTATACTACCTAGATCAAATCCTGGTCCTGACACTTACTTGCATTGGGACTTTAGGTGTATAGCTTAACCTTTCTTTGCCTCAGTTTCTTCATCTGTCAAATGGGCTAAACAAGTACCTGCCTGCCTAGAAAATTGCCTGGAAAATGAATTAGCAGTTAGTAAATATTAGCTCAGACAGAAATAAATGAAAACCTGATTATTTTATTTCCTCCCACTTTACTCTTCTTTCATTTTATTTTTCCTTCTTCAGGAAAATGAAAAGCTAATTTAAGGTTATAATGAAAATTAAAATGGACTTGTTTTCCACACTGAGTTAAATTAAGCTCACAAACAATTATTGATGATGTATGATGGGCCAAGCACTGGCCTGGTGCTGGGAGACAAAGAGCACACCAGACATGGGTATGTACCTCTGACTGTTATGAGCTCACAGCACAGGATCAGAGAAATGCCTTTAAAATCACAGTGTTTGGTGCTCTAAATATAGAACTGTTTAGAATGTGTTCTCCAGATGCCAAAGTAGAATGTCTTGCTAGAACTAAGTTTGCTATTCGTAGACAACAGTGATTACTTTGTGAATCACTTTGATGCTTTTTACCTAAATACCAGCAAGGAACAAAGTAAAACCCTGAGCTATGGTGGTCTTTCTCTGACTGTACCACCACTAGCCTTCAGCTCTCTAGCACAGTCCATCCATCTACCATCGGAACCAGAGACAGTCCTCTTCTAAGGGCACATGATCACTGTGCTTTGGAGCAATACTGTGATAATTCTGTATGAGAATGTCTATATGGAGTTTCAGTCAAGATGGTGGAGTAGACAGTTCCTAGTGTCACTCTCTCTTACAAATCGACCAATTTGCAACTATTAAAAAGCAACAACAGGAGGCCTGATATCTGCGCCAGAACAGGCAGGAGCTGTGTGCTGCAGGATCCCAGTCCAGGTCAGTCCCTGACACCCAGACAGGCCTGAGAGCCACAGGGCCCACAGACCCCAGGTCAGCCATGCCAGAAAAGGCAGGCACTGTGGGACCTCCAGCTCAGATCAGTCCCTGCCATTTAGAGAGGCTTAAGAGCCGCTGGGCCTACACACCCCAAGTCCGTCACGCCAGAAAAGACAGATGCTGCAGGACCCCCAGCCCAGGTTGGTCCCGCTGCTTAGAGAGGCCTGAGAGCCACCGGGCTCACATGCCCTGAGTCAGCTACATTGGAAGAGGCAGGCACCATGGGACACCCAGTCCAGGCAAGTACCCGCTGCACAGAGAGGCCCAAGAGCCACTGGGTCCACACACCCTGAGTCAGCAGTGCTGGAAGAAGCAGGTGATGTGGAGTGCCCAGCTCAGTCCAGTCCCTGCCATGCAGAGAGGCCTGAGAGCTGCTGGCCCACATGCCCTGAGTCAGCTGCACTAGAACAGGCATGCACTGTGAGACCCCCCACCCAGGTCAGTGCTGCCCAGAGAGGCCTGAGAGCCACTGGACCTACACACCCTGAGTCAGCTGTGCCAGAAGAGGCAGACATTGTGGGGACCCACAGTCTAGGTTGGTTCCTGCTACTCAGAATTGGCAGTCCCTTCAGGATCCAATCTAGACATCAGGGTGAAATGAGTGGACTGTGATAACCCTGGACACAATGACAAAACACCAAAGGAAAGATACCAGAAATATGAAAAATCAATACATTACCACCAAAGGAAAATAACTCTCAAGCTCTAGATCATACAGAACAGGAAGTCTTTGAAATGACTGACAAGGAATTTAGAGCAACAATTCTAAGGAAACTAAAAGAGATACAACAAAACTCAGATAGACAACACAATGAAATGAGAAAAAATATACAGGACCTGAAAGAAGAAATGTACAAAAAAGTCAATGCCTTGAAAAGAATGTAGCAGAGCTTGTGGAGCTGAAGGATTCATTCAACTAAATAAAAAACACAATGGAGAGTCTAACCAGTAGGCTACAACAAGCAGAAGAGAGAATTTATGACCTTGAAGACAGGTTGTTTGAATTAACACAGGCAGACCAGAAAAAAGAAAAAAAAGAATTTAAAAAATTGAAGAAAATCTAAAGAGATAACAGACAACCTTAGCCCTCTGGGTATTCCAGAAGGAGATGAAAAAGGAAATTGCATTGAAAATGTATTCAATGAAATAATAGCAGAAAATCTCCCAGGTATATGGAAAGTCACAGATCTTCAGATTCAGGAGGCTCAAAGATCCCCAAACATATTCAACCCAAAAAGGTCCTCTCCAAAACATGTGATAATCAAACTGGCAAAACTCAAAGACAAAGAGAGAATCTTAAAAGCTGCAAGAGAGAAGTGGCAAATCACCTATAAGGGAGCCCGAATCAGAATAACATCAGACTTTTAATCAGAAGCCCTAAAAGAATAAGGTGATATATTCAAAATACTAAAGGACAAAAATTGCCAGCCAAGAATACTTTACCTAGCAAAGCTATCCTTCTGAAGTGAAGGACAAATAGTATATTTCTCAGACAAACAAAAACTGTGGGAGTTCACTACCACATGACCAGCCTTACAAGAAATTGTCAAGGAAGTACTGGGTTTGATACCTCAAAAACAACCACCACTGACATAAATACTCAAGAAAGGACAAAACCTACCAGAAAAACAAAAATACTAACAATAAAGAAAAAAAATAGTTTATCTACCACCCCAAGAAACCAACAAATACAGAAGACAAACAGAAAATTAGAAAGAAAGGAACAAAAGGTACTTAAGACATCTAAACAAAAATCAATAAAATGCTAGGAGTAAATCAACACATTTCAATAATAACTCTAAATGTAAAGGGATTAAATTCCCCACTCAAAAGACACAGACTGACTGACTGGATTAAAAAGATGGACACAACAGTATGCTGCCCTCAAGAGACTCACCTGACCTGTAAAGACACACATAAACTAAGAGTGAAAGGATGGGAAAAGATATTTCATGCAAATAGAAATGAAAAACTACCTGGAGTAGCTATTCTTAAATCAGATAAAATAGACTTTAAAGCAAAAACCATAAAAAGAGATAAAGAAAGCCACTATATAATGATAAAAGGATCTATCCATCAAGAAGATAGAACAATCATAAATATATATGCACCCAACATCAGAGCAGCCAGGTTTGTAAAGCAAACACTATTAGATCTAAAGAATGAGATAGACACTAACACCATAATAGTGGGGGACCTGAACACCTGACTCTCAACATTGGACAGATCATCTAGGCAAAAAATCAATAGAGAAACACGAGATCTAAACAACACTTTAAACCAATTGGACTTGGCAGATATCTACAGAACATTCCATCCAACAACCTCAGACTATTCATTCTTCTCATCAGCACATGGAACATTTTCCAGGATAGACCACATGTTAGATCACAAAGCAAGTCTCAACAAATTCAAAAAAATTGTTATTATTCTATGCATTTTTTCAGATCACAATGTATTAAAATTAGAAATCAATAACAAATGAAACTCTGGAAACTATAAAAACACATGGAAATTAAACAACATTCTACTTAATGACATATAGGTCCAAGCAGAAATTAAACAGGAAATCAAAGCATTTCTTGAAAATAATGAAAACAATGACACATCACACCAAAACCTGTGGGATACTGAAAAAGCACTACTAAAGGGGAAATTTATCACATTAAATGCTTACTTCAAAAGAATGGAAAGATGGCAAATAAACAACCTAACACTTCACCTCAAAGATCTAGAAAAACAAGAAAAATCCAAACCCAAAGTTAGTAGATAGAAAGAAATAATTAAGATCAGAGCAGAACTAAATGAAATAGAAACCCAAAAAACAATACAAAAGATCAATGAACAAAAAGGTGGTTTTTTAAAAAGATAAATAAAATCGACAAACCTTTAGCAAAGCTAATAAGAAAAGAGAGAAGAGCCAAATAAAAAAATCAGAAATGAAAAAGGTGATATTACAACTGACACCTCAGAAATATGAGGAATCATTACAGACTACTATAAACAACTATATGCCAACATATTTGAAAATCTGGAGGAAATGTATAAATATCTGGACACATACAAACTACCAAAACTGAGGCAAGAAGATATAGAAAGTCTGAACAGACCAATAACAATAAAAGATATTGAAGCTGTTATCAGAAGGCTCCCAAAAAAGAAAAGCCCAGGACCAGACAGGTTCACTGAAGAGTTCTACCAAACCTTCAAAGAGGAATTGTTACCAATTCTTTACAAACTGTTCCAAATGAATGAAACTGAGGCCATTCTCTGAAACTCATTCTGTGAGGCAAACATCACCCTGATACCCAAACCAGACAAAGATACATAAAAAATAGAAAACTGCAGGCCAATATCCTTGATGAATATAGATACAAAAATCCTCAATAAAATACTAGCTAACAGAAAACAGCAACACGTACAGAAAATTATGCACTATGATCAAGTGGGATTCATCCCAGGGATGCAAGGTTGGTTCAACATATGCAAATCAATAAATGTGATACACCACATCAATAAAAGCAAAGATAAAAACCATATGATCATCTCTATAGATGCTGAAAAAGCATTTGACAAAATTCAGCATTCTTTTATGATAAAGAATCTCTACAAGTTAGGTATAGATGGAAAGTATCTCAACACAATTAAAACCATATATGATAAGCCCACTGTCAATATCATTCTGAATGAAGCTTTTCCCTTAAGAACAAGAACTAGACAAAGACACCCACTCTCACCACTCCTATTCAATATAGTGTTGGAAGTACTAGCCAGAGAAATCAGAGAAGAGAAGGAAATAAAGGGCATCCAGACCGGAAAGAGGAAGTCAAACTGTCCATGTTTGTGGATGATATGATCCTATATATTGAACAGCCTAAAGCATCTACAAAAAAACTCCTAGAGTAGATAAATGATTTCAGCAAAGTTGCAGGATACAAAATCAACACACAAAAGTCAGTAGCATTTCTATACTCCAACAGTGAACATGCAGAAAAAGAAATCAGGAAAGCTAGCGCATTTATAATAGCCATCAAAAATTAAAATAGTTAGGAATAAAGTTAACCAAGGATGTGAAAAATCTCTATGAAGAGAACTACAAACCACTGTTGAGAGAAATTAAAGAGGACACAAAAAGATGGAAAGATATCCCTTGCTGTTAGATTGAAAGAATTAACACTGTGAAAATGTCTGAATTACCCAAAGTGATCTACAGATTCAATGCAATCTCCATCAAAATTCCAATGACATTTTTCTCAGAAGTGGAAAAAACTATCCAGACATTTATATGGAATAACAAAAGACCATGCATAGCCAAAGCAATCCTAAGCAAAATAAATAAATAAATAAATAAAGCTGGAGGCATAACACTACCTGACTTTAAACTATACTACAAAGCTATAATAACCAAAACAGCATGGTACTGGCATAAAAACAGACACACAGATCAGTGGAATTGAATAGAGAATGCAGATATCAACCCATACATCTACAGCCATCTGATCTTTGACAAAGGCAGCAAATCTACATACCAGGGAAGAGATTGCCTTTTCAACAAGTGGTGCTGGGAAAATTAGATAATGATATGTAGGAGAATGAAACTTGACCTGTACCTCTCACCATATACCAAAATCAACTCAAAATGGATTAAAGAATCAAATATACATCCTGAAACAATAAAACTGCTTAAGAAAGCAGGGGAAACTCTCTGGGAAGTAGGAGTGGGTATAGACTTCATGAATAGGACCCCAAAAGCACAGGCAACCAAAGGAAAAATAAAGAAATGGGATTATATCAAACTAAAAAGCTTCTGCACAGCAAAAGAAACAATCAACAGATTGAAAAGACAACTAACAGAGTGGGAGAAAATATTTGCAAAATACACATCTGACAAAGAATTAATATCCAGAATATACAAGGAATTCAAACAACTTTACAGCAAAAAACAAAATAACCCAATTAGAAAATGGGCAAAGGAGCTGAATAGGCATTTCTCAAAGGAAGATATATGAATGGCCAATAGACACATGAAAAAATGCTCTACATCATTCAGCATCTGGGAAATGCAAATCAAGACCGCCTTGAGATACAATCTCACTTTAGTCAGTATGACTAATATCCAAAGGACTGAGAATGATGAGTGCTGGAGAGGTTGTGGAGAAAAAGGAACCTCCTACACTGTTGGTGGGACTGCAAAATGGTGCAGCCTCTATGGAAAATGGTATGAAGTTTCCTCAAACAATTACAGATAGATCTACCATTTGACCCATCTATCCCACTGCTTGGAATATACCCAGATGAATGGCAATCATCATGCCGAAGGTAAACCTGCACTCCAGTGTTTATTGCAGCACTATTTACAATAGCCAAGAGTTGGAACCAGCCCAAGTGTCCATCGTCAAATGAGTGGATAAGGAAACTGTGGCACATCTACACAATGGAATACTACTCTGCTATAAAAAAAGAATGAAATACTACCATTCACAACAACATGGATGTTCTTAGAGAAAATTATATTAAGTGAAACAAGTCAAGCACAGAAAGCGAAATACCACATGTTTTCATCTATTTGCAGGAGCTAAAAGTAAATAAATAAATAAACACACAAACAAAGGGTGGGGCAGGGAGAAGACACAACAATCACAGCAATTCCTTGAGCCTTTAAAGAAAAGTGAACAGATATGATGTAGTGGAGGGGAGGGGATAGAGGGAGGGAGGAAGAGGAATGGGTAAAGGGTTATGGAAATCAGCTACAATGCATATTGAGAAGTTAAAATAAAATAAAATAAAGAATGTCTATATGAACACATTTAACATATTTAAGATTATTATTCAATGCTTGTTTTAAAAGCATTGTTTGAAATACTGTATTTAGAGGGCAATATATGCATTTATTAGCAGTACTAGTTTAAATAATAAGCTGTCTAAATAAAGTATATTGAACAAATATATGTATATATGATATATATCATGTACTATGTACAGCATATATATGTATCATATATATAAGCAGTCTTCAAAAAGTTCATGTAAAGATTCCTATTCTCTTTTAATTCTATTTTCCACAAGCTTTTTGAAGTACCCCAGTATAGTAGAACAAAGTTGTAATTGAATACATCAATATTTTCTCAAATCCAAAGCTATGTGCAAAGAAATATATATTATATGTGTGTGTGTGCATGTGAGAATTACTCCCATTATAGATGTATAGAGTGATTCCCTTTTTTTTTTTTTTTTTTTTTTTGGAGTAAATTGCTATGTATTACCTATTATGTTCCTTAGTTGGATACAATCTTATGAAAATATTGTGAAATTCAGGAAGCAAGACAAATTGTACATTAGCAAGTCCCTGGGCGGCCTTCCAGCTTGGCTGTCCCCATCTTCTGTTGACATATTAGGACAACCAAGAGTGACCTTCAGGTTCTAGATTTAAGATCTCCTCTCAGGATAAGAGGCAAGAGATAAATAGTTTCTTAAAGTTGCTATAGTTTTTTACAGAAAAGTTTCATCGTGTTTAATATCACTTCGTAAAATTTTATGTCCATTGTATGATTGTATTAAAAAGTGTCAAACACCAAGAGTCAAATGGTAAAATTGTTTTCTTTATCATCATTCTAAGCAATAAAAAACAATTCTCATTGATGTAAAGAGACTGAGGCCACACATACATGAGAAAAGCAAATTATTCTACTTGACCCCAAAAGATAATGCCTAGTGATGATATTTATTTTCTGGGTTGTGAATAGCAATGTTTATATTTGTACTATCTATATGATCCGATTTGTTGAGACTCGGGTAGTATTCCAGATGTCATCCCCAATGTACATTGGATACTGTTCACTTTAAGAACTTATTGAGCAACATTTAAGGCCAGGAATGTAATAAATACAGGACAGGTTAGTTAAGATTAAGAATTCACATGCTCTGTCCTCAAAGAGCTTACAGTTTAGTGCTTTTGGGGGAAGGAGGCACAGCTCTCAGAAGAGGTAGCTAATACAAACCACAGCAAAATAACTACTTTAGAGCAATGTGAGCTTAGGTTTTCAGATTGAGGAAGAAAAGGGATTGGAAATTAATACAAAAATATTCTGGAATTGAAAAGCTAAAAGGAGAAGAGGAAGAAAGTATAGAAGAAAAGGAGAAAGAGAAGCTGCTTCATCAGAATTTATCTCTAAAAACAAGACAAATATCTAGAGAATGTTATCTTAACTTATGTTACCAATGGACTGTGCTATGAAGGGAGAGACTGTGTGTACTTTTAGTCCCTGTTTGATCCCAAGCACCTGGCATGGCTCATTGCCATGTAGAAACAGGCACTCAGTAAACGTTTACTGAGTGACTTCGCCCTATCTCCTACCTCTCTCTCCCTCAATCATGCTTCGGGATCATTTACTGTGCTGAATTAAGATTCCTACCTTCCTTTTTCTATCTTAACAGGATTTATGTAGATTAGTCAGATGAAATTAGGCTTTTAAGTCAAATGGTTGAAAAGCAACAACTTTATATGGTTTAACCTAATAATGCAGCTAGTGCACAGGAGTTAATCTATTCACTCCAAGAAGCTAAGACGAACAACTGATTACATTGAGCTAACACAATATATGATAATACATATATGTCATATATATGTATATATATATATCCCCCTACCTTAGGCACAATCTAACAGGGAGACTTCCCAGAACCTTTATCAAAGTGTCCATAGGACTGAGTGATGTGGCTGTGAACAGTACTGAGAATTTTACCAACAATTGCACATATACCTCAAACCTGAGTCGTCAAGTATGTAATTGGGTCCTACACTAGAAATTGACTTCCATCATCTGGATGCTCAATCTGGATGCTCTGCTTCCCACTATTTATCTTTCCTTACTAGAAACTCTTTTAAAATATTTATGCTTGAATGCTTTAATTTTGATTTAGTGGATGTAGCCCACTGTGGCTACATCTCTTCCTTTGGCTCCTACAGACACTCATCCTTTTGTACCAACCTGATATTCAATCTCAGTTCCACATCCTATTTCAAAAATAGCTCTAATCTCTGGGAGTTGGATGTGACAAGGAGTAATGAACTTCAAGAGCCAAAGTGACTGTGATGCCTGGTCTTGGGTTAAGAATTATGGCAGAGCCCTACATAGTCTCATGACAACAGCTTGTGTCCTAAACTGATGAGTGACCATATGATTTATCATCCAAATATGGACACCTTTGAGAGTGAAAGGGGTGAACTATTAATAATTACACCAGAATAACAGACCTAGACAGAGACTGTCCGAGGCCACCGAGACATGTAGCTACACTATAAATTGAGCATTTCCCAAAGTTCTTTTCTCAGAACATATCCTGTGAGATGTTCTGTGTGTAAAACAGGTAATAAGGTCAAATAACTAACTCACTGGCAAGTGATTTACATATCAGGAAGGAAAGATCATAATGTGTTATTATCTATATAGTTTGACTCTACTACACATTTCACATTCTCAGTTTTTGTTTTCTGTGGAACTTTGTGGTTAGATTCTACACATTTTATTCTATGACCTTTGGCATATAGTACTAATTTTTCTGATTTTTCTTAAATTCATTTGGAAGGAAAGAAATTTCCTTCTTTGAAATCATATAGTCTTCTGTTATTCACATAATTCTTCATTCTAGATTATTCTTGGACTGCAATCCTTTCTAATTAGATTAGAAAATGAGTAAATCAAAGCAAAATTTTGTGTAAATATTTGATGATTATCTTTACTTATAAGGAACATGGGATGAAGTGTAACAAATTCAGGCCAAAAATCAGAACACTCATATTTTAATTTCATCTTTGCTAGTAACCATCTATGAGGTGTTAAGTAAGCCCTGTAGGGGCAGAAAGGTGTGATACCTTTCCTCACGCATGCATCATAACAGTCACGGCCAACACTCCTACAACAAAAGACAGGTTAACAAGAGAAAAGCATAGCAGATTTATTTCACCAAAGTTTTGCATGACACAGGAGCTTTCAGAAATGAAGACCCAAAAACTCAAGGCAAAACTGTTCATTATTATTATTATTTATTGTAACATTTACTTGTACATATTTGTGGGATACAGTGAAGTGTGTCCTTTCAATACATGCATGCGCTACACAATGATTCACGTAGGGTAGATTGCACAGTTTTGTACCCATTAGTCCACCAGTTCTCCCCCTCACCCCACCACGCCTCCCCTCCTCTGGTAACCATTATTCTACTCTCTACTTCTATGAGAACCTCTATTTTCCCCAAACATGAGTGAGATCATGTGGTATTTGTCTTTTAGATTCTGTGAAGAGTGGACAGCCATGAAGAAATGTGATTGAACAGAAAGGGAGTGATAGTAATAGACTGGGGATACCCAGCAAGGCCTGTCTGTTTGGTTTCTTGTTGGCCTCTCTGTGTGGCATTCCTTCCTCCTGGGTAAAGGGCAAGAACCCTTCCGGAATGAGCTTCTTCTCATCTACTTTCAGACAAGGTAGGTAAGAGAATTTCTTTATGGTCAGCTGCTACACAGAAAGGCGGGGGAAAGTTAGAGTAATATTTCTAGGTTTTATGGCTTGCTTTGGAAGAACACAGGGAAAGAGAAGGTTAGAAAAGGACTTTCTTTCTGAGGCCTTTTCAATGTCTTTCAAAGTACGCAGTATGCCAAAATACCACACCCTGGGATATCATTTTCTGAATCCCAACATCCCTCATATTCTCGAAGAAACGAAGTAAAGAATATTCTAAGTGCCTTCTATGTGCCAAGATTGTGTGAGGCTATGCATCAATCTCATTCACTCCCTATAAGAGCTCTGTGAAGGTGATACTACATTCTTCATTTGCAGGTTTATTAATGAAGCTCCAAGAAATTGCATAACTTGCCCCAAACCCTCACCTGATTAAAGGTAGGGCAGGATTTAAATCCAATTCTGTTGATAAAGTCCACGCTGCCAGCCAATCACTCCTTTACTTTTCTTGAAAATGGGAATCTTATCCATGATTCACAAGACTGTTGTGGCAATTCAAAGAATAATTGTGTACTAAAATATTTTTTAAAATTCAAACAATTTACATATTTGGGGATTACTGGATCCTTTTCTTTATATTTCTCTATTCTTTTCTTGATTCTTTAATTTAGGACTTAAACTTTTGAAATATCTATCATATTTTATGACAAGAAAATAGACTGAAAACAGTTTTTCAGAATAGTGTCTTAATTTCTTTTAATTCCAAGTCAAGTGTGAGACCACCATGCTGGGACAATATCTGTTCCCCGAGGCTCTGTGCCATGGGCATTTGCATCTTTCTTTATCACTACCCTAGGTCACTCTGACATTTCAAAACAACTGCTTTGTCTTGTATTTATACTGAAGTCCTTTATTAAACTAAGGAACAATTTAGTTTTAAATATTATGTCATTCTGCCTTCATCTATAAGATGACATTCTAGCTAATCAGCTCCAGCACTACTATATAAGACAAGAGAAGAAGGTAATAGGAGAGCAAGGCAATTATAAGGTTAGTCTCTAATTTCAAAGCATCACCTGAGGCTTGATTCAGGTAATTTCAATTAACTGTTATGGGAGTTGCTCACCTAAAACCCCAGCAAATGCTATTGTAACTAGATTCAGTGTTCTAGTGCTACATGACTGCTAAGGAATTTAAGCCATAATTTTTTTTACACTTACCAAAAATGTTGCTCCCAAGATTGACCTATATGACATAATCCCAATGGTCTATTGCAAATTAAGAATACTGTGATATAAAAATCTCTGAGACCAGGGTCAGAATGGAAACATTAGCAGACCATTTACTACCAAAGCTCTGCAAGGGGCCATTAAAATATTTTATGGAAATGCTAGTGGCAACCTTAAAGCAAATGCCAAAGAGCAGGAAACATAAGCAACTGTAAAAACAAAACAAAACAAAAACCCAGTAAGAGACAATGAAGACATCATTAAAAACATAAAGGCAATGAAAATGCCTGTGGTGTATTTTCCATTATCTGTGACCTTGGGTTGCAGTTTTGCCTCTGTGTTCATTATCAGTTTAAGAAAAATTCTGCCTTGTACTCCTAGACTCATACATTCTTCATATGATTCCTTAGAAGAGTAGGGGCAAAGTCTAAAGCTTGCTGCCCCAAAACAATTTATTGTTTCTCATCTTGCAGGAATTTTTCCTCTGCACTCTTTATTGTACCTCAGGGAATCCACCCAGGATGATAGGAAGATAAAAATTAGATTGAGGCCTGTTACCCTGTTTTGACTGTTCATAGCCTCTCAGCATGTTATTCACATTAACAAATTCAGTTTTCTAGTTTTCTGCCTCCAAAAGGCAGCTAGTTAGCAAAATGCCATTGGACAAAAGAGATCTCTTAGCCACTGTTAAAACGTCAGGTTATCCTAAATTAGAATCACAGAGAACAGTAATCTAGCTGTAGAAATATGTTACTGAATGTAGATTGTGATCCAAATTTGTAAGTGATTTCCAACCAACCCTTTTGCAAACTAATAGATTCTCAATTCCTAATGTGGTTAGCCTTTTGCTTTGCAGGATTTTGAGGGTTTTGTTTGTTTGTTTATTTGTTTGTTTCTTTTTTAGCACAAGACCAAAAAATATAGTTTGCTTGAATTTTAAGTGAAATAGGTATTGTTTACTCTAAATGAAGTGAGAAATTGGGGTTAATTTCTCAACTACTTCCAATCACAATATATTCTATTTCAGGTATCCCAAGGTTAAATTTGATGTCACAGGAAAATATCTCCATTTCTTCCATTTGCTTTGCATGTATAAATGCAGTCTTTACATAATCTTTTTGCAGAACACTAAATTAAATGTGACCACAAAGTCTGTATTTTTCCAATATTCAGTAGATGTTTGATTAAAAGTTTGGCAACTTAATTCTCATAAAAATGATTAAGTAAAATTATATTGGCAAGAATCAGCTATCACGTAATGTTTGGGAAAGTGGATGAGGAGGAAGATACTGAATAGGAAAGTCTCTCTTTCTCTCTTCGTTTAATCAAATAATCTTTCTATATGATTCTTATATAATTGAAACTTAGGCCCTAAAAAATGAAGCATGAAGCATACTGGGTGTTGTTCTTTGAGATCAGTCTGAAATAGATTGCTTTGTTATCCTTAGAGATAGTCTCTTTCCAGGTAAATTAAACTATACTAATAACATTTTGTCCATTACTAGTACTTTTTTAAAAAACCTAATTTTCTACTGGTACAACTCTAAGTATATTATTGTATTTCTCTTTATTTTAAAATCTTTCAAAACTGGACTGTAGCATTCTTGAGGCTTATACTTAGTTAATATTTGAGGCTTTTAGGGGCCGGCCCGTGGCTCACTCGGGAGAGTGTGGTGCTTATAATATTTGAGGCTTTCTCTTTGCACCATAAAAGGATACTTGAGCTAAGAATCTTTCTAAAGGCAGAGAAGAGTTGATCAAAGTTCCTCTCTCCAAAACATTCTCGCCTTCATTTTGGAATAAATAGAGTAGTTAATTTGGGATGAATAATCTAACTAGTGTGAATCTACTTTGATAACCCCCCATGGTTACACTAGGTGTCCAGGTCAGTGATTCATGGGAGTTAGAAAGCAAATCGGAGAGTCAGAGAATGAGGCAAGACTGTATGCTGAGAGTCCCTTCAACCTTGAATTCAACCACTGTAAGGGTAAGAAGCTAGCAGGAACACATGGAGCCAAAACAAGCATAATGTCAGTCAAGAAGATGGCTAGCAGGGACCAGAACCCATATCCATAGTAAAACAGAGTTAATGCTGGAATACAGAAAATTGGGAGAGTAGATATAATAAAATAACCTTCAAAGGCTAAAGCACATAGTTGAAATCTAGAGTCTGTAGAAATAACAAGCAAAACGAATCATACCAATATTGAGAGATCAATTTTCAAAACAGTATCTTGCTTTAATTTCTGGAATTATGATAGGTTCTACAAGGTTAGAACCAAGGTCACAGTCCCTTATGTAGACCCTGAAGGGTGTGTGTGTGTGTGTTTGGAGAAAATAAGAAACACCTGGCTGAGGTGGTGGGGAATGGTTACAAAGGAACTTCAACAGCTCTCTGTAATCAGAATGGGATAGTGCCCAACTCAAATGTACTGTCCTTTTCCTCCTCCTCATTCCACAATGGCCCAGCTGCTTGGCCGCCTGACAAAGAAATAATATGACCATGTCCTGAGTGGCTTTCCCTGGCAAAGCAAGCACAGTTTCTCAGCTTTCAGGCTGGGTGCTTTGAGAGAATCCATTCAGTAAAGAAAGTCATGCTTTTTACCATTTTTCTCTTTTCCCTGTTGTTGTTGTTGTTGTCATCTGAGGATTGGAAAAGATGCTTCAAACACTTCTATGGCAGCTCCTTTCTATATGCTTGAGAACAGGATATGACGGGAAGAAAAGGGCAGATTAAATTTATATTTGAAAATTTTTTTCTGTGTGATATATGTGTCTGTTCATTCTGCTACCAAGTTAATTTTTTTCTCTCCTTTTTCCTTTTTACTTGTTGATTCTTAACCAGTTGAGAACATTACAAGCAATTAAATGGAAAGTGACGTTTACTATCACCCTTATTTTCCTCCAAATATAGGGCTTATGATCAACTCTGTTGGAAGACAAAGCTGCTTTTACAAGACATCACAGGCTCCTCCTGCCCAGGATAGTATAGGAAAGAATGTGAATTATATATTGCTTTTCTTTAAGATTGTAGACAAGTCATGGATTATTTGTACATGGTACATAATCTATCTAGAAAAAGAAAATTTTTTTTCTTTTTTCAAAATTAAGAAAGTTTTTCAAAATTAAGAAAGTTTTAGAATAACAAGTTCAGAAATACTGCTAGATAAAAGATTAATCTACAAAGTTATATAACACTGGTAAAAAGCAACTAAAAATAATTAATAAAAATCAATTTCTGTGCACAATAGTGACAAAAACCATAAGGTATCTAGGAATAAACTTTATTAGAATGCATAACATGTCTTTGGAGGAATCTTTAATACTCTAGTAAAAGATAAATGGAGAGACATCCCATGGTTTTGATCGAAATTCTTTGCATTATACATATGACAATACTAACACTCTTCTGTAAGTTTAATGCAAACTCAACTAAGATATATTTAGATACCTGAGGAACTCAATGAAGTTACAGTCATGTGCCATAAAAGGAGTTTTGGTCAACAATGGACCACATATGTTATGGTGGTCCCATAAGATTATAATGGCCATACCATGTAGCCTAGGTGTGTAGTAGGCTATACCATGTAAGCTCTGCGTAAATACACTCGATGATGTTTACATAATGACAAAATCACCTAAGGATGCATTTCTCACAATATGTCCACATCATTAAGCAGCACATGATGTACCTAAAAAGTTATTAGAAAAATAAAGATCCACAAATAAGTACTGAAAGAAAGTGAGCCGAGATGCCGGGTACCATTCAAGCTTTATTAAAGGAAAAGAATCTGCTGGGTTGTGCCCAAAGTGGGTGGCAGCCCTCAAAATGGAGGACAGCACCAGGTGTGGGGGTGTGAGAGTTTATATAGGGTGCCAAGGGCTGGCTGATACCATCAAGGAGGGGCATTATGCTAATGTGGATCAGGGTGGAGAACTGTGTCCTTGCGGAAGCAAAGGGGTTTCTGTTTAAGTCAGGAGGCCTCTCATAAAGGGAAGTGGGGGGGTTGGTGCTTGAGTGGAAGATGAGGCCCGTGGCTATTTTGTGCTTATTGTGTGCACAATGGTGCTGGTCATGTCCAAAATCCATCATTTCCACCTTTTAAGTATAAGAAGAAGGGAAAAGGGACAAAGGTCTCATTCTTCTGAAGTTACTTCCTGCTGGAGATGGGTGAAGATATGAAAAAAATAAAAGATTTATGTTGGTGTGTAAAACAATTAGGTGGCGGGGTATTGGTTTTGTGTTGGGAGGCTGTATTCCTCGGGGGAAGGGTCACTGATTCTGAGGGGCTGGTATCCTCCTCGCAGGAACAATTCCATGACCTTTTGGTTGGTGAAGGCCTGCATATGTTCCTGCAAGAAATTAGAGAAACACCAAAAGAGACAGGGACCAAAAAGTAGGATGAGTTCCAGCACAGTTAGGGGTCCTAGTAGGAGCATAAGCCAGGGTATACAGGGTTCAGTGACTGGGGCCACCCCCAGGTGTATTTGTGTTTTGTAACCTTTTGTGTCAGTGGTTAACGTTTGTCTTTAAATGGTTTAAGCTGTTTTGGATCGCCCCAGACTCATTTACATAATAACAGCATTCCTCTCCCAAGAAGAGGCAGGTGACTTCTTTCTCGGCTGTAAGGATGTCAAGGGCCCAACAATTCTGTAAAGCCACTGTTGTGAGTGAGGTGACCTGTCACTGGAGGGAGGAGATGCTATCCATGCTTAGTTCTTCTGAGAATTTTTGATAGGATTGAGAGGCAGTAGCAGGGCCTGCTATGCAAGTCCCAGTTGCGGGAAGGATCCCTGCCCCAATTAGAAGGGACAATTAGTGCCCTACAGGAGCAGTGCCACTTCCTGAGAGGGGGACTAAAGTTAGTCCCAGTCCTGTCTCCATCCCTCCATGTGTCTGGACAGCAATGTCGGGACCAGCCAAAAGAATATGCAAGAAATCACGTTGGGGGCAGGCAACAGGAAAACGTAGTTTTACTAAGGAAATATATTCCAGTTTCAGGGCATGGATGAGGAGCATGTAAGTGAGTGGTAGCATTTGGTGTTAGTGAAGTAGAGTGTGGGCAGGCCCTGCACAATGCTGACAGTCCCCACTGAGGTGAGATTAGAAGAACGTGAAGAGATGTTTATAGAAACATTGCAGGCTGCATCGACAGGGAGGGGGGTGACCACAAATAGTTTCTTGCAAAGTGGGAGACAGATGAGTCGCTCGGGGACCAGTCTGATTCGTTGAGGACTGCATCATCCCTGTGGACCTGGAAACTCCATGTTCCAGGTAAGGGGGAGCACTGAGATAGGAGGAAAAACATGGGAAGGATGTGAAGGGTTAGGGAGCCAAAAGAATTTAAAGGGCAAATTGCCACAGTGACATTGCTAAGAAGCATCCTACCGATAGGTGGTAAAGAAGTGCCAGGAGAAATCTTCCTATAATGTTGCAATCTTTTGGGGCAGCACTGGCCAATCCTATAGCAAGTACTAGAACAGATAATATAATCATAGCTCTTGTGCAAAGGACATGAAGTGGGCCTGCAAGAGTGAGAGGATAATCATCAGGGGAAAGATTTTCCTTCTTTTGGGATTGGGGGAAGAGTGAAGGTCCTGGAAATTTTCAGTTTTGTGGGTCCTAAAAATGGGTGAAATGTGAGGAGATGTTGAGTTGAGGTTTGAGTAGAGGGACCCCTCTGGCTTGATGTTAACAGATTTTTTGGGTAAAGTCTCAGGTGCTAGTTTTACCAAGGATAAGTGATACCAAGGGGCCTTTCCTAGTACTTTTACTGCCATGGGGGTGGTGAGAAGTACTGTATAAGGCCCTTCCCAACATGGCGAGAGAGGCTTTGGGATTTGCAGTTTAATATACACTTGCTGTCCCAGGCTTAGTTTAAAGTCTGAGGGGGTGGTGGGGAAAGGATGAGGTAATAGAAGGTTGGCCTGTTCCCAAAAAAGATCCCTAAAGACTGAAAGAGTAGGGAGATACTGGCCTAAAGGTGATGAGCTGGAAGGGAGAGGTGTGAGAGTGAAGGGTCTACCATACATAAGTTCAAGATGGCTGAGTCCTGTGGGCTTGTGGGGGGCAGCCCATAGGCAAGAGAGTGCTAAAAGGAGAAGTTGGGTCCAAGGGAGGTGAAGTTCATGGACAGCTTGGTGAGGTGTGTTTTTATGAGGTGATTGGGGCAAGCCAAAATGAAGGATGATTTTTGAGGTGAGAGCATGCGTTACTGCTGTAGCATCCTCTGAAGTGCAGGGAAAAGCCTCAACCCCACCTGAAAAGGTATCTACTAGGGCTAGAAGATGGCATATCCTTTTGTGGGGAGAGTGATATAATGGCTGGAGAAGGTGTAGTGGGGGTTCATAGCCTACATGAACTGAATTATGGAAATCTAACAGGATTTGTTCAGCTTGTGTAGTAGGGATGACATAGCGACCAGAGAGAGCATACCAGTTGTCCTTCCTCTGTGCTCCCAACTGTTGGAGGTTTCATATTTCTTGGGGTGTGTATTGGGGTGAGGGCATGGGGGCCATGAGAAGGACATGAGAGGGAGAGGAAGAGTGGGGGCCTGGTGACTGAGCAGCCTGTTTTGCGGTTAGATCTACCAGTTTGTTTCCCTGGGCTATGGGGTCATTGGAGGTTTGGTGTCCTCTGTAGTGTATAATCCCAACCTCCTTTGGGAGTTGTGCAGCTGCAAGAAGTGTCTTGATAAGATGTCCATTTTTTAAGCCTCCTTCCTGAGTGGTCATGTATCTTCTCTCCTTCCATGTGGCCATGCAGGAGTGTAGGATATGGTAAGCATACTTAGGGTCTGTGTATATATTGACTCATCTGTTGCTTGCTAGAGTGAGAGCGTGGGTGAGGGCAATGAGTTCTGCCTGTTGGGAAGTGGTGTCAGGGGGAGGGGGGCGGCCTCAATAGCTTGTGTTAGATTTACTATGGCATAAACTGCCTGGGGGATGGGCGTGGAGGTGGTGCTCCTATCTATGAACCATGTAATGGGATGCAGAGAGATGTGTGGAAAGGGATTGAGAAAGAGGTCTAAAGCCTCCACGCAATTATGTTCTAAGGGTCATGAGTGTTTTGGGATGAGAGTGGCTGGATTTAAGGGGAGGACAAGGTTTGAGGGAAAACCGGGAATTCTCAATGAAAGTAAGGTCAATAAGTTGTAGGCAGGAAGGGGAGAGAACTGACTTGGCCTTATGGCTGAGAAGGTCTTGATTGTTTGTTGTCCAAAAGTTAGTTTAGAGCTTTCTTGTGCTAAAAGCGCAGCTGCCACCAAGGCCCATAAACAGGGGCCCATTCTTGAGCTGTGGTGTCTAGTTGTTTACAGAGGTATGTGACCAGAGAGAAAATATCTCCTGCCTCTTGTCCCCATCCCCCCACTGCCAATCCTTAGGTTTTAATGATGTATAAGATAAAAGGATGAGATAGGTTTGGGAGAGAGTGAGCTGGGGCTGCAAGGAGAGCGGCTTTTAATTGCTGGAAGGAAGAATGAGTGGGCTTTGTGGGATCTAAAGGAGTGGCAGGATCCTCCTTGGCTGCCCCATAAAGTGGTTTTGCTAGCACGCCAATGTTGGGGATACACAGGCAGAGATATCCTGCAAGCCCCAGGAAAGAGAGAATGTCACTCTTTGTGGTAGGAGTAGGGAGGGAGTTCAGAAACTAGACTTTTGAGTTTTGTGATCCACCATTATTTCTCTGGTGTTGGGGGTGAGGTGGACTACCAAGTAGGCGACTGAAGGAGAAGAAATTTGGGCCTTGCTGGGGACACTCGATATCCCCTGGAGGCCAGGAAATTAAGGAGAGCAACAGTGTGGGCCTGTGAATCCTCATAGGAGGGGCTACAAAGGAGGAGGTCATCCACATATTGTATTAAAATGCTAGAGGTTGGGGGAAGTTCAGATAAGTCTTGAGCTAAGACCTGGCCAGAAAGTGGGGGCTATCCCAAAACCCCTGAGGTAGTACTGTCCAAGTAAGTTGTTGGGAACGACTTGTGCCAAGATCAGTCCTGTACTAAATGGTATGAGCCATTAGGCTTTATAACAAGGCTAGTGGGTAGGCCGTGAGAGATGAGAAGAAAGGAGTTTGTGTGTGTTGGGTTTTAAGGCTATTAGGTGTTTGTTAGAGATGGGGTACTGTGGGACATCAGGGAACAAGGAGGAGTTCTGCAATTTAACGAGGATAGGGGAATGGTGCATAGCAATGGAGGGAGAAGTGTCTCCTACTACAGGATTAACCTTATCTGATGGGGAGGGGAAGGTGGAAGCCTCGGGGGCCAGGTCTGGGTGTGGCCTATAACAGGAGTATTGTAGCTGGAGTTAAAGTGTTTAGAGTAAGAGTGGCTTTGACTTTGAAAAGAATGTCCTGTCCCAGTAAGGGAGCTAGGCATTGAGGTATTATTAAAAATTTGTGTGTGAATTGGGTGTGATGTAGGGTGCAGGAAAGGGATTGAGTGATCCATAGGTGGTATTCTGATCCGGTAACCCCTACTATTGTGATAGAGGATGGAGTTGTTGGTTCTGCATATTCAAGAAGGGTAGAGTTAAGTGGCCCCTGTATCGATGACAAACGAGATCAGCTTACCTGCCACGAGGCGAGTTACCCTTGGCTTAGGTGTGTTGATCTCCGTGGGGGCCTCGAGTTCTGGGAATCATCAGTCCTCCTCCTGGGCAAAGCTCAGAAGCTCTGGTAGGTATGGCAATGAAGCCAAAGGCTATAGGTTGGGGACTGGGCCACTCCCTCTTTGGTGAGTGGCACAGTCAGCCCCCCAGTGACCTGGATGTTTGCAGTGAGGACAGGGCCCAGGAAGAAGCCTGTGGTTATAACAGGGCCATGCCCAGTGGCCTGGTTAACCACATTTGAAGCAGTTCTCAGGTGGCTTGCATCTTGAGGCAGCTGGCTTTGGAGTATGTGAGCCTTGGATGGCATTAGCCAGGAGCTGGTGTTTGGCCTGATCTCTTTTATAGTTTTTTTTCTTTTCTTTCTTCCTTTTTTTTAATATCAGGGGCTGATTGGGTAATGAAATTAGAGTGTAAGAGGGCCGTGCCTGCAGGGGAGTTTGGGTCTATACGTGTGTATTCATGTAATGCCTCAGAGAGGCAGGTTAGGAACTTGCTGGGATTTTCTGTGGATCTCTGTGTGATTTCTCTAAGCTTGTCCTAATTGACTGAGTTGTGAGTAGCCTTTTGGAGGCTGTGAAGTAGGTGTGTGATCATATTATCCTGGAGATCCCAATCCCTGTGGCCTGCCTGGTAGTCCCAATTTGGGTCCATGCAAGGAACAAAAATGGCTCCCACAGGCTGCCTATTATTTTGAGCATGTACCTGAGCAGCCCTCCAGACCTGCTCCCTGTACATGGACTCGGGCAATTCCTTCTGTCCCAGCCACTTCACAGAATGGTTAAAAAAAAGCTGGAACTGAGGCGGGGTTGTTACATGATGAAAGCGGGGAAAGTGAGGGGTTGAGTGGCTGAGGATGAGTGTCTCAAGACCAGGTAGAGGGAAGGGGTAAATGTGGAGGGGCTGGTGAAGGGCTAGTAAAGGATTTGGAGCATACAGAGGTAGTCAAGGTAGCAGAGTAGTCTGACAGATCAGAGGATTGATCCAAGTCCAGAAGGGGAGGATGAGCATGAGCTAGGAGAATTTGAGACATAGGACAGTTTTAACAGAGAAAAGAATGCATTCAGAGATAGGAGAAGGCCTGAACATAAAGGAATCTCTCCATCTTGCCACTTCAGTGAGTATCTAAATTGAGAGTGCCATCTTGTGGCCATTGGGATCCATTGTAATGAAGGGTTTCAGATTTAATGTCTCCCTGGAGGCCAAGAAACTGGCCAGGAGACAGCCCAAGGGCATAGAGCATGGAGGTTTGGATTGTGAGGATCCCATGTAGAGGGTGAGAAAGGGTGCGGGCAGTCCCAGTAGAAGAAGCTTGCCAACAAAGAGTGTCCTCTTTGGTGCCCACCTTATTTTTAAGAGGAAAGCCACAACCAGCTAATTAAGCAGACTTCAATAGCTGGGGGCACAAGAAAAGTTCCCTCAGTCAGGTGCCTGGGCTTCATAGAGACCAGAGTCATACATTGTAGTAGGGGAAACTTGTAGAGGCAGGACAGGCCCACTGACTCACCGTGATTTGAGGCTGGTGTTGGATGCATTGGTCTGAAACGGCAAAAGTAGGGAGTCTCAGAGGTACCTGGTTTTGCCAAGTCTGGGAAGGGTGGCCGGGAGGTGGCCAATCAACCCAAGAGAAAGGGGATTGTCCAACTGCCCATCCAAGACCCTTCCCGGGTTTTGGCACTATAATGAAAAAAGTGAGCTGAGAAACCAGTAACCATTCAAGCTTTATTAAAGGAAAGGAATCTGCCAGTTTGCATGCAAAGTGGGTGGCAGCTTGTGGCTGCCCTCAAAATGGAGGACAGCACCAGGTGTGGTGGTGGTAGAGCTTATACAGGGTGCCAAGGGCTGGCTGATATAATCAAGGAGGGGCATTATGCTAATGTGGACCAGGGTGGAGAACTGCATCCTTGTGGAAGCAAAGGGGTTTCTGTTTAAGTCAGGAGGCTTCTTGTAAAGGAAAGGGGGGAGGGGTTTGGTGCTGGAGTGGAAGATGAGGCCAGTGGCTATTTTGTGCTTATTGTGTGCACAATGGCGCCTGTCGCATCCAAAATCCGTCAACTACTGTTGCTTTACCCCTCATGGATTTGTTACCCCTCTTCCCCTGGGTGACAGAGCCACAAAGGATTACTCAAAGCCTGTCTCTACTGAGCAGTGAGAATCCCTGAAGTGGTTAATCTCCCAGAACCCTCAAGAGCGAGGCATTACTTCCGTTTGGGAAATTAACCATGAATTGGGGTTCTCTTCCCGCATTTATTCTCCAGACCAGGAAGTTACAGGAAGAGAACATAGGTAGGGTTATAGTTTAACAAAATAGGCTGGTAACATTCAGTAAAACAAGCCAGATGACATTCCATAAGGCAACTTAAGTGATCCACCAACAAAAGCTTGATCTTAGCAAACATTCTTTCTTCCTACAGAAGCTTCCCATTATCTTTACATATCAATCAGTAACTTGTCTGTCTTTGTACCAGCAGCCTTACTGTGTTACAATTCTTTATCTTACAACACAGACTATATAGCCTGGGGAAAATTTTCTGTTTTTTGCAAGGTCAACATTTTATATGTACTTTTAAGAAGTTGTACTAAACCTGAAAGTACAAGAAACTAAGCCTATGAAATATATTTGCTTTATAGTATACTCCACAAACTACAACCTTAAAATGAAAAACAGGGCTGGCTGTTTGGCTCAGTTGGTTAGAATGTGTTGTTAATAATGCTAAGATCTAAGTTTGATCCCTGTACTGGCCAGCTGCCAAAGGGGGGGGGGAGTGAAAAATAAATGGGGGGGGAATTTCTCTACCAGATTTTAAGATATATATTCTAAAAAGACCCATGTGAGAATCCCACTAACTTTCAGTCCCCAATAGGGGCTGCCCAAGGAAAAGAGAGAGAATGAAATAAAGGATGAAAACAGTGTCCCCAATTGTGAGGTAGAGAAATTCCATACTAGTGAAAAATGTGAGCTAATGAAGATTAGCCTCTTACCCAATAAGTTTAGCAACTCCTCCAACCTTGAGGAAAAACAGGTGGAGAGGAGGGCAGAGGCTCCCGTACAAGCCAAAAGGTAGAAATAATGGATACTTGTCTTCTTGAGGATGACAGTGTGAACATGGGGATTGTGGAATATGGGGGTCCCCTCTCCAATAACATCCTATCATAAAGATGTATCATAAGTTATTAAGTCATTTCAGATTCTTAAAAGATCATTTTGTGTCTCATTTCTTAAGATAAATAATACTGCAATATATTGGTAAACTTAAAGCATTTGATATCTGTTTCTACTTACATGTTGTTTGCAAAAATACAAAAAAACAAGAATAGAAAACTAAACATCCTTTCATATAGTAAGTATTTGTAATTTACTACGGACATTTGTGCAATGAGCAAGCTTACATTTGCCCTGAGGAAGATAACTCTGGTTCTCTTTGCCCAGTACCTTTCTTTCCATTTATTTTCCATTAATACTGACTCAAGTCAATAGCAAAGAGTAGACAACCAACAGGCACCCTTTTGATTTATACATTAGCAATTACACAAACTGAGGCCTGCTTAGAATCTCAAAATGTTTGCTGTGAGAGGACAGAACTTCCTTCGCAAAGAAGGAAACTTCTCAAGGCTGATTTCCAGATCAAGGATTTTGCTATTGCTCATACTTGTTCTAGAGTCTGGCTTTAAGATTGCAAAACTGCTTTAAAAAAAAATGAAGACTATTCTATCCCTAACTCAGTATATAATTTGAATTTCATGTATCAGGGCCACATCGAAACAAATACTTATTCACACTCCCTTTCTTCGATTCTCCAATATTTCTATCCGAAGTCTACCCTTCACAGCTCAACTGTCTGAGGATAAATATTTTAAAATACTTGAGACACTGCCTCTTGTTTCCCTTCTCAAAAAATCTCCGTAGAAGTAAAAAGGTGGTTACTTAAGGTGTTATTATCTTTTATTTCATTCATTCATTACTTTACTTGCTCATTCATTTAATAAATACTTACTGAGGGCCCTCACTTTGTCATTCAAAGTGCTCGATCCAATAGTGAATAAAACAGATGAGGTCTGTGCCCTACAGAATTGATATAAAACAAACAAATGAAGTAAGTACAAATCGTGATGACTGAGCATTATAAAGTAAGAAAAAAGGAGCTGAGAGAGAAAATCATGGAAAGGGATGATTTTGGATGGGGCTCTTTCAGCGGCAAGTCTAGATAAGAAAGACCATGTGATATTTTTTCTGACATAAACATTCATTTAAAATTTAATAACAAATCATCAAGCTATGAATATAGCATAAGAGTATTATTCAATGTGGTAGAGAAAAATGTATCACAATTCTATAAAATCATCTTAATGCATCAAGCAAAATTTCCAAGGTTCTAGGCATAGACATCCCTGGATGATATTATCAGTAATCAATAATAGCAGGGTTGGGCTGTCTCATTTTAGTTATGTCACTTGAAAGGCATGTTCCCCAAAAAGCCTTGCTAACTAGTATCATGTCAAGTAGATTGAACTGCTCTGGGAAGGAATTCCAAGAATAGGACATCCAAGGAATACGGTCTGAGATGTTCAGCAGAGAAGCTTTGCTGTAGAAGAGCCAAATCATTAGTGTCTATTTTCTAACCGTCGACGCTGAGGGGTTTGTGTTTGTGTGTACATGTGTAGATGAGCCATTGCAACTATGCTCTGGAAGTGTAATCTGAAGACAGTGAAAACCTGACACAATTTAGAAAAGACAGTGTTTGCTGTGTGGATTCACAACTATTTTAGCAAAACAATCATTTGAAAATAACTGCATTACATTTTTTACAATTAATTTCTCTATCTAAATTACTAAACATGAAGTACAAAAGATGCTTTAGTTCATAATAAGAACCGAATTCTTGTAAAGCTACATAATGTCATTTTTGGAAGACAAACCGCATTTGCTCTAGAGCTTTGCACACACACACACAACACCCCCAGCAAGTGTCTGCAGCCACTCTAACATATACCACCTCCCGTGGCTTCCCCATATATCAAGTGCAGCTGGGTTCATTTAAAGATTATTCATTAAGAGTGCAGGTAGCCCATTTTTTTTTAATGTAAGGTTTAGCCCGACAGGTGACCTAAATGACCCTTTATTGCCACATAGCTCTTATCACCTCTCCTAGAAATCAACAGTGTAAATATTCCACCCTGTGTCAACTAAGACAGAAACTAGTAGAGCTAGGTTGTTGGAAACTTGGCATGGTGTGTAAATTCACAAGACTCTATCAAGCTTTTCTATTATTTATACTGTAAGATTTGTAGGCTGTCTACAGAGTAACAGGTGTAGCCCCTGTGGGTCAACAACCACCTGAATTATGCATGGGAAAAGGAAAGTGGCACCATGTACACCACAGTTTGGTAATATTCATTTTAGGGAAAAACTTTTCCTCTAACAGCTGCCTGAAGAATCTTCCTCAGCTTCCTTTTTGCCTGATAGACAAGACTTTAATCCTGGTGTCACCATTTACTATCAACTGCTTTTTGATTTCGGTCAAGACATTTTAAACCTGGTTAAATTAAGTTTCAGTTTCGTTATCTGAAGAACAAGGAAAACAATACCTATGTAGTTAATTTATTGTTAGCAGAACACTAAGAACTGGGTTCTATTATTATTTAACACATATGAAGGTCTGCATTATTAGCTAGAAGGGATAGGTATAGAAAGGCAGTATTTGAAAATCACTCAGATCAAAACCATGTGACCTCTGCCTGAAAGGTTGTATATTATACTGAGTTATTGTCACCGTGTATGATTTTTTTTTTTTTTTTCTTTTTCGTGACCTGCACTCAGCCAGTGAGTGCACCGGCCATTCCCATATAGGATCCGAACCCGCGGCGGGAGCGTCGCCGCGCTCCTAGCGCTGCACTCTCCCGAGTGCGCCACGGGCTCGGCCCACCGTGTATGATTTTAACATGGATTTATGATGTTGTTTCTGATTCTCAACAGTGATAATGGAGAATGTGGTTGTGTAGTGATGAGAGAAAAGGAGCAGAAGCTCAGCCCTCTGAAGTGCCTGTGTCCTAATTCAGACTCCTGATGGTGGACCCAGCAAGTCACAGAAACTCTATCATTAAATCTCATCATTGGGACAGAAAAAAAATAACTTACAATAGTTAATTGAGCTAAGAATCTGTAATAAATCACTACATGTATAAGAAACCTTGCATGTAAGAATATAAATGAGGTATAAGAAAGGTTAAGTAACTTGACTGAAGTTTATACTTAGTAATGGAGGAAAGTACTTTATTGTATTGCTATCCATAAGTCACCAACAACAGAAATGTATAATGATCCTAACAATTGCAGTTCTAATAATATTATCTAATATTTACTGAGAATTTACTGTGTGCCTAGTGTGCTGCTAAATGCTTTATGTTTAATTTCATCATTTAATTTGTGTAATACCTCTAAAAGGGAGGCACAAATATTATTTTGGTTTTTCAGAGAGGGAAACTGAGACTTAATGAGGTTAAGTAAATTGGTCGCGGTTGCACAGGGAATAAGGAGTAAAGCCAAATCTATTTGCCTCTGAAGTTCAGAATCATGTGGCTCTTCAAAATTATCTAGTGCAAACTTAACAGGATTATTTGTTTCTCTGTAAACCAGATCAACATTTTGCTATGCAGCCCAATGCAATTAAGACAATGACATATGAGGGAGATGAATGTCTACCCTCTTCCAATAAAAGTGTTTCTTTTAAAAATAATGGGTTGAAATTTTCATACATCTTGTCAGCTTTGTTTCAAAATTTTCTTACTGTGACTCATAAGCATAAAAACTGAAGCTGCCATGAAAGATGAAGAATGTAAACAAAGTTGGAAAAATGCACTTTTTGGGGTTTCAACAATACTGTCTATTTCTTTCATTTTTGTGGCCCTGATTTCCCTGAGACATAAATATCACATTTATGTCTGTGCGGGAAATACTGCATAAGATGAGCCATGTTTCTTTAATATGAGAAGTTCATTTTTTTCCTCACATGATAACCTGTGTCATTCTTAGAATTCTGTTGTGGGTCCAGATGAGAACTCGTAATCTCACTGCTTTTTTAATTTGAAGACATTAAACATATCTTACAGAGCCTACGCCGATGGCGAAAAGTTAAAGAGAACGAGTTTAGAAGCACCCTTTATTCTCCAGCTTCATGCTAGGTGAGTCTTCAAGGTTGGAAGTGGGAAGCCCCAGAGCTGGGGGTTGTTGGGTTTTTTGCTTCTTACGTGTTTGTCTTCTGGAGTTACATGCCAAGAAGACAATTATTTCCCCTCCTAAAAACAATCTTAAGTTACAAATGATAAACAGCCCCTCCCATTGTGCAGAAAGTTGATGAAAATCCTGTAAAGGTCTAGAAAAATATCTGAGCCAGGGAACCTGAATACAAATGAGGGGCATGCAAAAAAAAAAAAAAAAAAAAAAAAAAAAAAAAAAAAAAAAAAAAAAAGAAGGAGAAGCTGTGATAAGCCAGGAAGAAGAGGTCCGAGCAAGAGAGAAAACGCCGAGAAAGCGAGATAGGAGTTGCTCTGGGCGGGAAACTGAGTCTCAGTATCCTTGAATGATCTTCCATTCTGTGGTGCCTGAGCATTCCAACAAAAGACAGAAACACAGAAAATGTGCACAGCAGGAACCACTCGGAAGACATGGGGCTTCTAAAGAGCTCAGCAGACAGTAGCTGAGCATGAAATGTAGCCAGGAGATGTTAAAAGCTGTCATCCAATCATGTGAGCTTGAGTTAGTAGACAAAATTTAACCCTGCCTTATAATAGCTTATGTATGAAATCATTAGATAGCTAATCCCTGAAGGAAAGCATAAGAAACCTCACCTGTTTTAACCAAGAGAAACTATCTAATGATAAAGAAAAAAATAATGAATAACTAAACAAACAAATAAATATACACAGAAGGATTTCTACATAATGGGCAAGAATCTCCCATTCAAACCAGAAAATACTGTTTTCCCCTTCAAGCCAAGGCAATCTCTGAAATTCCTACCAATAAAATGTAATATGCATATTAGAGGAGACTTTTAATTTTAATTTGTAACACAGCTTGCAAAAGACTTTAACAGAAGACATTCCAATTAGTAGAGAGAGAGAGAGACATCTCCCAAAGCTCATGTTTTTGCTCAGATTTGCACAGAAATAGAAATATTAGAAAGGCGACTGGAAAAGTTGTTGTAATTGAAACTGACCATTAAGTGATTTCAGGCAATGAACTGTGCAATGAGTACTTTATTACCAGAAAGCTAGTAGAAGTGGACCAAGAAAATCAGAGGAAAAAAGTAGGATATTTTCAAAACAAAATTCTATTTTAATGTTGATGAACACTGATTGACATTGACCTTGTACTTGATACCCTATTGGGTATAGCTATAATATTTTAGTCTGCTCAGGCTGCCATACACCTGCAGACTGCTGGCTTAAACAACAGAGCTTTATTTTCTCACAGCTCTGGAGGGTGGACGATGATCAGGGTGCCAGCATGGTCGAGTTCTGGGGAGGGCTCTCTGTCTGACCTGTAGATAGCCACTTTCTCACTGCGTCCTCACGTGGCCTTTCCTCAATGTTTGCTTGGGAGAGAGAGCTCTGGTCTCTTTCTCTAATCCCACCAAGAGGGCCCCATCTTCACGATCTAATTCCAATCACCTTCCAAAGGCCCATCTCCTAATTCCATCGCATTGGGAGTATGGCTTCAACATGTGAATTCAAGGAGGCACGAACATTCAGTTCATAACATATATGAATATGAATAATTACTCAATAAAAGTTAAAACCCTTTCAGCGATCTCTACAATACATTTCTGTGTGATCTGCCTCCCGCTCCCAATACTCTTATCCTTCCACTCAACACCTGGCTAGCTCTGTTTCAGCTGCAAGGATGTTTTTGTTGTCCTCCCAAAACACTAAGATTGCTTTTGTCTTATGGCATTTATGCCTGCTGTTCCCCTTACCTCAAGTGCCCTTTTCCCAGGTAGCTGCCTGATTCACTCTCACTTCCTGAAGATCTCTGCTCAAATGTTACTGTACCAAAGGAGTTTTTCCTGAACATCCTGTATAAAATAGCCAACTCACCTTTGCACTCTCACCCCACCTTGGTATGTTATCCCCTTTACCTGCTTTATTTTATTCTATGCTTCTTGACATTCTGAGATGTATATTTTTATTCATCATCTGAACAGTGCGATTGTTCCCTGATATATCCCCTATGACTAGTCCTATATTGATACATAATGGTACTCAATAAATCTTTGCTGAAGTACTGTTACATGAATAAATTATGTGCTATGTATACTTTATATACACACTCAATGCATCCTTATACTAACTATTATTCCATGAGGGATCAGGATTATACTTCTCATAAATATACCACTCTGTTCTGGGGGAAACATTTCAGGCAGTGTTATTTCTTAATAACATGCTGATCCTTACAACTGTTGTATGTCATTCAGTTAATTGAAAGGTAGCTCAGGCAGATCAGAATTTTGTAAAGAGTGTTGTTTATAGTATGCATAGTATATGCCCCTTTTGAGTAACAGGTTGTTGACCACTGCTGTTATTTGAAGTTGGCCATTCCATATAGTGAACTAAAACTATACTTAAATTGCCCTTTAATTCAAAACGTAATAAAGACTACCAAGAGGATTATTGAGGACACCTAGACCTATGCAATGAAGTGAGTACTCTCTACACATACTTTATTAAGTAGCTACATATTATAGAAAACCTTACATAATACAAAATGAAGTACTAATAAAAAAGAATGAAATACTGCCATTTGCAACAACACGGATGGACTAAGAGAAAATTATATTAAATGAAATGAGTCAGGCACAGAAAGAGAAATGTCACATATTCTCACTTATTTGTGGGAGCTAAAAATAAATAAATACACAAATAAACTGGGGTGGGGGGAGACACAACAATCACAATTCCTTGAAGTTGTTAAGACAAGTGAACAGATATGAGGTTGTTGGGAGGGAGGGAGGATTTGGTAATGGGCCACAAGAATCAACCACATTGTATATTTATAAGATAAAATAAAATTTAAAAAACAAACAAACAAACAAAAAGACCCTTCAACTTCTCCTTACAAAGCAACTGCGGAAATCTCAGGTAACTCTAGCTGAGTAAATAATTCCCTTTCTGGTCTTGTTCTAGAGGTCTATTGCTATGTAAAAATCTACCTCCCTAAAGTTAGTGGCTGAGAACAACAACCACCACTTATTTAGTGCAGAATTAGCAATCTGGGCAGGGTTCAGAGGGGAAGGCTTTTTTCTATTCCATGTGGATGGTTCACTTCCAAATGGCTCACTCGTATGGCTGGCAATTTGATGCTGGCTGTCAGCTGGCGGTCAGTGAAGACTGAGGGCCAGGGGCCTTGGTTTCTCTCTGTGTGGGTCTCCTCTTGTGGGCCTTTCCATAGGCTTCTTCTGGGCCTCTTCACATTATGGTATCTTGGTTGACAAGGCAAGTGTCCCAAGCGAGCAAGGTAGAAGAACGGGACATTCTTATAACCTAGCCTCAGAAGTCACATAGCATTAATTCTGCTGTACTCTGTTCTGCAAGGCAGTTACAAAATTCTGCCTGGACCCAAGGGCAGGGGCAGATATCCTACCACTTGATGGAAGGGATGTCAATACCCTTGTAACCCTCATTGCATGAGGGATGGACTATACTGTCTGTCTTTGGAAAATACAATCTACCATAGGTCCTGTCCTGATTTTTTGTCTTGCATTATCCATATTCTCCTAACCCTCTTTGGTGTTTCCTGCACTAATTTTTTCCCAAACCTGTCTGCTCTGGGTTGTTGCTTGCTTGTCTCAGAGTCTTTATTATTATTTATAGACAATCCTGATTCTCTGCCTAAATACCAAACTTTTATTCAACAGTGCTTCTTAAGAGGTTTATTTTCCTCAAAAAAACTTGCAAGATTTTTTTATTAATTACTTAGTATTCTGAGAATATCTTATTTCTTTTTGGTGACCCTGAAGCTCCCTTGTCTTCCTCCTACTTTGGTGCAAAAAAAAAAAAAAGGTAAAAAATTGGGTTACTTGTTGAGTAAGGCTTGAGAAGAAAATGAACATTTTCCTTCATGTCATGTAGGGGACATGACATTTTCTCTAACACTCTATTAGCTTGCCTTTACACAAATAGTTGCAAACACCCGCTGTAGGGCAGTTTTTCTTTTACAGCAGATTAGGCATCACAATTTCTTCTCTAAATGAGCCTAAGGGACTGGCCCAGCAGCCACCTGGCTACTCCAAGGCATACCTGCTGCTGCTGCCCTCCATGATCTTTTCTGTGCAGCTAAATTAACCACTGGAGTCCTCTTTCACACATTGAAGGATCATGGAAAATTGGGATGGAGTAGGGTTGCCATCATATTCTCCCAAGGTATACCTCCCCACTGTCCCTTTAAGGGCTGCTGATATGGGCCTTTCTGCCACAGAAAGCTCAAGACCAGACTCTGTCCATGAATATCTCCAAACTTCAGGGACACATTTCTTCTTCCTCCTGGTGGAAGAAGAATGAGAAGGATAAAGTCCTATACTTCAGACTCCCAGATATCCTTCCAGAGTCCATTCTTTATGACTATACTTAGCATCAATGATGGCACAAAAGAGGAATTTTGTATTCTGCAGCACAGCACACATGCTGCTGAGATTTGGGTTGCCAGGCTCCCCTTGGAGGCCCAGTCGATCTTTATGTGATTCCTTGGAGTCTTCCATTTTGCATTAGAAAGTGGAAAACAATGTTTTCATTTCTTACTCAAACTCGACTCTCTCCACAAGGCTTAACACGTCTCTCCCCACTCAAACCTCTTAATTTGACTGGGATGATGTCGGGGAGCCAAGAGAATTGGTGAATAGACATTTTCTGAACTAGTCCTTTTCCCTAATTTCTATTAGGAAGGTGCCAGGCTCTCTGAACATAGAATATGGGGTACATTTGTACTTGGCTTTGGACTAAAACAAAAATTCTGGAAATGGCATGTCCTATTAGACATTCTATCACATATATAAAATTTAACTCACACACTGCTAATCTATACATTTGCCATTAAGTGTCTGGGTTGCAAAAAAGATACTGAAAAGTTTCAGGCAATGTGAATCTTTGCATATTTGATTGCATCTCTCACAAACATATCACTTGATCCCCTTACCAAGTTCCACAAACAAAGCCTTTGTCTTGTAAGCTGCTTCTGTGGTGTCACATGGCTCCCCTGAGATGGACACGTCTTCATTCAGGGTGTTGTTCTTCCCCTTTCCTGGAGAAGACTGGAGGAGAAAGAGGCAGAGGAGGAGGAGGAGGAGAATAGGAATAAGAACAAGCATTGCACTTCAGAGAGAGGAGGAAAAACCTCTCTCAGATTCACCCAGGAACTGTCAACCCTGAGACACTGCCAGCTCCAGTGTCTCACTCTTATCTTCTTTCACACAAAAACAGAAAAACAGAGAATTTTCTACAGCAGATGAGGGGTCTTAAGAACTTGCAATTTGCACAACACTCCACTGGCAACAGGCCAAGTGAACCCTTCCCACCATATTTCTCTTGGGTGGATTAAACATGCACATGGACATTGACAGACATAAAGGTATGGATAAAGATACAAATGTAGATAGACAAAAAATACACCAGGAGGTCTACTGTTGTGCAGACTCTATAGAGTCTCTCCTGTAATGTTGATTTACGTTTCTTCCTTTTCTTCATCGTCTTTTTTGTTGTTGTTGGTGGTGGTGGTGTTTTGCTATTGTCACAAAATCTCTTCAGCAGTTTTTTTTTTTTTTTTCTTCAGGGAGATCTAATTGAATGGGATGAATTCATCCAAGATTTGGATCTGACTTCAAACAATGCAGGATTTGAATTCAGCTCTACCCTGGAGCTTTATCTACCCAATGAGGAAGCAGAGTTCATGAAAAAGTTATTTGCATGGAGGTGAACTATCAATTCCACTTGGAAGTGCTCTCTATAAAAGTGTAATGGGGAAGTAAAAAGTGTCCTGGAGTAGATGCCGTTCATTCATTCAACAAACAATGATCAAGTGCCTTCTAAATGCCAGGCACACTTGGAAGGCTGAGACACCAACAGTGATTAAGAGATAAAAATCCCTCTGAGAGAGATCGCATCCTCATGGGAGGACAAGAACAAACCAATGAAAGAAGGAAAATATGGAATGTGTTAGATGTTCATAAGTACTAGGGGGAGGAAAATGAAGCATGGGGTCTTCACCAGTCAAAAATTCAATGCCCTTGGGGCCGTTGCATGCACTCTTAAGACTTGGTTTTCTCCTCTGTGAAAGAGGGTTTTTGTAGATGATCACTAGCAGGCCTTCAGTACTGACGTCCTATGAGACTTTTCTTGAACTCTTTTCTTGTTTTAGTTTGTTTGTTGGCATGAGTTTAGAACAGCCTCCATGTAGGCATGACTCCAGCTCCACTCACTAAGGGAGGGAGAGATTTAGGTCAGAAGACTGCTGTCTGGGCAACTGGATGTGATTCATAAATTTGCCGTAATTGCATTTAATCTACTACTTTTTTATGTTTTAAAACTCAGACCTGAATAATCAAGCAACTATATATTAACTTTACCCAACAGACCTTGGACCACCTGTCTGTTTCCTGTTTTCCTGGCCAAGTATCCCTTCTGGGAAAAACTGATTGGAAACACAGCAGGATAAAGCTCATTTCTTCCATTTCTTTGTTCCATCTGTCTCCTTTCTCATCTGGGAGATCCCTTGTTCACTTCCCAATTACTTCTCATGTTCAAGGCTAAGTTCTCCATCTGTGCTCTTGATCCACTGCTTCCCATCTTCTTCCAGATGTTGCTCCTACAGTAAGTCCTATTCTTTCCCATCTTTCCAGTATTTTAAATCTCTCCCTTTACTGGCTATTTTCACACAAGGTAAAAATATTACTTTTCCATGGAAAAGCCCTTCTTTCCCTCTAGCTAATGCCCTAGTATTCATTTTCCCTTCACCAACTAAGCTGCTCTGAAAAATAAGCTGCATTTCACATACTGCTACTCATCTGCTATTGACTTTTCAAGGCACTGATGCACATTTCTAACTTTAACTGCATTTGATTTTATCAAGGTCTTTAATGATACACTAATCGCCAAGTATTTTCACGACTCTCTGCTGCGTTTGACATTACTGATCACAATGTCTGCAAAGCTCTCCTCTTTGTTACTATATGAGACTCTCATCCATAACCACTCTGATATTCTTTGATAGTCTCCTTTTCTTGTTTCTTTCTCCCCTAACCTCAAGGCTCTTTCTTTCCTACTTCTCTCTTTTCACTTTAAACCCACTTGCACAATTTTAACAACTACATGATAATGACCAACTCTCCAGATCCAAACACAGTTTTTTGAAGTCCTTATTTCTGATTGCTTCTTGGATAGCTGTACTTATGAATATGGGGCATTGTCCTCCATGTTCCATAGTAACAATAAAACTTACCCCCATATCAGTTCATAATGATCCCCTCACCCTTGACAAACTTGTTGTTTTCTTGCTTTTAATATTCCCCATTTTGATACATGAGGATCTAGTTATTTATTGTAACTATTTATAGACTATGTGGGTCAAGGCTTATCTCTGCCACTCAATAGCTTTGTTACTTTTGGTGAGTAATTTAACTTAGTCATGCTTCAATTTTTTCATCTAAAAAATTAAACTTTAATAAGTAGTATATAAGGTTTCTGTTTCATACACACATATATATTCATATATGTGTGTATTTGTATGTACACACACACATATGCCTTTTACCAACACTTATTATTACCAGACCTTTCAATTTCTGCCAATCTTATGTGTATAAAATTGCTGTTTCAATTTGAATGTCCAACTCCCATAAGGTTTTGTAAAGAAAAAGTGAGTACATAACGGGCAAGTGCTTAGAAAATTTTGTGGTACAAAATACCACCTCAATAAATGTTACCTAGTACTCATATAAGTACTATTATATATAGTATTCTTTTGTAATATTACTAAATTTTATCCATTTACTTGTTAATGAATATTTAGTCTCTGACTTTTCACTATTAAAAACCTTGTTCCCCATAAATATGTTAATTCATTGTCTTTGCTAATAATTGGTTTGAAAATGGGCACATAACCAGTGCTGACCAAAGAAATATGAAGATAGAGACCTTTGTTTTCATAGTAAGAAAGAGATCTTTGTTTTCTTTTGGATATTGTCTATCTGGATAAGATCCATGGAATAGCTGTGTATTTTTACCACCAGGAGAGAAGCCAGTATGTGGTCTAAGCTGATATGTCAAAAATGGCAGAATGAGAATTTGAAAGAACTGGGTTCTTGAAGACCTGTTGAGCCCCTGATCATTATAAACCTGTTTCAGCTTAACCACTAGATTCAGGAGACAGTAGATTCCCATGTTAATTAGGCCAGTTTGATATAAGGTTTCTGTTGCCTATTGTGAAAAGAATTCTAACTATACATTGCCAAAAATACTTTAAAAAATTTGTATTCTTAACAGCAACATATTAGGGCTTGTATTTATCCATGACTTTATCAACACTTGCTTTAATCAGACCTCTTAAGGTCTGAAAATTCAATGAGTATGAACTTTGTAGCTCATCAATGATGCAATATAAATCTCTATTTCTCTAGGTATGTAATCATATAACTCTCAAAAACCAATTTAGGTGTCTTTATTTATCATTTATTTCTCATTTCTTTTTCTTTTCTTATTGTGTTTGTTAAAATACTTTCCAGTACAGTGTTGAGGAGAAGCAATCACGGTGACAACAGCCTAAGTGAAACAGGAGGTCATTTCTAAATTTCTTGCATATCGAAAAGTTTAGATGCTGTCAGTTTGGGACTGATATAGTACTACCTGTTTTTAAAGGCTCAGACTCCTTCTGTTTGCCCACTCCAGTAGCCCTTGGCTCATGGCATCCTCCACATCAGCAGCAACAGGAAGAAAAAAGAATAGAAGAAAAAAGGGCAAAGATCTGGTCATGGATCTATTAAGGAAAGCTCTTGGAAGCTGCTGCATAAAACTTGCATTACATCCATTGGCCTAAATATAGACTTCAAGATAGATATGTGGGGGAATAACTAAGGTAGCAAATACTTCTAACATCTCATCATCATAGTGTTTGCTTGCCTTTTAGTAGTAATTAGATTAGTAAATTTACTTTCTTTTATTACTTTGTTCATTGTTTCTTTCATAAGCTGGTTTTGAATTTTAAGTCATTTAATAAATGACTGCTACATTTATTGATGTAGTATTTTTATTTACATTGTCAATTTGGTATATTACAGTAATGTATTTATGAAATTTAAATCATCTTAATATTCTCAAGCTAGATCATATTTAGTCATGAGGTTGTTTTGCCTGTACTCATACACACATACACACACATACACACACACACACAGAGTCTGAATCAGTTTACTGTTTTATGTGTTATTTTATCTATTTCATAAATGATAATGGCCAATAATTTTCCTGGCTCTATTATACTTGTAGCATTGTTGGCAAGCTTACTAGTTTCATAAAGTTATTGGAGGAGCGTTAACTTTTTTTCCCCCCTAAATTCTGGAAGAGTTTTATAAGAAAAGGATTATCTACTTCTTGGTAACTTGGTAAAACATACCTGTTAAAACATATGGCCCTGTTGCTTTTCTCGAATGTGGATTTGTTTGTAGTAATTAAATCACTTTAATTGCTACAGGTCTATTTAGATTTTTTATTTATATGTGAGTGCTTCTATGGATTGAGTTGTGTCCCCCAAAGTTTGATGTATTAGAAACTTAACCCCCACTGTGAGCAATGTTAAGAAGGTGGGAAATCCTATTATGGTAATTGAAAGGGGGTGTCTGGAGGACTTAATTAGATTGTGAGGACCATACCCTAGTGAATGGATTAATTGGTTGATGATTTAATGGAGGTCATGGGCATGGTTCTGTTGGCTTTAAAAAAGAGAACATGTAAGAAGCTCTCTCTCTCTTCTCTTTCTCTCTCTCTCTCTGCTCCTACGATATTTGCCTTGTGACATCCTGCATCTCTATAGACCCACCACCAATAAGGCCCTTACCAGATGTGTTTCCTGGACTTTGGACTTCTCAGCCCCTCTCAACTGTGAGATAAATTCTCAACTGTGAGAAATAAATTCTATTTTTTTATAAAAATTTACCAAGTTTCACATCAAACTCTGAGGGGACACAATTCAATCCATAGCACTCTACCCCTGGCCCAAATTTCATGTCCTCACAGGTAAATACATTCATTTCATTCCCAAGGTCCTGTTTCAACTCAAAAGTCCAAAATCCAACATCCCATCCTTGAAATCAAAACAAGTTATCTACTTCCAAAATACAATGGTAGGACAAACAGGGTACATATTCCAATTTCAACAGGGAGAAATGGGCCAATAGAAAGGGATAACAAGTCCCAAACAAGTCCAAAACCTAGCATGGCAGGAATCAAATCCCAAAGCTGGCGAATCATGTACCTTGACTCTGTGTTCAGTGTTCTCTGAATGCTGGTGTATGGGTCGGGCCTCCAAGTCCATGGACATCTCCTCTCCTATGGCTTTCCTGATCTCCAGCCATGTTTTAGCTTTCACGGGCTAGAGTTGCGCAGTGATAGCTCCACAATTCTGGGTCTCCATGGCAGTCCCATAGCTTCACTAGACATGGCACTGGTGGGGATTTTCTGCTGCAACTTCAACCACACTCCTGATACCAAAATCCATATTAGTCAGGGTTCTCCAGAGTGACAGAACCAGTAGGATATGTATATAAATATATGAGAGGGAATTTATTAGGGGAATCTACTCACACAATTGTGAAAACTGAGGATTCCCACAATAGGCTGTCTGCAAACTGGATGCTGGTAGAGTGGCTCAGTCCAAGTCCAAAGGCCTCTGAACAAGGGAAGCCTATGGTGCCATTAGTGTAAGTCTTGGAATCCAGAAGCTGAAGAGTCTTGAATTCTGATGTCCATAGACAGGAGAACAGACTGTATCATAGTTCCCACAGATAGAGAGATATTTGCCTTTTTTCTCCATTTTTGTTCTCTCTGGGCCCCCAGCAGATTGAAGGGTTTACATATTGAGGGTGGATCTTTTCCATCCAGTCCACTCAGGTTCTCACACTAATTTCTCCTGGAAACATCCTCATGGAGATACCTAAAAAGGTAGCTTTACCAGCTTTTTCAGTATTTCTTAATTTAATCAAGTTGACACCTAGAATTAACCATCACAATTACCTTTTGTTATAGATAAACAAATTAACATATTTGTAGATAATTAATACTTTGAGTTTTTAAATACATTGTCATAAAGCATTCAAACTTTTAATAAGTTTAATTTCTTATTATTATCTGTAATTGTAGTCCTCTTTTCAGTATCTATCTATCTACATCACTTTTCTCTCTTTTTTTTCCCTCATCAACGTTGATAGAGTTTTGGCTACATTAATAGTATTCCTCTAGAATCTGATTTATATTGTATTGCTCCCTTCTGTGTTTTATTTGTTTGCCTTTCATTACGTTAATATTTCTTCTATTCATTATTATTTTTTCCACTTTCTTCAGTTTTACTCTATTATTTTTCTAGCTTTTTGACTGTAGTTTAGATCATCACTGTTTAATCTGTCTTCAATTCAATATTAGTCAGAATATTCTCTAGTCTGATGTAATGACAGAATCCAAACTACATTTTCAAAAATAGTTTGAATAAGAGTCCAGGACTCTGGCGATGACTTAAAGGCTTTGAGGGCTTGAGATCCTTCCATCTGTTCCTCTTTTGTCCCTAGGGAAGTGTCCGCATATGCATAGTGGAAGATTCCTCAGTGACACCGCTGCATTACAGTCCATAGGTATGGACAAAGAGAGAAGAGGAATGTAAACTCCTTTTTCTTTAAGGACACAACTTAGAAATCATAACATCACTTCCTTTTACTTATATCTCATTTTCCAAACCTCGGGCAAAGGAACAATACTCTCATCTACTCTCTTGATTGGCTTGCATAGGTTGCCACCCATAACCCATACACACACACACATGCACACATATATACATACACGAAAATGTGTATTTTAAAAATCAAATAATTCATCATGGTATATGTCCCGCGCTACCGTCTCGCCAGCAAGAACGACGCGGCACACAAAGGATCCTTCTGCAGTTTAGCTTTAATGCCTCTTGAGAGGAAGAGCATAAGCTTGCTAAAAATGGAGACCCCGAGCGAGGGGAGCCGCGCCCCTTATATAGAGACAGTCCCTCGCCTAGGACGTGTTCCCATCTGATTGGCGGTCGTGCATCAGCCCAGATGACGCCACGGGAGAGGCAGAGACTAGAGGTGGGGAAATTCCCAGCACATGCGCTCTAGACTTGTTTTTGCCGATTGTCAGTGTCGGCCGGCGCCATCTTGTAATGGCGATTACGGTGTAACGTGGGCAGCTCCCCACATCTCCCCCTTTCTTATTACATTAAGAGGCTGGAGCAAGCTCATTGGCCACAACACGTCTAGCCAGTAGTCCTGTCTTAGGTCGACCCACCTCAGGCCGTGACCTTACCCGTCAAAGGTTAACCCTATCGCCACCAGGCACCATGTCTTAGGTCGGCACACGTCTGGGGGGAAGTTGCCCGTCTCTGGATCTACTGGAGCGGACTCTGAATTGTGAATTGTGGGCCAGCACGAGCCAGGGCGAACCCCACTGATCAGTTTTCAGGGAGGCCAGCCGAAAAGAGGGGGGGGGGGACTAGTCTTTGAGCATAGATAGCCAAATATCGGGATTGGCTCCTTGCTCCAGAGCCACAAGTGCTTGGGCAATGACCACCTTGTCTTTTTGTGTTTGGGCTTTCAGCCTACAGACCAGCCAAAGAAGGAACACTAGTCCACAGCAGAGGGCCGCTCCAAACAACCCCACCCCCACCCATTCCTTGAAATGTGACATGGCAGTTGTGATCCAGGAGGACAGTCCAGCTGAAAAGGAGGCATCCACTCTTGTTGAATTCACAGACACGATGGCATAGCGCAGTTCTTGCATCAGGTCGTCAAAGTTCCCTGTCCAGTTTCCTAAAAGATACTTAGACAATTGATGAGACAAATTTGCCGCCCTGGTAAAATTTTCATATTGGATGCTGGTTACACATAATCCTGAATATTTCCATTGACATCCCAGTTGTGCAACTTGCCATAGAACTTCTATTTGTTCTTGGACCAAATCCACCCTTTGATTGACCACCATCAATCCTCCCTTTAACTGAGCATTTATCGCAGCTTGTGTGTTCAGGGCCTGAGCAACAGAAGAGGACAAATTATTTAATGTGGAGGCAGTCTGAACCGTGGTACCCAAAGACACAGCCGCAGCTGTAGCTGCAGCTGCCGCCAAGGAGACAGCGGTAACAATTGCTGCGGTGAAACCAAAATCCCTCTTTTGCCTGAATAAGGACATAGCATTAGGGGCCTCCACAGGAACGGGAACCCACCTAGGCATTCGCGCAATCACAGCCAATTTAAACCCAGTAGCATTCCAACACTGTGCATAAAAGCAGGATTCATTGGTGCAAGTAATCTGATTTTCCTGTACTGCATCCTGAACTAAAATAAACACGAAAGGGGGGAAAAGGCAGACTGGTGTCGATGGTACAGACGTATTTTGTCCGTACCTTTGGACAGAAACAGAAGACTCAAAAGTCTCGGACGTATTCCACTCAAAGGTGGCATGCCCCCAGCTTCCTCCTTTAAATCGGACTCCTCGCTAGGGCTGAGGGAGTCAGAGTCGGGTTCATGTAGATTTAAGTCCTCCAACCCTTGGTCTATGGCCCTCAGCTCTCCTACAGGGTAAAGCTCTCTTTTGTTTTTTCTCTTTTGGTGGGGGTTTAAAACCCCTTCCTCCCCGGCAGATTTTCCGGGAACATCACTTTGATGGTTTAGAATCTCTCCCTCGTCCGTAGACTTACCGGGAGGGCCCTTTTTCTTATGGGAGACGTCTCTCCTCCTGCGGGTACCCATCCTCTCACTCCGTTCAGTTTCTGACATGCTGTCTTGGACTTCCTCTAATATATTTTGTCCTTCTGTCACTACCGGTTTACAGCCCTCATCTTCTAAGCAATTTTTAATAAACTTCCAAATGGTCTTGGTGCCCTGACGTAGGTCTCCCTCTGCGTACTTGCGGTCAAGGTCTTTGCCCAGTTTGTTCCAAGAGCTCAAGGTTAGGGAGCCGGAACAGGCATACCATGGCGCCACACGATCTACCTCTTTCACAAAATTTCTGAGTACACGGCCCCCTACTTTGATCTCACGTTGTCTCAGCACAGCCTCTAACGCGGTAACCATAGACTGCGTGGAACCCATAATGCGCCCTGCTTTAGGAGGCGCTGTGAGACACACCGCTCCCTTATGTACGAGAGGCTCACACGGGTCTCAGGTGCAGCTGCTTATCTACGTCAGTCTGACCACACCAAGGGATGAGTCTAAAACCTTGTAATCTAACCGAATTCACCCCAGACCAAGAACAGACACAACTCTCTGAACTTACCCTCCTGCAGTTCTGAATCCTCCCTGTCACCAGGGGGTCTCCGAAGGTGCTGACGATGTCACAAGTTTCCCGGGTTTCGGCACCAGATGTCCCGCGCTACCGTCTCGCCAGCAAGAACGACGCGGCACACAAAGGATCCTTCTGCAGTTTAGCTTTAATGCCTCTTGAGAGGAAGAGCATAAGCTTGCTAAAAATGGAGACCCCGAGCGAGGGGAGCCGCGCCCCTTATATAGAGACAGTCCCTCGCCTAGGACGTGTTCCCATCTGATTGGCGGTCGTGCATCAGCCCAGATGACGCCACGGGAGAGGCAGAGACTAGAGGTGGGGAAATTCCCAGCACATGCGCTCTAGACTTGTTTTTGCCGATTGTCAGTGTCGGCCGGCGCCATCTTGTAATGGCGATTACGGTGTAACGTGGGCAGCTCCCCACAGGTATATAGATCTCTATCTCTGGGTCTGTGTTCAAATCCTAGTGTAACATCTAATAAATCACTTAAATTTTCTGAAACTTGTGCTAGTCTGGGAAATGAGGGCAATAAAACATACCTTATGAGATTATTGAAAAGCTAAAAAGTAAGTTAAGTGTGCAGTTCAGATTCTGGCACCTAGTAAATATTCAATAAATATGCACCTCTGCATACTTACAGGAAATACCTTGGTGAAGACATGACCACTAAGCATGATTCTCAAGAAGTTCAGAAGAAAATGCTTTGTGACTTTCTTGTTATGTTTCTGCTGTGGAAACTAAGGACATTGTTTTTTAAAGGTGACAATTTTCTAATCTTGCTAAAGGGATATAAACACTTTCTTTTCCTCCAGGGAGAAAAAAAGAGGCAGTAAATGCTTAATGGGCTTTTCTTCATTGCTACCAAGTTGGAAGCTACAAATCTTGAACACAAGTTGAATTATTTTTGACATTTTTATTTCCTTATAATGCTTTTGACCACATCATTAAACTGTATCACCTGTCATTGACCTAATTTTACCATGGAGCCCAAGGGATTAAAGCAATACTTAAAGAGAGAGAGAGAGAAAAGAAAAAGTTTCCATGCAGTCAATCTGATGTTCTTGCTAATTCCTATAAGCTGCTATTAATTCTTTTTTTTTCTCAGAAGAATGCAGATGAGGCTAAATAAATATTGACTTTCATTTATGACATATTATTTCCACAAGACGCTGTAAGGAGTCTGGCTCAATTTTTCTTATTATTTTTTTTAATATTTATCAAGAGCAATATCTAAGAAAAAAATGAGAAATTTTCTTCTTCACAAACTTATTTGAATGGATTTTGAAAATATAGGTTTAGAGGTTCTTGTCATTAGCCTTGCAGATTGACATCATAATCCTTAGAATTCACAGGTTGTTTCTTTTCCTCATACTTCTTTTCTGTTTACAGGCATCATTACTTGATTTCCCAAGAAAATCAGTTTTCCCAAACTAAAAGTTAACCTTGGTTGAATTTTAATTTTATACAAAGTACATAAATAGGGTATTTTTGCAAACAGAGCTGCCTGTGTACAATAGTGATGGAGAAAGCTTGTACTAACATATACACATATATGTACACTTTGAGGTTATGGTGAAAAAGGCAGAACCTGAAAGGAAGCTTTAACTTTGACTGGCAACTTTCTTAATTTGCATTTCCACTTTAGAATGTTATTTGGTGCTAAATACATAGTTTCTCTCTCATAGCCACAATTTCCTTCTGTTCCTCCCTGCAGTGGAGGCAGAGTCCTGTGTGTCTGTGACACTGCAATCTGTCACATGGTATGATTGTAATCCCCACACTTTCAGCATTAGCCATTCCAAGTGTAAGGAAAAGAAGAACAATATCCTCCACCCCTAGTTAAAATGTCACAGAAAACTGTGAAAAACTCTCATACAGAGTGCTCTGTGTGTCCATTTTTCAGCATGACTTATTTTTAGTTCTCTGCAGCCTGCAAGTCTTAATTCAAACCAAAGAAAAGTATCAGTGGACTGCATATGGTACACTTCTCAGCATCTTTAAACATATTTGAACTAGACAACATCATCCTGATGGTATTTTCCAGAACTATACTATAAAAGCTGAATTTATAGCCCCTCCATATCAGGGAATGGAAAAGCAGCTGGAGGAATCATGACTGGGTATTCCGCCTACCTTCCTAGGATGCTCTTTCTCCGTCTTTTTGCTAATTCTTCTTCATCTTCCCCATCTCTAATCGGTTGAGTATCCTTGGACCTCTTCTTTCATATTTATACCCGCTCCCTAGGTAACCTCATCCATACCCATTTCTTTAGCTGTCATCTCCATTCTTATTGACGACTCCCCAACTCACATCTCCAGTGTGGCCCTCTCCCTTGAAATGTCAATTCACATATCTAGCTGCTCACTTGACACCTGCACTTGGACGTGTAAGAAGCAGCTCAAACTTAATACGTTAGTTATTTCCAGCCACTAACCCCCAATCTGCTTTTCCATCTGAATTCATGACAATTTCATTTTTCTAGTTGTTCTGCCCCAAACCTTTTAGCAATCCTTAATTTCTTTCTTTTTCTTAAAATGTATATGAAATCATTGGCAAATCCCATTGGCTTACCTTAAAATATATCAAGAACCCACCCACTTCTACTCGCAACTGTTGTCCCCTTTGGTCTAAGCCATCATCACCCCTCTCCCGCATTACAGGTCTCCCCAAACTCATCTCTCGGCTTCCACCACTCTCTCCCTACCCCTACAGTCTATTCTCATCACAGTAATCAGTAATTGTTTTAAATGTAAGTTAAATCATGTCACTCTTCTGTTCAAAATCATCCAGCTGCTCCTTGTGCCAAAGTAAAGCTGTAGACCTAATACCTTATGTGATTTTCCCTCACCTGTTACATTTCTGGTTCTTCCAGCTCCATCAGCCTCCCTGATGGTCTTCACACACACACAAATAATAATAATAATAATAATATAATAATAAATATAGAGGGCAAGAGGAAACTTTTGAAGGTGTTAGATATGTTTATGGCATTGATTGTGATGATGGCGTATATACTTCTCTACAAATTCATCAGGTCGTATACATTAAATATGTACAACTTTTTCATGTCAATTATACCTCAATAAAGGGGTTTTAAAAGGGCCATTTCTTATGTCAAGTCCTTTGCACTTGCTGTTTCTTCTGCCTGGAATGCTCACGCCTCCAGGCCTTGTCGCAAAAGTCACTTTTTCAATGAGGTCTTTCCTTATTAAGCTGTTTCAATCCCACCTCCCTGCCCAGAAATTCCGTATCTTCCTCCTCCTTCATGTTTTTCTCTTCAGTATCTGTCAGGGTCTAATATATTTTATGCTTCACTTTACTCCTTATTTTTAACTTTGTTTTCTGACTATTCTTGCCACCAAAATGTAGGCAACATGAGAAAAAGAATCTCTCTCCTTTTCTCTCTCTCTCTCTCTCCCTCTCTCTTCTTTTTATTTATCTCCAGCTCCTAAAACAGTGCCTGGAATATAATGCAAGAAAGACAAAGAGAAAGAAGAAATATAGAAATATAATGGAAAAAAGGAGAAAGTAAAGAAAGGAAGGAAGAAAGGAAGGAAGGAAGAAAGGAAAGAAGTTAGTTCGTTCTCTTCAGAGCTTGAAAAGAAGCCCACTAATGGGAAATGGTACTTTAATTTTGGGGGGTACTTTACTTTTCCTCTTTATGAGAATATACATGCAGCTTTTTAATGATTCTACTACACTTCTCTTTTTTGTTTGTTTAAAAATTTTTTCTCATCTCCCTCCCACCATCATCTCTCAAAATATCCAGTGGAAGATGTTGGAGAATGAGAAGAAGAGAGCAAAGTATAGAAAATGATTTGGGATAAATTAGATTAGGAGAATGTAATAAAGACACACACACACACACACACACACACACACACACACACACACACACACACACACACATTGCTTTTTTCCACTAAGGCAAGCCCCACTGACAGTAAGTCCTATAAAACGTCCCAGATGTCTTATTGCTCTATTTCTAATACTTCCATAAAGTCATCCTTTTAAAAAGTATATTTTTAGTAATTCCGAATGTTGAGAGAACTGTAATCATCTGTTGCATGTTGAAAAGGCAGCAAGAGATGGAACGCACAAACTGAGAGGAGGAGCAAAGAACCAGTGCTTAACACCTTTGTGCAGGGGCCTCAAAGAATGACGGGACAGATGAATAAATAAAGTCATATGATATTATAATATATTACTGGCAATATTTAAAGTTCAGTCACCATTTGAGAATACAGACTAAAGCAATGAAAATAGATGTAAAAACGGAACAATTAAACCTCTGCTCAGAAAATCAAGAAGTGATTTACCCTTATCTCCCTAAGTTCTGTATTTTGAAGAACTAGTTGGAATAAATTGCCTCAAATAAATGCAAAAATTTGTCAAGTTTGAGGAATAGCTTATGCAAAGTTTGTGAGTAAAAAATACCTATTAGACACAATATTCCTTTACTTTAAAATATGCAATGTATATATTTGCTTAAACGGTATATCATTAGCAAATTAACATAAAAGGAGCTATTATTTATCAATAGGTGGCCATTAAATTCACACCATAGTACATAATTTCATAAAAGTAGTAGAGAATGCTTCAAAGTGTCTATCTGTCAAGGTAAATGCTCATCACAAATAGGTAAGAAATATGTTGATTTTATTCTAACCTCTAATGATTGGTTTAGCACAGCAATTCTTACCTTTTGCAGACTAGTCAAGTCAAGGATATTGGCCTGGAGTAATTTTTTAATTCATAAAATAATGCATAGCTTTAGAAAGGAAACAAATTATATTAAAATAATGTCAAAATATTAAGAAAACATTTGTGATAAATAATATTTTTAATTAAACATTAAATAAAAAACAAGATCTAGCAGTTCGCCTAATAACTACCACAATTTTAAAATAGGAATGAGAATAAAATTTCTAGATATCTACAATGAATGTAATGTGATATGAAAACATCTGTTATTTATATTAGAGACAAAGTCATAGATAATATTAATGCTAATGTAGTTTGTTGCCTGCATTCATAATGGAAGGAAATGTCTAAATTCAAGTTGTAAGTTAGCAAAAATAAAAATGTACGTTTTTTTTCCATCTAAATATGCAAACCTTTTTGAATTCTATCCATAGATCTCTTGAGGATGAGTGATCCCTTTGTAAGAATACTTGTTTTAGCATCTCTCCTGATGAAAGGCTTTTAATGCATCACAATGGTGTTTTTGAGCCTGTCAGAAGTTTTTCTTTTCCTCTTCAAAGATTGATGTTTTATATATATTTATGTATATCCCTTTTGTAAATATTGTCATCTTTAGCTGTGATAGATATTCACTTATTCCAGGGTAGCACATCCATAAATATATCATGTTTCTTTCCATGTTTCCCTCTATATTATCAGTTAAAACTTTGGTCTCCTGTGCATTCTCTAAATTAGTTGGCAGAAAGCATTTGCTTAAATGAAATTCTCATTTGTGATGCTTAATCAAAAAGGGAATGTTTTCCCCCAGCTTTCTCTAGCTTGACACAAGAAATAGCTTAAAGTATGTTCTTCAATGAGACTCATTTACGTGGTTGCTGATGAGTAGTGAGCTGCTTGTTTGATGCTTGCTTCTGGAGAACCAGGAAATGGAGCTTTGCTAAATTTAGAAGCAGCCCCACTCTTGTGGGATCTGTAGACTAGAATTGAAAAAATGATGCTTTGGGTGTTTAAATTTCTTTGCTCTTGGCAAAATACATCTCAAAAAGCTTCCTGGAAATCCTATAATTCTTCAAAATTAACCTTGATGACTTTGATGACTAAAATTGCATTAAAATGTTTAGGGTGTTTTTGCTTTTCAGTGAAGACAAATCCCTTGGCAAAGTATTTGTGGGCTTACAATGAACCTCTGATGTGTCCGTGCTATGTTGAGATTTGCAGAAACTCAACACACGTTCTAAGTCATTAATCCAGGGTCGGTTTGGATCACAAAAGTCTGCCCTAGAATTAGAAGGCCAGAGTAGTATGTCGACTTTACTTCTGACAGTCTGCAAGGCTTATCATTTACTTACAAGTGTCTTAAATTTTTATGACTGCGAAATGAACCTTATAAGTTCTGATACTAACCCAGTTTTCCTTAGGCAGCTCATTGGGAGACACAGAAACAGGCCTTTCAACACAACCATCAGGGCATCTTTATAGAAGCCGATATCGAATTAATTATGACAATTACATTACGTAATTTTAAATCATTCATTTCCTGAACACCCACAGTACACAAAGTACTCAATGGTACTTTGGGAAATAAATAAGTCACAGTTTTTGCCCTCACGAAGCTTACAATCCAATAAAGAAATATCTTCCCAATTTATCAACTTAGGATTGTGCCCATTTATAGTGTTTAATATTTGCAGTCATCCTCATTCATTCAACAAATATGTACTGAGCACCTGCAATGTCATAGGCTCCATGCCAAGTGTGCCAAACATGAAAACAGATAAATTGTGGGCCCTTCTCTCAGTGTAAGGAGCTAATGATGAAATATTCTTTGAAAACACTCGCTCTTTCTATTTTAAGGCAGCCTCACTTCATCTCCAGATGTTATATCTCTCCTTCTCTTGGAACCAGCAGAAACTACAGAGGAAAATTAAAGACACCTTTACTTTTCCTCATTGTGCATTTCATAAATTCACACTAAAGAATTAGGGCTAAGGAATGTATTTCCTATTTTTATAGAAGCTTGGTGTTGGTGTGAGTCACAGACTAAGAGAAAAATTATTCAACTTATTAGAATCTTCTGATAGGAAGAAGTCCCTCTTCAGTTTCTTAGCATGTTTCCACTTTAGTCACCAGTAACTCCTACATCCTGAGGAAGAAAACTATGAAAAAGGGAAAAGTTGAAATTGTAATAAATTCAGTTCTTATAAGAGGTTTGACGATGAGGGTATACTATATTGTTGACAGTGGACATACTGCTGCTTTATGTAGTCATACATTGCTTTGAGTTATTTCTTATCAAGAGAGTTAATTAAAAACTGCAATATTTAATTCAGCCTTAAGAAGAGTCATTAGCCCACTCATTAAGGAAGACTAACAAACTGTTCCTTACTGTTTATGAATTCTTGTTTATACTTCACAATTGTATTCTCTTCTCCCTAACAGACTAACAATCTGTGAAGGAAATTATTATAGGAGAAAGTGATTTTGGAAATGCTTAGCATGGATCCCAGCTGTGTAGGCCAAAAAAGAAAGATAAAAGAAAAAAGAGAGAAGTTGAAAAAGATTAGTCCATGAGAGGAATGATAGAAATGAAATAGAAATAAATGGAATACATGATAAAGGAAGAAAAGGATAGGGAAAATAAAAAAGCAGCTAGAATCAAAGCTGCTGGTCAGGGCTGGCTAGTTAGCTCACCTGGTTAGAGAGGGCATTATAATACCAAGGTCAAGTGTTCATATCCCCAGAGTGGCCAGCTGCAAAAAAAAAAAAAAAAAAAAGTTCTAATGTTCAAAGTGTTTAAAAACTAGAACAGATGATTCCATTTTAAAGAAATAAATTTGAAAGTCTAGTAACTCTTATAGACTTAAGAAGCCCTGTAGCATTGGAAGAAATTAAGATGAGTGAAGTTCAAGAGAAATGTAAAGGAAATTATTTTTTAAAAAAACTACAGAGTAAAGAAAATTAGCAGTCACAGGGCTTCCAGAATTAAAAGACAATTGGGAGGGTAAGAAAGCAGTGAGAGAAAAAAAGACCCCATATCGCAGTAGTTTTTGGAAACAATTTTGGGGGACAAGGGTCCAAATGAAATTCGCTTCCAACTTCATTACAAAAAAGAAAAGAGAGGGTAAGTTTGCTTGATTTTGAAGGGGCTGTGAAGATAGTGGGTGCTTTAAACTGAATTCAGTTTCGTTTATTAAAAAAAGGGATTATTTTTTCTACTTGTGTGGGGTCTCAGTTATCAGGTTGAAGGAGTACTAACTCCATTTTTTAAATCATCAACTACAAAAATTTATACATTGACATTTTTACATCAGCACGACCTCTATTTCACAGTTCACTCCATTGTTTTCCTACCCCTCTTTAACTACTTCTATTCCTTCTCATAATTTTTAGAGTTAAAAAAAAAAGCCTGCTGCAGACATACATACAAACACACACTTCTCTGTCAAATGGATTACCGAACCCAAACAGAAACAGAATAAAAGGATAGAGAACATATTAAATTCATCTTAGATTCATTAGAAAATTTGTATTAGATTTTCATTTCATTAGCTTTACTATAAGACCTTCTAGGTTCTGATCCTGTAGACAAGCTCTTATTTTGAGAGTATATCAGTCTCCTACAATGTTTTGTTCCCATGTTATTAAATGGATTAAGTTCACTGGAGTTTATTAGCCAGGAGGGGGAATTTTAATTTAATTCTCCTGGAAAATAGATGCAACTGGGTGTGGTTTTCTACATGACTCAAGAGAAGTTGCTGGTGTTGTAGTCTGCGGTTCTACGACACAGTGAGACAGAAGTTCCATGAGCAAGTTTTATCAAAGCGTTATCTTCCAGGGATCTGCTTCTGCCAGTAACTTGCCTTGGCCTCTTCGAGATTCTCTTCTCTAAAGGAATGGTGCATAAATGCAATCGGATTGGTGCCCTATCAGTCTCAAAGATTTGGAAGGTTATTAGAGCATTCGTGGCTTCAGGCGAGGTTGCCAACAATTTTATGTGCTTACTTTTTATCATATCACATACATTTACACATAAATGTGTAATACATTTTTCATGGATTTGAACATTGTGACAAAAAGCTTATTTCAGGGGGTGGTTTTCTGGCTAGAGCATAATTTGTAAGCCAATTCACTCATTGAGCATGAGAAAGTTAGAAATTCACCAGACTTTAGTTGAACATTTTTACATGTTCCCTAGAGTTAGTCTTTTCACATAGGCTCAACATTAAAGCTCAAACAGGCACCAAGTGACGTAAATTTTAAACCTGATTCTACTTAGAGAATGAGCTTGTGTGCAGCCTGCAAGAAACAAGGGAAGTTTACCCTTTAGCTGCTACTCCCTGCCCGCTCATTCTTCACAGGGGGAGACTTTCATCTGGCAGAAACACTTGTCTGTTTCTTTTCAAAATCAATTTCCCTCAGTGTCTTTCCCACCCTCATATTTATAATTACATCTGGTTCATTAAGACATGGAAATCAATAGAGGATGTGCTGTTTTCTCAGGAGGAAGGCAGCCCAGGGAGATGTGTAAACACTGTTCTGTCTCCAGGTTCCCACCTTGCCTTGCCTTGTGGTCAGGCTGTAAGAATTAACTCTTGGGTGTGTGTGTGTGTGTGTGTGTGTGTGTGTGTGTGTGTAGTACTCAATTTTTCCACTGAAAATTTGGCCTCTGTCCTTATGAATCATGACTCCTGGGATGAAAAATAAAATAATTTCTGTGGAGTTGTGATCTATGAGAGAAGGTGTTATATACAGTTAATACTGGGGATACAGGGCAGGCACACATTTTAGAAGATGCCTATATACTCATATCTTGTTAATTTCAGACACAGCTCTCGGGTGGAATAAGAACACCTGTAGGCCCACTTGCAATCCAAGAACTGTTGGACCACAGTTTGCTCAGCAATTCCCCCAAACATGCAGCCGATTATTTGATGATTGTTGGGGTGAATAGATGAATAGCCTTTGTCAAAGTCACCACCAACACTTCCCCCTACCACCTTCATGAGCTCAGGAGGAAGTTTGAGCTGGACTAAGGACTTTCTCCTCCAACCAGACTTAAGATAGATGAGAGAGAAAGAGAGACTGACAGAGAGATGGAGACACAGAGAGATCCCCTCCACCCTAAATTATGGGTGACTAGGAAATAGGTGTCACAAAATGCATATGATATTTATATTATTCTGGGTCCTTGCAGCTGTGAAGACAGACCCAGCAATGTACAGCTCTTAAAAATACACACCCTATGGGAGGGCAGGCCTAAGGTAACATTATTTTTATTCCAACCTTAGCTGTCCTGTGACCCAGGCTGAACATGATCCAAGAAATGTAGTTCACATTTATAACAGATTGGGGCCAAAGCTTCACATGCCCCAGTTCTGGCTTCTCTCTTTGAAGGTCTCTTTTCATATTCCTGTGTCCTGACCTCCGCTACCTCCCCTACTCCCCTGAGCCATCGCTACAACAGCAGGACCATGTCTTTCCACATGAAGTTCCAGTATCTTTTGTCCTGTGGAAGAGTGTTGCATACATCATGGCTTTGTTTCATTAAAATCTTGGATAAATACAGTGACACAGCTTTCTTGGATTGTATTGTGAGTGAGGGTAAACTCTCACAGACGTGTTACCCAAGACAGCCTCTGTTTTACACATGCGTGACAGCAGAACATTTGGACTGTGCTCCGAAATGTATAGCAAAACCCTGGATGCAAGTAAAGTTATTGGGATATGTGGGTTGAAGGAGGTTAAGGCTCCTTCTGCTTTCATAATGTAGACCAGACTTGAATCTATATGGCATTGCTGCAGCAATCATTGTGGTTTCACTCTCCAGCCTGATTTTAACATGGAAGGAGTGTTTCTTTTTCTGGGTGTGGCCTTCCTCTTTTCTGAATCCTGGGGCCTGCATTGCCTATGAAATAATTGAAAAGGTGGAATTGTTTCTATTTTGCTCAGTTTTCAAAGAGTTGAAGCTATCTAAAACCTGAAAAAGCCTCCTTGTTCTTATAAAATTGGCTTGTTTCAGGAAGAGCTGGGAATTTTCAGAAAAGGGTGTTAAAAAAAAAATTGGTACATGACAGGTAAAAGATATTGAGAGTCCAGCTTATGCTTGAGGTTTTCCCCTCCCTGGAGTCAAAGTGTCTACCACAAAAAACAGTCCCTTATTAAGTTAAATCTTTTTGATAGTATTTTCACCATAGTCCTAGCTATATCTACATATAACAAATAACTTTTAACAAGTCAAATCTCTTTGTCCCTCTCTTCTGTGCCCCAATATTTAAATAGGTAAAGGGGCTACAGGGACACTTCAGCAAAATTTATGAAGATTCTGTATAAACATAAAAAAGAAAGGTAATATATCTCCATAAAAATGGCAAGTCTGTTTTGCATACTTTCAAAAAAAAAAAGCTAATTACTCAATGTATAGTATATTCTAAATCAGAGTAATAAATTACAGGTTTTTTGAAACGCTGACAAAGCCATAGTTTCACCTAACTTTCTGTCATTGAGCTCATTCTGTCTCCCGGCCTTATGAACCCTTTCCTCACACAATCCTCGCTACTCTCCAGGGGGATGGGGGAAAGGGAAGAGGTGGTGGAAAGAAAGAGAGAGAGAATAGTTGAGAGAAGCAAAGTTCACAAAGTCAGGAGGAAAGAAGTGTGCAGTGGAATTGGGAGCATAGAGAGTGAAACTGATGCATGTGGAATCATGAGTCTTTAATAATGTTTTCTAAAGTTGGAAATAACATGGCAGTATAAGGATGTGTATAGAAATCTGTGATGAGTGCAGAAGAATTGGACAAAAAGGATTGGGGAGGCAAGAGAGCTCTCCAAATTGTCTTTGCTCACTCAACTCATCAGTGCCCTGGGAGGCACCGAAGTGTAGACTAATAGCTTGTTGGAACAGAAGAGGTTTTTATGCTTCAGCGTAAAGTAGTCCCCATGGGGGATATGTCCCAAGACCCCCTGTGGATGCTGAAATCACAGAGGATATTGAACCCTATAAATACTATGTTTTTTCTTATACATACATACCTGTGATAAAGTTTAATTTGTTAATTAGGCACAGTAAGAGATTAACAACAATGTCTAATAATAAAATAGAACAATTATAACAATATACTGTAATAAAAGTTATGTGACTTTGATTTCTCTCTCTCTCTTAAAATATCTTCTACTATACTCACCCTTCTTTTTGTGAGAAGATAAAATGCCTACGTGATGAGGTGAAGTGAGGTGAATGACCTTGGCACTGTCACATAGCATTAGGCTACCGTTTACCTTCAGATGCTTTTTGTGATCTTGGATATGGAGCCATGATGACGTCAGTGGTGGATGTCAGGAACAGACAATGTGACAGCTGATGGGCATATAATGTATACAACAGGATGTCCTGGACAAAAAGGGGTGATTCATGTCCCGGGTGGGACTGAGCAAGATGGGGTGAGATTTCACCACACTATCTCAGAACAGGGCATGATTTAAAACTTATGAATTGTTTATTTCTGGAATTTTTCATTTAATGTTTTCAGACCATGGTTGACTGCATGTGATTGAAACTGTACACTTCTTCCTAACCCTTACTCAATCTCTGGGGGTAAAAATGTCAAAATCTCCATTAGTCATTTTAGTCATTACAAAAAGTGTATTTATCGAGCTGCTTCGGTTCATTCTAAAGTTATCAAATGCCCTCAGAAATTTCCTGGTGAAGAAACAAAGTCCTGTGGTTTTAGATAAATGACTAAGGAAAAATGAAGATATGGCACATGGTGGACTCTCCATGTAATGACAGAAGTGGTCCAAAATCCATTTCAAGTCTCAGGGTTTAGAAAGATGTTGCAGCCTGCAAAATTCAAACAAGTGTTTTTTACATTTTTGGTGTTCTCTCACTAGGCTGGAAATGTGGCCATTCTAGAAGATGAAATAATTATTTGGTAAGAAGTCATTTTCTTTACCACAAAATTTAAGTCAACTGAAATTGTAGTTCTGTTTGTAAGGCATGGAATCCCTTTAACATACACGATGCTGGTTTTACTTGTAATATACACCAAGTATTTGGGTAACTTCATTCATCATATCCTGCTGCTATTTGCTACAGGATGGCAGCATTGAGTTGGAGTGTTTTAACTAGAACTGTGAAAACTTGAAAATGTTTGCCGGGTAAACACACTTCCTTTTCTCTTCATTAAGAATAGAAGGTGTTTGAGAGGAAAAAGAAAATGCTGATACTGGCCACACTTGGAAACCTGAGGAAGGAGCTCAATTTCTGATTATACCTAAATTACAAATATAACGATGCCTTTGTCAGTGTTGTTCTGAAAGAAGCATGTTCGAATGTGGTAACTTTGAAGGTCTAAGTCAAGAAGTTTGGACATCAGTTTATAGTTGTGTTAAACAAATCATTAGAGTTTTATCATCTGTTACAAGCACTGCCAAATATTTACTACCCCAAAATTTTCCTCAAAAACATGTGGAGAAAGAGATTTGGATGGTGAAAGTACATACATGATCCAGTGTAACTAACCTCTGTCCTTGGAATATTAAATAGATTCAGACCCACATTGAAGAGGTACCTAATTTACCCCTGTGTGCAAACACATTTATTCCCACCTGTTCATTCCTTCTTCTGGTAAAGTATATTGAATATTTGTGACATTTGTCAGGTGAAAAAATTGTGTGGAGGGGTGGAGGGGCTGCTGGAGAAGAGTCCTCTAATGAGGCAAGTAAGATTAGTTCTTACCCTGAAGGCTAGTAGTAAAGATAGATGTTGTATTAGTTTTCTAGGGCTGCCATAACAAAATACTACAGATTCAGTGGTTTAAAGAAGAGAAATTTATTTTCCCACCATTCTAGAGGCTGGAAGTACAAGATCAAGATGTCAGCTAGTTTGGTTTCTTCCGAAGCCTGTCTCCTGGGCTCGCAGATGTCCAGCTTCTGGCTGTGTCCTCACAGGGTCTTTTCTCTATGTGTGCCCACATTTCTGATGTCTCTCTGTGTCCAAATTTCTTCTTCCTATAAAAACACCAGTTAATTGGAATAGGGCCCACCCTAGCGAGATCACATTTTAATTTAATCACCTCTTTAAAGACTTCATCTCCATATACAATCATATGCTGAAGTATTAGGTGTTAGAACTTCAACACATGCATTTTGGGAGGGATGATACAATTCAGATCACAATAGATATGTGAACAGATAAATTAAAAAGTGCAACAAAATATTAGTGGTACAATAATACAAGACTGAACAGGGGATGGAAAAAAATCAGTTCTACCCGAAGACATCTGAAATGGTGAATTTTATTTTATTTTATTTTTATGTTCTTTGTATTATTATTTATTTATAGCAAGTATAGTTGTCAGGAGTGTAGTCTCTGCTTGAAAAATTTAAGGAGAAGAAGATGAAAACCCCAGGAGAGAATGAGATGATATATTCAAAGTGCTGAGAGAAAAAGAACTGCCAGCCATGAATACTATACCTTGCAAAGCTATCCTTCAGATATGAAAGAGAAACAGTGTCCTTCCCTGACAAACAAAAGCTGAGGGAATTCATCACTGCTAGAGTGGCCATGCAATAAATCTTAAGAGAGTCCTACATCTGGAGGCAAAAGGACAATAACTGTTATCATGAAAATGTGAAGGAATAAAACTCACAGGAAGTTAGGAAATGGACAGGTGAATTTTAAATCAACTTGGGAAGGCTGTTCAAGCAAGGGATGGGCATTAGGTGGGTGCTGTATGGAGTTGGGGAGAAGGAAGAATGTGTGGGAAAGCATATCAGGCACTGGAAGATGCATAAGTATGGGACGTGGAGTTGTAAAACAAGGTTTTATACAAGAAGGTCAGTCTAACAGGGCAAGAAAAAGATGTGATGGGAGACAGGCCTTGAGTGATAAGCAAGTGTCAGATCATGACAAGCCTCGTACTCAGGCAATATAGTCTTATGGTCATGAGATCATGTTCTAGAAGCAGGAAGACCTGCATCCAAGCTCTAGCTTTTCTACTTCCAAGATTTACCTTGTTCAAGTTAATATTTTTGACCTTCCATTTTCTTACCTATAACATATCTCTATAGCATAATATGAATAAGTAAATAAATAAATGTCAATCCCTGAGGCTGTTTGAGGATTAATTGTGCTTAGCCCAGTGTTTGGCACATACTAGCTACCGAAAACACACTAACTTGTCTTATTCTTTTATCAGCTAAGGATTTTGGACTTTATAGGCTATTTGGAGACAACAATGGTTTTTAAGTAGAGAGGTAGTATGATCAGATTTTAAAAATCATTCTGGTAACAGTGTGGATTATAAATCAATGAGGGGAAAGGCTGGAGGAAAGTGCCAATTTGAAAGCTCTTACATAATTCATGTAAGTGACCAAAGAGCATAAGCATAGGCAATTTGAGTCAGGAGAAGTAGAGGAAAATTCGTGAATAATATGAGATAAATGCAACGGAAGTTGGTTGGGGATTAAAAAGTAATAGAAATTTAGGATGACTTCCAGAGTTCTGGCTTAGAGGACTGGGTGATCTATCACTGAAGAGGGAACAGAATACAAGAGTCAGGTTTGGAGGGAGAGTTTGTGAATTGAGTTTTGGAAATGCCTGTCCACCATTCCACTAATGTCCTGCATCCCTTCTCACCAAGCATTGGTTCCATGGTTTTTCACCATAGGAAAACAGCAACCATAGTTAAAACCACATTCTCACCTCAGAAACTGGCTACAAAAAAACCCTGCAACCGTGCTGACAGGACTCACTTCAAGATTATGACCACAATCTCAAATGGGTATTGCCCAGAAAACTTATTTTACTTCTCCTGATAATTCACCTTCCACAACTATTGATCTTTCCCCAACTCCCCAATCCTCACTCAACTGATAAAACTTGTTCAATATTTTATTTAGAAATTAGAAGCAACCTGAAGTCTACATCCTCATCTTCCCACCAGCAAAACCATCCCCCTGCACCCTGTCACAGTGGACGCAGTGTCTCTTCTATTAAGACCAGCCCCTTCACTTGTGCACTGCATTCCCGTCCCTCTTACGTATGCAAAACCTTTGTCCCCACAGTCAATTCTTTCTTCTTTATCTTTAATTTCTTCTGTTCTGTTGGATGATTTCCATCAGCATATAAACATGATATAATACGTCTCATTTAAAAAAAAAAGAAGAAAGAAAATCTCTCCTTTGACACACCGGGTTTTTCTGTCACTTTCCACCCATTTTTCTGGTTTACTTTTAAGACAACTTCTTGGAAGTAATGTTTACATTGTTTCCTCCTCCTTTCACACCATTTTCTCACACCTTCCTGAACCTCCTTTCTAGTCTCCTTTGTTGACTTTCTTCCCTTCAGTCTGCAGAACTCTTTTCTTCAGTTCTACATCCTCTCCTTATGTTATTCATCCAGTCTCATCCCATTAAGTAACATCTTTCTTCAGACAAAGCTCTATCCTCAGCCTCTTCTTTGGGTTCCAGACTTGTGTATCCAATTGTCCATTCAACACATTAAACTTAGTAGGTGCAAAAGAGAATTCTTGACAGTCCCCTGCTCCACGTTCAGCTTTCCCCCACCTTAGTAAAACATGCCATCATTCACCCAGATGCTCAGGCAATGCTGGAGTCATCTTTGACTCTTCTCTTTCCTAAACACCCGGTGTCCAAATCCAGCAACAAGGTCTATCTTCTCTACCTTCTTGAATTAAACCACTAGACATGAAACTGATACAGAATTACTAACAGTTGGAAAACAGACTATGTGAAGTGCTTCAGCGATGGGGAAGTTGCAAGGAGGTACCTGAATATCGAGGTAACAAATTAAATGACAGTAATGTTGGTCTACTAGATGGGTTTTCTTTGTTCTCTTCACCCCCACAGGTGTTTTAGTGATTGGATGTGAAAGGAAATCACAAACTAAATTTATAATTGTGAAATTGTAATTCAGTGGTGAGACAGAGACCATGAATTTATTAGCTTGTATTTTTATGTTGAGCTATTTCTCTAATTGTTGTTTTATCATGTTTTAATTTAAGAGAGCATTTTCTGCAAAATATAACATGCAAACAGCTAGGTAGTAGAAAATGCACAGTGTTGCCTTGGAATTTGAAAAAGGAGATAATATATGAATGCTTTGACTCCTGAGGGACAAAGAGTATTTGGACAAATAGTTCCAAAGGGAGTGAGGATGTCTGTTTTAGACACCCAGGCAAAGAATAAGACCCCAGAGTACAAGCTAGCAACCACCATCATCAGATCCCCAGACAACCCATATACTCACTTATACACAGTCCCAATGTTTCCAGGTTAGTGGCATGGCCAGAAAAGAGAGAAGAGACCATTTCCAGTTCAGAGATTACAGTGGGAAACTGTTTAAGTACAAGCTACTGTCAACTGTTGCTACTTTCTGACGAAGGGGGAAAAATCAGCTTTATGTCAGCACCATAATCTTTATAATCTTCCCATGCTCTGATACATCTATGCCAGTACAAGAAATAATCTTGTTGCTCTCTGATTACACGGTCTCTCTCTCTCCCTCTCCCCTTTCTTCCTCCATTCCTCCTTCTCTTCCCTCCCTTCTCTTTCCATTTATTTATCTAATTGTAATTTATTTTTTTTTCACTTAACAAATATTTATTGAGCATACACTATTTGCAAAGTACTATGTTAAAAATGAAGATTATTATGGCAAGACTTGATCCTTATTAAACTTCTTTTTTTAAAAAATTTTATTTTGTCGATATACATTGTGGCAGATTATTGTTGCCCCTTACCAAAACCTCCCTCCCTCCTCCCTCCCCCCTCCCCCCCACCAATGTCCCCTCTGTTTGCTTGTCGTATCAACTTCAAGTAATTGTGGTTGTTATATCTTCTCCCCCCCCCCATTTTGTGTGTGTGTGTGTGTGTGTGTGTGAATTTATATATTAATTTTTAGCTCCCACCAATAAGTGAGAACATGTGGTATTTCTCTTTCTGTGCCTGACTTGTTTCACTTAATATAATTCTCTTGAGGTCCATCCACGTTGTTGCAAATGGCAGTATTTCATTCGTTTTTATAGCTGAGTAGTATTCCATTGTGTAGATGTACCACATTTTCCGTATCCACTCATCTGATGATGGACATTTGGGCTGGTTCCAAATCTTGGCTATTGTAAAGAGTGCTGCGATGAACATTGGGGAACAGGTATACCTTCGACTTGATGATTTCCATTCCTCTGGGTATATTCCCAACAGTGGGATAGCTGGGTCATATGGTAGATCTATCTGCAGTTGTTTGAAGAACCTCCATACCATTTTCCATAGAGGCTGCACCATTTTGCAGTCCCACCAACAATGTATGAGAGTTCCTTTTTCTCCGCAACCTCGCCAGCATTTATCGTTCAGAGTCTTTTGGATTTTAGCCATCCTAACTGGGGTAAGGTGGTATCTCAGTGTGGTTTTGATTTTCATTTCCAGGATGCTGAGTGATGTTGAGCATTTTTTCATATGTCTGTTGGCCATTTGTATATCTTCCTTAGAGAAATGCCTACTTAGCTCTTTTGCCCATTTTTTAATTGGGTTGCTTGTTTTCTTCTTGTAAAGTTGTTTGAGTTCCTTGTATATTCTGGATATTAATCCTTTGTCAGATGTATATTTTGCAAATATTTTCTCCCACTCTGTTGGTTGTCTTTTAACTCTGTTAATTGTTTCTTTTGCTGTGCAGAAGCTTTTTAGTTTGATATAATCCCATTTGTTTATTTTTCCTTTGGTTGCCCGTGCTTTTGGGGTCGTGTTCATGAAGTCTGTGTCCAGACCTATTTCCTGAAGTGTTTCTCCTATGTTTTCTTTAAGAAGTTTTATTGTTTCAGGGTGTATATTTAAATCCTTAATCCATTTTGAGTTGATTTTAGTATACGGTGAGAGGTATGGATCTAGTTTCATTCTCCTGCATATGGATATCCAGTTATCCCAGCACCATTTGCTGAAGAGGCAGTCCCTTCCCCAGTGAATAGGCTTGGTACCTTTGTCAAAGATCAGATGGCAGTAAGTGTGTGGGTTGATTTCTGGATTCTCTATTCTATTCCATTGGTCAGTGTGTCTGTTTTTATGCCAGTACCATACTGTTTTGGTTATTATAGCTTTGTAGTATAGCTTAAAGTCAGGTAGTGTTATGCCTCCAGCTTTATTTTTTTTTGCTCAGCATTGCTTTGCCTATGCGTGGTCTTTTATTGTTCCATATAAATGACTGGATAGTTTTTTCCATTTCTGAGAAAAATGTCTTTGGAATTTTGATGGGGATTGCATTGAATTTGTATATCACTTTGGGTAGTATGGACATTTTCACTATGTTGATTCTTCCAATCCAAGAGCATGGGATATCTTTCCATCTTCTTGTATCCTCTCTAATTTCTCTCAGCAGTGGTTTGTAGTTCTCATTATAGAGATTTTTCACCTCCTTGGTTAACTCAGTTCCTAAGTATTTTATTTTTTTGGTGGCTATTGTAAATGGGCAGGCTTTCTTGATTTCTCGTTCTGCATGTTCACTATTGGAGAAAAGAAATGCTACTGATTTTTGTGTGTTGATTTTGTATCCTGCTACTGTGCTGAAATCATTTATCAATTCCAAGAGTTTTTTTGTAGAGGTTTTAGGCTGTTCAATATATAGGATCATGTCATCTGCAAAAAGGTTCAGTTTGACTTCATCTTTTCCAATCTGGATGCCCTTTATTTCCTTCTCTTCTCTGATTGCTCTGGCTAGTACTTCCAACACTATGTTGAATAGGAGTGGTGAGAGTGGGCATCCTTGTCTAGTGCCTGTTCTTAAAGGAAAAGCTTTCAGCTTTTGCCCATTCAGTATGATATTGGCAGTGGGATTGTCATATATGGCTTTAATTATGTTGAGATACTTTCCCTCTATACCTAACTTATAGAGGGTCTTTGTCATGAATGAGTGCTGAACTTTATCAAATGCTTTTTCAGCATCTATAGAGGTGATCATATGGTCCTTGTGTTTGACTTTATTAATACGGTGTATCACATTTATTGATTTGCATATGTTGAACCAACCTTGCATCCCTGGGATGAATCCCACTTGATCGTGGTGAATAATTTTACGTATGTTTTGCTGTATTCTGTTTGCTAGTATTTTAGTGAGGATTTTTGCATCTATATTCATCAGGGATATCAGCCTGTAGTTTTCTTTTTTGGTTATATCTTTACCTGGTTTTGGTATCAGGATGATGTTTGCTTCATAGAATGAGTTTGGGAGATTTGCGTATGTTTCAATCTTTTGGAATAGTTTGTAAAGAATCAGTGTCAATTCCTCTTATCTAATTATAATTTAAATGTCAAAGTGCACTTTGAAATTATTAAAGCAGAAATCTTCTAAATACTATCCAGAATATAGCTATCCTTGCTAATTCTATTTATTTACTTTTTGGTTTTGTTGATATTTTATTTTATTTCACTTATCAATTATTATTTAAAATATTTTAACATTTACTTGTACATATTTAATTTAATTAATTTATTATTATTCAAAATATTTTAACATTTACTTGTACATATTTGTAGGGTACAGTATGTTGTTTCAATACACACATATACTGCACAATGATTGACTTAGGGTAGACAGCATAGTTTTGTGACCATTAGTTCACCACTTTTCCTCCTTCTCACCCCTCATCTTCTAATAGCCATTATTCTACTCTATTTCTATGCGAACCACTTTAAAAAAAAAAAAACTGGACTTCACATATCAGTGATACCATGCTGTATTTGTCTTTTTTTTTTTTTTTGACCAGTAAGGGGATCACAGCCCTCAGCTCAGTGTCATCTGCACCACGCTCAGCCAGTGAGCACACCGGCCATCCCTATATAGTATCCGAACCCGTGGCCTTGGCACTACCAGTGCTGCACTCTCCTGAGTGAGCCATGGGGCCGGTCCACTGTATTTGTCTTTTTGTGCCTGACTTATTTCACTTAACATGATGTTTTCTAATTCCATCCATGTTGCTGCAAATGATAGGATATCATTGTTTTTGTTTGTTTGTTTGCTTTTTGTTTTGTTGTAGCTGGGTAGTATTTCAGTGTGTATATATACCACAGGTTTTTTTTTTAGTCCATTCATCTGTTGATGGACATTAAGGTTGATTCCATCTCTTGGCTATTGTGAATAGTGCTGCGATGAACACAGGAGTACTGTTGTCTTTTTGATATGTTAATTTCATTTCCTTTGGGTACATACCCAATTGTGGGATAGCTGGGTCATAGTGTAAATAAATTTTTAGTTCTCTAAGGAACCTCCATTCTGTTTTCCACAATGGCCATACCAATTTATACTCCCACCAACAATGTAGGAGAGTTCCCTTTTCTCTGCATCCTCTCCAGCATTTATTATTTTCTGTTTTGTTGATAATATTATTTTTTGTTCTAACTGGAGTGAGATGATATCTCATTGTGGTTTTAGTTTGCATTTCCCTGATGATTAGCTAATTTTCAAGGCTTTCTCTTCAAGAAAGTCCTCAACAAGTTTAGTTGCCTGCTGATTCTTATACCTGTTTGTTAAAGGTTTTAGGGTGAAGGAAGAAAGGGGAAAATTGTGGAATATTTTTAATGTAATAAATTGACTTTAAAAAAATTTATTTTAACCAGCCAAGCTTCTAAGAAAAATGAGATAGCATTTTATAGTAGGCAATAAATTACATTATTTCCTCTGGTGTTTCGTGTGATAATCACATTACTCCTCAGCAACTCTCTAGGTATTCATATAGCTGCAAGGTGTAATTCCATAGCAGTTTAGATGCTCCACTGCAGTTTATAGTAACATGAATTAATATCCATTTACTATGAAGTGTTAATGAGAAAAATCCACACGGGGGCTTTGTGTAGTACTTTGTTCTTATACTTTAGGGAAAAAAGAAAACTTTGCACAAACTACCATATTCTCTAGTTATTCACAGTTAAAAATTATTTCACTACCACTTTGCAGGCAAATAATCTGAGGTTACCATAGGTTGAGGACACAATAACAAATGATGAAATACTGGAGACTTGGTAAAATCTCTCAATTGGTCAAATCAGTCAAATAGCTGAGAAGGAGCAAAGCAGACTAGATAAAATGTTTCCTGGATATATTTGATCACAGTTACTTTCGGCATATTTTTTAAAACTTTTGATGCTTCTAGCATTGTATTCAGTAGCCAACAGTTCCTCCCTCTACATTTCTACCCCATTGTCTGACACCACACTTGTGACTTGGTTTGGCCAATGGAATATGAATAGAAGTGACAACATGCTTTTTCTTTTCTCTCTGTCATGAGCCCAGCAGGCCCATACTGAGACACTCAATCAGCCTGGGTCACTGGATAAATAAGAGATGGAGCAGAGATCTTCCAGATGGGCTAACCCACAGTGAATGTGGAATGGGGGCAAGCAACAAGCGTGTTGTTTAAGTGACAGATGTTTTGGAGTCATTCATTACTGCATCATAATGTAGCATAAAGTACACAATACACACTATTTTTTTTTTTTTGTCTTTTTTTTGTGACTGGTAAGGGGATCGCAACCCTTGGCTTGGTGTCGCCCACACTGCACTCAGCCAGTGAGTGCACCGGCCACCCCTATATAGGATCCAAACCCGCGGCGGGAGCGCTGCTGGGCGCCCAAGCGCTACACTCTCCCAAGTGCGCCACAGGGCGGGCCCACAATACACACTATTTTAAAGCGGTAAAAATTTTCTCCATCTGAAAAATAAAGAGAGGATTTAGGTAGCAATCATGTTATTCTACTTACAACACCAAAGGTCACAAATCTTTATAAAATTTAGCTGCCAGGGAAAACCTTCCTAATATTTCCAAGATTACAGATTTCCTTTTGGCAATCTGTGACTTTTAATCTTTATTTCAACCACATTGTAAAAGGAATACAACTAATTGATAGTTGTGATGTTATCTGTGGTAAAATGTTGAATGTACCTTAGAACTTGAAATTAGATTTTTGTGTTAACAATGGGATTCACAAAGAGATTTCATTTATTTGCATGAACAAAGAACTGAACATTGGGGCAATTTAATTCACCTTTTAGCTAAAGATAGTGATTAAAAACTAAAAGAAGGCAAAATAAGATTATTAAGATTCTCAAAAGGGAATAAGCTTCTTCGTGTTATTCTGGATGCATAATGTTGGGTGTGTCTTTTATGATAAAATTGTACCATAAAGTTTTATGTCTTTTAAAAATCTTATATGCTTTTTCTACCTAATAATGGAGACTTACACTAATTTTTGAGTTAGTTGAAAAGGTTACTAAAAAATACCTATTTCATTGTACTCCCACAAGGATGTCTTCTGAGACAAGTTACCCAAACTTATCCAATTTGGCAGCCAGGATGCAAATTTTCTGAGCAGTTTCTGGAGAAATAGTTATCCAGGAGATAAATAGTATTCTAATATTTGGTGCTATGTCAAGATATATAGGCTCTGTTTTTGGCCACTTTTGCTGAGTGAAGGGAAATCTACTACCTCAATGGAGTGACCAGTGTGGACAGTGAGTTGCTGCTGCAGCAATCAAAGCCTGGGCTTGCCACTTGCCATCCTTCAGATTTATCATTCTTTTTTATTAAGCTCAAGCTGTTTTTCAAGGAAATCAAACAAATATAGATTTTATCACTACTGAGGAGATGACTATAGAATGGTGGTCTGTCTTTCATAGAAAGAAACTGTAAATATGAGTTACTTCCCACCCTTTCCCCCCAAACCTAATCCTATAATATCCCTGAAGCCTGGAAATCAATCTCTGCTTTTGCATCAACAGACATGGAGAACTTCTCCTCTGTCTGCACAGCTGTAGCTATTAGAAAGAATATCCCTGCACTTAACTATAATCTGGCTTTCTCTTGTTTACACTCTGTTTTAGTCCGTTTTGTCTTGCTATAACAGAAATACCTGAGACTGGGTAATTTATAAAGAACAGAGGTTTGTTTGGCTTATGTTTCTGGGACAGCTGCATCAGGCACGGGCCTCGGGCTGCTTCTACTCATGGCGGAAAGTGGCAGGCAGCCAGTAGGTACAAGCAGATCACATGGTGAGAAGAAGCAAGAGAGAGAGAGAAGGTGCCAGGGTCCTTTAAACAATCAGCTCTTGCGGGAACTAATAGAGCGAGAACTCACTCACTACCCCCCTCCCCCAGGGAGAGCATTAATGCATTCATGAGGGATCTGCCCCCATGACTCAATCAGTTTCCAACACTGCCACGTTGGAGATCAAATTTCCACATGAGTTTTGGAGGGGACTGCACATCCAAACTCCATCACACTCCTTGACCCTAGATTTATCCCTAGGGTCATACTGAGTAAGTGTGACCCCTCTTCCACGTGAAAGAACTGAAATACTTTCTCCTTGCCCCAAAACAAGTCTTCCGTTTTTTGAACAAAAAAGTCAGTATCCTTTTACCATTACTCCAGGATTTCTAATTCATTTTCCATTTTGACACTCTTCCTAGAACACACTAAGGTTTAACACCATTTCTCTTAAAATAGGAGTCTAATAGAAGTCTACTGGCTCCTTGTGCTGAGCCCAATATCTGAAAAATGCCAAGAAAAACACGCCATCAGCCTCTCACTGTAGGTATTTCACCAGTGGGCCTTGTGAACAACCACACCACATTAATGATCCATTAGTAAAGGATAATATAATGTTTATCAAGGAAATTCTTTAAACCCAGTTTTTATGTGTAGCTCCTAAACCTCCTTTGTTCTAGGGGAATATTTGGGACCTAAGATTCAAATCTTATTTAATGAGATTAAACTTTACCTTGCTAACATGGTTGAAAACATCAAAACAGACTGAGTACATAATGATAATTCCCACCAACGAAAGGTCATTTGAAGATAAGCTTTAGGTATTATGTAATTTAATGGGATTGTGGAGGGGAAAGCATTGAGAGCTGTTACCACAAAAGGGTTGCTCCATCCTTGTTCAAATCCCTTGTCCCCAATATAAACAAAAGCTGTATGGACTTCTGTCTGTTCACTCTACTTCCATGAAACAAGACATGTAAACGTCTGTTACGTCATCTTCTCAATTCAGACAAGGACCTTCTAGCAGCAGCAGCAGCAGCAGCAGCAGCAGCAGCAGCAGCAGCAGCAGCAGCAGCAGCAGCAGCAGCAGCAGCAGCAGCAGCAGCAGCAGCAGCAGCAGCAGCAGCAGCAGCAGCAGCAGCAGCAGCAGCAGCAGCAGCAGCAGCAGCAGCAGCAGCAGCAGCAGCAGCAGCAGCAGCAGCAGCAGCAGCAGCAGCAGCAGCAGCAGCAGCAGCAGCAGCAGCAGCAGCAGCAGCAGCAGCAGCAGCAGCAGCAGCAGCAGCAGCAGCAGCAGCAGCCCCTCTACCACAAAGAAAAAGATGAGATTTTATTCTAAAAATACTCCTTACCATCTCATTTCTTACAGAAATATGTAGATAGTGACTGTGATATTGGAAACATGACAGTCCCCTCAATGTGAGCTGAATTAATTGATTTATTAGGAGGAAAATAGCTATGTGGGCTGGTCTAAATTGGCTTATTAAGGATTCAGTTGCACTAATTGCTTGCATAGTGGGCAAAGGAACAAAAGGAGGAGGAGGAAAGAAAGAGAGGCAAGTGCCTTCAGAGGTATCCTTGCTAACCAGTCCACAGTGAGGGGAATACCCTGTACCTCAGTGGCTTTGTAAAGATACTAGGTTCCTGCCAGGACACAAGGATTTGGAATATCGTGTTAACTCAAATAAATCCCAAAGAAAAATCGTATTGTGTTAGAACTAGAGTCACTTGATCTATCCTGCCTGAACAGATATTTGAGCACAAACACTGAAAAGAAATGAGGCTCTCTTTTTTCACTTATAGGAAACTAGGTTCTTTGAGATGAAAAGAACTCTGGCTCTGAGTGGAGGGAAACCAGGAAAAGCATGGGGAGACTAGGCAGAGTGTCAGAGCAAGTTCAGATTTTCCCCAAGGCACTGAGATTAGGGAGAAGCCAAAGATGGTCTAGTCATGGTTCAGAGCATAGATTTTGGAGCCAGAAAGAACTGATTTTGAGTTTCTGTTCTGCCAGTTTTCCATCTGTGTGTTCTTAAGCAATTTACCTAATTTTCCTGAGCTTCAGTTTTCTTCTCTGAGGATTAAAACAATGCCTACCTCACAGAAATTTTCTGAAATGCATACGAGAGAATATATGAAGGTGGTTTTTATAGTGCCTAGCACATAACAAGCATTCGATAAGTAAAACCTTTTCTTAAAAAATGCCTCCATGACTGTCAGGAAAACAATTCTATATAATCCACTCTAGAATCTCTTCCAAGTCCAAAAATCTATTAGTCTCCATCTGTACAGTGCAGTTCATTAGAATCACAGAATGTTTGAGTGAAAAGGGATCTTAGAGATCTATTTCAACCTTCTTGCATTACATATGAAAAAATTAAGGTTCAGACCAAAGATTTAGTGCCTCATCCAAAGTCCCCCTAAAAGAATTCTTAGCAAGAGAAGGTGAATCTTAAATTTAAGTGATTAAAATTATATTTAGAAAAATATTTTACATGTACCATGTACTTCAGCTTTTTTCTACAGAGTTCTGCAAACATCAGTCCATTAAGGTGCAAGTCACCATGGTGCGGTAGGTAAGTACTCATTCTCATTACCTAATAAATATTAAGCTCCACAAGCAAAATTCAGTACATTAAAAAATAATCCTTGCTTCAGTGAAGTTTGCTTATAGATCTTCCTAGATAACTTTGCCTTCTTCCCCCTCCTGTCCTGTCCTACCAGTACTTATCTCTATGTAAATGAGTCTCAGTGTCACTGGGGTTGATAGCCTTTGTGAGGACTGATCATCTGTTGTGCACTTTCACTGTTGGTTCAGGACCTTAGGTGGGAGGCTAGACTCTGTGGCCTTGTGTTTAGCTGTGAGTTTGCACTGCTCACCTGTAATTACTGGACCTTGTGTAACTGTGTAAATGGACTCTAGAGTAATGTTTGCTGATACATCATCCTCTTCAGGACTTCTATGTCCATTTAGGAAATTGCCTCTTCCTGGTGCATCAGGTCCATTGTGCTATTACAGTATTTAAACATAACCCGAGGAGTTATTACTCTCTCTCTATTGAGAGCAGAATATTTTTAAAGGCATCTGATGATGGCAGGAAGTATTTCAGACAACACCAGGCAAATATCTTGAATGAAGAGGACCAAGGGAAGTTGTGGAAAGTTCGTCCACAGGACCATAAAAGCAGCTTCATGCACATCTTTTCGTGCGTTGGTTTATAAGCAGCCTTTTGAGAGGCAGAGGGTGGATGGTTCCGTCCATGATAATCACACGACATGTTATAATATCCCTACGTAAACCAAACTATGACTTTAAAATAATTTTCATCCCCTTTCTCACACTGAAGACAAATATGTCAACCACATCCTCCCCAGATAGTCTCCTTCCTTTTCTGAAGAAAAAGAACATGAGAAAAAATGACATTTTTTTCCCTCAGAGAAAAGGGCCTCTCTGTAAATGAAGTAGACTAGAAAGGAAGGTAGTTATTATGTAAGATCTCTCTCCCAGGAGAGAGAACATGAAGGCCTTGGCCCCCATATTGCTACTGTAGGAATCCAACGGAGACTCAAGTCTGGTGACCCTGACTCATGAGCTCCTGGTGTCTGGGAATGTATTGCAGGAATAATTAGAACAGAAAATGAAGGCTGGGTTTGATTCAGGGATTATAGGGGGTTAGAAATAAGCCAGTGTTTATGTTGCCTTCAAAGAGCTTAATAGCTATAGTGCTTAAACTTTTGTGTTTGTTTAAAAAATGTCAGAGAACAACATTTTTTAGCTTTCCTTCCCTAGTAACTGTTGGTGGTTTCAAATCCCTTCATGAATGCGTTATGGAAAACTGGGACAGAGTTTTCCCCTTGTTAGCCAAATGTATGCCTGCTGAGGTTTTATGTTAGAAAATAAGATTTTTTTTTTTAAAGGAAATGTACAGTTGAAACCTAAACCATCAAACACAAAATTGTACAGCCCGGAAATGTATGCCTGTACCTACTTTTTGGCCAAACTCTCCTCTACCTTTCATTTAATTTACGGACAGACTATTTTATCAACACAAAAATATGAGTCAATTATCATAGCTGTCCTTCTACCTCAAAGGATGACTGGGAGTTGATAGAAATATAAGTTTAGCAGATTTTATCATTTAAGAGAAGAGATTGACATCATGTTTTAAAATTTTTTATTGATACTTTCATTGTGGTAAAATATATGTAACACAAGACTTACCATTTTGACCATTTTTAAACAAACAATTCTGTGGAAGTGATTACATTCATTATGTTGTTGTGACCACCATCTCTATCTATTTCCAAAATTTGTTGTCATCTTAAACATAAACTCTGTATCCATTCAGCAATAACTTCCCCTTATTCCTTCTCCCAGTTTCTGTTAATATCTAGTTTACTTATGTCTCTAAATTTTTTTCTTTGCAACTTTTTTTCTTAATAGTCTCATGATTATCGTGTTTATTTATGGAGTACAATGTGATATTTGGGTACATTTGCACACTGTGCAGTGATCATATTAGGATAATCAGCATAACCATCACCTCAAACATTTGTCACCTCTTTGCAGTGGGAACATTCAAAATCCTCTCCACTAGCTACTCGAAGTTATTCAATAATTTGTTGTTTACTGGAGTCTCCCTATGGTGCTGTGGAACACTAGATCTTATTCTTCCTATCCAGCTACAATTTTGTATACATTCACCACACTCTTCCTATCTCTCCTACCCTCCTCCTCTTACTGGTTTCTAGTAACCACTATTCTACTTTCTACTTCTATGAGATCAACTATTTTAGCTTCCACATATGAGTGAGAACATGTGGTATTTCTCTTTCTGTGCCTGGCTTATTTCACTTAATGTAATTTTCTCTAAGCTCATACATGTAGCTGCAAATGGCAAAATTTTTCTTTTTTGTGGCTGAGCACTATTCCATAGTATATATACATACCACATTTTCCTTATCAGATCATCCATTGATGCACATTTAGGTTGGTTCCATATCTTAGCTAGTGTGAATAGAACTTCAATAAATACGGAAATGCAGGCATCCCTTCAACATGTTGATTTCTTTTTCTTTGGTTAAATAGCCAGTAGTGGGATAGCCGGATCATATGGTAATTTTATTTGTACTTGCTTGTGGAACCTCCATACTCTTTTCCATAATGGCTGTAATAATTTGCAATCTCACCAACAATGTATAAAATTCACCTCTCTCTGCATCCTCACCAGCATTTATTTTCTGTCATTTTGATAATAGTCATTCTAAGTGGGGTGAGATGATATCTCCTTGTCATTTTAATTTGCATTTTTCTGATGATGCTGAGCATTTTTTCATATACCTGTTGGCCATTTATATGTCTTCCTTTGAAAAATGTCCATTCAGCTCATTTGCCCATTTTTAATCAAATTGTTTGTTTATTCTACTATTGAGTTGTTTGAGCTGCTTGTGTATTCCAGATATTAATCCTTTGTTGAATGAATACTTTGCAAATATTTTCTCCCATTCTGCAGGTTGTCCCTTTGCTCTACTGATTGTTTCCTTTGCTGTGCAGAAGCTTTTTAGTTGGATATAATCCCATTTATTTATTTTTGCTTTTGTTGCCCACATTTTTGAGGTCTTATTCATAAAGTCTTTGTCTAGTTCTACATCCTGAAGTGTTTTCCCTGTGTTTTCTTCTAGAAGTTTTATAGTTTTGGCTCTTACATTTAAGGCTTTAATCTATTTTATGGTGATTTTTGTATATGGTGAGAGATAAGGGTTTAGTTTCATTCTTCTGCATATGGATCTCCAGTTTTCCCAGCACCGTTTATTGAAAAGTCTGTCCTTTCCCCAGTACATGTTCTCAGATTTATTTCTGGGTCCTCTATTCTGTATCATTGGTCTTTGTGGCTTTTTTGTGTGTGTGCCAGGTCTATGCTGTTTTGATCACTATAGCTTTGTGGTATATTTTGAAGTCAGGGAGTGTGATACTCCCTGTTTGTACTTTTTGCTTAGGATTTCTTTGGCTATTCAGGGAATTTCGTTGTTCTGTATAAATTTTAGGATTTTTTTTTTCTATTTCTGCTTAGTATGTTATTGGTAGTTTGACGGGAATTGCTTTGAATCTGTAGACTGCCTTGGGTAGTATGGTCATTTTGACGATATTGATTCTTCCAATTCATAAATATGGAATGTCTTTTCATTTGTTAATGTCTTCTTCAATTTCTTTAAACAATGTTTTATAGTTTTCCTTGTAGAGATCTTTCACCTCCTTGGTTAGATTTATTCTTATTATTTTATTTTTGTTGTTGTTGTTGTTGCTATTGTAAATTGCATTGCTTTCTTGATTTTCCTTTTCCACTAGTTCACTGTTGGTGTATAGGAATGCTACTAAATTTGTATTCTGCAACTTTAATGAATTTGTTTATCAGGTCTAGGAGTTTCTTGATAGTCTGTATGTTTCTCTCTATATAAAATCATGTCATCTGCAAACAGACAACTTGACTTCCTCCTTTATAATTTTGATGCCCTTAATTTCTTTTCTTATTTCTTTTTCTTTTCTTTTTTTTTTTTTTTTTTTTTTGCTTAATTGCTCTGGCTAGGACTTCCAGTACTATGTTGAACAAAAGTGGCAAGAGTGAGCATTCTTATCTTGTTCCAGTTCTTAAGTGAAAAACTGAAAGCTTTCTTAGGTTCAGTATGATGTTAGCTGTGAGTTTGTCATACATGGTCTTGATTGTGTTAAGACACTTTCCTTCTATAACTAATTTGTTGAGAGTTTTCATCATGAAGAGATGTTGAATTTTATCAAATGCATTTTCTGCAACTATCAAAATGATTATATATTTTCTCTTTTATTCTCTTGAGTTGATGTATCACCTTTATTGATTTACATGTGTCAAACCATCCTTGCATCCCTAGAATAAATCCCACTTGATCATTGTATGTAATCTTTTTGATGTGCTGTTGTATTTGGTTTGCTATATTTTATTGAGGAGTTTTGCATCTGTGTTCATCAAGGATATTGGCCTGTAGTTTTCTTTTGTGTTGTGTCCTTGTCTGGTTTTGATATCAGGGTAATGCAGGCTTCATAGAAGAAGACTGAAGAATTCCACCCCCTTCAATTTTTTGAAATACCTCTGGAAGTATTGGTATTAATTCTTCTTTAAATATTTGGTAGAACTCTGCAGTAAAGTCATCTGCTCCTGGGCTTTTCTTTGTTCAGAGAGTTTTTGTTACTGATTCAACCAGATTTTTGTTATTAGTCTGTTCATTTTTTTTTTTTTTTTTTTTTTTGTCTTTTTTGTCTTTTTTGTGACCGGCACTCAGCCAGTGAGTGCACCGGCCATTCCTATATAGGATCCAAACCTGCGGCGGGAGCGTCACTGCGCTCCCAGCGCCGCAGTCTCCCAAGTGTGCCACAGGATCGGCCCCTGTTCATGTTTTTTATACTTGGTTCAATCTTGGTAGGTTGCCAGGAGTTTATCCATTTCCTCTAGGTTTCAAGTTTATTGGCATATATTTATTTATAATAGTCTGTAATGGTCCTCTGTATCTCTGTAGAATCATTTGTAATGTCTTTTTTCATTTTCGATATTTTTTATTAGGATCTCCTCTTTTCTTGGTTGGTTAGCTAATGGTTTATCAATTTTGAAAACCAACTTTTCATTTGATTGATCATTGATCGATATTATATTTTTGGTCTCAATTTCATTTATTTCTGTTCTAATTTTCATTATTTCTTTTCTTCTACTTATTTTGGGGTTTTTGTTTCTTGCTTTTCTAGTTCCTTAAAATGCTCTGTTTAGTTATTTATTTGAAATCTTTCTCTTTTTTTTTTTAACATATACATTTATTGCTATAAACTGCCTTGGTTGTATCCAATATGTTTTGGTATATTGTGTTTTGCCCTCATTTGTTTCCTGAAATTTTTTAATTTCCTTTTTAATATCTTCTTAAACCCATTTGTCATTCAGGAGTATGTTGCTTAAATTCCGTGTATTTGTATAGTTTTTTGAAAGTTCCTCTTGCTGTTGATTTCTAGTTTTATTCCATTGTCGTCAGAAAAAATATTTGATATGATTTTGATTTTTTTGAACTTGTTGAGACTTCCTTTGTGACCTAGCATATGGCCAATTCTGGACAATGGTCAATGTGCTGACAAAAAGGATGTGTATTCTGTAGCTGTTGGACAAAATGATCTGTAAATGTCTGTTAGGTCCATCTGGTCTATAGTGTTGTTTAAATCTGATATTTCTTGTTGATTTTCTGTTTCAATGATCTGTTCAATGCTGAGAATGGGGTGTTATAGTCCCCAGCTACTATTGTTTTGGTCTCTATCTCTCCCTTTAGATCAGATAATATTTGCTCTATATATCTCGGTACTCTGGTGTTGGATGCATATATATTTATAATTATTATATCCTCTTGCTGTGTTGATCCCTTCTTCATCTCTTCATATAGATTTTGATTTAACATCTGATTGTCTGATGTAAGTATAACTATTCCTGCTCACTTTTGTTTTCCATTTGCATAGAATATCTTTTTCCAATCTTCACTTTTGGTCAGTGTGTGTTTTTATAGGTAAGGAGTGTTTCTGGTAGGCAGCAATCCCCCCCCCCCCCATTCTGCCAGTCTATGACTTTGAATTAGGGCATTTAATCTATTTACATGCAGGGTTATTATTAATATGTGAGGTCTTACTCCTGTCATTTTGTTGGTTGTTTTATGACTGTTTTATACATCATTTGTTTCTTTCTTTCCCTCTTATTATCATTGTGGTTTGGTGGTATTCTGTGTTGATAAGTTTGATTCCTTTCTCTTTCTAATTTGTGTATCTGCTCTACCAGTAAGTTTTATATTTGGGAGTGTTTTCATGATGGCTATTATTGTTCTTTATCTTCTAGATGTAGGACTTCCTTAAGTATTTTTTGTAAGGCTGATCTAGTGGTGATGAATTCCCTTAATTTTTGCTTGTCTGAAAAAGACTTTATTTCTCCTTCATTTCTGAAGGATATCTTCACTGGGCATAATATTCTTGACTGGCAGTTTTTATTTTTATTTTTTCAGTACTTATGAATATATCATCTCATTTTCTTACTTTTTTCAAAATTCTCTCTTTGTCTTTAACTTTTGTCAGTTTGACAGCAATGTGCCTTGGAGAGGACCTTCTTGATTTGAATCTATTTGGAAACCTTGGAGCTGGATGCAAGACCTTTGAACTTTCTGGATCAGAATGTTTGGATGTCTCCAAAGACTTGGCACATCAACCAAGCTGTTTCTCACTCAGATGCATGGTCATGCAATGGCCCAAAGACTCCAGGGAAGGTCTGCCAAGGATGTGACATCTGGGTTCTTTCTCTGAGCCAGGTGCATGGGCACACTTTGGTTTGGCTAGCTGAGTGCAGGTCTGCTGGGGACTGGTCCCCTGAGCCATTTCTTGAGGCTGGGTGCAAGGTCACGTTTCCCTCAGCAATTCAGGAGTGGGTCTTCCAATGGCTGGGTTGTTAAGCTGCTTCTTAGGCCATAGTAAGGTCATAGGTGGTACTGCGAGGTGGTCACTTCTCTGGTGATGGGTGAGGTGGGCCTGTTAGGAGGTGGCCATCCAGTGGCCTCTCAGGTCATGAATTGGGCCTGCTGGGGGGGGCAGCCAGGTGCTTCTCAGGCAGTGAGCAAGATTGCAAGCCTAGCCTGTCAAGGGCAAACTGCCTGGCAGCTTTTCTGGGAGGGTGGGGATGTGCTTTAGCTCCATTAGCTTGGGGGAGTGCCATTAGGATAGGCATCCTTGAGCTGTTTTTCAGGGTAAACTGGCAGCAGGGGTGGGAGGGAAGGGAACTCTGCTGGATACAAGCCCACATGTCTGCTCTCTGGCCAGGGACACAGGGGTGTAGCAGTTCAACTGGCCTGGGATTGGCTTCCCAGATGTGCAGAACTGGAATCACAGCTGCTCCTGGGCCTGGGGTCCAAGCCACTGGGAAAAGGAAGTTGTAGCCATTGGTGTGAGTGTGTTGAGATAACAGCAGAACCTTAAGACTACTGGCCCCTAAGGCAAGGCATGCTCCCACTGTGGCTCTGATGCCAAGATGGTGCCATATTGCATCAGTTTGGGTCAGGAGGGTGGGGGGCAGGAAGTGCACAATATGTTCTCCTATTCTGGAGCAGTGAGGTGTGTGTATTCTAGACAGCTTCTCACACTCACCTCCAGGTTTGCAAGGGCTGTGGAATCTTCCTGCGGTAGAAAGTGTAGGCCTCTGTTGTGAGAATGAGGGTCGGTATGGGCCCTCTGTCTACCTTTTCCTTGCAAGATAAAGTCCCTCCTTTACTGATTTCAGTGGCTGAGATGTGACAGCTGAGGTAGTGTGCCTTTTTCCCCTCTCTAAGCTGCCTTCTGGGCTTTCATGCTCCACAGAGATCTCGCCAGTATCCTGCTGCACTCCTGTGCTCTCCCACAGATGCTCCTGTCAACATTTAGCTGTCTATTAGTTGTTCTAGTCCTTTTCCGTAGGAGGTATGCACACACCAGACACCTCTAGTCCACCATCTTGCCCTACACCCTCTCTAAATTTTTAAGAATACTTTAACTTAATGTTAAGTGTACATTTTTGAATCTGACATTTTTGAAATCTTGCTTTCAGAAAAATAAGTAGATTGGCAATTGAAAAGAAGGGAAGGCAATGTAATTTTTTTTAAAAAACATTTTTCATATTGTGAACATGATCTTTCTAATAGAATGTATGAGCCAAAGGCAAAGATCTTTGTTTTATCTGCTGATGTATCCCATGCACCTAAAACAGAAGTTCCTGGCACCCCAAAACTGCTCAATGAATGGATACCTAAATAATCATTTAGATCAGAATGCAACTGTATATTGTAGATACATTACCAGTAGTCTCCTAAGGGAGGATGGTAATCATTGCTTTATTTATCTCTTTGTTCTTTGAAATTTTCCTGCTATTGCACTTGAAGATTAACCAAAAGATTCAGAACTGCCTTGGTGTGATCACACTGTCCTCCCTCCTTTGTGGGACTCACCCTCTGCCTACCCCCATCATCAGCCTGGGACTTAACCAACTTTTGCATTTTATTTTAATTACATATTTTCTTACCAAGAGTACTTTTGGTCTGTTTAAAAAAAAAAAGTCGAAAAGCAATTTTGTAGATCCCAAATCACTGGATATGAATTGAAGTTTAAAATGTTTATTTTTAATGCTTAATCTTCTATTTAAATACCAAAAATTGATTTCTACATTTGTGGAAAACCAGTTATGCACCAAGTATTGTGTTAGACAGAAATGAGCCTCATAATCTTAGGCAGAAAGTTTTCTAAACCCTTAACAACAGGCAATTCTCAGTTCTCCTTGGTGTTCAGGTGCAGTGATCACTCCTTAAATGTTTGTATGTATGTTCAATAAGTGTATGTAAATATCTATAATATACATACATTCTTCAATTATTTGTCCAAGAGCAAATAACAGCTGTTTTTTACATTTCTTTTAATAATGGGGTCATAGAGTCTCAAATTTGGAATGCCTCAGATATTGAAAGGTAGTGACATAGTGAAAATGCCTCTTCTAGTCATTCAGAAGCCTCCATTTTTCTCGCAACTTTTTGGAGCCTTAATCTGCAGGGTCCTTCTTTTTCCTTGGTGTGCAGGACATCTGCATTCCTCTCACAACCTCACATAATTCCTAGTCGTTATCATCTGCACTAGCAAGCAGAGAAATGTTGGAAGTCCAAAATCATTAGGCAAACCACACAGCTGCTGTCATATCCTTTGCCTCTATAATTTCCCCTGATTGATATATTTGTGCTCAGAATGGATAATCCATCATTTTAAAAGGTTAATATAGAATGCTCACAATGGCAATTTCTTTTGTATTTGGTTTAATTCTATCTTCTCCCGCTCTCCCTTATTTTGTTCTGTTCTTCAGAGCTGGGCTTACTTGTCCCTCTCTGAAAAATGCAGTTGGAAGTGTTTTCTGTTACCCACCAAACACAATGTGGTTGTAATAAAAACAAAGGACATTCAGCCACAAAGATGACTGAGACAGACACAAAGACACATATCTAATGGATCGGGACTAAGAACAGCAGAGCAGAATGAGGTTTTTTTCCATATTGACTGATTTACAGTCAAGCACTTAGAATACCCTGTTGTATCCTTCTCATCTTTTGACATGAAAATCTCCATTTCTCATGCATTTGTTAATAACTTCAGCACACTTTCATGATGCATCTTGCTTCTACTCTGTGGAGTGTACTGGGGACAAAACAGAAAAAAATAAATCAGATATGTTCTCTAACTTTGAGGAACTCAAATTAGTGGAATAAGTATATGTGCAAATAGGTAATTACAATATAATTATATAAATGCAATGGTATTGTAGTCAACTACAGAGACATCACACTGGAAGTAGTGAACTCTGCCCAAGGAAGGCAGGGAAAACACCAGAAAAGAGGTGATACAGAGATTGGCTTTGAAAAGAAGGGAGAATGATATTATACATAGAAACAGTACCGAGTTGCTGAGTTAAGAACAGCTGGAATGTGAGCTGTGGGGGAAATGGAGAGAAAAATGCTAAGAAGGTGAAATAAGTCAGCATTGCATCATGAAAGAATTTGACTCGGTTGTTAAATCAAAGGTTTTGGAGCAGGCACTAGTTTTGTCTTTCCCAGAAACAGCTCTAATGCTGGGAGGAATAAGGGACTGCTGAGAGGCAGAAGTGTTAGGAGTGATTTGTTTTTTTCTTTTTCCAATGTTGCCATTTATCCAACAAGGCATTCTCACATATTATTTTGTCATCTCAAGTCATTAGAGCCTTATTATAAAAAAAAAAAAAAAAAAAACAGGATTTTCGTATTGAAGCCCCAAGCCTGGCATGGAAGAATGAGTTGTCCCCTCTAAAATTCTGAACTCGAGGCAATGTGGGCGAACATAAAGAACCATTCGTGGATATGAATCAATCCTTCCTTAAGCAGCAGCCTCTAGAAAGAGCATCACACAGATCCTGATTGTGCTACCTTATCGTTCCCTCAGGTAGTGTCTGATATTATCCAGGATGATATGCAAAATATTTTTAGGTACTTCCCAAAACTTTCTCAAGGACTTCAAGAGACCCGTCTGCAGGTTTAAATCATTCTCCCCCTCCGTCTGCTTGCTCCTCCTCTTCCTCTGCATTTCTCTCCTGTGACTCCTCTGTTCCTTTTTCTCACTGATTCTGGAGGTTCTCCAGCTTTCTGTTTCGCATTCCTCTGGGAACTCCTGATTGTGCTGAGCTGTAAGGCGTGGCTATGTGCACCATCCATTGGGTAAGAAATTTTCTTCTTCCCATGTACTTTCTGTCTCCACAATTATTGGCCAGAGAATGGGATAGATACGAGTTAAGGTTTCACTAGAGATTTCTGATAAGTGACTAACCATCACTCTATAAAATAAAATGCTCCATATTTGCTGTGTTGGTTACTATCTGGCAACTTCCATTAGAAGATTCTTTGAGCTTCTCTGGGATTTTTTATATTATGCATGCTCTAACCACAAAATGTGCCCAAAGGTCTGCTTCACTATTCTGGACTCTTGAGAAGGGCACACAGTGTGTCGCCTCTCTCTCTGCCTCCTAGCACAAGGAAAAAGGACTTTGATCCCCTTTACCATCCTGACAGCAAATCCTAAGACAAATGAACTGCTAAATGATACAGCCATTTTGTTAATAAAAATTTCCTAGATTGGCCTCCTGGTTTCATAGTACATGACTTATTTGCCTACTTATTAACTTTATTATCTTTCTTTAACTTTTCTAATTTAAACTCAGGAAACACCATGATCCTTTTTGCTGGAAATCCAATGTTATACTGGGAAGCTTTACTTTCTTTTTAAATTATTATTTAAAATTATTATTTTTATTATTACCCAAATTGCACACGAACATAACTATGAAAGTCCAATAATTCTACAAATCTTATAGTGAAAAACAGAAGTTTCCATCCCCAAACCTTCCAAAGCTTCATCCCCATTCTTTTTAGGAAGCCACATTCACCTTTTCATTTCCCTCATATTTCTGAATAACATGCTTATATAGTGTTTTGTTTTCTTTATTCTTAGATATCGTCCTTTGATTTTTCTACTATAGAATATAAAGATTTATCTCTCTTAGAGTCTTTCTGCTCATCTCTCACAAACAGTTATCTCATAATTCTTGTTCTAATCCATTTTCAAGTTTACTTTAATATTAATATATTCGTACTGAGCCATGTACAATACTATGATTACATTTTCTTTCATATACTGCTTTCTAGTGTGGCTCTGCCTGTTTACACTCCCACCAGTAGTGTATGAGAAATCCATTGATCCACATCCTCACCAGCATTTGGTATTATCAGATTTTTTTTTATCTTTGCCAATCAAGTCAGCACAGAGTGTGCCATGAAACCTTGATGTAGGAAGAGGTGGCATGCACAGAGAGGCCTGTGTTGCCTGACAGTTTGAATATTCTCCAGTTAGGAACTCCTGACAAGTCAATGTTTATCCAGCTCTTCCTTGGCTATTTTTATCATGTCCTGTTTTTGAATAGGTTCTACCTTTAAATATATATATATATTTTCTTATATCCTTTTAAGCGAATGCATATTTTGTAGATGAGTTGGTTGAAGGAGAAAGTCGAATCCTTGGAGAGGGGAATGTATTCCTGATTATTCACAATCTCTTCCCTTTTGTCCATCCTTTAGCTGTGCCCCCAAAGCATGATATGCCAGACCTGGGGAGCAGCACTTGTCACATCGGCTCAAAGCAGCATCGCAAACCCAGCACATATTTCTGTACTAAAACTCCCTCCACCCCCCCACCAGAGATAATGTACAGAGGTACTTCAATTTCAAATCCTACCTTTTAGGCTTTAGTCTTTAGAAAATCTTAAGTTCATAAAGGCAACTTAAGATGTTAGCTCAGTAGTTAATTATAACTGGCATGTGCTAACTGTCTATAAATACTTGAAAGCAAGATTTGCCTCTGGTAAACTTTTCAAGGAAGACAACTTGCCTGAGGAGTCTGAGTTAACTATGCAAATAATACCCCAGGACCCATATAACCACTACCATGAAATTCCCAAGGGTGATAAATAAAGCAATATACTTTGCTAGTGTCTAAGATTTTCCATTGCTGATTTATAGCATTCCACTATCCCTTAGTGCATAAAGATACAAAAGATAATAACTGTGTAGAAAGATGTAGTTCCCCAAGACACCATGTTAGTGACTGAATTATCTACACAGAGTTCTGCCTAAGAATAAAATCTCTTTTAGTGATTAATATTTCTCAGTTTAATGTCTTAGTTCATTTTGTGCTGCTATAACAGAATAAAACTGGATAATTTATAATGAACAGAAATTTATTTCTTACAGTTCTGGAGGCTGGGAAGTCTAAGATTAAGGTGCCACAGTTTTGGTAACTGATAAAGGCCAGATTTCCATTTTCAAGATGATGCCTTGAATGCTGCATCCTCCAGGGGGAGAAATGCTGTTCTTCACATGGCAGAAGAGCAGAAGAGCAAAAAGAGAGAACTAACTCCCAAAAGCCCCTTTTTAAAGCATTAAACCTACTCATGAGGGCAAAAGCCTCATTCCTCATCACCTCTTAAAGGTCCCACTTCTTAATACTATTACAATGGCAATTAGATTTCAACATGAGTTTTGCAGGGGACAAACATTCAAATCATAGCACATGTGTATGCATATTGTATTCATCACATACTGTGACAAATTTTGAAATTTCAAGGAAGAAATATGTCATAGATAATCTGGCTCATAAAAAGTGACCATTATCCAATAAACACAATTAAAAAGAAACGATGCGTTATTAAAAATAATAATTTGGTTATACGGTGCCCGTATTTTCTCTGCACTGTTTATCATTTATGCTTGGCTCTAAAGTTATTTATGACTATTACTAATACTGGTACCCTTTCTTCCTGGAATCACAAAATACAAGTTTAAATTCGTTAAAATGTGGACCAAATACAAGACTGTATTCCGTCAGTCTCAAAACATTGACCGACTTATTTCTTTTCCATGTGATGCTCACTCTATAACCTCTTGCTCATATATTCATCCATTCAACTGCATATGTGATGTTTGTGTCTCTTCAGGATCAGCAGAAGATAACTCAGCATTTCTTTTTGACTTTTGAGGAAAGCCTGACTTTGTGTAGTTTTACAATACGGTTGTAAAACACCAAACTAATACTCAACTCAATACAAAAACATCAGCAAAATTTATCTTTTTGCTCAACTATATCTTTCAACTAAAAAACCAAGATATTGAAGTAGCGTGCAAACACAGCCTAGGACTCTAAGATGGGATAAAACCTCTGCCTGATGCCAAGAAATTGCACAGTAAAGCAGCAGCATGATATTCACCCAGCTAATTACTGGAGGTTACCCAGGTTTGACTCATTTTCTTGCTGGTTTCACCCCTATGGATAGTTCAGTAATCCTTTACTTGCCCACTGGTTTTGTTTTATTTTTCCAAAAGCTTTGCAGTTTCCCTTTAAAATGATTTTTGTGATGTCGATGTACACCAAAAATCATCTTAACACGTATACATAATATTCTGAGATACACAAAAATGATGACATATTTTGGCTTGTTATTTTTTTTAGAAGTGAGGAGGTTTTTCTAAGCTAGAATATAAATGATGGAGTTTATATACAAAAAAAGTCTAAATGTGTTTTTTAATGAGACATTTCTGTATTTCCCATGGCAATTTGAGATAATCACTGTGTACAATCTTTTAAAACAATTTTCCACATTTATTTTTAATTAAACTTGAGTAGGCTGCCAAATCCCTCAATTTACCTTCAAATGAACACTCTGATTCAGCTCTACCCCCTCCCCCACTCCTCCCTTGGCCAAGCTATGAGGTGAACAACATTCTCATTCAATATGGATGTGTGGGCATTTCATCTATTGCTACAATAAAAGTTACAAATCTTTGCTTCTGGAGTTGTGATAAAGCCAGATTTTAAGGATTATCTTTGAGTAAGATACAGCCTTTGATTTTTTTTTTCCTCCTTTTAAGTGAGAATTATAGATATTCTGCAGAAATGACACCCATTTTATTGTGACATTCTAGTCACCATACATTGATCAAATGTATAACATCAATCTGATTTTTACTGAGTGACTTTAATACTCTTTCCTGTGTTTCTGAAATGTAAAATGGGAAGGAGAGGACTACCTCTTCATAGAAGTAAGCAGTGCCATTTGATGATTATTACGTAAATGGGATTATTAGGGATAAGGTGGTTGTTAATCACTCTTATGCATCACAACTTTTCAATGAAGTGGAAGTAGAAGCTGTCTTTCAAGGTGAAATAAATGGTATAGAGAAAATCTGAAGTCGATGCCAATAGTTTGAAAATACGAAGTCTAAGAAGACAATCTTTCACTGTGGGCTATCCCTGTGGACCCTGTTGCTACAGCTGAAAAACTTCTTGTTTCTCCCCTAGTCTGCCCCAATGTGCATTTCCGTAGGCTGTTCTAATGCCATCGGGAGAAAGCCAGAGGCAAAAACTCATCAGATTCCAGCCCACCACGTAGCCCGATGAACGCCACTGGCTCTCTCCATGTCTTGTAAAACAAAAGGTAACATATTAACCTTTGCCTCATGAATGATCGATGTATAGTAAAGAGCAAAGAAGAATTGATGTGAATGACAGGGAACTGCCCTTCGTGCTCTAAGACATGAACTGAGACGATTAATCTGATTTTCCTGCCTGACAACAACAAGGGCCTCCACTTTGCACTTAGAGGGCCTTTTTATACAAAGGGTCCCAAATGCACCACACCGAAGGAACAGCTCATAATTATTTCCTTATTATCACTCCTGTCCAGAGAAGATTTGAATCATGATCAAAGAGAAAGCAGGTTGCTGATTAATCCATATTAACTGTCATCCAACAGATTCATGGTGTAAAATATTATCTGAACTTAAAAAAAAATATCTATAGTTGCCATTTAATTGACTTTTGATCTTGAACCATGTTTTCAATCATAATTTTAACTTAAGTTAGAACAAAACTGAGCTATCAGGTGATTGTGAACCAGCAAAGGGGATTCTGCAAGGAAGAAGGAACTCAGTTTAAAGCAGGTTAATTTTTATTAACCTTAGCCATTACTCTAAGAGTATATTTTCTTCACACAAAATGTCTGCAGCTAATCTGATTTAAAAAAAAAATTAGTTTTTATAGAATAGAACTTATACAGACTACCATGTAGTCACCATACTCACCTAATCTAAATCTTAAATTTGGCAGATAAAAAGAGTGAGACCCAGAGTTTTGGGCAATGTGCTCAAAGTTACACAGCTAAGTGGCAGAAATAGCACTGAGACTAAGTCAGCCACTTTCTTTTACAAATATGAAAAGTTGCACCAAAGATTTCAAGTCATTTTGTTGAAGCTTATGGGCTGGTTGGTGGAAGAACAAGAAATAAAGCTAGGACCACTTCTAGGTTGTCCCTAACATATTCTAGACTCAAGTCAGCACATACGGAAGCTTACATACCATGTGCCTAAATACTTAAAAGTTAATCAATCAAACTAACAAATTGTTAAGTAAAATATGTTCTGAACCTCTACTTTGACAAACATACCTCATCATGACCTGGAAGACCAGGTTTGAACTAAGTTCTTCGTTCTTAAACTCCTCAGAGTGCTTGAAGAGAGCCGGCCCCTGGGATCCAGTTCCTGGTCTGCAGCCTCCCCCCATTTTTCTACCCCTGGCTCCAACCCACACCACTGTAGGCCTCATGTATTTACCTGTGAACAAGCAGCTAGCAGTTCAGCATGTCTGAGTCCCATTCCTTTTCTCCTCACTCTATTGGCCACCCCCAGGGCTTAGGAAAAGACTCATCAGAGATGGAGTCTGTCTTCGGGCTCATAGACTCAGGGAAGAGAACTGCCAGGCCAAGCTGACTCATGACTGCTCAGCTTATTTCAAGAGCCCATCTACCCAGAGCATAGTCTGGTGGTGGTGATGGGTGGGATGGGTGTTGCTGTTGAGTGAACGCATTCCATCAGCCCTGAAGATTACTCACCATAGAGGGGTGTTGACAGGGGAGGGTCAGACTTGGGAGTTGCAAAATGTGGAGGCATAGACCAGAGACCTCTCTAGCCCAGGTCTAAAGAAAGCACTAGTCTCTACCTCATAATCCTGTGTTTTTCTTTTTCTACCAGGATAACCCTCTGGGATATAATTGCTCAAAAGATTTTATTGATCTTCAATAAAAGAATTTAGAATATCTTAATTTCACATCCCATCTTCTATTTTAATCAAAATAGATCAACAGTGTTGAGCTGACTAATTCTCTAATTCTTAGAATAAAATTCATTTTAGTTGCTGATAATCTCCCTAAATTCCAATTGCACATATCATTCTCAGTGAACACGTCTTCTTTCTATTAGTCTAGTATGAGGAAAAGTATGCTAATTTCAAACTCCAAATAATTAGAGGGATTTATAAAACTTGGAAGTGTTTTAGAAATATTTGTTAAAGAATTTCAATATAAAATATACAGGGAAAGATTAAAAGAAGTGATACTTGTTTTAGCTTATAGATGACAGGACTGAGAGATAAATTAATAATTGTCTTCAAGTTCATGATTGATACAATATGAAGGAAGCAGACTAATTATCCCTCTGGCTTCAGCTGTGGATAGTGCCAAAAATTTGAAAAGTAAATCAATTATCTACATGTTTCTAACTGCGTAAATATTTGTTGCAGACATCACCCATACATCCACACATACCCACCAACAATGCACATCTCAGTAATTTCATCCATTATTCTTACCTGACATTTGCTGGGATGTCACTATCACTATCCCTTTTCAGATACTATTTCTTTAAGCCACCCCACTTCTTCCTCACCTAGAGGGGAAACAGGTAGATAAAAATGTTAGAGTCTTTATAGTTTACAAAGTTATTTTTCTCATTTCTTCCTTAATTTTATGGTACCCTATGAAACAGACATTATCCCCATTTCAAAGATGAAAAAATTGAGCATTTATGAAATGAAAAGAATCACATAATCTGCAGAACAGTCACGTAGGAGAGCTAGGACTCAAACCCAACATATGAGTACATGCCCAATGCCCTTTTGTTTATAGTGTGTCTCCTAAACAGAAAGAAATCATCAATCCTTGCTGAGAACCAATAAAGAGTTAAGAACATTATTGAGGATTTCAAGTTCAGACAATGTCCAGTTAAAACCAAACTTTAAGCTACAAGAGACTGTTCGAGAATCACAAGGTACAGTTGCTCTTCTCTCCCGCCCTCCTGCAACCCTCATCTCATGCTTTCTCACACTCATCTGTTGCTCTTGATCTGCATTTGCTCCTTATGTCTGTTTTTGAATTATTTAGAGTCCCTTGCATTATCTTTTATGTGCTCTAATAAGATTTCTTTTTTTCATATTTACAGTGAGGAAACAAGCTCAGAGTAAATATTGCCTTCCTGAGGACCACACAACTGGGAACTGTTAGATCCAAAGCCCATCTGAGTACCATTCTATTGGGCTAATGGAAAATTCAAGAATGGGTGTGTTAGTCCATTTTGTGTTGCTATAACAAAATACCTGAGACTGGGAAATTCATAACGAACAGAAATCTATTGGCTCTGGAGGCTGGGAAGTCTAAGATCAAGGGACTGGAATCTGGCAAAGGCCTTCTTGCTGCTTCATCATCCCTGGACAGAAGAGCAAATGGGATGAGAGAGAGCAAGAGATTGAACTCACAGCCTCAAGCCCTTTTATAATCAGCATTAACCCATTCATGAGGGTGAATCCCTCATGACCTGAACACCTCATATCAGGCCTCACCTTCCAACACCGTTGCATTGGGATTAAGTTTCCAATATGTGCTTTTTTGGGGGGGACACATTCAAACCACAGCAATGGGCAATGTAGAAAAACTAGGGGATCTTATCATAAAACCCAGATAACTACTACAATTAATTGCTTGCATCCTAAATTTGAAAGTTCTTTGAAAAATCTAGTTAATAAATTACACCTCCTCCAAATAGAGAAAGGAACAATAGCTGCCAATGTACTATAGCAGTGTTCTTCAGACTTCTCAAACATAAGGGCTTTATTTTGAAGTAAATATTAAAAAAAAATTGACCACTGAAAGATAGTAGTTATACTTTTAGTATCCCTTGATTACAAATATTTTTTTTAAAAAAACCTGCAACAAATTCAGGAACATTTTTAAATGAATTTGGGTCTCAATGATATTATACCTACCTATATATTTTTTAAATGGATGATATAATAAAGCATGCATGAATCTTAAATGCATATTACTAAGTGAAAGTCTCCATAGTGTATGATTCAATTTATATGACATTCTGGAAAGGGCGAAACTATAAAGTTGGTAAAATAATCCATGGTTGCCAGGTGTTCAAGGAAAGAGAAGGAAGGTTGAACAGGTGAAGCACAGGGGATTTCTTTTTAGGACAGTGCAACTATTCTGTATGATACTACAGTGGTGGATACATGGCATAATGCATTTATCAAAACCCATAGAATTTCCCAGCACATATAGGGAATCTTAATGTATGTAATTTTAAAAAATCATTTAAGAGATTGGAGGATCTAAGGATCAAATGCAGAATGTGACAAAACATCTAACTCTATTACAAATGTGTGCAACAACCTCTCTGAAAGGAATAGGGAGGAAAGGGTTGACCAAAATAACTTCGAATGAGAGAAATGTTTAAGACTAAAGGCACACAAAAAAAATTTAAGTAAGTATTGTATTCCAGTTGAAGAAGTTGTTTCATACGGGAATATGGATTAACAATTTTAATATTGCTATACGTGTATACTGGAATTGAACAATTATGTTAATGGGTGGCAGATGGTGAGAGCCAGGTATCTCACTGTTGGAGGGGAAATTAATAGACAAGCAAGGGGAGGAGGTAGAATGATTCATGTGATAATGGATTAGAGTTTGAAATGTCAATATGGGTTCATGTTTAGCTTAATATAGACATAGACGATTATACATAGAAATATTTATAGATGTGTATTTATACACAAGTTAGTGTGCACACATATATTTTCTTGTTCTGTTAGGTGAGAGGTCCCAGAAACAAGTACAGTAGCAAGGAGCACACTTAGATCCCAGAAGTTGGTTTCTAATACCATTTTCCAATTAAAAATCAGTGCTCCTTTGAGAAATAGCTGATTCTAGCACTTGGGAAAAGAATACACAAGAAAAGCCTGGAGTATCTTGTATTTTCAGAAAGTAAGGAAGTGCTCAAAATACACACACACACAGTGATGGGACAGAGTAGCCAACTGAAAAATCTCTCAATGGCTAAAGCTGGAGCAATTTGAGCAACAAAGTAAGGTACTATTGCATTATAATCCAAACTATAATAAAAATATCCATGAGTCTATACTAATATAAATAAATAATTGGACATATAAACAAATGGGGAGAAGAGACAAATCTCCCACACAGAATAATTCCAAATAATTTGTGTAGATACAGCACCCCCAGAAAGTTGGAGCATACTCCAAACTCTTAATGTGTGGACTGTGTATGGTGAATTCTTTCCAGGGCACATTATGGTAAGTGGGGGAAAGAGTAACTTTACAATGAAGAAAACCGACAAACAAAAAAGAAAAATTGTATTTATTTAGTCACTAGATAATTCTTGTTATATATATTTACCTATAGACTCCTTTTAATAGTTCCACAACCCCAGGACCTACACTTTAGACATCCCTAAGGTTGTAGGGGAAATAACGGCAATATTCTGAGAAGGTGCAAAGATTATTAAAACAAGTACGGCAACTTCTGCTTTTAGCCATGATGGAGTAACTGGCACCAGATTTGTCTTCCCACTGAAAATAGCCATAAAACTGGAAAAACTATATAGAAAAACTTTATGTAGAGATTGAACAATAATCAGCCCAAGACTATAATGCTTTAGAGAAAAAAAATTATATGAGTTGAGATCTGTATTTTCCCTAGCTTCTTGCCTGGGAGTAATTTTTGGAGGTGTAGTATAAAGGAAGAAGCGTGTGGCAAAGATCAGAGATCAGAGATACTAAGTGGCAGAAACATGTGAAGCAGGCCACCAAAATACAGGGAGCTGTGCAGAGGGTAGCCCACGTCTGCATGGGGCTTCTCTGTTCACTTTGGCCAAAGGCTTTACTGTGCATGGACAAGTCCAGACAACTGAAGGCTTAGTAGAAAGCATCTGCTGTGAGATTGAGAAATGAACAGAGATAACAGAGGTGTAATGGATAAAAGAGATAACATAGGAATGCAAGTTTAGAAGACACTAGCTCTCCAGCCCAATCACAGTGGAGAAACTACACTGATCTCCTTAGTCCACTGAGTTTACATCGCAGAAAAGCCATGCTTGAGAGTAAGAATCACACTCTTGCATAAAGACCATAGTCTAGGATTAAGGACTAAGGACAAAACCTAAAGAGTCTCACCCTAACAAACAATAAAACCAAGCATAAGGGGTACTAAAAGATCCAGCAACAGTTCAACTGCCTGAAAGAAGAAAACTCCATATTCTTATTAAGCCAGAGTAATCTAGAATCCCTACAATGCATCTTTCACAATATCCAATATAATTTTTTGAAAAATTACTATATAGCTGAAAAAGGCGAAAAATGATATTCAAAATCAAGAAAAAATTTACTAATACAAACAACTACAACAGGGTCCAGAAGTTGGAATTTGTAGATAAGAACGTTAATAAATATGTTCAAAGACTTAATGAAAAATTATGGACATAATGAGTACGAACAGATAAGGAATCTCTGCAGAGAAATGGAACACACCAAAAAAAGCCAGTAGGAAATACTACAACTGCAAAGTACAATATCTGAAATAAGAAATTAATTGAATGGGATTAACAATAGATTAGAGATGGCAGAAGAAATGGTTAGTGAACTTGAAGGGAGACTAATAAAAACAACAAAATGTGAAAAACATAGAGGAAAAAGACTGAGAAAAGAAAGAGACTTGCATATCTGTGAGGCATCAAGCAGCCTAATGTACCTGCAATTGGAGTCCCGAAAGAGGAAGAGAAGGAGTCTGGCAAAAAAAAAAAATTGAAAAAATAATGGCTGAAAATGTCCCAAACTGGATGAAAAAACAAAAACCTACAGATTCAAGATGTTTAGTGGACCCCAAACAAGAAAATTCTAAAAAAAAAAAAAAAAACCCACACTTGAGTACATCACAGTCCAACTCTTGAAAAACAGTGGTAAAGAGAAATATCTTGATAGATTGCATTAGTTTTCTATTGCTGTGTAACAAATTACCACAAACACAGGATCTTATAAAAGAATGCCAATTTGCTATTTCACAGTTCTTTAGGTCAGAAATCTGGGTGGGCTCAATTAGCTTCATTACTCAGGATTTTATAAGGTCAAAATAAAGATATCTGGAGACTCTGGGAAATAATCTACTTGCAAGTTTATTCAGGTTGGTGCCAGACTCTAGTTCCTTGTGGTTATGGGACTGAGATCCTTGTTTTCTCCTCAGTCCATCATCACAGGCTGCTCTTTGATCCTAGAAACCATCTGCATTTCTTCTCATGTGGTCCCATCATCTTCAATGCCAGCAATGGCACAGCAACTCTTTCTCACACTGAATATCTTTGATTTCCTCTTCCACTTGTTTACATTTAGGACATCCCAGAAAATCTCCCCTTTGATTAACTTAAAGTTAACTGATTAGTAACCTTAATCAGATCTGCAAAATCCCTTTTGCCATGTCTTGTAACATAATCAGGCCATGATATCTCATCATATTCACAGTCCCAAGAATTAGAATGTCAAATCTCAGGGACAATTGAGAATTTTAGGATTCTTCATACCACAGGGAGCAAGAGAGAAAAGAAACACTAATAAAAGTGAGCAATTAAGCCTGATTTCTTATCAGAAAAACGTGTGACCATAGACAATGAAATGACAGTTTTAAAGACAAAAAGGAGAAAGAGAAAAGAAAATTGACAGCTCAGAATTCTGTACCTAGCAATATATCCTTGTTAAATGAGGTAAAATAAAAGTTTTTCAAATAATAAAATCAGAGAGACTTCATGAGACCTATACTACAAGAAATGCTAAAAAAAAGTTATTCAGTGTTGCTTTGCCTCCCATGGATTTGTCACCTCTTTTCCCCTGGGTGACAGAGCCACCAAAGATTACTCAAAACCCATCTCTTCTGAGAAGTGAGAAGCCCTGAAGGGGTTAATCTCCTGGAACCCTCAAGAGGTAGGCATTCCTTCCATTTGGAAATTAACCCTGAATTGGGGTTCTCTTCCCACATTTATTCTCCAGACCAGGAAGTTACAGGAAGAGAACATAGGTGGGTTTTTTGCTAAGTATAGTTTAACAAGTTTAGCAATAGAAGCTGGTAACATTCAGTAAAACAAGCAAGGTGACATTCCATAATGCAATTTGCAAGAAGTTAAGTCGATCCACCAACAAAAGCTTGATCTTAGCAAACATCCTCTCTCCTTACCCAATTTCTCAGTGTCTTTACATATCAATCATTAACCTGTCTGTCTTTGAACCAGTAAGCTAGCTGTGTTACAATTCTTTATCTTACAACAGAGACTATAGCCTGGGGAAAATTTTCTGCCTTTTGCAAGGTCAACGTTTTATATGTACTTTTAAGAAGCTAGGCCAAACCCCAAACTGCAAGGTTTTAGAAAACCAGGCCCAGAGGAATACATTTGCTTTATATATATGCCACAATTCAGACTGAAATAAAATGATGCTAGCATAAATTCACATCTTTAGAAAAAAAAAAAGAACACTAAAAATGGTTAATATGTGGATAAACATAAAAACCTATCTTTTTTCCTTATATACTGTACTTCAAAAAGTTCTTGGAAAAATAGAATTAAAAGATAATATGAATATTTCTATGAACTTTTTAAAGTTCATTTGTATTAATTTCCTTTAAAAAAACAACTAACTTTTTAGAATAGGAGCAGGCACACTGTAATCCATGGGCCAAATCTATCTCATAGTTTGTTTTTGTATGGCCAGATACTAAAAATGTTTTTCATAGTTTAAAAAAATTATAAAAACAAAAAATAAGCACAAATCAAAAACAATGACAAAAGATAATAATGTGTGACAAAGACCATTTGTGGCCCTCAAAACCTAAAATAATTACTATCTGGTCCTTAAAAAAAAGTTTAATGATCTCCTTTTTTAGAGCTAATAACAATTATGGGATTGCATTATGGGATTTATAACAAATGTAGTAATTACATATATGATAACAGTAACATGAAGGATGAAGAAAAGAAAGTGGAATTATGTTGCTGAGAGATTCTTACATTTTAAGTGAATGTTAGAATCACAATATTAACTCTAGAAAAATTGTGATAAGAATTCCTATTGTAATCTCCAGAGCAGTCACTAAAATAATACATAGTAGTATAGCTAGAAAGCCAAAATAGGAATCAAAAAGGAACACTCAATAATTTTTTACTCACATAAAATAAAATGCAAGAAAATAATAAAATAGAGAATAAAAGAGAATGAAAAATTAGAGAGCAAACAGGAGTATAGTAGAACTAAATCTAGTCATATCATTAATTTTATTAAATAGACAAAACACTCTTAAGTGAAAAGCAAAGATTGTCAGACTGCATAAAAATCAAGCTTGAGTTATATTCTATACACAAGCAACATGCTTTATGAATAGATATAAATATATTGGAAGTAAAAGGTTGGTCAATGGACTGAACTGTGTCATCCCTACGATACACATTTTGAAGCCTTAACCCCTCACCCCCATGTGACTGTATTGGAAATAGGTTGTTGTATTAATTTGTTTCTATTGCTTATAACAGAATACCTGAAACTGGGTAGCATATAAAGAAATGAAATTTATTTCTTATAGTTTTGGAGGCTGGGAAGTCCAAAGTCCAGGGAACATATCTGGTGAGGGCCCTGTTGGTGGATAGTGACTCTTCACAGAAACACAGAGTGTCTTATGGCAAATGGCTTGAGCAAGAGAAAAAAGTAACCTTATAAAGCCATCAGAACCACACCCATTACTCCATGAATAGATCAATCCATTCAGGAGGGTTCAGTCCTCACAATCTAATCACTTCTTAAAGGCTCCAACTTTCAATTACCATGATTTCCTACCATCTTAACAGTTACAGTGGGGAGTCAGCTTCAATGAGTTTTCAGGAGACATTCTACCCACTGAAGTTGTTTAATGTGTTTAATGAGGTGATGAAGATTAAATGAGGTCATAAGGGTAGAACCCCTATCTGATAGAACTGGTATCATAATAAAAGAGGAAGAAACACCAGAGATCTATCTCTCTCCACATGTAAAGACACAGTAAGAAGGTAGCCCTTGCAGGCTGGGAAGAGAGCCCTCACCAGAAACAAATCCTGCCAGACCTTGATCTGGGACTTTGAGCCTCCAGAACTATGAAAAAATAAATTTCTGTTGTTGAAGCCATACAATTTATGGTATTTTGTTATGGCAGTCTGAGCAGACTAAGACAGTTGGGAAAAGGTATATAATGCCAACAACAAGAATAAAAAAGATGAAGTGGGTATATTAAGAACAGGCATCAAGAAAAAGAGTGTTACAGAAATAAAGAAAGGCATTTCAAAATGGTAAAAGAGTCACCTCCTGTATTAGTCCATTTGTGTTGCTTAGAATACGTGAAACTGGGTGATTTATAAAGAAAATGAAATTTATTGCTTACAGTTTCTGAGGCTGGGAAGCTCAAAGTCCATCTGGTGGTGGTGACAGTGATTCAGGGACCTCACATTGCAAGATGGTGGAAGAAGAGAGAGAGAAAGACTCTCTTCTTTTAAAGCCTTCAGAACCAGACCCCTAAGCACCATTTTTAATCCATTCACTATGGCATGGTCTAAAATCCAATCACCTCTTCGAGGCTCCACCTTTCAATCGCCATAATAGGATTTCCCACACTCTTGACAGTCACAATGGGGGCTAAGTTTCTAATACATAAAACTTGGGGGACACAATTCAAGCTTCAGGGAGTTTTGAGGGGGTATAATTCAGTCCACTACACCTCCTCAGGAAGACATCAATTTACAAATTTGTATACACTAAATACTAAAGTGCAAAATACAGAACAAAAAACTGACAAAACTGAAGGGAGAAATAGATAAATACACAATATTTGATAGAACAAGAAGGCAAAAATCTGCAAAGGTACAGAAGATTTGAACAACACTATGAACCACCTTGACTTCATTAACATTCATGGAATACAACACCCCACTCAATGACAAAAGAAAGCACGTTATTTTTAAGTGTACATGAAATATTCACCAAGATAGGCCATATGCTGGGCCATAAAACTTGTCTCAATAAATTAAAACTATTAAAATCATAAAGAATATGATCTCTGACAAGAATGTAGTTAAATTACATATCAGTAACAATAATTCTAGAAAGTCCTAACTATTGGAAATTAATCATATACTTCTAAATAAATTAGGATTTTTTTAAAAAGCATAATGGAAATTAGATGTTTTGAGTAGAATAATCATGAAAATACAACATATTAAAATTTGTGAGAGACAACTCAAGCAGTGCTTAAAAAGAAATGTATGGCTCTTTGTGTCTATATTAGAAAAGATGAATGGTGTAAAATTACCTACATTTCCATTTAAATAAGCTAATGAAAGAGGTAAAGAAGTAAATAGTAAATATATAGGAGAAATCAATGAAAGAAAAAATACAAAAATCAGGAAGGGAAGAGGGACTATGAATCCTACAGACATTAAAAGGGTAATAAGGAAATATGATGAACAACATTATGTTAGTGAAATTTACAACTTGGATAAAATAGAAAACTTTCCCCCAAAATACAAATTACCAAAATTAACATGTGAAGAACAGAGATTTAAATACTCCTGTATCTACTAAAGAAACTAAATTTGTAATCAAAAACCTTTCCCTGCACACACACAAATATCCCAACGCAAATGGTTTGATTAGTGAATTTTATCAAATCTTTAAGCAATAATACCATTCTGATACAAATTCTTTCAGAAATTAGGATAACAAAGATTATTTTCCAGCTAGTTTTAATGAGGCCAACATATTGGTGAATAAATTATCAGCAAATCGATAGATTCCAGGAGTATATAAAAAGGGTAATACATCATGACTAAGTGAGGTGAATTCCAGAAATGCAAGGTTGGTTTAACATTTGAAAAGGAATCAGTATAATTTGCCATATTTACAATATTGAGGGAAAAATATGATCATCTCAGACAGATACAGAAAAATATCTGACAAAATTCAGCAGCAATTTTTGATTTAAAAATCTCCAATTAAAATCCCACCAGACTTATTTAATTAACGAAAATTGACAATGCTAACACTCTAAAAATCCCAAGACAAATCTGAAAAATAAGAGAAAAGTTGAAGAATTTATACTGTCTGATTTCAAGATTTATTCTAAAGCAATAGTAATCTAGACAGTACGGTATCGACATACAGGCAGGCTGATATATCGGTGGAACTGAAAAGTGCATTCAAAAATAGACCCACACATTCTTAGTAAATTGTTTCTCTACAAAGGTGTCAATGGGAATAGAAAATTATTTTCTAATAAGTGGTGCTTAAAAACGGACAAAGCATAGGGAAAACGAAGTTCAAACCCTACCTTCTACCATAACCAAAAATTAATACCAGAAAGAATTCAGCCTTCTGTTCCTGGGTTCGCCTGTAATTCGAGGGGTTTTTTGTTTGTTTGCTTTTATATTTTTGTTTTGCGTTTTGTCTTTTGTCTGTTTCCTTTTGTCATTATCTAAAGATAAAATCTATAAACATTCTGAAAAGGAGATATAAACAAATTAATATCTTCACAGCATTGCAGTAGGATGATATTTCTTGGACAGCGTGAAGAAAGCAATAACCATAAAAGAGAAAAATGACAAGTTAGACTTCGTTAAAATATAAAACTTCAGCTCATCAAAAGACACCATTCAGAAAGTAAATAGGCACACTACAGACTGGGAATACATGTATAGATCTGAGAAAGTACTTATATCCTGAATATACAAAGAATTCCCGCAAGTAATGAAAACAAAAAACAGCAGATCCAAAACTGGGCAAAAGACATACACGCTTTGCAAAAGAAGATATACAAATGGTGAAAAAGTGCACAAAAAGATTCTCAGCATCATTAGGGAAATTAAAATGACAATCTTACCTTCCAGAATCACTTTCTCCATTCCTGATCCAAAAGGTAAAATTAAAGACAGATGACACCAGATGTTAGTAAGAATGTGGAGAAACTGGATCTTCTCATACATTGCTGGTAGGAATATTAAATGGTATAATTACTTTGGAAAACATTTTAGCAGTTTCTTATAAAGTTAAATATATATTTACCCTATTGCCCAACAATTACACTGTCATGTATTTACCCAAGATAATTTAAAACAAAGGTCTAAAAGAGTCTTCTACTAGAATACTTATAACAACTTTATTTATAATAGTCCAAACTGGAAACAACCCCAAAGGTCCATCAACAGGAGAATGGATAAACAAACTATGGCAAAACAAAACAAAAACAAAATAAATTATGGCATATTCATACAATGGACTACTTCTCAACAATAAGGAAAGAATAAACCCCTGGTATACCCAATAACATCAGTGAATCTCAAAATTGTCATGACTTAAGAAGGCCAGGCACAAAAGAGTGTATACTGTTTGATTAGATTTATATAAATTTCAAGAATGTGAAGAAAAAATCAGAACAATAGTTGCTTTAATGGGGTGTGGGGACCTATTGGATGGATGTAGTAGAAACTATGTGGGGTGAGGAAATTGTTTTATATTTTGACTGAGATGTTCAGTTTGTCAGAGTTCATTGAATTCTACATATAAGATTGCATATTTATCTGTATGCAAATTATATCTAGATTTTTAAAAATCAACAATGTAAAAGTTCAATAAAAAAAATATTTTAAGGCCTACAGTAACATACTTAGACAGATGGGTACAATTGAACAAAGTAACAAGCAGAAAATCTGAAAAGAGTAGGCAGAAAAGTTAGACAATGTCATGCCAATACCACCCAAGCTGTTTATAGCCTGTCTGTAAAAGGGTTCTCACAAGTAGAAAAACAGACAGTCCCTGTATTTGCACTGCCAACTCTGATTAAGGAGGACAGCATGGGGATTGGACAATCTGCTGCCATTATTGTCCCCCACCACTAAACCACTTCAGGAATATCCAGCAGGTAATCTTTGAAAAAAAACTTTGCAAGGCAAATATTGCAGAGAAACATTGACAGCTCTGGTCCCATAAAAGTCTATATAAAGAACCACTCAATGGGAAAAGCTGTTGATGAATTTGAAAGACTGTTCAGGGTATCTGGTGAGAACAGAGTGTGAGTGCAGACAGAAAAAGTCAATCAAAGTACACGACCAGATTGAGATTTTTTAAACCTAAACCATGAAGATGGCCTAAATCTTGCCTTCCTTAGGACAAAAGTTCTGTAACCAGAAAGACCTTTCAGGAAAGCTAAACACACAAACCAAACTCTGAAGGAAAGTATCAGAATGATAAAAACATGCCAGTATTATCTTTGAATAGTTTTACCAGTGAAATAGACACCAATAGTAACTTCAAAACTAGATTAAGGTACCAAGAACTTGCTTGTGGGTGAGCTCTGTGCCAAAAGCAGGACAATTTTGAGACTGAGCTTGATCAGCACCAGGCTGGGGACCCAGTTGGATGCAAAATGTGAAGAGATGGTGCAATGATGCAATTCAGCGTTGATTAGGGGAAAAGAGGGTGACAAAAAAAAGCCCAGTTTGGAGAGAGAGGTGCTAGTTACATGATCGGTTCTCTACTGATAACAGGTGCAGTTGTTGATAGGTGCTGGCCACTTTTGCGGGATCTCTGGTTCTTAGTGAGATGATCGTGCTGAACTTCTAAGTGACCAAGCTTGTGCAAATAATTCACAGAGAGTATACTAGTTTAACTGAGCTGAATTTCAATATAAACCAAAAAATCGTATCTTTTATTTGCAAAAGGAAAAAAATCAGTACATTTGAAGATGTAATCGACACCAGAAGGGTTCAATTAGTGCCTCCTCCCTTTGTTTTAAACAAATGGAAGGGGGTGAATTTGAAATTTCATTTGAAGTTTTATGCAATTATTCCTTTGTAGTATATAAAAGTCACATCGTCTACTCGTGTGTGTGTGTGTGTGTGTGTGTGTGTGTGTGTGTGTGTGTGTGTGTGTGTTTAATCTAATGCAAGAGCCACTGAGGAAGGACAGCTATACCTGATTAAAATATAGAAGTGATCAAGCCACAAATGTATAAGTAGCACAGTCTTCATTTTGATATGGTGTGTATTTTACTGTAGTTAAGAAAGGGCGTGCAGACATTGCTACCATATAAACCTCAGGCTGAGAGAGTGAGTGAGAGAAGCCCATAGCCAGGATCCACGTGGATGGAAAATAAATATTTTATAGAACACAGATGAATGCTTTTTGTTAAAGGATAGTGATTGGGAGATGGCCCTTAGGGACCCTGGTCACAAGTGCCTGCTCTTTCCCTTCCCTGAGGGCTTGTGGTCAGAAAAAGCTGGAGTGTCTGAGCAGGACGAGCTGGAGTGTCTGAGCAGGACGAGCTGGAGGGTCTGAGCAGGACGAGCTGGATGATCTCAGCCAGCCCACGACCCACAGGCCTCCAGGAAAGGGAACTGCAAGGCTGTCTCCCAGCTCTCTCCACTCACAGGAAGGATGAGTGCTGCTCTGAATTGTTCCGGATTAAAGACGTCTTTTTATCAGGGACTATTAGTGGATGGAGGCTTTCACTATGTGAAGAAAGGAGCTCAAAGATTAACAGCACAGAGTTGGGAAGAAAGGTGGTCTTTCTTTCCCTCCTCTCTCTTTAAGCTCCTTCTCCTATGCTGCCAGACCCCGGATCTGTTCTCTCCTGGGAATAACTTTCATCAATGTGTTTTAGAGTAAACTATGTCCCGATGTTCTCTGAAGCCCTCAGATTAACAGCTCTTGGAATCAGGATGCTTTTTTCTCTGGGAGCATTCTGTTTCTTTGCCACCACCTAAGAGATGTATTCTTCTTGCACCTTCCCCCGAAATATAAAAATAAATTTGATTATTCATAATAAAAATAATAATATTAATAAAAGCCTACAGTAAGACATTGAGCTAGCTGTGAACTAGACATTGGGAGGAAACTTTCTGACCCATTCTTTCTCTTGAATCTTACCCAATTGTCTGCATGTATCTAGAATAGCTCACTATCAAAGTGCATTGAGATTTAGGGACCAAGCCTCAGCTACTAAAAAATAATTGTGTCATATAGGATGATCTCTAGACTAGATCTCTTCTCTGATCTCTACGATAAGACCTAATTCATCCTGTATATTTCCTTTGGCTGTCTTACAAGTGCTTCAAATGCAATATGTCCAAAATAAATCTTTCATTCTCTCTACCCAACCTATTTCTGTCTCACTCTTCCCATTTTATTAAAGGGCATCTAGTTGTTAAAAGCAGACTTAGAAATTATATTCCATCTCTTTCTCTTCTTTACCTACCCCATATATAATCCCTCAAAAAATTCTGCTGGTACTACTCACAAAATGTAGCCTGAGTTTTCCACTTCTAGACCAGGCCACCACTGCATTGTCTCTTGTCTTGTCTTGACAATGAGATAATAAATGTCTGTTGTTTCAAGCCACCAAGCTTTGTGGTAATTTGTTACACAGCAATAGATAACAAATATGGTTCCTCATCTATAAAATGCGGGTGATTATACTTAACTTGCAAAACTATTGTGAGAATTAAAAATAATATATCATAAGCATCTCACACATCAGAGGTATTCAATAAAGAGTTGAACCTGAAAATGGAATATAGTACTATGAGAAACTCAAAAGAGACACCACCACAAAATTCCAGGGATGGTCGATAGATGCTTATTGATACTGTGTAAATACTCCCCACCTAGAAAGGGGAGAAGTTTCCCAAAGCACTCGAGGAAGAATGTATTTTATACTCCATTCATGTGTTTCCTATATGTTATTTTCTATTCCAGAACATGTAAAAGAAAAACAACTCTTTGAACATTGTCATAATCCTTTTACCTTTATCACCACCATCATCAGCAAGAAATACTTGTTGAGCATGTTACGCTCAGTCTAGCTCACAGCCCCAAGATCCTTCAGCAATAAGAATGCTCATTTCTCACAACTCATTTCCAACCACTGATATGCACCATGCTGAGACTGTTTGAGGCCAGTGGCAATCAGTTAATTCATGTAAATTATGCTTTGTCTCTTCTGGGATTCCTCCCATTTATTTCAGACAGTGCAAACCTTTCTTCTGAAGGACTACTCTTCTCATTCCAACCATAAGTGTCTCTGCCCTTTCTTCTTCCCTACCCTTCCATTCCTCACAAGAGGTGGGCATGTGATCCAAACTAATCAGAAGGCTTTACTAGGACATTTCCAATTGAAAAGGGAGCAAATCAAGGAAATGGAGCTTTGATACTGCTGAGAGTCTTGACTAGAGCCTCGTGGAGCAGGTTGGTCTGAAAGAATGAAGTCATAGAAATGGGAGACGCAAATTAGAGAAATTGACAAAGAATACCCCGAAGTGTTCCAGTCCCTCAAGCTTGCCTTACCCTTCTGTCTCCAGTAATTTGTTTATATGCGTCAATACCTTCCATGATGTGCTGCTCCAAATTGGGTTTCTATCTCTTGAAATACAAAGAATCCTGACTAATAGAGCTAAGCATACGATGAATAAACCTGAAAATAGGAGAGAGATCAGTGGACACCCAGTCCAAATTTGGGTGAAATGTTGAATTTGATGAGGTGACCTTAATCACAAAGCTATAATGAAAAAGTAGGAGGGGAATCTACACCAAATCAAAATTGAAATTATTTAACTTATCATCTGAATACATTTGTACTAACTACTCTTTATTGAAGTATAACCCACATATTTCACACATCATGAATAGGCAGTGTGATTAATTATCCAAAAATGAACACACTAAGAAACCATCATCCAGATCAAGAAGTAGAAAGAATATTGCTATCACCCCAGAAGCACCCCTTAGTGTTAGGGTGCTAAGAGATCAGAGGAGGTTGCTTTGCCCTAATCTGAAGTTAAGCTACAGGGGCCTCAGAGTTACCACAAGGAGAGCTTGGCAAGGGCCCCTGGAGTTTAAGGGACATCACAACTAAAAGGTACTCAGCCCTGAAGAGGCTCAGGTTGGGACAAATGACCGAAGCTGCTCCTTCCTGAGTGCAGACTTAAGAGAGCCAAGTTGAGAATAAGTCCATCACTGTATGGATGGCAGGGTGAAGGCCTGTCTTCCCAACACCAGAAGCACGTCTTATGAAAGATCTTAGGTCCATCTAAACTCTGAGTTCATTTCAAAAGGAATCTCACTCAAGAAGAATGTCTAGAGAGGTAAAGGGACTCTAAAATGAAATGGACCAGTGAAAGCCTAGGGAATGTGAGGCAATAAAGGAGATGGTAAGCCAGAGGACCTGCATGGCTTCATCTCTATGGCAGATGCAGTTAGAGGCATTCGGTGAGAGACCTTCTCAGAATGTGCAAACATGTCACATGGGAGAGTCCTTAATACAGAGTCAATCAGTGAGAAGGAGAAATAAATAAGGTTTTCTTATTATACTATAACAAGTCAAGCTTATTTGACAAAATAGATGCACATGCATGCATTATCTTCCCTACTCAACTGTGAGCACTCTGAGGACAAGTATGTTTTGTTCACTCCTCACCTGTGCCATGCGGGGCCTCGCATTCCAATACGTAGTCACTAGTCAGCACATTGAAGTGAGTGTTAATTCACTGCCTGTCTAAATGAGGCCAAAGTGTCAAATGCAGATGAAGCAGTGGAAGGCTGCAAAATGCCTTTTGATAAAATAGTTATTAATATTTCTAGCAATCCATTGTAATTTGTTGCTCTTCCTTTTTGTCTTTCCATTCCATATCCTCACCTGCAAGGAGGGGAAATGACTACAAGCTGAAGTGGCAGTGGCCCAGGACATGGTGGCAGGCCAGGAGCTGAGGAGAGAGCAGCAGTGGCACGGCAAGGAGGGGCCAGCATGGTCACACACACGTGTGCTGAGCAGGTGAGTGAATACGTGCAGGATGATGAGAGGGAATTTCTCACTGTGGGATTTACATATACAGAAAAGATGGAAGCAGACATAGGAATGTGTGTGCATGTGTGTGTAATATATGTATATATTAGATATATATGCATATATCTAAATATTTATTTTCTAGTTCTGTCCCTGAGAGAGCCTCTGAGCAACCCCAGAATAAATGAGTACAGTGAGTGCCCAGATCTCAGTTTCTGAAAACCTTCCTCTTCTAAAAAAATCCCAGAGGTCCTCAGAGAAATGGCTAGGACCAGGGAAGTACAAGATAAACCTGTAGCATCTTTTCATGCCAACATGTAAGGAAGTGCTCAAAGAATGATGGGGACATGTCAGAAGGACACAGGAGCCCAGCAAGAGCCAGCCACTTGCCAAATCTAGGAAACCTGAGCATCAAAATAAGTGATAGAAATAGATTACAGTCCTTTGAATAAAATAAGAATTCAGAAGTACATTTTGGTCTTAAGAAATAACTGGAGGAATAAGGCGTAAGCTTTTCCTTAAATTAATATGCTAACCAATAAATGTAGAAAAAGTTATGGAAATAGGAAAAATCACCATTTGGCACCATAACAATGCTGGGTGATTTGGGTGATAGTCATGAACAGATGCTTAGACTGGGGGGTAGAGGTTTGATGAGGAAAAGTATATTGACATAGTCTCAGAGTATCTCTTTCCAATTTTCAGTTACCAAGGGAAACATGAGGACTTTAAGGTGGAGAAATCTGACAGACACCCATTTAGACCAGTGATCAAGGCTAACGTCACTAGCAGAGGGACAGATCCATGCCATGTGCCTCCTGCTAGGGATGCGCTAAGAAGAGCACAGCTCATTTCTGTGATATTCCTACAAAAATGCTCAACTTGAGATTGGACACACAAAAAAATCAAAAGGACCCAGATTGAAGGACAGACCGCAGAACAACACTGTCAAGGTCCTGACACACAAGAAAAGATGAAGAAACTGTTGCAGATTATGTAGTTCTGAAAAGAATCCTGGACCAGAGAGGAAAGAGAGGCATGACTGAGGCATTCAGAAACATTTTAACAAGTCTCTCTGACTAAAAATTATTGTTGCATCAGTATTGTTTTACCGATTTGGGTGGCTGCTGCGTGGTAATGTAGGTGTCTGTCAAGTCTCTACCCCTTATTTTGGAGATTTACATACTGCAGTATTTAGGGACAAATGGGGTATTATGCCTGCAACTTGCTCTCAAATAGCTCAGCAAAAGAATAGTGATAATAGAGGATGAGAGAAAGAGAGAAGAAAGGAAGGACAAGAGAGGGAGAGAGGAGGAAGGGATGGAAGGAGTGAGAGAGGGAGAGAAAAAAAGGTGATGAATGTGATAAAATGTCAACTGAAGAGTCTGGTTGAAGGGGATACAGTTCTTTGTTGCAAGTTTTTCAGAAAATCTGATATTACAGTACTTCAAAATAAATTATTAAAACATTAAAAATATTATTTTAATTATTATTCTTATATATTATTATCTATTTGATTCAAGCTCATGATCTGTTATAGGTTGAATTATGTTTCCCTGAAATTCACATGTTAAAGTCTTAACCCCTAACACCTCTGAATATGATCTTATTTGGAAATAGAGTCACTGCAGATGTAATTAGTTACCTCAAGGTGAGGTCATATTGGAGTAGGGTTGGCGTCTGAGCCAATATGTCTAGTGTCCTTGTAAAAAGGGGAAATTTGGAGACAGACATGCACATAAGAAAATGTCCCATGAAGATAAAATCAGAGCTAAGAAACACCAAAGACTTCCAGCAAACCACCAGAAGTTAGGGCAGAGGCATGAAACAGATTCTCTCTGATAGCCTTCAGGAGGAACCAACCCAGACGACACCTTGATCTGAGAATTCTAGCCTCCAGAACTGTGAGAAAATAAATTTCTCTTGTGCAAGCCACTCAAACTGTGATACTTTCTTATAGTAGCCCCAGCAAGCTAATACACTATTTATCAATGTTTAGGGACATAAAATGAGGAAACACAGTACCACACAATAAGGTACAACAATTGGAAGGGACATTAAGACAATTTCTTTGGATTAGAATAGAGAAGAATTATCTGGTATTCCTTTACTTATTCGATTTATATTTATTGAGTATTAATAATGTGACAACCTCTGTTCTAATCACAGGAACACAGTAGCCCCTATACAGACAAAGCTTTTGCCCTCATGAAGCTTATATTCTCACAGAAGAAGGGAGATAATAAACAGATGGTAATAATTGCTATGAAGAAATATAAAGTAAGAAGGTGACAAGACAGAGAATAATAGGGGCTACTATTTTATGTGGACCAATCTGAGAAGATCTCTCAAAAACCCAAATGACTGGGGCACTGAGGCTTGGAGCCCGGGAAAGCCAAACCAGCCAAATCAGGTAAAGAGCACACCAAAAATACCATCTTCATGTGGGTAGCCTACCACAGCCACCGCAATTGCCATGGCTGCCACAAAAGCAGCTAGTCACTATAGCAGCAGTCACAGACACCATGCAGATGGCACGCCAGACTCTCAACTACATTGATGCAAGGGGAGGCACCAGTAGAGACAAAAAAAAAAAAAAAAAGAGAGAGTGAAGGGGTCCTCTCTCTCCACAAAGCACACTCCAGAGTAATAGAAGAAGCATCTGATTTATGATAATAGGGGAGGACATGATCACACCTGTCTCAGCACTGCACAGATCAGATCATCTAGGCAACAAACCAACAGAGGAATAGTTAATCTGGTTATTAGAGGGGGAGGGGGGAGGGGACAGAGAGGAAAGGGAGAGATTGGATAAGGGGCATAAAGAATAAGTACGATTTGTAACAATGAACATGCTAATAAAAAAAGGAAAAAAATCCTAATGAAACAAAGAAACGTGAAAAAGCTTTCAGCAAGAGAGAACAGCAAGTTCAGAGCAGGAAGGAATCTGGAGTATTGAGGAACAGCAGGAAGGCCACTGTAGCTGGAGCAGAATAAGAAATAGGAAGAGTAATTAGAGATCGCATTGGAAAAGTAGCCAAGGATGAGCTCATGTAGGAACTTTAGATCATAGTAAAGATTTTATATTTTATTCCAAGTGTCAAGGAAAGCCATTTCAGCATTTCAAGCACTGATATGGTATAAATAGGCCTATATTTTCAAAGGGACCCCCTGGCTGCTGTAAATAGACTGTAGGAGGGATTGCACAGAAAGAGAAAACCACTTGGGGGCTGTGCTGAGTAATTTCTATCTGCTGCTCTAGACCCACTGTCTATCTGTCTATACATTGGGTCTCTAGAATATAATTTTTCTGTGCTGCATCAAAGAATTTATTTGACCTCTGGCTTCCAGTTGAGTTCAGCCAGGGAGCCATCAGCAGGAAACTGAAAGGAGAGTGAAGACCATATATTTACTTCCCAGCTTCCTCCTTGCCACGTTGCTGAATGTTGGCTGTATCTGTCTCCCAAAAGCCACAGCTACAGCCACATAGTCCTTGATTTCTCTGAATTTTGGTACCTGCTCCTGCCCTTTGTCCTTTCAGGTCTTTGGGTAGAAATCACTTCCCACTATTACCAGCTCTGGGTTACAGAATATTTCTTTGTTGGCTTCCTTAACCCTATCTTCACCTTTTAAATCATCTCTTTAAATTCTCTCCTAATTCATTAGTCTGTGTGTACTGTCCTTTATCCCTGCCAGATCCCTGACTGATGCTGGGCTATTGCAGTAATCTGATGTTGTCTTGGAGTAAGGTGGTATCAGTTAAGGTAAAAAGAAGTTGGATTTGGAATGTATTTGGAAGGTGGAGTTAATGGTATTTGATGAAGAATAGGGTGTGGGGTGTAAGAGAGAAATGAAAGAGATTGATTCTGAATTTTTGTCTTGAATAGCTACAGCACAGAAGCAAATTTAAAAGCATCTTTTGCAAGAAATAAAGAATTCAGTTGTGTGCATGATACATATGAAATGTCTGTTAGAAATTCAAGTTGTAATGTTAAATGGGTAGTTGGAGCTCTAGAAAAAAGGTCAAAATTGGACATACAGAACTTCTGCTTCTCATCATGATGGAGTGACAGGTTCTGGGTTTATCCTTTATTCCTAATTTGAAACAACAAACAAATTGGAAAAAATCTGTGATACAACAGTTTTCAAGACTCTTGACATCATACAATAAAGAACAGTAATATCAGAGAAAGAAATCAACGGGCTGACATGTACAATTGCCCTGGCTTACTTCTTTGAGAGAGTTTACTTGCTGTGGCACAGGGTAGGGAAACCCAGGTAGAGCCTGAAAGACTCTCTGAATTGAGGAGATGGGCAGAAGTCCTGGAAGGTCAGGGAAGGAGAGTTCTCAGGACAGAGTACCAAAACGGAGAAAGTTGCACAGGAAAAGAATTCTGGAGATCTATATATGGTTCCCATCAAGTATTTAGCAAAGTATAGATCAGTACGTGTATGTGAGGAAACTACACAAGGCTGAGGAAAGAACCCCTTGAAGAGTACTTGGAGCTCACACAGGGCTAGAAATAGTGCCTGTCTCCATTAGCCAGAATGAAAAACCTCATGATTTACAGGCACTGAGTAGAGTACCCAAAACGGCCTTGCCACAGTAGTAGAGATTAATAAACCCTAGACTGAGCACTTGTCTGGTCTCACTTAGCAAATCTTAAAAGCAAGATTCAAAAGAATCAAACTATTTCCAAGTACCTGTATCCCAGAATAAAGCTCAAGAATACTTGTAGTAATCAAACCTGTTCAGCACGCAACAAGTTAAAATTTACAATGACCCATACTAAGGAGAACAAAAACCAGTCTAAACTAACTCAGATACAGATGCTAGGATTAGGAGGCAAGAACAGTGAAACAGTTATTTTAACTGTATTCCACATGCTCAAATAGCTAAGTATAGAAATAGGAAATTGAAAAGAACCAAAATCAAACTTCTTGAGGTGAAAATTACAATGTCAGAAATAAATATGTTGGATGGGATTAATGGCAGATCAGACATAGAAGAAAAGCTTAGTGAACTTGAAGCCATGGCAACAGAAACCACGCAAAATGAAGTGATAGAGAAAAAGGAATAAAAATAATGAAGAGAAGTGAGCTGTGGAATAACTTCAAGTGGTCTGATTTATCTTAACTGAGGTCTCCAAATGGGGTGAGACCAAAAGAACATTAGGAAACTAATGGACAACATTTTTCCTAATTGGATGAAAACGATAGACCCAAGAAGTTCAACAAACCCCAAGCACAAGAAACATGAAAAAAACTACAACTAGGTACATCATGATCAAATTGCTTAAAGTCAGTGATAAAGAAAAAATCTTAAACATAATGAGAGAAAAAAGACATAGTACCTACAGAAGAACAAATTTGAAAATGCCACCAGATTTCTCATCAGAAACAATGCAAATGAGTAACATCTTTTAAGTACTGAAATAAAGAATACAGGTATAAAATTGATGTTAACAACTTTTAGATGATATTTAAAACCATGGAAGCTAAGGAGTGATCATTGACAATACAACTTAAGGCAAAGTCAGACACATTGGTATGGGATCAATGTGCAACTCTTCTGGCAACATTTTGCTAGTACTTTTATTTTCATGGTCAGAGGTGCCACACTAGGTATTCTTTGCTGTTTTGGCCATTGTGAGAGAGGATGTTTTCCTTTGTTTTTTCCCTTTCTCATGTCTCCACGAGGTTGTAGCAGATTCATCAGATCCATTGAGACCTCTAAAGTTGTTTTTATCAAAAATGATTCTTAGAAATTCTTAAATTAATCTACTTTGTTGAAAGATAGAGTTTTTAATTAAGATAATTTGGACTTTGTTTTACTAATGGTTAATGGTGTGGTTTACTTAAAGGAAAAACAATTTAGGAACAAGTTTGTTGTGATCATCACTGGGTTGTGAGAAACTGAAAAAGAGAGGAGTCGGGGAGAGAGAACAGACAAAGTAGGCTGATGGCAACCACAGTGCCAGTCTCTGCACTCCACAGTTTCAGCAGAAACTACACTAACCAGGAAGCCAAAGCTCTTGGACCTTGGTTTGGTCTTTGCCTCCAAGAGAGAAAGAAACCAAAGTAGAAGAAAAACAAAAGTTTGCCATTAAAAATGTACTAGACTACTTATATACAAATTTGTAAATATGAATATGCTGTTTTAAGCTATTATTCATACTGAGTGAAGTCAAAACAGAAACTTAACTGTCTTCTCTATTTGCTTTCTCATTGTTCCTAATGATAGTTTTGTTTTCTGAAATTATACAATTCTTCTCTAGTTTGTCTGACAATAGGCATATTTTAGAGCATATTTTTAACTATTCCATCACTAGGAAATTCTACCAATGCATAATTTGGAAGCAAAGCAATTATATCACTTTGCCTGTGATCACTTTATATCTTTTTCTTTACTTCCTTGGTCTTATTTTCTATTTGTTTTTATTTCTCCCCACCACAACCCCCTGATATCTCTCCCTCTCCCTTTCTCCCTTTTCTCTCCCTCTGTCTTTGTTTTACAGTGAAAAGAAAATAATTTATGTGGCATTAGAGTCAAAGCAAGCCCTTAGGGACTTAAAAGAGAAAGAGAACGGGACTAGCAATCACCCATTACACCACGTGAATGTAACTAATCAGAGTTTCCTTTCCTTCGCTTGCGGCAAACATGACTAGAATTGTGGAGAATATGGTGCACTTGAAAAGAATGCCTTTAAGAAGAGTTGTGCTTTTATCAGTTCAATTGAAAAGACACAGTATTAGATTCTTTAGTGGCAATTCCCTAAGGCAAAAAGAGGAAATTCCACTTTTGAAACATTGAAAATATCCCAAGTATTAAGCTATTTTAGAAAACTGTTGTCGAGCCCTTCATCTAGAGATCCAGTTCAAATCACATATGTCTTAAGTGACTGCAATTGAGAGCAATGAAAGTCCCCATGAAAAGACCCAATTGGCCCCATTCCAAGTGGACCAAGTCATTTAAGATCACAGAACCATAGAGCTGAGAGTACTTTGGAACATATCTATTCCAACCTTTCAAGAAAGTAAAGAATTCATTCTATAATATCCCTGGTAAATGCTAATCCCATCTCCATTTGAATTGTTCCAGGAATAAGAACCTCACTACCTTATAAAGTACCATGTTTCAGTTTGGGGGATGATGTTAACTGTAGAAATGTCTTTTTTTTATTTTAAACTAAAATCTACCTTCTTGTATCAGCACTGGTCTCTCTGCTCTAGAAACTGTTCTCAGTTTCCTAGTTCAGAGATACCCATCCAGCCACCATTGGGGAGGCAATGCAGATGTCAGAGGATGGTGTGGGAAGCAGAAGGACACCTGGACCTAGGGAGCAGGGACTCAGAATACTACAGGGTCTGGACAGTATTGAGTCATGGCTGGGGTGACCATATCATTTACCATATATTTCCTTTTTTGGCAGCTGGCAGGTATGGGAATCTGAACCCTTGACCATGGTGCTACAAGGTGGTGCTCTATCCAACTGAGCTAACTGGCCAGCCTCATTTACCACATAAACCAAGACACTCTAGAGAGCAAGAGAGGTATTAAGAACAATCATGTTGGGACAACAGGCATGAACATGCTAATCAAGCTAAGAAAAATGCTCCTTGGACAGAAACAATTCTACATGTTCACCAAAACATGTCATATTCCTTTTGGGCACAAAGAAAGACTATTTGCTATCATTACTACCTCCAACACACACTTGCATATAGATGAATTGAGTCATAAAAGTTAGGTAGATCTATATAGATTGAGTCAAGGTTATGAGTTACAGGAAACTCATTGTGGGCTGAAGTGTTATTTCCTGTTTCAGGCACAGCCACAAAACATCCTGAGTCATCGTAGGATGGTCCCCATTATCTCCTCAATGGTGGAAACATGCAGTTCAAGTAGCCAGGATCCTGACTTTACTGCTTGGAGGAGAGCCACTGACAAAGAACATCCTCACAAGACCCCGTGTGAGCACAAAATAAATCTTTGTTGCATTAAGGCTCTGAGAGTCTAGGTTGTTTGTTAGAGCAGTTGGTCTACTCCGCATAACACAGATCCAAAGCACGGACACACCAAGATCAAGTATTCCTAAGTCCATTAAAAAAATTCTACTTTTCAGAGTTTATCCTTATTAAAATATTATAGGTGTACTACTCAATGCTTTCCTAAAATATCTATAGCAGAATTACCATAACATAAAATTTAAAACAATCTAAGTGTTGAACAATATACATTGGTTAAAAAATATGGTACGTTTGTAGGATGAAATATTATGCAAACAATAAAAGTGACAAGAACATATTCATACAGCTTTTAACAAATTTAGGCTACATAAAGCCTTAATATGACACCTATGCATAGAACAATTATTGCAGATATATGTTCCAAAATGTTAACAGTGAATACTATAGGTGATGGATGTGATTTTTATCTTTTTATATTTTCTCAGTTTTTTCATACTAAAAATTATAGACGCACACACAGACACACATATACAATGCCTATAGTCATATATTTTAATGATATTTATGAAGAGTCTCAGAGACATAAACTAGGTAAACTTCAAGAGTTGACAGAATAACGTAGTGGAATATTCAATGCCAGAAAAACGGCCATCAGGAGTCATGAAACAAGAAACTGCTCCCACTGAGAAGAGGCAGACAGTACCTGTAACATAACAAATGACAAAAAAATAGATGTTGAGCTGTTGTCTCAATCCCACCTGCTTTCACCTATTAAGAGCCTATGCTGACCCATTCTGGGAATTTGCTATTGATAACTACAAACAACTGAGTGGCTAAGTAGAAAATTCAAAGACTGAGATAGGACACTTCACTGGCAGAAGTATTTTCCTGCAGCTAACTCTGCTTTTGGGGTGAAGAGTAAGATGGTGGGGGAAAAGCTTGGAAATCATTTCCATGAATTGTTGACTATCAATAATCTTATTTATCATGACTGTTTTGATCAAAAACAGTAATGTACGAACATTTCCCTTGAATCTCAAAGGGAAAACAGAAAAGAACAAATAAAGACGCAGTTAAAATTTTTTATTATTCTCTCAGTTTAATACTGCATCACCAAAAACAATTTTCATACATTAAATATCAAAATCACGTCTCTTTAAGTCTTTCTCCTGACTTCAAAAATTGGATCTTTACAACTTGAATAAGCTAGAAAATAAATTCAAACGTTAACAAAAATGTATCAGTATTCCCAATTTACCAACATGGTATTTAACTGAAGGAATATATTTAGGGTTTTGTGTGCTTGCCTGTTTATTTGGTTATGTTTTAAAATTGATCTTTTTCCAGCTTTACTTATTTCAGTAATAGACTTTTTGTTTCCTATTCTTCTTTGACTTGTCAGAGGTTTTTAAAAGTGGTAATTCAGAAACAAAAGTAAAGGAAATTAGACATCCCAGCATTTCAATGAAGGATTTAGCTAACCTTCTTTCATAAATATTCAGAAATTCTGGCAATGAAAGAAGAAGCACTGTAGGCTGAATTTCACAACATAGCATTTTTATAAGTATTAGAGCTATGCTACATTTTGTTGCTGGGGATATCCTTACATATATCATAGTTACTGGTTATATAGCAAAAGATACTTCATTCAGGAATCCCATCATGGAAAGCAATACAAGCCACAAAACCATGTTCTTTAACACATTGGAGTTTGCATTTTTTGTTTATTTTCATCCATTTGTTTAAATCTTATCTCTGTAATATATAGATAAATAGAAAAATATCCCATTTTTCTGTATTGGAAGACTTAATATTGTTAAAATGTCTATACTACCCAAATCAGTCTATGGATTTAATGCAATCCCTATCAACATTCCGATGATATTTTTTTCACAGAAATAGTAAAAACAATCTAAAAATTCACACAGAACCACAAAAAATTCCTGAATAGCCAAAGCAGTCTTGAGCAAAAAGAACAAACCTGGAGGCATCACACTATCTGATTTCAAAATATACTACAGAGCTATAGTCATCAGAACAGCATTGTACTGCCATAAAAATAGACATATAGACCAAAGGAATAAAATAGAGATCCCCAAAATAAATCCATACCTTTACAGTCAATTGGTTTTTGACAAAGATACCAAGAACATACAGTGGGGAAAGGGCAGTCTCTACAATAAATGGCATCAGGAAAACTTGATATCCATATGCAAATGAATGAAATTAGACTGTCATCTCACTCCATATTCAAAAATCAACTCAAAATGATTAAAGACTTAATAAGACATGAAATATAAAACTACTAGAAGAAAACATAGGAAAAAAGTTCCTTGACATTGGTGTGGGCAATGATTTTTTGGATATAAGACCCAAAGCATAGGCAACAAAAGCAAAACTAGACACATGGGATTGCATAAAACTAAAAATCCTATGCACAGCAAAGGAGACAATCTACAGAGTGAAGGGTCAACCTATGGAATGGGAGAAAATTTTTGCAAACCATACATCTGATATGGGATTAATACCCAAAGTATGTAAGAAATCCAACAACTCAATAGCAAGAAAACAAATAACCCAGTTTAAAAAGTCAAAAAATCTGAACAGACATTCCTCAAAAGAAGACATACAAATTGCCAACAGTTATATGAAAAATACTCTACATCACTAATCATCAGGGAAATGCAAATTAAATCCACAATGAGATATCATTTCACAATGGTTAGAATGGTTATAATCAAAAACACAAAAGATAAGTGTATCCTGTACATTACTGGTGGAGATGAAAATTGGTACAGCTGTTATAGAAAACAGCATGGTGTTTTCTCAAAAAATTAAAAATAGAACTACCATATGATCCAGTAATCCCACTCTTTCATATATATACAAAGTAAATGAACTCAGTATCTTGAAGAGATATATGCTATCTGCACTCCCACGTTAACTACAGCTTTATTCACAATAGCAAAACTAGGGAATCAACCTGTGTCCAACGACAGATAAATGGATAAAGAAAATGTGTTACAAACACACACAACAGAATATTATTTTGCCTTAAAAAAGAGGAAAATTCTGTCATTTGCAATGACATAGATGAACCTGGAGGACATTATGCTTATTGAAATAAGCCAGGCACAGAAGGACAAATACTGCATGGTCTCATTTATATGTGGCATTTAAAGAAGTTGAGCTCATAGAAGCAGAGAACAGAATGATGCTTGCTTGGGGCTGGAGGGTGGCAGAATGGGGAGATGTTGTCAAAGGGCACAAACTTTCAGTTATGCAGGATAAATAAGTTCTGGATATCTAATGTACAGCATGGTGACTGTAGCTCATCCTACTGTGTATACCTGAAATTTGCTGAGAGAGTAGATCTCACGACAAAAACAAGCAAACAAAAAACCCGATAACTATGTGAGGTGATGAGTTTGAAAATTAGCTTGATTATAGTAATCATTTCACAATGTATACATATATAAAAATATCCTGTTGCACACTATAAATATACACAATTTTTATTTATCAATTATGCCTCAATAAAGCTGAAAAAAATCTTGTCTCTAATTATTGTAGAGAAAGTTGCTATAGTTTATTACTCGTGGTGATGGTATGACCCATATAATGTCTTGGTGGCCAAGTGTTTTCAATAAGGATGGCAGAAAGCAGGGTTATGTAGATCATCACTGGGTGAACTCAGTCATCTTGTATGTAACTCATAATTTGTTATAATAAATTGGATATTTTATTGGGCACCAATTGTTTTAAAGCATTGAAATGTAATTATGGAAATATGTGTAGTTTGCCTGAATATGTATACTTCTCAATCATATTCTTTTGTAGTCCAAAATAACATGTTCAGAAATACATTCATGTCTCAGATATTTTTAATTTTGAATTCATACCTAATAAAATTCAATGAAAAATTTGCTCCATGCTGTCTTACATAAACAAGTCCTATTGATCATTTGACTGGAAACAGTACAAGCCAGCTTTAACCTCTGCAGCATTTGGGGAAGGGGTTGGGGAGGGAGCGATTCTTCACTGATGAACCATTAAATTATGAATTTGAACAGTGCTTCTTGTGTAGACTCCAAGATGAATGAACTAACAGAGCTGGGGCTAGGAATTCTAGAAAATATAACCTCAAGCACACCCAAAGCCACAGCGTCACCTTCAGGGCCAAATTGAGACTTGGGCACTCAGGGCAAACTAACAATTTTGGATTCCTTTAAACTGCAAGCCTTTGACTATCCAACATATATGAGTATTAGCAGTCAGGTTGAGCATGTAGAGGAGCAAGAGCAGAGAGTGCTGGCTCAGAAATCAGCCTCTTCTCCAACTTGCACAGCAATTTAGTGTACATCCCCCATTCAAGGAACAAACGTTCTTTTGATGGCATTTTAGAAGAAAACAAATGTTCCCTCGGATGACCCCGATTTTGATAGCATTTTAGAGACCATCAAGTGATCATTTCCTGCTTGAACATGCCTCTGGAGGTCATGCTTCCCATTTTTTCTGGTTCATGAATATTATTTAGCATCTATTCTGTTTCAGGCACCCTACTTGTCTCAGGCTAAAAGGGTAAACAAGCAGCTAATCAAGATATTTCTTCCAATCATCTGCAGTTCTCCCTGAAAGGAGTTTCAGAAAATGCAGTTTGCTACAGCTCCCAGCATTTCAGTCATGTTGTTGCCTCCAAGGCATTTAGTGCCCCAGGTGCTAGCTCTGCTGGCCTATTCCTTATTCTGGCTACAAGCACACTACTTCCCTATAGGCAGAAATAGCTTGACCTTCGAAAGGCCATTCCCATATTTCGTCTCTGCCAACCTAATTTAAATAACAACACGGGAATGAACCACATCATTGTGTTTTACTATCAACTTGGAGCTGGCTTTGCAAAGCTCCATGAAGTCAGCTGGTAGAAATGGCATCCAGGGTTTGGGAAAGCTGGAGACCAGGGCTCCTCGAGACTGGTTTGCAGACTTTCACTGCATATTCTTTCCCAGGAGCCACAGAAAGACAGGTGGGCCACTGGGATTTTATGCAAACCCCTATTTAACTCACGTATTGTAGGCTGCTCTTTTGATATCATCTGTATTGCTGGGGAAAGACTTCCAGTGGGTTCATAGATTCGAAATCTGTAACTTCACTGAAATTTAGGAACAGTAAAACAAACAGATCAATAAAAAACCTAAAGCCTGTTACACCCTTATCTTATTCCTGAGGATTTCAGAGCAGAATAACAGTGGTTTGCATAACAGGTGTTTTAGCCATGATAGAAATGCCTTTTACAGTATCATATTGCCCCTTTCATAGAGTATAATACCAACTGACACTGTTTGCTGAGGTTGAACCAATTCCTGAGGCTTACCTGGGTAGGTTCTCCTATAGAAGCAGTTCTTTAGTGCACAAATGTATTGTTTTGTTATTTTAAGTACAGTTCTCCATGCATTATTTTAATCTTAAAGCAATGGTTAATTTACTCCATGTAGATCATGTGCTTACCTTATTTTTTATTGCCTTGACCTAATGGAAGAATTATTGACATAAAAAATATTTTCAGCCTCTAGAGGAAGGCCATTTTTACATTAGTATATCTCTACTTCTTGGCTTACTTGAAGAGAACAAAAATGCAGCACACCTATAAACCAGTGAAACTGGAATTTCCTCCTTCTTGAGAAAGTAAATCTCAAGTATTCTTAAGCCCCAGGGATGTGTGCTGTGAATACATTTTTAGCTGAAACATATCGGCCATTAATAAAAAAGCAGTAGGATATTAATATTGCAGTTGAACAATCTGTACCTTGTTTTCTTGTGACTTTTGCACATCGTCTCTTAGCCCCCTCTATTAGCCTTCTCTTCCAACTTCAACTAGGGATCCATGCTTACTGAGATGGATTTTTTTCTTTAATGATTTTACATTCAACACTATATTTAGCTTGAACTAAGAGGTTAAATTCTCCACCTCACATAAGTGTCTTAAAAATGTGAAGATTTAAAGGCTGGGCTGGGCTAATGCATCAGGAATGCAAATTATTAACCAGATGACAACTGTTAACTAAAGTCTAGAAGAAATTGTGTCCATTTAACAGCTAGGTAGCTAATAACGATACTCATCTAAACATGCCTTAGGTTTTTATTCTTTGTTGTATATAAACAGGAATGAGGACAGTGCAAAAGAAGTTTCTCCATGTGGTAATTATTTTTCAATCCCTTCATTGTTCTTCTATATGTTGTGATATTCTGCCTCCCCAAATCTGGAAACAACTAAGATGATTTGATAGGAATGCCTTTCATGAAAACAGATGGAGTAATTGAGAGAATAAATAAAAATATTCAGTGAAACTTCCATGCAGAAGCAGCATTCCTTCTGTGAGACATCCATGATGAATTGATGGATATCATTAATATCATAGAAACGATGAACTCTTGTCAATAATGTATAAATTATTTTTTTACTTTAAAATAAGAAAAAAAAATTATTTTAGTCCTTTGAAGTTGGGGGGTTGTAGTCTATGAATTTTTAAAATTTAATGAAGCATGCATATTTATAAGTGGTACGTGACCTCTGAAAATAAATACAGCAGCCAAATGATCCCTATATCCTTCTGGTACCATCAGGTACATGCCAAAGTACAGTGCAGCTGGTAGAAATGTTTCTGTGCTCGTCAAATATAATTGCTGCATATTTACTCATGAATGGGAAAGATCTTGCATACCCAGAGACTGCTGGACCAAAAGGCCAGATATACACTCTATGCACAGATATTAAATTTCAAGCGTATATAGATTCCATTAGGTCTGTGTGTGTGTGTGTCTACCATATTATTGACCCAACTTGTTTAATTAAAGTTAAATCATCCCATACACTTAGCACAGTGCCATATATGCAGTATGGTAAGCACCAAGTAAACACCAATTAAGGTTGATGGGATGGATAGACACCAAGAAATGATTGACTACTTCCATGATGTGGAAAATAGTGTAATCAATGCAAAGTATACTTCTGAGAACATCAACACAGAACAGCTCAAGGTAGGGATATTGTATAACTGTCAAATGATCTGTAGTTCATTTTTAAATTTCACAATCAAAGTTAAATATCTGATATTCAAAATTGTTTTCTAAAACTGCATAGAAATATAAGAAATAAAAGACACTGTCCTAATTTTTTCATTATTGTGCTACTGAATGTAAATGAATGGTATAAAATAATGAATGGTATAAACACAAACCTATCCGGTAGGTTTTATCACAACCTGAGAGATCTATGCTTACATCTCTGTGGTGTGAGGGACAGAAATGCTCAAATATTTCAAAATATTGAAAACTCATAAAAATATATAATGAAAAGATTAAACTGTGAATTCACAGTAAAAGAAATGTACTTTGCAAACAAAAAATCTTTTTTGGATTGACTGTGGGTTGGCCCCATTTTCATGTTTTCTTCATACTATTTAAAACATCAGATTTTAAACACAACGTGACTACATCAATTTCCTTCCATAGATGCATGTTATTACCACATAGTATTTTAGAAAAGCCTCCATATGCAATTTTCTGTGAATTGATACCAATTATGTAATGAAAGAATTTTAAATACATATGCTTGTTTTAAATAACGTTCCTGGATAAAAATACAGACTCATGGGTGAGATGTTTATAACCTTCCCTGTGATCATCCTAAGTGCTTGGTGTATGTAACACGGTGGAAATGCTAGTTGTGGTCAGAAACACACAAATCACCATGTAATGACTGCAACATGCATCTGTATGTATTGACGGGCGCTCACTATTTGCACCTGTAAATAACTCTGCAGGAAACGCGGATGAATGAATGGATGAGACTTGTATTTTATGACTCGATATCTTCATGATTCCATAATCACTTATCCCTGAATGGCACACAGCTTCTGTGTGTGAGTAAAGCCCTTGGTTTAGTTAGCTACTCTGAACGTTCAAATTGTGCCACTTCATTTGCCTGCTTTATCACTGCTTTCCTTTCAGCTGTGAGAGCTATTTTATTTTGACATTTTTAATACCAGCCTCTTTAAGATAAAATGTGACTGGATCCTTCGGAGTGCTTCCTGGCATGGACCCTTTTTGCAAAATGGATGTGTGTGAATAATAGATACTATTATAAAGCTACCACTGGGCTCCCACCTCCAGCGAACATCGAAAAGAACTACAGACCTTAATTTTGGTAGTTGCCCAAGCTGAGCCCTGACCAACCTTGAGGAGGACAGAAAGGTGGGGGATAAATATTCCATATATTTGCCTACTTATTTATAAAATGGAAACAAAAAAAATATTAGATAGAGCCCTAAACTATTGCTACATATGACCAAGTTGCTGTTTCTATCCAAGTCAGCTTTTAAAACTAATAGATGCAATATATTTTTAGTCTTTTCATTTGCTTCTGCTTGGTAGTTCTGTGAATGTTCTCCTGTTTTAACCATAGAACCATTTACTAATGCCACACTGAGATGTCTAGTAATATTTATAATTTAGAACAGCATATTAAGAATAACAGCCTGCTGACACTGTTCACACAACACCTGTTACTATACTTTCCGAAATATTTAAGTCCTAGAGAACCAGCCGCTGGAGACAGCATCCAGTGTTTTTAATGTGAAGATGACAGATTGCTCTAATACATAACTGACATGCACTGTAATTTCTAAAAAATCTAATCTCATGCTGCATGTGAAAGGAAAATACAGGAGTTACCCAAAGGCCAAACAAAGAAATAAAAATAAAAAAGAGGGAAAGAAGAAAATCTTATGATACATTTTTTCACAGCATTTTTCTGAAGCAACAGCAAGGAGAAAAAAGTGATCCTGTCATGAAAAATAGATTTAAAACACGCAGTGGAGGAAGGTTGTGAAAATGCAGTAGAACACCAGGCATTTAAAGAGACTGGGGTAACACTTTCAGAATAGTAAGCAGTTTGGTTAGACAATAGCTGACATGTAAGTGAAGACTGCTCTGAAGAGCTTGCCTCTGGATTCTGCTATCCCTACTTACTGAGAACAAATCCACCATCAGTCTCCCATCCAAGTACTAACTGGTATCCGACCCTGCTTATCTTCTGAGATCAGAAGAGATCAGGCGCATTCGGGGAGGTATGGCTGTAGACCCAGCTCTGGTCTGTGCTGAGCAGACCTGACACTCAGGTAACCTGACTTCGACTTTCAAGACTTTGAGAGTCACCCTAAGGAAACTACTAGCAGATATGATCTCAGCATCTCACACTGTCTCTGCCGTCTCTTGCTATCATGACACGATCTAAAATGGAAAGATTTTAACTTGCTTTTCATTTTGAAAGATATGGAATATTTGAAGCTAGAAGAAAATAGTGTCAATTTTCTATTATAAATACTACATGTGTAAACATTTAAAGTAGACATATGGATCACACTTAAATGAGTATTTTAAATGCAACTATTGGAGGGAAAGTATTTACATCAGTGATATTGCTTAGAATAAACTTTCCGAGCATTTTTCAAGAAGAATTTGGGTTAACAAATATAGGGGGAGATTGTAGAGAATGCAAGAGCCAGCATTTCAGGTAGGAACTATGCAGCCCACTGTCGCCATTCATGGATCTGCTGGATCTCTGAAACCCAAAGTTGCATTTTAAAAGCTTTTTTTTTTTTTCCCCCATAGCCATCATGGGCTAACACCGGGGTCTGGTGGTGTCACATACTTTGCCAACAACTCGTGAGACTGTGTGGGAGGACAGAAATGAAACCCACAGACCTCTCAACCTCTTCAACCACCCGGCCTGCAATATGTTGATGGTTGAGCTTGTATCTTCCCAGCTGTCTCCTTGAAGCAAAATTATTTTCATCAAAAAGGAAAAGCATTCAATGTTCATAATGAAGAAAAAGTGCCTGGTGGGAAGCACATTCATTTTTTAAAAAATTATCCCTAGCAGAAAATAAGTAATCGGTTAGTTTTGACAGAGGTGACAATGGAGGGGCAATGAAGTCACTAAGAAAAATTATTAAAAGAATACATTTCCCCTCAAAAGTAAACTTTAAGTTTATTTTTGCTTCTCTTCCTCTAACACGGTATTTTTATTAACAGTGGAAAAGCCAACCATGAGACACCAGAGCCAAACTTCCTTTTGATACCTTATTCACTCAAACATGCGTTGAGGCCCGTGGGCCTGGCAGAGTGGGCGAGATGGGAAGAGGCAGCCACAAAGTGCAGGAAAGTCTACCAGAAAGGGAAGGCATCCCTTGAAAAGCAAGTTAAAATCTTTCCATTTTAGATTGTGTCAAGATAGCAAGAGACGGAAGAGACAGCATGAGATGCTGAGATCATATCTGCTAGTAGTTTCCGTAGGGTGACTCTCAAAGTCTTGAAAGTCGAAGTGACCTCACAGGCAGGCAGACCTCTGGCCAGACATAAGGAGTCCTCTTCATATCGGATATGTCAGCTTCCTTCTTGATCAAGCCTGTGTCTGGCACTATTATCCGGGGTTTACTGCTGGATCTCTGTGCACCTCAATGACAGTGCTCAAAAGAACCTTCATCACAAATAAGCAGGCTGTGAGATGAAAGAGAGCTAAAGATACTGTTCATACATGAACCACACTAACAGTACTAGAATATTTAAGATTTAGTCACAGCCATTTTTCCAAAAATAACAATAATATCAGAAAGGAAACAGTTTTCACATTTCACAGACATAAAATTCAGATTTTCCTATTGGGAAGATTAACTATTGTAATGATGCCAATTCATTCCAAATCAATTTGTATCTTCAAATGCAATCCCTAAACAAAATCCCAATGCAATTTTTCTTGTAACTCTGGAAAACTTACTCAAAATTACAACTGGAAAAAAAAAAAAAAAAAAACAGTGGGGAACTATCCAAAATAATGAAAAAGAAGAATTAAATACTGGAACAAGAGGACTTATTCTATTATAAGAGCTAATAATTAAAAACAGTGTGATATTGGCATAAGAATCAGCAGACAGATCAAGAGAACAAACAGATAACCCTAAACAGATTCTGGAATAACAAGAGTAAGAAAATACTGCAAACTACTGGTGTTGGTTAGTTGGCTGCTTGAGGCAAAAATGAGCTGTGTTTTTACCTTTCATGGTACCAACAGACAGACAGATAGATAGATACAGTCTGAGCTGGATTACCTGTTAAAAAATAAATTTGTAAAAATTGGAAGAAAAATACTGGTAAATATTGAATTAAATCTCATGATATAGGAAAAAACTCAAAGCATAAAAACAGTTGAAGACTTTGCCTCTTGGAACTAGATATCTGGGCATTACATGTTCTTTGTTGTCTTAAAAAAAATACTACCAGCCAATCACTAAGATTTGAACAATCACGTGGAAATGCGTAGCTTACCAAGGACAAGTACAACCTCCATGGCCCCAAGGAAAACACAAATTCAAATCTGAGCTTCTTTTTTGTGCTTCAAATTTGGCTAAGCATTTTCAAAGCATGACAATCACAGACCAGTTGTATGTGGAGCCCGTGGGTCAAGAATGGGGGATGCAACTTGTAGGATCCTTGCTCTGTAATAACATCAGGTACCTCAAAGTAAGCAGAGTTTAAGGGCAGGACAGAATCAGTTGTTTCTAATTATTGAGCAAGCATTTGTGAATAACATTCTGAAGTCACTGACAACTGCGTCCAGGATCTAGCTTAGTAAATAATTGCAAGTTTTCCACTGAGGAGGAAGCTTTTAGTTTGGCTGTAAAGAGCTCCAGGCTCTATCATCTGATGTAACTGTTTAAACCTATGTTTAACACATATTCAGCATTTGAAAAATATTATCTAGATCAAGTAACCACCTGCCTAATGCAAGCCTAACATGTGCCTCAGTTTGACCTTGATATATAAAATGTGACACAAAAAGAAACTATTTTAAATGCTTTTAAATCATAGTACTTGCTAAGTTTCCTCTCCACACAAAAAGCAGGAAGAAAGAAAGGAAGGGGCGGTGGGGAGAGAAGGAAGGAAGGAAGGAAATAAGAAAAGCGGGAAAAAAGGAATTATTATGATTATTACTATTATTGTATAAATCAAGCATCTGGCCCAAACTTGGCACATTTTATGTGCTCACTTTCAATTATAAGAAAAATAATTTATAATTGAAACAGACATGGATTAAGCCTCACCTCTCAGTCATCACCCTCACCTAACTAGTCAACTTGGGAAAATCTCCATAGTATCAAAGAAGGACTCTGCATTCACAGAGGTCATTGGAATCTTAGTTTATAAAATACAACAAATGACATAAAACACTGATTAACCAAAATAAAAAATAAAATAAAATAGATTCAACCTAGGAAAAGTGTGTACTACTTGATGTTCTAAAGAGGAAAAAAACAAGAGAGAACAAAACTGTGGTTACTAGAGGAGAGAAAGGGTTAAGGGGAGGGGGTGAGTGAAAAATTGGTTATTGGACACAAAGAATGATTATATTTTGTAATGACAAAGATGCTAATGACCCTGATTTGATCATCACATATTGTACACAATTTTTGATATTTAACTCTGTACCCCACAAATATGTATAATCAATTACGTTTCGATTTTTAAAAAGCATCCAATGCTGAATTATAAAAAAATAAATGAAAAGGAATGAAAGTATTTTATATTATGACTCTAGAAATGGCACAAAGCTGTGACACGGAAAGGATGTGAGGGGAGGCAGAGAACGGCCATTCCTGCCGAGCAGAGGGTGCGAGCACAGGTGGCAGGTGGAGGCTAGTTCCTGAGAGGAGGGCAGCGAGCAGGTCAGTGCGGCTGACGAGCAGGCCATTGAGAAACAGGGGAGAGAAGGGAGGTCAGGGAGGGACAGCAGGTCCGGTGGGAAGGAGCCTGTCACCTGCTGAGCTCGCTGGCCTGCATCCAGCTGTGGACGGGCAGCCCCTGGGGTTTTGCAGAGGCAGGGCCAGGGTGGAAGTGGAATTAGGAGGGCTTCCTTCAGAGTCCCTTTCCAATGTTTCCCCTCCCCATTTTATCTTATGTTTTGTTTGGGTTCAGCTTTGAAATGACTTGAGAAAATCCTCTTACAATTGTCAGCATTTTTAGCAACCAAGCAAGATACTTCTCTGCTTTATTTTAAAGATCTTGGATGATGACTTTTTTCAACAGCCTAAATATATGGCTCTTGGATAACATGCTGTATTCCCTATAGCATTATTATATTCTATTACATGTGCAGTATTTCTCTTCCTGTTTGGTATATTTACTAAGATTTTACAAACAGTCCCTTTCTGTGTTCTGTGTTCATCTATTTACTTTATAACTTACTCTTCCTCCCATCCTTTATCCTGAATTCTAGGATTTGATATCTTCAAGGTTACCCTTTCTTACCACCCGTACTTACCCTTCGCCTCCCCCTCTTTTCATGGCCTTGCTTACACAGCTTTGCCTTCCAAAGTGAGATTACATATATGCACATATACACACATCTTACCTTTGCAGAGTTCTTTCTGTTTGGATCACTGCCAACTCTAGAGCCCCATTTTACACTTCAGTGAATTAACTCAGGAGCTGAAATAATTCTCAGTGCTTTATGTATTATGTCTAGCTCAAATTCACTAGTGAAGGAAGTATAAAAACCTGATCCTTCCCTTTAAAAAAGAAGAACAGGTGAGTGGTGCAAACCACGTGTAGGAGCCAGGGCAGCCAGGAACAGGATGGGCAGTGACCCGCTACCTTCTAGAGATCAGCTGCATGGTGCGTACCCAGACCTGCTACTGAGTCTCCACTGCGTTCCACTACCTCCTGGCACTTGCTGGCCTCAAGCATTCCTTGAGTGATCCATGTTTTCTGACATCCCTTCTCCATCGTGCCACACTGCTTCAACCCTTATCTCCCACCAAGCGAAGAATTTATTTTCTACAATTTTTCTCTTTGTCATGGTAGGTAATTCAGATAATACATAAAAGGTGTAAAAGAAAGACTACAATATTGATAAAAAATTAATTTAGACAATTAACCAGCCTCTCTCTCATTCATCAATATGCATAGTTTTCAGCTTGACTTTACTTCTATAGATATGGTCACAATTGCTACCACCAAAAATGCTTTGCATTAGGACAGCAAACATGGTCGTATGGCAATTTTTAGTGAACAGCTGGTGGTAAGCCCACAGACATGCTGAAAGAGAAGTTGAAAAAGTAGTGTATCAAGGGTTGCCTTCCTTTTACAACTCTGGATAGATTCCTGGCTTGGTAATTAAACAAAGGAGTATATTTTACCTGATCTTAACCCCTCATTTTCCTTGAATTAAATGGAAAGTACATCTCAGTCTGAGTAAAAGTTATATAGTTTCCAAACTATTGTGAACAATGTATATGAGTGTAAATTCCCAAAGATATGCACACACAGGCTAGAAAAGCTGATGGAAAAAAACAACATTCTTACTTCTGTAATCGTGGTTTGGTGCAAACATGAAACTGCAGAAGCTGTGTGTACACAGAATCCTGCTCTGTTGAATAAAATAGCTCAGACTATAAAAGAAAGACATAAATGTGAAGTCAATACGATTTAGATTCTCCAATTCTCAAAATATATTGCTTTAAATATTTTTTAATTTGATATCTCCCTAACACTAATAAATTTTAAAATTTTCTATAGTATTGAAATAAACAAAGAATTTTGTGTGTCTTTGTCCTGCTTGTGTAGAAAGAAATAGTATCATTAATAATAAATTTATTTATAGGGATAGAAAAATTTCCACCATGCCCAGTGGAAGAAATGTCCCATTTTCAACAACACAGAAAGGCAAAGACCAGAATTATGCCACATGCACAATTATTAATTCAGGTTGGCAATTTAAAAAGACAGTGTGGTCTAGCTGACAGAACACCAGATGGTAAGGCATGGGACCTGGTTTCTATTCCCAGTTTCATCCCTGTTAGATATTTGGCAAGGGATTTCTGTGTCTGTCTTCCTGTGTCAAAGTGCTCTTGATCCCTACCCTCTCTTGCCTTCACAGGTATGCCATGAAAGCAGATAGGGATTCTCAAAAAGATATTAATAAATATATAAGTGTTTTTGCATTAAATTGTTATCTGAAGCTGCCTCTCTTTGAGCTCCAAATGCTTCCTTTCCAGAGCAGGTGGGTAGCTAGTTTGCTTGTGGTTGTTGAAGAGCTTGGTCATGGTAACATTGGCTCAGACTTGGAAATAGTTTTCAGAATTCTTCAGTCTTCAAATATGTCTCGTTCATTTCCTTTGCACTATTTCCCTGCCATCTTCCCAACTTGATTCCCTTCTTTCCAACTTTAACAACTCAACCAGGGGGAGGAAAGCATCTTTATTTTGCAGTCAACACTAAGTTCACTAGGTTTTGCTAAGCCTATGGCACTGCAGTGGGTACGATAGGGATTACATAGGAGGTCTAACATATATGTTTATGAGGGAGCATGCAGCCAAATTTAGGAAGTAGATCTAACACATGTGAAACAATTAGATTAATGAATTGGTACGAAATATAAAATATGAGTGAAGTTTACAGAAATAAGAATCAGTGTAGACTTAAAAAGGAGGCTTCTTGGAGTATATGGAACTTGATCTGCGCAAAGTTAATAGGATTTGGGTCAGAATACCTAGTTAAATAAGAAAACTTTATGCTGATAGGTTCTAAGGCAATAAGAAGCTTTGAAAGTTTTGAAAAGAAGAATATCCTGATAAAGGATTGATTTGGGCAAATTAGCCATGAAATAAATGTTAAGCAGGATGGTCTTGGGGAAGCCTGGATGTAAGGAGACCAAGGGAAGGAGAAATGGAGAAAAAGAATAGTCAAGGGACTTAAAAAATAAAAATGACCCTTGATTAAGAGCTGTTTCCAATAGAACGAGGATGCTAAGAAGAAATAATGGGTTTAAAAGCTGTGAATTCCAGGGTAGGAAGGATAGCCTTCCCACATCACGGGGAGAATTTTAAGTAATGGTGTGAGGGACTGAGTAATCATAGATACATGGAGAACCAAACTGATAGATCTAATGAGAAAATGTGACTACTGGAATATTCAGAGAGGGGCACTCCCAGGGAAGTGTTCATCTGAAGAGTAGTCCTGTGAGATGGCGCAGGAAGGAACATACAAGCATGCAGCAATCAACACAAAATAGATAGAGACTTGCAGTCACTGAGAGATAGAGGAATCTAATGTGAAGTCATTGAGGAGTGACAGCAGGGAAAAGACTCGCAGTTTTCTTTGCACATGGGCTACTGGAAAAAAGCTACCCAGAATGGAAGAGAGAAAAGAAATGTCTTTGGTTGAAATTCTCTTAATCTTAGTATTAGATTTTTATTAAATTGCTTACTTGGTTTTATTGAGATATTTTACATTTTGTTTAGACTTTTCCCATAGGAGACAGTCTATTTTGGTGAGCACACTGACTGAACTGATTTTTTGCTACAAGAACCAGTGAGTAGAGTCAAAGATGGAAGAGAAAATTCTAAGGCCAGATGATGGCCATCCATCTATCCACCTCATCCATCAATCTCTTCATTTAGTCACTACGCTCTTCTTACATTTCAGAAATACAGTAGTAAACAAGAAAAATATGATCCTACTCTCATGAAGCTTAAATCACATGGGATTAGTTTTTACAAAATATTGAGCAAAGACTACTAGGAGAATATGGGACAGTAGATGCTGTGCTAGCCCAGGGTCTCAGAGAAGAGTTCCATAAGAAAATGTTATTTTTACTAATTATTAGGGAAGGGGACTAAAATAAGACAGGGACATACTCACACAAGTAGATAGCACACAGAGACCTGGAATTTATTCCTTGCCACAGTTTCAGGGTGTCAGTCCAAAATCACTGTGCTAATCTCCATTAAATGCATATCGGTGTGTGTACACTAGTTTCTGTAGGCAATTGACTTCAGGAAGGAACACCGCAAGACAGCCTGGAAAATCAATATGAAACAAGGCAACTTCCCAAAGATCTAACTACAGCTAAAGTACAGATTCCAGGAAATATAGCAGAGCAGCACCAGGGATGCACAGCACAGGGAAATGTGCATTCAAGACTTCCAGAGAAATAGGAAAGGAAATAGGTGTATGAATGGCGCAGTCCACTGGTGCCTAAGTCCCAGGAGGCAAGGGCAGTGTAGCTTTGCCTGGATTGCTCTCAGTATTTGTCCTGGATATGTGATAGAATCTGCCCTGGCAGAAAGCATGAATATTTTGCCTTCTTTATTTAAGGAATACTAATCCTCTTTTTTTTCTTATTTCATTTATTCATTTTAATGTCATTTTCTAATTACCAAAATATTTTTAAAAATTAAAACAAAGTATCAACATTTTTTTAATAGAGCCACTTAATATCTTTGTAAATACTTCTACACATGGATATCCAGTTTTCCCAGCACGATTTATTGCAGAGGCAGTCTTTTCCCCAAAGTATGTTCTTGGCACCTTTGTCAAAGATCAGTTGACTATAAGTACCTGGGTTGATTTCTGGATTATTTATTCTGTTCCGTTGGTCCATGTGTCTGTTTTTATGCCACTACCATGCTGTTTTGGTCCCTATAGCTTTCTAGTATAATTTGAAGTCAGGTAGAGTAACGCCTCTGGTTTTATTCTTTTTCGCTCAGGATTGCTTTGGCTCTTTGGGGTCTTTTGTTGTTCCATAAGAATTTTAGGATTTTTTTCTATTTCTGTGAAGAATTTCATTGGTATTTTGATGGGGATTGCATTGAATCTATAGATTGCATTGGGTAGTATGGACATTTTCACCACATTTATTCTTTCAATTTATAAACAAGGAATGTCTTTCCATCTTTTGGTATCCTCTTTAATTTCTTTGAACAGAGTTTTGTAGTTCCCCTGGTAGAGATCTTTCACCTCTTTGGTTAAATTTATTCCTAGGTATTTTATTCTTTTGGTAGCTATTGTGAATGGGCTTGCTTTCTTGATTTGTTTTTCTGCTTGTTTGTTGTTGGTGTATAAGAATGCTACTGATTTTCATGTATTGTTTTATATCTTGCAACTTTACTGAGTTCATTTATGAGCTCTAGGATTTTTTTAGTAGAGGTTATGAGTTTTTCTATATATAGGATCATGTCATCTGTGAACAGTGACTTTGTCTTTTCCAACCTGGATGCCCTTTATTTCTTTCTCTAGCCTGATTGCTCTGGCTAATATTTCCAATACTGTCTTGAATAGGAGTGGTGACAGTGGGCATCCTTGTCTAGTTCCTGTTCTTAAAGGAAAAGCTTTCAATTTTTCCACATTCAGGATGATGTTGGCAGGGAGTACATCATATATAGCTTTTATTGTGTTGGGATATTTTCCTTCTATACCTAATTTGTTGAGGGTTTTTATCATGAACGGATGCTGAATTTTGACAGTGTTTTTTCTGCATCTGTTGGGATAATCATATGGTTTCTGTCCTTGCTTTTGTTGATGAAACTGGACCCATACCTCTTGCCATATAGAAAAACCAACTCAAAATGGATTAAAGTTTTAAGTATAAGACTTGAAGCAATAAAACCCCTAGAAGAATACATAGAGGAAACACTTCAGGATGTAGGACTGGAAAAAAGACTTTATGAATAAGACCCCAAAAGCACAAGCAACAAAAGAAAAAATAAACAAATGGAATTATATCAAACTAAAAAGCTTCTGCACAGCAAAGGAAACCATCAACAGAATGAAAAGACAATCTACTGAATAGGAGAAGGCGTTTGCAAACCATACATCTGACAAGGGATTAATATCCAGGATATAAAGAAAATCAAACTACTTCACAGTAAAAAAAAAACAAACAAGTAATACAATTAAAAAATGGGCAAAGGAGCTGAACAGACATTGTTCAAAGGAAGACATACAAATGGCCAATAGGTACATTAAAAAATGCTCAACATCTCTAATCATCAGGGAAATGCAAATCAAAACCACATTGAGATATCATTTCACCCCAGCTAGACTGGCTGTTGTCAAAAAGACTGAGAATAACAAATGCTGGTGAGGCTGTGGAGAAAAGGAAACTCTTCTACACTGTTGGCCGGACTGTAAATTAGCACAGACATCATAGAAAACAGTATGGAGGTTTCTCAAACAACTATACATAGAATTACCATACAATCCAGCAATCCCACTTCTGGGAGTCTACCAAAAGGAAAGAAAATCATGACGTCTAAAGGATACTTGCACTCCCATGTTCATCGCAGCTGTAGTTACAATAGCCAAGATATGGCACCAACTGGATAAGGAAAATGTGGTATATATACCCGATGGAATACTACTCTACCATAAAAAAGAAGGAAATCCTGCCACTCACAGCAACATAGATGAGCTTAGAGAAAATTATAAGTGAAATAAGCTAGACACAGAGAGAAATACTGTATGTCCTCACTCATAAGAAACAAGGAAAGAAAGATCGTAATAAAATGTTGAACTTTCAGAAGGAGAGAACAGACCTATAGCTACTAGAGGTGAGAAAGGGGGAGGTGGAGAGGGGATAGGGAGAAATAGGGTAAGGGACACAAGAAGTAATTACAATTTGTAATGATGATACTGATATTGATTTGATTATCACATACTGGACTCAGATACTGAAAGTCAACTCTGTACCCCATAAATATGCATAAATAAAAATAATAAAATTCTTTGCAAATAACTTATTATCTTCTTCTGTATGGGGGGGCACGTTTATATTTGTGACAATGCTATATGTATATATATAATTTTACTCTGCTTGAGTATGTTTTGGCAATTGTAATTGAGGAAGTGAAAAATATAGTATCTTAGCTATCATTTGGGTCCCTTTTAAAGCGAATCTACCATCTATTGGGAAAATACCTTGATGAGCCATTGGTATAGAAGATGAGACCTGAAAGGCCTCATGGGTGTTAGCAGAAACTAAGAAATTGTTAGCTATATGCATTAGGAAATGAGAGGAATTAATATAGTGCCGTGCAGTGTAGTGAGAAGAAAGCCAGGGTGTAGAGAGGAAGAGGTAAGGGAGAGGAGTCAAAGAGATGGGGAGAAAGCAAAGACATGTTAGGGAAACAGGTAAGGAAATGTCCCTGGTCATGTGATAGCTAAATGGCATTTATGCCTATTATTTTGCTTGAGAATATTTAACTTTATCATCCAATTTTCAGTAAAATCTTCCACACTTTAGAATATCCTGAAAGCGTGATTTAAAATTTTTTGGTAGATAGTGAATAAAGGGATGCCTTTTATGTCTGGGTCAATGTGATGAAGAAGTGAGTCAGTGAACAAGGAAACCAGGGACAGAGGGGACCAGAGAAACTGAGTTACCCAGAAATGTTGAGAAGTATTTGGCAGAATTTGGGGATGTCACAGGATGGAGACTGGGGGTTTCCAACTGAGTATCTAGATCTCAGAAGGCCAGGAAAACTCACTTGCATTTGAATTGGGTTTATTTCCCTAAAAACTTGTCTACTTTACTTCATTGAGATATTCATACTTATTAAAATTGATTCTTTTAGAATTTTTAAATATTTCATCTATAATAGTATGTCTTTGTCATGCCTAACATCACATACTTATGTTTTCTATCTTTTTTATTCATAGTTAGACTTGTCTTCAGAAAGGTCAAGATCTTGGATTAGTTGATATTCTGTTCATTTTGTTTCTAATTCATTAATTTAGTGCTATATCTTAATTTTTTATTTATACATTGGTCTTATGAATTTTAAAGCACATCAAGAAAGTATATAGAATAAAATGATGTACACTCATTTACCCACCTAACTTAAAAATGATATATTATATATTCAAATGAAATCCCCGTGTACCGCTCCCCACGCTCCGTTTTCCTCCCTTTCTGCTGGTAATACTCACTGTTTGAATATGGTGTCTAACATCCCCATACCTTTTTTATAATTTTATTACTTATATATTTATCCATAAATCAATCATAAATGTCTCAATCTCTTCCCTCACCAAGCATGTGCACATGAATGAGATTGCACATGCACGCACACACCCTTTTATTTTATAGGATACATGTATATATGTAGGAGTGAAATTTCTAGATCATAGGGTATGTGTTCTTTCAATCTTACTAAATTGTTACATTTTTCTCTGAGGTATTTGCACTGATTTGCCTTCCCAACTGCAGAGAACTAGAGTTCTGGTTTTATGTCCTTCCCTTACTGTTGTCAATCTTCTTAGATTTTTGTCTTTTTCTCTCTTTTTATATCAATTTGCATTCCCGTGATTATCAGAGAGGTTATTTATATATTCATGTTTATTATATGTGCAGCTCTTACTTTCTTGAATTAGCTGTCCATCATATCTTTTTGCCTATTTTCTATTGGGTTGTTTGTCTTTTGTAACTGATTTTTAAAGTTCTTTTATATTTCTGGAACTTCTGGAATATACTATGTTGGTTATATCCATTGCAAAAAACTTCTCTAAGACTGTGTTTTCTCTTTTGCTGTTCTAAAAGGGATGCTTTTTGATGTATATAAAATTTTAATATAAGTGTAATCAGAGTTGTCAATTATTTCTTTATAAAAAGACTGGTTTTCAAAAGAAATCCTTCCTGGCCTCCGACGTCATAAAGATATTCCCTGATATTTTACTCTTCCACTCTTGTTTTCTTTAAATTTACTTGATTTAATTTACAAATTTTTTATTTGTTCTGAAAGTAGTTCCTGTACTTTTTCTTGATCAATTAAAAAAAATAGATTCACAAATTTTCTTTTGTCTACACCCCATTAGTTTATATATACAATGTTGTCATTACTCCTTAAATATTCTGTACATACAGTTTCTATTTTTTATCTGTTTCTGAAACATTTAATAAAACTACTTAATTTAAAATTTTTTCACTCATTTGTTTTAGTATAAAAATGCCATCAGAATCTATCCAGGTATTAACTCAGTGTTACCAGTTTTTTCTTGTACAAAGTGTATCATTCTCATTGTGGAGTTTTTTATCTCGGATAATTTTAAAATTTCTTTTTAACTTGTTTTTTATATTTTTTGGTCTAGTCATACTTACCAATGATCTGTATGTTGGCTCTTAATATTCTGACCTTTATATCTATATCGCCTCTCCTCTTTGGGCTCTCCGTTCTTGCTCTGCATTTTGGGAGAACTTTTCTAGTTTGCCTTTTACAACATAAATTCATTTTTTTGCAATGTCATTTCTGCATTATTCTAAATCTGACTTTAATTTTGTGATCATCTTTTATTTATGTTTTTACAGTTCTGTTTCCTTATTTCATCCAATTTTTTGTTATGTTAGTTGTGGTTTTATCCTATCTTTTCTCTTTTGTTTCCTAACATACAAATTTCCCTAGATCTTTTTGAGAGGACAAAGCTATCTAAAGTATACTCCTTCTGAAGTTAAAAAAAAAAAAAAAAAAGTACTCTATATCTTACATAGTAAGTCTATTTTCTTAAAACCTACAGAGACCTTTTATAGGCTCCACATTGACCTCCTGACACTTAGAATCCTCTTCTCATATAATGGCCGAGAACTTGTTAATGTACTTCAGCCTGAACTAACATTGGCAGCCTCTTATTTAGTATGAATTTGTCAGACTAAAGGAGATCTCCTGCACCATCTGCCTGGCCCTTGCATGATCAGAAATAATAGACTTTATTATTTCATGATCAAACATAGAGTATAGTTCTTTTCTTTCCAAAATCAGTGAATGAGAAGCATTAATCTCTAGAATTCACTGTGCCCTGGTTCTTGCATTCCCACTGTCTGACTCACTATCGCTCCATGTAATGATTGCATTATCGTGTATGTCTGCCCTTAATTGCTACGTATTTCTTTTAACGGTAACCAGGGAGAGGTAATAATACCTTACCTTGGAAAGCTCCTCCCTGGCAGGCAGGTGGTGAATTTCTCTCCCTCTGTTCCTTGTACTACCTTTGCCTGGGAGATGAGTGTTTTCAGCAGGAGTGCTTGGCTAGAAATCTATTATCAACTTTCCTGCATTGTTTAACGTATCTGTCTGAGAAATTTTATCCAAAATTTGCATATTAAGAATTTCTACTTATATTTGAATGCTCATTACCTTTATTTCTCATATAAAATGCTGTTAAAAGTTTGTATGTCTCTGTATTTTTGTGTTTTGATGGAAAATTGAGAGAGAGAATTGATCATCTTTGATTTCAGGCAAAATTAGAGTGTTTGTCAAATTTTTGGTCCTGGATCCCTTTATACTCTTAATTATTGAAAGCCCCAAACAGTCTTTGTTTATGTAGTTTATATCTATTGATATTTACTATATTAGAAATTTAAAAATGAGAAATATTCAAAATATGTATTTAATTCACTTAAAATAATAATAAACCCACTACATGTTAACATAAACAATATTTTATGAAAAATAGCTATATTTTCCAAAACAAACAAAAAACTAGAATGGTATTGTTTCATCCTTTTGCAAAACTCTTTAAAGAGTAGTTTAATGAAAGATAGTTGTATTCTATGTTGCTTTGGTTAATGCAAATGCAGAAAGTCTGTTCTCACAAATACATAGTGGAAAAGGGAATATTTCAGAGACCCCTACAGACCCTTGGACTACACTAAAATAACACTTGAAAATGCGCTTTTATAATTTGGTTATACCACTGTGCAACATAGATAGTCTGATTTTTTTTTAAAAAGTTAAACGAGTTAAGTGATTTGCTTGGCTAGTAATTAGTAAAAGTAAAACTTTAGCTCGGAGGATCTGAATAAAAAACCCTTTCTTTTCTACACCTAATTACATCTAAGCTGCACCTAAGTAAGAAGTTAGTCAGATTCCTTCCATGTTGCTATTTTACATTTTATATTTGTGTTGACCCATATAACTGAGTGATCTGAGAAAAGTATCTCACACTTAATCTCAGTTTTCAGAGATGTTCAATATTACAGTGTGTTTATCTAAGATGAACAAAAATGACAAACCTTTCACTTGTTCTCAATTGTCAAATTACAATAGAAGGAAAGAGAGCCAACCTTGTAAGATCCTTGAGGAGGGACAACCTGTCCACCCTCCATTTGGTTCACCTTACACCCAGTGTGTTGCATGCAACTTTACTGCCAGATGTTTAGCAGGAAATTATAAATAGAAGATACTGTGTCCACAGTGAGAGAAATTTTCAGAGTCACCCTAGAAAGGGAGAAGTTCAGCACAGATGGTAAGATGGGATTTTGGAGCTGGAACACCCACCAGCTGACTGGCAATAAGAACCTAATCAATGATAGTAGCTGGATTATGAATAGTTTTTGGTGCAAGGTAGTGAGCAATTGTTAAACATTTCACTAAAGGTGAACTGTAATGGTCTAGCAGTGGAGGAAAATGCACTAGCATATGCAATGTATCAGGTCCTTTTTAAAAAATGGAGAAAATAATAATTCTAAAGACAATATAATTGAATGGCTACTGCTGGGGGTAATTAGTACTCTGGTGAAAGATAACGAAAGGCTAAGGTGATTAATCACCCATTAAAGGCAAGTGTGAAAGCCAGAGGGTCTCCAGGGCAGCACGTAAAGACTTTCATTTTCTGTTGCAAAATAAAAGAAGCTGAGAATCAAGCAGAATTTCAAATTAGGTTAAATTCTCAACCTACATGGTTCTGTTATACTAAGGGCATAACCCTAATGGGAAAGAATCAGATCCAGAAACATGAGCTAGGAACATCTGGGTTGATAAACTAAAATATCTCAAATCTCCTAATTCCATTAAACCCTCTGAGCCTGCACAGGTAGCCCACCCCTCCTTTAAAGAATTTAGCACTCTCTCATCACTTGAAGACAATGCAGAGGACCCTTCCACACAAGACAATAGGCTCCCCACTCGGGATCCGCCACTATCTTTTCCTCTTGACACCACGCTAACATGGAGGTTTAAGGTACAACATAACCCAGCTGAGAAGTATTGGGCTTGATCAAAATTCCCCGATCCACTATGTATTTTTGAAAATATATTTTCTTCATAAGCATTGATCAAAGAGGAAAGAGACAAGGAGTCAATAAGCACTAGCAAGAAACTGAAGAATATTATGTAACTGGAATTCTGAAGGTACTTGACCAAGAAGGGGTGGGGCAAAAGATAAAAATGGGTGAGAGAACATTGACTGATAGGAGAACCCTCTCCAAGGATATAGGATGTAATAGCCTGGCAAGGACCTGGGAAGAAGTGCAAATGTGCTGCTGGGACAGCATGTAAAAACTTGGAGAAAGCAATGGCCCAAACTAAATGAACTTGAAATGCAAGCAATGCCATGGCAGGCAGTAAAAGAAGTGAGCAAATTGATCAGAGAAGTGGGCATGCTGGAATTTATACACTACGTACATCTGGGAAATACACCAGATGAATACGTTCTGTGGGAGGGCACGAAGGGCACTCTAATGACCAAAGCGAGTGAGACGGGTATCAGTGTCACAGGGAAGTACAGTGGATGAATTCTTCTGTAAATTAAGGTTCGTAGTAGAAGACACTGGTGTAGAACTAGACTCAAAGATAGCAGCATGAATAGGAACCCCCCCCAATGTGGCCACGGTCTAGCTCCTAATCCTGTTTGTGATGCCAATTTTAAAGCTAGGCAACCACGCCAGTTGTCATGGCTCTTTTGCCTGCTGGTAATCCTGCACCAACTGGGCTGATTGTCAAGCTAGGGCTAGGTCTGGAGCTCCCAGAGCCCTCAGGCCCATTCACAGACCGGGTCACAAACCCTTCACATGCCAGGCTGGGTCACCAGACCCCACACAGGCCAGGCTGGGTCACTAGACGCCTTCACACAGGTCTATGAGCTAGGTAGCTGGCCACACGGTCCTTGGAAGCTGCACATCTAGAAAAACATGGCCACGCAGGGCCGGCGCCCAAGGCAGTAAAACACCAGTCAAAGCAGCACTGCTGTGCAGGTGCACTTACTCTACCTCCACACACAATGTTTACCGAACCACCCTGAACTGGCTCAAAGGTGAGCAGAGCCTGACCAAATTGTTCCATTTTCCCAACAATCCACCCCTTCAGGGTCCCTCGTCGTACAATCTACATGTTCAGAATCTTCAGTAATGTTCTCCTAGTGAGGTTAAGTGACCCTTACATTTACATAACCTATTGTCCATTCAATATGTCTTAAGGTTTGCAATTCTGTCCTTTTAACTGTTAGCTGCATATGTCCGGTTAGTAGTAACAATTGGTGTGATCCTCCATGCAAGTCCTGCAGTCATACCGATGGACAGTTCAATGAATATTCAGCAGGCCGACACGTTGATCACGTGACTCTGGTGCAGTGCCTGCAGCCAGAACACTATGGGCAAAAAGACAGAAGAGTTATTGCTGCCAATAGGGGAAGTTCTCGCACCTCTGGTAAGATACATGCTAGTTTGCCATCCTGAGAAAGGATGGTTGCAGGAGTAGGTATCTTACCTGGCTTATGATACCAGACTTTATCCGCTAACACTGTTGGATCTGTAGATTCTACATGTAACAGTATAAGGGGGACTCACAGTTGGCCATAATGATAATACAAATGTGCCCTTTGCACTAGAGCACTTATCTGTTCCAGGGCATGTCACCTTTACTCGAGGAGGCCAGGTACTTGTCACCCAAGGTGAAAATTGCAAGCCTTCCTCTAATCCTTTTCCCCAAGGCCCTATTAAACCTACCCAGCATATATGGGGGGCTTTTATTCTCTAAGGCCATTCCTATTGTACTGTCTGTCCCTGTTGTAAACAGTTTGGGGTCGGTAAGAGAATATTTCTATTCTTACCATATCCTGGCTTCAAAAGCTTATCTTTAGTAGTGATTTGCAGCTGTATATGTGCAGCAGCCCTATGCAGCAGAGCTTCCACTGGAGAGCGTCCGCCCTTGTGGATCTCTCATTTAGAATTCTGACTGTTGGCCATAATCGCTGTGCTCACTCCTTCAGGGATGGAAGTTGGGTAGATAGCCTTAGTCCCTTTTTTATTTTTATTTTTAATTTATTTCTTTTTTAAAATTTTATTTTATTTTGTCAATATACAATGTGGTTGATTACTGTGGCCCATTACTGAAACCTCCCTCCCTCCTCCCTCTCCCCCCTCCCTCCCAACAACTTCACATCTGTTTGCTTGTCATATTAATTTCAAGGAATTGTGATTGTTCTGTCTTCTTCCCTCCCCACCCCTTCCTTAGTCCCTTTTTAAAAAGGCCATTGTACCATTCAATCATTCCTGCCACCTGGGGATGATATGGCACATGTAACTTCACTGAATGGACAACTGGGAGGCCCACCTCTGAACCCCATGTCCAGTAAAGTGGGTTCCATTATCACTTTCTATAACTACAGCCTGACCATACATATCAGTAAGGCTATTTGATGCCTTCACAGTTTCACCTGGTCTGGGGCCTTACAAAGCCATACAAGCAAAAGACTAGTAGCTGTATCAACAGCTGTGAATATGTATCTGAAATTCTCTGACCTTGGCAGTGGTCCAACAAATTCCACTTGTCATTGAGTCAGGGGCAACCTTCTTCGAGTTATTTGCCCATCTGTGTGGGGCACCCACAGGGGGCACATACTGGACAAGCATGACAGGCATTCACTGCATTGTCCCATTTTATACACAGGGCCCATCTTTGAGCTGCCATCCACATGGTTTTACTGCTTGCATGCTGCATTCGTCAATGTAACCACTGGGCTACATCACTAGCTGGGGCTCTCTTCGGCGATCTTACCTTAGCCAAGGCATCGGCTTCATCAGTTCCTGGACTGGCTAAGGGGAAATGTCCTGTGTCATGGAAAAGTGTTACTTCTTTCTCATGCCCCAATTTCCATAATTCTTGCCACATGGTTTGTCCCCACAGGGGATGGTGGCCTACTATCCACTATTGATACTTCCAAGTGAAATCCAAAGGGTTAAACCTTTGTACACAGCCCAGCTGTCAGTACAGATGGTTAATGACGCAGGCTCATTTTTTATCACCATCCATACTGCTTTCAATTCAGCCCATTCACTGCTTTGCCCTGTGCCGTTTTCATACCACATGGTATCTGTTAAGGGCTGGACAGCATCCACTCTCCACCATGCTGAAGTTCTCATGCTAGAGCCATCTGTATACTGAGCTTGCTCTGTGATAGGTCCCTGTCCCTCATGAAAGGTGAAGCCTCCACCTCCAGGGATAACAGTTGTGTCAAAGTTTCCTCCACAACCTCTACTGGGCCTAGCACAGTTTGCAGCTCTTTGGACAGAGGACTTGTTGACACAGTGCTCCTTTGTTCTATATATACTCCCCATTTAGACAGAGTGGGAGTCTGAGCTACACCCATTTTAGGGCTGGTTGCCCATGTGCGCAGCCAACCTATTATGGGGTATGTCATCCTTACTAGGACTTTGGCAGTTCCTGTGATAGCGTCAGTGGCCATCAAGGCAGAATACACAGCTGTTAACTGCTTTTCTATTAGGGTGTAGCGAATGTCAGTGCCCTTCCATAGCTGAGACCAGAATCCTACAAGTGTGCGGAATCAGTCTTGTCTCTGCCACAAACCCCATCCTAACCCCTCCTGGGATATAAGTATGTCTAACTCAAAAGGCTTAGTGGGGTTGGCCACTTGTAAAGCCAATACTTGCTGCGTTGCCCTTTTTGTAGCCCGATAAGCTTGTTCTACTTCCTCAGTCCAAACCCAGGGGGCTCCTTTCTTTGTTAATGCATATAGTGGGCATGCCATTTGTGCCATATGGGATACAAAAGCTCTCCAATACCCCAGAAGTCCCAAATATGTCTGTAGCTGAGCTACCATTGTGGGTCGAGGGTATGCCTGTATCTGCTCAGAGTCCTGTTGCAGGCTATGCCAAATCTGGCATAATCCTTCCCAACTACACCAATTTGTCTGGCTACTGCAAGGCCTGGAATCCTCGCAGCACCAATTATCTAGCTCTTAATCCTGTTTGTGACACCAGTTGTAAAGCTAGGTAACCATGCCAGTTGTCGCAGCTCCTAATCTGCACCGACTGGGCTGATTGTTGAGGTAGGGCTGGGTCTGGAGCTCTGAGACCCCTCAAGCCCATTCACAGGCTGGGTCACCAGAACTCATACATGCCAGGCTGGGTGACCAGACCCCTTCACACAGGTCTATGAGCTAGGTAACTGCCCACATGGTCCTGGAAGATGCAGGTATGGAAAAATGTGGCTGCATAGTGTGGGTGCCTGAGGCAGTAAAACACCAGCCAAAGTGGCACTGTGGCGCAGTTGCACTTACTCCACACCCACACACAATGTTTTTCGAACCACCCTGAACTGGTTCTGAGGTGAGGGGAGCCTGACCAAATTGTTCCATTTTCCCAACAGCCACTATTTAACCTTTGGATGCAAGATGGGCCCAATTATTGCACTAGTAGCAAAGACAGAGTAGAACTCTGGTAACTCAATCCACAGAAAGCTATGAAGATGATTAACAGAACATAGTATTTGTAGGGGCAAAATAAATAGATAGCATACAGTGGTGGTGCTCAACCTACAGTCAAAACAATTCAAGGAAGGATCATCGAGAGACTGAGAGCAGCTACTGCAATAAAAAGTCACAAGCCCTTTCCCAGTTCCCACACTTGCACTGGTTTCCAACTCAGAACCCACTGGCTTAAGGAGAGGTGAATTTTCCAGAAGGAATGGACCTGCAATACCATGGCAAGTGTCTATGGTAAAGACTACTCCAAAGAGACCTACTGCCATTTAGGTAATTGTGTACTGCAGAAAGAGGAATTTTGAGAACTATTGTGTTCATCAGACATTGATGTTGATCACCCAAAACACCATGATGGCCTTCCTGTTAGAGTGAGTACTCCCTGGAGCTTGAGTGCTGCTGAATGACAGATCCCAGCTGCCAGCCTCTGCAGGAACTGCACTCATCTGGAGAGGTGCTTTCCAAGACCACACTCCTTTCTGGAAGAAGCTTGCATCCAGTAAATGGTTGACACTGTGGTATATAGGCCCAGCTGCCTCTCCCAGCCTGGGGATCACTTTGAAGGGCCATCCCAGCTTTAGAGCTCTTTAGGGGTTTAACGGAGAGTTTTGTTGAGATTGCAACATGGCCCAACTTCTGCCTCTGCCCCATCTTGCTTCCTTTTCTTCTGCTACAGAGTTTGATCCTCTAAGCAGTTCCTAACAAACTTTCTGCACGTCAATATCTGTTGCAGAGTCTGCTTCCCTGGAAAGATGACCTGCATGTCCTACAAGATGCACCTAGCAGTCATTCATTTATTTATTCATTTTTTTAAAAAATTGAATGACTATTATGTGTCTGGCATTATGACAAGGGCAATGAGGCAGAACACGGCAGAAAACATGGACTTATAAAGAATTTATAATCAAGTCAGGAAAATACCATATACACAAAGAGAAAAAGGCAATGTTATATAAAATAACATCAAATACTGAAAATAACAGGAAGCTCATGGTGATCAGGAGTTCAAACCTCTCAGAAATGATGGTCTGCAACACATCACCAGGTAAGTATACCAGAATCCTAGAGGAGCTCCTTCATAAAGGCAAGAAAAGAGTTGGAATGTATACAATAAGTATACATAATGTATACAATTAGGATTGCATGGCAAAACAGCAACAAAATGACTATTCCTTTTGTTAGAAAGATGTGGACTGCTATGCAGTTACCTTAGTGGAGCCTGCCGTTATCCCAGCTATTTGTGACGGTGTGGGTGAGACTGTCCATTTTATAGGTGAAATATTAGCAAGCTCATCTTGACACATCCTCCCACACACTTAAAGAAATCCATCTTATCCAGCCTGCCTTCATGACTAAAAAAAGAAAAAGCTGACATTTTAACTCTCTCTATACTGACTCCGTAATTGCTTCCGACTCCTGACTAGGTGGAGGTGGGAGTGGCAATTATTGACTGACCCCCTATGATCCCAATCCCAGCTGACTGTTGACAAAGTAGCCCAATTGCTGAGTATTTGATCATCATAATGGGGAAATAGGTTTCTTTTCCAATTAGATATGGGTAAGCAGCCCTATTTATCTAAGGTGGTTTCTTTTGAAAATAAAATTTATTCCCTCTATGGACTATTTATGATCTTCGAATTTGAAGGTTAATGCCTAGAACAGCAAGATTATTTTAAGAATGAGTATTTGGATCCAGCTACAATCTTGAAAGCCTATCCTTAAATATTGTAAGGAAAGAAATTTCATTCTTTTTCTGTTCCTTGTATTTTATTAAAGAGAGAGATTATTTTCTCTCTCCCTTTCTCTCTCTTTTACACACACAGACACACACACACACACACTCACACTCAAGATAGAACTTGGCCTAGTTTGTGTAAATATGCAACATCTATTACCATATTCATTAATTAATACCTTATTTGTTTATTTTTTCCTACATACATTTAAAATATAAGGAAGATGTTACGATATTCTGAGAATTATGATTCTGTTGAAACACTAAGGCAAGATCCTTAACAGGAACTGAAAGAATATGAAACAAAAACACAAAACAAAAATGATCTTTGGCTGAGGCCAGTGAGGACAACATAAATTTAGGAGATCTTACTTAAAACAACAATTACTATAAATTAAACATGACTGTAATTAATAATGGTTGTATAAATTATAATATTTCCAAAAAGGAGATCATGGCAAATTATGTCTTTAGTTATTGTATCAGTTGGGGTTTAATCCAAAAATCAGAACCATTATGGGTGACATGGCAGTATTAACTTATTACAGGGGCTAGGTGAGACATAATTGTTGGAATTGAAAAAAGTCTATAGAAAGCTGTTGCTGCTGCTTCAGTTTATGGTTCTGAAGGTGTTGTAGGTCATCAGGGCTGGCAGTTGGGAAGAAATGCTGGATGTGAAACAGCATAAAGCAAGGACCGGCTGGAACCTACAAGGAAAAATTGGAACCCACATCGGTCTCTCACCACCTCCAACCTCAATGATCTACAGAAGAAGCTGATGCCATTTCCCATGGAACTGCACTTGTGCCTAGCCCAGAACCTAGGAGTTGAATATGCTGCAAGCCCAGCCCTTGCCACAGGACTACCCCAGCAGATCAGTGACAACACGCATGAAGTGCAGGGATGGCTGGAACCCCACATCCTCCTTCAAGGTGTAATGGAGGGCTGCTGCTTACTTCCACCTTCCAAATCTTGTGAAAATTTCTCTTATGGCCAATTCTAATTAGAAGCCATAAAAGGAAGGGCATTCTCAAAAATTTATTTCCAGCTCAGTTAAGTTGACATTGAGCAAAAAATGAGAGTCCACTCCTTGCCATCTTGGTACCCTTGGTACATACCTTTTTTCAGCATATTTAACTTCCAGATAAGCATAAAGAACATGATGCAACTATGGCTCATACAACCAAGAAGACACTAATTCTTGCTATATAACAGTCCATAGTCACCCTCTCCCTTTGATATTCTGTAACTTAAATATTGAACTATGGAGTTAACCACTATTAACATACCTTATGTTAGACAGTAGGAAAATGGAAAAGTGGAACAAAAGAATTTGTCATGTGCACACACATATAATTAAGGAAGAAATACCCATAACTATTATGGTCCTCATTTCTGCAACTGGCAATATGGTCAAAGCTTGTATTGATGTCTTTCTTCTTCCACATTCTCCTGTCCTCAGCAAGCACCTCACCTTGCTGTGATTCCATGCCTAGTGGAGTGACTCAAACTTCTGTTCCTAAAGTGTCTAAGCCATGAGAAATCTTGTCTTTATTAGGCTATTATAGTTTTATATTAATTTTTACCCCAGATTAAAGGATTACTAGGAAGTACCTAGGTGACCTCCTGCATTCCACAAATGCACACTCTTTACGCCCATTGTATGGTGGGAACTCAATTGCCCCCTTGATGGTCAGGATCAAACACCTCAACCAGTGTAGTAGCCCCTTATTAGCTTGTTGATTTACTGGCATCACAGTTTCCAGGGGCCAATCTCAACTTGCAACTTCAACTTAATGAAGCTCATTACTGTGAGCCCTGGTGGAAGTATTATTCTCTTGAAAAGTAAGACCCCCTAAAAGAGTAGAGCCCAAAGTTGCAGGGACTAGAAACAAAAATTCTGCAAGCAGATCATTAAGGGTAATATAAGAAACCACTCCCATTCCCATTCCTCGATCACGCTGCGGGAGAAAGAGCACTGAAATCTGGTTGCTGATACAGGGTATGTACTACATCCAGAGGACAGAATCCTGGCTCTGTAAGATGTTGCTACACAGTTGGGGACATAACAAAAATCTTCAAATGTTTCTTCCTTATCCACACTTTATTAGCTGTTAAATGAATTCCTTGGTCAGAAGTGAAGCTGTGTGGAATATCATAATAGTGAATAAGGCACATACAGATGGTGGTTTTAGCAGAACACATATGTGCAGTGAAGGCAAATCCATATTCCAATCAATTGTCTGTTCCAGTGAGGACAAAGCACTGCCCCTTCCGTGATAGAAACAGTCCAGGGCAATCAGTCAGCCAGTACATAGCTGGCTGATTCCTTCAGGGAATAGTGGTTCCAGAAAATCTCATAGACCCTTTGGTAATCCAGACCCAAATATTTTCTTTTTCAGTCATGATCATTGGGAACTTCCCGAGAGGCCATTCCTACACTTGAGAAAGAGGAGGCCATGTAATAGGAGTATGGGCCCTGAGCATTTGGGCAACTTGCTCGTGATACTTACTTGTGCCTTCATGACCTGCTCAAGCTGGATTTTACATGTAGCACTTCCATTTGTTGAGGGAGTGTGGCTGTACATTTTGCAATGATGAGGCAATTACAGCCCCTATAGACTAGATTATGACACAGGACTCAAGAGTTGGTATAGCAAACAAACTACTTCTGAGATCTTTTCTAAAAGGCATGAAGGAAAAAGTATTTGTCAAAACAATAGCTACATACCTGGTGCTTTCTACAGAAGGAAAGCTCATCTGGAATAGTAGCTGGCATTGTAGTCACTATCTGATTAAGTTTGTGGTAACCCACTGCATACTGTAAGATGTAGCTTGCCGACTTCTGCACTGGCCAAACAGGCAAGCTGAGTGGGGATTTGGTAGAGATCCCCACCACTGTATCTTTCAAGTATTTGATATTGGCAATGATTTTTGCAATCTTTCCAGAAAGCTGTATTGATTTTGGTTTACTATTTTGATAAGCAGAGTCACTTCCAGTGACTTTCGGTTGGCCTGTCTTGTCATAATAGCCCTAAATGCACGGGTTAGGGAATTAATATTGGGATTCTACCTATTGTTGAGTATGTTACTCTATCTGTGCATTCATAACAGGGGAAATAACCCCAGTATAGGTTTGATGACCCACTGGACCCACTGTGAAATGAGAACAAGACAAAACTGTTCACCTGACTTCTACCAGCCTTTACTCTGACTGGTGAACCTTAGTGATGTTATGTGTCTCCAGATCCATTCAGAGCCAGTGATCAGAAACTCCCCAAAAGTTTGGGTTATTTCTCCTTCTGAAATGTACAGTCACCCTGAGAAATGGCCACAAGTCTTTTTGGGGAAAAGCCAGGAAAGAACATTTACAGTATAAATTTTTGGCCATGGAGCAGAATTCTTCTTCATGCATATCCTGGCCTCCCCTTCATTCAGGAACTCTAGATTTATAAATTATCTCAATTCTGGGAAGTGGTTGACAGGCATGGTCATTATAATGATTAAAGATAGACTTCTATTCACCAGAAGAGGTTTTTACCAATTGTACACATCAAGTAATACTTTAAAAATCTGCCAACTTATTTCTGCTCTAGGGACACACTACTGGCCAACTCAAAGATCTCTGCGGGCCAAACCACCTTTTCTCTGGCCATTGCCACAACTTGGTCCCTGACACTGCAGGGTTTCATCATCTCCATTGAATTTAGAGAATCTCCATTGAATTTAGAGTTGGATTGCAGTAGTTCCCACTGGTGTTTCTGGGCTACAGAGAATAGCCACTCTAGGGCTTCCTCACAAATGTATGCTGCAGAGCCTTAGTGAAGAGGATAACCTCCAGACACAGTGAGTAGGTAAGTGAGCAAGTCTTCTCCAGCATTCTAACCTCAGTAGGATACCATCACCTCCAGAGCACCAAGGATGTTCAGTCATCTAATCAAGATGACTGTTAGAGCCACTCCCAGCTGCTCAAGCTAACACATTGACTCTAGAATGTCTTTTATGTCTACCCATATCAACAAGTGCCTAATATGTATTTCCACCCTTATCCAACACCCTTAGGATCCATTCCTATACGTGTTCCAAGGTAGGGTGATACCAGCTGGAAAAATCTTACATTCATTGTGTTTGCCTTATGGGCAATAATTTTGTTAGTTTGTTTGCTGTTATGGGTAATCATTTTATTTGTTTATTTTTATACGTATCCCTGGAGCCTGCCAGGATGGGATTCTGGTTATAGGTCTAGAAGCAAAGAGAGTTGATGGAGACAGGCTCTGAAGAGGATCAGCAGTCCCTAGACAAACAATTACTAGATGGGAGACCAATACAGTTTTTCTGGCCATGACTTTGACAATGTGAGTTACCCACTGAAGAAGCTGGTAACCTTTGCAATGAGCTATGCAGGCTCCTGGTCCAGAAATTGAAGAGCTGTAGGAAGAGATCAACTGGGCAAGAGCTGGAAAGCTTCCCCATGACAACCTGGTGAGCCAGCAGGTCAGTAACAACATGTGTGATCTGCAGGGGTGCCTGGAGCCCACACCAGGCATCTAGGTCATAATGGCTACTTACACCTTCTAAACCTTATTCTCTTGTGCACAACTCTAAACTGAATCCACACAAGGGATAGAATTCAAGAAAAACTAGTTCCAGGTTAACTGAGTTGATACAACAAGAAAAAATTCATCACAATTAAATATCCATATTATTGTGGATTTATACTCACATTTACAGTGATACTTAGTAAGAACCTTTTTTTTTCTGTTTAGTTTTGAACTTGATTCACATAAAGTGTCAAGTTCTGGCTACTGCTTTTTCAGTACCATGCTGAATTCTGATTGAATGCCTTTATTTTCTTGCTTGATTACTGGAAAGGGTATTTGTATGTTTAGAACCAATACACAGAGTTTAAGATTTGAGTTGTCACTGAAAATCTTTGACTGTGGGCAGTTTCTCAGATTAATATGTGGCCTCAATCTTCTTCAGAATTCTCATCAATCTACATCATCATCATCTTTGCATGTGGATTTCAAAAGCATATTTATGTGCTGACATAGACCACCGAGGAGAAAAATTTCTCAGATATACAATTCATATTTTAACACCAGAGATGAGATCCTTTGCTGTATCCTCAAGCATGGCTGATAAATTATTGAATGTCTTATTTATTCAACTCAAACCAAACTCCAATGTGTTCCTAATATTTTCATTCAAAATATCAGAAGATGAAAACTTTCTAGATCCAATGTCAGATCCAATATTTCTGTGCAGGAGAAGCTGATTGGAAGAAATCTGGAGCTTCTAGAAATAGTTCATTACATGCTATTGGGAGATAAAAGGTCAAGGGAGAGAGAATTAGAGAGGGGATAGGGGAGCATAAATACCTCATTGAGTCACTCTGGGTGCTGCCAGTATCTTTATTCTTGATTTGCTGTTATCTAAGCCATTGCCCTTTGAGATACCTTTGATGTGCTCAACTTCCAATTCAGTAAAGAACAATGACTTGCCCCTGATGGGCTGGCAATAAGAAGCAAAACAAATCCAAATCTAAATCTCTTCACTTATATTTCCTCAGCAACTCCTGAGGAGTTGGCAAGAGGGAAGGAGGAAAAGGAAGTGGTCCATGGTTGCAATTCCTTGATATATCAGACATGTGACATTGAAATGTTTTAGGTTTTCTACTTCTTACATAGTCTTGCACACATAAGACACCCAATAAAGTTTTGTTTAGTTTAAAACATGGAGGTGATTTGCAAATGTCTGAAAGGGGATCATTATCTATTTTTAGGATTTCTCAGTTCTGCATAGTTTCAGATTTGAATCTCTAGTACATTTGAGAGCGGAAAAAATACAAATGACCACTTGACTATTTCCATAGGTTAGATGGAAGGGAGTTAAAATGAAGCAGGTAAGAAATGGTTTGTTGAGCCTGGGAATAAGCTATCTTTCTTTTCCCTTTCCAGCTAGTCCACTTACATATGGAAGTTCCTCTAGGTCCAGTAATACAGTGAAAATAAGTCACTAATTCTTGACAATTGTATTTCTTCAGTAAAGCAAGCCCAAAGTTTCCTGCACTTAAAGACTTTCTAAATACAGATAAATGTTAATTAATATACACCTTTATGTCTATTTGTTATCTAATTGGCTCCTTAAATGAAAATTCTAATAAATGTTATGACTCCCTCATTTCTGAATATAAATTAAAAACTATGTGATTACTACCTAAGGGTTTTTAAGTGAATTATCTAAATCAGTCAGTGTTCAGGGTCAACTATCGCACATATATGAATGTGGATAATCCTGAAAAATAATGGCTAGAAATCACTTGCAGGAATTCCTTAGGAGGTCATCCCCTGACTCATTTCCTTATATGTATTGCTCTTTATATTTGAATTTTAGAATCTTTCTGCTTTGGAGGATGGCTAAAGTTTGTCTTGAATCAGTAATTGTTTGAATTCCTTAGATACTTTCACTGGAAGTAAAAAAATAGCTGAAATCCTAGACATCATAAGATGATGTCCTCCTCTCTCTGTGTCTGAGCCACCTCAGTAAACCTATATTCTTCCCAAAAGAGGTCTTTTGGAAAAAATAATTACCCCAGGTCTCCTATCTATGACTTTCCTTCCCCGTATGACCAAATCTACTATGATGGCCATTAATTCATTTAGAAGATGAACTAATTCAAGCTGAAAAAAAAATGGTTAAATCAATTGTTTGACTTAATCGACATTTTATTTTATTTTATTTTGCTTTGAGATTGATTGAATTGCACAGAGAAGGTATTTTAGAAAAGCGTCCTGATAAGTAACAGCGTGGGTTCTGTCAAGAGGACTCTTGGAAACCACAAACATCCTTTTGCTAAACAGATGAAGAGAAAGTTATCCCTTGGTTGTTGCGTTCATTCTGTGAAGTAAATGAGCAGGAAAATTCAACAATCCAAATCTGTGGACAAAGTCGAGTCCAGAGAAATCTCTAATGTCACTGGGGCCAGTGAGGACTGTTCTCAGGCCTTGCCCTGTGATGCTTGGGCAGCTATCCTGCCTAAACCCAAACGAAGGGAAGAAACTGCTGAATCGATACGTAAGTGACATCTAGCAGGAACTGGGGAATAAATGGATACTCTAAACCATAATATCTTATGCATCTGGATTAATTTCTCCGAGAATTTTCTTTTACTAAACTTTAAAGGGGGATTCCTCCAAGAGTAACGAATGTTCACGAACTGCAGATCTTTCAGAGGAATAATTCCTTTGCCCGCATGAGACCTAAGAGAAATGTCTGCCTGCCTCTGCTTGGCATCACTGCCACCTCATGGATTAATGAATTCTATGTCCTCCAATTGCCTCATTATGTACCTCTGTTTTATGCGAGTAGCCAAATGTATCGGAATTCATTTTAACGAATGTGAGTCATACCTTATTTTTTATGATTTAGACTCTCTGGTTTGTAAGTAAGCCATTAACTGAGCTAAAAATAATAGATACTACCTGCTGGAAAACCTGTGTAGTAAAAGAGCTCATTGCCAAGAGCACCAAAGAAAAAGGTGGGTAGATCGGGTGGGGGGGGGAGGCTATGATAGTGGGAAAAAAAAGAAAAATACCCCCTTCTAATTTTCTTAAGGTTAAAGAAACAGTCCTTTTACCAGGAAGCTTCATTTTATAGTGCTGTGGATTCACAGAGCCTAACAATTTTGCGACCATATTCAGAACCACACTCAGTCTATTTTATAGTAAAGAATTCAAAATATCCATGTTCGTTTTCTCATAGAAAAAGAAGGTTCAGTCTTTCTGGTGATAATGCTTCTCCCAAATTCTGTAGTTCAGCATCTCCAAGAGGAGTGAACAGGAGTCTGTGATGTGAATTAAGTGTTTCAGTATTTTAGCAGCAGCTTCTGCTAAATGATAGCTTCTTCCTAATAGTTAGTTTCAAGTTAAACCCAAAGTTCATGAAATGCATTTCCTTAAAGAGAAACTCTGTCTATATACATATTTGCTTGGTTTATTAACTGACTTCTCCTTTAGAACATAGTTCCATAAGAGCAGAAGCGTAGTTTGTTTTGTTCACTGCTATGTCCTCAGTGCCTAAACAGAGAGAATCTAGCACATAGTGAGTTATCAATAAATATGTATTAAATAATTGGCCAGAATATGGGGTTATGATGTCAAAATTGACTATACAAATTATATCATTAAGTCAAAAACTTGGGAACCAAAATTTCTCTTAACTAGACTCTATAATATGATTATTAAATAGTGGTATAGAGTTTGTAAATAAAAGAGGGAGAAATTAATTCCATGATTTTAATAGGAAGAGTATAATTTAAATGGACTTCTAAGATAAGATTTATTTTAAGACAAAATGCCATGAAATCCATCTCATTATATTGATTAGCTTCTCTGGACAATTAATGTCTATAATGATAAAAGCCAAATGTGTTAGCAGGTTCATTCATTCAGCAAATTAGTGTTAGCACCCCCTCTATGAAATTATAAAGCATACAAAGCTGAAAAAAATATAATGGTCATCTCCCAAGAGTAGCCTGTGGTCCAAAAGACATATAATAAATCAAAATTGTAGCAGCACATAATTACTGTGATAAATCCTCATGTAGATTGCTACCTGAGCGGAGAGGGGTCACATGAATGATTGTCGAGGGTCTAGAGAATGTTTCCTTGATGAGATGATGCTAGACCTATGTCTTGAAAGATGAGCGGAATTTGATAAGAAGAAACGGAGGACACTCTGGGCAGAAGGGACGGTATGCTGAAGGTAGAGGGTCCTGAAACATCATAATGCAATTTGAAAGCTGAAAGCACCCTGACTGGAAAAAGATGAACACCAGTAAGAGAGAGGAGACAGTCTTATGCTTCTAACATGTGTGGCCTTCACCAGTCTTCAGTAATCTTCTTGCCTTGCTGGGCCAAGGCAGGGAACCCAGAAGATACACAGATAAATTCCTGGTTTGTTGGTTGGTTGGTTGGTTTTTGAGTGTCATTTGCATAAACTATGAAGGAGAAACATGTAGTAGTTTTATCAGTTTTTGTTCTGAAATCACAGTGTGTCTGGGCATTTTATGTGCATCATCTGTTGAAGTGGTCATTGTCACGTATTTACTTAGTGCAAATGAACCTACGTGAACTTAATTCTCCTGGCAAGAGTGGTTTACTCGCTTCATTCTGTACGCTTCACTGATAGAATAATTTATCAATCTCTTTACACAGGAATTCTTTCAATCCAGCTTAACAGTGTGCTAATCGTGAGCTGGCCACAAACTCTATACTACTCTGTTGATCCCTCCCATCAGAACTCAATACCTAAATTTTTCAGTTGCAGTTTTATTCCAATTTTTATGTAATATAAATTAATGAAGAAGTCAGTTACCTTCAGTTACTGTGAATCACACAATAATAAGGCTAAATTTAATGAGAATTGTCTTCCAGTGGGAAAGGAGGTGACAAGTGTAAAATCAGATAATGCAAAGAAGGAGAGAAGTGGTGATAATGGATGGCAGTCAGCATCATCCAGCCTGGAGGAAAGGACTTATGTGGTGTCGTGGAGGAAAATTAGACTGAGGAGGGAGGAAGAGAGAATCATGCAAGACCATGGACCTGAAAACTATAGTCCTGATAAATTAAAGGGTGCTTAATCATTGGAGTGGCATGATCAACTCTTCTTTTAAAATTTAAATGTTGAAATAAAGTGCTACCAGCAAAGCATAAAACATATATTTAGATTAAATAAAATTATTTTAAACATTTTCTTTCACTAATGTTTAACATTGTCAATTAACACGTTTAACGTTGTCAATTAACTAACATTGTCAATTTACACTACTCTCTAAAGAATTTAATGTGATTCTCCATTATCTTCAGTATAATTATTCTTATCATAAATAGCTACCCACATATGTAATGGAATAATACCTTGTATAGTATCATACTGGGTTAATATATCTTTAAGCGTTTGTGAGATTTCTAAATAAATAAAATTTAGGGTTTTTTGCAGCATACATTCATGCCTCCTGATTCATATACATGTGGACCTAAAAAACATCACCAATTGTTTTTGTTTTCTTTAAATGCAGAAGGGAAGTTGGAAGGAAAAGCTTCCCTTCTTCCAGGCAGATAGGTGCTTTTGTACTAAAAACATTTGTTGAAGCATCTGTAAAATCTTATGTTTAATTAAGCACATTTTTGTCACAGTGAGTAAAACATCAGAGGTAGGGTTTTTCAACCTAAGAAAAAGTAAGAAAATAATAAATAAAAACAGCAACATAAAAGCTGGTCTTCTATCCACCCACCTAGGCAGAGAACGAAAACAAACAATGACAACTAATTAGTATTGGCCCTGGTACTGTTCTAAGAAGCCAAAAATGAAACACCCACAAAAAAAAAAAAAAAGGTTCCTTGTTCACTGCATCTAGTTTGTTTTCACTTTTCAATAATGAGTAAATAAGACTCAATAGATTACAGATAATGCAGAAAATACGAGCATGGAATGGCATTGCAACAGGAGACTGTTTAAATTTGTCCTTAGTCCAAAACCAAATGTGCAAAATTTTAAAGTGAAAAATTTAGAACTTCTTTTTAAGATTTCCCAAAGTGGATATTTTACACTTCTCATTATCAAGTGGTTTGCCAAGATGAATGAAATTTTTAAAATAAGTGGAAAAAAAGGAAATAATATCCTATGATTCTGCATGACCTAACACAGTGCAGTTGAATTTTGCTTTGTCTTGAGGTGAGAACCCGATTACCTTAGGCACTCTCCTGACATACCTCACAAATATTTTACTTCTTGCTTCCTTTGTCAACAAACCCACACACCATGGGTGGTACACAGAAGCCCTCTGAAAAGCTTTATGACTGGATGTCTTTGGTAAGTGTGTCAAATTTATTTGATAAATATATTACTTTCAGTTCCATTTAAATCTCTGTCTCCAATGTCCTTATCTGCTTGCACTTTGTTTCTCTTTGGTTTGACCCTTTCTCTTCTGTATTATCCAGTTGAGGAACCTGCAAGTCAAAGTGGAAATGAGATCTGAAACTTTTAGAGAACACACACGAAGGTATAGAAGAGCAACATATTAAATGGTCCTCACGGAAGACTCAGTCAGCTCAGAAAAAGAATAAGGGGACATTTTTGGGAATGGATTAATTGAGAGATGGTGTAATACACATGTTTCTATTCCTCTTCCGGCTCAAAATGAGAGAATAGTAAATTAAATATATTTATTTGTATTTTGTGAATAGTAATAGCAGAGATTCCATCCCTTTAAGAAAAATGAAATGTGACAAAAACAATCTGACAGATGAAATGGTCTCACACAATTCCAAGAACCCAGTCAGCACTCAATAAATATTGATCAGTACTGCTGATCATGAGAGAAACCTACTTACAACAACCCCCAAGGACTTGGGGAAAATACCAATGTCTTGTTTGCCAGACGGAGGCTTGCCCACCCTCTAATGCTATGTCAGTATAAGACAGTAACAGCGGCAGCAGCAGTGAATCTGGCATTGAATTCTTATCGACATTCGATCACTGCCACCATCAAAGCACAATGCCCAGACTGTCATAAATCCTTAAGTGACAGTGGCTCAGCTTTTATTCTCAACTCAGGTTAAGAAGCAAGCTAAAAAGGACCTTACTTCCTATTATAGTTACCCTGTACCATGATTTCCTCTCAGAGTTTCAGGGACCCCTCCCTTCCCAGCCGTGAAAATGTTGGTTCTCTGCTATACTCAGTAGATCTCCATTAAGAGGACTGTGAAAACACTTTCTTGCTTTTTGACATTTCTCTTTATTTTAACTCTTTTAGCCAATGCTTCTCACTACTGGCAGACAAACAGTTTTTAAAGCTATTGGTGCGTTTTTGCCCTTTTGAGTGAGTAGCAGGTGTAAGTTGCACTCTGCCACAGGAGGTAGGAAGAATGGAGGTCTTGATGCTGAGGATAAGCTGAAGCCATAAATCATTTTTATAAAGGAAAGACCTATTCATTAGAAACAGAGGCTGTGTTTTCAATCTTGCTGTCAAACCAGCTATGAAAGGGAGAAACTAGAATCAGCAGACTCTACAGCATGAACTATGAATCTAACTCAGAGTGGACTCACCCAAAATTTATCTTTGAAGGGTCTGTTTGTCTTCAAGAAGTTCAGTTTCCATTGAATTTAGGATCACTATATATTCTGTGCTGGTATAGCTTAAGGGCAGGAAATAGTAATGTAAGTTTTAGAAAACTGTTAATATTTTGTACTGAAAAATAAGCTGGTCTGTAGTGCAAAGAACCACCTCATTTCAAGTCCAGAGTATGGTTTGCTTAGCTTATTCTGCTCTGAAAAGTTGTTTTGATATAACATAGTTTTGGAACTACATTGGAACTCTCTTTATTATCTACAGACTTTTCTTCTAAATATCCTCAATACTGCTGGAAAGTGTTTTCAGTTCTTCAAAGCAGTCAAGTGCCAATAAATGTGCCATATGGCTTGCGGTTAAAAAAAAAAAAAGTGGGGCTATAAAACAAAGATCAAACTGCAAATGCCTATGGAGGCCAGGCAGATAAGGAAGCAGACCAGGTATCAGTCTGGGAGCAGTGTGGTCCACAGAGAGAACCAGAGCATTCACACCCAGGCAAACTCCCTAGCCAGTTATTGCCATTTGAAATGCAGATGTACTGTTGGTAGAAAGAAAAGAACCTCCTGCCATTTTAATATTGTGTATTACTTTTCTCTTTCTGCATAACAAATTACCACATGATGGCTTAAAACAACAGAAATTTATTCTCTCATAGTTCTAGAGGCCAGAAGTCAAAAATTAAGGTATCAGTAGGGCTGGTTCCTTTTGGAGATTCTGAGGGAAAAACCATTCTATGATTCTCTCCTTGCTCCTGCTGCATGCCAGAGACCCTTGATGTTTCTTGGCTGGGAGCTGCATAACTCCAGCCTCTGCCTCCTTCTTCACAAAGCCTTCTTCTTTCTGCCTTTCTGTGCCATCACCTTTTCTGCCCACCCTCATCCAGAATGATCTTACCTTGAGATCCTTATCTTAATTATATCTGCAAAGACCCTATTTCTGAATAAAATTAGATTCTGAGGTTCAAGTGGACATATCTTTTGGAAGCCACAATTCAACCCACTATACTTGGCAACTTAAAATAATACAAATTTATTATCTCACTGTTTCTGTGAGTCAAGAATCCTACATGGGTTAGCTGAGTCTTATTTTCTGCATCTCATCAAGCTGAAATCAACGTGTCGGCTAGTACCACAATCTAATCAGAGCCTCTAAGTTCTCTCCTAAGCTCACTGGCTGTTGGCTAAATTCAATTCCTTAAGTGTGTATGACTGAGGTCTCCACTTTTGCAGACTGTCTGGCAGGGTTTGCTCTCAGCTCCTAGAGTCTGCTTGACATTCCTGCCACACGGGCCTCTATATAACAGGAAAGCTTGCTCTTTCGAGGCCAATAGGAGAAAATTTGCACCTTTGCATCTGTCATCTTCTGTCTCTGATCTCTAGGCTGAGATCAAGGCCTACATGATTAGTTCAGGCTCACCCAGAATAATCTCCTTTTTGATTAACTCAAGGTCAACTGATTAGGGATATTAATTCCATCTTTGCTATATAATATAATCTAACATCCAATTATAATTAGAATAATATCCCATTATAAGCACAAACCCCTCACACTTGAGCTGAGAGAATTACACACGTGTGTGCACTAAGGGTGGGAATCTTGAGGGACATCATAGAATTCCACTTTCCACAATGGGCATTATTTTAAAAATATTATATGTAATAGTCCCCTCTTATCTACAGGTTTGATTTCCATGGTTTCAGTTATCTGAAGTCAACCATGTTCCAAAAATATTAAATGGAATATTCCAGAAATAAACAATTCAGAAGTTTTAAATGAAGTACCATTCTGACCAGTGTGGTAAAATCTATCACTGCCCTGCTTTGTCCAGCATGTCCATGCTGTACACGCTCCATTACTCACCTTTTAGTCACTTAGCAGCCTGCTTGGTTATCAGATCCACTGTATGGGTATCACAGTGCTTAGGCTCAAGTATCTCTTAGTTTACTTAATAATGTCCCCAAAGCACAAGAGTAGTGATGCTGGCATATGAGGGATCTTAACAAAATTTATGGAAATATTTGTATTATCTTATTTTGGGGGGGGAGATTAATACCAACTCTCTTCAAACTATTCCAAAAATTGAAACAAAGGCCATTCTCCCAAACTCATTCTATGAGGCCAGCATCACCCTGATACCAAAACCAGACAAAGACACAACAAAAAAAGAAAACTACAAGCCAACATCTCTGATGAAAATAGACACAAAAATCCTCAACAAAATATTAGCAAACAGAATACAGTAACACATCAAAAAAAAAGCATACAGTATGATCAAATGGGATTCAGCCCAGAGATGCAAGGATGGTTCAACATATGCTAGACAATAAATGTGATATACCACATCAACAAAATCAAGCCTCCAACCCTTGATTATTTCAATAGATGCAGAAAAATCATTTGACAAAACTCAACATCCCTTTATGATAAAGACTTTCAGCAAATTAGGTGTAGAAGTAAAGTATGTCAACACAATAAAAACCATATATAAGAAATCCACTGCCAATATCATCCTGAATAAGAACAGGAACAAGACAAGGATGTCCACTCTTACCACTCCTATTTAACATAATATTGGAAGTACTAGCCAGAACAATCAGACAAGAGAAAGAAATAAAGGGCATCCAGATTAGGAAAGATGAAGTCAAAATGTCCCTGGCTACAGATGACATGATCTTATACATAGAAAAACCTGTAGAGTCTACAAAAAAGCTGTTACTATTAGAGTTGATAAACAATTTCAGTAAAGTTGAAGCATAGGAAATTAACATGCAAAAGTAGTAGTGTTTTTATACTCCAATAACAAACCAGCAGAAAAAGAAATCAAGAAAGCAAGCCCATTTACAATTGTCACCAAAAAAGAAACAACAACAACATCAAAAATAAAACCTAGGAATAAATTTAAACAAGGAATTGAAAGATCTCTACAGTTCTACAATGAGAGCTACAAATCACTGTACTATCTTTTAATTCTATCTTTCCACAAAATTTTTGTAATACCCTCATATTGTTATAATTGTTTTATTTTACGATTAGTTATTGTTGTTAATATCTTACTGTGCCTAACTTATAAATTAAACTTTATCATAGGTACTTATGTATAGGAAAAATCATAGTATATGCTCATATAGGGTAAGGTACTATCCGCAGTTTCAGGCATCTGCTGGGGGGTCTTAGAACATTTGCCCACAGATAAGGGGAGACTACTGTATATAAAACAAAAAACACGAGCTCTGTTTGACCTGAGTTTCCAAAGCAAAGAAATGGGTTTTCTAAACTAGCTCTGAAATAGAAAAAAAAAAAAAAAAAAGAGTAAAACTACTTCAAAAACTGCAGCATTGTAGTAAAAAAATGTACGTCAAGTTCCAAAGGAGCTGGGCAGGAAGAGGGCAGGCATTGTGAGGGAAGAAGACATTGAATCTATACTTTATATACCTTGATATCACTTCAAATGTCTATAATGAACAAAATTGGTTTTATAAATTTAAAATTTGTTTTTAAAATCAGTGTCTTTAATTTATAAAGTCTCCAGCTGCTATGCCACAGGTGCAGAAGGGTGGCACTGATGAGTAAGAGAGAGTGGCGAGCCAAACCAAGACAACCCGTCACCTCAAGCACCTGATGTGGGCTCCATCTCTCCCTCCTACCCTCTACCTTTTACCAGCCTGCCTGCATCTGATATTGAGAGGAGATTGTTTAAAATTTGGACCCATTCCTTATTTGTGAAAGAAGGAAAGAAGGTAAGAAGGAGAAAGAAAGAAAGAGAGGAAGAGAGGGAGGAAAAGAGAGAGAGAAAGAGAGAAAGAAAGAAAGAGAGAGAAAGAAAGAAAGAAAGAAAGAAAGAAAGAAAGAAAGAAAGAAAGAAAGAAAGAAAGAAAGAAAGAAAGAAAGAAAGAAAGAAAGAAAGAAGGAAGGAAGGAAAGAAGGAAAGAAAGAAGAAAGAAGGTAGGAAGGAAGGAAAGAAGGAAAGAAAGAAACAAAGAAAGAAACAAAGAAAGAAAGAAAGAAGGAAGAAAAGAAAGAAAGAGAAAGAAAGAAAAACAAACAGTGTAGGTGCCACTGTCACTGGGCAGAGAATGCCACGAAGGTTAATGGATGTAGGATTACTCAATCCTTTATGAAAACTCCTCCCGTCGTTGGAAATAAAACCTGCTTGGCCGCTGGCACCTGCTCCCTGGAGTACCTCCTAATCCTGAGAACACAATAGAGGATTATGAAAGCTGAAAATTCTAAAGACCTCAGGAAACCTGATGGGTCATTGAACATTATTTGAAAAATAATGGACTTTAAGTTACAACTACATATTAAGACTTAATAACTAACTGCAACCTCACTAATCACCATGATTTTATCGACAAAAATATTAAACAAAAATCAATTTTCCTATTCAAGGCGGAGACTTTGTTTAACTAGAACCAACATTTAATAAGGGATAAACATTAACGTCTTACCCAGGACCATCATTTTTGAGAAGCCAAGCCAAATGAGTCAATTGTATTACCTTCCCTTCCAAAGGAAAAGAATCACAAGAGGGACATCTTTGTCATTAAGCATCTTTATCATTGAGGAGTTAAACCTTTTCTCTGGGAGAGTTTAGAAAGTGTGTCCGAGTGTGCCGTGGTTGGGTCCGGAGGCGTATTTGCAAGGTCTTTGCCTCTCCCCACACAGGCAGGCTCTGTTGGCCTCCACGGCGAGCATTCCTCTGCCTGCCAGAAACACAGAGGCAAATAATGTGGCCAGAGGAGATGGCTCAAGAGTTCATATTTGCCCTTTGAATATAAATGAGACTGGCAAATATTTTAAGAGGGATAAATTCTTAACTTAGGAGCCAGAAAGAAAAGGCAAACCAGACACTGTGAAGTTATTTACAAAATGGGCAAGTTTGCATAAAACAGTGTCAAACACTAAGAATGCAGATAGAGTGGGCTACAGAAACTGAGGGAAATCAGAAGACTCAGGTGCCACTTAGGTGTTATTCTGGAGAATTCCCTGCAGACTGGCCCTTTCAGCACCACAACTATGTTTCCTCTGACACTGGGTCTATTTAAAGTCCTGGACCTAAGAGGAAATTTCCCAGAAACTCTGGAGTGAAAACATTCAATTAGATACTTTATTAAGAAGCTATGGCTAATGCAAATCTAAGCAACCATGCTGCAAAGAAAAGTCCAAGGTCATACACACAAGCTATTAGCCATAAGCAAGAAGCATGAAGGTTTTGTTTACAGAGCACAACGTGGAACAATAATTCCTCATTTCCGTGACTGATATGACCGGTTTTAATATATGTATGTCTCCATGTGCCAAATTAACCATATATTTTCCAGTTTCTTATATCACTTTGCTATGCACAGCCTATGTCTGAAAGACACCAAGTTAATCTATATGTCCTTCCCTTACGAAGTGTGATTAATTATTATAATATATCAAATCCCCTTATGCAAATGTTAAAAATGCATCTTCGTTTATATCCATCTATATCGTAGATAAGTACTTTCAGGAGGAATGATCTCACTGGGGCAGTTGTGGGCAGCAGCTTTTTCACAGTTCAATTTAGGAAATATTTATTCACTTATTACTCAAAAGTCACTGTGTTTTGTGCTATGGAGGAAATAGATAAAACTCCTCCTTGCTCTCAAAGAGTTTAAAATCTAGTAGAAAAGATTAGCTTTGCCCCCTCTAAATCTGTCATCTGTAACCTCCTACCTTGTTGCTCTCAGTAAGTGGAGCTATTACCCACTATGTTACTGAAGCCAAAAATTTAAAAATTATCCTTTATTCCTGCCTCTTCAATCTCCACATCCATTTCCTCAGCAAATTTTTTAGATTCTAATTTCAAAATATATCGTGACTGCCTTCTGTCCCCTTCTCTATTACTACTCATTTCTCATCTATTGTTAAAAAACAAATTACCCCAAAAGTTAGTTGCATAAAACAACCATTTTTTTAATGCTCACAGATTCTGTGGATTAGGAATTCAGACAGATCAGTATGGAGACAGCTGGTCTTTGTCTATCATGACTGGACTTCAGCTGGAAGACTTGAAGGCTGAAGGCAGATTCACTCATGTGCCTGGAGAATGATGCCAGCTGGGGGCCAAAGCTCTCAGTTTCTCTCCTTATGGTCTTTCCACGTAAGATAGTTTGGGCTTCCTCACAGCATGGTGGCTGACTTCCCACTGAGTGAGTGCCCCAAAGAGAGAGAGCGAGGAGGAAGCTGTATCCTTTTCATTGTCTAGCCTATGAAGTCACAGAATCACTTCTACCATACTCAGTTGTTTGGAGCCATCATAAGCCCTATTCAGTTCAAGTGGAGGGAACATTGACTTCAGATCTCCATGGAAGAAGGGTCAAAACCCATGTGATGGAAGATATTGTCCTGGTCTTTCATCTGGAAATACAAAATGCCATGTCTAGACTACTGCAACAGCTTTCTAACTAATCTTCCCCATTACATCCTCTCCCCACAATCCATTTTCCAAAGACAGAGTGATCATTTTTACAACATGACATTTAAACCAGAAACTGTCCCCCTCTTCATCCAGCACCTACCAATGGCTTCCCATTGCACTTAGAATACACTCCAAGCTTCTTGTATGGACCACAAAGCCTGCATTGCTTCCCCTTGTTTTACACACTAATAGTCTTCCATTTCCTCATACATGAGGCTTTTGTACACCTATGCCTCTGTTTGAAATGTTCCTCCCCGACTCTCTCCATAACTGTATTCTTCTGATCCTTACACGTCAGCTTCAATTTTACCCTCTCAGGGAGGCTTTATGTGTACCTGATCTAATATGTAAAGTACCTCAGTCTCTGCTGTAGTTCTGATATGGGCCCCTTTGTTTGTTTGTTTTTTCCTAGCATTTCTTACAGTATACAATCTCTTTCTTTATTTGTTTCTTTGCTTCTCTCTCTACTTCTCTCCCTCCTTCTTTTGATTTTTTTGGTCTGGTCTTCCCACTAAAATATAGGGTCTATGAATTTGTTCTCTACCATATGTAGACCCTTTATTTCAGTTCATGGAATAGCAATTTATTACTTTCCATTTTTATTAAGCTGTCCCAAGCAATACAGATAGCATTCTTTCCCAAAAGGGACACTTAAGCTTTACCTATTATGTTTTCCAATGTAAAAGCCATCTCACCTTTATAAAATCTATTTACCTGATGGCAGGAGACCTGAGGTCATCTCAACCAGGAGGATTTTGCCCCATGGGGTGCTGCTTTCTGAGTACAGATATAAATCCAAAAGGAAAATAGCTAGTCAAATACAGGCACTATATTAAACTTGTGAATAGCAGTCCATGAACAAAACCCTGTTATTAATCTTTTAATACTTAGTCCATTTCTGTTTATTGCCACCCTTTGGGTGTATATTTTTAGATTTCTCTTCCAATTGACCTTCATTACAGCTGTTGCTGCACTTGCTTCTACCCATAGCTAAACTCGTAACGTCATAAAATAGTCAGCTATTATCTAACGACTCGGCTACCTAATTTTATAAATAACTTTTGGCTGAGAAAATCATTTTAGTGCTTTCTCCTGAGAGGTTTCTCTCCATATCTCTTATCAGTAGATTACCGAGAGAATAAATTTGCTTCTGAATGCCCTGTGTTCTGATAAACAAGGCTTTCACTTCCTGGCTTTGGGTTTGCTGTGAATATTTGAGAAATCCAAGGGAAAAACCTGATTAAGTGAGCAGTGTGGCACTTAAATCAGTATAAAAACTTCCTAAGAATATATTGAGTTTAACAAATGTCTTATTACTTTGAAAAAATCACAAAACCTGCAGTATAATAGATTCTAGTGGGAGGTCCTGGATTTGGCAGTTAGGACTAACAATTATGGCAGATTTTGGAACACAGTTGCTGACAGCATGGCTCTGGGTAAGGTTTCTCTGTGAGCACAGATCTCTATTGACATGTGGGTAGCTCATTCTCACAGCTCTCTGCCCCCCAGGCACCCCGCACGTCTCTATGATGGCACTATTATAGCACGTTGTTTTGTAACTGTTTACTTGTCCAGCTTCCCCACTAGACTGCGGACTCTTTCAAGTCAGATTTTTTTTTTTTTTTTTACCATTTTTATCTTATTCAGTTCTGTAGTCCTACTAATTAACATAAGTCTGACCCATAGAAAAACATTCATTATATATTTGTAGTGTATATGTGCTTTGTAAAAAATAATGGAAGACGATTGTCTCTAAAACTATAACTAAACTGCTTTTGATAGGTGAGACCGATAACATCTTCAGTCACTGCTCACCTTATTAGACAATCAATAAAATACAGACCCAGGTAAAACTCTTTTGCCCTCAGTGTTGTTTAAATTTAGGTGGATTTTAATCCTTGCCAATCACTTCAATTGCTTCCTCAGCTGCAATTCATTATGTGCTCATTTGATGTGTTCTTAATCTTTAAAACTTTGATTCTACACATTTTCTGGATATTCCCTTAAGAAGTTAATCTATTTTCCCCTTTTGAATATATGGACAAAAATAGAAAATAAGTAAAACACTAGTGTACCCACTACTCAGTTTTACTAATTCTTAACATTATGTCACATTTGCTTATTATTATTTTTGAGAAGTCAAACATCACGTATGTAATTGAAGATCCTCCCAGTGACTTCTCCCTCTCCCTAACATCTTATAAATGTTTTTATACTTTTTCTATATACTGTTCCATAAGCATTATAGATCACTATTTCACAAGTCTAAATCTTCATATTAATGATATAACACTTCATACATATTTATGCAATTCACACTTATTGTCCATTTACTTAATTTATTTATTCAGCTAACATCTCGTGGCTTTCTACGATGGGCTAAACCAGGTGGTAAAGATTCAGCAGCATGCAACACCAGCAAACTCCTGCCCCCGTAGCACATGCAAGAAGGGCGAAAAAGAAAATGGGTAAATGAAGAACATCTAATCTAATACGTCAGATGGTGAGAGATATCATAGAGAAAAATCAAGCAGGGTAAAGGGGATAGCAGTACTTGGGTGGAGCAGAGGGGTGTGTGTGATCCAATGGTTGTTATAAGGTAGAGTTCTCAGGGAAGAGTTTACTGATAAGGAGATATGGCAGCAACATCCTGAAGACCATGAGAGTTTAGGCCAAGAAGACAAGAAAGGGAATAAAATTCCAGGCAGAGAGTACATCGAGGGCAAAGGCCCTGAGGTAGGAAATTTCTGGGAAAAGTTGACAAACTACAAAATATATTGTAATTGAAGCAAGGGGCTATATCATGAAGGGACTTGCAGCCATTGAAAGAATGTGACTTTTACTTTGAGTGAAGTAGGCAATATTTGCATGTGTGTGACCATTGTAATTGTACTACTTTAGGTGTCATGTAGAAAACAGAATGTAGAATTGCAATGGCAAAGGTAGGAAGGAGAGTTAGGAGGCCATTTAGTCATTCCAGCTGAAATGCTGGTGGCTCGTGAGAAGTGGTCAGATTCTGGATATATTTTTAAAGAAGAGCTGACAAAGTTTAGTGATGATTGCATGTGAGGTTTGAGAAACAGAGGAGTCAAGAATTACTCCAAGGTTTGGGACCTGAACAACTAGAAGGAGAGAATTTGTATTAACTGAGATGGGGAAAACTGTAAGAAAAGTCAGATTTAGAGAGAAAGACTTGGAGAGCTCCAGTGGCGCAATCAGTTAGTGTGCAGACCTCGTACAGCAGCACATGCAGAGAGAAAGACTTGGAGTTTGATATTAGACATGCTAATTTTAATTGTCTGTGAATTATCCAGGGAAAGTGATCAAGATATATAAAACTGGAATCCAACCCCAATGAGATATGTGTGTAAAAGCATGAGACTGGTGAGAACAACTAAGAAGAAGGGAGAGGTAAAGAAAAGGCCTGGGAATAGAACCCCGATGTATTCCAATGTATAACATTTGAGAACATAAGAGAATCTGCAAAGGAGCCTAGAAGAATTAGCCAATGAGGTAGGAGTCGTGAGAGAATGGTGTAGAATACAACTGAGGGAAATGATTCAAAAAGGGAGTGATCGACTGCGCGACAGGCTTATGTAAGTCAAATAAAAATAACATCTTAAAATTAACAATTGGAATAAGCCATTTGGAGGTTACTGATGATTTTTGACAATAACCTCTTCCCATGGGGCAATGGGGAAAAGTATTGATGAGGATGGGTTCAAAGGAGAAAGGAGTATTTCTGGGAGGAACAAAGCTGTGTAACTCACCATTTCTCCCAAACTTGGAAAAAATACATTTTCTAAAGGTAAGAAGCTTACCCCAAATTATAAAAACCATATTGCTTGCTTTCAGGTACGAACAAGGCTCATGGTAATACTCTCTTGGAAGTGGTTAGTTCCAAATATTGGTGGAGACAGAGCTAGATAAAAGCAAGTTGAACTTCCCAGGAACAGCTGCCTCTACTGAAACAAAAAGAGAAGAGACCTTTGGGTTCTGTTTCCTAGAAAAACGACCCTGACCCCATTCAACTCCTCATAGGAAATTTCTACCAATAGTTATTAATCTAGAAAAATACAATTCATCCAATGAGAAGTAATCAGAAAACTAAATTGCACAGTATCAATACAAGGATTAGAGGACAAAAATTAGATAAAGGCACTCTTAAAAATGTGGTGCCATGGGCTGATACAAATTGTCACTAAGGATTTTGCCATGGAAATGTTCAAACTTGATGAAGTAATTAGATCTCTGAAGGAATATTATAATATTCCTGCAATATTTTGCAGAAACATAAAATCAAAGGACAAAGGTAATGAAGGAATAGGAGGTAAAATATGATTTTGAATAACTCAGAAGTTAAGTAAAAGAATAATCATAGAAATAAAGTGCCATCGGAAATAACACAAAATAGATTATATGCAGGGGAACACAGAAAGGGATAGATGCAAGAAATGAGGGCAGCAGAAATTAAGAGTTAAGAAGGATTAGACAAAATGTTTGTTACAAGACCCAGGCAAAAGAGAACCAATATACGAATCTCTGAAGAAGAAAAGCAAAACCATGGAACAAAACAAATACTGAAAAAATATGTAATTCAAGAAAACTTGTTTGAAGTAAAAGAACCCTTGAATCTACATATTGGAATTTCTCATGTACATAGAAAATTGAACACTCAACACAGAATACTCAATACTGAGATATATTTTAGTAAAGTTGTTTAATTTTAATTAGAAAGAAATAAGACCAAAAATAAAGAAATCACTTGTTAGTTTCACCATATGTCCCAGGTTGGTGTTTTGTTTTGTTGTGAGGGGAAAAAGGGACAGTTTTAATTTATGGATTTTGTTCCAATGTAATTCCTAATAGAACTTTCCCTTTAGTCTTAGAATTGCCTATTTGAACATTAAATTTTACAGCCACCACACTTATAAGTATGAGAAAAACCAAATTGACCTCATGTTTCTCCACAATAGTTTTCATGAGTTAATAAAGCAACATCTACAAGTTTGTATTCAGCCAAAATATTCTCCAACTGTAAAGGTCACAGATAAACAGTTCTTACTTGCAGGAAATCAAGAAATATTGTTCTTGTGAAGCTTTCTTGAAGAAAGTTTCTCATGGATGAGCCAAACATAAGGTAATGAGAATGGACCAAGACTTCCTTCTTAACACTATATGGCTATATCAGCCCACAAGCCAACATCATGGTTAATGAAGAAAGACTAGAGACATTGCCACAGAAATCATGCAAAACAAAATGCTCACCATCATAATTAACACAATTAGACAAAAGGAAGAATTTAGGGGCAAAAATCTTGGAAAGTAAGAGGTAAAATTTTCAGTTTTTGTAGATGCTATATTTGTATACCTATAAAAACCAAGAGAATGAACTTAAAATAATACAAATAAGATAGTCCCATCAGGTGATATAGTATGAAATTAGTATTTTAAAAATAGATTTCATGTACACTCACAACAAGCAGTTGGAGCTATAATGAAAAAAAAAGACTCATTTTTATAAGCAATAAAAAATAAAATATCTAGAAATAAAAGGAAATATGCAAAATTATATAAAAAATACTTGCCAAAGAAATATGCAAAACCATATAAAAGAGATGTTGCTCAAATGGCCAACATACCAAACTCTTGGATTAAGAAACTCAGTGTTACAAAGATATTAATTTTCTTCAAGTTAATTTCTTTTTTTGTCACCAGTAAGGGGATCGCAACCCTTGGGGTGGTGCCACCCACGCCGCATTCAGCCAGTGAGCGCACCGGTCATCCCTATAAAGGATCCGAACCTGTGGCAGGGGCGCCACTGCGCTCCCAGTGCCGCACTCTCCCGAGTGCACCACGGGGTCGGCCCTGCAAGTTAATTTCTAAATGTAAGGGGTTCCCAATAACCAGTGGGATTTTTGAGGTATTAGACAAACAGATGCTATGTTCATGTGGGAAAACAAACAAGAATAGCAAGGAAACTTTCAAAAAAAAAAAAAAAAGGCAACGATGGAGGGATTAGCATAGTTAGACAGTAAAACCCATTTAAAACCTTAATAGCTCAATTAAAACAATATGGTACCTGTACGTAAATAGACAAACAGATTAGTATATAAGAATAAAGAAATCCAGAAATGGCCTACAGTTGGCATTTAAAAGAAGAATTGTTCAATAAATGTAGTAACCTGGTAACATCTGGAAAAAGATAAAATTGGATCCATACCTTATTCCATATTCTAAAGATAAGTTCCAAGATGTTCAGAGATCCAAATGTTTTAAATAACAAGTCAATATAAGCACCAGAAGAAAACCTGGGAAAATTCTTTTATAACCTTGATGTGGGGCCAGTTCTTCTAACCAAAACACAAAATCAACAAGTTTCAAAACAGCAAGAAACATCTGCATGTCAGAAAAAAACCATAAAGTTAAATACCAGTGACAAAAAGTGAAAAATATGTCACAGACAAAATGACTAATATCTCCAATATATAAAGAACTCCTAGAACTTGATAAGAGCAATAACCCAACTGAAAAAATGAGAAAGGATAAAAATATAATTTGCAGAAAGAAATACTAAGTTTTAAATCTATGGTGAAATATTCAGCTTTGTTTAGAGAAATGCAAGTTAAAACTATTTAAAATTATTCTACCTATAGAATAAAAACAAAATTTTAAAATTTGATAATAGGATTACTTGGAGAGACGATGGGAAGCAGGTGCTCCCATACAATGCTAGAAGTTCAACTTGGCACAATTCCTATGAAAAGAAAGTTAGCAGTATCTATAAAAATCAAATGCCTTTTGCTTTGACTTACAATTTCCATTTCTGGAAATTCATCCACATATGCTTATACACATGCATAACAGCATATACACAAGGTCCTTTATTGTAGTATTGTAAATGCAGAAGCATGGAAACAATCTAAATGTTCATCAGTAGGAAAGGGGTAAGACATATATATATGGTACCTTCATTCAACTGAATACTAGGCACCCATAAAAAATAATCTAAAAGCTATTTTGTGCTGATATGAAATAGCCTTCAAGATACATCAATAACTGAAAAAAGAATTATGCTGCAGTCAGTATAATATTTCACATTTATGTAAAAAAACTAGGGAAAAATAAGAATATTTGCATTTGCTTGTGTTGCACAAAGAAGCTGAATTGATACACAAAAAACAAATAATAGTTGGAAGAAGAGAGGGGAAATTGCAAGGAGGAAAGATTAGGGTAAAGAGTTTTCACTGCACATAACGTATTTAATTTTTAAAATTTCTGAAATGTGAAAATATTTAAAATATTACGTTGACAAAAGAAGCAGAGACAAAAGTTGTTGGTAATACTTTGAGACAATTACAATTGAAATAAGTAAGAGAATTTAGAAAGATTAAGAAAGAGAATGGGAAAAGAGGAATTGGAGACACTAAGTGTAGTCAACTATTTCAAAGAGTTCTGCTATAAAGGAAATGGGATAGTAGGTAGAAGGGAATATAAAATGGGATAAGGGATAGCACGTTTTATGCTCATGGGAATAATTTGGTAGAGATGACGAATTTGGCTGTACAGGAAAGACAGAAATAATTAGAGTGATGTATGTGAGCGGTTGAGAAGAAATGGAATCTAGTAGACGAATTTTCATTAATGTTATATTTTTGACATTTATTCATGTTGATGGGCATAGCTCTTGTTCTTATTCATTCATTGTACTTCCTGTAGAGTTTCTTTATATGAATATTCCACAATGTTATTTACCCATTTTTTCTATTGAAAGACATTTTAGTTGCTTCCAGTTGTTTATTATTACAAACAATATTGTTAAGAATATTCTTGTACATGTGTTTGGAGTATCTGTATCAAAATTTCCCTAGGATTTATATTTTAGGAGTGCAATTGTGGGTTATCTAGTATGAGCATCACCAGTCTTCCTTGGTAACAACAAATTACTCTCTAGATTTGGTTGGTTGTAGCAATTTACATTCTTACCAGCAGTTTGTGGGTTTTCTATTGCTCCACAGCCCTGAACTTTGAATTCTGCCAATCTAATGAGCATAACATGAGATCTCATTGTAGTTTTAATTTGTATTTCCTGATTACTAATAAGGTTGATCATCTTGTCTAATATTTATTGGACATTTGGGTTCCTCTTCTTTGAAATTTTAAACCAAATATTTCCCATTTTTCTATTAGATTGTCTTTTTCCTACTTTTTAGTATTTCTCTATTTTAAAACTAATCCTATAAAATGATTGCTAACATTTATTGAGTGCTTGTGATATGCCTGGCCCTGTTTTGGGCGCCTTATATTTATTACCTAATTTGATTTTTACAACAACCCTAAAAGATGGGAGATTTATTATCCCCACTTTGCTTATAGGGAGCCAAAGCATATGGATATGAAGTAATTTGCCCAAAGTTGTCCAGCTAACAAGTGGTGAAATCTGGTTTTGGAGCTCAGGTAATTGAGCTCCAAAGAATATTCCTCACTTCTGTTCCTCTCAATCCTGTTTTGATTTTGTATATTGAAAAGGTCTTCTCCCAGTCTCTAGCATGCCTTTCCATTTTGTCTATGAGATTTATTCATATGCAGAATTATTTTTCTTTTTCTCCTTCTTTTTTTAACGTAAAATCTATCAATAGCTTACTTGGTTTTAAAAAAATCCTTCCATATTTCAGGATAATAACGATATTAAAATTTTTCCTTGGACATTTCAGTCAGAATCTCTCCCTAAAAGTAATTTTTTCCCTTTGTATTTGATTTAATCTAGAGTTCTATCACTATTACTATATTCCATGTGGGTGATCAACATATTTATTGATTAGCCCACTGGCATATAATGTTACCACTGTCATATGTCAAGTTTCCATATATAGTGATTCTATTTCTGGCTCTCTATTCTGTCCCCTTTGCCTCTTTCTCTCTCCTGCACAGTACACACTGTCTTCATTCATAGCTTTCTAAGTTTTGTTATCTGGTAGGACCTGCTCTTCCCAACTTGTTCTTCGTCTGATTTGTCTTCCTATCCTTGGCCTTTTGCTCTTTATGTTAACTTTAGAAACAGCTTGTCTGGTTTCATGAAACATCCTGCGTAGATTTTTATCGAACCAGCATTGAAACATATTGATTACTTTGTATAGAACTTATATCATTGTAATATTGTCTAAATTTAAATTAATACCATATATTGCTTCATTACTTAATCTTCTTTTTTGTTATTAAAAATTTTGTAATTTGTCTATAATTTCTTAGAGATTTTTGTTGTATTTATTCTTTCATGCATTTTACATTTTATAGCTAAAAAATGGAACTTTTTTCTATTATATAATATAGAGGGTTATTGTTGTATGAGAAAGCCATTAAGTTGGGTATTTTGGGTTCATATCTAACAACTTAGTTCTAATAGTTTGTATATCATCTAATTAGATGATAATCATATGTCTAAGAAATAATATTTTCTTTCTTCCTTTCGAATTTTACAGTTTGATAATTTGGATGTGTTGTCCCCACCAAAACTCGTGTAGAAATCTGATCCCCAATGTGGCAGTACTGGAAGCTGTTTGAGTCATGGGGGCAGATCCCTCATGAGTGGATTAATGCTCTCCCTGCGGGGTGGGGATCCCTAGTGAGTTCTTGCTCTATTAGTTCCCAGAAGAGCTAGTTTAAAAGACCCTGGCACCTCCTCTCTCTCTCTTACGTCCTCTCTCACCATGTGATGTGCTTGTACCTGTCAACTGCCTGCCACTTTCCACCATGAGTAGAAGCAGCCTGAGGCCTGTGCCAGATGCAGCTGTCCCAGAATCGTAAGCCAAATAAACCTCTGTTCTTTATAAATTACTCAGTTTTGGGTATTTCTGTTATAGCAACACAAACGGACTAATACAGAAAATTGGTACTGAGGAGTGGGGTGTTGCTATATAGATACCTGAAAATGTGGATGCAACTTTGGAACTGGGTAATGGGCAGAGGTTGGAGGACTTTGGAGGACTTAGAAGAAGACAAAAAGATGAGGGAAAGTTTAGAATGTCTTAGAGACTTATGAGGTGGCGGGCAGAATGCTGATAGAAATGTGGACAGCAAAGGCCATGTGGATAATGTCTCAGATAGAAATGAGGAACTTATCAGGAACTGGGCAGGAGATAACCCTTGCTACACAATATCAAGGAACTTGGCTGCATTGTATCCATGCCCTTGAACTTTGTGTGAGGTGAGACTTAAGAGTTGTGAGCCAGAACGTTTGGCAGTAGAAATTTCTAAGCAGCAAAGCATTAAGGAAGCTGCGTGTTTACTTTCAACAGCCTACTCTGAGTTATGGCAGCAAAGGCATAATGTAAAGCCAGAATTTAAAAGGAAAGCAAAATGTAAAGATTTGGAAAATTTGCAGCCTGGCCATGTGGTAGAGAGGCAGAGAGCGAGAGAAAAATGCAAGGGTGAAGCAGATAAACTGGTTACTAAAGACATTATCTTGGCAGTGAGGCAGCCAGATGCTAATAACCAGGACAATGGGGAAAAAGCCCTAAAGGCATCTGAGAAATCTGGAAGGGTGCCCCACCCATCACAGGCCCTGAGGTCTAGAAGGACTGAGTTGTCCAACAGGACAGACCTGGGGCACAGCTGCCCTCAGGAACCTGCTCCCTGTATCCCAGGTGCTCTGGCTGGAGCAGGCCTGCCTCAAGTAGCCCCAACTGTGGTTCATGCAGCAGCTCTGGAGAGTAGAAGCTTGAAACCTCAGTGGCATGCACGTTGTGTTAAGTCTGCAGGTAGGCAGAACATGAAAGCAGTGGAGGTGTGGCAGCCTCCACCCAGATTCCAGAGGATGTATGAAAAAGCCTGGGGGCCCAGGCAGAGACCTACCTCAGGGGTGGAGCCACCACAGAGGTCATCTACTAAAGTAATGCTGAGCAGAAAAGTGGGGTCGGAGCCCCCGAAGAGAGGCCCCACCAGGGAAATGTCTAATAGAGCCAAGGAAGCAGGGCTGCTATGAGGACTCCAGATCAGTAAGGTCACTGGCAATGTGCAACAATGGCCTGGAAAAGCCACAGGTACCAGCACAGCTTGATGGCCTGCACCTCTCAGAGCTGTGGGAGCAAGGGTGCCTGAGGCTTTGGGGGCCCAAATGCCCCATTGTGCCCAGGATGCAGGATTTGGAATCAAAGAAGATTATTTTTAAGGTTTAAGACTAATTGTCTGCCCTCCCGGGTTTCAGACTTGTTTGAGGCCTGTTTCTCCTTTTTTCTGGCCTATTCCTCCCTTTGGAATGGGAATGTATGCCAAATTTCTGTTCCACCATTGTATTTTGGCGGTAGATACGTTGGTTTTTGTTTTTGTTTTTGTTTTTCTATTTTTACAGGTTCACAGCTGGAAAGACTTTTGCTTTTGGTCTCAGATGAAACTTTGGACTTTTAAGTTGGTGTTGGAGCAAGCTAAAACTTTGGGGACTGTTGGGATGGAATGATTGTATTTTGTATGTGAGAGTGACATGAGTTTTGGGGGGCCCTGGGTGGAATGATAGAGTTTGGATATGTTGTTCCCCACCAAAACTCATGTGGAAATCTGATCCCCAGTGTGGCAGTGCTGGAAGCTGTTTGAATCATGGCGGTGGATCCCTCATGAATGGATTAATGCTCTCCCTGGGGTATGGGGTTCTGAGTGAGATCTCACTCTATTAGTTCCTAGGAGAGCTGGTTGTTTAAAAGACCCTGGTACCTCCTCCCTCTCTCTTGCTTCCTCTCGCCATGTGATCTTCTTGTACCTGCCGGGCTGCCTGTCACTTTCCTCCATGAGTAGAAGCAGCCTGAGGCACATGCCAGATGCAGCTGTCCCAGAATTGTAAGCCAAATAAACCTCTTTTCCTTATAAATTACCCAATCTCAGGTAGTTCTGTTATAGCAACACAAAACAGACTAATACAAAGTTCTTATCTCTTTGTTTTTTCCTTTTATAATAACTAGAATGTCAGGACAAATTGAATAGAAATGTTGAATGCAGGTATTATTTGCTCCTTACTTTAACAGAAATGCTCAAAAATTTTAACGTTAAGTATAATATTTGCTGCAAATTTCTGAAAGATGCATTTTATCATCAAATTCTATTTTGTCAGAGATTAAAGTTAAACCACTTTATAAAGTTACTCTGTACTCTTACTTTGTAAAGCATTTTTATCATAAATTTGTGTTAAAATTTATCAACTTTTTTTTCTGAATTTTTTGAGATCATTGATTTACATTAATAGTTTCTGTTGATGTTATATCTTCTTCTCTTTGACAGAATTATTGGCCATAATGCATTTTAATTCACTGTTGAATTTAATTTGCTAATCTTTAATTAGTATATTTTTTGCATCTATGTTGCTAAATGACATTGGTTATCTTCTTGTACTGTCCTTATCCAGTTTTATACTGTCCTTGTAAAATGTGTTGAATAGCTTATTTACTTTTTCAATTATCTGAAGCAGTTTATTAAAAATAAGGATTATTGTTATGTAAGAGTCTGGTAAGACTCATTAATAAAATGTATGGAAGCAGTATATATTTATCAATTTGATTTTTAGTTGCTATTTGTTTATTCATATTTTTCTATCCTTCTTGAGTTAGATTTGGTCATTGACAATGATATTAACAAAAATAATAAAATTGATATTTATCAAGCACTTAATATTTACCTGGTGGTGTTCTGGGCATATTAAAATCATTATCATTCAATTCTTTGTATCAGCTTTTTAAGGTTCTATGATTATTCACATTTTCAAAATGGAAAAACTGAGTTTAATTTACTCAAGATCATACTCAAAAGTGGTAAGCTGGGATTCAGATTCAGGCAGTGTGACTCAGACGCTACACTTTAATCATTATATTACACTGCTTCTAGAGACAAAGAAAAACAATTTTTTCCTAGAAAATTGCTTCTTTTTTCTAAGTTTTAAAATTTTCTAAAATAAAGTTCTTTATGGTATTTTCTAAGGATTTTTAAGGCTCAAATGCATTTGCGCTTGCGCTCTTTCCATTCCTTTTTTATTTTATTTTATTTTATTTTATTTATTTTTTTTTTAATTTTATTTTGTTGATATACATTGTGGCTGATTATTGCTCCCCATCACCAAAACCTCCCTCCCTTCTCCCTCCCCCCCACCCCCCAACAATGTCCTTTCTGTTTGCTTGTCGTATCAACTTCAAGTAATTGTGGTTGTTATATCTTCTTCTCCCCCCCCCCCCGGTTTGTGTGTGTGTGTGTGTGTGTGTGTGTGTGTGTGTGTGTGTGAATTTATATATTAATTTTTAGCTCCCACCAATAAGTGAGAACATGTGGTATTTCTCTTTCTGTGCCTGACTTGTTCCCTTAATATAATTCTCTCAAGGTCCATCCATGTTGTTGCAAATGGCAGTATTTCATTCGTTTTTATAGCTGAGTAGTATTCCATTGTGTAGATGTACACATTTTCCATATCCACTCATCTGATGATGGACATTTGGGCTGGTTCCAACTCTTGGCTATTGTAAAGAGTGCTGCAATGAACATTGGGGAACAGGTATACCTTCGACTTGATGATTTCCATTCCTCTGGGTATATTCCCAACAGTGGGATAGCTGGATTGTATGGTAGATCTATCTGCAATTGTTTGAGGAACCTCCATACCATTTTCCATAGAGGCTGCACCATTTTGCAGTCCCACCAACAATGTATGAGAGTTCCTTTTTCTCCGCAACCTCGCCAGCATTTATCGTTCAGAGTCTTTTGGATTTTAGCCATCCTAACTGGGGTTAGATGGTATCTCAATGTGGTTTTGATTTGCATTTCCCGGATGCGGAGTGATGTTGAGCATTTTTTCATATGTCTGTGGCCATTTGTATATCTTCCTTAGAGAAATGCCTACTTAGCTCTTTTGCCCATTTTTTAATTGGGTTGCTTGTTTTCTTCTGGTAAAGTTGTTTGAGTTCCTTATATATTCTGGATATTAATCCTTTGTCAGATGTATATTTTGCAAATATTTTCTCCCACTCTGTTGGTTGTCTTTTAACTCTGTTAATTGTTTCTTTTGCTGTGCAGAAGCTTTTTAGTTTGATATAATCCCATTTGTTTATTTTTCGTTTGGTTGCCCATGCTTTTGGGGTCGTATTCATGAAGTCTGTGCCCAGTCCTATTTCCTGAAGTGTTTCTCCTATGTTTTCTTTAAGAAGTTTTATTGTTTCAGGGTGTATATTTAAATCCTTAATCCATTTTGAGTTGATTTTAGTATATGGTGAGAGGTATGGATCTAGTTTCATTCTCCTGCATATGGATATCCAGTTATCCCAGCACCATTTGCTGAAGAGGCAGTCCCTTCGCCAGTGAATAGGCTTGGTGCCTTTGTCAAAGATCAGATGGCAGTAAGTGTGTGGGTTGATTTCTGGATTCTCTATTCTATTCCATTGGTCAGTGTGTCTGTTTTTATGCCAGTACCATACTGTTTTGGTTATTATAGCTTTGTAGTATAGCTTAAAGTCAGGTAGTGTTATGCTTCCAGCTTTTTTTTTTTTTTTTTTTGCTCAGCATTGCTTTGGCTATGCGTGGTCTTTTATTGCTCATATAAATGTCTGGATAGTTTTTTCCATTTCTGAGAAAAATGTCTTTGGAATTTTGATGGGGATTGCATTGAATTTGTATATCACTTTGGGTAGTATGGACATTTTCACTATGTTGATTCTTCCAATCCAAGAGCATGGGCTATCTTTCCATCTTCTTGTATCCTCTCTAATTTCTCTCAGCAGTGGTTTGTAGTTCTCATTATAGAGATTTTTCACCTCCTTGGTTAACTCAATTCCTAAGTATTTTATTTTTTTGGTGGCTATTGTAAATGGGCAGGCTTTCTTGATTTCTCGTTTTGCATGTTCACTATTGGAGAAAAGAAATGCGACTGATTTTTGTATGTTGATTTTGTATCCTGCTACTGTGCTGAAATCATTTATCAATTCCAACAGTTATTTTGTAGAGGTTTTAGGCTGTTCAATATATAGGATCATGTCATCTGCAAACAGGGACAGTTTGACTTCATCTTTTCCAATCTGGATGCCCTTTATTTCCTTCTCTTCTCTGATTGCTCTGGCTAGTACTTCCAACACTATGTTGAATAGGAGTGGTGAGAGTGGACATCCTTGTCTAGTTCCTGTTCTTAAAGGAAAAGCTTTCAGCTTTTGCCCATTCAGGATGATATTGGCTGTGGGTTTGGCATATATGGCTTTAATTATGTTGAGATACTTTCCCTCTATACCTAACATATAGAGGGTCTTTGTCATGAATGAGTGCTGTACTTTATCAAATGCTTTTTTGGCATCTATAGAGATGATCATATGGTCCTTGTGTTTCAGTTTATTAATATGGTGTATCACATTTATTGATTTGCGTATGTTGAACCAACCTTGCATCCCTGGGATGAATCCCACTTGATCATGATGAATAATTTTATGTATGTGTTGCTGTATTCTGTTTGCTAGTATTTTAGTGAGGATTTATGCATCTATATTCATCAAGGATATTGGCCTGTAGTTTTCTTTTTTGGTTATATCTTTACCTGGTTTTGGTATCAGGATGATGTTTGCTTCATAGAATGAGTTTGGGAGATTTGCGTCCGTTTCAATCTTTTGGAATAGTTTGTAAAGAATCAGTGTCAATTCCTCTTTGAATGTTTGGTAAAATTCTGCTGTGAATCCATCTGGTCCTGGGCTTTTCTTTGTTGGGAGCCTTCTGATAACAGCTTCAATCTCCTTTATTGTTATTAGTCTGTTCAAATTTTCTACGTCTTCACGGTTCAGTTTTGGGAGCTGGTGTGTGTCCAGAAATTTATCCATTTCCTCCAGATTTTCAAATTTGTTGGCGTATAGTTGTTTATAGTAGTCTCGAATGATTCCTTGTATTTCAGATGAATCAGTTGTAATATCGCCTTTTTCATTTCTAGTTTTTGTTATTTGAGTCTTCTCTCTTCTTTTTTTTGTTAGCCATGCTAATGGTTTGTCAATTTTATTTATCTTTTCAAAAAACCAACTTTTTGATTCGTTGATCTTTTGAATTGTTTTTTGGTTTTCAATTTCATTCAGTTCTGCTCTGATCTTAATGATTTCTTTCCGTCTGCTAACTTTAGGTTTGGATTGTTCTTGTTTTTCTAGTTCTTTAAGGTGAAGTGTTAGGTTGTTCACTTGCCATCTTTCCATTCTTCTGAAGTGAGCATTTAATGCAATAAATTTCCCCCTCAATACTGCTTTTGCAGTATTGGTATGATGGATCATTATTTTCATTAGTTTCAATAAATTTTTTGATTTCCTGCTTGATTTCTTCTTGGACCCATATGTCATTAAGTAGAATGCTGTTTAATTTCCATGTGTTTGTATAGTTTCCAGAGTTTTGTTTGTTATTAATTTCTAGTTTTAATCCATTGTGGTCTGAGAAGATACATGGGATAATTGCAATTTTTTTGAATTTATTGAGACTTGATTTGTGACCTAATATGTGATCTATCCTGGAGAATGATCCATGTGCTGCTGAGAAGAATGAATATTCTGAGGTTGTTGGGTGGAATGTTCTGTAGATATCTGCCAATTCCAATTGGTCTAGAGTCTTGTTTAGATCTTGTGTTTCTCTACTGATTCTTTGCCTAGATGTTCTGTCTAATATTGACAGTGGGGTGTTCAGGGTCCCCTGCTATTATGGTATTAGTGTCTATTTCCTTCTTTAGGTCTAATAGAGTTTGTTTTATAAATCTGGCTGCTCCAACATTGGGTGCATACATATTTATGATTGTTATGTCTTCTTGCTGGATCAGTCCTTTTATCATTAAGTAGTGTCCCTCATTGTCTCTTTTTATGGTTTTTAGTTTAAAGTCTATTTTGTCAGATATAAGAATAGCCACTCCAGCTCGTTTTTCTTTTCTGTTTGCATGGTAAATCTTTTTCCATCCTTTCACTCTTAGTCTGTGTGAATCTTTATGGGTGAGGTGGGTCTCTTGTAGGCAGCATATAGTTGGGTCCTCCTTTTTGATCCAGTCAGCCAGTCTGTGTCTTTTGATTGGGGAATTTAAGCCTTTTACATTAAGAGTTGTTATTGAAAGGTGTTGATTTATTCCTAGCATTTTATTGGTTGTTTGGTTGTCTTAGGTGTCTTTTGTTCTTTGCTTTCTGATTTATTGTTTGGTTTCTGTGTTTGTTGGTTCCTTAGGTTGTAGATAGCATTTTTGTTTGCTTGTTTTCTCTTCATGAATGCCATTCTTATTATATTAGTGGGTATTGATTTTTCTTGGGTTTTTATGGCAGTGGTAGTTATTTTTCGGGAATCAAAGCCAGTACTCCCTTGAGGATTTCTTGTAAGGGTGGTCGTGTGGTAGTGAACTCCCGCAGTTTTTGTTTGTCTGAGAAATATACTATTTGCCCTTCATTTCGGAAGGATAGCCTTGCAGGGTAGAGTATTCTTGGCTGGCAATCTTTGTCTTTTAGTATTTTGAAAATATCATCCCATTCCTTTCTAGCTTTTAGGGTTTGTGATGAAAAGTCTGATGTTAGCCTGATTGGGGCTCCCTTATAGGTGATTTGACGCTTCTCTCTTGCAGCTTTTAAGATTCTCTCTTTGTCTCTGAGTTTTGCCAATTTGACTATGACATGTCTTGGAGAAGGCCTTTTTGGGTTGAATACGTTTGGAGATCGTTGAGCTTCCTGGATCTGAAGATCTGTGACTTTTCCTATACCTGGGAAGTTTTCTGCCACTATTTTTTTGAATATGTTTTCAATGGAATCTCCATTTTCCTCCCCTTCTGGAATACCCATGACTCGGATATTTGAGCTCTTAAGGTTGTCTGATATCTCTCTCAGATTTTCTTCAATGTCTTTGATTCTTTTTTCTTTCTTTTTGTCTGCTTGTGTTACTTCAAACAGCCCATCTTCAAGTTCAGAGGTTCTCTCTTCAACTTCGACAAGCCTGCTGGTTAAACTCTCCATTGTATTTTTTATTTTGCTGAATAACTTCTTCAGTTCAGCAAGTTCTGCTACATTTGTTCTCAGGACATTTCCTCTTTCAGATCCTGTATACTTTTCCTCATTTCATCATGATGTCTAGCTGAGTTTTCTTGTATCTCATTCAGTTTCCTTAGAATTATCACTCGAAATTCCTTGTCAGTCATTTCAAGGGCTTCTTGTTCTATAGGCTCTAGAGTTTGAGATTTATTAACTTTTGGTGGTGTACTTTCTTGATTTTTTGTATTTCTGGTATCTTTTTTATGGTGTTTATTCATTGTGGCAGGGGGTTTCACAGTCCACCGGTTTGAGACTAATGACTAACTTGGATGTTGCTGTGGTTGCCAATTTGGTATGGCTCCCTCCATGACTGCTCAGTTGGCCTCTAGTGCCTTGTGTGTGTGGTTGCCTCGGGTCTTGGGCTTCTCCGGGGAGCCACCTTTCTGGTCAGCTTGGACCCTGCTGGGCTGGTGGATCACGTACCACAGGGTGTGTGATCTCTGTTGAGCTTTCACTTCCTGTGCAGGACTTCTCCCTGTTCCATGTGCTCTGGCCCAGGCTGTTGGATCGTGCAGTGGCGACCCCACCGGGTGTGTGGTTTCTGTCAAGTCTCCACCTCCCTGGCCGCACGTCTCCCCACTCTGTGCGCACTGTGCTGGGCTGGGGCGTGTCTTCTGCACCCCTCGTCTATCAGCTGGGCCTTTAAGACCCTGCTCGGCACCACCTCGCCCAGGAAGTCTGCCAGGTTTCTGGTAGGCACAGATGACTGGTCGCTCTGGGTGCCTTTGTAGCACTGTGTAGATCTTTCTCGGGACTTGTTCACCTTTGTATCCCCCCGGCATAGACCAAATCTAGCGCCCACCTGCAGCCAGCTGTCCGGCAGGTTCAAGCGGACCTGGGAACTCTCCTACCACACTATTCTGAACCAGAAATTGGTTAGGCTTTTTTCCGAACTGGTGGCTGCAGAGATGGTATCTGCCTCCCAGTAACAGGAAGTTTACCGGGGCCGGAGTCCAGGGTGTGGTGGAGTGACAGTCGGCCCGCCCATACTTCCTTGCCCTCCCGACACTGGCCGGGGACACCCCATGCCACCAGCCCTGCCAGAGAACCGTGGAGGGAGTGGGAGGGAAGGCTGGCTCGCAGGCTCCGGAAAGCCCCGTGCCGGGCCAAGCAAATGGGAAGGCTTAGTGACGGCTGAGCCAGGCAGAGCTGCCAGCACCTGGGAAAATGGAGGCAGCCCTGGGCGGTGAGTGAACCGGTGATGCAGGCGGGACCCAGGTGGGCGTCAGCCCCCCGAACAGGGCTGGGCCAGGGGTCACTCACAGGGCTGTGCCAGGTCGGGTGCTCACTCTCTGCCTCTGGTTTGTCACCTTCCCCGTTCTCGGCCGCTGCCGCCTCGGGCTGTTCAGTCGCGGCGCGGCTCGGGTGCTCCCAGGAATCTTCTTTAATGCTGGCCTGAAACCTCAAATCCTGAATAGGGTAGCTGGCCGCCTTCAGCGTGGCCCCGGCCTCCAGGATCCTGTCTGCATCCACAGCAGCCCTGGCGCCGTGTTCCCTGTTTCGAGACTCACTTTTGCAGCTAAGAAACAGTTCTTTTCCTGCTCCACACTTCAAAGCTGTTGCCTGTAAATGAGGCAGCCTCTCCTGCCGGGGGCAAAGTGGCGGTAAGCCCCCACGACCGGCTAGCAGCTGCGGTCCTCCCTTAAGAGATGGCATGAGGAAGGTCCACAAGTTTCCCAGCTGCCTGAGGCCCAGTGGCCGCCTTTTCCACCTCAGCTACTCCGCGCCAGCCGCCACAGCCACCGCCATCTTGAAACGCCCTCAATCGCATTCCATTCCTAATCTCATTTATTTGTGCCAATTTTTTTTTTTTTTAGATCACTCTTGCTTGAAGTTTGTCTATTTTATCCATCTGTTTAAACAACCACCTTTTGGTTTTGTTGATCCCTACTAAGCTTTCTTTGTTTTCCACTTTATTAACATATGCTCTTTTCTTTATTATTTCCTTCCTTGAACTTTCTTTTGTTTATTCTAACATTCTCTTGTAACTTCTTAAATTGAAGATTTAACTCCTTTATTTTTTGTTATTCTTTTTTAATGAATGTATTTAAACCTCTACATTAATTATAAATATGATTTAAACTGCATCCCCAAAGTTTTGGTATGTAATAGTTTTATTGTTATTAGTATTAGTGTTATTAGTATTTCCTAATTTCTATTTTATTTCCTTCTTTAACCAATGAGTGGATGTTTAAATTACTAATTATATGTGGGTTGAAGAAGGTATATTTTACTGCTGTTTTCCAGTGAGCAGAGAATGTGATCTATGTACTATCTTTTTTTTGGAATTATGTTGTGACTGAAATTTTTGAGTAGTACATGGTCAATTTTTATAAATTCTCCATTTTAGTAGAAAAAAATATATTCCCTGTTCTTGTAAGTCATTTTTAATATATCTCATATCAAGCCTATTAATTGTACACTCTTGTACAGGCCTGCTTGTAGACATGTGTCTTCTTTTCCCTTGGGTAAACACCTGGGAGTGGAATTTCTGGATCATAGGATAGAAATGTGCTTGGCTTTGTAAGAAACTGCCACCATCTTTCCACGGTGGCTGTACGATTCTGCATTCCCACCAGCAATGCAAGAGATTTCCAGTTATTCCAAATCCTCATCATCACTTCTTGTCACCCTTTTACATTTCTGCCAGTTGCAGTTCACTGAGAATTTCATTTTCCTTTTCCTGACTAAGAATATTGAATATCATTTTATATGCTATTGGCCATTTGTATATCCTCTTTGGTAAAACATCTGTTAAATTCTTTTGCCCATTTTTCACTGGATTTTGTACATTAGATTTTAAGAATAGATGTACTCTTCTCCCAGTCTGTCCTGGCATTTTGATTTTCTTAATGGTGTCTTTTGTTGAGCAAAAGTTTTTAATTTTTTTAAAGTACAGCTTATAAATGTTGATCAATATTTATCTACCCCGAGGTTGCAAGTTATTGTCTAGCATTTCCTTCTAGAAATTTTAGAGTTTTAATTTTTACATGCATATCTGCTATCTATTTTGAGTTAATTTGGGGGTGAGGCAGTTAACAAGAGGAAGTCCTCACCCCACCAATCTTTACACAAGGTGCAGCAGGGGGAACCTAAGTGCCTTAAACTTTGAGTTATCCCACAGACAAAGCATATAGAAAACAACTTGCTACACAGACATAGCTCTAGAAAAATCAAAACTAATCATTTTAGCTAATGCAATTGTGATCACTGCTGCATTTTCTTCATAAAATCACCCAAAATTTGCTGTCTCTTAAAGCCCACTTCCAATGTTACCTCTCCCATGAATTTTTCCTCCATTGACAGATTTGAGAAATAATGATGCTTTTCTCTAAACTCCTGACACACTTTATCCTTGTGTTTTTTCAGACACATATCTCTTTCTGCCTTACAGTGGAGTGATTTGATATCTGTCCTATTTCCCCTACAGAAGAAAAGCTCCTTGAGGAGAGAAGGAATACAAGGACATCTTTTATTTTGTAATCCTGAGGCCCTGGCAGAGAATGTGTTCTGTCAATCTTTGTTAGATGCATGGATATACTGGCAATCAATATTCTGCAGATGACAAGAGCTGGTGTTTTCTTGAAGGAAAACAAATCTTTATTTCATTCTGGATTTTACCATTCAACTTCTTTAACTGATATTTCTAAATAAGAAAATAATTCACTTTATCAAGCACAGAGATAACATCTGGGTATTTAGATCAAGCTGTTCATAGGTAATATTTAGGAATGAGAAGAAAATGGCCATATGGCCATGTAAACTAGGAGTTAGATTTTATAGCATATGTAGTTTTTATCTCCTCCCCACACACATACAATTGGATATCATGATAGTTAATACCCACTACTTTAATAAACATTTACCATCAACGAAGCACTGTTGTAAGTGTTCTCTGCATATTTTCTGCCCTTTAATTCTCCCAACAATCTTGTGAAGTAAACAGTATCATAATCCCCATTTTACTTCTGAGAAAACTGATGCTTAAAGAGAGGAAATAATAAACCCAGAATCACACAGTCAGTTGGTGGTAGAGTCTGGATGTGAATTCAGTCATCTAATTCCAGAGTCCATGCTCTTGAGCATTATCTGAGAGGACCTCCCCTCATTTTCATGTAGCTAACTACCTGCAATAAGCCTGCTGGGCAATTATTTCATTATTTTAGTTTCATCACACATACACAGGATTTTAAATATCTGGCACACACATTTGGCCTTGTGGAAATAGTTTCTTCTTAATGAAAATTTAAATTAATTATTGAGGTACACTTCAGTTATGAAACCTTCTCTACTGAAAAATTAGCAAACAAAATTGTATAAAATAAATACTATAAAGCAACCTTTTTTTTTTTCTGTGTTTAAATCTGATCTCTCTTCCTACCTGAAATAATCCTAACACTTTTATGGTATAAATTTCCCTTAACGTTACCCTTATCATGGGCTACCCAGAGTAAGGACCATTTTTTTGTGTGTGTGTGACTTTCAGACATAAGGAATAATCCAGAGTGCAGAAGTGAGCCATCAAATATGTGTTTAATAGAAAAACTCTTTACTGTCTTACTCCTTGGACCTGTGGATCCAGGGGAGAGAAATAAGAGAAAGATCATTTCAAATTCAATAACTGAAGTTTGATAAAAGATCTTTCTTCCTTAATAAAAACAAAAACAAAACAAACAAAAAAATGACCTGATGCTTTACATTACTTATTGTTAAGGGCATTTGAATAATTTAGAAAAACATAAACACATCTATTATTCAATAATAGGTATATTTAAGTATATCATATGCAAAAAGAATCCATCTGAAGGAGAATGAATGCAGTTGCCTGTAATGGGTATCTAGTCTGTAAGGAGTTCAGTGTTCCAGTATGTCCCATTACACACTTAAGCCTCGTGCAATCAATGAGTTGATTTTGATATTACTCAGCTTGATCGGAGTATTGCCCAAATGCATGATCTTATCAAGAAAGATGTTGAACTATGAGAAAAATATATTTGTAGCTGCAACTAGTGGGGACTATGACAATAGTTTAAAAATGAGTTGCATTTCACAAGACACAACTGGCTACACAAGGCACAAGAGATTCATCTCCAGATCCCAATGGGACTTTCTCCATAAGTCTGGTGGAACATACAGTATGTGGCTGCACAGCAGCAGGAAATGACAGGTCAGGGAAAATTTAATCACAACCGATGGCATTAACTGTATAAAATTCAGCAGCCCTACGTTATACATGTGGAAGCATGAGTTGAGTGTTTGCCTATATTGCCTCAGAATGTAACTAGACTACAAGAGATTATTGTAATTGGTTTGTAACTTATGGCCAGGTTCACAATTTAGCAAATTATTTGTAGATAACACCTTCTTGGTAGTTAATTGACTAACTTTCTTTCTGGAGGCTTTTCTAAATAAACTTCTCTAGAGAACACTGTGGTTTTTCATCTTTTTTCCTATTAAACTAACTCGTTGTTAACCTGTCCCATCATTCATCCCAGATCATTAACTATATTTGGGTTCATGTTAATTAGACCAACACCACTGTGAATAGACAATGAACAACATCAGGAAAAAGAAGTTAAAAAAAATTAAAAAGAGGCTATAGGTTTCAAAGCCCAAATTCCTGAGAATTTCAAATAAATGTATTTTAATTAATTAAAGTGGTAGACTAATGGGTACAAAACTGTGCTCTCTACCCTAAGTGAATCATTGTGCAGTACATACATGCATTGAAATGACACACCGTACCCTGCAAATACGTACAACTAAATGTTAAAATACTTTGGAAAAGAAACAAAAATAAAGTAATTCATGCTTATTATAGACAAACTGGAAACTAATAAAAATATTTAAAAGGAAATACAAATCACCAATAACTCCATTAAGAATACTTTATATTTTAGTATATTTCCTTCTACTTACTTTTAAGAATTTTTACATGGTGAAAATTTCATGTTATTCAATTGTTATGCCATTGAAAATTGTGACATGCAAGCCAAAAATTTTTCATGAATGTAATTCATAATTTTAAGCTATTATTGTATTCTACGGATACACTAATTTGCCCAATCATATTCATTTTGGGGTACACTAAATTTTTTTTCCAGATTACTTTTAATATTACCATTTTTTTTCAGAACATAGAAGAAAGGGGTCCTTTTTTATGAGTTTGCAGGGAGAAGTAAGAATAGAATGCTACTTTAGAAAAAAGATTGCTCTTAGATTTGAACAAAACATTTAAAAGTTTCTCTGGTTTAAAAGGCAACATAGGTCCAAGGCAAAGTTTAAACTGGGAGGTGTCAAATAAGGGATCTAAACAGCTCTACAAAAAAATAAATAAATAAAAAATTTTTAAAAGATTGTATTTCCTCTAAGGGAAAAAGATTTTGAAATTAAAAATGATTTGGAGCACCTCTTTGGAGTCCTCAGAGAAGAGGTGAGGCTGGGGGGAGAAAGAAAGAAGGGTGGGGGCATTAAGACTCAGAAAAATGAGGAAATGGGAAAGAGGCTTTGAAAGGAGATACCAGTGTCCATCAACGTGGTGACAGTCGGGAGCCCAAGGAGAGACTCAGCCGGGAAAGGACTCCCCTGATGGCCAACAAACTCTAACAACATGATGTGACTCATCCATTTTTAAGTTTTTTTCTTTCCTGTGCTGTAAATCCTTTCTGCCATTCCTTAGGGGGATGCTGGGAACAGGGATACAAATGGCATGAAGTGGACCAGCAAGGCTTACGTGACATAGAGAGGCAGCGCTGAGATGTCGCCGAGATTCAACAAAAGCCTGTGCGGGAGTTTGGAGCAAGTTATAACAGACACAGTCGGGGTAATATAAATATCTCTCGTCTCCCTCCACCCTGACATTCTTAGATATTTTGAAGTCATCGGACTGTCTACAGTTAATGTGGCCGAGAGCGTGGCTTATTTAACCTGTATATTAAAACTTAAGGGCAACCACAGGTTGGGGAAGGACCTGGGGATTTTCAGGCTATGTGAAAATCAGCAGATTGGTCTATTTATTCTAATCTGTTACTCTTTCCTTATGTTATATTTTAAGAGAAAGGACTAATTCTAGAGCTATGGTTTTAAGATCTTATAGCATATTGCCATGATACTTTCAAAATAGTTTCACCAATTTATAATCCCACAATCATTGGACAAGAAGGTCTAAAGATACTGAATATTTTAACTGATATACGAAAGAGTGATGCTGTTGACAATGATATCAAGATCAGTCTAGAGATTTGTTTAGGTGTTTACATTCTTTTATTTAAGGCTGACAAGGTGCTAAATCAGGCATAATTAATGAAACATAATTATATCTTCATTAAGGCCCTCAGTATCTCATAAAGGAGTGAAACACCCATCACCTAAAATTAATAATCAGGAGAAAAAGAGAAGTCTGTCCTTAACCACAATTGATCGGTAGTATTTTTAGTTTACCACATTTCATATCTTCTAATTTTACCTTAAAAGAGAGTAAAGAATATATGAATTGTGATTTTTTTGCTCTTTGCAGTTCACTGCTATGTGTCCTCTGCTTCCCCATGCTCCATATCTGGGGAAAAAAATATGACAGCTGAACATTCTGAAGAAATCACATAATTAAAAGAGGCAAATAAAACACTTTGATTTTGAGCCACAAATTCACCCATAAGGGAATGCTTTAGAAAATAATACATTGGCTTGCTATTTTCTTCATGGGTGTAAACATCAGTGATATTCTGCTAATTGCTTTATGAAAACATACATGGCAGATAAAGAAATGGTAGCAGGTCCCTGGAGCTTCCTCAATAGGGTATGATTGTCTACTCTTTTCAACCAACACTGTTCTTTTTGCCAGGGTTCAATCCACATATTCTAGAGTCTACAATTTTCCCTGGCAGTTTGTAAGGTAATGAATGTCTATTTGGTCAGCCTGGTGACAGGAGGCAGGTTGCAGCCCAGACCAGGAGAGGTTTTACTAACATTTTATTGAGAAGGTTCTGTTTCACCCAGATGCTCTTACTTAGAAAAGCTTTTAGAGAAAAAACCCAAATAAAGGGTTTTTTTTTTAATGCAATGTCTAAATAGAAGGAAAAGAAATAGCAAGAAAACAATATTCTTTTTTGGAAACAAACTGTTTTTTGGTGAAAATCTGTATGGCAGTACAAGATAATATAGACAGTTTTGTTTTAGCAAGAACAATTGTCAAAAGTTTAGCAACTTTGAACATTCATAAATCATTCTAATTCCCTGAGGCTTTTATAAGTTTTGATTGTACAAAGATAAGAAAGATCTGGCTCAACTCTGAAGACATTTGGTGTTTTGTATTTTGTTTTGTGTCTGAGTGATAAATGTGTGAATATGGGTAGTTACTATAAGTCCCTAATCATGCATTTGGACACATGAATGGGATTTAACAAAATGTCTTGCACAGGATGGGCAAATTCCCATGATGCCAATTCAGTCATCAAGTTTCCCAGGATGCCAGCTCACAGCTGCCCCCTGGCCTACCTCTGCATATATAGAAACTGAGGTCGCTCCATGAAAGAAGGGACAAATCTTTGTTTACTCTCTGAGTCCCTTTTGGGTCTGTGATTAGGCAACAGAGGAAGTGATCCAAATAATTTTGTGTATTTCCAGATTTTTATTTCTTAATGCAGATGCTCCTTAATTTACAATGGGGTTACATCCTCATTTAAAGACAAATGTTCTTATTAATCTGTTTAAAGTCAGAGTACTGAAGGATCTCCAGGTTATGTAATCTTACAAGCTATCATTTTCTCTTTGTGTTTACAGCATGAACAAGGGAACATATGCCCAAAGTTTGTCTGTATAGACATATTTTCTGCTTTTAGTTTTTCATTACTGCTTTATACAAAACTTAATAAAGTGAGTTACTCTCATGTAATTTGACACTCCAGCCCACCAAAGTTGACTGTTTAGATTTTTTTATGCCCCCTAAATTCATCCATTCTGGTATCATTCTCTTCTAAATCCAGCTTTTTGGTTATTTCTGAAAATGAGGACATCCACATTTCCAAAGCCAGGAAAGTTGTGCATAGGAGAGCAAGAGATAGAATCGTAACTTTTTCCTATTTTTTTTCCATAATGCCTCAAATGGAAAATATCTTATTGTCCCATTTGCATATTGTCTGTTCTAAATAATTCATTGTTTTACCTCTGGTGTGCCTGTCCTTGTTGAAAGGTGTCATTGAGAAATTCAAACTGATAAGAGTGAATACAACTATGAGGGTAATTTCTTTAAGTTCCTCTGACATTTTTGCTTTGGGAGGAGGAAATGGTAGACATCTAGGGGTTAAAGTAATATGCTATGACCTAGAAAGACAGGCTATTCAGATAAGCGTGACAGCTTTAGAAATGTGTGGTACAGGTGCCAGTACAGTAAATACATTTGGTTCCAATTTCCTCACGTCATGTATCATTCTGTCTGAGTCTCAGATGATCTTCAGCATAATACTAGAGGTGCCAAGGAAATAATAAAAGAGCGGGGGCAGGGGGGGACATCACCCAGCAACAAATAGCAGCCTATGAGTCAGTGAAGCCTGTTTGATTAGGAATTTAATGAGTGCACCTATAAGAACCAGTGTCTTCCTCTGGCAGCCTGGGGCTTAAAACCATGATTTACTAGCACAACCACCTGCCTCTCTCATTTTCTGGATCCAAATTGAAATAATGGGAGAAATCATAGATTGAAGGGCCATGAAAAACGATTACATGGTATAATGTTGACTATAATAATTATTCTGATTCGAGCATCACATATTGCACACAAGTAATCATATTCAACTCTGTACCCCACAGATACACACGATCAACATATTACAATTAAAAAAATAAATAAATAAAATTTGGAGGGCATAATTTTAAAAAAGTCAAACACGTAAAAGAACAAAGTGACAGACTGTGCCATCTTCCGACACTATATGCCATCAGTATCCCAGGACTATTACTTAAAGAGATACAGAGCTTTGGGGCAGTGTGCAGTGAAAGACCTCAGAGAACAATTCATCTGGAGATGAGAGAGGTCTTATTCAACAGACCACACTGACCGGACAACCTGTAAACAAACAGAAACAGGGCCAAAGGCATGGTTGGTATTGCTTCTGTTTCTTCTGGAGATGGAGCCCCTGTTTATACAATATTTGAGGGGTCACATATTAGTCTACTGCCTCACATACAGAGCCTGACCATGAATGTCTCATCTCTCCCCTCACGTGCATGTGCACACACATGCATTGTTTTTATTTTTACACTTCTCTATTGAGACAGGTAAGGAACTGACGTGTTTATCAAACTCCTGTCCAATCAACACATAGAGCTTTCCAAACATACTGAAAGCTGAGGTGTTCTGTGGTTGTTTTACACTTATTTATATCACCAATAGCAAGACCATTTTACTTTCCTCTTGAGAGGCAAAAATTGCAGTGTGCACTGGTTCATGTTTAGCATCTGTCCCGGCATTTCTATTTCAGTGGTACCTGGAACCATCTGCGGAGAGGCTCCTGGAAGCCAAGAGCTTGCTTTTAGCCTGTAATTCATTTTCATTTCCTTTCATTTTACTTAAATGTGCTTAAACTGTTGAATAGAACATACTATTAGTTGTAAAAACCTGAGGGCCTTTGACCCAGAGATTCTCTAATTTATTTTTCCCTACCACCAGGAAGAAAAATAGAAATGTGAAAGGCAGAAATATTATTATGTTAGCTCACACAACCTTGTGGGGGTTTTCATCTATTTATGTAAGAAGAGGCATGAGAAGAAAATCTCAACATCTCACCTAAGTTAAATCAAATCTCTGTGACTGACAACAAATCTAACCAGCCAGAGGGAAGAAATAACAGGAGCTGGCACCAGGAAGTGGATTCGTCATTCTTACTTGGAATAAAAAAAAAGCCTAACCAGTATAATCATTTTATATTTGAACTTTCTAAAAATCCTAAACCAGCAAGTTGAGTTTTCAAGATAATAAAATTGTCATGCACAAAAGGAAACCCAAATAGTTATTGATACAGAATAGCAGGTGTCTTCCATCACTAAAATAAGCCTGACTCACTCAGCCTTCATTGCTGTTCAGTGCTCTTGAGACTGGAGCTATATTTCTTAAGAAGATGAACCAGACTGACAGAAATGCAGAGCTGAAAGAGAACTTAGAGGTCAGCTAGTTCCTTCCTCTACTGCTGGTTAGCAGCAGAGCTTACACTAGACTTCACGTGTCCTGATTCTGTGTCAAGAGCTCTCACCAGGGTGCCTTTCCCTACATTTCTTATATGTGTCTGTCTTGTTTTGTTTGAAATATCAGTATCCCTTCTTTATCTCTTGGCTCTACCTCCCTTATTAAAAACCGTGACTCTTTACCTACAGGGAATTAGCATGGATGTTTTCATATGGTAAGTCTTCATATGGTAATGTCATAAGCAGTCAAGACCCTGGTACCCTTAGCAAATCATAGCACAGTTCTAGTTTGGTTCATTCACACTGAATCTAAGTGAGAATCATGATTGTCTCTTCATTACCTCGGTGCAGGACTGCTTCTCCAGGCAACATTTCGGCCAAAGCAATAAGATCGAGACAATGAGGAGAAAAAAGAGCTGCTGTCTTCACAGTTGATTTCCTTCTTTGGGCCATGCTTTGAGATCTTTGGTTTTCTCATCTCTCCTTAGGTAACATCTAATCTTGGGTGCTTCCTTTATCAAGTTCCCTGCCCACCTGCTTATCAGGGTACAGAGTTACACAGCATGCATTAATGCCTGTCATTCCCAAGGGTCTACCTGATATGTTCATTCATCGTGGAAGTCCTCAAGAATGCAAGTGACTAGCAAGGATACATTAAAAGAATACTTTTTCAACTAGCCAAAATGATGCATAGTTAATTTCTATTATCTAAAGGAATGAAAATGTATTTGAGAATTTGAATGTTTCAAAGTATACTACAATCTGAGAAATAAAAGTTAACATGGTAAGAAAAAAGCACAAAAGAACAAGGATTTATTTGTAGTACATAAATTATATCTTTGCTGTTTTGAAATTTACCTGTGAAACAACTCAAAATCTTTGATCCTCTCTTTCATATCCAAAACCCTTCCTCTGTGCATTCCCATCTTAAACATATGGTGATAAATCTTCTTTTGAATTTTTTTTTTCTTATTTCTGTTTCTCTTGGTCTCAGCTTTCTCATACTCTCTCTCTCTTTCTACTGAACAGATTATAAATTCCACCCTCTGAGCAAGGCCTTCAGGTCGGTTCTGAGGCCCCACTCCAGACAACCAGACAAGACAGCTGAATAGACTTCTAAATATCTACCCCCACATGTATGACATTCAAAACTCCTGACAGGTCGGACGGTTACCAGGAAATGCTTCCCATCGGTTCTTCTCACTTCCCTCAGTTCCTCCCGATGTCATTTCTGCAGACTAGCCAGATTGTCAGCTCAGAAACATGTGTGACCCCAGGAAAAACTGGGCCCACGTTCAATTGCATATCCCACTCTTTCCATGATCCTACGTCTATCCTGACAGCCTGACAACCGTCCCCATTCCCAATTTCCAGAAGAGTCTGATCACTGTATGTGAGGGCCAAGTGAGGGTCTGTTTGGCTGGTACCTCAGAGACCCCTTGTCCTCAAAGAAAGACACAGAATTCTCTGTAATCAGGTTGCTTTTACTTCACCACAGAAACAGCTCTCATCCTAATCCATACCAGAAGATTCAGGGAAGTCTTCGGCCCTCCCAAAGGCAAAGAGAACATTTATAAAACATTCCTCCTGGGCAGTCTTCACTTCCTAGGCTACCCCAAGCCACATTGCCTCAGCTACTGTCAATTGGTGCCCATGGTAGCCTGCTTTTTTTAAGGAAAAGCAATGAAGGAAGGAAGGGGAAAGGGCAGAATCCGAAATCTGCCAAGGAATGAAGGCACTGCTTAGAATTTCTTAATAAGGATAAATTAATGAAAGCAATTCACTGAGTGTTTTCTGTATGTCACCATTGATGAGGTTTTATGGGTGTGATATCATAATTTGGCTGTCTTTGACCTGCCCCTCCTGGCCATTCTAAATTCTGCAGACATTATGCAGATATCTTGCCAGCTAAGACAGCTGAATGCCAAAGGCCTGCTTTATTTGGGCAGAAATCAAAAGGCCTTTTGGACTTAAGGAAAGGCAGGCACAGTTACTTTCCCCAGCTCCACACTGCTCAGTTAGAATCAGTCTGTAAATATAGCTGGAGATTGAACTAATCTTCCCCACCCCCAAGATAAATGAATTCCTAAGCGTGTTTGTACTTACAAATGCATAGTGTTATACACTTCACGGCACCTTAATCCCTATTAAACTAATCTGAAGTCATGAGAGGCCAACCATCCATAGTGAAATGGATTAGACAAGCCAAATTGATCAAACATAGGAAAAGACCAAGAGCTTTTCCTGTCTGGCCCCCATGCATTTAAAGCATTGTTTCACACCAATGTTTGTTCTTTTCCATTCTTTTGGGTTTCAGCATATTCACAAATGAAATCAGTTCTTTAAGAATGACTAAAAAACTAAGGCAGCAGCAGAAATTTATATATTTCATAAATACATATGAGGAACAAAAATATGACAAAACCATTAAGTGGACTTTAACGAACTACTGACATCTCATGAAAAAAAAAATTGGAAAACATTCAACTTAAAATAATTTGGCATCCACCCCTATATTTTTCTTCATCCCTGCTAAGCAAGACAATGGAAATCGTCAGGGATTTGGCAAAACTGGTGGTGACTGAATCCAAATAATACAATATTTTTACAGTAGTTCCTTTGTATTTTCATTCGCCTTGACTATTTCCCCATATGTTAATGCCAGCACAAAAAGGACAGATTCAAAACCATTTATGAGTTTTGTAGATTACAAATGCCATTACCAATGCTGGAAGGTGTAAGAGTCAAAACAATATGTGCCTCACCACATCTCAGATTTCTGAAAATATTTATTTGGCTTTTATTTCAGAGAATATTATCCTCATCTCTTCCTCATATTGTCTCCTGCCACCTGCTTTTTGTGTTTTTATTGGTATTGTTTATTTATTTAATTTTTAGTTGTTTTTTTTTTTTTTCTGGCCTTCCAACCTCTAACCTCTCTGTCCTTCAACCAGTTCAATCCGCTAACAAAATCTTGAATTTCTGCATCACTACCTTCTCCAAAGTCTACTCATGAGGACTCTACTGCCTTTCAGATTAAAACTGTAGTTTATGAGTGATCATATACATCTATTGTAGCCAACTCTATTCCCCACCTTATTTCTAAACACTCTTTATTCCATCTTTCTTTTCTGACCCCATTCTCAAGGAAAGCTTTCATACATTATTGTGGGTTTTGTCACTATTTTCAGACTGTGAGATCTTTATAATGACTGTGAAAACCAGACAAGATGAACAGTCTAAATTATTTGGGGAGGGGGAGAGAGAATGATTCAATAATCAATATTTTTAAGAACCAAAGAAAATGAATTTTTAGCCAAGGTTAAACTCACAGACTCCCATCCAAAAACTCACAAAATGGCTAAAGCACAAATCCCAAGTGAGGCCCCTAGTAACAGCTTTAACTCCCTGCTGCTGATAGAGGCTGTTGAATAAGAGCACCTAGGACTTTCATGGAGAATAATGGTATTTTGCATGGTTTAGGAAGCCCTGAGGAGGTGGCACTCAGCATAGAAGTTTAATTCTCCTTGTGAAAACTTAAGAATTGAAATGGCTCCCATTACTTCTGTGTGCAGATCAAGAAGATATTCCCAAGCAGTTTTGCCAGACATATTTGGCAGGGCAAGCTCTGGAGGAAAGCTGCATTCTTCCAGTTTCAGTATTTGTTCAGTAGTAGAAATAGCTGCAGCTGGAGGACTTTAGTTGACGAAAACCCTGTACTTTAAAGTTTGATTCTTGAACAATTGTTCATGGATACTTAGACTTCTCAGCAGTGGATCTATCCAGCAGGGAACATGAAAAGGGTGAGGGTAGATCTGGCAGGAACACCTTCATCATGACCCAGAAAAGGATGCGTGGATGATAGGACCTGGGGGAAGAATAAAAACCTGTCCCAGAGCTTGGGTGAAACATCTTCCTTTGCCAGTCCTGCCTAAGTGATTCACAGTATCTTGGTAAAGAAGGTTGGCCATTAACACTGGAATCATATATTTATCTCTATATTATTTGAAGTTGCTGTTATTTTCTTTTTAAACCATATATGCTTCATTCCATAATGCTGGTTCTGATCTCAGCTCCTTGTTTTCATTACCCCTTTGAAGTTCAGTTTTAAATAGTCTCCTTTATTAGATTTACAGAGAAATAGTAAACTCCCTGCGTACAAATTCTGGTTCTGATACTTATGATCATTATGACCTTCACAAATAATTTAAGCTTTGTAAGCCTCAGATTCTATAAAATTGAGATAATAGAATCTACCTCATACAGTTTGTTGGGAAAATAGTATAATTTAATCAGGCCCCCTCATCTTAGGTCTGGTTGGGGGTGGTGCAGCGCATTCTTTGTAAGCAAATTGTGTGTGTGTGTGTGTGTGTGTGTGTGTGTGTGTGTGTGTGTGTGTGTGTGTAGTTAGTGCACCTGTTTGGCACCACAACTTGGCTGACATCTGCCTCGGGCATCCACCTTGTGCGGCCATATTTCCAACCTACGGCTTCCAAGGACCTGTTTGCCAGTTACCTAGCTCATAGACCTGTGTGTGAGGGGTCTGGTGACCCAGCCTGGCATGTGAAGGGTCTGGGGACCCAGCCTGGCTCATGAAGGGTTTGTGACCCAGTCTGGAAAATGGCTTTGAGGGGTCAGTGAGCACCAGACCCAGCCCTAGCTTGACAATTGGCCCAGTCAGCAGGATTACAGGCAGGTAAAAGAGCTTGACAATTGGCATAGTCTGTCACAGGATTCTGAGCAGGTACAGGAGCTGAAAGGCCTCATAAGAAGAAAGAAATGTGGCTACTTTTGAACATGTTGTGCCCTATGGCCACTTTCCTATTGACAGGGATCTGGTTGCTGCACACTGTACTGCAAGGCAGCCTAGAGCAGGCACTGTAATAGAAAACCCCTTGGGAAGGGGAGGAAATTTGGCTGTCCTTGAGCATGTGGTGCCCAGTGGCCACTTTTTTGCTGACCAGAGCCTGGCTGCTGCTCACTATGCTGCAAACTGATCAAGATTTGTGGCAGAAAGCAGTCATTGGAAGCAAAGATGATTATCCTGGAGGATGACATGCAGCAACTAGCCACTCCTGCCTCTCACCCCAGGAAAGATGACCAACCCAGTGGTGAGTTGGCAAAAACTGTGCATCTCCAGGCACGACCAGTTGTGCACGAGAAATTGAAACATGAGCAGCCTATGGGACCAGATGGACAACTGATGGGCAATCCACAGGTGGTGACCCAGTTCACCACCTATGTCCCTTATACCCAAGCTGAACTGGTTGACTTGGGGAGACAGTTCAGGCAGAAACATGGGGAGACCCGTGCTGCCTGGCTGTTGTGGTTATGGGACCTCTGGGTGGATAGTGTGGTGTGCTCAAGTGAGGAGGTGGAGAAATTGGCCTCCATCCCCATGCACCCATCCCTGAGGCAGCAGCTGCAGAATAGCCACAGATATGCACAAGGGTGAGGTAATCCCTCCTTGATGGAATGGGTGAGTGCAGCTGCCTGAACCATGTGGGTAAATGCTGGAGAACTTCCCAAGATTGTTAGTAACTGGCAAACGTATGCTGAGTTGGTCCATATCATTCAGGAACTGGGGATGCAGCAGTTCACGTTTAATGTGAACATTTGTGGCCCAGACAATGAAAATTTTAGAGGCAGCATGAGAGACATAGTGCTGCAAAATGCCCTGTCAACTTCCTTTGGGTCACTGATGGCCATACTAAACCCATACATACATACTTGTCCTATATATGAGGTACGGACCGTAATAGCCAGCTTGGGTGAAGTAGAGGGTAGCAGACAAGCAAAAGGGGTCCGAAATGTAGCTATGACCAAACACCCAAGAAATGCTTGGGATTTTATCCCAAAGAGACCAAACAAGACTAGCCGTAGCAGATGTGGCTTGACTTGCTTGCAGCAGGGGTTGATGAAATGAAAACTGACCGGCAGCCAAATGCAGTCCCGTTTTCCTTGTGGCAGCAATTGCGCCCTGAACAGCATTTCACCAAACGTCCAGAAACAGGTAGCAAGGTACGTTCAGTGAATTTAAAGGACTTTTTGGTTGCTCCTGAGGAGGCAGATGAACTGTCCCATTTTGATTAAAGAGCAGGCCAAGGTACTCGTCTTTTGGGGGCGGGCAAGGACCAGAGGCCTCACGTTGAATTGGCAATATATTGGTCCAGGACAAATGTGCAGCGTGTTTTGGCATCGGTGGATTCAGATGCAGAATGTAGCCTGATATATGGCAATCCAGATAAGTTTACAGGGGCCACAGTTTGTAAAGATGGCCCTGGAGGACATACTACTGAGGTCAAAGCTGTGTCATTGCCATTGGGCATAGGAAGATTACTGCCTTGTATATATACTGTATATATATCCCCCATAGCTGAATACATCTTGGGTATGGATGCACTTTATGGTTTGCACCTGCAAACAACAGTTGGAGAGTTTTGGCTGTGAATACGGACAGTAAAGCCTGTGTTATGAGGATATGCTAAACATGACCCACAGGATACCCAAGCCAAGACATGTAGTTAATGTAAAGCAGTATCACTTATCAGGAGGACGTGCAGAGATAAGTGCCACTATATTGGAATTAGAAGAAGTTGGCATTATTCATCCAGCTCAGAGCCCATTTAATGCGCTGGTATGGCCGGTGAAAAAGCTTGATGGTACCTGGAGAATGACTGTAGAGTATTGAGAACTGAACAAAGTAGTGCCTCCTTTGCATGCAGCTGTGCCTTCAGTTCACAACTTGATGGGTCAGCTGACGACTCAGCTGGGAGCTTATCATTATATATTGGACCTTGCAAATGCTTTTTTCTCTATTCCAATCTCAGCTGATAGCCAACATCTGCTTGCCTTCACCTGGGAAGGAAGACAGTGGACCTTTCAAGTACTGCCCCAAGGTTATCTGCATATCCCAACCATCTATCATGGTTTGGTGGCTGGGGACCTAGCCAAGTGAACTAGACCCAGCACAGTTACAATGTTTCACTACATTGATTATGTTACTAACCTCTGAGTCTCTTGCAGATTTAATCCAGGCAGCTCCAATGCTACTAAGTCATTTGGAAAAATGTGGATGGGCCGTGAACACAGCCAAAGTGCAAAGACCTGGGCTGTCATTCAAATTCCTGGGAGTGGTCTGGTTGGGTAAGACAAGAGTTATCCTAGAAGCTATTGTAGACAAGATACAGTCATATCCTTGACCCACAACTGTAGCTCAGCTACAGCATATTTGGGACTTTGGGGATATTGGAGAGCTTTTGTACCCCATAGGGCCCAAATGGCATGCCAACTATTTTCATTAACAAAGAAAGGAGCCCTCTGGGATTGGACTGAGGAAGTAGAACAAGCTTACCAGGCTACAAAAAGGGCAACACAGCAAGTACAGGCTTTACAAGTGGCCAACCCCACTAAGCCTTGTGAGTTAGACGTACTTATATCCCAGGAGGGGTTAGGATGGGGTTTGTGGCAGAGACAGGTCCAATTCCACACACCTGTAGGATTCTGGTCTCAGCTCTGGAAGGGTGCTGAAGTGTGTTATACCCTAATAGAAAAGCAGTTTGCAGCTGTGTCTTCTGCCTTGATAGCCACTGAAGCTATCACAGGAATTGCCAAAGTGCTAGTAAGGATGACATACCCCATAATAGGTTGGCTGCACACATGGCAACCAACCCTAAAACGGGTGTAGCTCAGACTCCCACTCTGTATAAATGGGGAGCATATACAGAACAAAGGAACACTGTGACAATAAATCCTCTGTCCAAAGAGCTGCAAACTGTGCTAGGCCCAGTAGAGGTTGTGGAGGAAATTTTGACACAACTGTTACCCATGGAGATGGAGTTTACACCTTTCCATGAGGGACAGGGACCTATCACAGAGCAAGGTTGGTATACAGATTGCCATATCATCCCCAGGCAGTGGGAATGATTGAATGGTACAATGGTCTTTTTAAAAAGGGACTAAGGCTATCTACCCAACCCCCATCCCTGAAGGGGTGGAAATGGCAATTATGGCCAACAGTCAGAATTCTAAATGAGAGACCCTGTAAGGGTGGACCCTCTCCAGTGGAAGCTCTGCTGCATAGGGCTGCAGCACCTATACAGCTGCAAATCACTGCTAAAGATAAACTTTTGAAGCCAGGATATGGCAAGAATGGAAATATTCTCCTATCAGCCCCAACCTGTTTGCAACAGGGACAGACAGTACAATGGGAATGGCCTTGTAGAATAAAAGCCCCCCATATATGCTGGGTAGGTTTAATAGGGCCTTGGGGAAAAGGAAGAGGAAGGCGTGCAAGTTTCACCTTGGGTTACAAGTACCTGGCCTCCTCAATAAAGGTAACATGGTCTGGAGCAGATAAGTGCTCTATTCCAAAGGGCACATTTGTATTATCATTATGGCCAAGTATGACTTTCCCTATACTGTTACATGTAGAACCTACAGACAGATCCAACAGTGTTGGCAGATAAAGTTTGGTATCATAAGCTAGGTAAGATACCTATTCCTGCAACCATCCTTTCTCAGGATGGCAAACTAGCATGTATCTTACCAGAGGGGTGAGAACTTCCCCTATTGGTACCAACAACTCTTCTGTCTTTTCGCCCATAGTGTTCTGGCTGCAGGCACTGCACCAGAGTTGACTGAGTACATACATTTGTTGGTGTAATCATCTACTGAATACTCATTGAACTGCCCATCAGTATGACTGCAGGATTCCCATGGAGGATCACACCAATGATGACTACTAACCAGATATATGCGGCTAATACTTAAAAGGACAGAACTACAAGCCTAAGGCATACTGAATGGACAATAGGTTATGTAAATGTAAGGGTCATTTATCCTCACTAAGGGAACATTGTGGAAGATTCTGAATGTGTAGATTGTAAGGCAAGGGACCCTGAAGGGGTGGATTGTTGGGAAAAAAGAATAATTTAATTGGGCCCCCTCGCCTTAGGTCTGGTTGGGTGTGGTGCAGAGCATTCTTTGTAAACAAATTGTGTGTGTGCGTGCGTGTGTGTGTGTGTGGAGTCAGTGAACCTGCATGGCACCATGACTTGGCTGGCATCTGCCTTGGGTGTCCACCCTGCATGGCCATGCTCTCCAACCTACAGCTTCCAAGGACCTGTTTGCCAGTTACCTAGCTCTTTAGACCTGCGTGTGAGGGGTCTGGTGACCCAGACTGTCATGCGAAGGGTTCGTCACCCAGTCTGGACAATGGGCTTGAGGGGTCTGTGAGCACCAGACCCAGCCCTACCTAGCTCGACAATTGGCCCAGTCGGCAGGATTACAGGAAGGTAAAATAGCTCCACACAGTTGTTTGAGGATTACATGAGATAACACGTGTAAAGTATGAAACATCATGTCTGGAACAATGTAAGTGTTCATTTGTTTATTTGACAAATATTTATTTTAGGGCTGTGAAGATCAAGAAGTCATTTGAAAAAGCTGGAACCAGGGCTGGCTTCATGGGCACATGACCTTTGTGGGCAGTCACACAGGACTTGAAGGTCAGAAGAACCTCATGCTTGGTTTTATGGTCTCTAGTCATGATTTTGAAATTCTTACTAATTTTATCTTTGAATTTATGTTTTGAAACTGAAGTCTCATAGGACAGGGGAGCATATGTTTGAACAAAAGAGACAGATGCAGTGTGTGTATTTGCCATTCCTTGCCACCACATTCATGTACAAAGATTGTGACACCCCATGAACACAGAATTCCGGTGGACTCGCAATGCATAGGAGTTCGGTGAGATTCAGAGCAAGTCCAGGTAAGCATGTGATGTCTTCAACGAAGTAAGCTGACAGCCTGCTAGGCCATTCTAGTTCAGATTGAATCAGAATTCGTTTCAAATACAGAAGACAACAGTGGAATTCCAGGAAATACAAATGGTCTCTGTACTTACATATATTTGCTTCTTCTCTTTTTCCTGATCTATCAACAACATTTGACAAAGTTGATCTCTCTTCCTTGGAACATTTTTTTCATGGCTTCATGAATTTCCCTCCTACCTCATTGACCATTACGGTTGCTTTATGGGTTTCCCCTCTTTCCTGCTTAACATCGAATCCCCAGGGCTCAGTCCTCAGACCTCTTCTCTACTTTAATGTTCTATCTCTTCTTGATGTTCCCCAATGTCATAGCTGGAAAAACCATCCGTATCCTGAAGACTACAAGAGTTCTATCTCCAGCCAGTCCTTTTTCCCAAACCCTAGTTTCTAAATCCAGTTGCCTATGTAACATCTCCATTTTCATGTCTAATAAACATCTAGAGGTTATCACATGCCTCACTGAACTCCTACCTTTGGTACATCTGCACTTCAGAGCAACTCCATTATTCTGGCTGCCTAGACCAGTACAATTTAGAGTAATTCTTTATTTATCTCACATCCCATCCCTAATTCATCAAAAATCTTGCTATTTCTACCTTCAAAATATATCCATTATCTGACAACTTCTTACTATCTCTACTGCTAGCACCCCTGTCCAAACCACTATCATGTCTCATCTGAATTATTGGAACGGAAGCTGGCCAAGTAGCTCAGCTGGTTACAGTGTGGTGCTGTAACACCAAGGTCAAGTGTTCAGATCTCTGTACTGGTCAGCTGCCAAAAAAAAGTAGATACATAAATAAATGAATTATTGCAAGTGTCCTAACTAGTCACTCGGCTTCCATGTCATTCACACTTGAGTCTGTTCTCAACTCAGCAGTCGTGACTTAAGTTAGATCATGTTATCTATCTGCTTGAAACCTCCAATAGCTCACTATTTCTGACATAAGAAAACACCCTGTACAATCAAGTCCTCTCTGGCCTCTCTAACCTCGTCTCTTACTACTCCCTTTTTTTTCACTCTACTCCTCCATACTGACCCCCTAGCTGTTCTTTGAAAATATCAGGTATGGCCCTACCTCAGAGATTTTGCTTTGACTGTCTCTTCTGCATGAAATGGTCTTACCCTAGATACTGGCATGACTTGCTATCACACATTTTCAAGTCTTTGCTTGAATATCACCTCTTTAGTGAGGTCCACCTGCCCATCTAAGTTTAAAATTACACATATGCACCACCAGCACTCTAAATCCTTGTTACCTTCTTTTATTTTTCTCCATAGCATTGATAATCTTCTAGTATAGTTTATATTTTACTTATTTTTCTTATTTATTGCCTTGCTCCCCCTCTAGAATATAAAGTCCATGAAGGCAGAAATCTGTGTCCTTTTGGCTTTGCCTCAGTACCTAGAGCAGTTCTTGGTATGTAATTAGTGGTTAACAAAAAAAAAAAAGAAATGCTTGATGAATGAAGAAATTAGTTCACCAATTTGTGATACTTGAACTACTCTGCATTCTACAATCCCATCCAGATTTTCAACATCTTAAGAAAAGGATGGATATCTCACATCTCTCTGTAAATCCTAGCACAGTGCTGCAGAGGTCATAGACATTACAGATAAGATATACTGTTGATGAGAATGACACTGGAAATGGTGCTGAAAGACAGTCATAGTGAAACTCTTTCCATGAGAAAGAAGCAATGTGAAATTGCTGTTGGTGAAAATTTCATACTTAAATAATGTGTGTATGGTAACAGAGCTAGAAATATTTATTAAGATTGGGAAAGCATCAGAATTTATCTTAGTAGTCCTAATAGAGCATTTTAAATTGGAAGTAAAGTAGGTAACTGTTTCCTGTCAAAGCAAAAGTAAAGGAAATGCACCAGGCTTCCTACGTAGTAAATAGAAACCAAGAGAGGTGATACCCCTGTATGAATCACTTACTCAACCCCCAATTTACAAAAGTGTTTCAAAGAATTTTGTTAACTGGATGTTTAGATCTCAGTGAGCATCTGGATTTCCATTATTTGGCCAATTCTCACAGCTCTGTAAGTAACACTATCCACTATCACTTCTCACCAGGATTGTTGCAATAGACAGTGATATTAGCAGCAGTAATTTTGCTTTCAGGATAATACTTTTTCCTGGAAATTCAGACAGAGCTATTAATAAAGGTTAAAGAAACTAAAGCTGAAAAAAAAGCTGCAAGTAATACATATGGTAAGAGTCTATTTTGATTAGACATATTTATGTATGCGTGAAAAAGTACAGAAAGACAAACAGCAAACTGATGATAATGGTTACCGCTGGAGACTGATGTGGTGAACAGTATGGAGGAATTAATTAGAAGAGAGGGGATGAAGATTTTTCACTTTTTAACTTTTACAAGTATATGTCCTAACTATTTAAAGTTTTAACAAGGAGCATGTGTTACCTTTCTAATTAAAAGTAAAATAAAATAAGAATGGCATAACCACACATCTAAATAGCACTGCAAGCACCCAGAATGAGTCAGGAATGCGGTCCAGCCGGCTGGGGCACCTTGAAGTCAGGTGACCAAACAGGTAATGAAGCTGGGTTCTTAGAATTCCGTTCTTTGCTGCAGCATTCCTGCAGTGGACGTTGGTCCTGACGATGGAAGTTTAAAACAGCAACATGTTCTGAACCCGGGGTTGTCACAGCCTGGTCTGGTTGTTGACAAATATTCTTCCAGCAGTCCTCTGAAGAATTCTGCTGCCTTTTCATCTGATGCCTCTGAAATTAAAGTCCTCACACGTGTTTTAATAGGCTCCTCATTAGAGACCTCAGACAGAAGTGTCCTCTTCAGATGGGTGAGCTGAATGGTGGTTCCCCAAAATATGCATGTCCGCATTCTAATCCGGGAACCAGCGAATGTTACCCTATGTGGCAAAGATGTGAGCTAACCAAGATTCTTCAGGGGAAGATCTCATCCACGTGAATCCTTTAAAGAATGAAGCAAAAGGTGTTTTGGGTGAAGCACACAGAGGAGAAGACAGAGGAGCAAATGATGTGAAGATGGAGGCAGCAACTGGAGTGATATGACCACAAGTCAAGGAAGCCAAGCAATGTCTACAGTCCCCAGAAGCTGGAAGAGGCAAGGATTGAAGTTTTTCCTAAATCCTCTGGAGGGAGCATGGCCCTGGCTGCTCCGTGATTCCAGACTTCTGGCCTCCAGAGCTGTGAGAGAATACATTTCTCTTGTTTTAAATCATTACGTTGGTGGTAAATTGTTACAGCAGCCACAGGTAACTAATGCAGATGGATAGCAGAGTATTACAGAGTAAATACCATAGTATAAAACGACTCAGTCCCAAGACCCATGTTAAAGGAATAAACTGCTCATGTCTTCCACGCATTCATATAGCCAATGGCCATAGACACGTGTATAGACAGTGTCCAGAATTCTCTTCGATGATCCAACAAGTGCGTCACAACAGTGATCCTGACCACTGTCCTAAGTACTCTCTTCCTCATTTTCCAGATGAGAAAACTGTGACACAGAGTAAATAATCTGCCCAAAGTCACACAGCTGATATATGATAAAGGCTGGGTTCTATACAGTCTGTCTTTAGAAAACAGGTTCTAACCTCCTAATATTCTACTAATTTACTTACAATATAAAATATCAGACAGTAATACTATCGTGCAACATATGTAATCAAGCAAAACAGAAAACCAGTAAAGTACTATAAAATTTTTATCTCTTTATTTTTATTGCCAGTGTCGGAAGAGAAGAAATGATTAACTAGGAAAAAAAAAAGGAGACAAAAGAAGAAAAGAAAAGATTAAGGGTGATTTTGAAAGCGTTTAAAGTACTCATACTTTAGAGGGCATTTTGTTATTATTTTCTATGACACTCTTTTCTTTCAAAAAAAACTTTTTTTAGGAAAGACTGGTTGCATCATTTTTCTGAAGTTGTATCCTTAAAAGATTGTGGATTGTGGCTGTGGCTGGATCAGCCAGAATTGTCCTGGCTTCTGTAATTGTGTTCACTCTCTTTGGCTCTTATTCTTACACTGTCATCTCACTCAAATGCCAGCCTCATCTATGTCACATACTTTTTTTTTTTTTTTCTTTTTCTCACCAAAACAAAATATCTGCAAAGCCCTGGATCCTGAGGACAATTTTTTTTTAACTTTTTTATTTTGGAAAATCTCAAGGATATACATAAGTAGGAAAAATAATAAAATGGACTCAACAGACCTATCACCCATTTTCGACAATTATCAATAAATCAACACATTGCCAATCTTGTTTCACCTCTACCATGAACAGGGTAGTACCCTGTTCCATTATTTCCAAATAAATCTCAAACATTTGATTATTTCTTCTGTATTTTACTATTTACCTCCAAAACATAAAAATTCATCTGTATAACCATAGCCAATACATGATGATCACACCTTAAAAATTAGTAATTATTTTGTAATAAAATTAAACATGCAGTCAACATTCTCATTTCTCTAATTGGAATGTATGAAGCTTATATATTAACTCAGTTAAAACTACATCTTTATGATGTTGAGACTTACTGTAAAAGATAAAGACATATCTTTTCATTTGTTCAAATGTACTTTTCTGTTGTACTTTTCAATTCTATACTTTTCATTTTGTTCTTTTGGATAATTTTTATTTCTTTGCTGAGAGATTTTATTTTTTTATTTGTTTAAAGAGAATTTGTAATTGCTTGGTTTAGCATTTTTATGATGGATATTTTAAAATCCTTATCAGATAATTCCACTATATGATTCCTGTGCATTTTAGCATTAGATGATTGTTTTTTCTCATTCAAGTTTTGAATTCCTGGTTCTTGGTATGATGGGTGATTTTTTTTATTGCATGCTTGACATTTTAGCTATTATATTAGGAGTTGCCTTGTCCTACTTAAATCTTCTATTTTAAGAGGCAGTCACTCTGATTTGGTTTAATATGTAGATCCTGGTCTACTTTTGTAGGCCGTGGTTCCAATGACAATTTAATTTTCAGTGCCTTTGCAGTGCTATTTTGATCTACTTAGTTTACTTCCTGCCACTGAGGCTACCACTGGTCCTTGATGGTACTGCTTGAGGACATGTAAAGCACTTCTGAAATCTGGGCTGCCTGGTACCTCTAAGTGGGAGAAAAGAGTCTTCAGCCCACAGGGACAAGAGGCTTCCCATGCCAGTTCACGTGTGGTGGTGGGATTTCCTTTGCTGGTGCTGCACAACTGCCTGGTCTTCCTCAGTAAGGAAGAGGATTCTCAGGAATGCAGAGACAAAATTTTTCAGGGCTGAAGGCTTATTGTAGCAGGATACACCTTGTTGGTAACTCCCGGTTTCCATGTGGCTCTCCTGGTTGAGGCAGAGGGGCACTTTCTGTTTAGTAACTTTTTAAATACTTACTCTGTGATAATTATTGACTTTCTCTGTGATAATTATTGACTTTCTCTTTCTAATGAGATCCATTTTAGAAATGTACTTTTTTAGAAAAAAAATTATCTATTTGTCAAGGTCAGGAGTCACTAAACTTTTTCAGTAAAGCTTATTAATGGTAAATATTTTGGCTTTGCAGAGCATAAGATCTCTGTTACAACTACTAAACTCTGCCATTTTAGCAAAAGAAGCCATATATAGTACATAAGATAACGGGTGTGTTACAGTAAAATTCTATTTTTAAAAACAGGCAGCTGGCCAGATTTGGTTTACTAAACTCTACTCAAATTTTTAAAAATTATTTGCATAAAGTAATGCACAGTAGTTCCTTATAATTTTTTTAAAATTTTCTTTTCTTTTATTATTTCCTCCCTGTCATTTTGGATTTTGTTTATTTTTGCTTTCTCCCTTTTTTGCTTAAGTTACATATGGTTTAACTATTTTGTTGAGTTTTTTTCAAAGAACTAGCATTTAGTTGTATTTATTAATTTTATTTTTTCAATAAAACAATTTTATTGTTTTTTTAATTTATTAATTTTGGTTTTACCTTTATTAATTCATTCCAGGGGCTGCTTGGTTAGCTCAATTGGTTAGAACAGGGCATTATAACACCAAGATCCATGGTTCAGATCCCCATACCAGCCAGCCATCAAAAAATTTAAAAAATTAAAAATTCATTTCTAATTTATTTTGTTTTTCTTTGTTTTTCTTATTCCAACATTTTGAGGTGGGGATTTAATCCATTTATTCACATTGCTATTTATATAAATAATTATAAAATTTTCCTGTGATAACTTCTTTTTCTGTTTACCACAAATTCAGATTTGTCATGTTTTCATATCATAATTTTTAATAAATGTTTTAATTTGATATCTCATTTCCCCATGATCCATTAGTTACTTAACAGAACTTTTAAAAAATTCTATAGGGAAGTGGTCTTTTTGTTTTCTCATTTTTGTAAGGAAAGTGAAAGTAAATGGTCAGGCTCTCTCAGGGGGTTCGGAATCTTGCTGAGCATTTGATGTAAATATGTTAACTGTTCACATGTGCCCGGGTGTTCCTTGGTTATTGTCTGATGTAATTGCACATGTGCTCCCAGGTGCTCCTGGGATGTCTGACTCCACCCAGGTGTTCCTGGGTTGTCTGACTCCACCCAGGTGTTCCTGGGTTATCTGACTCCACCCAGGTATTCCCAGGTTATGGGACTTAAGTGTAAAGGATGAGTGACTCTGATCCACAAGTACCCCACCCCACCCCTGGGACGCCCCAGGGAGGTCATGAGGAGGCCAGTACTGCTGCTGGAGGCTGTAGCTACAAGCTGCTGTTGCTGCTGCTGAGGAGGCTGTGGACTGAGCTCACGTGGAATGAAGCATGTCGACTCTGTCAACCGCTCCCTTGATCTTTTCCAATGACCTAGCTCACGACCTGCATGTGAGGGGTCTGTGATCCAGTCTGTACAATGGATTTGAAGGGTCTGAGCCCTAGCATGACAATTTTGTTATTAATTTTCAGTTTTCTTTTACTATGGTCTAGACTATTATTTATATTATTTCTAGTTTTTGTAATTTATTGAGTTCTTTTTCTATGTTAATAAAGTAGATTTTCATAAATGCTCCTTGTGTACTTGGTAGAAAATGTCTCCTCCATTACAGGGATTGACTTTTATATGTATCTGTAAAGATTTACTTTATTGACTATATTATACTGTTTCATAGCCTGATATTTTGTCCACTTGGTTTGACTTGGATTTAGAGGCAGGTGTTAGAGATTTCACTTACCAATATAGTTTCTGGTTTATGAAAATTAATACTGTGTTATTGAATAAACTGTGGCCATCAGAATTATCAAGTTTCATTTTTATAGCTCTTAATACATTTGATCTTAATTCTACTTTCTTAGGAATCTAGTACTCAGCACAGTTTTTAGTTTTGTTTTGTTAATCACTCTGAATACACTTTGTTTTAATGGGTGAGTTAAGCTTTTTTCATTCGTTGACATGACCAATATGTCAATATGTTTTGCTTTGTTCTGTTATACACACATATACACACACGCACTATATTAATACATTTAAAAACTCACATTAATATCTTTTAATAGTACCCTTAATTTTATTCTTGCAATTGCTTATTGATTCCCTACTATAAGGCATGTTGAAATTAGCTAGTAACCTTTTTTTACCACTGTACCCTCCTGCACAGCATCAGATTGGAAGCGATATTATTCTAGTCCCTGTCAATACCTTTAAAGAGATCAGCAGGTTGGTCAACTTTTCATAAGCACCACCCATTCTCTCCCCATTTTTGGTCATGGTTCCCTATCTTCATCGTCAGAAAATATAGGTATTATGCTATTAACAAAGTCTCTCCAATCTTTTGGTCAGCTGAAGTTAATTCTTTAGTATATTCCTCAAGTGGATCTCATAGGAACAATATTCCCTAAATTACCACATGTTCATAACCAGTTGTTTGTAGCCTTTACATAGATTGATTAATTTGTCTGCATAGGAAATGTGGCTCACATTTTCTTTCCTTGAGTATCTTAAATATGTTACTTCATTGATTTCTGGAGTAAAGTATTCCTGTTGAAAACTCCAATGACAATCTGACTTGCTTTATGTGTGGGGTTTTCCCTCAATGCCCGAGAGATTTTTTTTTTTTTTTATCTAATACTTTTACTAAACTGTACCTCTTTATGTGTAGATTTTTCCGGGTATGTGGTATACATTTTAATAAGTTTCAAATAATCTTTAAGACTTTTAAATTTAGCACTGTTATAATATATTCTATCCCCTTCCTCTGGTTGTCACACAAGGATTCCTATCATATGTCACATCTTCTCTTCGAATCTCCATATCTATCACTTTCTTTTAAATCTTTTTTAATCTTTCTGAATTTTCACTTTTTCCTCCTTTGTATCTTTCATTTCCAAGAAGGCGTTATCAGTAGTTTAATTCATTCTCATATGTTTTGTTCTTTATTCTTTGCTTCTAAAATAACTTTCTTATTCTTTTATGCATCTTTCATTTTTTTCTAAATCTTGCTTTTCTCCAATTAACTCATTTCTAACCTTTAAAATTCTTATTAATGTTAGTTTTTCATAACTTCTACCATTTTCTTAATTTCTTTTAGGTAACATTGAAATATTAGCATATTTCAATTAGTTTCCTATTCCTACTGTAACAAATTACCATAAACTTAATGCCTTAAAACAACACATACATGTTATCTGACAGTTCTTGAGGTCAGAAGTCCAAAATTGGTCTCACGGGGGTAAAATTAAGGTACCAACAAGGCTGTATTCCTCCTGGAAGCTCTAGGAGAAAATCTGTTTCCTTGCCTTTTTTTAGTTTCTAGAGGTTACCCACATTCCTTGGTCCAGGATCATATTCATCCGTCTTCAAAGCCAACAATGTTAGGCTGAGTTTCTCTCACATTGCCTTCTCTCTAGTTATCCCTCCCCTGCCTCCCTCTTCCACTTTTAAGGAACCTTGTGATTACATTGGGCACATCTGGATAATCCAGGCTAATTTCCCTGTTTTACAGTCACCCGGTTAGCAAATGTATGTATCACATCTGCAAATGTAATTCTCCCTTGCCATACAACATAATGCATTCACAGGTTCAGGGGATTAAGATGTCAATATCTTTAGGGGGGCTGTGGACTGATTGAATTGTGTCCCCCAAATTTCATATATTATAAGCTTAATCCCCACTGTAACTGTTGAGGGTGGGAGATCCTATTATGGTAAGTGAACAGTGGGGCCTTGGAGAGGTGATTAGATTCTGAGGACCATGCCTAGTGAATGGATTAATGATGGTGTCCAGGGGTATGGTTCTGAGGCCTTTAAAGAAAGAACACATGATGAGCTCTCTCTCCCTCTCTGCTCCACCATTTTCTGCCATGTGAGACCTCTGCATTGCTGTAAAGCCACCACCAAAGAAAACCCTCACAATAAGTGTTCCCTGGACTTTGGACTTCCCTGTTAGCATCTGATACTGTAAGCAATAAATTTCATTTTCTTACAAATTACCCAGTTCCATATATTTTGTTGTAAGCAACAAAAACGGACTAATATGGTGGTCAATATTCTGCCTACTACAATCAGTTTACTGTTTTCAGTTACTTTGTGGCATGTCATCTTTATGTGCTTTCATTTTCCATGGCAACATTATTTTCCTTTTTCTTGTTTTAAATAATAATACTATATTGGATACAACCATAATCCCTTTAAGCAAATAAGGTTTTCCAAATAAAATAACAGTGTGGTCTGGCATTTTGAGATTGACCCCTTTCCCTTCCTTTCTTCACCTTTATCTAAACTGTCTAGTCCTTTGGCCCTTCTGTCTCTGTCCTGCTCAGCTTGGATTCTATTCCTCGCTATTTCTCCTTACTGCAGGGCTTTGTCTTGGAAGACAGCTCTGTTTTGATAGTTTTGAGAGTTTATAGGGCCCCGATGCCTCCAGCACCATTAGAATTTATAGCAACATAATCCATTGCACTCACCTGTGAATTGGATCCTGCAGAATCCTGAAAACAGTTTTTTGACTGCTTTTCTCAGATTGGCCGACTGCTCCCTCATTCTCAGAACTAACAGAAACCTAGTTGTCTTGCCTCCGCTTCTCCCTAGACAGATATGGATACCATATATTGGAATTGATGGGGCTTTGTTGCCACTCATATTTGGGGATTCGTGGGGATGCCTTTTCATGTAGTTTTGCATGTGGGCCTTTGGTTTTGCTATAGCCACTGTTTTTTCTTTTAATGGGGAGTCAGGGAGATTCAAAAAATATGCTATTGCCATCTTCCGGGATTTCTTTCTACCCTTTGGGATATCAGCAGGACCAAGTACAGCAGACCCAAGCTCCTTCTGAGTAATACATGCTAGTTCTGTGGTGTATACAGGTTGAGATGGGGAGGGACAATGACATTTGTTGTTTTTAACTCTGTCCCTTTACTGTAAGAGAGTTATAGTAAGACAGAGCAAGAATAGTCGTGGAGAGACAGTTTATTCAGAAGGGCCACTTATCTGGTGTGACCATCCCTCTTTCCCACCCAAGGAGTTCTTGGCTCAGCTCATAGCTTGATTTGTTCATCAATTTATTTGTTAATTGTTTATTTATTCCAATACTTATAATGTACCTTTTATATGCTGAGTTCACACTAAGAGATACAAAGATGGCTAACCGGGACCCTACTCTCAAATGTCTTGAGTCTAGTATAGAAGACAAGGTGATTCCACAGGTGATATGAATGCTATAGGGGCATATGCTCAGAGAGAGGAGAAATTAATCAGAAAAAGGCCAAAGGAAAATAAAATAACATTTTCCCTCTACCTCATTTCCATCTGAATCCTCTCAATAGCTCAAAGATGCACTTTGCGTAGGATGGGCAAGCCTGGGTTTTCAGCCACCTCAGAAAACAACAGGTGATGGCTGTGCTCATCTGTAGGGATGTTCATAAGGGAGATGTCCCTCAAGGAGTGCCTGCTCGGTGGCGATTATCACCTGATGAAGTTCAACATTCCAACCAAAAATGAAAACCAGAAACACTCATCATGAAGTTACCCTATTTTAGAAAAGGGAACTAGGACAAAATATGGACTTTGATTAAGAAAAGAAAAAAGAAACAGTTTTGAGAGTAAGTAACCATGAAGAAGAATGGAGACTGTTTAAGCACAGCTTATCGGAAACTCAGGGAAAACGTCCTACTCAGCCTCAAGACGAACAGGCATTTAAAAATAAACACTAATTGGTTAAAAGGCAAAGGAAAAGAAAGCTATTGGGGGGAAGGGGTGTCAGGGAGGAAAGAATTTTCCAGGAAGAAGAATGGCAATTCTGTAAAATGTCAGGCCAAATGCAATGCAAACTAGTAATTTAACGGGTCAAAAACTCCTTAACCAGGGTAACTGGCAAAGGAAAGGAATCCAAAAATCAAAATTTTCAAACAAGAAAGGGAAACAGGTAGAGTATTAATGGAACTATTTGAGGTTGATGATGAAAAAGTTGTATTCTAGTGCATGAAGGCAATAGGTTTAAAAAAAAAGAATTATTTGTCTTTGTATTTTATGAAAAAAATACTTTTATGGAGATCTCCACTTTAAACTGTATCAGTTGGGCAGTTCTGCTGGCTTATCCAGGTTTCACTCATGGCTACAATTAACTGGTGGCTCAGCCAAAGCTAGATGGCCAAGATAACCTCTCTCACATTTCTGGCAATTGAGAGGTTCTCCTCTGTGTGGTTTCTCCAGCAGGCTACTTCAGGACTGTTCACATGATTGTTTGAGGATGACATGTGCAGTAACAGAGGACATTTCCTAATGTGCAAGCATTTTACAAGTTCTGGCTTGTGGTAGATTTCTTCATGTCCCTTGGCCAAAGTCAGTCATTTGGCTATACCCAGATTCAAGGGATGAAGATTTAGACTTCACCTCTTTCTTGATGGAAGAATGTCAAAGTCACGTTACAAAGAAATGTTCATATAAAGGTAGGAGGAATTCTTGTGGCCATTTTTGCAAATGATTCACCATAGTTTGTACTCTGGTCACAAAATACACTTTCTTCCTACATGCAGAATACAATCTCTCTCTTCCACAAAAGTTGCATCCCATTATGGTGTCAGGCTTGAAGGATCTCCTTCTAAATCACTTCCAGATAACAGATGAGTCTCTCTAGCTAGATCACTAGTTGCGGCTCTTCTTAATCCAAAGACCTATGCACTAAACATATCCACATTTTTCACACACATGTACAACATATAATAGCGATAGGGGACAGTTAACAGCAGTAGGCACTCCCACTAAAAATGGGAAGAACAGAAGTACAGAGCAGTCACTGGTTCATAACTGTTGTGAAATCCTGCCAGGCTAACATTAGCAAGGACCTCTACTCTTGCAGCAGGAAATGTTCCTTAATCAGGACTCAATTCTATTCCCCAGGAATGACTCCCAAGTCCATTGTTCTGAGCTGATCTTGGGTATGTCCTCTGGAAGCCTGAGTCCTAGCATAGAAAGTTGAGGTCCACAGGCCTCCTTTGGTTTTAAATTGCTTTAGTCCTTAATACAGAAAATTGGTACCGAGGAGTGGGGTGTTTTATACAGATACCTGAAAATGTGGATGCATCTTTGGAACTGGGTAATGGGCAAAGGTTGGAGGAGTTTGGAGGACTTAGAAGAAGCCAAAAAGATGAGGGAAAGTTTGGAATGTTATAGAGATTGGTTAAATGGTTGTGACTAGATTGTTGATAGAAACATGGACAGTAAAGACCATGCAGATGATGAGGTCTCAGATAGAAATGAGGAACTTATTGGGAATTGGAAAAAAGCTCACTGTCATGCTCTTTTACCTGCTGGTAGTCCTGCTGACTGGGCCAACTATCAAGCTAGGGCTGGGTCTGGAGCTCACAGACCCCTCAAGCCCATTGTCTAGACTGGGTCACACACCCTTCACATGCCAGGCTGGGTCCCCAGACCCCTCACATGCCAGGCTGGGTTACCAGACCTCTCACACGCAGGTCTATGAGCTAGGTAACCAGCAAACAGATCCTTGGAAGCCATAGGTTTGAGAGCATGGCTGCATGGGCAGATGCCTGAGGTAGACTCCAGCCAAGCTGTGGCTCTGTGCATGTGCACTAACTCCAACCTCCCACACACAATTTGCTTACAAAGAATGCACTGCACCACCTCCAACCACACCTAAGGTGAGGGGGCCTGATTAAATTATTCTATTTTCCCAAAAATCACCCTTGCTACACCATAGCAAGGAACTTGGCTGCATTGTGTCCATGCCCTTGGACTTTGTGGAAGGTGGGACTTAAGAGTTGTGAAACAAAATGCTTGGGTGAAGAAATTTCTAAGCAGCAAAGCAATAAAGAAGCTGCATGGTTACTTTTAATAGCCTACTCTGAGTTATGGTGACAAAGGCATGATGGAAAGCCAGAATTTAAAAGGGAAGCAGAGTATAAAGATTTGGAAAATTTGCAGCTTGGCCATGTGGTAGAGAAGCAAAGAGCAGAAGAAAAATGCAAGGGTGAAGCAGATAAACTGATTGCTAAAGACGTTAGTTTGGTGATGAAGCAGCCAGATGCTAAGAGCCAAGACAATGAGAGAAAATTCCTAAGGTCATGTGAGAAGTCTGGAAGGGTGCCCCACCCATCACAGGCCCTGAGGCCTAGAAGGACTAAGTTATCCTGGAGGACAGACCCGGGTCACAGCTGCCCTCAGGAACCAGCTCCCAGTATCCCAGTGGCTCTGGCTGGAGCAGCCCCAAGTGTGGTTCATGCAGCTCTGGAGAGTAGAAGCCTGTAACCTCAGTGGCATCCACATGACGTTAAGTCTGCAAACTGGCAGGACATAAGAGCAGTGGAGGCGTGGCAGCCTCCCCCCTGATTCCAGAGGATGTATGGAAAAGCCTGGGGACCCAGGGAGAGCCCTGCCACAGGGGCAGAGCCACCGCAGAGGCCATCTACTAGAGCAATGCCGAGCAGAAAAGTGGGGTCGGAGACCCTCAGAGAGCCCCCACCAGGGAAATGTCTAGTACAGCCAATGCAGCAGAGCTGCCACCAGGACCCCAGAACTGTAAGGCCAGTGGTAATGTGCAATGCAGGCCTGGAAAAGCCATGGGCAACAGCGTAGCCCAATGCGCTGCACCTTGCAGAGCTGTGGGAATGAGGCTGCCTAATGCTTTGGGGGCCCAGATGACCCATTGTGCCCAGGATGCAGGAGTTGGAGTCAAAGATTATTCTGGAGCTTTAAGACATAATGTCTGCCCTGCTGGGTTTCAGATTTGTTTGGGGCCTGTTTTTTTCTTCTGGTCTATTCCTCCCTTTTGGAATGGGAATGTATACTCAATGTCTGTTTCACCATTGTATCTTGGCAGTAGATAAATTTGGCTTTGACTTTTACAGGTTCACTGCTGGAAGGACTTTTGCTTTTGGTCTCAGATGAGACTTTGACTTTAGACTTTTAAGTTGGTGCTGGAACAAGCTAAGACTTTTGGGACTGTTGGGATGGAATGATAGTATTTTGTATGTGAGAACGACATGAGTTTTGGGGGGCCAGGGGCAGAATGATGGAGTTTGGATATGTTGTCCCTTCCAAAACTCATGTGGAAATTTGATCCCCAGTGTGGCAGTGTTGGAAGCTGTTTGAGTCATGGGAGTGGATCCCTCATGAATTGATTAATACCTTCTCTGTGGGTTGGGGGACCTGAGTGAGATCTTGCTCTGTTAGTTCCCATGAGAGCTGGTTGTTTATAGGACCCTGGCACCTCCTCTCTCTCTCTCTTGCTTCCTCTCTCACCCTGTGATCTGCTTGTACCTGCTGGCTCCCTGCCACTTTTCTGCCATGAGTAGAAGCAGCCTGAGGCCCATGCCATATGCAGCTGTCCCAGAATCGTAAGCCAAATAAACCTCTTTCCTTTATAAATTACCCAGTCTCAGGCATTTCTGTTATAGCAACACAAAACAGACTAGAACAAATTGTCTCTCCTTTTGTAAACAGTTCTAACATCAGAAAATGCACATAAGTCTGCTAGACTGATTGATAAACTAGATGCAGATAAATTATAGGTTTTTAGAAAACTTCAGGGATACAGACAGTGAGCATAACATATAAGTTGCCAGAGATGGCCAAAGAGTTTGAGGCCTATTGAATAACCAATGATCACAACCTCCATTCTATGTGAGCATCTCCAGAGAAGGTTCTGGAGAGAGCAGAGATGGATATGAACTGATGGAATCATACTGATAGAATCAAGCCCTCATTGAAGGACACACAGGATCAATAAAAAGCCATATTTTATATGCTTCCACTATACAAACATTCCCTTGAAGGTATTCAGTGAATCAGAACAAAAGCCATAGCAAGAGTACCTTGAAGGAAAAGAAGACAATATTTCCCAAAATGAAAACCTGAAGCTTGAGGACTGTAATGTGGGAAAATAATAAGTTGACATCAAGGAACTTGAAGACCTATCTCCCCTGATATCCTAAACCCATCAAAACTATACCTGGTTATTGTAACCATGGGAGTGTCTCAGGTAATTTTAAACCACATTTGGAATTACACACCCCTCTTCTCTTCCAGTTATTTCTCAGAAGTTTCAGGAATTTATTATCCATTGCATTATGGATCTTCTCAAAGCATAATGTTTGGATAGATGACCCCAATTGCTGTAAACTAGAAACAGCTCTGAGCAAGAGCTGTAATAAAATGGTAGAATGTCTAAAAATAATTTATAGGGGGAAAAGCACTATTTTTAACCAATCTAAAAGATGTTATAAGAACACATACAGCTATTTCTTTCTTTTGAGTCATTGCTACATGAGAAGACTAGAAAGAAATACATTAAAGTAACAACACTGGTTATCTTTGTTGTTTGGACTCTGATATTTCATTTTTTATTTCGTATGTTTTATGTTATAAGAATTTCTTTACAAAATAAAAGCAGATTACACATTGGAAATGACAGAGACTAAAAATATAAACTGATTTATTATCAAGTCATAATTAATTTGCTTCAAATTCTTTATTTCAAAGGCAGGATATAAAACATACATAAATGCATCATCCTGGAATTATCCTTTCTAAGGTTAAAATAAATTTTATCGGGCCAGCCCGTGGCTCACTCGGGAGAGCATGGTGCTGATTACACCAAGGCCACGGGTTCGGATCCTATATAGGGATGGCCGGTTGGCTCACTGGCTGAGCGTGGTGTTGACAACACCAAGCCAAGGGTTGAGATCCCCTTACCGGTCATCTTTCTAAAAAAAGATAAAATAAAATAAAATAAATAAATAAATTTTATCCCATCTGCTTGGATAAATAAACAGTCTTTCAACCAGAATTTTCTCTAGAACAACAAATATTGTTTAGCACTTTTATAAATGAGTTGGCATATAGGGAAACATTTTTCAAGTTTGTATATGGATCTGGATAGTTTGCTAAATAAAAGGGCAAAGGGATGGGAAGAATTTGCAGAATGGTCACACAATAATATGACATAGAAAGAAAAGTGACTATGAGTTTTAGGGTGGGCCAAGTAAAGAAAAAATTGAGGTGGCACTTACAAAGTTTATATGACTGCTGCCCTTGAAGAGATGACAGTCTAGATAAGATAAGGCATGTGGTGCTGATTAAATCAGGGAGGATGCATTGGATCTTACTATACAAATACATTAACAAATTGGGTGGGGATATATTTACTGGAGACAGATATGAGTCTGAATTCATTTAGCAACCAAAATTAAACACCCTTTCTACTGTATTCCCCTAACTCATGTTTTCTGAAAGGGGGGAAATGGAGTGGGGACTAAATAGACCAATGACAATGTATATCCCTTACTTAATTACATTCTTATTGCTCTCCTCTCCACAACTGTTAACATCTATTAAAGTGTAATGCAACTATTAAACATTTAGATGGTAAGGCCACAAGGCAAAGTCTGTATGAGAATTTCTACATTGCCAAATATGCTAGGAACCATTTAAAAAATGAAATAAATAGGAAGAAAAAGGAAAAACTCTTCAATCAAACAAACTTTCCAAAATTAAAAAAAAAAAAATCACACAATGAATCACAGTTGGTTAGGGCACGGTGCTGATAACACCAAGGTCCAGGGTTTGATCCTTGTGCTGGCCAGTTGCCAAAACCAAGCAGAACAAAAACAATCAATCAATAGCTGAAAATATCTGTCCTATTTACTTGTTTGTTGGTCTGTTTTGCTCACTGGTATATCTCCAGCACTTGGAAAAACATATACATGGTGTATATAGTTGCTACTTAATGAATGTTTTTATATGAACTAATAAGTAAATGAAAAAGAGAATACTGAGAATAGGCAGCTCCAGGCACCAAGGCACCAACTACTGGGTTCTCTTAGCAGGAACATCATATCCTTATCCTTGGTTCTGTCCAAATTCTATCCTTCTTCGAGGCTCACATTGACACCTATCTCTTTTTTTAATGTTTCCTGACCACTCCAGTCTTCACTGATCTCCTTAGATTTTATCAGTCCATTGTTTAGCTCTTTTCTGATGTTTATTGTTGATACATATTTTGTGAATGGACTGTAATCCTTTGAAGCTGTGTCTTCTCCCTGTCCTATTGATACAAAGATTAATAAGACACGGCCCTCGTCCTTGAGGGGCTTACAGACTGGTAGAAACATACATGTAATGTAAAAGAACTACTCAGCATGTCGACTATTGTGTATGCCATGGTAGACATTTGGGTTCCGCCTCCAAACCACAATTCCACCCCTCTTTCCAAAGCTGATTCATACATTTCCCACATATGCTTGAAGCTAAGTTTCTCAGTTTGAACTAGGGCCCACCAGATGCACCTGCACATTAGTTTCAAATGGATGTGAGGTGGCAACCATCTTCCTGCCTCTATTGATACCGATAAGCAAGGTCCTACAGATATGTTTGTGGTGACCGGACTCCATGACCCAGAGTCTAAGTCACCAGCTTTATGGGCACAGGAGAAAGTTTTGACGGCAGCAGGAGTTTCCGACCTCTGGATAGCAGCCACGGTTGTGTGACCTTCATACCAATAGTCCAATAGTCGTCTTCTACCTTCTGTTCCTTCTATCCTATGAGCATCCACGTTCTTGAATTCAACACCGCTTGAAATCCTTAGTATATGCTATCCTGCAGTGAACCCTGACTGATCCACGTGGTGTGGTACAAATATATAGTGTGAGGACACTCAGAACTGGGCTCTCCCAGGAGTATAGAGTAGTTAGGAAAGTGTTAATGGAAAGATAATTGTCCAACTGAGTGAGGCAGATGAGGGGAGGAAGCATTTAGTGTAACCTGAGCACATAGCAGTAACTCAGAAAAACCCATAATGTTCACACCTGGAAACACAGAGAAGATCCACGCCAGCCCCCTTATCTTAAAATAAAGGAAAAAGAGACTCAGAGAGGGAAAGGGACTTTAGGAATGGAAGGCGTGAGTCCAGTGAGCAGCACGACCAGGGCAGAACCAGAGCCCCTGATGTCTAATCCAGTGCTCATTCACCTTACACGAGACGCAATTTATATTAAGCAAAATTATTCAGAAGTACATAGAGGTAGTTCACTTGTCTGAAATAAGCACCACAGATGTCACTATGATGTTACAATTACATTTCTATGTGCAGAACATACTTTCGTAAGTATATTGAAATGGGTAGCCTCAATAACAATAGATGAGAATCAAATTCTTCTAACCATTGAACTAGTATTTTTCCCACCCCTATATTGCTTATTTTTAATATTAATTGATTACCTCTACTTTTTAGCATTGCTCCCAATCAAACAACACAAAGTTGGTGAAGACAGAATTTATAGCTCTGTTTATTGTGTAAGGTTTCTTCACAGATATTTACTTATGAATCAACCACACCTATTCAGGAAAACATGACACAGCTTTATCTCACCTGTGACACTCTCGAGTCCACGAATACATAGATTTATTTGAAAAATCTCCTCCTTCCATTCTGAGTACGAGATTTTAACTGTCTTTATTAGAAGAATCAACAGTCTCTTTCTTTGCAGACATTTAACTTACTTAAAAACACCATGATCTTATAATGGTGGGTCTTATTTCTGGAAGAGATTTCAAAACATTTCCTGATCCAAGACCCTGATATCAAATAGTTTAGGTGTTATTACCTTCATTTTACTGAGGTAAAGCCTATAAGATTAAATTTCTCTCATAAATTCTTAAAGTTAATCAGAGGCAGAAATAGTGTCAGTTCCTACATTTCCCTACCTTCTCAGGTTTTAAAGACAGAGGCATTTACTCCTTGGGTTCTGCCTCACCCAAATCTCTAGGCAACCCTAACTGAGGTAGGCAGTATACTTGGAGCTCTGTCCAGAATCCAAGTACATTTGCCTAGTGTAGGTCCCAAGTACCTGCAGACCCATAATCTTCAGACTTCCCAACCCTTGCCATGATTATTATATCTTTATGCATAGACTTCATGTCTTTCCTTATTTTCATATAAGGTGTGACCGAAGCCTATATGAGCCTCAGTCAGCCTCTGGTTTGGGAGAAGTGCTGATACCCTGGATACCATTTAAGTTATTCCATTATATGTATCAGGGGTTATAGCCTGCCTCCTCGATCCCTAGTTCTGACTGAGCTGTTGTTCCAAACAGAAGAAGTCATCGGGAACTATGACATTGCTCCCAAGACTTGTAATGTAATAGGTGTCTAGCATTCTTGGAAACCAGAACAACTTGTAAAATGACTGATTAACATGCAAAATATGGTATTAGAATTTCTACTAAATAATACTACTACTAAAATAGTTCTTAGAGTAATATAATAAATAAACATAGGTATTTATATTAGAAGTACATGCTGAAAAAATATGCATGACCAAGAAAATTTGAAGATTACTATATAGGAATATATGCAACAGGGTCCCATTCACCTGAATGTACCCTTTAGCTGTTTCTAGACTATAAGGTCCATAAAGGTATGGGTCATGCCCGTTTGTGAAGAGCATCCTCACTACCCAGCACTGAGCCTGGAACATACAGGTTTTTGATAAATGTTTATTGAATGAATCAATCAATCAATACATGAATTAAAACTGGATTAAATCAAAATAGTTATCATGCATCTTTGCATATTGTAATGGGTTGAACAGTATCCCCCCAAATTCATATCTACCTGGAACCTTAGATGTGACCTTATGTAGAAATGGGGTATTTGCAGATGTACTTAAGGTAAGAATTGATAAGAGATCATATTGGATTAGAGTAGGCCTAAAACCAATGAGAATGTTGTCATTAGAGACAGAAAAGGACACAGAGACATAGCAAAGGTCATGTGAAAACAGAGGTAGGCAGAAATTGGAATGATGCAGCTCAGCTACACACCAGGGAATGCCTGGGGCCACCAGAAACTGGGAAGTCAAGCAAGTTTTCTTCCTTAGGGCCTTTAGAGGGAGTGTGGCTCTGCTGACACTTTGACTTTGTTTTTCTAGTCTCTAGAACTTTAAGAGCATAAGTTTCTGATGTTTTAAGCTACCAAGTTCATTGTAATTTGTTACAACAACGCTTGGCAACTAATACAAATATCATATTTTAGATATTGCCTCTTGCCTCAGCAAGTTTAGTCCTATTAGACCTGACCCACCTGCCCTTTTCCAAAGTGGAAGCCATGCATGATATGAATCCAGCTCCCCTGATTCCTAGTATTGCAGTCTACTACACATTACTATTTAGAGACAGAAAACTTATCTGACAGGTCAATGTTCTCAAATGGCCCAAGGTGTGGATCTGCACTGTGGGGATATAACCAAGCACTTGTGGTGTAACCTGAAACTCTTTGCTCTTAAAATTGTGTCTGAGGATAAGCTTCTGACTTCTGATATATGCCGGTTCCAGCCAGGTCACAACAATCACGAGACATGTTATCATTTCATTTAGGTACCTGATCTTCTCGGCAGGGCAAAAACCAGGAAATGAAGTTTGCTAGCTTTTGTTTTTTTTTTTTTTCTTTTTAAACTCACTTTTGTCACCATTTAATATTAGTAAGCTCTCTTTATGTGTACATATCTATATAAATAAAACCTAGCTAAATTATGTTAGTGAAATTTTTTGAAGCCTTCAAAAAGAGAATCAGATTTTCTTCTAACTGTGGCAAATATTTTTGTTGTACTATTCATCTTCCTAACTAACCTAATACCAACAAAATAATTCACTTAAAACAGTAAATGACCCAAATATCTTTTATGTACTTTAGAGAAAACATATGAGCATATCTCTGACTACACTTGACAGAGAGAAGGCACTCAAGAAGCATTAGACCTGTTTGTCTGGATTAAAAAATAAAACTACCTTGCTGGTTAGTTCAGTTGGTTAGAGTGTGGTGCTGATAACACTAAGGTCTGGGGTTTGATCCCTGTACCGGCCAGCAAAAAAAAAAAAAACAGAAAAAGAAAAAAATAAAGAAAGAAAATTAGCCTTCAGAAGAGCCCCTTTGAATTTAATTAATTATTTCCTTATTGTTGTTAGTTACTATTGATGTGGTTGAAACTGTCCTATCTTCTGAATCTTGAGCTTATTTACAACTGTATATGATTTTGAGCATCCAGAAGGAATGATGTTGTTGATATGAAAGTGTTAAGATTCTGCAGTCATGATTGGATATTGGCTGTGATGATCACAAAGCAGGTTCGAAGCCAAGACAAATGGACCCCAACCTGTAAATCCCAAGATTTTTAAAAAGAGAAAAATAAAAAAGGAGGCATCATCCCAAGGTTGGTAATTCAGAAAGGGAAGAAAGGTTTAAAAGTATGGAGGGTCTAGAAGTGCAATTCTAAGGAAGATAATCACAAGTTATTAAATTCACTTAGGCTGAGTTCCACAAATATGCACTGAGGACCTACTATGAGCCCAAAAGTGGTTGGAAATGAGGAAAACATGGAGCCCTGAGCCACAATCTAGTGAGCGCTTAGAAACTCTTAGAGAAAGAAAAGAGAGAGGAACCTGGAGAAATCTTTGTGTCTGTGCGTGGTGCAATTTCTTGAACTCTGCTATAAAAGGAAACCTCAGAGAACAAATCTTAGATGTGTTTATAGGATCTACAGCACCTAGCATGCACTTCTGAATACACATAGAAAGTCCCCAGTAAATGAGTACTTTTTTGTGTGCTTTATTTAACCTATGAATTAATAACATGTGAACAAATGGGCTGTAAAAGCAAAGATGGGTAGCACATAAAAAAAAAAAGCCAAGAACAAAGAATATGTAAGAACAGTGGCAAGAAGCTAACATCCAGATGTGACTTTACAAGCAAAGCCAAAAAGACTAAAGCTCATAAGAAGATGGCTGAAGTGGTGTGTCTGGAGGCTGTTATAGACAGAAGCTTCAGGGATGGCACCCATCATCTCTGCAGCGTTCAGAACAACTCAAGCAACCCTAAGTGACAGCTGATCCAATGGGTTGACCTGGAGATATCCTGGAGAAAAGCCCGTGGGGTCATGTTCTCAGAGTCTGTTTTAAGCATGGCCTAGTTCAATACTTTTATCAATTACTTCACTGACAATATAGAAAAAAAAATTCTATAAGATGTGGTAATATCAGAAAGTTTTGGGGCAAAGAGAAGATTCAAATATTAAATAATAGAAAAAATTTTTAATTACATTGATTGACCACATCAGTGTGTATAAACTTATCCAAAGAGTGTAAAGTTTCATGCTGAGTTCAAAAAGTCAATCCCATGAGTACAGGAGGGTTAACATAGAAATTTATGTTGCTATTTATTTTTTACACACTTAACATATAATTCAGGTGCATGCACACATATGTACACTACCATCTGATTATACATGTAAAAAATATAATGCCCAAAATAAATCTTATTTTATTCTAACCTGGTTCAGATCTCACAAGGACTACTGTTCCCCATTCTGAGTTTATTTTGGAGGCCCCTAAAGGATCTGGAAGCAAGGAATTGTAAAGGTTTTGCCCAGAGGAGAGATCAATTCAGGGAATCAGTAGTGGCTTTGAGTAGCTGATGGTATCACACAGAGGAAGGATTTGACTAATTATGTTATTATGAAAGGTAAAAGAAAGACAATGAGCAAAAGCATAGAAGGACATGCTTCAGTTGTACATAATGAATCATGCTTTGTCACTAGAGCTGTTCAACAGTGATCTGCATACCTTAGCAATACATGAGCTCTGTCACCGAAAGAATTCTAGTAGGAGCTGGATGACTGTTGACAGTGAGAGAGAGTGGATAATAGACTCTTTCCATCCTTTTCTGCTCTATGATAAATAGTACAAATGATAGGAAAAAATGTGGAATTAAAAAAGCAAATATCCACATACATACCATTTCTGTAATGTCAGAGAACCTTTTAAATCTCTGTGAAAACTGTTTTCAAAACCACTTCACTATTTTCAGGAAAATTAGATTAAATAACCTGTGTACAGCACCTGTCACATAGTAGATGCCAAATAAATCATTAAAAATATATATAATTATTATAATATTATATAGTCTCTACAGAGTAAGATTGGCAAATATCTTAATACTACTAGACAGAGGAAAAAGGATTACAGAGAAACCAGGTAGTGTTCTTGGGGCTTTCTGATCCTGTCTCTGTAAGACCCTCTTGTGTAGATCACCATCTGATTACTTTCTGACTGCTTAAACAAGTGATCTTCCTTCCATAAAAAACATTTATTTGAATTAAAATATTCACAGTTTACAGATGAGTCAGATTTCCCACAGAAATAAAAAAGCCAAAAAACTAATTAAGATTCGAAATCCTAGTTTCAGACAAATACCTTAAATATAAGGATATTAAAAAACATACAGTTAAGACTATGGATTTTTTTTATTCTTAAATGGTCCCCCCACCAATGTTATCTGAAGAAGCGGTACTTATCAGAAAAAGAAATTTATCATTTAAAATAGTCTTCAGAGGTTAATTCACAAAAGTTGATGCTTGACCAATAACTTTGGAAATCATTCAACCTTTTAGCTTTCCCTTTTAAAAAAATGGAAAGTTCTTAGGTAGTTTAACTTATAGACTAATCTTAAAAATTCATTGAAATGTCCTTCAAATGTTAATGAATTAAGATCTGCAATTAAAAGTTTGTATCTTTAAGTGCAAGTGAAACTGTGCTACCTATTCTCATTATGAACTTGACCTATAAATCACAACTAAAATACTCATAATAAAAGCATTCATCTTGGCAACTGGCTTGAACACAGTGTTAGAAAAAAAAAAAAGACGACCTAGTGTAGGTTGAGTGGGGAATATAGCTTCACTCAGAGAACTTTACAAATTAGGGCAAAATCACGCACAAAAATTATTTTGAAGAAACTTCACATAAACTAGTTTTTTTTCAATTCTGAGAGCAGATGAAAAACACTTGTGATACTAAAAGCAATAGCTGTCACCTGATCTGTGAACTCTCTGCCAATTCCAAGAACCTAGGTAAAACTAATGTAAAAAGAGCTGGTGCCTGGACTGTTAGTAAATCCAGCAACAGGAGCAAAGAAGCTTATGCAAAGATATTAGAATATTAATCCAGACAATGATCACCAGAGACAGGCGAATGGAAGGAAAAGAAAGAGGGAAGGTGCAGGCAGGAGGGGAGATGGGGGAAGGGGGAAGTAGAACAGTGACATTTGGTGATGAACCATATGTGCGTGGTTTGAAAGACAAGACTGAATTGTTTTTGGTGCAGTATTATTCTGACATTTAGAATGAGGCAATTTTCCATTTCCATTAATGTACTGCCAAATAGAAGGGGAACTGTCGCGAATTAAAGACTAAAGAAAGCTGTTCCTGAAAGTTGTACTAAATTATTGCTGATGAACTCATTAAGAACACATTAACAAGGTAAATTGTACTAGGAATAACCAGCAAGGAACCCCAAGTAAAACTGTACAACTTCACTGGTTTCTAAATGGTCCAACATTAAGCAATGCCAGCATATGACGTCTCTACAAATTTCTCAGTATCCTCAGGATTGCCTCAGAGTGCAGAGAAAATTTGACATAGTGTCTCAACAGACCTCATAACAACTAGAAGATGTTAGGGGAAATTATACTCACCCACCCCATTTTTCATACAGAAAAACAGTCTCAAACTTTATGGGAAGCAAAATAAAAGGCAAAGATAAGTGTTCTGGGGTCCGGCTGTACCCTAAGCCCCTCATTCTCATGATCAGCATAGAGAAGATTATTACAGTCTCCTTATTTTACTTGAAATCAGGAAGACATGATAGTTTTGCATTTCTCAGATGAGGGTGGGAAATCCTCTCTGTGGTCTTCAAACGCCCCCTAATAGATTTTACCTTTCAGGTGGAGGACCTGAAAAATATTCTGTAAGGTGCTCACAATCTCAATGTTCCAGGACTCCCAAATCCTCCATGGTGCTTGGTCCTTATATGCTTGATTACAGAGCAACTCAGACTTGTTGGTTCTGTATTATTCTCAGCATTGAAGCTCCAGGAACTATCAACAAGCTGAAAAACAAAAACAAAAACAAAAATGTCAGCAGCAGAACATACACAGCAGCATGCTAAATTTGCCCAAAGGCTATGTGCTATGTTTTCTTATGTCGAATCTGTATTCTAGAACTCAGCAATGAAATTCTGGAAACTTTTTATGTTGATGTTCTGCCATCTCACATCATGTTTTTTGCTGTCATTTTGATAAGTTTTCTTTCTATCATGGAAATGGGAATTCAAGATATCTCCAAAACTGCTTGAGTCTAGGCCCTAGACTATCTTTTTTCCTCCCCATGGTATTCCTAGGGCCTAGCACTTTACTTAGAACACAGGAGGCATATAATAAGTGATTTTTTATTTGCATGGAGGAACTGATAATAATGTTGTGTACTTAAATTACAGCTCATCTATACAATACTCCCTACATATTAACAAAGGGTCATTCAAAATTCCTAGAAATACTGGTTCTAACCTGGGATCAACACAATTACAGCCATGTCTTAAATGGGAATTAATCTGTTGTTTCTCTACTTTTTTCACAGTCATTATAGTAAATCTCAACTTTTCAAGTGTAATTCCTTCAGAATATATTGGTTTTTTTTAAATTTCAGTTGATTTAATTCATTTATAAAAATCTTAAAACTGCAATTTCAATTGAGTTCATTTCAAATGTGTTTGAATCATTTACATCTTTACAGAATTTTTAATCTCATGATCTTAAAGCCCAGTAGACCTTGATCAAAAGGTCTATTGAATGCTGGCAAAGGCATGCTGCCTAGCCGTTTCCATACTGAAAGATGGTAACATGGAAAACTATTATGTGTGAACGTGTTATCCCAACTTTGTTTATAAGCACTGCATTCAGTATATCATAACCAAAATGTATGAAACCAAGATTTAAAAAAAACTGTATTCATTCATTTTCTGTTGTTTATAACAAAATACCTAAAACTGGGTAGATTATGAAGAAATTAAATTTATTTCTTAAAGTGTTGGCGGCTGGGAAGTTCAAAGTCCAGGGGGCACATCTGGTGAGGGCTTTCTTCTTGGTGAGAACTCTCTGCAGAGTCCCAAGACAGCACAGGGTACCACATGGCAACAGGACAAGGCTGTCCTAATGTGCTTCCTTCTTTCCTTATAAAAACACCAGTCTCCTTCCATGATAATCCATTAATGCATTAACCCATTAATCCATGAATAAATTAATCTATTCATGAGGGTGTAGCCCTCATGGTTCAATCACCTCTCACAGTCCTCACTTTTCAAATACCGTATTGGGGATTAAGGTCTGACATGAGCTTTGGAGGGGACACTCAACCCATAACAACCACCTTTGCCTTTTAAATCAGACAATTCCATTTGCTTTTACTATGGTTTATGGTTGCAGTTTACTAATCTGATAATTATGCCCACAAAGAAAGTGACCTTAGGAAGGAGAAGGTTCTAGAGAAGAAACAAAAAAATCCCTTTTGTTTGTTTTGTTTGTTGTTATTTTTCAAACGTTTTTCTCTTTTGTTTTTTGTTTTTCTCATGGATGAACCAAAAAATGTTTAATGAATGAAACAAAAATCATTTAAGTAAAAGAACCTAAGTCAACTCATTTAAAAATGTTCTGGCCTAAAGGTGCATTTTTCTAGCTTCATTCCTTGCCAGTGGAAGGCCAGGGCTCCTATTGAATGTTGATTCCTGAAATCAGGATGCTTTATCTGTAATCTAAATAAAGTCACCAAGGACCATAAATCCTCTCCTGACCTCCTTGGGGCTGAGCTCCATGCTCTGTTAGCTGGCTAAGCAGAGCATAGTGAAGGCCCATCTAACCCTGTATGCATACATTTCCAATGATCCCTGCCTAGAGTCACACTTGTGAGGAGACTTACAGAATACAGGAAGAGGATCCCTTCCCAGTCATCTGACTTTAAAAACACTATCTCCATCAGTGGAACAGCACAATTAGAACCTTTCCTAATGACCCCATTACGCTTTCCTCCCTGACTCTCATTACATCTGCTCACTGTACCACAGTAGCACTCACAATTTTAACAAAAATAAAGATGTAGGAAATGTATTGGAATGAATGGAAAATTCTTTTTGGCCTCTAAACAGCATGAGATGTGCAGCTGCATAAGGACATAGCTGTTTCTTTCCTTACACTATGAACGTAGAAAGGCCTTCCCTCTAATACTCAGCTTGAATTCTATGAATTTAAGAATAAAGATCTTTTGCTTTAATCTTTATGGTAGCCCAATAATGACACTAATCCTTCGGGGGGTATGTTAGCAGCAAACATTGAAGGAGAAACTTATGTCAACTCAATTTGCCCCTGACCTCTTTAGTCTCCCCTAATCCCTTTGGGCCAATTGCCAAACTTGCTTTTTAACACAATTACATTCTATAAATCTTTAGACTTTGACATAATAAATCTCACCTTCTACCTCTCCAAAATACTCTACAGTTTTCTCTTTAGTTAAAAGAATTCCCCAAAGGCCTTTTTATTCTTCTTCTATAGTTTTCTTTGGCAAGTCATAGATATTTCTTTCCATTATATATGATTATCATGTTTGATTCAATGGGATATAAAATGGACTAAACTTTGAACTTTTTTTTTAACAGAAAAATAAATTTTCTCTTATTTCATGTTCATGGAATCTTATATTATTTTCTATGTAAATTGCTATCATCTTAAACTGACTTCAGCATGTAGATTCCCTTCTGGTGCCTCTCCAAAAACAAATATTCCCATTGAGAGGCATTCTTTATGATGGGGCTGTATCTTGACACCTCATCACTTGAGACTGATGAATCTCCTTCTGCATATCTTATTCATGTCTTTTGATAACCACCACTAAATTCTTTTCCCCAACCTTGGCTTATCTTACATCATTAAGACAACTCCACACCAAATTCTCTAGCTTCAACCTCTACGTGTTCTGTTCCACGCATACCATCTCTGCTAAAATAAATCTTCTTTCAGATTTAACATTCCCCAAATCATTGCATTAGGTTTTCAAAAATTCCCTCCATTGGCAAGACCCATCCAAATGCAGTTACTCCTTCCTGTTTCATATCTGCAACCCACTGTCATCTACTGCCCTCCCAGGTGCCATTTGCACATTTGCATGCTTTTTTGTCTGTCACATTTGCCCCATGGCAACAGAGATCTGAAGGTAACATCATTAAAAATAAGAGAAAACTGACCCCACTGATTGCTTTCTATCTCTAAGCATGATGGTAATAAACCTCTGCCCCGCCCCCTGTCAGCTCCTCTGAAATTTAAGGCTTTGTCTTTTAAACAAGTCTCCTCCCATCTCTCATTCTAGACCTCTTTAGATGAGTAACACACTCAATTAAGAACCCAAACTAGTTTCCTCAGTGCACACTAGTGATGGACACAGAAAGCTCAGCATATGTCCAGAAGGTGTCCTAAAAGAAAAAGGTACAAGTGGTGAAAGGTATGGTTGTTGGAATTGGAGAAACTTGAATTTCATTTTTGCACCTTACTAACTACATGATATAGAGCAAGTGACAAACTTTTGAGGCTTCAATCTCTCCATTTATAAAGTGAAGATAATAATAGAGCTACCTTATTGACAGACATTTTGCATGTGAAACACATTTAACATAATACCTTCCATATAACAAGTACAAACAATACTATCTATCAATAAAACTTTACGTTCTACATTTGACCATTTACTGTGGATCTAAAGTCATATTATACTAGGACAATTTAAAATATTATGACAAAGAATGTCTCCAAAGGAATATTTTTAAAATACATATTAACAATCAGAATATCATGGAAAATTTCATAGTTGAAAGAGGCTCAGAGAAACTAATTCGCTCTTTGAGGCTCCATGGTTGGTTTGTTATACAGTCGTGCACAAGAACTCAGGCTGCCTAATCCCTAGTCAAGGGCTTTTTTTGCTATCCAGAACTGGAAGTAATCAATTTGTCTCTGAGAATAATGACTAATTTTTGTTTCTGGAAAAATGCATTCTTTAGAAATAGAAGTAATTCTGTATACTTAACTATAAATTCAACTGAATTGCTTTGAGAAGAAAAATGCTCAAGTTTTAAGGTAAAATGCCCATCAGCTGCCGAGGCAACCTCAGCTACAACGAATGTTTATGGTACACTGTACCTCCTCCACTCAGCACAGACCTTTGTCTCAAATAGAGTCGTTTATTCTCATTGAACTTTTTCTTTGTTGTTATTACTGAGCATTGTAATTAAACATTCTTCCTGAATCTGCTTGGCAGCTGCCACTGTGTTCTAAGGAACCATTCATAGCCCTGTGTATTATTATCTCTAATCCTCTGTTATAAAGAAAACTACTTAATGCCAAAAATTTGATACAAATACTGAAAAAGCTTTCCATTTGGTTTTATTAGAATGAGTATTAATTGACATGTGGGGGTGGGGGTGGGTCCAATTCTTTAAGACACTAAGACCTCTGGTTGGTTAAAATAACCATGCAATTTTGAGTTCTACTTGAGTTATATTCAGCTTATATGTTAACTTCAACATAGTTTGGGAAGCATTCACTGCACTGAATATTCATATGGCGTGCACGATACAGACACTGAACCCAATTTAGTAAATGAATACTTGTAATTTCACCAAAGCCCCGCTGAGAGATTATTATGCAGATTTATGAAGGAATATCACTGAAGCAATTCTTGGCTATGTCTTTAGTCACCAAGGACTCAAAAGTGTGTAAACCTCAAATAATTTCCTACGTATTTACTGCTCCTGGTTTCATCTTGTGAACTTTTCTGACGCTACCTCTCACTCTGTTTCATCTCTAATTTTCCCTTCAATATTCTTGCCCTTGAGCAAAGAGCCAGCATCATAACACCTACGAGCACTGCCAAGTTCCTCCTGACAATATCCTGGCTGCCATAATGCCAGCAATCTGTTCCAATCCTGTCGCTGCAAAATCTCATTAAAGGCAAAAGGATACCCGGTCACAAGCATATAGATACACAGCAGAGGGGCTCACATTTCCAGGAGTGGGTATGGCCTGTGCTGGGCCTCCTGATGTCTTCAGAGAAATCACATATTGGCAAAGAGTAAGCTCAGAGAGCAGAAACTAGTGTCAGCTGTGCAAGCTGCAGTATAGAGACCTAACATACCTTGAGGGACGTTTAACAAGTTATAGAGACTAAGATTCTGAACGAGCACATTTTCCCAAAGGCTGGTGCAAAGGGAAATGAAATACAGCCTGGTTGAATAAAGCCTGGAGTGCATGCCAGGAGACCTGGATTCTATTATATGCCTGCGATTATCTCATGGTCACCCTGGAAAAGTCACTTAGACTTTGCACTTCATATTCCCAGGCCATTGGGATATCCAGATCTTCAATGCTATGATAATGGTCTACAATTTACAAGTGAAAAAAACCCCATAGTTTTGTAAGTGACAAATTCTAATTTATATTACCAATTAGCAGGAGACCTAGAAATGTGAACTTCCAGAAACATCATCTCATGAAATGAGAAGCATTTAAGTCCATGTAACAATTCAATTCAGACCAAATTATCATCACATCACAATGAATATGTGTTGGAAATTTATAGAGAACTCCAAATAATTTGGGGGCAAACCTCTTTATTACACCTTGCAGAATCATCTTACAAACATCTATCTCTCTATCTACTTCTTTCTGTTGCCCACTGGAATTATCTCTATTTTTCTGGTATTAAAACTAAACAGATATTGCTATAATGGTATATACCACAACATAAGGTTACAGTTAACATCTTGAGTTTTAGAATACAGCAGCCAATCCCAGCTCTTTTGCTTTCTTAACTTCTCCAAGTTTAAGTTAAACTAGTGCCTACCTCTTTGAGTAGATGGGAAAATTAACAAGATAATGCGGATAAAGTCCTTAACACTGGGCTTAGCACTTAGTAATGCTTAATAAACTTTTGTCATTATTACTATTACAACAAATAAATTCCATTGCCATTTTTGTAAAAATTGGACTAGAGTGTGAGATACCGCTGCACTAGCAAATACCCTTGGGAAAAAGAATTAAAGAGAGATTAAACAGAGCTAGGTTTTTTCTTGGTTTTGGCATGTGTAGCTATGTAACCTGGTATGAGCTATTTAACTTCTTGAAGACTCAATTTCTGCATTGGTAAACAAAGATAGTAATACTGTTTATATGAATATGAAGTAAGGTAATACATACGAAAAAAGATACTGAGGGAGACTTTTATGTTGACCTGAAATCGACAATAGAGTTCAAGTCCAGGGACCAAGACTTAGAACCACATATTAACAGGAGAGCAGTCAGCAACTGGGGCCGCAAGGTCCTCCAAGGCCTCCTAAAAAAAAGCAAATACTTCTTGACCGCAATCAGCCATAACCACTGGATCCTTGCTAATCAACATGTGGTCCATAGAGCGGCAGAATCAGCATCTCCAGAGAATCTGTAGGAAAGACAGAATCTCAGGCCCCACCTCAGAACTGTGGAATAAGGATCTTCATTTTAACAAGTACCTGGGTGAGTCACATGTATATTAAGGTTTGATGAACACTTGCCCGGACCATCTATATAAACCCTAGTCTATACAGGCATAAGACAGGCAAGAAAAGAAAAAGAAGGAAATCTTCTGAGTAGTGAGTTGTCAGCTCACTTAGGTGGGGATGGGACATGACTATGGGTTTCTTCGTCCCCCAAGGGTCATGCTTTACCTAAATGTGGGAAAGGTTAGGTAGGTAGGGCATCCAATTAGTCATTTGAAAAGACTAGGAATCTCTGTGAGAAGGGGAAGTTGGCATTTTAGGTAGTTAACTTTTTGATTAGTTTGTGACTATCTGAGACAGGAAAGGAGAAGGGAGCAGCCAACAAGACAACATGCACACCCTTCATACCTGAGTTTCTGTGTGCCAAGAACACTGCTGGAGATAGCCAGGCTTGAGCCAACGTCTTGCTAGGGCCCTACTGCAGAGCGCTGTCCTATAGGCAAAGACTCTGAGAAGTGGGAGCTCAGGGGGAGCTGAAGAGGAGATAGGGGTGGAGTTGCTTAGCAAGATTCAACCTCTTGCTCTTCCATGTCAATGAAGTCCATGGTGGAGAGGTCCTGACAGGGCTCTCAGAATGCTCCTAAACTCAAGTTGGAGTTTTAAACTCAGCAAATGTTTAGTAATTGAAAATAATGGGAAAGTTGTAGAATTTTCTTTAGATGTCATCCATGAAACTGCTGTACAGCAAAGAACAAAGATCTAAAATAGCAAGGCTGGGGGGAATGACTGCAGAAAAACAAATTTGTTACACAGGAAGACCCAAAGAGTTGAGACCACTCAATAACATCACTGTTTAGTGAAGTATGTGGTAGGTAGTAAACCTCCAATACATTGTAGATATTATTATAAAAATACATATTGAAAAACTACTGAAATATAATTTTCATCAACCCAGTGTTGATTAAATAAATTATAGTACATCAATACAAAAAACTAGTACCCCAATAAATATTATCATGAAGATAGAAATAATGAAGAGATTGATAGAAGATAGAAAGAAACAGACAGGTACATTATATTATTAAATAAATGATCCAATATTTATGTTGATATGTACATTTACATATATATCTTCACACATTTGGGAGAATAAACCACAAACTATGATATAACAGGTTATCAGAGTGTTTTATTTTGTAAATGATTTTTGTTTTGTAATTTTTTTTTATCTGTACTTAGTAAATTTTCTTCCATGTATGTATTCGTCTTGTAATTAGAGGGAAAAAATTACCCTCTCAAATCAGTCCCCAAATCTCCTGCCATAATTTTACCTCCATCCATATTTCTTGGAGAACTCTTGTTTGGACACATACTGTTCATAATTTTGTTTACAAAGAGCTCATGTGCTGCAGGAAGGGACCAGTAAGAAGCGGTAGATCAGTCAGTGCACGAGCAGATGACGTCTTGCATCCCATGTGTGAAAAATAATCTGCTGATTTGGCTTTTTGTTCTAAAATAAGTCCATTACACAGGCCATATCATGATTGCTTCTCGACATCTTTATGTTTAGAGATGTTTTATATTTGTAAAACTTTGACTTGCTTTAGATTTTCTGGTTTCTAGAAATAGCAAACCTAGGTGATTTGACCCCCCCATTTCTGTTTTATCAGTAAAACTTCCTCTCTTCTCTTCTTCTCTTTGCAGGTTATCAGACAGGCTGTGTTTGATCTCTGACTGCTGTGGTCATGAAGAGAATGTCCCAGGCTAAGTGGGCTTGGATGGAGCTGGGAACACCGCTCCACTGAGACTTCCAGTCTGAACCTGAGGGAGTCCCGGTGACTTTCCCTGAGTTTTCCTGCTTTGCAGAGTGCTCATTTCCAAGATTTCTAGATTGCTATCCCCGTACCAAAGGATTAGGTTGTCAGAGTTGAGACCATGTTTTGTTTCCTGATGCATGCTCCACCACTCCTCGCCCAGTGTCTTAGGCATACTAGAGGCCAACTTGGTGCGAATTGAATTGAATCCTTAATTATGTGAAAACATTATACGTCTTAAAATTTTATCTCACCATGTACTAAAACAGATAAAGATTCGTATAAACATTTTGAGGGCCAAGAATAAGAAGAGGAGATTATTATAGAGTCAGGGTACAAATAAGGTTTTTATTCGTATACAAAAGGTTTTTGGTTTTATGTCTGTAGATATTATTTAAAAGTTGAATCCTTCAAAATCATTGAGCTATGTTATTACTCCCTATTCCATGTACAGGAATCTATACAAGAGAATCTATATTTTCACAGGGTCTCCATCACGTACTTTTTGTGTTTTCTTCCAAATCACAAATGGATTACCAATAAAAGGGAAGGAGTAAAACTTGGCTCTATAACGACAGTTACAATAACCATTAGATAACCGCCTTTTAATAGACCTATGTCATGTTGACCTCCTTTCTGACACATCGTCTTCAAGAATAAGTGTACTGTCAGTTAGGATGAATCAAAGGCAACCCATGGAATTCACTCTGCATGACACCACTTGTAAGCACTTCCACACCTGTGGGGGCATTAGGAATACGCGCTTTGTTTTTAACTACTTCTTTATTTTTACTATTGTTCTTACCTCTTTCTACTATAAGCCATAACTTTCACAATCTTGCTCTTTTGTCACTGTCTCTAATCAGCATTCCTTGATAAAACAGGAATGAATGAGTCTGCATTCTATTTTCTACCTCCCTTCAAATTTCGGCTTTTTTGTTTTCCTTCTTCAGTAATTTCAGAACATGCTCTTGGTAATCCCTGTCCCTCCTCTGTGTTTACTGTGTGGTATGTGCAGGTGTGTACATGATGGGCTGGTAGGGAGAAAGGAGACGTGGAAAGTGCCCGGGAAACTGCTCCAAATTCCCCTCACAGCCATCTTCATCGAAGTATCAAAGAGAAACAGAAAGTGCTCCGTTTGCAAATGAGTGCAGCCTACTTGTTCCACACTGCATTTTCTGTCCAGCCCACACCTCCACGGCCAATTGCAGAGGCCCTGCTAATGACTCTCAGACTTTCAGAGCTCATTTCCAAGAGATCTCTTAATGCTTCCACATTTTGCTAAATACCACATGGATTCATGCCCTTAGTGTCAATTCACTAACCAAATGAGAAACAATCATCCTAAAAAGAAAGTGTTTTAAACATGGCACAAGAGGGACTGACAGAGCAAGTGCACAGGGAAAGGAGCAGTCTATACATCCAGGGACACTGGACACACAGACAAAATCTCGGAAATGTGCAAGGAACTGATGAGAAAGAAGGTGAAGGAACAAACCTGTAACATTTCAAAAAAGAAGAGAGTGGTAAGAAAAGTAAAAGAGGAAGAAAGCAGGATTTGTTAGTTAGAGTGTTCTTGGTCTAACGAGAATTGGTACGAAGAGTGAAAAAACAGTAAAATGGGGGCGGGGGGAGGAAAAGAAATGGGCAACCTTTTAATTTGAGACATTTATTTATTTGTACTTTTATTATTGACTTTTTTCTTCACTTGTAGAATTCAAACAGGACAAATTATCAGGGAAAGCTGTACACCTCTTTGTAATACGTTATCAATTCAAATCTTTGTGGAATTGATAAAGTATAATACACACAGAGGAAAACTGATTACTAACCATACAAATACTTTAAACAAGATTGAAAGGGGATGTTTATCCTTTAGTCAACAGATTACTGTTTCTTTGTGTAGGTTAAGTAGATGCCAGACAACTAACCAACTCGGAGAAAATATTTGCAACATATATCAGATAAAGGACTATCCATAATATTTAAAGAACTCTTAAATATTAAGGGGAAATAAAATACAAAAACTAACATAAAAATGGATAAAAGATATGAACATTCACAGAAACAATATACATAAAATAGCACTTAAGCATATGAAAAAATGTTCAATCATACTGATAGTAAGAGAAAAGCAAGTTAAAACTATACCAACATGTCATTGGTATCATTATTAAAAGTATAATAACATACTCTGTTGGCAAAGCTTTGGGGAAGCCAGAACTCTCATAAATTGCTGATGTGAATACAAATTGATTCAGCCCTTATGAGGGGAAATTTAGTAACACCTAGCAACACAACATATGTGTTTGCCTTTTGACCTAGAAATCCCACATCTAGAAACTACCCTAAAGATATGTATTCAACAATATAAAAATATATATGCATATGGTTATATGTTACAGCATTACTTCTAACTACAAAATATCAGAAGCAATTTATATGGTGATAAAAGGAGAATGGTTTAATAAACATGGTGTCTACACAATGGAAGACTATGAAACTATAAAAGAAAATAAGGAAGGCCTGTATAAATTGATAGTGAGTGATTCATATGACAGAGTATTGACTAAAAAAGAGCAAAGTACAAAATGGTATGTACAATAAGTTATTTTGTGCAAAAGCAGAAGAATATATAAGAAAATATTCCTGTATCACGTCATTTGTTCAAAAAGAAACATAGGAAGGATAAACAAGCAACTAATAAAACTGGGACTTACTAGGAGGCTGATAGGTTCTGAGTGGAAAAGACAGGAGGCTGAGATGGAATGAAAGCAGTAAGTGGCATAGTGACACATGTCTGAGTATACCTCTTTGTACATTTCTGACTTTTGGATTAAGAAAAAAACCTAACTGAAATACAAACAGAAAAATATGAACTGAAATATATTTTAAATGAGTAACATAAGTGGAATGAAGAGAAAGAAAAACCAAAAACTAATGCAAATTACTTCTGAATATATTGTTGACTGTATGTCTTCAGGCTAAAGAGAAAAAGAACTAACCAAATATTGAACTCTGGGTAGTAGATTACTTTTTGCACAGAGGTATGGGTCAGCAATTCTGACCTACTTTCTGTGTATCATAGGATGAAGCGAATAAGCAAATGTACTGTGAATAATGGAAATCTTATGTCTAACTATTGGAGAAGGAAATTATAAATATTGAAAAGGAAAAGCTAGAATGAAAACTAAGGTAGTTAATGGGAATTGGAGGAATCAATAGGAATTCATGGTGTATGTATACACACCTACCCACAAACATCTATTTCTTACATTTATAAATTTATTTCTTAGCTCTGTCCACTGAAAAAACCTAGAATTAATAACACCCCAGTAGCAATGAACACACCTAGTGCCCAGTTCTTGGCTTCTAAATCCCATGTACTAAAATAAACCAGGGATCCTTGGGAAATGGCTGATTCTTATCAGAATCGGAGCAACTTATCCCAGAAAGTAAGGAAATGCTGAAAGAATTATGGAGCCATATCAAACCAGCTTGAAGGAACTGCCACTAGAAAAATTTGAGAATTGTTGCTCCAATTTCTTTTTATTTGATGGCCAAACTAAATAATGATAATAAAGAATTATAACCCATTGAATAAAATAGGAATCTGAGTCCATTCCAAAAAATATATATATTTTAAAAAGAAGAAAAAGTCTTTCTTACAGTAACAAACCAACCAATGAATGTAGAAGAAATAATATATTGAGAAAATCACCAGTAAGCAACTATCATATAAAATAGTTGATTCAGGTAAGTATCACTCAAGATGCTAAAATCACAGGTAAAAGTTTGAGAAATAGTGTGATATTTACATAATCTCAAATTATCTTCCCCAAAGATATTTATTAAATACAAAGGTAAAAATAGTTATTCAACCGTGGGGAAACCTGGTAGACCCTAAGTAGTCAAGGATACCATCCTTAGTGACATCATTGTGTCTACCAGAAAGGACAAAATATCACCTCTGTGTTTTTCCTGCCAAAAATGCATTATCTGAATATCAACATGAAGAAACATCAGACAAGTCCAAAATGAGAGGAGTCTACAAAATAACTAACCTGTAATATTCCAAAGTATCAAAGCTATCAAGGTAAAAAACAAAACAAACAAACAAAAGAACCCTGAGACACTCTTCCAGATTAAAGACTGAAGAGACATGATGCTCAAGTACAAAGTATGATCTAGCAGTTTCTTTGCTATAGATGACAATATTGGGACAATTGGCAAAATCTAATAAGGTTTATAGATTAAGTAATATTGTGTCAATGTTAATTTTCTGATTTTGTTATTTGAACTATGGTTATGTAAGAGAATGTCCTCCTTTTTAGAAAACACACAATGAAGTAGAGATAAAAAGAAACTATATCAGCAGCTTACTCTCAAAAAGTTCAGAAAAAATCTATATGAATGTGTGTGTATATGTGTGTGTATATGTATACAGAAAAATAGAGGGGAGAAAAAGAAAAATGGAGTAAAATGTTAACATCTAGGTGAAATATACATTGGAGTTCTATACAGAATTTGTGTGACTTTTCTGTATGCCTAAAACTATATAAAAAGTTAAAAGAAAAAATAGAAGACAACGTGAACATTTTACATCCCTTTTTGCAATTTTCCATCATCTTCTATTAGAAGCTTCAGAAAGGACAGAGAAGCTCAAAGCTCTTGTCTCACCTCTCACCCAGACCTAAACTGCACAACCACGGCAAGGGATGAAACGTGGTTAATGATATGTGTCAGAGATGTGCAAAAGTGCCATTTCCTCCAGTTGCCTCTCTGCTCTTGAATAGGGGAGAGAGGGCCAGAAAAGACTTCTCCCTTTCAGATTACGCTCATCCTGACTGCTAGTACAGCTTTTCTTAAACTAAATCTCCCCCTCCTTGAAGAGGGAAAATTAGTCTCATTTCATACTAGTTTATTTCCATTTTTAATGTTCCCCAGTTAAAAATCTGCAGGTTTCACAGTGATGTTCTCACTTACCACTTTCTCTACATAAGTGACAGAACTGTGAAAAAGAAATAAGAATACCAGACTTTGTTTCAGAAATCTTAAGTTTGTGTCTTTGTGTCCTAGCTCTCCACTAATAAGTTGTCTAGATTTGGGTAAATCATTTGATCTTTTAAACTCAGTTTCCACATCTGTAAAATGGAGGCATTCATACTTGTTGCAAAGATAAAATATAAAAATGTACATGAAGCACTTTATAAACCGGAATATGCTACATGTCATTATTTATTTATATGAGTGTACCAAAACAAGAAAACTCATTTTCTGATTCATCTTCTCTTATGGTCACTTTTTATATATAGCTAAGGGAATGGTATTCAAGTCAGATGTCCTAAACTACTGGCTCTAAATAACTACCTTGGGGATCAAGTGGATCTTTTTATGTTGGGGGGAAAAAAAGCAAATCACAATTTTTATAACTTATAAGCAGTATGCTTCTTGGGGACCAGTTTCCTCTCTTCTCTTCCCCTAACAGTGGAACAAGTCTTAGCACACTGATATTGCTCAGAAAATGTTATAACCTGAGCTAACCATAGCCCTGTAAGGGACCTGATCCTGGCCTCTGCTGTCTGAACCACCAGAGGTTAATCCAAGTTCACCAATGAATAAAGCTGACTGTGAAAGATGTCTTCATCCAGGAGGCCCAGTGGGCAGTGTTGGCCCATTACAATGACTCTGATGTCATTCTCTGGCCTTCCCTTCAATGCCAACTTCTGTCCTCATTGGACCCTTGGGAAAAATTATTTGCTTGCCTGTGCCCAAGGGTTTTCACGCCAAAGTTATTGTTTTCAGCCTAATAAATAAATAATATCAAGGCAGAAAACTCAAGTGAGTTGGATTTGGCAGAACTCTGTGACCTCAAAGAGCCCCAGGTCTATTTGGTAGCTTGTGGCATCCCATGCTTTTTCTGAGTGCATTTGCATTATCATAATGGTTGTTTGGTGAGATTGGGGTAGAGCCAAATCTTCAAGGCAACTCAGTCTCTGGATCCCAGCCAGCCAGCCAGCCAGCCAGCTATCAGCATCCAGGTCTTAAGACATGGAGCTGTGCCGGGGATTTCAGTCCTATGCAAAGTCATGTAAGGTGAAGTCAGGATGATTCAGCTCTTTTCTTGGCTGCATTTATCAAAGCCTTTACATAGGCATGTGCCTCTATCAACATTCTTCCTACCAAGGGTTTGTGCCCCCCTACTTCATGACCAGTGACATGGACATAAACATTTTCCCATCCTGTGCAGGTTCCCTGGGTCCTGGGTTTCCAACCCAGCAAATGCTCCCAGCAGATTGCTTAAATAAATTGTCATCCCTGTCACACTGCTCAGAGTGGGAACCTCTCCCTGCTTGCCTGGAGACTCATGGGTATTCCAAAGTTTGGCACAAAACCTTGTAAAATAAGGCCAAGTTTCTATCCCTTTGACTTTATATATTCTATTTGGATACCCTCCTCTGTACCCCATTGACCCCCCCCACACACACACACTCACAGAAATACTGCTGAAGAGACCATCTGCCACAAAAGCCCATATCCAGTGATCAAAATATTTTAGCTTTTTTCCAAGCTTGGTTTCAGCAACAAAATATGTGAGGCTTGCAAGCTGGCCTTTCAGTATTCAAGCCTCTTTAAAAGCCAGGTGACATTGCCATCTTATTTGGCTGTGCTAGCCATAACCAGAAGACATTATGTTTTATGGTGAATTTCTCCTCATCAGACAAAAACCAAGTCTAATTATGAAAGGATCTGAGAAGAGTCTCAGTTGTGGCTTGTGTTTTCCATATTATCTCAGATAAAAACTACACAAATGATAAATAAATGGCTCTGGCAGGCCCACAGAGCCTGAGAGGATCTTGGATGCCACAGAGAGCCACCAGCTCTAGAAAGCTAACATCTGTTCTCAGATGGCCAGCAAGTCACACACATACCCACGTACCATTATGCTTAGAGACCCAACAGCAGATAGGCTGTTCTCAGTCCCAACCAACCCAGACACACACCGAAGTCTTTCTGCTCTTCTCGGCCAAACTATAGAGTCAAGATTAACTGGGTTATGATTTAATATTACTCTCTTTTAATTTAAATATCCGGTTCTGGAAAAAGAACTGTCATTTTGAACTTTGACCTCAGGACCTGGGCAATGACAGAGCTTCAACAGACACTAGATACAGTTAAATGAATTCCACGCAGTGGCATTTGAGGCTTCTCTGGGGCCTTATCACTTAACCACAAGGGCAGTGCTGCAGTGACGAGCCTCAAAGAGCATAATTTTTGATACTGAGAGAACCTACATAGCAACAATTCAAACTGTATTTACTGCATAACATCTTCACCAAAACCCAAGAGGTATTATGTTCACCACTCTCTGACTGCTCTACAGAGAGGCTTCTGATGTGTAAACCATCATTTTCTGTCTTTGGTTCTTTTCCAACATCATTCGAGGACAGGCCTCATGAAGCCGGCCTTTCATGTTGATCAATCACCTTATCATGGAAGCAAATCAAAGCAGTTAAGCCCAGGCTTCCTGGGAGTTAAATGTCAAATGGGAGGAAGAGGCAGTAAAAGAAAAACTCCTTTCAGACCTTTTTCCCTACATCTACTTGCTTTAACAATATAATATAAATGTGTTATAACATGTGTCTCAGATTTCCTAGGCCACTTTTCATCTAGCATGGGAAAGGTATTGAAATGTCACACCATAGGTCAGGCTGCACACCGTAATGCTTAGACCAGAAAATATGAGTACCATAAGGGTTGTTGTATGTGTGTGCCAACATACACTTTTTAGAAAAGTAAATGTCTTACCACATATGAAACAAACCTTTGGAATTCAGTTTCAACAGTCAGTTTCTACATTCCCCAAACAACTTCCAAATCTCCATGACATATAACAAGTTATCATTTTGCTGAGGTTCAAGTTTGAATCCTGTGCTGCAATGAATTCGCTCCAGAGCAAGTCACTCAACTAAAGAGACAGCCGAGTGGTTGCTACACGTCTCCGTTCCTTGTATTGGATGGCAGCAGAGAGCAATGGTTAAGAGCGTAGATTCTGGAGCCAGACTGTCTGTGTTCAAATTCAATATTGCGACAAAGTAACTTTGTGGCCTTGGGCAAGTCATTTAAGCCCCTGTGTCTGTTTTACCATTTATGAAATGGAGAAATGGTAGTATCTACCTTATAGAGTCTTTGTGAGGATTAAGTTCAGTTGTGTACAGATCTTAGCTGGGGTTCTCCAGAAAGAAGATCCTGAAGCAAAGATTACTGCGAGGCTATTTTATGTGGTGAGTGCAAGCTTGGGGTGGTGACAGTGCAGGTCCGAGGGAGATGAAGGTACAGTGCAATGCAGTGTGATGCTGTCTAGCTACGACAAGGGCTACTGCGAGGCTAAGGCTAAGGCTGATGTTGCATATCCTGCTCACAGCGCCAATTGTCTAGCTCTTAATCCTGTTTGTGATGCCAATTGTAAAGCTAGGCGACCATGCTAGTTGTCGGGCTCTTTTACCTGCCAGTAATCCTGCACCACCTGGGCCAATGGTTGAGCTAGGGCTGGGTCTGGAGCTCCCAGACCCCTCAAGCCCATTCACAGACTGGGTCACAAACCCTTCACATGCCAGGCTGGGTCACCAGAGCCCACACAAGCCAGGCTGGGTCACCGGGCCCCTTCATGCAGGTCTATGAGCTAGGTAACCGGCCACACGGTCCTTCGGAGCCGCAGGTCTGGAAAAAAATATGGCCACACAGGGCCGGTGCCCAAGGCAGTAAAACCCAGCTGAAGTGGCGCCCCTTTGCAGGCACACACAATGTTTACTGAACTGCCCTGAACCAGCTCCGAGGCAAGGGGAGCCTGGCCAAATTGTTCCATTTTCCCAAAAGATGCCTTACCTACGGAATACTTCACAAGCAGCTGAGATGACATGGGACATTTCTCCACAGATGTTCTTTCCACGCACAGGACTTCATTGGAACTTCTATGGAAGGATCACAAAGAGTTGCTGTACCTTAAAGCTGCACACAAAAGAGAGAAGGAAGGAAATGCACCTCTCTGGCTCCTTTCTGCCTCTGAAGTCCAATGGCTAATGTTCACTTTGCAGAGAGCTGACTTCCTTACACTACCAGTAGCATTGCCTGGTCCTTTGGCAGGCGCTTTGGAAGGTAGATCCCATGGCTGGCCAGATCTCAAAATGGAGAGAGTGGCTGGTGCAAGCTGAATGTTGAAAGAGAAAGACATTGTTGAGGGAATCTGAGAAGGCATGGAAGATTTGTGCCCCCGCACAGCATGCAAAGCCCTCAGAAGAGAGACCAGCACAGGGTGAGCCTAGGCAAATGCCCCCCACTGCTGTTCCTGCCACTTGTCCCTGAGCAGAAAAGATGGAGAGATTAGAGCAGTGCTTCATTGAGAAAACAAGCTCTGAACAGAAAGTCAACTGTTCTGGTAATAAAACAAAATACAAATTAAGATCAAGAAAAAAGACTCACTCTTGATGAGTGAAAAAGAAATTTTGGATAAAATAAAGAGAACGTAGAAATCTGCAACAGCTCAACTCCGTGAGAGGAGCAAGTCCAGCATGTGCTTTTTGTGGAAATAAGAGAAAGCTCCTCATGAAACCCGTTAGTACCTGCACCCACATCACAGCAGTGTGCTGTGGTGATATCCAGGGAGATCTGCCTCTGGGAGCAAGGTGAGGACAAAGAAAAGTGGCAAGATGGCCAAAAGAGGTAGGGGGTGTATGGTAAATAAGAAAGGAATCCATCCTTTTTAAAAGAATCACACAAGAAAAGACTTGAAGGTAAAAAGCTGAAAGAAAAATCCTCCCATAATTTTACTTTTTATTATAAGACCACTGGAAAATATTTTAGGCTGGATGTGGAAAAGTTAGAGGAATCAAAGCTCTTTGAGGGGATGAAGGAGGAGGTAGATGAAATATCCACCCACTGATCAATTCAAAGCTCTTGGAACAGTGCCTGGCACGTACTAATGCTATGGAAATATTTGCTACTGGTGTTATTACTACTATACTGCTTTACCCTTCCTTTTCTTGATAAAAAAAATTCTTTCCAAACAAAAAACAAAAGCACATGTATTCAAATTCACAGGATCTTAAGGAAACATGCAGGTTTTTTATAAGGTAAACAATCAACTAACATTCACAAGTAGAGAAATTTGGCAATATCTAACAAAATAAGTGTACATTATGCTATGACCTAGCAATTCTACTTCTAGGACTTTACCCAATTGAAATGTATTTTTAAATTGAATGAAATAATCCATGTAGAAAGTTATTTATTGTAACCATTTTATAGTAACAAATGTAACAAATGTTTAAAAGAATCCCATTGATATCATTTAATATCATTAAATGTTCACGAATTGGAGACTGGTTAAACAAATACATCCACATAGTGGAATACTCTGCAGCCACATAAAGAATAAGGAACTACTTTGTGTACATGTAAGGAAAGAGTTCCAAGATATACTATAAAGTGAAAAACTCAAAATATAGAACAGCACATATAGAATGCAATAATTTGTAAATAAAAAAGGGATCAACATCTGTGTGTATGTTTCTTTGTATAAAGTAATTCTGGAAGAATCCATCAGAAACTATTATCTTTGCCTACCAGAAAAAGAACTGGCTGACAAGGAGGAAAAGGTAGAAGGGAGATTTTTTTTCCTATACACTTTCCCTTACATACTTTTGAATGCCTTTTTACCATTTGAATGTATTACTAATTCAAATAAAATAAAAATGAACGTGACTTAAATTGTTCATTTTTAGAGAATTAAAATAGAATGTGCTTACAGCTGCCGCTCATCACATGATATTCTAAGTCTCTGTAGAGTTCTGAGTGTGGTGAGGAGGACCATGATTGCCCATGGAGCTCAGTAACCATATGAGGCATTGAGACGTGCTGGGAGTGGTCCAGCAAAAAGACGGAACACATATTTTATAAGGTGGATAAAAAATTCATTGGCCCAGAAATAGTTTCAGATCAATGTTCAGGTTGGGTGTAGGCCACCCCTAAGCTCCATACCAGATAAGACATTTGACCATGTTATCTGAAGTGGAATTGGTTGAGAACTATAGTCATAACCATGGCAGAAGTCTATGAGATTCATAAAACATGATAGTGACTAGTATTACTGCAAAATAGAAACAATAATAAAGATACTAACTTTTTCTTAGATAAGCATTTTCATTCCAAGGCTGTCTTCTATGCATAGTGCAAGAATCACAAGTGGGCACTGAAGTCCCAACTCAGCACCTAATTAACAGGGCCAGTCACTAAACTTCGCTCAGCCCAGCTTTCCTCTTCTGTTAAGTTGAGCAAAAAATTAAGCACGGAAGCATGTTATGTTCTTCCCATTAAACAGCCAAACCACACTTCTCTCTACAGTATGTCCCATGCTCTGTTAGAGAATCAAGTGGGTAAGTTTTAGTCAGTCTTTAACTAACTGAAGGGGTGCTGGGCAGAGACTTCAAAAGCAAAGGGTCTTTTTCCTGACATTGCCACAAACTCATTGGCTGACCCAGGAAGTCAGCCATTGTCCTGGATCTTGAGTTCTTCATCTGTAAAGTGAGGGAATCAGACTGCATAAAGTTTCCTCCCATTTCTAAAATTCGAATTTTTTGAGACATTTTTATTTATTCATTCAAGGGGTTTTTACTGAAGCCCTATGTGCACAGCACTGTTGCTTTATAAGTTTCAACTTAAAGTCATTCAGAATTCTAGGGACAATTGAATTAATAGAATCTTTAATACAAATATTTGAGTTTATCTTTTTTTCATAAGTTCTTTTGAGATCTGAACACCATATAAAGGAAATAAAATTGTCAGTGAAAAATATTAACTATTCTGTTATGCAGAGAAACCAAACCTGTTTATAGGACACATTTATTTATTTATTTATTTATTTATTTATTTATTTATTTAGGCAGCTGGCTGGTATAGGGATCTGAATTATTATTATTATTTTTATGCTTTCCTTTACTGCTCATTTTAAATATCTTAAAATATGTGCTCTGCCCTCATTTTGACAAACAGCCACTCTCACTCCTATTTCCAATTTGTAGGGCTGAAGGGCTGTTATTTTGCCTGTGCCTTGCTTTCTTATTTCATTAGGTAAGTCCCACAGGTGACATGCATTGTTCTAGAGTCATTCATCTGTCCTGTGCACATGTGCATAAGAGAAGGTGGGGCAGCCACATGATTACTGGTCACATCAAAAACTACCGGACTATTTTGCAGCTTTAATCAGCTTTTTACCCATCCTGTTCCAACAGATCTTTTGTAGCTCTAAATTTACAGCATAAACAATATCAAGAAACAAATGAGAGGCTGCCAAAACTACAATACATATAGTATAAAAAGGGGCACCATCCTCAGTATACAAGAAGCTCCTGGATATTGATAAGGGAAAGACAGAAAAAAGGATATAAACAATTAGCAAAATAGCAGAGGTACATAGCCAATAAATGTGTGAAAAGATGCTCAACCTCTCTAGAAGTCACTGAAATGCAAACTGAAAGTAAAATGAAATTCCATTTTTAAGGTAACAGATTGGCAAAGTAATGAAAAGATTGATAAAATTCAGTGCTGATAAAGAATGAGGGAAAAGAGACACCATCTTCCATATTCGTGGGACTGTGAATTGCTATAAACAATTTTGGAAATTGTTTTGGTAATATGTATTTTTAAAAGTAAAGAAACACATATTGTTTGGCCTACCTGTGTCATTTTTTTCTAATGTAATGTGTGTGTGTATGCACACACACATATATAAGCTAGAACAGAAATATATATGAAAAATATAAGTACAACATTATTTTCAAGCAGTTTTAAAAAACCCAATAAATTTGTTGAAAAAAAATACAGTAGTTTGAACAAATAATGATGTCCTGTCATGGTATATTATAGAGTCATTAATATAATGCATTATTAGGGGCTGGCCACTTAGCTCAGTTGGTTAGAACATAGTGCTATAACACCAAGATCAAGGATTTGGATCCCTGTACCAGACAGCTGCCAAAAAAAAAAAAAAAAAAACACCACCAACAACAACAAAAAAGATTACATATTCTTGAAAATTGCTAAGATAGTACATTTAAATGTTCTCAGTACACAAAAGAAAGTGTGAGCAGATGCATATGTCAATTAGGTCAATTCAGCTATTCCACAAGACATGTACATAAAAATATTTTGAAACAACAGATTGTACATGAGAAACATATACAATTTTTTTATGTCAGTTAAAAAAATTGAAAATGTTCACATCTTAAGGTATATATATTATTGTCCAGAAACACAGTCCATAATGGTTTTTTAAGTGAAAAATAGCAAGTTGCAGAGTGATGTGTTTAGTATAATTCAAGTTTTATAAAAGCAAAAACACAACCCAAAGTGAATACGTATATATATGTTTTCATACAGGTGTGCACCAACCTGTTAACATCATTACTGGAAGTACTATAAGTTGACAAGTGTGGCCATAACGAGCAGAGGTACAGAGTAGGGACAACGGGAGAAGATTCCTAAATATTTTTCTTTCATATATTTACATTGCTTCATTGATTGCAGGAAACATGGATTACTTTTAAAATTTTTAAGGGGGGCCTGATAAAAGAAAACAGACAAAAATTTATACCAGAAGTCTGTAGAGAAGGTCAATAAAGTAGAGAAAACAAGAAAGTGGAGCTAAAGAAGACACAGAAAGATGGAAAGACATTCCATGCCCTTTAATTGGAAGAATTAATGTTGTGAAAATGTCCATACTACCTAAAGCAATTCATAGATTCAATGCAGTCCCCATTAAAATACCAGTGACATTCTTCACAGAAATAGAAAAAAAAAAATCCTAACATTCATATGGAATAACAAAATAGCCAAAGCAATCCTGAGCAAAACAAATAAAGCCAGAGGCATAACACTACCTGATGTCAAATTGTACTACAAAGGTATAGTAACCAAAACAGCATGGTACTGGCATAAAAATAGACACTTGAACCAGTGGAATAGAATAGAAAACCCAGAAATCAACCCACAGACTTATAGCCATATGATATTTGACAAAGGCAACAAGAGCATACATTGGGGAAAAGACTGCCTCTTCAATAAGCGATGCTGGGAAAATAGGACATCCATACGCAGAAGAATGAAACTAGACCTGCACCCATGCACATATACCAAAATCAACTCAAAATGGATGAAAGGCTTAAGTATAACACCTGAAACTGTAAAACCACTAAGGGAAAATATAAGGGAAACCCTTCAGGAACTAGGACTGGGCACAGACTTAATGAATAGGAGACCAAAAGCACATACAACAAAAGAAAAAAATAGATAAAATGGGATTATATCAAACTAAAAAGCTCCTGTTCGGCAAAGGAAACCATCAACAGAGTGAAAGGACAACCTGCAAAGTGGGAGAAAATATTTACAAACTATATATCCAACGAGGGATTGATATCCAGAATATACAAGAAACTCAAGCAATTACACAGTAAAAAAACAAATAACCCAATTAAAAAAATAGGCAAAGGAGCTGAATAGACATTTTCCTAAGGAAGACATACAAATGGCCAACAGGCACTTTTAAAAAAATGCTTAACGTCACTAATCATCAGGGAAATGCAAATTAAAACCAAACTGAGGTATCATCTCACCCCAGATAGACTGGCTATAGTCAAAAAGATGGAGAATAACAAATGCTGGCGAGGGTGTGGAGAGAACGGAACACTCCTACACTTTTGATGGGACTGTAAATTAGTACAACCACTATAGAAAACAGTATGGAGATTTCTTAAACAACTACAGATAGATCTACCATATGATATAGCAATCCCACTTCTAGGTAAATACACAAAGTAGTGGAAGTCAATATGTTAAAGGGATACTTGAACTCCCATGCTCATCACAGCTCTATTTACAATAGACAAGATATGGAACCAACTTAAATGTTCATCAATGGATGACTGGATAAGGAAAATGTGGTATACATACCTCGTGGAATACTACTCTGCCATTAAAAAGGATGAAATTCTGCCATTCATAGCAACACGGATGAGCTTGGAGAAAATTATGTTGAGTGAACTAAGCCAGGCACAGAGGGAAAAATACCGCATGTCCTCACTCATAAGTGGGAGCTAAGAGAGAAAAGAGGAAGGAAAGAAAGACCACAGTGGTGTGTCGCACTTGCAGAGGGAGAGAGCATACCTAGGGTTGTGGAGGCAGGTGGAAGAGGGGATGAGGGGGACATGGGGAATAATTGCAATTTGTGGCAATGGGCATGCTGTTAGTAGTGATCTGACCATCACATCTTGGGCACAAGTGGTGATGGTCAGCTTTGTATCGCATGAATATGCATAATCAATAATAATAATAATAAAAAGAATTATAGACATTAAGGGAAGTACACACTGGCCCTCCTGTGTGCTGCCTTCCTGTACAAGATCAGGCAACACTCAGGTACTGGACACAGAAGAATATCGAGCAGAGACACTTGTCTAACTATATATGTATATAGCACTTGTAGAATATGTCCAAATGACCTCCTCAGTGCCTGCATCTTATTTAATGAAAGAAGAATTCCTTTCATGCTCCAGATCTCTTTAGCTACCTGCTATCATCACACTCATTCCATCTATAAATACAATCAACGGCATCACATTTGCAAAGGGCTTTGCGGTTCTGAACTGCTCTCATCACAGTCCTGTTCCTGCAGGGAGGATAGGCATTGTGCTTCCCATCCAACAGGTGAAACCCGAACTCTTTCTTTAACAGCCTAAAATAACAACTGAGTCACAGTGAAACATTGCCATTTCCCCCCCTTTCTCCTACGGGTCTGGAAACACAGCTTCACTTCGCAAGCACCTGAGTACTCTAAGATTCTGACTACACAGGAAACATGGCAGGGTAAATTACAGAATAAATGTGGTGAAAACCATCAGGAAAGTCAGTTGGTTGGGTAAATTCATATTAAAATTAATCGGATTCTTCATTAACATGTAGCTGTAATCCCCTCCCCCACCCCAAATATTACTCAAATAATTGCTTTAAATCACCATTTCATTTTATGCATGCAGACATGGCCTCAAAAACTCTGTAACAAAGATGAGAAGCAGTCCTTTCAAGTTAATATATTATTTCTGTGCAATTTCCATCATGAACAGAGTATATTAATGCATTCATTCACCATCTGTGTTCATTGGTACTATGGCCAGTTACCCCAGAGGACTAAGACACCCTCTTTTGTGATAGACGTTTGGACAATAACAGGGACTCCCAAATGAACAATGTGAGGTCTACATTATGTGCAGATGGAAGACAGATAAATAGACAAACACTGCGGGTTCAGCGGTTTGCTCAGAATCTTCAGTCCTGGAGGATTAAGATAGGCACACAGAAATATGTCAAAGCTGGTCTCCATTCTTATAAAACACTGCAAGTGAAGCTTGGAGGATATTTTTATGTTAGCTTTTCATTTGTACCAACAAAGAGAATTGTCAGTTCATTTAAGTACCCTTTCTTGGGGAAAGCCTGGCTGCTCATTCATTTACAATGCCCTTCAAACAATTTATTTTGTTTTCTCTGTGGGCAGCTTCAGGTTAAAAAAAAAAAAAATTACCCATTGACAGAGAAGAGTATGAGGCATGAATGAGAGACTGGAAAACAAAGTGGCTAGGCAGTGCTTTTCTTTTGACATTTAAGAAAAATGGAGTGCCTACTTTAAAAACCAAATTACATATGAATTTAAATAAGTCGCTTTTGGCACATTAATCACTTTTTAAAGAAACTTGAAAATAATCATCACATTTGTATGATATTTTCTGCTTTGAAATGACTAACTTCTCTAATCTAGAGACCAAATGATGTCCTACTTAGTCTTCCTCATTCTCATTGGCTTCATAGAGAACTATGGGCTGATAATTGAGACCTAAAGAGCCCTAAGCACTCTTCTGCAGGCTGCTGCATTATCCTTTGCTTAGTATACGTGAATCCCTATTATATTACTCTGTCTGTCCACAACTCCAAGATCTTTCTGTTACTTGGTTACTATCCTATGAATTTCACATAATGTAAATTATTATTTTGTAAAACTTAAATATGCATTTCACATAAATACTAATAGAACTCCTTGAGGTTTTTCAGATATCTGGACAGAATGCTATTGAGTTAACTGCTGAATCTTCAATCCAGAGCAAATACCTTTTCTTCCCAAAACATATTTCTTCTAGAAAGCTTAGTTATTCATTTGTTCATCGTGCATTTACTGAGGACTTATTATATATCAGGTACCATAAACCAGGTTGATAAATGACTTATTCCTTACTCTAGAGTATCTCATAATCCAGAGAGGAAAAAGAAAGTATGTGAGATAAATTACAATTCAATTTAACAGGAATCAAATTAGAGTTATGTATAAAGTGCTATGAGAGCACTGAGGTTATACAACCAACCCCAAGTCAGGGAGTCTGGGAGTGCTTCACAGGAATGGCAAAATTTCATCTAGGTCTTCAAGGCTGTACAGAGGTTGGTCAAGGAATTAATACATGGATGAGTGGATGAATGGATGGGTGAATGAATGAGTAAAGTGTTTGACAGGATACCTGAAGAGAAAATCATTGACACATGCTGTATTCTAGACGGCCTTGGGAAGCGTTTTCCAGACAAAAGGAATAGCATTTGCAAGTTCAGGGATGCATGAAAAAAGCATGAAAAGCTTCAGGAATGACAATATTCAGATTACTTGAACAGAAGTTTTGTGCAGAGGAAAATGCAAGAAAGCAAAGTGGAAAGTCAGGTTGAGACCACAATGTGAGTGCCAATGTTAAGAAGTTTGTACTTCGTCCTGGAACAAGTGGAAAGGCAAGGTAGATTGTTATGCAAGAGATATCAGGCATTCGAACATATCTGTTGAGCACCTAGGATATACCAGGCACTGTTCTAAACTCAGCATCCATAGCCATGAAGAAACAAACAAGAACTCATGCTTTCACGGGGCTTGTAATTTAATGGAGAGTGACAATCAGCAAAATAAAGAAAACTATGCAGTACATTTAAAGGTGATGAGTTCTAGGGAGAGAAATAAGACAGAAGAGAATGAAGGAAGTGATAGAATTTGCATTTTAGAACAATTCCTCTGGATTGTAAGAGATTAGAGAGAGATTGGAGGTAAGGATACGAATTAAGATTCCATTAAAGCATTCATGGTGGATATGATGAATCCAGGAACCAAAATTACACACTGGGAATGAAGAGAGTAGGATTCAAAAGAATCCACAGGACTTCAGTGGGAATGTACTGTACAATAGGTTGAAGGAGAAAATGAGAATATGGATTATGCTGAGTTTTCTCATCAGGTTTTGTTATTATTAGGAAGGAAAGGTGAAGAATTGTTTTAGTTCAACATTTTCATTATAGCAATATGTTGTTTGATTTCTCTCAGACCCAATAGAAAAAAGTACTGAACAGATTCTATTGCCTGAGATAATTTGGTATAGCCAACAGTATCAGAATGATTTTAATGGGTCATCTTGGGAGAAATGGTTTGGAATATTTCCATGCCTTCTACTAATTATACTGTGAACCCTAGAGTTAGAGACATAGGCCATTTAGAAGACACATTCTTCGTCCTGTCTTAGATCCGCAAGCCAAGAGAAGCTCTGGAGTCTGATGGTTAACAGCATGGGCGCAGAAGCAAGGCTGCCTGGGTGCAAATTCTGACTCACCAGTCAGTATCTGGGTGATCTTGGGCAGGTCACTAATCTTCACCTTCCCTCTAGAAATGGAGGAAATAGTATTTTCTTCACAGGATTCTTGTCCAGATTAAACCAAGTAATTCACGTAAAGTTCATGACAGTGGCTCATAGTTAAGTTTTCAGTGACTACTGACTGATACTACATTTGTTAACATCTCTAAGAATCAGGGGTTTGATGGACACATTCTGGGATTCAGTGTCCATCATTTGGCTCGGGTTTCCTTATACTGGGACAGGATTATGATGCCTTCAGATGCACTGCACCCCAATAAAGGAAGTGCTTGTCTTCTCCAAGTCTCTGGGTGACTCTCAATGCTCCCGACCACCTGTGTCGTCTGGCATCAGTGCCTGTTGCTGCAGTCCTGGCCACCGCATCAATGACAACTCCATCCTTGTGTGGGCGAGCTGTGGAGACAGATGGTTCCTCGGTACAGGGTAGGGACTGTCAGTCATGAAGGGGAGAGCTGAGCATGCGGCTGGAGTGTGGATCAAGAGCACTCCTTATGTGGGCTAATATCAGAAGTTAAAATGGAGCAACTCCATATCTATTTACTTTGAGGAAATTCCTGGACCCAACTGAAAGATTGCTGAATTTTCCTTAAAAAAAAAAAAAGAAAAAAATCAGTGGGAAATGAACAACTAGATAGGGACTACCCTGTTCATTGCATCTCTCTTCTAGCCATTACTTAGTTTGGACAGGCCATGGATTATTGAAGAAATTTTGTGGCTAGTATAAAAATCCTCTCTCAATTGGTGCCAAGACTGGCTGCATTTCTTCCCAGGTAGAAGGGACACAGCCACTCCCCTGAGGTGAGAGCTGAGTCCAGAAAGGAGGCACAGAGTTGCAGAGGACAGGGTTCCCTTGGGGCTAGTGACAACAGTTCTGAGAGGATTCTGGAAGTATAACTAATGCCAGCAGTAGTAATTTATTCTCAAGGGGCAGGAGTAGTTTGTAGCAGTGAAAATAATAAGGCCTTTTATTTCTTTTATGTCAGAAGAAGTCTTTATTCAAAATTCTCTTTTGTTTTCACCATATATTTTTCACTTTCTTGCTTTTCTGTATTAGCTCTGAGGATAAGGGAAGCAGAAAATTCAAGGAAATCTCAGGACATTTTCTTAAGAGGGAGTATAGAACCATATCTGAGAAACTTCATTCTTACTGGTGGGTCTTCTTGCAGCAAAATGAATGAATGAATCAATCAATCAATGAAACTTGTCCCTCATCTTAGGGAGAAAAAAGACAGTTTTCTCAAAATATGTTCTTTGTTCATGGAGGGTCTCTGTCACCTATTTGTTGTTTAGCTATTGATCTAAGGGAAGACTTGTTCAGACCAAGGTTTTTTTCCAGAGAGCAAGCAAAGCATCTTGGGTAGAACCCAATTATCAAAAAAAATAGTGTTGTCCCAAGACTGGGCTTCTATTTTATTCTCATCTGAGTTTTACCATTCCTACTTTCATCTTTTTTTTAAAAAAAAAAATCCTCTTCTCTTTCATACAGATGCTGCTCACATTGTGTGTATGTTTGCTTACACAGATGTGTGCAAACACTTGCACACATATGCAAATAGAGGGGAGAGCATGAACACACAAAGAAATACATTGGAATGCAAATGGTTATGTGGACTAACATACAAGTGTACTTCGGCCCTCTGCTGAGACTAGAAAAACAATCACCAAATCTGTCCAGGTAAAGTCTAAAGCACTGCACCTTTACACCATATTGACCATAAAGGTAGATGTGAAAATAGGTACACCTAGAGATATTCATGAGTTTGAGGACTCCTTTCATCCACCTTGAAATGCATTACTGGTAGAATCCTGAGATATAATTACTTAGCATCCAGAATTATTTTCTTCCCCATGAGAAATTAGAGACATCAGACACATACTGCACTGATCTAAGAGCAAGACAGCAAAAGGGAAGAGACAAATTTGGACAACGGCAACTGGCAAGGAGGAGATGAAAGGAAGGAAGTCAGGGCTTTATCAATCTTGGGACTCCCTGCAGCACTCTCCAAATCAATAGAATGAAATGAGGCCTTGGCAATTCCTTTTATTGTGTTTATAAATGTGCAGACCCTATGGCAAATTTGGGGGGTATTATCAGGTTAGATTCAACAGGAGGGACAAAATAAAATATTTCACACTCAAATGTTGACAAAAATACCGACAAGATTTCTCCGTGAGGCTTGAGGATAAACTCATCTGAGACCCCTGCTCCTGGTTGCTATGGCCCTACCCTGCCTCTATCCCACCTTGTAAATTACTTGATGGGCGAGAACCTCAGGGATTCTGGGAAACTCCTAGAGACTCCTGAGTTCTAATCTTTGAAAATAGTTAGGCTTCTGTTGTTTCAAGGTGACAGAAAACAATAACGATGCGAGCTTATTTGGTTTGGGCATCTTTTCCAAATTCCGCACCAATGATATTAAAACATTACATTACTAATTTCAGAAAATTATAGCCAGATGCCCCATTTTCTGTGCCTGGGTGACTATCCAATCTCACAGCATTTCAAGACTATTTAAAAGGTAGAGAGCTAAATATCGTTTGCTCCTGAGATAACCTTTGCAAGTCAATCTCACACATAAGCCTTTCCCTCTCTGGTAGACAGATGCAACATGGAGAATTTGGCAAGGTTCAATCGATAACTGAAGTAATACAGAAATGACACCAGTGTGAATACTGCTGGCTTAGATATTTCCTGTTTTTCACAAGGAACAAGTACCCACTATTCCTGTCATTTTAAAGGAAAGAAACAAGGACCATTATTTCCTTGGCTTAATATTAATATTAAATGGATGCCCACAAAATGTTGTCAATGAAAATCTGTGTTTAAAGTGATAATATATTCTGGAATGATTGGCCCAGAGTTTTCTTAAGAAACAGCTCTTAAAGTAATGGAGTTCATGACAACATTTCTGAATATCCTCAAGTCTTGGAATTGGGGGTTGGGACCGTCCAATGGGTTATCACCATATCTTTAATATGACTACTGACAAATTAATAAGTACATGGAGATCCCATTTCACATCTGCATCATTCTTATTGATTGGATAGGGCTCACAGACAGATCACTGCTGAAGTGAAGTCAGGAGGAAAGAATGCCTGTTATTGTAAATGCTCAGCCTGCTGGTGGCTGGCCTGTCACATGCCAATGTTATTTTAATAGTTTCCAAAGTCATAAGGGTGTTTTTTTTTTTCCATGAGGGATTTTTTACTTTCTTTGCAGTTAGAAAACCAACCTACTAGATGGTCAAGAAAGATTAAATTCAGCAAAGAAGATCATCATATAAAATTAGGTCATCATTTTAAAACTGGCACAAAGTTGTGTTTGTTTTTATTTGCTTTCTTTCTTTTAGAAGATAACTTTTCTCAAAGATAAACAGCTAAAAATGTCCAAGTCAGCAATGGGGTTTTCTTGGGTCTGCTTGTATTTCAAACATGGTCGGCATGGAATACATAAATAAACAAATAAGCAACAACAACAAAAAAAATCTGCTTATTCTATTTAGATGGGCAGAAGAGATGAAGGAAGAGCAATCATGGGTGATTTATAAGGTGATCTAGGATGTGCCTTGGAGGCTTGCTGCCCAAACTGTGGTCTGCTGCCCAGTAAAATGGGCATCGCCGGGGAGCTTGACAGAAACACAGAATCTCAGGCCATTCCTCAGATCTAGTGAATTAGAATCTGCATTTTTCCAAGATCTCCAGGTGTTTTGTTTGCATACTTAACCTGTGAGAATTTAATTCTACAGTTAATGCTGTCTGCAAGAAGAGCAAAAATTTTCATATGGTATATAAATTGGTCATTTACTGTCCCCAAAATATCTAATGGGATATTTGATGGGAGAGAGAGAGAGAGAGAATGAATATTCCTACCTTAATTTATGACAATAGCAGGCAGCTTTCAGAGCACATTTTAAAAGAGAGTTGACCTCCCCTTGTTCTAACTTTTTGTAAATCTGTACAGTAGCTTTTAGTAGCTGATAGAGTTATGGGCATGCAGTTGATAAAGACGTTTAATTCTTTATTGTGTGTTAAAATTGAACAACTGAAAACAGGGAATCTGAGGATCTCTCTAAATTAGCATAAAAATCCAAGTCAGCTCAAGACTGTAAATGAGGCAGAGGTAGAAAAATAAAAATAAGATAAGGAGACATGCTGTATAGCTCCTTAGCCAAAAGTGGGTCAAAGTTTCACCATTTTTGTTTGTTTGTTTAGTAGGGGCTGTAAGTGAATATAAACAGCTTACTATATTTTAAGCAAAAATGAGTTAATATTTATGGAGCATCCACTGTATGCTGCATCTTATGCTAGGCCTCAGAATGTTTTGTTTTTCTTTTTTAATTTTGGGTTCTTTTGCTTGTTTGTTTTTACAGCTGGCTGGTAAGGGGATCCAAACCCTTGACCTTAGTGTTATAACACTGTGCTGTAACCAACTAAGCTAACTGGCTAGCCATGTTTTTTCTTTTAAATCTCACAGCAACCCAAACGAGGAATGAATTCTCATTTCCATTTAACTAGTGAGGAAATTGTGGTTTAGGAAGGATGAAATAATTGCCCAAGATCACAAAGCTAATAAGTGGAAAAGCTGGGATTTAAAATTAGTTTAATCTGACTCTATAGCTTCTCTCAACCATGTCATGCTGCTAAGTGTAGTTATTATAAAAGTAAGTTAAATATTTAGTAAAATATATAGTTATTACGATGCTCTAATTAATTCTAAGCCAAATGGTTCTTTTGTCTTTATATAGTCTTAAATTAAAAGAAACTCTTCTATATTGTTAAGTACAGGTATCTGAACTGGGTGGCCCCCGATGGTAATTGCAGTAAAAATTCCAGCACTCACAGTGGGCAGAACAGATAGATGACATCCATTACAGCATTCCCCCTGAACCAGGCTAGTTGTCCCCCACGCCACCCCCCAATGTCTGGGCTGTTGAATAATTTCTAACTCCTCAATCTATGGTTTTGTCACAGAGTTAGAAGTATATTTGTGAGCTTATAAGCCTTACATTCTATCTAGGGGAGAAAAGAGGAAAACAATTATAAGGGAAGGATAATGGCAATCAATCGATGAGATTTAGAAAAGCAAGCAATGAATAGTTCTTTTTTTCCTAAAAAATAATCCATGCTCAGCAACTAAAACTTTAATTTGACCCTTTCTCTACTATGACAATGACAAAGCATGCTCCAATTCATAGACACTTCCAGCAGCAGCAATAATTGCTATTTCAAAGAGAAAGTAGAGAATTATAAACAGAAAATTGTTTTCCTTGATTTATTTTTTATCCACATTTTCAGTAAGATTAAAACTATACAAAAAAAATGACATAGGAAATATATGTTAGTGTAATAGATACCAAAATTGTCCATTTATTGAAATTTCATAATTTGGTAACATTTGTTAGTGGGCGCTATTGCCCCAAGAGTCTGGTATTTCCTAATTGAAAAACAGGTTCTCGGAAGACTTTCATTTATTCCTCAGCCATTACAGAAATAGAGAAACATGGAATGCTCCAGTAGAAAGGAACCTTTGAGGACATCTAATCCAATTCCTACCTTATCACAGATAAGATAACTGAAGCCCAGAGAAAATAAGTCACTTGCCTGATGTCAGACAGCAGTCTTCACACTCCTTCTGCAGTTCTTTTTCTGCATTTGCCTTCTGTCTTATGCTGTTGTTACATGAGGAGCTTATAAAAGGTTAAAATTGGAAGAAATATTAAAGATTATCTATTTTACCATTTTATCCTTCTCAGTGAGTAGTTATCTACCTTTCCTTGAATACCTCGAGTGGCAATAAATTTACTTTCAAAATATTTCAGGGCACTTTTTACTAATGTATTAAATAATTTCTAAGAAATTTCCAACTTTTTTTTAAGTATAAGAGCATTACAAAAGTAATCAGTTGACCCACTGCCAAATCATTTTAAATTATTTTATTAAAGGGTTAAAGAACAGATTAAAAACAGAAGTGATAAATATTATGATTAATATTATAACATTGGAGAATCCAATTAAGCAGTTCAAGTTTAGTACTGCGTTAAAAGGACCCCTACCAACTTGAAAAAATTGATTTACTTTCCTAAAGATTGACTTAGACACTAGGGAAAAAGATATAAATTAGTAAGATTACTTAATTTCCCCAAATTTTCTTATTCTTAGTCAATATTAGTAGTTTCTATTTCTCTCCTAATTGAGCTATGGAAAAAGTAATTGCCTTGGCAATAGATCAATATGTAATTTTTAAAGGATAAGTTTTTTAAAAAAGAAACGCGTTCTTAAAGCATAATGATATATAATGAAAAATACTTTAACTATCCTGGCAAATTTTCTATGCGAAATTTCAACAGATTTCATCAATTATAGTAAATGACCAATAAAAATGTTCAATCAAAAACTCATTTTAAGATACACTGTTAATGAACTGTATATAATGATGCTTAATCAAAACCTGACATGATCGCACGGGAGAAAAGTTCCACAGGACCTCAGGAGCACTATTGTTCTGAACAAAAGATAACAATAAAACTATAATTAATAGTCTGTGGTCATGTGGCACTCTCTGGGGAAGTTCGATTTCATAACAAACTCCATTGTTTTTCAAAACACAGGAATTGTACTCTATAATATCACTAATGCCATCAGCTAGAAGGCATAATTTTTCAGGGTGGTTTTATTTGACATGGAAATTTTATTGTTCTACACTAAAGTATATCTAAGATGCAGATTCAGTGTATTAAGCTGCTGACCACAAAGATGGGGGAAAAAATTCTGCCTCTATTTTATATCTTCACAACCTAGAAATGATGTATTATTTTAAAAATATATTCCAATAAGGTATCTGTATCAAGTAAGTTTATACGAGCACTTATCTTTTCCTAGAGTAACAGTGTATTAGTAATAGATGACATAGGTTGCTTCAGGATTCTGAGATACAGAGTCCTCAAGATACAAATGAAAACGTTAATGGAAAAGTTTAGAATGAGGAACATGAAAGATTGTGAGAGCCACTTTGTTAAATCAAAGATTTACTGATCAGTGGTTTTAAACTTGGTGTACAAGTTTAGATAATTGTCAACCCTCAGAGTTTAGTGTGTCTATTATTAAGTAATAATACTTGCAGTTTATGTACATAAATGAACCCCAAAAATATAATTCCATGCCAATATTTTTTGATAGGAAAACAAAATAATTAAGGTGTGCTGAAGAACGCATTGGGAGGCATGATGTCTAGTTATGAAGGTTATCAATCAGAAATCAGTGTTGCAGTATTTTACTGCTAACAATTTGGGCTAAAGCCATTGACTTAAATGCCGATATGTAGCTTATTTTTCATAAATATGCATACTGAGTATAAAAGACCTATCTCTAAGCATGCAAACGAAAATGTATTAATATCCCCTGACAAGAGAAAATGACATCTGTCCGGTAAAGGCACCTAAGATGGAGCTGGGAGGCCATCGCAGCTTGAGTTTCAGGTATATCTTAACTGAGGATATTCTGGAACATTGCACTAAGCACCACCACAAGGGTCATAACCTCCTGAAGGAATAACTGCAGAGGAAACCACGGTTTGCTACTTTTGGTAAAACCAGAAGATCCCTGACTAAAGCACACCTCAAAGAACTGTTAGGACCAGTTCTTTATGGACAAGGTTGTTTGACACATGTTAACACCAGTCACAAGTTTTGTAACTGCCCCCTCCTTTTCCCAACCATTTTCCTTTAAATACTCCAATTTTACTCTGTTCTCTGTAGCACATGTTCAAGATCTCTTGAATCCATGTCTCCCAGGCTACATTCTTAAATAAGCCTTCTTCTTCTCAACTAGGTGGACATTTTTACTTTGATTTACACCCCTATTTCAATTATATCTAAACTCAGTATTAAGGACATGATAATGACAATGTGTATTTTCAAGCCAATGATTTTAATCAGAGTCCTGTGGAAGTTACTATTCAACAATTCTTCCTATAAGTCAGATGGCCCCTTGACCCAGCTGACTGGAAAATCATAGTTGAAAAATGAAGAAACCTTTTAATTTCCCATTAAGCCTCAAAAGCAGTGTAATTCCTATCAATCTCAGAATGATTAGTCATGAAACTGGATGTAAATAAACATTTATTCAGAAAGACCCTACATTGAACATAGAAAATCATGTATAAGGGCAATTCCAGTGACTCAGAATTGTCAAAACAAAAAAATGAATAAGAAACAGGAATAGGAGAGAATCTGTGTGTGAATTCTTCCAGGAAAATAAACTCTAACACAGATAGGCAAATAGAGTTCAAACATTGGCGGTAGCTGCACAATGGTCAGATCTAGAGAAGAGGAAAGAGTGACAAAGCCAGGGCCCTAAAACATAAGCTGAACTACCAAAGACTTACTACTGAATGGCATCTTTAGTTGAGCATTCCATTACTTCCAAGCATTTCTACTTGGAGAAGTCCATTTCTAATCTATCTACAAGGAAATGGGTAATGGCCCATATAAGTGCCCTGTCTTAGTCCATTTTGTGCTGCTACAATGAAATACCTGAGAATGGGTAATTTACAAAGAAGAGAAATTTATTTTCTCACAGTTCTGGAGGCTGGGAAGTTCAAGGTCAAGGTGCCAGCAGGTTCAGTTTTCTGGTAAGGACTGCCCTCTGCTTCCAAGATAGTACCTTATGCTGCATCCTCTGGAGAGGAGGAACACTGTGTCCTCACATGGCAGAAGACAGAAGGGCAGGAAGAACAAACTCTCTCCATCAAGCTCCTCTGCAGGGGCACCTAATCTCATTCAAGGGGAGGAGCCTTCATGTTCTAATCACCTCTTAAAGACCCCACCTCTTAATACTATCACAATCACAGCACCTAAATTTTGGAGGGGACACATTCAAATCATAGCAAGCCCTGAATCTCCTTCAGACACCTTCTAAAAATAGAGTAGGCTTATTTTAATATATCTCCTTTGGACCATAGAGTAAATCAGTCAGGGTCCAGCCAGGAGACAGAAACCACACCAGTAATGTGAACAGGAAGTTTTAATACAGAGGATTATTAAATTGGCAAAAGACTAAAATTACAAAATTACTAAAATTGGCAAAATTACTAAAAGGAGAAGAGAGAGCCTTAAGATTATAGAAAAAGATGTAAGGAATAGCTACCACCTCTACAAATGAAGGAGAAAACTCAAGGAAGAAATAAACTAAGAAGTCCCTGTATACCATCATCGCCACCAAAGCTGAGATTTATACCTTGTTGGAGAGGGTGGGCTATGACCCATTTGGATGGCAGTGCAGTTCACTGAAGTGCCAAAGGCTGGGACCGGCACAGTGGAACAACCTGCTTGGGTAATGGCAAAACTCACTGGGAAGATGCTGGCACTACCTGGTCATCACATGAAAGTGCCTGCTAGCCACAGAACTGTAGAAAACAAAAGAAAAGCAACAGAACCAGGAGCTCATGCAGAGTTCCTCCAGCATCCTCTGCTAATAAAAAAATAAAATGAAGTTAGCTGGCAGTAGGGAAATTTTGATAGGACCCAGATTTGGTATCAAAATGCAGTATAAGAGAGGGTAGGCTTGTACTGAGAAGGCAACAAATTGATAACTGGCACATGGGGGTAATGGATCTGGAAAACAAAATCCCAGGTCTGATCTCCTGAATCATATCTTCCTAATCTTCAAGTTACTGTAATTATGTCCATTGAAGACAGGAGTCCAGGATGGCCTAACTTCATGGAATAAAAGCATGAAGTTGACACTAGGAAACTAAAAATACAGTATAAGTCTTGAAACAGTAAAGAAATTAGCTGTTTTCCATGACTTTGGTGATAGAGAAATGACTCTGAAAGTAGATGCACCCTTGGCAGAATAAAGAGACTATGTCTCAGGTCTAGGACTGAAGCTGACAGTTGCACAAACCCAGGAGGTAGGGCCTGTGCCCCAAGTATCTTGCTTGTCTTACGCAATATGCAGCCCTGTTAGGTCGGTAACTATATGGCTCCTGATCTGCACATTGTCTACCAGGGACTGAAGCTTGTGTGTATGGATTCCACTAGTTGCCTTTAATTGCTAAATAACCACCTATGAATTGAGGTGGAAAGAGCATAAGTATATGAAAGTATGTGGAAGTTATGCCCCTGTGCTGAATTTCAATAACATTAGAATAGATGAGCAAAAACAACAATTTCAAAAGAAAATTGGACATTAGGTGTCAAAATAAGGCAGGTATATTAGCAATGTTGGTACAGTAGTCAAGCATGTAAATTAAATCATTGGGAAGGAGTGTTAAGCAATGACATTGGACTCTAACCCCTGGAGACTACTGGAAATGAGGAGTCACTGGTGTCAGATTGACAGACTTTCATTTCCCAGCGTAAGTTCATAGATTCTGAATCTCATGGATTACCAAATGTAATGACAATTGATGAAGGCTGATAGCCTTATTTCCAGAATCAGCCAAGGATTCGGCTGAAAACCCCACAAGTAAGGAAACATCAAAGTGGATAGACATAGGTCAGTATCCATCTGAACTATTCTTGCAGGCTTGAAGATCCAAATTCCTCTTCCCCTCCCCAATTCAGGCTTGTCTTCTAGAATATGATTCTAGAGCCTCTGGAGCATTGTTATAGCCTGAATAGCTCAGAATTGAGGAAAGGTATTGCTGGGAGTAAGGGGGAAGGGGGTTGTTCTTGAGGGGATGCAAATACCTGAGAGCAGCTTAAGGAATTTTCCAGAATGTACAAATTTATCCAGGGAAGATTAGAAGGAGTTCGGAAAGATGTATCTGATACCAGAAAAGAAAAGATAGCAAATGGGAGACATTTTTGAGGGCAGGGCTTCAAACCTTTAAGGTTTTGAATGTAAATTACCTGGGGATCTTATTAAAATGCAGAGTCTGATTTAGTAGGTCTGAGAAACAGCCAGAGATTCTGCATTTCTAAGAAGTTTGCAGGTGATGTTGATGCTGCTGGTTTGCAGACCACATTTTGAAGAGCAAGGCTCTAGAGGGCAGTGATCTTCAACCAGAAGGCATATTGAACCCCAGGGATATTTGGCAATGTCTGGAGACATTTTTAGTTGTCATAACTGGAGAAGTTTTACTGGCATATCTAGTGAGCAGAGGCCAGAGATGCTGCTAAAGGTCTTACAATGTGCAGAATGGCCACCACAACAAAGGATTACCTGCCCAAATTGTCCACAGTGCTGATGTTGAGACACTCTCCTAGAGAGAATACCTTCTGAAAAGGGTTTAGCTTTTGAGGGCTCTTACCTTAGAAAATGGGTGGGGTTGTGGCAAATAGTCATATTTAAAGGAATATTGTGTATACTCTTTCCACATCACTGCTGTGTCCTTTCATTTCTAAAGCCCTTTGGGAGATTTATATATTCCCATAAAACTTTGTTCAGTGGTATACTAGAGGTTAGCAGAAAAGGAGACATTAAAAGATGTGGGGGTATTTCACAGGTAGAAACAGCTCAGAGAACCTAACAGAATAAAACTGCTAATGGTGATGGTGAACAGTGGAAAAAGAAGGCTTTACAAAACAGAGCATAGTCCACGACCTCCCAGGTAAGTGAGAAGTGGCCCTCAGCAGGGAGGAAAGTGTTAAGGCTGAGCACATAGTTCAAAGGACAATCCAAAAATTTCTGTTCCAAACCTTCCATTCTTAACCAATAGGGAATACTCATTTTGTATAAGAAATACCTCCTTTTCCCAGATACCTATGATTCAGGATGCTGATATGAAATACTGATGAGCTAGGCTATCTTTCAGTCAATAAAAAGTGGCTTGTTAAGGCCAGTGCCACAGTCCATGGTGCCAGGTTAAATATTTTGAATATGTGCATACATATGTACATATATATTTGGTAGTTTAATAGGGTTGATGAGAGGCTGCCTGGAATCAGCCCAGGAAATGGAGAGGGGGAATTAGTTGACAGCTGAGCTCTCTGGCATAGAGAAGACACCAAATCATAGAACTCATTTATATCAAAGAGCCTTTAATCTTAGGGTTCTAAGTAGGGACAGATAATTTAAGATGGGCTGGCGATGCATCAGGACAGAAGTCCAGCAAACTTTACAGGATAGGCAGATTAGGGTGAAAAGGCTGTAATAAGAACATCCCTAAACAGGAAATTCCCTTCATGTTTCCACTGGAAAGGGTTTTTTATTTTGTAAATGGTCCAGTTAATAAATTAAGAAAGTCTCAACCATTTCCTTCACAAACAGGCCATGTTGCATTAAGTGTGACTTCTTATCCTGTGATAAGAAGGTTCAGATCCCTCTACCGACCAGCCACCAAAAAAAGAAAGAAAAAAAAAATAAGAAAGAAGAAGAAAAGAAAAAGAATAGAAAAGAATAGAATGGAAAACATTAGGGAGCATTGCGTACATGCACACAGCCAGAGTAATCACTGTTTCATGAAATCTTTGTCTCAATTATATGTATGTGCAAGCGAGTATATGTAATACATATTGTGTACAATGTAGAAGCTGTAAAATGTGTTAAATGTGGGTCACAGAAAAGTGTGAAAGACACTGTCTTGACAAATTGTAAGTTTTCTACTTTATCCTCCTTGTGGTACCTGGGGCAATACCCATCACACAAATTATGCTCAATTTGTCCAACAAATAAGCTTATGTGCTGAAAAACACATCTCGAAGAAAAAAATTGTGACGTCTGCTCACATTTTATAAATGGTTGCCCCAGTCCCAACGTTCAAGTAGTCATCTGAAGGATATATTGCTCACCAGATTAAAAAGACACAATGCCACTGTTTAGAAGCCTAAACTCTAAAATAGATATTCTTACAGATAGAAGCCAAAATGTTTGGAGGCTACCAGATGGCTATAAAAGAAAAGTAGTGGCCCTGTCTCCTGGCCTGTGTTCCACATCCCAAGCCTGCTGGGCTCACTCTTAGTTAACTCTGAACATGAACATGCATATGTCTCCAATAGATTATGTGTTCCATATCAAAAGGTACAGGGAAGAAACAACATATATTTCAAAATGCTGTCGCTTTTGCAGGAGGCACATTTATTAGAGACATAGGTTTTATCCACAACTCATGGTGAGGCTGTTTTTGTTGTCACTGTAGCCCCTGTTACATTCTGTAGCAAATCCTCTCAAATGATATTCCTTTTTCTCTTTTCTGATATTAGTACTCAGGAAAAGGTAAGGTTGTTTCTCGATTGTCCTACCGTTTTTTTGTAGACCTAATTAGATTCACTGTCAGGGCTACTCTTTTCAGTCATTGCCCTTTTCTCTCCCAAGGCTTTTATAGTGTATTATTTACCCACAGTAACCAAGGGTGATAGTTATTTTCAATTCCAGGACTCATCACTCCTGCTCCTCCATTTTTGAACCATTACTTTTTATTCTTTCTGTACCCTGAAGCATCTTATGAAATATAAAATATAATGAATCATTCAAACATTTGACATTCTCCTTATGGGTTTTCAGAGAAGTAACAGTGTGCACACGCTTTAGCTTTCATTTCATTAGTTACCTCGGCAGTCCGACAACGTTCTCAGAATAGCAAACACATGAACCTGCACTTGCTGGTTGGCCGGGACAACCTATTTTCATCATTGTCATAATCTTCTTCACCTTCATCATCGTCATTGTCATCAACATCATTATCATCATCTGACTTTCACTTCCACGGCAGATTATACAAAAGCCAGATTAGCTGTACCAACAGCTATTCATTCTGAACCCTGCCTCCTTCACTCCTGGGACTGCCCTCGTTCCGAGTCAGCCTTCAAGGGAGGAGGAGAGAGACAGACAGGACTCAGAAAGGTGGGAGGTGGGCAGTGCTACTTAACTCCCAGGGGCATGTGATACGTTTGTGTTCTCTCTCCTAATTTCCTGTTAGAATTTGTAGAATTTCACCAGAAATGAATGACTTCATAGCAAAATTAGTGTGCATGCACATGATATTCATCAAATTCAAAAGTGATAAATGCAAAAATTAAACTAGAATGTTTCTCAATGGGTATCCTTACAATAACTTCAGGAGCTGGTGCTTGGGGGCATCTATCCCCCTCTGCAGAGTCAGGCCTGGGTCCTCTTCAGACCATGAGAGCCTAGGGTGCCAAAAGGGTCCTCTGCAGAGCTAAGGTAATTCTCAGAGGCAGGCTGTGTACAGGAAAGAAGAAATATCAGGAGCTGAGGAACTCCCACGTTAAGGACCATCTCTGTCACTGAATTGTTACTTCACCTTGAGGACCTTCAACTTTGCGTAAAATGAAGAGTGGCCTTTTCTATTAAAACACTAGGATCTCATCTACAATCCCACAGTTTCCAGGCCCCACCTTTGGCTTGGGCCACAGTGCAATGTTTGCAGAGCTGCTAGACACCTCTGCCCTCATCTCACAGTTTTCCCACACTTTCTCAGAAAAGAAAAGCCTTACTTTATTTGCTGCATTCCTGGACAGTCTGTGGGTAGCAGGGATTTCCCAGTAGCCTCCAACTGTGCTACACCCTTTAATGCGGCACTTCCAGGGGAACTTCAAGGTGGTTTGAGGTTGCCATGAGAGAATCTGCATACGGTGATTGCCCTTTAGGACTGGTCACCCATGTCATCTAAGACAAGACAGCATCTTCACCCTTACTCCTATCTTTGGTACTGTCAAAACGTCCACGGTAGAGCTCACAATTTAACAACTTGAGGGAACTTATTCATCATCATTTTTCCTTGGCCAGAGTTGACTTGTAACACAGAGCCTTTCTCTGGGATTTTTCAGCTAGGCATGTTAAGATTCAGAAACAGTCAACAGCCTTTTTTTTTTTTTTTTTTTTTTTTTTTTAACCAGGCTGCAGCTGAATCAATGAGAGAAAGAGAAGCCAGAGCTGGAAAGAGAGTGGAGCAAGACTGAGAAAGAGAGCAGAGAGCAGGAGTAAAAGGGGAGGGGGAGAGAAAGAGGATTGCTCCCTGCCCTGCCTGAGTTTCGGTGTTCAGCCCTGCATACTGATGACATGCCATCACATAAGCATTCTTTCAAAACATTTTTCTTTTCCCTAACAAGGTACTATTTGGGTTTCTGTCACTTGCAACCAAAAGAATGATAAGCAAAACATAGTTGGAAGGGACTTAATGTCATCTAATCTAAAAAGCCACTCAATGCTTGGATTTTCTCTGCCAACTACTATAGTGAATGCCACTTGTGACAGAGAGCCAGCTACTTCCTAAGGTGACACTTTCAGTCGCTAGCCTTTATTATTAAATTATTATACTGAATTGAATCCTTTCCCATGGCAGTTTCCTCTTAGAAAAAACAAGTGTATCTTCCAAACGTCAGTTGTTTAAACATTCATTACAAGGCAGCTAATATGATATCTTTTACTCAAGGTATTAACTTTTGTTTTTCCCAAGCCCCAATTTCTTCCTCTTTCTCGAATGATGTCATTTTAATCCCTTCATCTTTCTGATAACAGTTTTCTGACTACCCAACAGTGTGGAGCCCAGACCTGGACACCACACTTCAAGTACAGTCCGGGCAGTACAGAAAACAGCAGGATTTTCTCTTCTCTAAGTCGAGACTACACGTCAGCCTAAATTTGCACTGCCTTTTGGACACTCACAATTGAGCTTGTTGTTGGCTAAAACCCGTAAGTGTTTTTTACTCATGTTACAGATGTGTTCCCACCTCCTCAGGCCTATGCTTATGAAGTTGGTTTTTAGATCCAAGTGTAAGATCGTAAGCACTGTTACTACAAAATTTTATCTCAAATTCAGTGAATCAAAAATCGAGGATATCCCTGTATGGGCCAGCCACAAAAAACAAAAAACAAACAAACAAAACAAACAAACAAACATTGAGGATGATGATGAAGAAATTCTGGAGCTGGATGCTGATGATGTTTGTACAACAACGTGAATGTGCTTAATGCCACTGAACTGTACACTTAAAAGTGGTCACCAAGATAAATTTTAAGTTCTGTCTGTTTTACCAAAATTTAAAAAATTAAGGAAATTTGAATGTGGATTTGGATATTACAATTGTAGGGAATTATTGTTAATTTTTTTAGGTGCGATTAACAGTATTAGAGTTATAAGGGAGAACTTATTTTTAATATTTAGGAGATATCAAGTAGTAAGCAGTGAATTTCATGAGGTCTGTAACTTGCTTTCATGTGGTAAAAAAATGGATACTTAGAAAGATACGTAAATAAAACTGATAAAATGTTAACAGTTGTTTAATCTAAGAATGTGATATGTGAGTATTCATTTTGAATTCTTTCAACTTCTTTGTATGTATGGAATTTTTTTTATTAAAAGGTCAGAAAAAATTCAACTGAATATTTTAGTTTGTTTTAACATTCGATTTGTGAGTCTGTCGTTCCTGCCATTTTTCCAGTATTTGTGTCATTACAAATTAAATATGTATTGCTGATACATAGTTATTCAAGTCATAATCGCTGAGGAGGACTTAATTGAGGACTTAACACTGGGTGAGCCATTTGACATCTTGCTCCAAGCCTACATTAATCAATCCATCAAGTGCCTTTATGTATGGTTGTTCAACAAGTTATGTATCCATTTAATTATCCTGTATCCACATCATATTTCATCACCATTTCAACAGGAATATTATGACACACACCGATAGCTTCTTTTTTAAAGTTCATATTAATTATATCTCTGTAAGTGACACATCATGATGGAGTGACAAACACAAGTTTTAGAGGCCAACCGCCTTGGTTTAAATCCTGGCCGGGCTGCTCAGCAGCTATGTGACCTTGGATAAGCTCAAAAGTCTGCCTGAACTTGAATTTCTTTCTTCATCTCTAAATTGGAACAAGATAAAAATCAGTTCTGATGATTAATTTGACTTTTTCATCTAATACCGTGTCCCAGGCATGGTGCCAAGTGCTGAACATGAAGCATGTACCCTGGCACCCAGAAGGCACTCAGTAAGAGCATAGTCACCTCTTCTCAGCCCTCCTGAGAAGATACTCATCTGAAGAAGCATGTACTTAACTAGCTCTTCTGTAGCAAAGAACACGACCTTGAGATTATGAGAAATAAGACCCGTTATCTTTGATGAGGAAAAGAAGAGAGAGCAGGGAGATGAGACCACAGTCAGGAGATGTCCCCAGGGGAAGGAAGGAATCCTGGCCCTAGGTTGTGACCTGAGAGTCTGGAAATCTGGGTTGCCCAGAATTTTCAACAGGAGGGAGAAGAGGTGGGAAGTCCTCCAAAGAAGCTTGCACTCACTTCACAACCAGCTCTCGATCCAGCAGAGGATTACAGCTCTAATTACGGAATATCAGATCTTAGGACCTTTTCCTGTACTTCTGAAATTATATGATGTCACTTGCTATTTAAAAGTATTCCACTGAAGTCTTTAAGATAGGCCAGCTTCTGGAAGCCCTTTAGGCTTTGTTCCTCCAGGCTCTCAGTCGAATAAGAGCACTTGGAGTGGGGAGAATGGGGCAGTCCAATCTCGTGCTGCTTGTGATGGGGTAGGCAATTCTAACACTAGATAGTATTTGGAATCCCACTTACCCACAAATACAACCCACATTCTCCAATATTTGTTTTATAAATAATAAGATTGACACTTTAGTCATGTCCTCAAAAATATCAGTTTTATCAGTAATAAAAAATTGATACTCTGGTCACTGATAACAAAAGAAATCTGCTCTGACCAAGGCAGCTAAATCGTAGTGCCTTGGGAGATCTGAGATAAGTCAGTAGTCATGCCTGTATGTCCTGGAAAACATTATATTAAGACTGTTTCTGTTTGGAAGCAGATGTGAGGGCACCAGAAAGTCTTAAAATAGCCTATAATGATTCCTGTAATCCTAACCCTAGAGGTAACCTGTAACAATCTCAAATCTATACATCGTGTACAACCCATAGAAAAACTGAAATAATAGTAAGGCAGGACTGTTCTCTCTCTCCCTGCTTTGATTCTTCCCTCTTGTGATTATAAAATGCTAAACTCTGCTGGCCTTCTTCACAGCACTTTTCTCAGGGTGACCTGACCTATGCATTTTCCTGGTTGTAATTATCATATTGGCTCAACAAATCTTATGCTTTATATGGTCAGCCTCAGTTTCTTTTAGGTACTGGAATCCTACTTGTCCACAGATATAATCCACATTCTCTAATATTTGTTTTATAAATAATAAAGTTAATATTTAAGTCACATTTCTGAAAATATCAGTTTTATCAGTAATAAAGTTGATACTTCGGTCACATTCTCCAATATCACTTTTATCAGTAATAAAGGAGATATTTGGGTCTTTAAAAAAAAAAAAAGTTGCTCTTCATTAAAAGGTTTTCTACTACAGTAGGAATAAAATCCCAATTTCATGTCATGCCATGGCCTATATGATTGAACTGTCTTTCTCTCCAACTTTCTCTGCCTCTGCTCTTTCCTCTCCCATCACATTCTAGCCTATCTCTCCCTCTTTCTATCCTAGAGACATCACCAACCTTATTGCTGCTTTAAGCCTTTGCATTAGTTCCCCCCTCAGCCGTCCTCCCACTCCAGTCTTGTCTTTCAGATTCCATTTCCAATGTTACCACCCCAGGCGGGTCTTTCATGACCACCCAAACCTCACCTTTTGTCCCATTACCCCATTTTATTTTCTGTATCCCACATATCATGACCTAAAAGTATCTTGTTTTGTGGTTAATAACTTATTTCTTCTTCTTTCCTATTCACATCCATCAGCAAGGGAATGTCAACTGCATGAGAGCGGAAACGTTATTTCTTAGTCACCTCCATATTCCCAACACCTAGAACGGTACTTGTGCAGAGTAATTCATAAATATTTGTAGAATAAACTTAAGAATAAATGAATTCACCCGGTCCAGGGTTTGATCACTGTACCAACCAGCTGCCAAAAGAAAAAAAGAAAAAGAAAAATGAACAACAAAAAGAATAAATGAATTAAAAAATACTATTAAATGTTCATCTAGTTTACTCATAGTTTAAAGTATTAGGAATTCCAGGTACAACCTTGAAGAACTGTCACTACATATGCTTCAGAAACAACTTATTGACATTTCAAGTAATAACAGCTAGTGCTCTATGATTTACCTGTAGAATTTGCCCAGTGTCTCTGAAGAGCTGGAGCTGCCCTTCCACATACTTAGACTGTGCCCTAAACACACTCTAATTGAGATCACCTTGGAAAATATGGCCATGTTTTTATGCCAGTTCTTCACACTCCACGTTTTATATAAGATAACATAGACAATGATATATAAAAGACTTTCCAGAAGCACAAGATGATTCTCAGATATTTCTAAAGATAATTATCTTTTTCTAATTTCCCAGATAGTTGATGCATTTCCCAAATTGTCTGATCCACTCTTCTTTAGGATTTAGTAAATGTCTCTGTCCTGCTAAAAGCTCCGTTGGCCTTTTACATGGACTGCTTTAAAGCTATGCTCTCCAGATTCTCTGTCCAATATCAAAGTCCAAACTAGACTTGCCCCACTGGGAGTTCTTGTTCACTCCACAGACCTAGTGCTCAATCTAGGTCACACCATCAAAGGTCCCCATCCCTTCTGTCTGCTGGGCTCTGGTTATATTTCCAGTCTGTCTGTGCTTCCCACGCTTGACCTCCACCTGAGCTTGGGTCTCCTCCATTCCTTTATCCTTCCCTTTGCCCAAATTCCTATAGCCCAGTCTGAGGTCGGGTCCCCTCAGTTTCATTGTCAATGCCAGGGTATGTTTTCTGATTAGAGTTATACTACTTCCATGGGTTTAGATAGGGTAAGTAAATGGCTATAATGCCAGTCAGCACTTCCAAGAACTGGTACCTTCCTACCATTTGCAGGGTCCCACGTTTGTCTTCCCTTTAGTTTCTATGAAGTAAAGCCCTCTCACAATCCACCAGGGCAGTGTTTGACTTCAGAAGTGCCTGTTCTCCACTTGTGTCCATCATCTTAACAATGGAGCCTACTATTCCATCCTGAAGTTATCTATTAGACTTTGGATTAGGATTAATCTATTTAATCACTGCTCCTTTATCCTTCCTTTCCATTAGGTTCCTTTATTCCTCTGTGAAGCTTCACCTGCTTCTATGAGCACATGTGCAAATAGCCTTCTTTCCTATTTTCATCCCACTCCAACCCACAGCCAAGCCTTCTCCAAAACTGCACTCTAAACTCAGAACATCCTCCCTGTCTAAACTCATTTACTTTTCTCCCTCCCTTCATTTAAACAGATCATAAAAAGCCTATTTTTCATAAAGCCTTTCTAGAACAATTAATATTACATATTTACAATTTATTTTCCAATGGCTTCCAAAATGAATTTATGGCAAATATCATCAGCTGGGGAAAAGTTATTCTTATATACAACACAAATTGTGTCACTCTACCTAGTGTACTTATCTCTCTCACCTAAGTAACCATAAAACTTCAGTTATATTCTTAATATAAATTTATTTATTGCCAGTGTCACCATAATCCCAGACTAAAATTTTAGAAGACACTATGGAAATCACAAATACCACCTATTATGAATATTTACAGTGTGTTAAGCACTTATACTAGGTACTTTATAAAATCTCCAGTCTTCACAATAATTCTTTAAATTTGGGGAAAATAATTAAACTACTTAATCATATTTCTCTCAATCTGAAGAAAATGAGAAATAATACTACATTCATACTTAAAATATAAATAGTAGTCTCTGGATTAGACTTCCAGAGGCATGAACTATATTGTTTTGCTCCTCATTATCTTTAGCATCCAGCACAGTTGTGGGCGCGTAATGAACACGCATTATATATTTAGTGAATAAAGAATATATGAGTGAAGAAACTTGCCTGAGATCACATAAAACAAAGATACTTAAATTCAAATACAATCCAGTCCTCTCAGACATCAAAGCCAATGGTTTTTTTTTCTTTTTTTCTTTTTTTTTCCCCCACAGGCAAATAAAGTCTTAGTTCTTTCCATTACCACATTCATTACTACCATCACCCAATGTTACTTTGTTCTTACTAAGTATATTTAATTTTATAGATTATGAGTTGAGTTTAGCAGCGACTCCAGCCTGCCAGATAGGTGAGCTCCCAAAATATGGCAGTAGTGCATCAGTCACATGACCCACACTGTAAGTGTAACTGCTGGCTAATTTGATTAATATAGAGATTAGTAAATTTTATCTCTTTTTACTCCAAAAAAAATTATAAAAATAATTGAACTTAATAATTATTATAGTAGAAAATATTTTAGACACACTTTTAAAACAAAAATAATATAAGGTTCAAGAGCTTCATTCTACCTCTTTTAGACAAGGAAGACATACAAATGGCCAAAAGGTACATGAAAAAAATGCTCAACATCACTAATCATCAGGAAAATGCAAATTAAAACCACATTGAGATACCACCTCACCCCAGTTAGACTGGCTATAATCAAAAAGACAGAGAATAACAAATGCTGGTGATGATGCGGAGAGAAAGGAACGCTCCTGCACTGTTGGTGGGACTGTAAATTAGTACAACCACTATGGAAAACAGTATGGAGGTTTCTCAAACGACTACAGACAGAACTACCATATGATCTAGCAATCCCACTTCTGGGTATATACCCAAAGGAATGGAAATCATCATGCCGAAGGGATACCTGCACTTCTATGTTCATCACAGCTCTGTTCACAATAGCCAAGACACGGAACCGACCTAAATGTCCAATGATGGATAATTGAATAAGGAAAATGTAGTACATATACACCATGGAATACTACTCTGCCATAGAAATGAATGAAATTCTCCCATTTGCAGCAACATGGATGAGCTTGGAGAAACTGACATTGAATAAAATAAGCAAAGCACAGAGGGATAAATACCACATGTGCTCACTCATAAGTGGGAGCTAAGAGAGAAAGAAGGAAGGAAAGAAAGACCAGAGTGGTGCGTTGGACTTGCAGAGGGAGAGAACATACCTATGGATACAAAGTGAAATGGGGAAACGGGGATGGGGAGGGAAGTCAGGGGTAATTGGGGAGATAATTGGGTGAGGGACATGGGGTATAATCACAATTTGTGGTAATGGACATGCTGCCAGTATGGATCTGGCTATCACATCTTAGGCAGAAGTGGTGACAATTTGCTGTGTACCCCATGAATATTCATAACCAATAAAAACAAAACAAAACATTTAATAAATAAATAAATAAAGAATAAATGTTTTCATTACATTTTTTTAAAAAAATCACCTCTCAAAAAAGATAGAGAAATAGAGAGTAGAATGTTGGTTACCATAGGCCAGGACAGTAGGGGAGAAAGAGGCCAGGGAAAGGTTGGTAGATTGGTACAAAGTTACAAAGTTACAGTTAGATAGAAACTATAAGTTCTGGTGCCTTAGGGTGACAATAGCTAATAATATTGCATTGTATATTTCAAGATAGCCAGAAAAGAGAATCTTAGATGTTATAACGACAAAGAAATGATAAATATTCAGGGGATAGATATGCTAACTATTCTAATTAGATCATTATATAATATATGCAAGTATTAAAACAATAAACGGTACCCCATAAGCACGTACAATGAAAAACATAAATTAAAAAAATATTACCTCTCAGCAGTTTGTTCTCCAATGTGAACCTTGTTCCAGCTAAGTTTCCCTGAGCAGCCTGTGAGAAAACTTAGCCTCTTCTATTTCTCAGGCTATTCACTTTTCCTACACTTTGCGTAGTAATGAAAAAAAACACCCTCAGTTTACCTTTTCAACTTCCTTTCTCTCCAAGTCTCTTTTTTTTTTTTTTTTTCCCTCATGGCAAAATCCAAAAGTCAAAGAAATAGCTGCGTAATAGCATAATGTTTCTGAGAAACTGTTTTTACCCAATTAGAAGAAAGCACTTACACTTTATTCATGTTAGTTTTCTCCATCCCACCTGTCAAGATTTTATTTCCTCAATCCACAATGAGCTCAGTTCATTAAAAGCACACATAAGTGAGCCACGCTGAGTGGGAGCCAAGACAGAGTTCCATATTGGAAGGGACATCAGAGGTTCAAATCCAGGTAGTAAGCTTATTTATTGAGCAAAGCTTGAGAGCCATCACAGAAATGCACCAGAAAAAAATCGCATCTACAAAGGCCCATAGGAAAGAAAGATCACATCACTTTTAAGAGCCAGAAGTAGTTCAACATATCTGGATGAACATGAGATATCTGTTAGCACCTACTTGTCTGAAGTCTCTTGTTAATGAAATTTCTCTGCCTATGGTCTCTTGCTGCCTAGTCAGTAATGTTATGAATTATGAAACTTGTACTCCCATTGACCAGAGCTGGTTAAACCAGGGGTACTTCAATCTACCTGCTAGCTCATGATATAGGACCCATGATCTGGCCTTGAAAGATTAATGAAATCAATAACTTTCCTTTCTCAGAAATTTGAACTAAGAAACACTAAGAAATGAGCTAGATATGAGTGAGAATCAAAACTGAGATGTTCGGGAAAAAAATAAATGGAGATGTTGGACGCACAATGAGGGGACATACACAAGCTACAATTACAAGAAAACAGAAGTTATTAGTAAGAACAAAAGGTCAATTAAGAGAGAAAAATGGAACAGATATGCAGAGAGCAGCAAAGTATGCTCCTCAAATAACTTTTTAAAAGTACAATTTTATTTTTAAAAAAGCTATCTCACAAATTTACCCTCATAAGTCTCAACAACAAGGCTATGTAGCTAACCCGGCCATGTCTCACTTCACCACGTTCGCTTTTGCTGACACCATTATAGCAATACCCTAAAAGTGCCTTCATATATCTCTTCTCCCTTAATTGTTCAAATGACCCCATTTTACAGATTATAAAATTGAGGTACTGAGAGAATAACTGACTGGCCCAAGTGAATATGGTAAATTTTTGGTGACTCTTCAATTAAAACTTGCATCTATTACTCCTTTATTATTATTATTAGCAATTATTCACTTCGATGGGCTGTAAATGAATCACAAGATTATACATTAAAAGAAGTCAGATCCTACATTTTCACTGGGCAGAAATTTTTCACAGCCATTTCCTGCTTCTCGTTCAGATTGTCAGTTACACAGTATGTTATTTATATATCTAAAAGTAAAAAACAACATTTTTAATATTTTGTTTAATGACTTTCTAGCATGAGCTGTTATTCTGATGCTGCCATTCCATCGAGCTTAGTGTAAATGACATTATTAAATTGCACTGGCAGTATAAAATTACATTCTTTAAATTATGTGCTTCAGAATATTTTAATAAAGTCTTTGCAATAGAAACCTTCCACTAATATTCTCTCTCATAAATCAGAAAAATTTGCTCTAGGCCTTTAAATGAAGGCCAATTGAAAAATTAATCATAATTGCTATAGCTGCGTCAAAGTTGTTTTGGAGTATTTTTCAGTATTTAATTGATTGTCCTTTACCCTGAGCATCAAGTCCCAAAATTGTGGTGAAAGAAAGAGGAGGAGACATCTAAGCAAGCACATATCCTGGTAAATTTCAAAATGGCAAAACGTTAGCTAAAATAATTTGTCAAATTTTGTTAATTGCTGTATTACGTCTCCATATGTTGCCATGGAAATACATACATAGTTTACACACACACACACTCACACACACAGATCTCACAGTGCTTTTTGTCCTTATACATGCATCCACATTCTCATTATATTGAATACAAATGAAATATTTCTCAGTAGTCTCATTGCTGTTGCTATCAGAAGTCTGCAAAAAGTAAAATAAAATGTGCAACTTGTAAACTACAGTGAATCTTTTAAAATATAGTATATTCCACAAAACCCAATTTTTCCTGTAACGTGAGATTCTGAAAACTGTTTTATTCAGGTAACATAATCAGAGATGGGTCTTGGTGAGTAGGCAGGATTTAGGTTACAGCATGTGTTTGCCAGGTGCATCCTTGCTGACCTTGAAGATAACAAGTATGTGTAAAAGACATTCAGGCCAGCGTTATGAGTTCTTTGTGATCATTCAGGAGATGCGTTTGCATGACATGGTGGCTACAGGACCCAAAACCCACCTCTTAGATACTATTGCATTATAGCTTTGGCTAGCACTCTGGAGACAAGAAGCAACCGACAACAAAATGCATTTTTAAATTTCCAAAACTACATTAGCATTAAGAATCCCGAGGGAAGAAAGTTCTGATAGAAGAACCACAGTTGTCCCTTTCAGTCGTGGCTCTGGACTTTAAAGGAAGCCACTGGTAAACTGGCCTCCCCCGTGAGAGCTGTCAGTTCTCAGGACCCTGGGTAAAAGAGCAATTCGAGTTATTCCCCTTCAAGGAAAAGCCGGCTGCCTCAGTCCAGCTAACTGAGCCAAAGATTGTCTTCCTGATAGGGCTTGAGAACATCAGTAACATTTTAACCCATGATTGCAGATAGACATTCACATACCACTTGGGAGTCTTAATAATTCTTTGTTGGAGACTTAATTTCATTTTCCTTAACACTAAAGCCTCCTGGTGAGAGTCAAGAAAGGGAGGGCAGAGGAAGGCATAATGGCTTGTGCTAAAGAACTGGAGCAAGTTTGTAAATTAAAGACACTATTAACCAGTCTTCTCCACCCCAACCTCTCTCACTCTCTCAATCTCTCTTCATGTCTCATTATTCTTCTTAGAATCTAAGGCACCTTGAGATACTAACATTTTAAAGAATTTGCTACATATTAAGTACATATGTCACCAAATCATCTCCCAGAACAATTATGCCAAATGACACTCCCACCAGAAGGATCGGAGATAGCCCAGCAATCTCATCAGCTTTGTAACCAAGCTTTCTTCATCTTTGCCAATCTCATAAAGGAATATATTCCTCTCTTGTTTTATTAGAGTCCATTTTGCTATCGATTTAAATTACCCTATTTTAAATCTAAACTGTTAGAGTATTTATATTAACACTCATATGTTTCACAACAGTAAATCAGCTTTGCATTCGTAGGATAAAATCTGCAAAATGATGGTGAATGATTCTGTGAATACCCTACCAGTGTCAGTTTGATCTCCTTTATTTAGAATTTCAACATCTATGTTAATTAGGAAGACTGTCTCTGACGGTCTCTCCAGGAGCTGAGAACACTAGAACATACCAGTGTCTGGAATGTTTGAAGGCCAGACGTTGTAAATAGTTAATAGGTGCACAGCGTAGTGAAGAAAATATAACGGTGGGAGTGGGGTCTTATGGTCAAATAAATTATAGAGATTTATAATGTGCGTTAGCATATTATAGGTCCTAAACTATCCTGTACTAATAAACTGTTAAGATTTGTTTTACTCCTCACTTATCAAATATATTTGGCTAAGTATGCAGAATGCTATCTGTATAGAATAACTATTAACCTCTTACAGCACATTCAAGTTGTTCCATTTAACAATCTGAAAAGAAAAGGAAAGGGATATAGTTTTCCTTTTGTTCTATGTTTAGCAGTTCTTTGATAGCTTCACAAAACTGATCCATCATTTTCTGTTCTCTAAAATGGCTTAAATGTAAAACATATAATTTGTTCCTTGAAATCAACTCTTCCCAGCAACTTTTGGTTCTAATGATTTTGTTTTTCAATTTCTTTTATGGTTAGACATATTTTGATTTTGTATTCTTCATAGATACTTTTGGAAATTTTTTTTCAAAAAAGTATCTACATCATTAAGACTTTCAAATTAATAGGAATATTTCATATGAGTACTTAATATTTAAAAACCTTTGTCATTTCTTGCTATATTCACTTATATTTACTATATTTTATTTGCACTTTCTCCCCTTTTTCTTCATTAGATTTTCCAAAGTGTTATTTTATACTTTCTTTTCTATGCTTTTATTATTATTATTTAACTATCACTACTTTACTTAAACTTATCTATTGTTATTCTTTTCTTTTTTAAATGCTGCAAAGTTTATTTATATTCCATCTTTGCTGATTAATGAATAAAAGTTAAGGCTCTGGATTTGCTTTTGAGTAACACTTTAGCAGTCTTTTATAAATTTTGGCATATAATATTCTCTTATTTGTTATTTTCCAAATCATTTATTAATGATTGGTATTGGATTATTTTATGATTTAAGAATTATTTAGAAGAATATCCTATAAATTTTATTTTATTTATTCAGTTTGTGTTGTTCATTTATTCAAAGAATTCAACCTTGACAATTTCTACACTGAGATCTAGCATACCAATGTTTCTAAATGTTCAATAAATACTAAAAAAGAAGTTGTACTTTCTGTACAGGACATAAAGTTTCACATAGCTCAAATAATAACTTCTCTTTAAAAGACTGAAAATTTTATGTCTATATAACTGACCTCTTCATCTGCTAAAAAAATAAAGAGATATAATAAGATCTTCAAATACAATCACAATGACTTTAATTTACCATTAATATTTTAATATTAAATTTAAAATTTTAAATTTTAAATTCTAAATTTTAATTTTAAATAATTTATTTAATTTAAAATATATTCAGAAGTTGTGTTATTTGGTATAAAATACTTACAGCCTATATTAGTCCATTTACGTTGCTTATAACAAAACACTTGAAACTGGGTAATTTATAAAGAAAATGAAATTTATTCCTTACAGTTTCTGAGGCTGGGAAGTCCAAAGTCCATCTGGTGATGGTGACAGTGACCCAAGGGTCTCACATTGCAAGATGGTGGAAGCAGAGAGAGAGGAAGAGAGAGAAAAAGACAGACTCTCCTCTCCTTTTAAAGCCCTCAGAACCATGCCCCTGACCACCATTTTTAATCCATTCAAGTTATAATCCAATCACCTTTTCAAGGCTCCACCTTTCAATTACCGTAATAAGATTTACCACTCCTAACAGTCACAGTGGGGGCTATGTTTCTAACACACAAAACTTGGGGAACACAATTCAAGCTTCAATGAGTTTAGGGGGGACAATTCAACCCAATACATAGCCTTTACAATTTCACTGGGTAATGAAAAGTTTATCAGTATGAAAGTACCCTTTTTGTCATCTTTAATGTATTGCTTTGAATTTTACTTCATTTGAAACTTAATGTTGCTACTCAAAATTTGTGTTTGATTGTCTGTACATTTTAGATCTATGATTCTCGAATGTAATCTAGGAATTCCTAAGGGTATCTGAGATCCTTTTAGAAATCTCATGAGTCAATATTTTCAAGATAATTCTAAAATATGATTTTCCTTCTTCACTCTCATTCTCTCAGGTGTGTGCAGTGGAACTTTGCGGTCTACATGACAAGTGATGACATCATCACTCTGATGGCTACAAGAATGTGTACTTGTGTATTTCTCGTGTTTTAAAACTTTCTCAGTTTTTGCAAAACTTCTATGAGAAAACATCAGAGAAAGCCCTTGTGCCCTTGGGTTAGGCAAAGATTTCTTAGCTAGGATACAAAAGCATAAACCGTAGAATAAAAAATTGATAAATGGGACTTCATCAAAATTTAAAACTTCTCTGGAAGACACTGAAGAAAGAAAAAGAGAAAGGAAGAAAGGAAAAATACAAGCCACTGAGTAGAAGAAAATAATTGCAAAACCCATATCTAATAAAGGACTGGTATGCAGAAGACGTAAAGAACCATCAAGATTCAATAATACAAGAACAAACAACTCAATGGGCAAAAGATTTGAACAGATACACTACTTCACCAAAGAAGAGATACACATTGCAAATAAGCACATAAAAATCTGCTTAACATTATTAATTAGGGAACTGCAAATGAAAAGCACAAGGAGATAACACTATACATCTGCTAGAATAGCTAAAATAATTTTTTTAAAAACTGACAATGTCAAGTGCTGGTGAGAATGCTGAGTAAGTGGAACTCTCATAATATTGTTAGTGGAAATGCAAAATTGTTTAATCACTTTAGAATTGTTTCTTATAAATTTCTTATGAAGTTAAGCATATATTAACCATATGACACAGCAATCCCACTCCTGAGTCTTAAACCACAGAAATGAAGACATATATGCACATAAAACCCCATACACAAATATTCTTAGCAGCTCTGTTTGTAACAACCAAAAAACTGGGAAACCTATGCAATGGAATACTACTCAGCAATAAAAAGGATCAAACTTCTGATACTTGTAAAAACATAGATGAATCTCAAAAGCCTTATGCTAGGTGGAGGAAGCCAGGCTCCAAAGGCTCTATAATATATGATTCCACTTATATGATATTTGGAAAAGACAAAACTATATGGCAACAAAACAGGACTGGGAGTGGAGAGAGGTGAATGACCTCAAAGGGACATGGAAATATTCTCTGTCTCAATTGTGGTGGTGGTTATACAACTGTACAGATTTGTCAAAATTCATAGAATTGCATACCAATAAATATAAATATAAATTCATATAAATTTTTCAATATATAAAGCAATCAACCTGACCAAAAGAAAAGCTCAGTTTTAATTTGTAATACAATCTATATCTATAGATATAGTCCACATAAGCAAAATCTCTTTGGGGTCCTCAGTAATTTTTAAGAGGATAAAGGGATACTGAGACTAAAAAGTATAAGAACCATTATCATAGGTCATATGAATATATATATATTTTTTTCATTTTATTATTGTATCTCATTAAAGTGGCATACTGTTAAGTTTTATAATACAATCTGAGTGTAGATAAGTAGATTAGAGCATGTAATTTACTGTTAAAAATATTTTTTGGCTTACTTCACTCATCTTATTTTACCCTTTTAAAATCTCTACCTTTTTCTATTTGCAATTTTAATTTTCTCTTGTCATTTGGTATTTATTTATATTAACCTTTAAGTTTTCTAAACACACACATATAACTTTTCCTAAAATCAGGGTGAAAAATGAAATAATATCTTTTATCTTTCCAACACACCTTTTGGGAAACCAGAAATTAATCAATTTATCCATCCTATGCTACTTTAATGTTGCTTTGCCTCCCATGGATTTTTCACCCCTTTTCCCCTGGGTGATGGAGCTGCCAAAGATTACTCAAAGCTCATCTCTTCTAAGCAGTGAGATGCCCCAGAAAGGGGTTAATATCCCAGAACCCTCAAGCATGAGGCATTCCTTCCATTTGGGAAATTAACCACGAATTGGGGTTCTCTTCCTGCCTTGATTCTCCAGACTCACAAGTTACTGGAAGAGACATAGGTGGTGTTTTGCTAAGTACAGTTTAACAAGTTTAACAATAGGAGCTGGTAACATTCAGTAAAAACAAGTCAGATGACATTCTATTAGGCAATTAAGTGATCTACCAACCAAAGCTTGATCTAGCAAATATTCTTTCCCCGCTCCAGCAGCTTCCCAGTAACTTTACATATCAATCAGTAACTAGTCAGTCTTTGAGCAAGCAGCCTTGCTGTGTTACAATTCTTTATCTTACAACAGAGACTCAATAGCCTGGGGAAAATTTCCTGTTCTTTGCAAGGTCAATATTTGAAACTGCAAGGCTTTGGAAAACCAGGCCCTGTGAAGTACATTTGCTTTATGAATCCTCTACATTTTAATATGTAGCTTGAGACACAGACTATTATCATAATTCTAGCCATTCTGCATTCCATATTCTTATTAAGGCTCATGCATTCTGTTTTAAAATATATTAAGATAATCATTTACATTAAAATATTAAGCATGATATTTCTTTCTCATTTATTCCTTTTATTCCCTCATTTACCAAATGCTTTACGGTTGGTCTTATACATTTGCTTTGTTTGCATTGCTATGCCAAGTACCTCCCAAACTGGCCCTCCATGTTTCTTTTCCATTCTCTCTCTGCCTAAGGAGGCTGGCCTGGATGACTTACACCATTGGTACCATGTGCCCTGTGTCTCTCTGTTGGATTTTGCCTATGGGGCCAATAGCTTAGATGAGAAGGGAGAATAATTTTTACCAAAAAACTAGTAAATTTTTTCCCTCTGTGAGGTTGTCTCAAGCTGGTATATTCCTTGACAGAAAGTCACTGATCATCTCAAGGTGGCCTTTTCTACATAACATTCTTACATTTTGGATGGGATAACTTCTCCATCTTCTTTTCCTCTTGGCCTTTAGGTACTGCTGCTGCTAGCCCTGAGTTCTTGCCTAATACCTTGTGGTTCTCTTACGTTCCACCCACCACTTTGCAATTAATCTCTCTGTAAATAAACCCTCCTCAGATTATCCTAATTGACTCTCTATTTTGTGTAGGGACACTGACTGTCACTGATTATTCAAAAGATTGTCCAGGAGATGGCTTGGCATAGGGTCTCTTTTCACAGTTTTGTCTAGAACATTGTGAGCTTTTTCAATCCACATGCTCAGGTCTTTTTTTTTCAATCCAGATGCTATTTTCCAATTTGCCTCTTTTTATTGCATCTGTTCCAATTGTTTGGCATTTTCTTTAGATTCATATGTAATTTTTATGTTCACTAACTGCTCTCTTCTCTCTCTTTACTGTCATGTTTTTGTCCTATGCCTCTGCATGCTGGGAGCACTTATCATATTTACCCTTGTTTTTTCATAATGTTAATTCTTCCCTTTATTGACATATTTTCATTGTCATTACATTATTAGTTATTGGTTGTTTTGTTTTAATTAATCCCACCCCCAATGTTTATTTCCATAGCACTACTTTCCTTGGTGGCTTTTGCTCTTGTTTCATAAGAATTTTATTTTTTTACAAGTTATTGAGACTGGGTGTCTGTATTAAATTTTATTCTGTTCCCTGCAGTAATTTGCTTTCTGGGGTCTATTCTTCTAATAAGTCTTCAAGATGGTATTCTACTCCCATGTTGTATAATTTTTTTTAATGTTTTTTTCTTAATGAGTCATCTGCTATCCAAAGCTCCCCAGCTCCATTTGCTACCTATTTTTGGATGAGTAGATTCCCAGTCTCATATATCTATATTAAGAGCAAGATTATGTATACAACTTCTGGTTCCTTTCTGCATCTTCCAAGCCATTATGCAGTATGGATATGCAGATCTTTCATTCCCTAATTTTGCATCTCTTAGAGTAATTGGGATATATGAAAAATCTAATTTGCAATCTGTCTTTCTGTCAAGGCTTTTCCTGATCTTCCACCACTTACAGTTTTTTGCCTCTGTGATGTAATTCCTATTCTCTTTTTACACCTGCCTATTTTGTGCCTTATTTTCACTTTGCATTTTAGTTCTAAACTGTGTACAGAAAGAGAGTTGCTGATGGTGAAAGGAGATGGGGAATGGTGCCTTAGCAAAATGCTAAAAAATAATCTGTATAGATGACAGACAAGCAGTTCTCCATTTCAATGTTTGGAATAGACCCAGGGACTCTGAGCCAATGGCTCAACCCCTGAATGAGCTTGGTAAAAATAAACAAACCATGTATACACCACTGCCCAGACTGGAAATTCTAATGGCCTCATAATTCATGGAGATTCTTTACAAATTATGGCAATACATTGACCTTTATTCTCCTTTTTAGTATTGTTGTGTGTTATTCCATAATTCTTTATCTAGACTAGGAGAAAATGCATCAAGGACTAAAAGAACCATGCAAAGTACTTAAAACCAAATTTATATATTCTTAAAATGTAAAATGAACTTCTGAAAAAGTGAGGCTTAGATTGGAAATTCAGAGAATCCTTTCCCTAAGGTTGCTTTTGATGGCATTAAGATTTACAAAGACCACATTTAAGTCTATTTCTTTCTTTTTAGGTATCTTGACCATTATCAACTATTACATTTATATCTCAGGATCAGGAAAGAATCCATACTTTGTGGGGTTTGAGGCTTATACACTAGGAAGACTCTTCCTAAAAGAGAATACAAAAACATGAACATGAAATTAGTTACAAAATGATTACTGATTTAAAAAAAGAAGAGATAATATAACAATTAAAAGTTTTTAAAGTTTGACAAGTAAGATAAACATCATGAAATCCAGAAAAATGACAATATTTTTATTAATTGACACAATTCTGTAATTATTTCTTTACTACACATTTTTGGCTGCATACTTTTTAATCACTACTTTGTAGGACAACAATATTTTAATATAATTTTTTATTGAGAGAAGCAGAAAATAATTCAGCATTACCTCTAGCGTGATTGATCAAAACTTGTTTGTTTGCTCTAATTAATGATGACTTAGAAAGTTTCCTTCAGCTTCATAAGTTATTATTGGTATTGTCATGTACATTTTTTGTATTGTTATCAAATTTGGAAACATCCTATTTTTATTTCCTCCTTTTTGTTGTGGTAAAAACAAAACATAATATAAAATGTACCATACTAATCATTTTTAAGTGTATTCACATTGTTGTGAAAGAGATTTCCAGAACTTTTTCATCTTGCAAATCTGAAGTTCTATGCCCATTAAACAACTCCCCCTTTCCACCTCTCCCCAGTCCTGGTAATTCCCATTCTACTTTCTGCTTCTATGAATTTGACTACTAGAAATCTCATCTAAGTGGAATCATATAGTATTTGTTTTTTTGTGGCAGGCTTATTTCACTTAACATAATGTTCTCAAGGTTTGTCCTTGTTGAAGCATGTGTCAGAATTTCCTTCCTTTTTAAGGCTGAATAATATTCCATTGTATGTATTAACACATTTTGTTTCTCTATTCATCCATCAAAAAACACTGGAGTTGCTTCTGCCTCTTGGCTATTGTGAATAATACTGCTATGAACAAGTTATTTTTTATATGAATTATAAGATATAGAATTTTTTCCTCAGCTCAGTCTTCTGACTCCATGCATTTCAAACTTTGCTTCTCTTCCACTACTGACTTCGAGTGCTCACCACCAGAGCAATATTCATATCCTGATACACCTGTACCTCTGCATTATGGTGTTTGGTGGGTCAGCACAGAGGACAGCCACTGTTCTTCTGAAAGCCATCCCTGCACTATGACAGCTAGCAATACCACAAATATTCATGGAAGCGACAGTGAATTATGTATATATGTTCCACTAAACCCAAACTAAATGTATCCACAATTCAGCTTCCCTGTAGTGGCCTGATCCTAGGTCCAGAACTTTGTAGGTTTAGCAGACTGCTTATATCTATAAGCTATAAATCCTGTCAGAATGAGACTGCATAACAGTTCAGGCTTTTCTAAGAGCAACTTCTTTATTTTTCTTCCTCTCTTCTAAAGTTCCATGTATATACTGTTTTTCCTTTATAACTCCATGTTTTCTCTGAGCATCTGTTTCTTGTTTATGTATTTGCTCAAAATAGGGTCTATGAGTAGTGAAAATGGATCAACTGAATTCTGTGACAGGCTTTTCCAATGAGCTTCATAAAATGCTAGTGCCCTGTCTTATATTTAATGTAAATAGCATGCGATATTGTAGCTTTCTTTCTCATACCCAGCTTTTCTATGTTGTTTCTACTCAGTGGCTCCATTGTTCTTGTTAGGTGAGTATGTGGCAAATTTTGACAATGGAAGGACATTTGAAACACCCTTTGAAAGGAAAAATCAACTCTTTTTTGACACCCATTATATAACTCCATGACCCAGTTCCTGCTAATGCCACTGAGCATTATGCTAGAGGCAGCAGTCGACCTGCATTTCTGCTAAATTACTTCGTGCTATATAACGTGAGGACTATATATGCACAGCAAAAATGTGTGCACAATATATAATATATTTTATGAGGTTCAGGATGAATGTGACAATAATGTAGGGAGCAGCAGACTGACACACAATGATGCAAGCACATGAGAACCACTCCATATCGTGGGGTTACTGAAGACAACATGGCAGTGTCTCCCACTTACTCAACGTGTACCTCAAAGTAGGAAAATCCTTCCACTGGGTTGACAATGGTCATGGAAGGTCAATCTTAAATAAAGAGGTAATGGTACCATGATCTTTAAGGAAAGTCTAATCTACATTGAACAGTCTGGATTCAGGCTTTCTCAGATCACAATCCTCCCATGTTTATTACCACTTGTCATTTCTGACATAGAATTTAACCACAGGGTTTGATCTTTTGTTGATACCATTAGATTTCAGTATTTTCTGTTCTCTAGGATAGTAATGTTATGGGGGAAAGCATAGAGTTTATAGTCGAGCAGATTTAGGTTCAGATTCCAACTCTTACACTTACTAGCTGTGACCTCAGGCAAATTACTTTACCTAAACTTCAAACGTTACATCTGTAAATAGTAATACCTCTTTCTTAGAAATCTGTAAAGATGAAATACAATATTATACCTAAGGTCCTGAGACAGTATCTTATACTTAATTTCCTTTCCTTCCATAATTCTGTTACCTGATCTTCATCAAATCCATATATCCACAATCCTCATTATGTATATGAACATGTTAGTAAGTTTTTAATAATTATGCTACATAATATAGCACCACAGCAGTATAGAGACAAATCTATAAAACCCTATTCCAACCCTAAGATTATTTAAGTGCATCCTTCCTAAGAAAAAAACGGATGCGTTGGGGTGTGCACCAAAATGAGGCAATAAGACAACTTGAGGCACATGAAGGTCATGGGGGCAGTAAAGCTTCCAGTCCCCTGACATGTATTTCAAGGATCTGTACTCAATCAAGCCATGATGGAAATCCTCCATCCTTGGACCCTGATCTGCTTTACTCTATTTTCTCTCACTATTCTCCCAAAAGCTCAAATCTTAGATTCTAAAGACCCTTTCCATATTCATACCTCCAAATCTTTGCTTACATACTCTGTGTTCCATTCTTGAGCAATCCTTCTGCTCACCTCTGTCTTTCCAAACTATTATTTGGAGTCCTTTTGAATTATATTTCTCCCATGAAGCCTCAATGGCTGCTATCAAAAGAAATGGGCAGATGGAACTCTAAACCCTGTACCTATTTGAATCAGAGCAAATACGTTTTCTCTGTTTTCTGTATTGAGCTCCCATGTAGGATTTCAAAGATTTTTTTCTGACTTTAAAAATAAAATGGGACATCTACTCTTAATTTCGGTCAGATTCTTTCTGTCTGATAATTTTCCATATATCTGTTCATCTCAACTATAAGGTTGACTTCTAACTAAAAGTTAAATTTTTGGTAGGCAGAGACCATTCATAACTTAAATCTTTAAGTAATGTCCAGAGTGCCCAGAACCTTGTTTTGTATAGTTTGACACTCAGTAATTTTTAATCAAGGTATATTTAAGATTTTACCCTTATTATGGGTTGAATAGGGTCCCTAAAAGATTTATATGTTGAAGTCCTAATTGTCAGTACCTGAGAATGTAACCGTATTTAGAAATAGGGTTTTTGCAAAGATAGCAAGTTAAGTACAGTGGGCCCCTAATCCAAAATGACCAGTGTCCTTAATAAAAAGAAGGAATTTGGACACAGGCATGCATGCAGGGAGAACAGCAAGTGAAGTCAGAGGCAGAGACCAGTGAGATGCTGTAGAAGCCAAGGAATGTCAAAGTTTCTAGCAATCCACCAGAGGCTAGGAAAGAAGCATGGAACAGATCCTTTCTCACAGGCCTCAAAAGAAACCAACCCTACCAACACCTTGATCTTGGACTTCTCACCTTCAGAACTATGAAGCAATAAATTTCTGTTATTTGTAAGCCATCCAGTTTGTGTTTATTATGACAGCCCTAGCAAACTAATACAGTCCCTAAGGACAAACTCAATGTGATTCTCCACCTTCCTGTGAAATTCTGGCCTTGACTATGAGGAAACTGCAGAAACTTGCAGCTGTCCTCAGCAAATCATAGGTCCTGCTGTGAAGGAATGTGGTCCATGGCAGGAAATATTGGTGCATGTTACACAATTAGAGCTAAGTTATTGTGATTTTAGAAAAGCACGAGTAATAAGAATGCTGCTAGGACTCAGCTCTTGTGTCTTTGAGGTGATACAGTCCAAACAGTGAGGAAGTAGAGGGTTGGCCTCTGTTGGGATCACCATGGAAACGTGGCTTTGGCCAACACAGAGGAGACCTGGTGTGGGCTCTCTTTGATCTGCTTCTCCAAAGCATGAAGCCTGCAGGATTAAAGCCACATTGGCTGCAGCATATGTCAAACAAGGTTTGGAGGTGGTAAACCTGGAATGAGCTCACTGCACAATCCACATCAGTGTAACCTTGCCTCTGAAATTGTTCCTTTCCTTGATTTTCACTTCAAAAAATTTCCAGGGTCTCAAGACGTAGACTTAGAAGAGGATAGTGACTGCTCTGAGCCATGAAAAAAGCAATAAACAACCCCACAGAGGAAATATGTGAGGCTTATTTGTCATGAAATCACAGGACTGGAATAAAGTCTAGCAGAACCCAAGATCCATTTCCCTATCACTAAACCCTTTCTTAAAAATAAGACACTACCTTAGAAAGGAAGGTAAGCATTTCCTATCTCTCTTCTCTGGCATCTGCTACTTGGAATTCCAAAGGAAAGTGGAAAGAGGGAAAGACTGAGTAGATATATTGAAAATTCTAAAAACTCACATCCATATTTACATGTTACTAGGTGATTTTTATGTCTGTTATTTCACTTTGTCTTCCCAGCAACACTTGGGTTAGATATTATCTTCCTTGTATAAATTAGGAAACACTTATTCATCTTTGTGCTAAAAATAAAACTCAAAAAAAAAAAAAAACTGGCTCAATTTCATACATCCAGTAAGGACCTGCTGAAATCTCATATTCAGAACTTCTAGCTGCAAATCGTCTGCTATTTCCACCAAGATATGCTGGAGAAGCGGAGGAGCAAAGCAAAAAGGGAAAACAGAAAAGAAAAGAAATTGAAAGATGGAGATATGAGAAGGAGCTTCCTCACATTAGGGGAGCAGAATTTAAGAGCTCAGAGGAAGAAGTAGAGCTCTGTCCCAACACCTCTCGGTGTGGCCTGGCCCGCTCTGCGTGGAATATGGCCACTCTGCACAGCTGAGTTTCAACTCTCTTTATGACCATAGTATCATCATCGTCCAACCTTCCTCCAGGCTTTATAACCACAATCCCATTAACATTTGCTCACAGGCCTTCCTCTCCAGTCTCTTGGCTTCTTTGGGTCTTTCCACTGAAACTTCCACAGGTTGTCTTTATTCCCTTTAGCTGTAGAAGACAGAGCTGAATGAAATCTTCCAATTCAGTTTTGACCTTCTCTGCATCCAGCGTATCTACCATTCTCTACTTCACAATAAATTATGTCTGTCAAAAGATTAGAAGACCATTTAATTCAATGCATACTAGTTTAAAATCAACTACATTTCAAGTAACAAGGCATACCCCTTAGGACAAATGTTTTATTTAGTTGGCTATTGTTTTGGCTGTTTTTCCTTTTGCTAATATCACCTGATAATTAGACGATGAAGGAGGAAAATAAATTACCTTGATTCTAAACAATACTGTGCATCTCCATTTCCCAGGTTGATATCTAGGGATATCATTTTGTAGTTCAGGCAACAATGAATCCTAGTAAAAGTTAAGTCAAAACTTTACAACAAATGATGATAGGAAAAAAAAAAAAAAAAGGCTGTCTACTTCTGATTATTATCATCCACCACCACTCAGTAAAAAGAGTTAACATTAATTGGTCATTTACTTACATCACTCTCCATGTGCTAAGTAAGGCCTGCATGTTCATCATTTCTGCTAATCTGCATGACAGTAGAAAGTGGACATTTAACTTCCATTGCAGAGAAGAACATTAATACAGCAAGTGAGTGGAAAGCTTAACTTTAAAGCTCTTGGCCACTATGTTATCCTACCAGAATACTAGCAGTATTCTCCATAGCCAATAGAGACAGAGATGTTAGCATAAGGAAAGTATGTTTTACAGATTCCTGGAATAAATTATGCCATCTTTACAACTGACAGAAAAGAATGGGAATAGAAATATTTTCCTTAGAATATTGATGGCAAAATTGAGATGGATACTTTGGTTTTTGATCTTTTTACCAGATCAGTGCCTTTATCATCTTGTTTTTGTCTTCACTTTCTGAACCAGGACAGCTGGAGCCATGTCTATGTCTCAGTTAACCATAGCATAGTACAAGCAGGCTGGCTATGTTAATTAACTCCAATTAAACAAACCCATTAATACATGAGAATAAGTAGCAGAGTGAATGTGCCATGGCTAATTTCATGCCGGCTTATTGATTTTTTAGTAATTGATCTGATCCACCATGCAGCTAACCCACCACTTAGTCATTAAGATGTCTGAAATGCTGTGTGTGGTGTTCCAGCTATTTTAGTAATACAGTTATGGCTTTCAAATGCCTCTCCCTCAAAAAGAACCTGTCCTGGATCAAAGCAAATACAACAGACCTCTTCAATTATTTTAATGGATCATTTTCTAATACTTGGATTTTCTGTCTAAAATAAGCATTCATCTTTTATCTATAACTATAAATAATATGTAAATAAAATAAATTGCCTTTAAAGGTGATTACTTTGTACACTAGTGTACTTTGAATTGTCATACTGATAACTAACAAGTACTATTGGTTATTATTGACTAATAGTTTATAGGGTCTGTAATGGATTGAATGTCCCCCCCAAACTCATTGAAGCTTGAATTGTGTCCCCCAAGTTTACATATCAGAAACTTGGCCCCCACTGTGACTGTTAAGAGGGTGAAAAAAATCCTATTATAATAATTGAAAAGTGTGGCTTTAAAGAGGTGATTAGATTGTAGGACTTTGCAGTAGTGAATGGATTAATAGTGGTGATCAGGGGTGTGGTTCTGTGTGCTTTGAAAGGGGAGTGAATGAGGAGGTTGGACTCCACTCTCTCTGCTCTCTCTGCTCCACCATTTCACAATGCGATGCCCTGCATCACTGTCGCCACCACCCAGAGTCTCACTAGATGTGTTCCCTGCACTGTGGACTTCTCAGCCTCCTAAACTGGAAGCAGTAAATTTCATGATCTTTATAAGATACCCAGTTCCACATATTTTGTTATAAGCAACAGAAATGGACTAATACAGGGTCTTACCTGTTATTTTCAGTTAAAACATCTTAGCTTTCCTTTTTTATTTTTCATTAAGATATTGACTTTCCATTGCCCTTGTTCTGTTATTAGAGCTTCTGCTCAAATAAAACAATTTGATCAATAAATAATTCATGCTGACATCTCTGCTCTCTTCAGTGAGGCACTGGTATATCTTTCACAGTGGCACTGAGTCTTACTGTGGCTCCAGCAGACCCACCCAAACCCATGCACTCCAGCACGTAAATTTTGGAGGGCCTGCGTGCCTCTCTCAGGGGCACAAAGCCTCATCTGCAGCTCTAGTGAATCCACTCAGGCTCACCTGACCCACCTGGGGGCTGCAGAGTGACCCAGCATCTCTATTGCGGGCACAGGGGCCCACCCACAACCCCAACAACCTTGCATAGGGCAGCCTTGCAAGCTGCAGCTGAGGAGCTTCAGAGAGACCCAGTATCTCCCTTGAGGTTACAGGGGCCTGTCCACAAGCACAAGGGCTTTGCATAGAGTGACCCACTTCAGCTGAGCAGCAGCAGAGAGCCAAGGCCTAGTATCTCTCTTAGGGGTGCAAGATACTGCCCATGACCACAGTAACCTTACCTGGAATGGCCCACTATAGCCAAGGAGCTACAGAGTGACCCAGAATTCCTCCTGGGGCCAAAAAGTCCCACCCAAAACTTCAACCACCTTTCCCAGAGACCCCACTCCAACAGTGTTTCTGTAGAGCATCCCAGTGTTCCTCTTGAGGGTACAGGACCCTGCCCATGAACTCAGAGACCCATGCAGAGCAGCCCACTTCAGTTGTAAAATTACAGAGCACTCCATTATCTCTCTTGGGGCACAGGGTCCCACCCATGGCCCCAGCAACGTCACCCAGTGTCTCCCACTTCAGCTGAGGAGCTTCACAGTGCCCCAACACCTCCTTAGGGAGTACAAGGCACACCCAAAAGCTTCAGTGACCCCACTGAGTTACCCACTTGAGCTCAGAATCTGCTGAGCACATCATTGTCTTGTTCAAAGTCCATGGTCCTAATCTCAACCCCAGCAATGCCATCCAAGGTCACCCATTTAAGCTGAGGACCTGTAGACCACCCCGGTGCATATATCAGTGACATGCGATCCTGACTAGGGCACCAGTGAGCTCTCCCAGAGACACCCTGTTCAACTGAGGAGCAGCAGAACACCCCAACACTTCTCTCAAGAGCTCAAGACCTCATGCATGACCCCTGCAACCCAACCCAGTGTTGCTCACTTCAACAAAGAGTGCCAAGTGCTCCAGCACCTAGGCCATGGAGGCACTACAGACAACTCTGACATTGAACACAGTCATAGAAATCACAAGGAGACTACATTACTGTATTCACCCAAACCAAACCTCTAAAACATCCTACCCAACTGTCAAGAACACATCAACAAGAGAGAGTCTTTCTCTTCAAAAGCTACTTCAGAGTATTAGAAGAAGTAACTGTTTCATCAAATGCCCAGGCATCATCAATATAGGGAAACTAGAAATATGAAAAAAAAAGGAAAAAGAAAATATGACACACTAAGAGGAATACGATAATTCTCTAGTACTAAACCTAAAGAAAAGGAAACCTATGAATTGCCTAAAAAGGAATTCCAAACCAGAATCTTAAGTAAACTCAGTAAGATTCAAGTAAATACAGATAAACAATACATTGAAATGAGAAAAAGCAATCCAGGACCTGAAGGGGAAATTCAACAAAGAGATAGAAATCATAAAAAAGAATCAAGCAGAAATCTTGGGACTGAAGAATTCATTCAACAAAATAAAAAATACAACCAAGATCTTAAACAACAGTTTAGAGAAAGCAGAAGAAAGGATTTCTGAACTTAAAGACAGCTTTCTTGAAATAACCCAGGCTGAGGAAAGAAAAAGAAAAAAGAACTTCAAAAAATAAAGAAAGGATACAATATCTATGGTACAACATTAAGCATATGAATATCTAAATTATGTTCCAAAAGGGGAGAATAAAGTAAAAGATATCAAAAACCTATTTAATGAAATAATAGCTGAAAAATTCCCATGTATTGGAATTTTTCCCAAATATCTGGGCTACCAGATCCAGAAGGCTCAAAGACCTCCAAACAGATCCAACCCAAGAAGGACCTTTCTACGACACATTGTAGTCAAATTGTCAAAAGTTAAAGACAGAAAAAGAATTCTAAAAACAACAAGAGAAAACCATCAAGTCACCTATAAGCAAATCTCCAGCAGACTAACAGCAGATTTCTCAGCAAAAACCTTACAGGCCAGGAAGGAATGAAATGATATATTCAAAATGCTGAAATTAAAAAAAAAAAAAAACTGACAGAGAAGAATTCTAAACTCAGCAAAACTATCCTTCAGAAATGAAGGAAAAATAGTCTTTCCCAAACAAGCAAAAATTTCAGGATTCACCACGACAAGACTGGCCCTACAAGAAATCCTTAAGGGTGCCCTACCTCTGGAATCAAAAGAAGATAAATACCATCATGAACACATGTGAAAGAATAAAACCCACTGGTAGAGCAGATAACACATATGAGAAAAAGAAAGAACCTATATTTTATCACTACAAAAACCACTGTATTAATCTATTTATAATGAAATACCTGAAACTGGGTAATATATAAAAAACATAATATTTATTTCTTGCAATTTCAGAGGCTGGGAATCCCAAAATACAGGGAACACATTTGGTGAGGGCCTTGTACTTGTTGGTGGTAACTCTACAGTGATGCAGGTTGTCACATGGTGAAATGGCTAAGTGAAGAGCTAAGCCTCTTGGTTGATCTTCTTGTAAAGCCATCAGAACCTCAGAGCATTAATCCATGAAAGTATCAATCTATTCATGAGGACATAGTCCTCACAATCTAATCACCTCTTTAAAGCCCCACTTTTCAATTACCATTATAGTATTTCCCACCCTCTTAATCCTGTCAAACTGAGTATTAAGTTTCTAGTACATGGAACTTTGGGGGACACAATTCGATCCATAGTAACCACCAAACAATAAAGACAACAATAAAAGGAAAAGAGAGGAACAAAAGATATATAAAACAACTATTAAAAAAAACCTAAGAAAATGTCATAAATCAGGCAATATCTTTCAGTTTCAACCCTGAATGTAAATTGATTGAACTTCCCACTTGAAAGATAGAGACTAGCTAAGTAGATTTTAAAAATGAACCCAACTGTATGCTGCCTACAAGAAACTCACTTCACCTGTAAAGAAACACATAGACTAATAGTGAAGGAATGGAAAAAGATATCCCACACAAATAAAAACCAAAAATGAGTAGAAGTCACTATACTTATATTGGATAAAATAGACATTAAACCAAAAATTTTAAAAAGAGACAAAAAAGAACATTATATAATGATAAAGAGATCAAGTCAGCAAGAGGATATAGCAATCATAAACATATTTGCACCCCAAATCAGAGCACCTAGATATATAACACAAATATTATCAGATCTTAATGGAGAAATAGATCACAATACAATAATAGTTGCAGACTTAAACACCCCTCTTTCAGCATTGCACAGATCATCTAGACAAAAAAAATAAGCTATGAAGCATTGGATTTAAACTGAGCTTTAAATCAAGTGGAGTTGACAGACATTTACAAAATATTTCATTCAATAACTGCAAAATATACATTCTTCTCATCAGCACGTGGTTTTCTCTACAGGATAGAACACATGTTAGGCCAGAAATCAAGTATAATACATTTTTAAAAGTTGAAATCACATCAAGTATCTTTTCAGAACACAATGGAATAAAACTAGAAATCAATATCAGTGAAACTTTGGAAACTATACAAATATGTGGAAATTAAACATGTTCCTGAATAACCAATGGAACAAAGAAGAAATTAAGCAGGAAATTTAAAAAAAATTTTTCAAACAAATGAAAATAGAAGCACAACAAACCAAATCCTGTGGAGTACTGCAATAGCAGTACTAAGACAGAAGATTATTGCAATAAGTGCTTACACTAGAAAAGAAGAAGAGTTTCAAATAACCTAACATTACACCTCAAGGAACTACAAAAGCAAGAAGAATCCAATCCCCAAACTAATAGAAGGAAAGAAATAATAAAGATCAGAGAAGAATTAAATAAAATAGAGACCAAAAATAAAATACAAAAGATTAATGACCCAAAAGTTAGTTTTATGAGAGTATAAACAAAATTGACAAACCTTTAGCTAGAGTAAGAAAATAAGAGAGAATTCCCAAGTAACAAAAACTAGTAATGAAAAAGGAAATATTACAATTGATAGCACAAAAATACAAAGAATCAGTGGAGACTATTAGGAACTACACACTAACACATTTGAAAATTTGGAGAAAATGGATAATTTCCTGGACTCATACAACCTACCAAGATTAAACTGAGAAGAAATAGAAAATGTGAACAGACCAATAACAAGCAATAAGATTGAAGCAGTAATCAGCAGTCTCCCAACAAAGAATAGCTCAGGACCAGATGGTTTCACTGCTGAATTCTAGAAAGCCTTTAAGAATTAGTACCAATCCTTTCCAAATTATGCCAAAAAATTGAAACAGAGACCAGTCTCTCAAACTTACTCTATGAGACCTGCATCACCCTGATACCAAAATCACACAGAGATGCAACATCAACAACAACAAAAACTACAGGCCATATCCTTGATGAACTTAGATGCAAAAATTCTCAACAAAATGCTAGCTAACAGAATTCAATAGCACATCAAAAAGATGATACAACATGATCAGGTGAGACTCATCCCAGGGATACAAGGATGGCTCAACATACGCAAATCAATATATGTGATACACTGCATCAACAAAATAAAGGACAAAAACCATATGATCATCTCAATAGATACAGAAAAAGCATCTGACAAAATTTGACATCGATTCATGATTAAAAACTATCAACAAATCAAGTATAGAAATAAAGTATCTCAACACAAATAAAGCCACATATAACATACAGCTAAGATCATCCTGAATGGAGAAAAGTTGAAAGATTTTCCTCTAAAAACAGGAATAAGAGAAGGATGCCCACTCTCACCATCCCTATTTAACATAGTACTGGAAGTTCTAGCCAGAGCAATTAGGATGAAATTAAAGGCATAAGAGAATGAAATAAAGGGCATCCAGATTGGAAAGAAGGAAGTCAAATTGTCCCTGTTTGCAGATAACATGATCTTATATATGGAAAAACCTAAAGATGTCACCAAAAATCTGTTTAAAATGATAAATAAATTTAATAAAGTTGCAAGATACAAAAGCAATATATGAAAATCAGCAGTTTTTATACACCAACAATGAACTAGCTGAAAAAGAAATCAAGAAAGCAATCCTATTTACAATAGCTACCAAAAAATTAAAATACCTAGGAATAAATTTAACCAAGGAAGTGAAAGGTCTCCACAACGAAAACTACAAAACACTAATGAAAGAAATTAAACAGGTCACAAAACAATGGAAAGACATCCTATATTTATAGATCGGAAGAATTAATGTTGTGGAAACGACCATCCTTCTCAAAGAAATCTGCAGATTCAATATAATCTCTATTAAAATACCAATGACATTCTTCACAGAAATAGGAAAAAAAATCCTACCATTCTTATGGAATAACAAAAGACATTGATTAGCCAAAGCAATCCTGAATAAAAAGAATAAAGCTGGAGGAATTACACTATCTGACTTTAAAGTATATTACAAAGCTATAGTAACCAAAACAGCATGGTACTTGAATAAAAAAACAGACACATGGACCAATGGAACAGAATAGAGTACCCAAAATTAATCCACATATTTACAGCCAACTGATTTTTGATAAAGGCACAAAGAACATACACTGGGGAAAAGACAGTCTTTTCTATAAATGGTGCTGGGAAAACTGGATATCCATGTGTAGGAGAATGAAACTATATCTTTATCTCTCACTATATATATCAGAATTAACTCAAAATGGATTAAATACTTAATTATAACACCTGAAAGTATAAAACTTATAGAAGAAAACACAGGAGAAATGCTTCAGGATGTAGGACTGGGCAAGATTTTATGAAATAGACCTCAAAAGTACAGGCAACAAAAGCAAAAATAAATCAGATTATATCAAACTAAAAAGCCTCTGCATAGCAAAGGAGACAATCAACAGAGCAAAGTGACAACCTGCAGAATGAGAGAAAATATTTGCAAGCTATGCATTCAACCAGCAATTAATATCCATAATATACAAGGAACCCAAACAATTCAATAGTGAAAAAACAGACATTTCTATTAAAACATGGGCAACAGAGCTGAATAGACATTCCTCAAAAGCAGACAGACTAATGGCCACTAGGTATATGAAAAAAGCTCAACATCACTAATCATCAGAGAAATATAAATCAAAGCTACATTGAGATATCATCTCAGCCCAGTTAGATTGGCTATTATCAAAAAGACAGAAAATAACAAATGCTAACTAAGATGCAGAGAAACAGGAATCCTTATATATTATGGGTGAGATTGTAAATAGCCGTAATAGAAAACAGCATGGAGTTTCCTTAAACAGCCACATTACCATGCAATCCAACAATCTCACTACTGAGTATATACCAAAAGGAATGGAAATCATTGCGTTGAAGGTATACCTGCACTCCCAAGTTTATTGCAGCTGTATTCACAATAGCCTAGACAGGGAACCAACAGAAATATCCATTGATGGATGACTGGATAAAGACAATTTGGTATATATACACAATGGAATACTACTCAGCCATAAAAAAGAATGAAATTCTGGCATTTGTAGCAACATGGATGAGCTTGGAGAAAATTATAAGTGAAATGAGCCAGGTATAGAAAGAAAAATATCACATGTTCTCACTCATATGTGGGAGCTAAAAAATAATTTAATTAATTAATTAATAATAGTAATAATTTGAACTTTTAGAAGGAGAGAGTGGAACTACGGTTACTAGAGGTGGGAACAGGGAGGGCTGAGGGGATAAAATGAAAGGTTCATTAAGGGACACAAAATTACAGCTAAATAGGAAAAATAAGTTCAATTGGTGTACAGTTGTGCTAGATATCTATAATTAAAAATAATTTACAGCAAGTTATCAAATGGTTAGAAGAGAAGAGATCAGACATTCATATCACAAAGAAATGATTAAGTTTTGCAATGACAAATATGCTAATTACTTTGATTTGATCATCACACATTGTATACTTGTATTAAAGTATAACTCTGTACCCCATAAATATGTATAATCAATACATTTCAATAATAAATAAATAAGTAAGCAAGCAGTTAAAAACAGTGACCAGTTATGTTACTAATAAAACTGTACAATTTTAACGGAAAGACCTCTGTTCTACACTTAGGAAAACTACATTATAATTCCAAATACATCATAGATTCACTGATCTCAGATAATTTAGAGTCACAGCTAAATACATTTTAAAGGTCATTCAGTTCAAATCCTCAAAGGAGAGGATCTGAAGCCCAGAGCAGTTAGTTGCCGTATCTCCTGATTCTTGTCCCTGTATTCTTCTACCTCTAGAGTCTATGAATCTTTGAAGAAAATTTTTCAAAATAAAGTGGAAATGCTACAACTAATTAAACTGTGGGATATACCTCATGTCTCAATTACAATGAATGAATCTATAAAGTACAGCATGATTGTTAAGATTATATAGCTAGTGGTAGCTTTTAAATTTTGAAATATGGATGCAAACCCATTCTGTAAAGTTTTCTTCAGTGAGACCAATTATAACAATCATTACATTTTCACCCATACCCCTTTATTACATATTCCACTGATGTTTTGGTTCTAATGTAGCTTTTTAGTATTAATAAATAAGCAGTTTGAATTGAGTGAATGAGGTGGAGGTAGGCAGAGAGTATGTTGTGTGAATTCATAGATTTATGTCTTCGCATTAATGTGTTTTTTGTTGCTGATAATTTATGTCTTTGTATTAATCTGTTTTGTGTTGCTGAGTAATTTATAAAGAAACAAAACTTGTTTCTTACGGTGTTGGGAAGTCCATGGTACAGGGGGTGCATCTGGTAAGGGCCTTCTCCTGGGTGGGAACTCTCTACGGGGTCTCGTGGCGACACAGGTAATCACCTGGTACAGATGGCAAGAGCTCCTTAATGTGCTTACTAGCTCTCCTTATAAAGCCATCAGAACCATGCCCATGACAACCCATTAAACCATCGACCCATTACTCCATGAATAGATTGATCCATTCACAAGGGCATAGTCCTCACAATCCAATGACCTCTTAAAGGCCCCACCTTCCAGCACCATATCGGGGATTAAGTTCGACATGAGCTTGGGGGAACATTCTAATGACAGCAATCTTTTTATCAATTCTTTATTCATTCATTCACCTAGATATTCATCAAACATTGGTAGACTGTCCATAGACACTGAGGTAGAAAAATGAGTAAGACATGGTTGCCTCCAGATCCCAAATGCAGGAAGAGAGCTAAATATGGAAGCCTAGGACTATGAAGCAGAGCAGGATGGGCTGTGAAAGCGCTAAGGACAAGGGACAAGCCAGTAGTACATCGATGGTGCCAATGCAGACTGCTTAGGAAACGACAGCCTTCCAAGAGGTGACTCCTGGTGTTAGACTTAATGGCTTAAGGGATTAATTCTAATAGTAATAACAGATAATATCTTATTGAGGCTTATAATGTGCCAGGTACTATTCTATTTTTTTTTTAATTTTATTTTGTCAATATACAATGTGGTTGATTGTTGTGGCCCATTACCGAAACCTCCCTCCCTCCTCCCTCTCTTCCCTCCCACCCAACAATGTCCTTTCTGTTTGCTTGTCCTATCAACTTCAAGGAATTGTAGTTGTTATGTCTTCTTCCCCCACCCCCCGGGTTTTTTTTTTTTTTTTTTTTTTTTTTTTGTGTGTGTGTGTGTGTGTGTGTGTGTGTGTGTGTGTGTGTGAATTTATTTATTTTTAGCTCCCACCAATAAATGAGAACATGTGGTATTTCTCTTTCTGTGCCTGACTTGTTTCACTTAATATAATTCTCTCAAGGTCCATCCATGTTGTTGCAAATGGCAGTATTTCATTCGTTTTTATAGCTGAGTAGTATTCCATTGTGTAGATATACCACATTTTCCTATTCTAAATACTTTATATTTATCAACTTATTTAATTTTCACAATAACCCTTTGAGGCAGATTCTACTACTTTTTCAGTTTTATAGATGACGCAACCAAGCTCTAAGGTCACAATTGTAGTTATGAGGTGGCAGAACTGGAATTTAAACTCAAACAGACTCAGGGCTACGACCAAAGGAAAAAAAAAAAAAAAGAAAGAAAGAAAGAAAGAAGGGACTGAGGTTGCATAAAAAGATAGGGCAAGATAAGGTCATAGATATTAGCAGCAGCAAATCATAAAGGCTTGTGTGACGTATGAACTACTGAGAATTTCTCCAAAAGGCTATAACTACATAAGGCTTCCCAGCATATTAAAAATCTGGTTCAAGCACATAGATTCTCACTGCTATCCCTTTGCTTACATTTTCCTCCCAGAACGTCCTCCCAATCTCTCTCCTCTTCCTTAATTCTTTCCCATCATATTACTATTTCTCAAAGAAAGCACAAATTTTCCAACATCTCTATCCAGTCTTTCTGGGTGCTTGTTTCATAATCAAGAGGTTTAAATTTCAACAATGGATAATTACAATTTGCTTGGCAAACACCCAAACTACTGCCCAGATTAATGGAGGAAGAAAGACAAAATAAGAATAAATCACAACACACATATATTAACTCTCACTGATTTTCTAATTCTACTTTGTAACTAATATTATTTTCAAGATAATCATTATATTTTAAGATTAGAAGTCCTCTGCAGTGTTCATGTTGTTCTCCTACAACTTTCAATCTACCTATTCTCCAGCCCTACTGTTCAGGTAGTATTTAATTTTTAAGTTAGCTTTGACACTTGAGAGACTATTTTTAAAAACCTCCCAAAGTAGGAAATTCCATATCCTTCCGTAGTAATTCATCTTTCTCAGCCATTTTTTCCTTATTTTTAATCTAAATCCCACACACTGCGGTTGGGGCCCATTTCCTCTTGTTTTGATCTTTGCTATGTAAATGGAGAATAGTTGATTATAATCAATTATGACTAAACAGTTCTTTAAAAAAAAAAAGTACTATTAAATAACCCAGGCCCATCTTGTTTAGTTAAATAATTTTCATTATTTTATAATCTATACTCATAGGCTTTATTTCCTAATTATTTTTATCTTCACTCCTAAATTCTTTCTAAGTCCTCTAAATACTTTCGTGTAGAATCCAAAGTTTCAAAATGGGACCCAGGGAATGTCTGGCTAGTGACGAGCATGGAAAATGACCTCATGGTTCCTGATTTCTGCACTTCTGTTCCTGCCTCTGAGTCTGGTGTTTCCCACCTCCTACGGGCTACCTTTCTGATTCATTGCTTGACAACCACCCCTAAAATAATCCATCAGCCAGGCTAAGGAAGATTACAGAGCAAGGACTCCCTTTTAGTAATTACTGCTCTGTCCAAGTTTAAAAAAACAGAACAAAACAAGACTTATTCAGGTCACTCTTTTTTTACTTTAAAAATGCATACTCATCCATTACTATCTTTCTTCTTCCACAATTCCGTTGTTACCAATTCACCAGAAATGCTTCTCTGTGTGACTTTTTGTTTTTTTCTAAGTTACTTCCCAATCCCTGATCTTGGATTGTTTTTGTTGTTGTTGTTAATCCTAAAAGCTTCACTAATTCTCTATATTTCTTTAAAACTCTGTCTTTGATTTTGTTTTTTTAATGACAGAAAAACAACCTGTCAATTCCATCAGAGTGGGCAATTCCATGAGAAAAAAATAAACCTCATGTTTAGGAGAGATGTGTGGTCCGTGTTCTCAAAATCACTTGAGCCAGTAGCTTTAAATATAGACTTGATGGTATTCCAAATTATTTCCATTTCAAATGTAGTCCTGTGTTCAGGAACTTTTTTTTTTTCTACCTTTTGTTGTGCTTAATTTTGTTATTTTCCAGAAAGTATACTGAGGTCTTTTGGGCTTCCTTGCTCCCTTTTTAGTATAGAAGGGGTTTTTGGTATGTTTGTTCATTTGTTTTTTCATTTATAGAAATTTTTATTTTTATTTTTTAATATTATTTATTATAAGCCTATTTTTTATTAGAAATTGTGATTTTTCTGTATGCCCTTTACCTAACCTCTATCCTCCCCCCAACCCCCCATCCTGCCTCACCCCACCTCTGGTATTCTGAAAGTTCAAGGAATTGTTTGGGTCTTTTCTTTCTTTCTTTCTTAGCACCCAATTATGAGTGAGAAAATGTGATCTTTTTCTTTCTTTGTTGGCTTATTTCACTTAACATAGTTTTCTCCAGACTCATCCATGCTGCAGCAAATGGCAGAATTTCTTTTTTTTTTTTTTTTTATGGCTGAGTAGTATTCCATTGTGTATATATACCACATTTTCCTTATTCAGTCATCTGTCAAAGGACACTAAGGGTGTTCCATATTGTGGCTATTGTAAATAGAGCTGCAATGAACATGGGAGTGCAGGTATCCCTTCAACATGATGATTTCCATTCATTTGGTTATATGCCCAGTAGTGGAATTGCTGGATCATATGGTAATTCTATATGTAATTATTTGAGGAATCTCCATACTATTTACCATAATGGCTGTACTAATTTACAGTCCCACCAACAGTGTAGAAGGGTTCCCTTTTCCCTGCATACTTGCCAGCATTTGTTGTTCTTCTTCTTTTTAGTAGTGGGCATTCTAAGTGGGGTGAGATGATATCTCATTGTGGTTTTGGTTTGCATTTCTCTGATGACTAGTGATGTTGCGCATTGTTTCATATACCAGTAGGCCATATGTATGTCTTCCTTCAAAAAGTGCTTATTCATCTCTTTTGCCCATTTCTTAATTGGATTATCTGGTTTTTTACTGTATAGTTGTTTGAGTTCTTTATATATTCTGGATATTAATCCCTTGTTGGATATACAGTTTGCAAGTATTTTCTCCCAATCTATAGGTTGTCTTTCTGCTCTCTTTATTGTTTTCTTTGCTGTGCAGAGCTTTTTAATTTGATATTGTCCCATTTGTTTAGTTTTTTGTCTGTTGCATGTGCTTTTGGGATCTTATTCATAAAGTCTTTGTCCAGTCCCACTTCTTGGAGTGTTTCCTCTGTTTTTTTAAGTAATTTTATGGTTTTGGGTCTTATATTTAAGTCTTTAACCCATTTTGAGTTGATTTTGGTAAACAGTGAGATGTGCAGGTCTAGTTTCATTCTTCTACATATGTAAGTTCAATTTTCCCAGCACCATTTATTGAACAGACAGTCTTTTCTCCAATTTACATTCTTGTTGCCTTTGTCAAAGATCAGTTGGCTGTAAGTCTGTGGGTTGATTCCTGGGTTTCCTATGCTGTTGCATGGATCCAATTGTCTGTTTTTATGCCAGTAACATACTATTTTGGTTACTATGGTTTTGTAATATAATTTGAGGTTGGGTAATGTTATGCCTCCAGCTTCTTTTTTTTTTTTTTTTTTCCTCAAGATTGCTTTTGCTATTCAGGGTCTTTTGAAGTTCCATATGAATGTTAGAATTGCCTTTTCTATTTCTGTGAAGAATGACATCGGTATTTCGATGGAGATTGGTTTTAATCCAGAGATTGCTTTGGGTAGAGTAGACGTTTTCACAATGTTAATTTTTCCCATCCAAGAGCAAGATATGTCTTTCCATCATTTTGTGTTGGAAATTTTAATTTTTTTCAGTAGTGATTTGCAGTGATCTTTTGCCTCCTTGGTTAAATTGGTTCCTAGGTATTTTATTTTATTTTAGTTTGGCAGCAATTTTAAATCAGCTCATTTTCTTGATTTCTTTTTCTGCTAGTTCTTTACCAAAATATAAGAATGCTACTGATTTGGGCATGTTAATTTTGTATCCTACAACATTACTGAAATTGTTGATCAGCTATAAGAGATTTTTAGTGGAGTCTATAGGTTTTTCTATGTATAAGATCATGTCATCTGCAAATAGGGATAGTTTGACTTTGTCCTTTCCAATATGGATATCCTTAATATCTTTCTCTTGCCTGACTGCTCTGGCTACTACTTCCAATACTATGTTGAATAGGAGTGGTGAGAGTGGGCATCCTTGTCTTGTTCCAGTTCTTAAGGGAAAAACTTCCAATTTTTCCCCATTTAGGATGATATTGGCAATTGGCTTGTTGTAAATGGCTTTTATTGTGTTGAGTTAGTTTCCTTCTTTACCTAATTTACTGAGAGTCTTTATTATAAGGGATGTTGAATTTCGTCAAATGATTTTTCTGCATCTATTGAAATAATCATATGGTTTTTGTCCTTGATTTTGTTCATTTGGCGTATCACATTTACTGATTTGCATACATTGACCCATCCTTGCATCACTGGGATGAATCCCACTTGATCATGGTGTATAATTTTTTTGATATGTTGCTGTATTTTGATTGCTAATATTTTGTTGAGGATTTTAGCATCTACATTCATCAATGATATTGGCCTGTAATTTCCTTTTTTTGTTGTATGTTTGTCTGGTTTTGGTATCAAGGTTATGCTGGCCTGATAGAATGCGTTTGGGAGAATGGCTTCAGTTTCAATTTTTTGAAAAGTTTGGAGAGAAGTGTATTAATTCTTCTATAAAGATTTTCAGTTGTAAAGTCATCCAGTACTGGGCATATCTTTTTTGGGAGATTGCGAATTATACCTTCAATATCTTTGCTTGTTATTGGTCTGTTCAGGTTTTCTGTTTCTTCTTGGTTAAGTCTTGGAAGTTTATATTTGTCCAGAAATTTATGCATTTCCTCCAGGTTTTCATATTTATTGGCATATAGTTGTTTATAATAACCTCTGATAATTCTTCCTATTTTTGTGATGATGGTTGTAATGTCTCCCTTTTCATTTCTGATTTTAATTATTTGGATCTTCTCTCTTCTTTTTTTCTTTTTTTTCCCTTTTGTTAACCTAGATACTGGTTTGTCTATTTTATTTATCTTCTCAAAAAACCAACTTTTCATTTCATTGATCTTTTGTATAGTTTTTTGGGTATCTAGTTCACTTAGTTCTGCCCTGATCTTAATTATTTATTTTCATCTGCCAGTTTTGGGATTGAATTGCTGTTGTTTTTCTAGTTCTTTGAGGTATAGTGGTAGGTTGCTAATTTGGAGCCTTTCCATTCTTTTAATGTATGCATTTCTTGCAATAAACTTCCCTCTTAGTACTGCTTTTGCAGTATCCCCCATGTTTTGGTATGGTGTATCTTTGTTTTCATTAGTTTCAAGAATTTTTTTGATTTCCTGTTTAATTTCTTCCTGGACCCATGTATCATTGAGGAGTCTGTTGTTTAGTTTCCGTGAATTTGTATGGTTTCCAGAATTTTGCTTGTTATTGATATCCAGTTTTAATTCACTGTGGTCTGAAAAGATACTTGGAATGATTTTGATCTTTTTATGTTTTCTAAGACTTGATTTTGTGACCTAAAATGTGGTCTATCTTGGAGAATGTTCCATGTGCTGATGAAAAGAATGTATATTCTGTAGTTGTTGGATGAAATGTCCTGTAGATGTCTGCTGGGTCCCCTTGGTCTAAAGTGTAGTTAAAATCCTGTGTTTCTTTACTGATTTGTTGCCTAGAAGATCTGTCCAATGCTGAGAGTGTGTGTTCAGGTCACCAACTATTATTGTGTTAGGGCCAATCTCTTTTTTTTAGGTCTAAGAGTGTTTACTTTACATATTGAGGTGCTCCAATGTTGGTGCATACATACTTATGTTTGTTATGTATTCTAACTGGATGGATCCTTTTATCATTATATAATGGCCCTCTTTGTGTCTTTTTATGGTTTTTTGGTTTAAAGTCTATTTTATCTTATGTAAGAATAGTTACTCCTGTTCATTTTTGGCTTTTATTTGCATGGGATATTTTTTTTTCCATCCCTTCACTTTTAGTCTGTGTTTGTCTTTATATTTGAGGTGGTCTCTTGAAGAGAGCATATAGTTGGGTCTATCTTTTTAATCCAATCAGTCAGTCTGTGTCTTTTGAATGGGGAGTTTAACGCATTTACATTTATGGTTGTTATTGACAGATATTGCTTTACTCCTGACATTATATTGCTTTTAGTTTAGGTATTTTAAATATTATTTGTCCCTTTCTTCCTCTTTTATTTTTCATCTTTGATGCTAGTTGGATTTTTGTGGTGACATGATTTGGCTTCCTTCTATTTCTTGTTTGCATGTTGGTTATAATAGTGGGTTTTGCTCTTTCTGTAAATCCATTATACTGATTATCATTTTTCAGATTCTGGATACATGACTCCTTTGAGTATTTCTTGCAGGGCTGGTTGTGTGGTAGTGAACTCGCATAATTTTTGTTTGTCTGTGAAATACACTATTTCTCCCTTATTTCTGAAGGATAATTTTGCTGGATATAGAATTCTTGGCTGGCAATTTTAAGCATTTAGTATTTTGAATATATCATCCTATTTTTTTCTGGCTTGTAAAGTTTCAGTTGAGAAGTCTGGCTGTTAGTCTGATGGGGACTCCCTTATAGGTGACTTGATGCTTTTCTCAGGCTGTTTTGAGAATTTTCTTTGTCTTTCAGCTTGCCAATTTGACTACAATGTGTCTTGGAGAGGATATTTTTGGATTGAAGCTGTTTCAGGGATCTTTGGGCTTGTTGGATCTGAAGGTCTGCATCTCTCCCTATACCTAGGAAATTCTCTGTTATTATTTCCTTGAATAGGTTTTCAAGGCTTTTCCTTTCTCCTCCCTTTTTGGAATACCCATAATTCAGATGTTTGAGGTTGTGGTTGTCTGCTAGTTCTTTAAATTTTCATTTTGTTTAATTCTTTTTTCCTTTTTTTTTTTTTTTTTTGTCTTCCTGGGTTATTTCAAAAAGACCATCTTTGAGGTCTGAAATTCTTTCTTCTGCTTGCTCTAGCCTGCTGCTCCAACTGTCTGTTCTGTTTTTTATTTAATTGAGCAAATCCTTCAGCTCTAAGAGATCTGTTACATTTTTTTCAAGGTATTAGTATCTTTGTAAGTCTCCTCCTTCATGTCCTGGATACTTTTTCTTGTTTCATTGTGTTCTTTAATTGATTCTTCTTTTATCTCTTGGAGATTTTTTAAGATTAGCACTTGGAATTCTTTTTCAGACATCTCAAGGTTTTCCTGCTCTATGGAATATGGTACTTGAGAATTACTGTCTTCCTTTGGTGGTGTCATGTCTTCTTTTTTATTTGTAGTTCTAGTATTTTTTTGTTGACGTTTGGTCATCTGGTATGACACTTGTTTCTTCTATTACTCTGGATTGGTCTAGGAGGTGAAAGATTTCCTCCTCTATTTGTAGGCTTTGCTGGTGACTCTTCTTATATCCAAACACTTGAATATGAGGTGGATGTGCCTTCTCTGGAGGGTTGGGGTGGACTTTTGGGCCAGTGCCAGGAGCTGGGGCTGGATTGTGGAAGTAGGTGGCTGCAGCAGCAGCATTTACCTCGGGAGCCTGCAGTCATTCCTAGAAGTTTTTATAAACAACCCCCTAAAAGCATTGAAGTCTCATGTGAAAACATTAACTTAAGTGATGGAAAAGAAACTCTGAAGTAGTCGCAGTCACCAAAGACATTAGTAATTCAATTAAGAACCTATGAATCAAGATTCCTCAGCCTCAGATGCAATGGGAACTGCGGGGTTAAAAAGTGGGGAAGTGTTTCTCCAACATTGTCTTTTATCCTCTTCTCCTTTTAACCAGTTCCTCTCATTAATCTTATTAATTTTTTAATGCTTCCTCTGTGTAGATTATTTCCAGTCCATTTTACACACCTACATTCTCCGCTTTATTTTTATATCGGCTACATCATCAATGACCCCTTCAAATCTGCTCCTTCTCCTGGTATCTCCATTTCTCTAGATCTCCACTCTCCTACTTACCCAGGCTGGAAACTTTGTAGACAGAAGTGTGGTTTTTCTCTTCCTTCACTAAACAGTCTTGCTCTATGTGCTCACCATGGCCAGCCTTGAAGTGGTCGGAGCTTGAAACAGTCAGAGTGGTCCTTTCTTTCTCTCATCACAGCTTCTCCTGCCTTCATGAACTCTGCAGAGCTCTCCTCCTCTTCCCCTGAGTTCTAGTGGCCCCAGCTTGGCTGTCATTGCTTTTTAATAGTTGTAAATTCATTGATTGTGGAAGAGGATGACACAGGGTACCATCTATTCTGCCACCTTGATCTGAAAACCATCACTCTTCTTTAAGGCTTTATTAGTTGTGACTTAAGCTAATTATTGGTCATGTAACAAGCATCTAAATTTGTTGAATTCCCCTCCAACTCTTCCCAGCCCTTATCTGCTGCTAGACTGGTATTTCTGATAACAAGCTGTATAGAGAGAGAATGCAGGTAAGGGAAGGGCCCATTTCTTAGAGATAAAGAGGAGAGATATTAAAATGAAGGAAAAGGTTGCTTCTCTTAACTAAATGCCTCCCAGCTCAAAGAATGTATATATATCTTATATGTGTGTGTGTGTGTGTGTGTGTGTGTGTGTGTGTGTGTGTGTATAAAATGCCTACCAAAGACTGCTTTATACAGTTCAAAATTCTTACCCTAGGGAAGATATTCAATGCCTTTTCTATTCTGTCTCCAATTCTCCATAATTCTCTCTAGTGGACATTTCATTATTTCTCTAGCATACCCTGTACTTCCATGCCTCCATGACAGTACACATGCCATTCACTTTGTTCTGAATGCAAACTTTCCTCCAGTTTCTATACATCATTCAGAGTTAAGCTGTTATGTGAAGTTTCCTCTAGTATGTTCAGATATGAGATTCATGTCCAACCCACTCTCTAACCCAAGAGTCTCCAAACTCATGCACACACCCCAGAGCAAGAGCAAATAAACTATTGGAGTATGGGAAGAAAATACTTGGACATTCATTTATAGTTTTTCTGAAAAATAAGAAATAAATTAAGGGTTGCTGATATTGAATGTAAAAATTGACACTAAGACCCTCACTGGGCCTATGCATTAGGTGTGGATGCTGTTGAAAGTAGCCTTCAAACTTCTGGAGTTCCACAGTGGGGAAGCTTTCACTATGGCATCCACCCATCATTCATTTTCAGCATATTGTGACATTTTGCATTATGCATATATGTGAATAGTCTTCTCTGGCGTTTAATTTAACTTTCACAACATGTTTAATATTTTCCCTACAAATAACCTGCAAATTAAAAACAATAGAAAGATTGTAAGCACCAGGAAACATGAATTAAATGACAGGACATTCCCCTTTCTCCCAACATGAGCTTTAAATCAGCCACTTGAGATGCAAAAACAATGACTGCTGAATCACATCTGATATATAAACCACATTACTATCACTAAAAAAGTTGTTAATAGTATATTTAACAGAGCAAGAAAAGTTTTGTATTGTTCAATAAATTAAAATCATTTCCAAAAGTGCTGCCTATTTCATCTTTACATTATCTTTTTAATTTCTATTTATGTACATAACCATAACATATGTACTATACTAACACAGAGTATATATACATAATTTATACAATTATATCAAATTTTGTAAGTGAACTTTTTATTAATGGGATGCACAATCAAAAAGTGTGTGGAGCACCCTTCTCGATTGACATAGCACTGTTCACACCTCTTTTGTGTAATTCTTCCTTTTTATTATACTCATTTACACATAGGCCTGCTATGGGTCAAATGGGTTCCCCAAAAGTTCATGTACTGAAAACTCAATCTCCATTATAACAGTGCCCCAGTGAATCGATCATTCCATTCACGGAGTAATGAGTTGATGGTTTGAAGGGTGGTCATGGGCATAGTTCTGATGGCTTTATAAGGAGAATGAGTGAGAAGATTAACTCTCTCTTGCTCAGCCCATTCTTGTCATGTAACACCCTGCATTGCTGTAGAAAGTCACCACCAGAAAGAAGGCCCGCACCAGATGTGTTCCCTGGACTTTGGACTTCCCAGTCTCTGAAACTGTAAGAAATAAATTTTATTTCATTATAAATTATTCAGTCTCAGGTATTCTGTTGTAAGCAACAGAAAGCAGACTAAGACAAGGCATCATTTACCTCCCCATCTTTTCTGAACTATAACCTGTTAGAGCAAAGGGCTGTATCTTATCTTATTCACACGTAATTGTCCACTGTACCTAATACATTTCTTGAGTACATTAGTGATTGTTCGGTAAACGTTTGGTAGAAGGATGAATGGAAGTTTGGATGGGTAAATGGGAAGATAAATATTTTGTGGTTTATAGTGCTGTTTAAGCTTGTTCCTAGTTGGATTACCAAGAAAGAACACATAAGACGGCACTCCTAAGGCAAAAGGGGTTCAAGAGCAGCTTGGGTGGGGCTAGAAAAAAAACCAACATAGGATTTCAGATTTCCCTGAAAAGAACATCATGTTTCAGGAAGTAGAAAAAAGGTAGATTGCAAATTAGAAGCAGCAAGAGTTTCTCTTTTTGAAGAGAACCAGGGTTCCTGACACATTTTCCTTTGCCCAAAAGAAAAGTACGTGGCTGCTCTCATCATCAACAGAAGTTTTCTCCTGACCTGTATTGCCTGAACCTGCACTGTAACCCAAGGCTTTGTTTGTTACCTAAAATGAACTGACTCATCAGGAAATGCACGTGCACTACTCCATGTGGACGAGTATCACAGCCCTGTTCACAGTATTATAGTTCATTGCAACAGCCACATTAAAAAAATCATGCAGGACAACCACTGATGATAAAACATTTTAATCACAGAAGTCTTTCACAAGGCTAACACTGTAATTACCAAGGGTTTGGTGTCTCCTACACTTAAAGAGACACAGCCAGGCAATCATAAATGATAATGCCCTATGACATCAATAAACCTGAAAGGAAGAGTAAGACCAAGTCTAAAGGAAGGAGGTTGCCAAGGAGAAAAAGTGTGTGAATCTGATAAGAAAACTGCTGCACACACTGCATTCAAAGAAAGGGATGTGGTAACAGGATAAACTGTTGTGAGAGGAAAAAATCCGACAACAGCATGTGTAAAGAGAGTAAAAGGGAATGCACAATCCCGGTGTTGTACAAATACTATTTTGGGGTATAGATGCTTTACTATATTTCAGAACACTGCAGTTTTGAACACCTGAGTCACTTTGCTTCTGACAAGTCTTAGCTAAACACAGAGTTCATGAAATCCTGACACCACAATGATAGCATAAGCTCTGATTACTCTGCCGGGAGATGACTAGAAGCTCAAAAGGGTCAAGTCAGCCAACAGAGACGCCTTGCCCACCCATCCACTCAGCATCACGGAACCTTACAGTTTGCAGAGGATAGCATAAGCTCCGAAATCACAAAGTCTTAGGAGGCCTTGGAGGGGAAATAATTCCCCCTTGCACAGACTGAATACAGCTTGAAATGGAAGCATGGCAACTCCACGATGGTGTTAAGAATTGACCGGCTGCGTGGTTGGGAGTAGGAGCGGAACTTGGGGTATATCAGGATCTCATAGAATGAGAATGCAGGTTTGTTAGCAACTCACTGACACCCAGCTAGAAGCCTAACTAGCCTATTCCAGGTAGTTCAGACATCCCTGTGTGCCTTTAAACCAATCCAAGCCTAGAGCACTATCTAAGGAGGGCCCCGAGGCCAGGCAAAATCACACAGTGGGGATAGCCATATAGCCCCATACTAGTTACAAAAGAAATGTGTTAAAATGAAGCCAGAAACAGATTTGATGTACAAACACTTTGGCAAAAGGTTTTGCAATTTCTTACAAAGTTAAACATACACCTACCCATGCAGCAGCAATTCCATTTTTGAATATATATCCGAAAGAAATGAAAACATATGTCCACACAAAGACTTGTACAAGAATGTTCATAGCAGCTTTATTCATAATAGCAAAAGACTGGAAACATCCCAAATGTCCATCAACAGAATAGATAAACAAATTGTGGAATACATACATATAATGAGATATTTTTCTCAGCAAAAAAAAAAAAAAGAACTATTGATACACACAGCACATATGAATCTCACAAACATTATGCTGAGCAAAAGAAGCCCAACACAAAAGAATGCATATTATATTATTCCATTATATGGAGCTCTAGATCAAGCAAAACTAATCCATGGTGAAAAAAAATTAGAACTGTGGTGCTCAAAGGAGAAAAAGAGGAATTGATTAGAAAGGGAAATTTTCTAGGATTATGGAAATATTCAATATCTTTATAGGGGTATGGATTACACTAGGTATGCATTTATCAAAACTCATTAAACTGTACACTTAATATTTCATTATTCTACGTATATATAAATTTTACCTTTAAAAACCAGTAAGCAAATGTTGGAGTCTAATTAGTAGGGGTTTTTTTTCCCCCACTTGTATGGGTTAACAATTCTAAAACTAATTTTTGTGCACCCCAATCTTGAGCAAATGAGCAAACATATCAAGAATAATGACACCTAAATTTCTTACTGCTGTGGAAGGAAGTTACAAATATGGGAAAAGGAGGATTCGAATGTACATTGTAGTGTTAGATTAAAATAGGAGGCATCAGTATGAACTCATAGTTTTTAATAATAGATGGGTAAGTGTATATAGATATATAAACACACACACACACACACATATGTGTGTGTGTGTGTGTGTGTGTGTGTGTCTGTGTATGCATAGTTTCCCTGCTGTATAAAAGTAATGACAATGACACCAATATCAATGAGCATATTTAGTACCCATATTTGGCTTCTAAAGAATGGTGGCTTCTCCACTAAAAGGAACCAGGGATCCATGAGAAAAGACTGATTCCAGAACTGGAGCAGGGATAATACAAGATAATGCTGAAACATCTTGTTTTACTGAAAAGTAAGAAAGTGGTCAGAATATATTGGAATAGTCTTGGCAGAATATATTGGAATAGTCTGGGCAGAATATATCAAAAGGACACCAGATTCTAACTTCTGCTTCCACTTCTACCCTAATATTAAAAAGAACCAAATAACCTACAAAGTCTTAGTTTTTTCTAAACCTGTCAGATAGCCAAGGATGAAAAAAAAAAAAGAACTAAAATCTAGGAAGTGACAAGCCCCTCCTAGGAAACACCCTTAGTTTCTATCATCTTTTGTAAGGCAGCTGAGGTAGGAAGAAATCACCATTTATGGGTTTAAAGAGAAACTAACTGAACTATGGAAGAATTTTAAAGATGAAATGGCAGCTGGTGTGATGTTTAGAATCCTGAGCTCTATGCACAAAGAGAATGTGCACCTACTCATCTTATCATTGCTATAGGCCTTCATTAAGTGTTCATGCAGATTATGAGCAGACCAAGAGAGTTGAGATAGAATCCCCAAGATACAGGCCCTTGATGAATGACGAAAAGAGTACAGGAAAACTCAGAGAGACCCTCCAAGATACTGCAAGCCTTTATTAAGTACTTGTCAAAGGCTATTCACAGCTGGAGGAAGGGCAGGAGACCTAAGAGATCCCTTTGAGGAACAAGTGTCCAGGACCTGAAGGTCTCTTTCAGCTCTTCTGCCCTGCCTCCAGTCATAGACATACCACTCTAAACCCCTTACAGGCACGCTTAGCATTCACTACGAACACTGCCCAATACCCCAAGGATAACGGCAAGGCAGCAGAGCAGAAAGAAATCTCTGGAACCACAGAAAGCCAGGAGGCAGAACACAAGAGCAGAGAGAAATCCTTAGCAACATAAAAAGTTGAAAGCCATTTTATAAAGCAGAAAGAGACCCAGGTTCAAGAAGCTAAAAATTGTTGAAGGTAAAGCACTGACTCACTCTTTAATCATTAACCTAATAGTGAACTAAATCTAATTAAAACAATAGTAAATTCCAGACACAACTCGATTACACTTTAAGTGGACTGCTGACAGAAAAAAGAAGCTGTTCTCTTTCCTGAGCCAAATATTATTTATTTCAATCTCTACTGTTTTTGGACAATGTTCTGCATACAATGAAAAATTACAAAACACATTTAAAAAAAATAAAAATTTTTCAATAGGAAATAAAGACACTCAGAGATGGCCGAGACTTTAAAATAAAAGAGACTTTAAAATAACTTTGATAAATATGTTAAAAGATCTAGAGGAAAACATACATAACTACATGACCAGGTGGATAATTTTAAAGCAGAAATAGAAACCATATATTAAAAAGGAGGGGGTCAAATGAAATTGCTAGAGATAAAATATATGATGTCTGAGAAGAATTAATTCGATCAGCTTATCAAAAGACTGGAAATATCAATGAAAAGAATCCGTAACTTTGACAACAGGACAATAGAAGTCATGCAAATTTTAGCACAAAAAAGTGAAAAAGTAGAATAGCAATATCAAACAGTTTAAAGTATAGGTAATCAGAATTCCAAAATGTGAATTAAAATTTTATTAAAAAGTCAGAACTTTATTGTAAAGAAACCTAGCAGACACCACCTTAACCAAGTGACCAGAGTTAGTATCACTAATATTGGGATAAATCAATATCATGTGCCACCTAGGGTGATACACTGAGAAGAACACGATATAACTTAAAGGGTATAACTACCAAAAAATGCATAATCTGAATCTCGTCATAAAGAAATTTTAGACAAAATAGAATTGAAGGACATTCTCCAAAAAGAAATTGACATGTACTCTTCAAAAGGATCAAGACAAAGGACAGCTGAAGAGTTATTCCATATTTAAAGAGACTAAAGAGACATGACGACTAAGTGTAATCAGTGATTCTGAATTGGATCTTGGAGAAGAAAAAATATCTATAAAGGATATTATTGGCACAACTAATTAAAATTGAACATGGGTCGTATGTTATATTATAGTATAATGGACTGTATATCATATTATAGTATACATCAATGCTGAATTTTCTTGTTCTGATAATTTGACTGTGGTTCTGTAGGAGAATGTCTGTGTTCTTAGGAAATAGAGAGTGAACTACTTAGGTATAAATGATCACAAAGTATCAAACTTACTCTCTAATTGTTCTCTACTTATATATATGATAAATATTTCCACATAGATATATACATATATATGTACATACATAGAGAGAATAATTGAGCAAATAGGGCAAAATGTAAATAATTAATAAATATGGTAAAATTATTATTGGAATTACTCAGGCAATACATGCAGCTTTTTCATAAGTTAAAAATTATATCAAAATACAACATTATTCCCAAATAGCATCCTTGAGAAGAAATAATGCTGCCAGAGGACACTGTGCTGCTTGACAAATGGTTATAGAGGAGGCAGGGAAATACTACAGTCAGGCAAGCACTCCAGCATTTCACTGGTGGTCAAGCACATGTGTCAATTCTGTACAGACTCTGAAATGACATCAGTTTAGAATCTAGGGACTTTAAAATAGGGAGGAAACTTGGCACTGCCCTTGCTCACCTTCCTCCTTGTACAGGTAAGTAAACTAAAGTTAGGTGTGGAGCCAAGCTTCTAGGAAGAAGATCCGAGTCTTCTGATCCTCGGTCTTCATTCCTTATGCATTCATTCTTCACTGATAACTTCAAGGCTTTCCTAGCAGCCTCACCACAGGCTTCTCTTTCTCCTCTCCAACCACTCTGAAGCCCTGACCCTTAGTCTGATCAATCACCACAATCTGTCATGCTTGAGATGTGTATCTGCTTGTTGTAATGGCATTTCTTATAGAGGAAGGCTTTGAGTTCAAAGGAGCATGAGGGCTTTGCTGGCTCCTGGGGGCAGCATAGTTCTTTATCACCTTTTCCCTCTCAGGATACCTCTTCTGAGGGAGACTCATCTTAATTGCTGTCCCTCCTATTTTTATTGACTGGCTGTTGAGATTTATTGAACGCTCAGTGTGTACTTATCACTCCCCTATCACACCGATAATATGACTTATTACTCCCAATTCAGTTATTTCCTGATTAAGCACTCTTGAACTAAATAAGGGTGTGGCGTGTGTATGGGGAGGGGTGGAGGAGTAGGAAAAGCTGGCACTTCCTTTCTCAAGGTTATGGGCACTCAGTAACATGTGGCATGTGACTTCTGGTAGATACAACACACTAATCAGGAGAAATCTTGGATCCCAAACCCATGTTGACCTATTGCTTGAATGATCATTATCCATGCCACAGGCTAGGTCCTAAACCTGGTTGCCATATGATAATGAGATTCAACACAAACTTCCTCCTTCCTTGGAAAGATATTTTATAGACGTGACCCCACTGGAGGAGTGATAATCTCTTCTTCCTCTATGAAGGCCAGTTTGGCCACAGCTGTAATCATTATTTTGACCATTATTCCCAGTAGCTGCAGTGTTTTGTTAGTGCATTTTATATAACACATATTAATATCTATTTCCTAATGAATGATTCAATAGCAATATCTTTGCAGTCACCCAGAAACAATGGGGCTGGGAATAAAGGGGACTTTCTCTGTTGAAAACCATCACACCTCTTAAGCCCCCCCTCAATCCACCATCCCCATATTATGGGTAATCACCCCCTTTTGCTCCTTCAATATTTCCACTATCTTCCTCTGCCATTCTGTTTCTACTGAGAGCTCTCTGGTGTAGACCCACTGTCACTTGAACTTGGAAGAAAAAGAATTTTCTGATGTAATTAAATGAGCTGATATTCGAAGGAAAAGTAGAAAGGAAACATTGAACAAGAAATAAACGGGGATATAGAGACACTAACTCAGATACCTCCAGCTACCAACAGCATAAGGTAGAGCTGACCACTGGGGTGGTGACGATCTTTATAATTCAAGGCATTCCCAGGGTCTTCTACCTCTTTATATCCTGCAATGTTTTCAGCTGTATGTTTCACATTGTAGTTCTCAGTATGACCTCCAGTATGTACATATGAAGTGACACTACTCAGTGTTTACTGGAACTATAAGAGAAAAACATTTTATGGTTTTTATTCTATTCAGCACACTCCCCTCTGCCTTCCACCCTCATCCTTCCTCCACCCCCAACTCAAACACACGGTGGTATGTAAAGATCAAGGACTTTGGTATTAGACAAACTTGATTTCAAATTCAATTCTGCCCTTATTACGTTTGTGACCTTGGGGAAGTTACTTAATCTCTGTAAGGTACAGCTTCCTTGTCTATAAACAAGACTAGGTGAGATAATGTGAAATTCACTTACAAATAGTTTAGTAACAAATATGTTAGGTATTATTCTACCTCTCCTCTAGTATTTTCTTTTTGAATAAATCATAACGTAATACTTTGCACATACTCTCCTTCAAAATGTTAGTATGTTTTCATGTCTCACAAAATAAGTCGTAACACTTTCCAGTAGCCAGCCAAACTTTAAGCATATGACCACATGGATATAGTCTCCACAAAGTAAGATTGTGCCACTATCCTCAAATAACCTCACCTTAATTTTTAACCAGGGCTGTCTACACTCAGAGAAGCTGTGCATACATAGGAAAAGTATATTCTGCTCAAGGATTTTTCCTGTCATGCATACACCTACCTTAGATTGCTTGATAAATAATCCAGCAACTCAGAAACAAATTAACTGCTATGGCTAATCTCCTGCATCTTTGGGGTATCCTCAGGGCTTCACAAAGCCACTTTGGAAGCCTATATCTATTCCAGAGAGCTGCAAAAAACATGGTGAGAGAAGGCAATTTCCCAGAACCATCCTGCGCCAGCATGCCCCCATCCCTCAGAGAAGTTAAGGGCATAGTGAATGAAGCCAGACTGCCTGATTTCAGTGCTTGCTCTGCTGTTTACATTTCCTATGACTTTGGGGAAGTTATTTAGTCTTTCTGTACCTTAGTTTTCTCATCTGCAAAATAGGGACAATTCAAAAACCTATCTTAAGGTTTACTGTGAGGATTAAATAGACTAATATATTTCAAACATATAGTTCACACCTGGCACACTGGTAACTAGTGAGCATTCACTGTGATTATCATCATGAAGTATGGCAGATTTGTTGAAGGTCTTAGAAAAGACCAGGCTCTACCTGAAGAAACCTACAATCCTAGCCCACCAGCTGATAGAAACCTACAATCCTAGCCCACCAGCTGATCATTTCTTAACTCAAGTAATTTGTAAATAAGTCTGTAATTATTGTGTCCTTACCAAAAAGCATTGCTTTGCCTGCCTAATCTCCCCCTTTATTGCCAGTATGTGTCTAGAGCTCAAGGACCAGCTGGTGTGTCGTCTGTATTAGGGGGACCAAATACATATGCAAGTTCATTCACTCAGAGAAAGTACAGAAAATGCAAACCTATAAGCGAAAACAGGGGACCCTGGGGCTGATCCACTTTTCTTCTTTCTCAGAAGCTGTGTATTAAAGTTGAGAATAGAGATTAGCAGCCTAGGGGAAGGCCATACCCAAAGCAGCAGAAGTCAGTGTTCTGCTGACTGATGGCTGGCTCTTAACCACTGTGACTCTCTTCCTGACGCATGTGACAGAGGATTGCTGTCCTCTTTCTCAGCATCATGACACTATCTGGGCAGATGCCTGCACATACTCATGAGATTGAACTGTGACTGCCCCTTCCCACATGTGACAGTTGCTTTTGAATGATCACTTACAGAGCAACCGGAAGCAAAGCCTTGGAAGCATTCCCTTAGAAGAGTGTGTAAGAGGGCCGGGGCCGGCCCCATAGCAGACTCCAGCGATGCAGCACTTGGGAGCGCAGCGGCGCTCCCACCACGGAATGGCCGGTGCGCTCACTGGCTGAGCGCAGTGCAGGCGACACCACGCCAAGGGTTGCGATCCCCTTACCGGTCACAAAAAAGACAAAAAAAAAAAAAAAAGAAGAAGAGTGTGTAAGGGATAGGTCAAGTTTTTAAAAAAGTTGGTTTTAGATTTTCAATGCTCTCTCCCCAAAAGAAACATATTCTTTCTTCCAGAAGTAAGTGATAACATACCAATCTTTGAATTCTTTCTCTGAAGAGATAGATAGATGATAGAAGAGAGATCAATAGACAGTAGATACAGCTATAGATATGCAAAAATATGTATATTACTTAATATATACATACCACTTAGTATTTATGTATTATCTATGAATATTACATGCATGTTAATATCATTTCTATTTGTGTATGTAGATATTTCAGAGAGAGAAAACTGCAATTGTCCCGGGCTTAGTTGATCAATCAGTGAGGCCTGTCTTAGTGTTCTACAATGAGATGCTTCATAGAGAGGAACTGACCTTAATGAGGAAGAACATAAACACAAAGAAAACAAAATGTAAGCAGGCAGTGCAAAAGCCAAGAGAAAGGGATGGAGTCTACATTTTAGGCAGGCAGTATAGAGTGGTAACTACAAAATCAAGTTCACAGATGTCCTACCACAGCCCTTTAATAGTAGCTCATTTATCATTGCCAATTTCTGAAGTGGAATAAAGAACAAAGTGGCCTATGACTTGGTGCTGCTGGAAGTAAAATTGCCTAGAACATCTTTTAATTAAAAAAATAGTCTCCACTAGCAGAAAAACGCAAAGAGGAAAATTCAAATCACTTAGTTAATAAACACAGTATACAAACTCCAGCCAATGCAGTTAATTATGGGAAACAGGGGCAAAAGCTTAAAGAAAAACAGACAAACGTGTTTAAGAGAGAATGCTACCCTTTAATGTTAGAAAAAAAGGCTGGGCATGGGAATTGAAGATCCAGAAAGTTCACTTATCAATTTTTGTTGTTTGAATCTGGGGCAAAATAACCCCTTAGTTTAAATGTATCAAACAATACATTTAAAAAATAAGAGGCTTTAGCTTTTGAAGACAAAATTAAATAGATAACAAAAGCTAGACATTCAAAGAAGACATGTGGGGAAAGGAAGTGACTATATCCGTCTTTGAAGGCAGCTTCTTTTATTTCATTCAGTTAGGAGTGTTGGAGGAAAACACTGTAAAAACTTTAATGAAGAAATAAAACTCATTTTGAAACCTTCTGCATTTGCTTTGTTTTTCTCCCAGAGCTGCTGACAAGTGCATTCATATAAAAAGGACCAATAGCCATGTCCAAACTGTGATTGCTCATTAAACATTTGCCTTAGTGGCCACATATAAAACAGTCAAATATAAAGGAACTTTTAATTTCATAATTTATCTAGTGCACAAATGGCAACCACAAACTACTAAATGGTCAAGGGACCAAAGGAAACATGTTTCCTTTGCCTTTGAAATCAAATGGCTCCTTGTCTTAAAATACTTAAAGACTGCAAATTGGCAGCAATCTATACATGGCGTGAGAGTACTCTCTCTTCACTTTGTTCCCGGATGCTGTGGACCTCATCTCTGGGCACTGTTTCACCTCCTAGGTCTACATGTCTACCAAAGCCCCACTCTCCTGGGACACAGTGCTTCCCACCAACCTTCCTTTCTTGCTTCGAAGTGCAACTTCAATCTCATCTCTACAATGACCTCCTCTTGTTTAATTGAATGCTAATGACATATATATTTCTATATATATCTTAGTTTTCCAACTATAGTAGCTAATAGTTCATAAGATGTTTAATTTTCATATCATAAAACATCAATTACATTTCTGTGTGTCATTTCACATGTAAGTTTATAGTTTAAAATTTTTATTTCACTAAAAATTATCTTGGTCATCACTATATTGTGCAAGCTCAAGGCACTAAGTTTTCTAAAATAGGCATTTGGGGATTTTTCCCATTCTTGTAGTTCTCCTCTCTAGAGAACCCTATAGGTTCAAAGTAACAAATGCCTTTCGTGACTATTTCATTTTCTACCTGCTCTTTTCCTGTTCTAAACTTACCTCTATTTCCTTTCTCATTATGAAGGTAAGATCCCCTTTCCTGGGTACTCCAGATGAAAAATAAGATTTGGATTAGGAAAACATGAGCTATAAACTGGGATTCACAGATCTTTTTCCCCCTTAATATTTAAATTCTCCAGACAAAACACAAAAGGTCTTTATTTCTCAACTTTTATAAGGATTTTTTTCCTGGATTTATATTCTGTCTACATTTTTAAGACTCAGTAGTTGTGGTTTATTTGTCAAGTCCTATGATATAATTGACTAATATTATTTCCACCAGCTTACTTAAAGTGTTCTGTGAAAGTGTCATGGCATTTCAGGTACCCAGTGGTAGCTATTGATTTAGTGGAAATTTCTGGCACTTTTTTTCCTCAGTGATTCATTACCAAGTCAAATTTACAAACTAATTCCATTGAATTTACCACACTTCTATCTTGGGAATTATAACATTCCCTTCTATTTAAGAAACCATTTCCTCTAGCTATTTGGCAATTGTGGTCACTGCTGTCTCTAGTGAAATACCCCTAAACCAAGAAAGTAAGTTTCTATCTCAAAATTATTTTTTTAAAATTGATCTCGAAAGTATTAAAGATAATAGAAATAAGAAACCCAAAACATTTCTTTCATTTATGATACTATCTAGAGCAGTGGAAATGCTGGATAGGTCAACTTGTTTCATACTCTGTCTCTTCTTGATTTTAGAAAGAAGTGAGCAGTAGAGAAAGCCACTAGCTCTTTCAAAATGGTCTGTTTCTCAGGGCTGTGGCCTGGACCTGCATAACAACAGTCATCTGAGGATGGCACCTATTTTGAGCAAGAGTCAGCTAAATATTCTCCCATGAGATTCAGTCACTAATAACGGTATCATTTACTTACACAGTGAGAAAAATTGCAACAGGAATTCTGCAGCATGTGAATGGTCAATCCCTTGACTTCACCTGATATATTTGCTTTTGGGGGGGGCTTCTTGTCTTAGCCAACAGCAACATCAACCAGTGTTTGATTTTTCAAATTTCTCCTATCATTTTTCCTAGTCTTTTTTGTGCCCCATAATTTTTGAAAGTACAAAAACCCAGTAAACTGTTCTCTAATTGTTTATGATCTTGTCTTTACCAATTGCATTTAAAAGAATAAAATTTCAGATTTCCCATAGTGTATGTGCTCTGGCAAGTCAAGTTGAGCACTGAAGAAATATACTAGATAAGGTCGACAGTGGAACATTTCTAAAAATAAAGATAACCTCCTAGTTACTAGCAAATGGGGCATTTGATTTGCAGTTCTCCTTTTTCAGAATAGAAAAAGTTATGAATTCTATACATGTAGAGGAGGCCAACAATCAAGTTCAAGAAATAATTTAATTAGACGGAGGCAGGTAGGAAAAATGAAATAATTTATTGAAGAGGGGCCTAATTAGCGAAACTTGAAACATGGCGCTCCACGTGTATGAAATCACAGAATAGTAAAACTGAGAATCGGAACAGACCCAGTACAATCCTTTCAGTTCTGCTGGCCCCTTCCTATTTAGGCACTAAGGAGTTAACTTGGATCTTTCTTAGCTACGTTCAGCAACTCTTAACTCAACTTTGATTATCTCTGTGGTTTGCTATCCCAGGGAAAAAATATAATTTCCCTATTCCTACAATTAATCTATACTTAAGTGTTTTCTGAAGATGGTCATAAAAATATAGTAGACCCACTTAGTCCAATATTGTAGCTTTCTTCGAAAGAGCCCAAAATATTTTCTTCCCATTTATCCTTTAAAAAATGATGGAATTCAATATATGTGTATTAGTCCATTTCTGTTGCTTATAACAGAAATGCCTGAAACTGGGTAATTAGTAAAGAAAAGATATTTATTGCTTACAGTTTCAGAGGCTAGAAAGTGCAAAGTCCAGGGAATATATCTGGTGAAGGACTCGTTCTTGGTGGTGACTCCAGCAATGCAGGGTGTCACATAGTAAACTGCGAGAGGCAAGAGAGAGCGCATCTCATGTATTCTCTTTGTATAGCCATCAGAACCATGCCCATGACCACCATTAAACCATCAATGGATTACTCTATTCACTAGAGCGTGGTCCTCACAATCTAATCATCTCTTCAAGGCTCCACTTTCAATTACCATAATAGAATTTCCCACCCTCTTAACCCTGCCACAGTGGGGATTTTCAAATACATGAAAATATGGAGGACACAATTCAACCCATATCAATATAAGAAAAAGTTATCACTACTCTTATTTTGCAAACATAGAACTAAGGCCTAGGATGAGGAAATAAAAGTTACGCTGTCTTTCCTTTCAGAAAGTGAATCTTCTCACATATTAACCATACATGTCTTTTGAGTATCTTCCCTCCGTCTTTGTTATGAGTTTATAGTGTATTCTATAGCTGTATTAATACCCTGACCCTTACCTAATTCCTCTTGGATCTTTTAGACTTATTTTGCTGTGTATACACATACATGCACACAGATACATTTAAATGGCCTTTTGGGATTTGTACTGGTCATACTGACCAGTTTCATTAGTGTCCTCATTTTGAGCCTTATAAATCCACATAATGATCACAAGGATTAGGAGTCCAGTCTGTGATCATGAAACAGAGAAAAGCTCACTGGCCCACACTGAGATGAAATTAATAAACTTAGTCTCATTAATGTCCATATTAATAAAGCTAACTAGTTGCCCTAAAACAGAAATCCAATTAAAGGTAGACTCAATGCATCTAGTTTCTGACTACTAGCTCTCACCTTTATCAAGGGGTATTATACAATTTACATTGAGATTTACTAATAATGATTACTATATTTTGTGAATCATTAATTTTAAGACATCAATCTTTAAACAAAATTAATTTATATTTTGTTACAAATCTGCTGCTTATAATTCTATTTGTTGATCTATTTTTAACTGAATTTCCCTGATTTGAGGAATTTTATTCTATAGATATGGTAACTGAGGCACTTAGAAAAGGTAAAGTATTTAATCAGTCACACTTTGATAAAGCGGTAAACTATAATTTGAATCCATTTCAACTTGGCTTAATCTAAAGTTGTTAATTTTAGCCACTATACAATACACTTTGCAAGAAATTAGTAAATGCCGATGAATGACTGTTACGTGTTAAGCATTGGCTAAGCACTAAGTAACTTCATTACCTTCTTTGAACTTCACAACAGCCCCACGAGGAAGTTATTAAAAGATCTACTCCATATTACAGATGAGAAAAACAGTAACTTGGAATTGAAGATACAAATCCAGTCTATACCTCATAACTAAACCTTGCTTTATGTGTAGGCAATTGCTTAGCAGTCACTTACAGAACGTAAGGGCACTATTTACAGGCATTTGTTCATACAGCCCCTGCCTTACACGAGCACCCTGTTCCGTCATTAGACACTAAGTCCTTTGAGCAAAAGCATCCTGTCTTTAGTAATCACAGCTAAAACATAAATAAATCTTAAAACAAGTAACACAAGTACCTCAGAAGCAGACTCTGAGACAAGGGTTTATGTGCAAGAGATGGACACACCTCCGGGGGATGTCAGGAAGTGGGGACAAGAAGGAGAGAAAAGGAGGGGAAGCCCAGCAAGCTCCAGCCTGATTCCTCAGGGGACTCTGGAAAGTAAGCCTTGCCTCAGAGCCGTCCCTAGCCACGTGAGGGAGCCAAGCTTTCGTAGTCCTACTTCCTCAGTTGTTCCTTAAGGGTCACTCCAGAAGCATGGAAATTCCCAGATTCTTGTGGGCAAAGAGGGTCCCGAAGGAACAGACTATGGCCATTGAATGCAAAAGCACACAAAGCCAGAAGGGCCCCCAAAATGGGAACAAAGGATTGAAGGGGTCCTGGGCAGAGCAGCATTATTGTCTACCCACACACTGAGTCTATTCATTTATTAGCTTTCCCCCAGGAAAGAATAGAAGTCTCTAGGGGAACGGGAAGTGGGCTGGGAAGTTCTGTTAAAGACAAAAAAAAAAAGAAAGAAATAGAAAGTCTGCCCTGGCCCACGGCCTGAGAAGGGTGTGAGGACATTGAGAAAATGGTCCTGAAGGCCATTCCTACCATGGGGAAGGAACAAGGCTGGGAACAGAAGTGAGAAAAGAGCACAAAGTAGTAAGAGACAACCAAATGCAAATTGTATGTCCTTCCCAAGTTCACTGAATCTTCTGTGTCCTTCTTTGGTGGATAAATTAGCAAACATTTCAGCAGCCTTCCAAAAAGAGTTACTATTCATACCCATAGAACTTTTAGAACTATTGTAGCTACTAACATGGCCTTTTATGAAAACAAAACCAATGGCATATTATTATTATTATAAGCTGATTAGATTATCACAATAACGAAAAATAGGGAAAAAAATTTTAATTGCTCTTTTCATCTTCAACTGACCTGTTTTATTTGTTTTCTTGCCAAATATATCTAATGACTGCTATTCATAGCAGTCAACATTTAGAGCTGGGTTTTGTTTTTTCTTATTCTAAAATCCCAAATTATGGAAATGCTACAGAGTTTACATGATAAGGAAAAAATATACTTTGTACCTGCTTTCAGAAACTCTGTTACATGAGCACATTAATCATGTTTGGAATGATTTATTTCTACATTCATGCTGGCCAATTTTATTAGTGTTTGGTTTGGCTAAATGGAAGAAAATCTGCTTCCTATTTCACTTCTGTAAAAAGAAGAGTTAGATCTGTACTAGCTTATATGCAGTCTATACCTCAGCTTTATTCCTTAATCTCAAGCACTTACCTATTCATTTTCTTTTACATCCTCCCTCCATGACAACCACCACAAAATCTCAATCTAGATCTGTTCAAGCTATACCTTTGTTTTTGTCTTCCAACCCCTTCAGAATTTCTACTGCCATGCAAAAGGAAATTTCATGCTTGCCATGTGGATTTTATCACAACCAATGTCCATTTTAATACCTAGTCTTCAGTGCTGGCCCCAAATAATTTTACTACTGAGACTGCTTGCTTGTGAGCTCTTACTCTCTACAGGGCCACCATTAGCCCATCCCCCTGCCCAGCCGCCAAAGCTGCCTTTCTTGGACCAATGACACACAAATGAACCTTTATCATTCCCAAATACAGCCATGTTCCTTTAGTCCACAAAGCAATACCTTCCATCTTTTCATTGTCATTTAACTCTATGCATTCTGGAAGCTTCATCAACCCTCTCTCACAAAAATATTGCCTCAAACATTGAAAAATGGTCAACAACACCTTATTTCATTTTTGTATGCCATATTCACTACTACCCTAGCTACCCAAGGGCAGAATTAACATTAATTGCTTAATTCCTAAATTAATAAAATGGACTCTTATTAAGACTAAATAAGAGTCTATCAGCCTGAACAGTAAGTAACTGTACTTGGATTTACTGTAACGTTTTGGCTATACTAACTTTATTTTCTTTTCTCACGTGGTATACTGCTGAGATAGGATTTTAGAGATATACTTCCCCATTTCCAATGTTCAAACTTCCACCATTTTCCAGCATTTCTACCCAATTACATGTAGCGTGGTAAAAATCTATCTCTCTGCTGTACCAACCACGTTTCAACCTTGTAACAAATATTACAAGGTTGTAATATTACAACTTATCTGTGTTGAATACCATTCATTTACATTTGTCCCTTGGTTCCTTTCTTATAGTAAGACCACAGGAATAATAAAAGGTAGGCCTAGCTTCAATTATTTCAAGATGTTATAAGTTATAAAGTTTGCTGGCCAAATTACTGACTTTAAATATTTCAGAACATTTAAAAACATATGGATGAAGAGTAAAAGATAAATCTTCTGGATATTTAGTCTGTACTAGAACAGAGGTTGAGATTTTAAGCTGAATTTTTTTATGTTCTCTACACAAGCTTCTTGGAGCTATAGACACAAGTATAGATGGAGAGTTAAAACTTCCAAGAGCATGTTGAATATACTACTTCCTTCTTCTCGTACTGCTTTATGCTGGCAGATAATCACGGATGTGAACTTTTGCTTCATGGCTGTATAAGAAGCTGTTCTTTGCACAACGGGCAAGAGAAGAGGGCCTGGATTTTAGTGTAGTGATTTGAAGTGTGGACTTTGCAGTTAGACAAGGGCTAAAGTTCTGACTCTGTCAACTGGCTCTTAGTCCAGGACAAGCATCTCTACACTTCAGTTTCATAATCTCTTAAATGAGGACAGCATAAGTACCTACTTGACAAAGTTTTATAAGTCCTTAGTGAGATAATAGGTATAAAGTATGCAGCCTCATACTTATATAAATCAATGATTAATAAATGCAATCAATGTTTATTATAAATTATTATCAGCACCAGTATTCTAGATGCACTACATATTCTAATCTCAGTGAAGCTGTAAGTAAAACATGGAAACTCTGGATGGAAATAAAAACAAGACAAATAATTTATTTCTGCAAAATAAAGAGGAAGCTTGAGACATACTACCATGTTCCAAAATCCTCATTAGGTAGGTGACCACATAATTTATTATCCAAATTAGGACTCTTTGGACAGTGAAAGAGGAACTATTAGTAATTATTTCAGGATAAAAACACAAACAAAGACCATCCCAGGCTGAACTAGGATTTAGGGTCTCCCTTTTGTTAGTGTGCTCTGATTTCAGGTACTCTAAAAAGAAAAAGAAAAAAGTCAACCCTTACAGCTCTGGGATTTTCTATGCAGTATAATCTTTGACAGCCCTGGCTATTACAGAGAAAATAGTTTAAACCAAAAAAAAAAAAAAAAATCATCAAGATACAGCTAAACATTTGTAAACATGAATGAAATTTGAAATAATAAACTTGTGGAAAGCATGCAAATTTTAGCATTGGAAAATTAGCAAAAAATTAGCAAATCTTAGCCAAAGGAAAACTTCATACCTAAAGTTTCATTAATAAAAATCACTGACAAATTCAGGTCAATGAGAATAAGAATAAAAGGCATAACAAATTTTACTATTTAAGGTGCTGGGAGAAGGCGAAACACGGGAAAATCACAAGAGAGTAATGTCCCAATTTTCCACTGGGGTACAGAGCTTATGTACTCATCTCCAGAAAGAAAAGAGAGATGGGGGTGTAGGAGTAAATGATTCTCAGGGGAGTGTGATGAGCCTGGAGAACATGCAATGGCCCAGGACAAAGTTTATTTGGTCTGCAAAGAAGACAATGATTGGTAAATGATTTTCTTTAAAATACTGTATAGGACCAAAATATAAGACAAAAATCTGCGACCAAAGTTAGTGCAGGTGTGTTGACAGACTCCAATGTCTCTTCCTGTGATATGAGTTAAATTAATGAAAACTCAGGGAAAGGACTAGAGGTAATTTTATTCTTTGGTAGGTCCAGACTTTAGGCAGATAAGGAAATAGCTTCATCCTGTGCTTTGGAGGGTGACAGAGAAATGAGAGATGGGGATGGAGGGGGGATGGCAGGGGAGGTTCAAGAGACCTTGTGGCTGCTTCTTTATTTCAGCATGTCAAATCACCATATTTGGGGGGTGACAGCTTTTTGCACCCCAACAGCATCAAAGCCCTGGGGCAAGTACTGGCTCTGCATTTAAATCTGCAAGTAACTTGGGCAAGTCACTCAGAGTTTCTAACTCTTTGCTTACTCACTGGCAAATGCGAATGATAATAATAATAATAATAATAATAATAATAATACCTACCCAATTGTCATGATATCATAAAAGCTGCATAATGTATTGTAAAGCAATAAACAAGTTAGTTACTTTAATTAACTATTAAAGGGAATTTTTGGAAGATCCTATTGTGATTTTCTTCCTTTGAGAAATGGAGAGAGAAGAACAAGTATCTTTTTTATGAAATACAAGAACTGTAAGATAATAATAAAAAGGATCTGTCTTGCACTGATGATTGTTGAGCTCATCTTTGAATATTTTAGTTATTATTAAAACTTTATGTACTTTGTGAAAATGTTGCAGTTGAGTCAATAAATACTATTAAATGGGCCTTTAAAGTAATTAAATAAAAAGTGTCCTGCTTTAAGAGATTGGGCTCAAAATAGTTTAATTCAATCAGAGTCTGTGAATAGGTTAGGGAAAACTAGGCACAAAAGTTTCTCTTGTCTCTAATTCTTCTAACTCTGGTTTTGAATCTGACTCAAGCACTCAAATGACCTGCAGGATTTTTAAACACGAAGTATGTCCTCTCCAAATGATGAGGTCCTAACCTCTGAAGTGAGGGCCCTGCGTGTTGGTATTTTTTTGAAAGCTGATGGGCAACTTGGGTTGAGACTACTGCCCTAATTCACAGGCCAAATGTGAGCAGACACCTGGAGTAACCTTTGTACCCCTCTCTCCCCCAAGGAATTGCTCTTCTAATCCCACCTCCACATACTCACACTCCTTCCTAACCCCTCAAGCCCCAGAATCCCCGTAACTTCAACCTGTCTCTTTAACCTTTCACTAGCCAAATCCTACTGAAAAGATCTCTGATAAATTTATTCACGTCGAAGTGTGAATGCTGATAAGACAAAGTATAAATCCTAAGGTTGCTTACATTTTAACAAGGAGCTAACTTTTAAGGTAAAGAAAGAATACATCGGAGGTGGAAATAGGAACATCAGGCCAGTATGTGAGGAGGAGATTTCTGAGCATTTTCTGGACTTTTCCAGTATCTCAGAAATCATACCGAGGAGGTCTGCCTGTGCCTAAACTTGTAAAGTTGATGTAGGCATCAGTTCATGAATTACACAAGTAGAACAACTCAATAACCCATCATAATATTTGATTTATACCTTTTATTTCCAGACACTATTAGGTAATTTCACATGTTAACTTCAATTTCATATCCCTGACAGACATTGAGGACTTGTCTCCATTTTATATATGAGAAACTGATGCCCGGAGAGGTAAAGTGACTCCTACAGACCCAGATATGTGGTTGTCACCTCAATTTACCTGACTTCAGATCCCAGTTTTTCCAGTCCCCCTTCTTTCACAAAGGTGATCATTGCTTTAGAAGTGATTAAAGACATGATAAAGTGAATTCAGAACAAAAGAGGGCAAAAAACCTATTAGGAAGGCTGATAAACCCTGTAGAAATTTTTCCTTCTTTCTTCGTTTTGTTTTGTTTTCTGTATTTTTAAAGCCAGCTATCACGGGGAAAAGCAAATAGGTTCAATCCAATAATGTTTATTTATTTATTCAACCTCGACTGTTTCTTCTACCACTTCAGATATTATGGGGAGATAAATAAGTCCCCATAAACTGCCCTTGGCAGGAAAACCCTTTGTGGTGACAGAGTAAGCATCACATTCAGTGTAATCTTTCTTGTAGGGGCAGAAGCAAGAATGCACCATCTTAGGGATGAAAAGAGAAATTAGTAATTTGTATATTCTATATCTAAGCCAATCTGTTAAATAACATCCAGGTGCACTTGATAATGTATTGGTTTGATATTTTAGAGAAAATATCATCCATCCACCCAGGTAATGGTTTATGCCAAACAAGTCAGCTAGAATCTTGGCATATTGATCAATTTAAAGAATAACTCTGTGAGTGGGAAATGAGTGGAAATCATTTACAAGACGGTGAACTGTGTTCCTACTTTTGAAGGCTGATTTAAAGTTTTGTATTTAGGCACTTGATATTTTCTTCATATGTGTTGGAAACAAGATGAACTATTTTTCGGTTTTAAATTGTAAGATTAATATGCACATATAAGGACAAAATTTCTAGACAGAATTATTTTGAAAAAAGAAGAAAGAGAAAAAGAGATGTAAGAGAAAGGAGAAGGAATGGAAGAAAGATTACCTTTTGGAAAAGGTATAGGAAGTTCCTCACATCACACATTTCTCTCGTCCCAGAAAGATCAAAATTTAAAGGGAGGAAATCACTCCAGTCGTGTTCCCAGTGAGGATTAAGAGGATGGACTGCTTTGCTGTACATGGAGAGAGCAAAAAAATTGTACAGAATGACAATATTGAAGCAGTCACTAGAAGTAGACAGAAACAGAGGGTGTAGCAAATCCACAGAGCTTTGAAATAAGCAGGAAGAACAGATTGAAATTGTATGAAGCCATATAAAGGCAGTAAAATTGATGTAATGTTGATTCATTATGATATAGAGTCTCTAAACATAAGTCTGTAGCTGCAGTCAGAATAGGGAACTATAGAGTAAGTGATGACAGAAATCTCAGTGATACATCACAAAGCAAATGGCCTTGGGAAGGACTAGATGAGAACCAGACATCAGAGAAGCTGCTGGAATGAACAAGTGGTGGGGGCCAGCCACACACATGTAGGCCTTGGTGGCCGATGAACCTTTGGTGACCACACACAGTCTTTCTATGAGGGCAAAACTTAAGCCCAATGCCTTTAAAAGTCGAGAAGTCCTTGGTCCCAAAGAAAAACAAACAAATGTTACCCAATAGGCAAACTATGCTGAGAGTTCACTTCCTCTGACTCCATAGTTCAGCTGCTCACTCAGGATAACATCACTTTCCCGCCAGGCGCTGAAGTCAGGAAGTCGTTTATTTTTGCTGAAACTGAAGGGGGAAGTGAAAGAGAAAAACAGCTGCAATTTGATCAATTCGGTATTAAAAACCAGGTATTAATAAAAAGAGCAAGTTAAAGACAAAGCCAGCTTGGATTTGCTGGGAACTACGTTTCACACCAGGGAAAGACAAAAATCCTAGTTACTCATGTGCATTTGGTAAAAAAGACAAAAGCCGTGCTGGGGATGGGGCTTTCTGTGTTCAAGGGCAGGGTTAGCTCTAGGAGTCGAGGGGGTATGAGGAAGTAAGACCACCTGAGAAATCAAAGGAAAAGAGATTGAATCACTGCATCCCTCTAAACAGGAGTGGTGGGTCAAGAGAGCAAGGGCAAGGAGTGAGAAAGGTCACAGGGAAGAGAGAAGTAAAGAGGTGTTTTGAGATGGAAGGCAGGGAATGGGGACAAAAGGGGGAGAAAAACTGCTTGTTTCAAATTAATATCTCTCAAAGAGGATGTCGGTTCCCCAGGGATATTCCGAGGGAGTCACCGAAGCAGAGCCACGGCGCTCCTGACATCTGCGGGCAGGGTGAGGACTGCTTTAGATTCCCGGGAAGCTCTTTCTCTGCATCTTTTCTCTAACTCCGAGGCCTGGCTGCTGGCCCTGCCCCTCACTTCCCACCTTCCCCAACGGTGGAGCGCTTTCCTCCCTTCTTCAGGGTCAGGAAAAGTAAAAACATCACCTGCTTCTCCCCCCAACAGCTGAATTATTCTTCCACACTTTTATGTTGATAGAAAAGTGGTTCAAGGTATGTTCGAGGGTTGTGGAAATCCTCAAAGGGATTACAGAATGAAAAAGTTTTGAGAGCCATGCTCTAAATAAAGAATTGGAGACGAAAACCTGTCATGATGAAAAATTAAACTAAATTGCCTCAAATAAAGGGAAGGAGAAACTGATGCCTTTGGCGAGCAAGGACAGGAATTCCTACAGTGTGGGTCTGGTAATGAGGCAGTTTCTTGTCAATGTCTAAGCCTCTTTCTACCTGGCATGCGCTACGAAAATCAAAGGGACAATTTACAGCAATGCATTAGGAACATGCAAAATCTGAAAGTAGAAGCCTGGCTATGAGTTTATTTCTAAATTTGAAATTGATAGTAACTTCTACCAGCTTAAATAACCCTATGTCAATGAATGGATGTGATAAGGTCAGTAGACTGCAAAGCCAGGCCTTCTACTTATTGTGAGGTCTTCAAAGTTTGCAGTTTTCAAATAATATAGTAGGGCAATGAAGAGCCCAGGACAAAACCACTGTCACTTATTTGTTATGTGATCTTGGGAAAGTTAGTCATTCTTTCTAAGCATTAGTTAATTTGTTAGGTGGAAATAATAATACCTACATCACAGAGATAAGATGAGGGTTAAGATTTAAAAATAATTGTTGTTTTTGAATGCTTTCTGTATTTCTGGTACTACACTAAGTACTTTATATGCATTATCTCATCTATCTCTACAATTATTCTCTAACTGGATGGATGGATGGATGGATGGATGGATGGATGGATGGATGGATGGATGGATGGATGGAATTATTAATCCCCACTTTAAAGATGAGGAACTGAGATCTAGATTAAATGATTTGCACAAAGTCTTATGGTTATTATTGGAGGGAGATTCTAATTCCGAAGTCTTGCAGGATTCTCATTCCAAAGTCTTCGCCTGTATTATACTATTACTATGTTATACTATATCCTATATTTCCTGTCTGTCTTTATTATACCTTCTCTCCAATCCTGAAAGTCTGACCAGCTGACTCCCACCCCTAACCCAATTACCCAGGGTTTTCAGATTTCCTTATTCTTTCTCTTCTCAAAATCTGTTCTGATAAAAAAAAGACCCGAAAAGTCCTCTAATTCAGCTCAGCAAACAATGAATCAAAAGCCATGTGCCAGGCACTGGGTTACATGCTGGAGAGACAATAAAACATGATCCCTACACTCAAATGATTCACAGGTAATAGCATTGGACTTAAAGCCCTGGGTTCCATCCTACCTTTCCAATGCCACACCTCCCCAATCTCCAGTCCCCAGCTTATTCCTTCACCTCCACCCCTCAGTACCCTGCAACTCTGCAAAGAAAATTTGCTTGTTTAGTAGGAAGTAAAGAAATGCAGTAGTTTCAGCTTTGGTGCACAGGTCTATGAAAGTATTTCTTTTGACAGAAGGTCCTTCTGGTGTTTCTAAAATCATACCCCTTAGTTAAGTTCTCATTCTGCCTGATTGGGACAAATGTGATTTTCAAGGCAATTGGCAATAGCCTGTGAGACAAATGTGATTTTCAAGGCAATTGGCAATAGCCTGTGTAACCACTTTTGAATCAGAACAACCAGATTTTTCCACCAAGTGTTCAAAAGTTACGAAGAAATGCCCCAAAGTATCTAGAAGTGTAGAGGTTTCTGGATGAGGACTAGAAATACACTAGGAAATCATGGTGTTTAGTGGAAATCTAGCTACTTAGAACAGAGGAAGACTTTGTTTCTCAACGTCGGCTGTGCCTCTAAGAGTGAGATTATGGGCAAATTGATTAACCTTTTGGAGCATCATTTCCCTGTCTTTTGTAAAATGAGCACACTAATACCTTTGTCTCATGGTTGCTCCAGAAATTCAATAAGATAATTACGTAAAGCACTTAGGCACTAAGTGGTCAATAAATAGTAGCTGTTACCACTATTATTTTATATGCTGAAATCTACCAATCAAACTTCTAAAAAGAGATTTAAGATAACCCTGTTCTTTTTGTCTTTCTAATTCTCAGACCTTACACGCATGCTTTCTCTGCATTTTTACATGACACTGTTTTTAAACCCATGATAGACAACTAACCACTGTTTTCTGACGTTGCCAGAATGTTTTTCTGCTTAGTGGACTTTAATTATTATTGAATTACATTAGCATTCCCATGGAATTACTTATTACAGCTGCACAGTGCCAAAATGAGTCACCATGCTTTAATCTATTAGAATGGCTACCAAGGAAACTATGTATGAGTTTTCATCCTGTAAAGAATTTGGTCACATGGAACCAACATCCATTGAGTAACATGAGTAACATCCTAGGGATCTTATAGCATCACAGACAATGAATAAGTAATTTTAAACATTAAATAGGAACCTAAGTGACAATATTCATTTATGCCCTACAGTGTACTTTCTTTTTCAATAATTTAAGAATTAAAAATATAATATTTTCATGTATCTTTAATCATTCATATAAATCTTTTAATTTTAAGGAAACAATAGAATAAAAGAATAACTAAAACTCATTGATATAATATATGATCATGTAGTATTATATAGATATCCAAAGTTATATTTGGTTAAAATTTTTAGTCCTATAATCTACACAGCAAAACATAGAGAATAGCAAATCTACTACATATTTCTATGAAAAACAGCACTACAATAATGAACAAAATATTCTCTCTTCCTATGATTGAATTCTTTCTCAGAAAATCATTTTGAAAATTTATAAATATATCCTATAGGTCTGTTTTAAAGTTAGCATACAAATTAATATTGCATTGATGGATTCAGATCTTTAGATTCAGAAATAATAAGTAATAAAAGTAAAACTAATATGCTGCTGTGTGTTGCTTGATTCCATAAATATGTAAAGTTTATCTTCACATTTCAGGAACATTGCAACTGGATCTGTACTGATATGGCGTCATAGTTTATTCATGTCGGATTCCCTGAATTCGGCTGAGTGGCCTCTGCTACACAGTGACATGGACCCTCCTGAGTCAGAGGAGGGGCAGATAAGCACCCAGAAGCAGAATGGGAGGGATTGGCAGGTCTTGAAAGCAAACTGCATGGGAAATTAAGGTTTGTGGGATCAAATGCTGGTGGAACCATTCTATCATTTTATTCAATCTGAAAAATTTATAACTTCTATGTACTGTATTTAGAAGCTACTGTTTTGCGAAGTGGTTCAAGGTCAGGCAAGCCAGTAAATGATTTGGCTTTGCTCTTTGTGTTTTCCAGGAGCCACCCTCTTCCCAGAATTTATAGGATAGCAGAAACACAGATTAAAATATTTCCTATTTGTATGACTTCAGTTGGCCCTACACAACAGGTCCTAAGTGAGTTCCATGAATGAGGAGCTGGGGGAGTTTGGGCAAGTCACTCAGCTTCCTGACACCGTGTCCACATATTTACATTGATTTTAACACTATCTTGGTTTGAATATTATCTTTTCTGGCTACTTCATTACATTATGGTAGTAGATCAGACTACATAAATGATGAGACTGTATTTTCAAAACTAGAAAAATAAGCTATAAAATCTATGGTGCGAATGTAAAAAATATATCACAATAGTGATAAATCTGGGAGACTTTCGCCCCTCTATAGAAACATGTAGCTCATACTTTTTTAATTTCACCGTTTTATTTAAATTCCAATTCTCACTAAGGAAGGGCTTTTGAAGAACTTCCCTATCTCAAAATGTGGTGCAATCTTTTTCTCCTGTTATCAACTCATTAAAATCCAGTGATTTTGAGGAGGGAAAAAGGGTCATGTGTTAACCTTTAAATCTATTCTGTATACATTGCTGAAACTAGTATTTCAAAATTAACATAAAGACAGGCTAGCAAAGTAAAGGTATTTTCTAAATTTCTATTAAGAAGTTAAATTTGAGGTGAAATTTGAGTTTCATTTTTTGTATGTCACCTGTATTTTCCTTCTGACTTCACCAAAGTGCTCTAACATAGGGCTCCAGTTTGCATCTGGAATCAAACCCTCTACACTGTGTAGACCAGTTGGATAGGTAAACTGAAGTCCCATCTAGATAAAGTTGCCCTGAAGGACATAAAAGGGCAATACAGAGAAGTCAGGTAAGCTATGAATGGAGTCTTCTGTGTGGAATAAATTCACTACAAAAGGCCCCAGGTGGCTTTTCCTATCTTCCAAGAATTAACAGCGTTTCATTGTTATTCAATAAACTTGTGGGATTTTTTTTTAATGACACAATAAATGCTACATATACACTATATAATTCATTCCATCCTGGCAGGAAGTGGCCTTCAGTTTTCTCTGGGGAACTTGCAAACAGCTGGATAATCTTGAAATCTTTTAACATGAAAAAGTGATAATTACCCTCAAACTTACTACTTCCCACATTTATTTCCTCTATTTCAATGATTAGGAATTTATTTCTTTTTCAGTGAGGATTTAAATACTGCTTGCAAAGGAATTAATTTTGCCATGTGTCCGTAAAGGATACAGTTCTCAGCCTGGTCCCATGAAAATTCACAGAAAGTTCATTTTTACCATTTTTCTTTAAGGCAGCCAAATTTCCTAATTTTACAGATGTTCTTTTTTTTCTTTTCTTTTCTTATTTTTTTTTTTTAATTTGCCATCATAGTTTCCTTTGGTCTTGAATGTCAAAAAATGACTTTTTAATGTAATAAGCAGTGTAACATAGTTGTTTATATTTAGCTGTATGTGCTCATTCATCACTATCTTATGGAAGAATTTTGACAAGCAACGTACGAATGTGACATGGGCACGAAAGCATATCTCAGAGGTCTGGAATCTCTGAATGAATTCCATGCTCAGTATAGTGCTGCGAAACTCTGGAAGAGGATTCCCAGTAAGTTATATGGAATGTGAGTCCAGCCTTGCCATTTCACTTTGTATATTCTTTTGCTTCTCTGAAAGCAATATGAGTCTTTTCCTTTCTCACTTTTCCTATATTCCTTTCTCCTTGTAAGATTGTACGCCAACAATGTTAGTGTTGGTTCTTTGATCTTTTGCTGAATCACCCTGATTTTTAGTTTAGTTTGCAAAATGTTCATCTCAAGTGTTTTTCATTCTTGTATTCCTCCCTTGCTATGTCTGAACAATTTTTGTTTGTTTGTTTGGTATCTTTATTTATAGTATACCTAGAGCTGTATTATTTCCCTATGTGGCCTACATTTAAATTCCACTATTTCTTCGTGTTGGTTTTAGTGTTCTATACTGAATGATGACGACCTTGAAGGGAGAGGAAAGTTGAGTAGCCCAATTGGTTGCGGAGTTACAAAGCTTCATTTTGTTACAAACATATTTCTTGAATTTTGGCAAATCTAGTCATCTTTCTAGACCACAGATTCCTGATCTGAAATAATAATTTTTATATTCTATCTGTCAATGGGTTTTAGTATGGGGTAATTAGTTATTTCTTCTAAAGTTTTTCCAAGTATAAATTGTATTTAGAATACAATTAGAATAACAAACATTTAGTGATGTCACCAAATGCCTGGCACCTTGCTGTATGCTGGGGGCACAAAGATGAATTGGTATCTCCTTTCTCAAGGACATTATTGAGAGAGGTTCATAGTGGAGGATAGTTTCATAGTGAAGGCCATGGTAAATTCTTTACATTACAAGTCTATGCTTTGGCACAACTAAATCATTTTTTAATGTTCTATACTGAAATAATGGTAAATTAGAGAAAAGAAATAAACTTCCAACATAATCTAGTCTTTCTGGATCCAAGCAGAATTATCCAAACAACTTTGAACAAAATGTACCCAGTTAATGTCAGTTAATAAATTTATATTTTTAATTTTTTTTTCCTATTTCTAATACAGATGCATTTTTGTTTCATTTTTAATCCACAGTTTTATCCTGTTTTAAATGAAAGAAAGGGAAGAGGGATGTAATACTTCTTGAACTTCTGCCATGTGCCCAAAACAAAGCTGAATGCTTCAAAAGCATTATTTCAATAAACACCCAGAACAATTCTCCAAAGTGTGTATTGTTTTCTCTAAGTTAAGGATACAGGAAGTTGGACTGACAGATCAGGTGATGTGTCCAAGGTCACCCAGCTAGAAAATCTTAGTCAATATTCACACCCAGGTTCACTTACACCACAACTCATGCTGACTCTACCACATCTCTACTCCAAAAGAAACACAGAATTGGACCTCAAATAGTCCTTTAAAGCTATACAGGACTCTGGTGGCCTCTGAGCCTGCCTGTCTCACCCTGCAGATGAGATAAATAAGGCCTGTAGTGTTTAAATGACTTGCCAGAATTCATTCTGCTAGTTGATGCCAGAGATTGGAACAGACACCATTTTTTTCTCTCTAGGACAAGTCCATGCTCTGGAACTTTCTGACTAAAAGTAAAAGAATGAGACCCTTGATGCAAGAAACTCTTAAGCAGAAATGTGATGACCAAAAATATTACACAGGACTTTTTAATGGATGAAAAGTTTCAATTTGAAGACCTGAAAGCTCCGTTCCACCTCCCTGATTCTTTGAGGCTGTATAATGGAAGACACGTTTCCATTATCTTCTCTTGAATTAAAAATAAATTACTAAGTCATTTTTCCTTTTTCTTCAAGGTTTTTACTTTTGACAGTTTTTTTTTTATTTATTTCTAGAATTTCTAGCCATGTTCTAGAATTTCTGAGAGTTCACCTTTTCTAACCTTAAAGCAGAGTAGAGGGGTAGGAGCAAGAAGTCAACTCAGGTAAGGACAATGTCTGTGTCCTATGTCTTTAGGCAATCTATGATTAAATTTGTTAAAATAACAACAACAAATCCTGTGTAAGCCTGGCACTGATGTATACTACCACAATATTCAATTACTTCTTATACACAGAGTCCTTTGTTTTATCCAGTTGGTTTCTGAGCTATTTCCCCTCAAATAAATATCTCTTTAAACCTTCCATATAGAAATAATGTAACAAAATATTTTTCTCAAAAAATATTTTCCTTAATATAAAATGAACTGATAACATTAGGTTTTAACTTATTAAGTTACTATTTTAATCTTGTTTCTCAAAGTGTTAAATTGGGGTCAAATTGAATCTATAATTCCCGGGCTATTACATTCATTTTTATCATTGATTCCAGGATTATGTATGGCAGGATGTGAAATATTTTCTCACTTTTTATTTTCAAAAGTAATCAATAAATAACAGGCAATTAATGATAATAAAGTAAAAAAAATCAGTTTTTACTTGATAAGTCTTATTTTTTAATCATGCTTATTGTGAGTCATTCAAACATAACAGAAGTATGTTAAATAAAAGTGAAAGTTTCTGTTCTCATATATGCTCAAGGATTACCACTATTAACAGTTCAATTAGTAGACTCATAGACCTCTTTTGTTTTTGCACATATACATATGTTTATGTACAAAAGAACAGGATCATACTATATATAATGTTCTGCAATTTGCTTTTTTACCATCCAACGATATGTGATAGAAAACTTTTGTTACTACATACAGATCTATCTCATTCATTTTAATGTCTACCAAGTACTCCATCTTATGGATGTGCCATAACTTATTTAACCATTCTCCAGTTGATAAACATTTAATCTGTTTCCAATTTTTCACTATTACAAATAGTGCTTCAATAAACATCCTTGTACATATATTATTATGATATGCTTATTTCACATTTACCCAAGGTATCAGACAAACCCACAATCTGAGAGTAGGAAAACACTTCACTGTCTATTTTCAGGGTTAAGCTGTGGGGCTCTCAGCAGGGCAGGTCCTACAGAGGAACAAAACACACAGCAGGGCTTTTAATACAGTAGGTACAGATGACTTCAAGGCCCTGAGGATTAATGGATCTTAATATATCCTCAACAAGGAGAGAGCCCATTTAGATACAGGCTAGGATACATAGCTCATGTTTATAAAGGGAGGGGGTAAATTGGAGGGAAAAATGAATGTTTCAAAGTGCAATGCCTGAAATATCAGACACACCAAAGGGCATGTGAGTTAAGACTCAGGAAAAAAAAAAAAAAAACCCTCCCACACTTCCTAAGCATTTACAAGAAGAAAAGATCAAACCTCGGGTAAGTTTGAATAAGTTTTCTGGCTCTTTAGTGATCACACATGCTCTAAATTGCTCTAGGCATCCCTCATCATGAGTGTTAAACTACTGCAGTGGAGTCTAATAAGTGTCATATACAAAAGTAGCCAATGTTCAGTGTCATGTGCAAGTAACACCTTGATCACTGACAATACTTAACCTCCTAGAACACTTCCAGCATGTGTAGGACACATCGCCTCAAACTTTAATTCTCCTGTTCCAGTACCATACAAGTATCTCTTTTTTAGGAAGCTCATTAAGCTACAATTTCTGAACAATGGCATTGTGCCCAGCACTACGCTAAGTGCCTTTGTGGCATTATCTTATGTAACCTCCACCGCAGTGTTATAAATGAACGCTATGTTTACCCCTACTATGAAAGCTCAAAGAGATCACACTACTAATAAGTGGCAGAACAAGGGCTCAAATCCAAGCAGGCACACTCTAAAGCCCGTGTATCTAATCACTACAGAATACGGTTTACTGTATTCTGAATGTTCAAGGAAGAAGTATGCTTGGATTGGAGGATGGAACCATACTAATACATGATAATGAGAGTAGAAATACTCAACTTCCATTGGCTTTTTAGTTTCCGGTTATCATAATCCTCAGCTTATCAAAAGCAGAATATTGGTGAAGAGACCCTAAAGCCCAAAGTAAGGAAGAAGAATTAGCTCTTCAAAATGTGTTTGAGATATTTCCAAAAGTTCTAAAAGAATGCCAGATAAGACAGTTAGATCATGTTTGAAGCCCTTGAGAAATCATGAAGAATGAAATAAAGACATGATTATAGGAAACAGACAAATACAGATTTCAGGTTCTAAGAGAAGAGGGATCTTGCAAAGTTTATATCTAGGAGTATTTAGCAAACATGAGCAAGATTCTAGGACTGATTATTAAAAGGATCTCCTATTTGAAAACAAAACAAAAATCTCTAGACAGAACTACAAATTTCAAAAGGCAAAAATCTGTTTCTTCTTTTTTTCTTTCTTTGGTGGATCTATGTATCTGGACATTGCTAATGTCTCTGATTGTTTTGCACAAAAGGTATTTAGCAAAAGCTTTCATGATAGAGATAACAAGATGGAAAAATAAAAGGTCAATGACATGCAGTCAACCATCAGACCTAAGACTGCTGGTTAATTGTCCCAATATGTCCCAAACAAGAGATTCTAATAGCAAATACAGACGGTAGCAGGATTGAGATTTAGACAGTTTACCACAGGATGTCCAGACCTAAATCTAGAAAGATAAATTTTAATGTGAATAAATAAAAATAAAATATCTGGGATAGTTCATTTCCCCATGAAACTTTGGATCATATTTCATAATGGCATAATTAGGCATTCCTGATAATATCCAAAAAAAATGGGATAAACAAAATCAAGGTTTACCAAGAAATTTAATTAAATAGCTAACACTATCTTAGGTATGTATAACACCTTGAATAGACAGAATACATAAAGACACAAAACGGTTGAGCAATCTCAAGCTGCAGGACTCAGTCGCCTTACTAATAGTTCTGCAACATAACCAGCGCCACTTTAGACAGGCCCAAGTACCAAATGGCGCCACCCACCTCCTCCCCTCCCCTCCCCCCTTCCCTTAACAAGAAGCCTCCTGATTTAAACAGAAACCCCTTTTGCTTCTGCCAGGACCCAGTTCTCCACCCCGATCCACATTAGCATAATGACCCTCCTTGATGGTATCACCCAGCTCTTGGCGCCAACATACCAATATAAGCTCTACCACCCCCACACCTGGTGCTGTCCCCTGTCCAGGGCAGCCCTGGGCTGCCTGCTACTTTGAGCACAGCCCAGCAGATTTCTTCCTTTAATAAAGCTTGAACGGTACCTGGCATCTGGGATCACGTTCTATCACTTACCACATCTGATGCCATTTCATTTCTTTCCTAGGCTGGAAAAAGATTTTATTACTTTTTAGCTCATACTTGCTTCTTTCTTTATTAAACCTACTTTACTCAAAGCCTACTGCAAATGCTGATTCTACCACCACACAAAGTCACTAGCTATGACATTTATAGCAGACCACATGTGTTTTGTCAACCTAACAGCCATTTGTCCCCTTTCCATGCTGCCAGAGTCCCAATGTGTTCTGGGATCTACCCTTCCCCATCCAACTCAAATAAACTCTTAAAGGTCACAGTCAATCATAGGGATCTCATATTCTTTGTCTACTCATATGATTAGTTTGGGGAAAGGGCATGCAATCCAGTTTTTGTCAATAAAACATTAATATAGTCATTGCACAAATATTTACTAAGCACCTACTACATGGCAAAAATTAGGTGTTGGAGAAATCACAGTGAACAAAACAGAAATGTCTCTGCCAACATGAGCCCCAGATTCTAACTGAGGATGAAATTAAATTAGTAGAAAACACGAGGAATGCTAAAGGACTTCTAAGAAAAGATTCCTCATTTTTAATATTTTTTTGATAATACCAAAGGAAGAAATTGATCTTTTTCTGACATTAATAAACAGAATGTGAAGCACAAATCTTTAGCAACATGGATGGCAATGCAGAAAGATGGAAGAACCATTGTGGAGCGGCTGAACTCCTGGCCACCATAATGTGTGAGCCACTATTGTTTCACTTTCCTATTATATTCCATTGAATGTATCCTAACTGATATGACACAGTATATAGGTTTCATAGAAAAGATTTCAGAGCAATTTATCTGACCTCTGGCCATTTTTTCACACAGAGTTGACTGGGAAACCCATCACTTCCTTGATAATAGACAACATAAAACAAAAGGGTGAATAGATATCCTGTTTTGCTAAGTTTGAGCATTGGCCACAGAGGAAGAAAGAAATATGTAGAATCAAAGCAGATAGACAACCAGCCCACTAAGATAAGAATATACACACCTTGTAAATATACTTGAGTATAGATCTAGGTTGCTATTTTCTGGCTCTGAAAAAATAAGTATTTATCCTCACAGAAAGATTAAGGTTACTTTGAGGTCTTCTTCTTCCATGTTCTTATTGTAACCCACCCATAATCATCATCTTATATATATATTTCAAAGTCATCATCTAAGAAATATTTTATAGTTTATATGTATACTTATTTTTTTTAATTTTATTTTGTCGATATACAATGTGGTTGATTATTGTGACCCATTACCGAAACCTCCCTCCCTCCTCCCTCTCCTCCCTCCCCCCCAACAATGTCCTTTCTGTTCACTTGTATCAACTTCAAGGAACTGTAGTTGTTATGTCTTCTCCCCCCCCCCCCCGGTTTGTGTGTGTGTGTGTGTGTGTGTGTGTGTGTGTGCGTGTGTGTGAATTTATTTATTTATTTTTAGTTCCCACCAATAAGTGAGAACATGTGGTATTTCTCTTTCTGTGCCTGACTTGTTTCACTTAATATAATTCTCTCAAGGTCCATCCATGTTGTTGCAAATGGCAGTATTTCATTCGTTTTTATAGCTGAGTAGTATTCCATTGTGTAGATGTACCACATTTTCTGTATCCACTCATCTGATGATGGGCATTTGGGCTGGTTCCAGCTTTTGGCTATTGTAAAGAGTGCTGCGATGAACATTGGGGAACAAGTATACCTTCGACTTGATGATTTCCATTCCTCTGGGTATATTCCCAGCAGTGGGATATTTATATGTATACTTAATCTTTAGAAGATGATTTGGAAATTTGAACTTGAGGTCTTCATTAAAAATATATGTCATGATGAGAATGCTAGATAAGAGAAACATTCATTTTTTTATGCAGATATAGAAAGGAATAACAAGTCAATAAATATCCCCAAAAACATGATGAGAAGAAACTATCTTCCAAAATTTTGAGATGATGAGGCAAAGAGAAAGGATATGCTTCCTGTGATGACAAAGAACAAAAAACCCTTACTGACACAGAAAAGGAGTAACTTAACAAATACTTATTGAATGAATGAAAGTTTGCACGTCTACAATTTTGCAATGTATATTTATGGTTTCTTTTCACACAAAGACATGGCCCTTATCTTTCAAAAACTTACATTCCTGATTATGAGACAAAAGATAAATATCTCTCCCTTTCTGTCTCTCTGTCTCTTTTATTCTTTCTCCTTCCTCTCTCCCTCCCTTCCTTCATTCCCTTCTTCCTTCTTTCTTTTCTTACTTTCTTCTTTCCTTTCTTCCTTCCACTCTTTTTCAGCAAACATTGACTGCCTTCTGTGGAGCAAATATTGTGGGCTGTATATGAATAGGCAGATAAGCAGCATTTTTGCCCTTAAGAAGATTATTATACTCCAACAAAAGAGAAGATACATTAAGTATGTGTGTAAATACATTTAGCATGTATTTGTCTGGTCAATGTTATCTGGTACAGAGACTGTTACTGTCTTATTCTAGGCTGCTATAACAAAGTACCATAGACCAGGTGGCTTATAAACAACAGAAATTTGCTTCTTACAGTTCTAGAGGCTGGGGAGTCCAATATCAGGGTGCCAGCATGGTCAAATTCTGGTGAGGATCCTCTTTGGAGTTGCAAACGGCCCACTTGTCATTGTATTCTCACACGACGAGAAAGAGAGTGAGAGATCTCTCTGGGGTTTCTTGTATAAGGGCAAAGATGACATTTATGAGGGCTCCGTCATCAAGATTTAATCACTTCCCAAAGGCCCCACCTACTAACAGTAGCACATTGGGGGTTAGGATTTCAACAGATGAATTCAGACCACAGCAGCAATCCAAAGTGAGGAGAGAAAAAGCTATGAGCAGAGTTCATGTGGAGATGCTTAAAGAAAAAACAGGTTTTTGAACTGATTTTTAATAAGGTTATGTAAAGGGAAAGGAAGGACAATGAAGGCCAAGGAAAATGCAAAACAAAAGCATACACATACAGGTACATGTAGGGCATTCTAGGGGAGTGAATACCTGCTTTGTCGAAGGTACATGTTTCCTATAGAAGAGTCAGGAGAGATGAGTTTGGAAGGGTAGATGGGATCATATAATAGAAGTCTTACAATGGGAAGCCTATTTAAGGAAGGCAATAAAATTTTTTAAAAAATGCTTAAGAAGAATTGTCTGTCACTGATGTAGGCAACAGAAAACAAAACTTGTTTCACTTACTGGACTGTGTTGTTTCAGTTGACATTAGGTTTCAAACGAAGAGTGAACAATTGGCACATGAAAACTGGGAAAAATAGGGTGAGTATAAAGTTTACTGAATCTGAGACCCCATAATAACATTGAATAACAGTATGAATATTTTTAACTATTAGAGATTTATTACAGCATGGACAAGAGTAGAAAATAATTTAAACAGCAGAATCACCAAACCTACCATTAATTCAAAACAAGTAAGCAAAGTTTTGAATTTCAAAACCATAACCAAAATGTTAGTTTAAAAATGTGTGGTCTGTGGGCCGACCCCGTGGCTCACTCGGGAGAGTGCGGCGCTGGGAGCACAGCAGCGCTCCTGCCGCGGGTTCGGATCCTATATAGGGATGGCCGGTTGGCTCACTGGCTGAGCGCGGTCACAAAAAAAAAAAAAAAAAAAATGTGTGGTCTGTTTAACTCATTCATCACATTCAATTGTTTCTAAATATAATATTTTAAATGCTAATTTTGATCATGAAAATCCTATTTAATGAATTGAGCAGTCTCCTAGAAAACTCTTTATTAGTCCAACCACATTCTGTAACCATTAGAAAAGCTTGGGAATGCTAATAAGGAAAGGAATGTTTTAATGACATGAAACATCCTAACACAAAACTACCCAGATTGTTGCTACTGAAGAGTCTCAATGGAGAAATGCTAAATATTATCAAAGGTCTCTCCAAAGCTAAAGCCCTGGGGCATAACAAACTCCTCCAAGAATTATGTTCTAAATTAGCGGGTGTTCTCCTAGATCATTTATGAGAACTTTATAACCAGATCTTGAAATTAAAAACCATCCATATTACACACACTGTCAATATTTTATGCATTATATTAAGAAGGAAGAACTACTACAGTTTAAATTTCTCATTGGCTCTCTGCCTCTAAAAACACCAGTTGGGACTCTGATTCTCACCTGGCAAGTAGAATACAAAATGTTCTCTTTTCACTCATGAAAACAAGACTGGACTCCTGCCAAGAAGAATCTCTTTGGCTAATCTATGAGCATTCATTGATAATATTTTAAACACAAGCCTTTGTGTTAAGAGATTACTGATTTTCTTTTTAGATATTTAGTGAAAATGAGTACTTCTGTGGATTAAGTTTACTTAAATGACTTCCTTCCACTTGAAAACTTTGATGTGAAAGTTTTCTCAACTGCCAATGATTACATCCCAAAGGAAATCTAAAGACAAAAAACGATGACACACTGAATTTTTCAAAGGTGAAAGGCGTGCCTGTTATTAAAAAGAATTCACAAAGGAATTTATTAATATTCTTCCCAATCCCCACCCCCCAAGGGTGTAATTATTACACACATGTGGTTTGAAAGAATGATGTTGCTTTTCTTTTCACTCCCTGCCCCCTTTCCCCTCTGTCGTGCTCGGGTCAAGCAGAGTGCTATACAGCAAGAATTAGCAATTAATGCAGATATGACATAATGCAAGTTTAAGCCTACAAAATAATCTGCTATAAAAGGGGGGACTAGGAAAGAGGCTGACGGCTCTTTCCTGGTTTGGCCACTCCACGAATCACAAATTGTGAGCATGCACAAGAATATGCAGTGTGCTGTCTCTGCTGGTAAAGTTTCTTCCCCATTTCCTGCTTCCTCCAGCATAAATGGGTTTATGTGTGCCCATTCTGGAATGTGATTTCAAACTTATTCATCAACGTTAGTATCTCAATGTTTAGTACTACCCAAAACTGAATGTACCAACTCAAGGATAGATGTGGCATAGATTATATGACAAAATAAGACTACAATTTTGCATAGAGACTTCACCAAATATTTTGTTTTTAATAACCTCTGTTTTCTGTGGGGTTTTTTTTTTCTTATTGAATGATTGTCATCACCTTGTTTTTTTTTTTTTTTAATTGAAATTTACAACTACCAGTTGACCTTAAGGCAATCTTTAGGTGCTGTGAAATTAAGGGCAGTTTTCAAAAAGAAAAATTTTTAGATAGAAGTTGACAACATAGAAGATATTTACTCATTAATAGAAAGATGAAATTTAATTCAATATTTTTCTCAACTTGTTTTAACCTCTTTGACACCACAAGAGGTTTCCCATAGACAAGCCTAGCTCTCAGAGACCCTACCTAAAGGACAATTCAGAATTATCCATAATGCTCTAGGAAAAGAATTATCCATAATGCTCTAGGAAAGGAATTATGAGCAACCGAATTTCCTATCTAAACATTTTTGTGTTGTGCTTAATGAGGAACATCACAGAACTCTGAGGAGCAGGCATCTAAGGGATGGCTGAAGAGTGACAGAACAGGACCAATGGGGCAGTTGTGAAGCTAGAAAGAGATGAAAGAAGATAAAACTTTCCAGAGAAAAGGGAGGCACATAAAATTCCTTCAAAAATAGCCACTAGATACAAATATTTTGGTAAATTAAACTATGTATTACTTTTTAAAAAAATCAACATTTGACATACATTTAATCATTTATTTGAGCTGCATCAGAAAAAAGAAATATATCCCAATAATACCTATTTCAACAAACCACTTCAGCTTTTACCCTCTTGTAGGCATTATAATTATTCTCTGTATACATTACCTTTAGCAAGTCAAGTAAAAGTCTTTAATATACTCATTTTACAAGATTTACATCATTGCCCTTGCTCCCTGGGATACTGTCATTTTCATGTATCCATCATTAAATGAACACTGTGCCCCCATTTTCTTTTACATTTTCAAAGGAAGACTGGACTGGGCTTTATTAGCATTTTAAATCTATTTTTCTAAAGGGAAAAAGATACCAAAATCAACCTAACTTTTCCCAGTGATTATTAAAAATCACTAGGTGGTCTTAAATTCCCTGCCTTTATATGTTTCTTTCATGTCAGGAACTTGAGACATATTTTGAGCTGGCTTTTACCCAAAGAGAATTTGAGTTGGCTCAAACTTGAACAGGCAAACTGTGGTTTCTTAAAAAAAAAAATTTTTTTTTCTTTTAACACTTTTATCTGACAATTTTTTAAAAAAGGATTAATTTAACTTACTATTCAAAAACACAAAACAGGCAGAAGTAGTAAGTGGCTTTCTTTATACATCAGAAAAGGCTAAGACTGAAAAATTTATTCAGAATCACATTGTGGAGCTAGGCTAATGTCAGAATACTGCCAACTAGGCCAATTGTCATGCTAGGGCTGGGTCTGGAGCTCACAGACCCCTCAAGCCCATTCACAGACACTTCACACACCAGGCTGGGTCACCAGACCTCTCACACGCAGGTCTATGAGCTAGGTAACTGGCAAACAGGTCCTTGGAAGCCATAAGTTGGAGAGCATGGCCTTGTGGAGTGATGTCTGCCTGAGGCAGTGGCCAGCAAAGCCTCTGCACATGCACAGGAACTCCACCCACCCACCCACACAATTTGTTTACTGAACCACCCCCAACCAGCCCTAAGGCGAGGGGATCCTGATTAAATTATTCTATTTTCCCAACAATCCACCCCTTCAGGGTCCCTGGCCTTACTATCTACACTTTCAGAATCTTCCCCATTCAGAATCTTCCCCAATGTTCCCTTAGCAAGGATAAATGACCCTTACATTTACATAACCTATTGTCCATTCAATATGCCTTAAGGCTTGCAGTTCTGTCCTTTTAACTGTTAGCCCCATATGCCTGGTTAGTAGTCACCATTGGTGTGATCCTCCATGAGAATCCTGCAGTCATACTGATGGGCAGTTCAATGCATGTTCAGTAGACCAACACATTGATCAAGCGACCCTGGGGCAGTGCCTGCAGCCAGGACAACATGGGCAAAAAGACAGAAGAATTATTGGTACCAATAGGGGAAGTTCTCGCCCGTCTGGTAAGATACATGCCACTTTGCCATCCTGGGAAAGGATGGTTGCAGGAATAGGTATCTTACCTGGCTTATGATACCATACTTTATCCACTAACACTGTTGGATCTGTAGGTTCTATATGTAACAGTATAGGGGAACTCATAATTGGCCATAATGATAATACAAATGTGCCTTTGGACTAGAGCACTTATCTGCTCCAGACCATGTTACCTTTACTGAAGAGGCCAGGTACTTGTCAACCAAGGTGAAACTTGCAAGCCTTCCTCTAATCCTTTTCCCCAAGGCCTTATTAGACCTACCCAGCATATATAGGGGACTTTTATTCTCCAAGGCCATTCCCATTGTACTGTTTGTCCCTGTTGCAAACAGGCTGGGGCCAGTAAGAGAATATTTCCATTCTTATATCCTGGCTTCAAAAGTTAACCTTTAGTAGTGATTTGCAGCTGTATAGGTGCTGCAGCCCTATGCAACAGAGCTTCCACTGGAGAGGGTCCACCCTTACAGGGTCTCTCATTTAGAATTCTAACTGTTGGCCATAATTGCCACGTCAACCTCTTCGGGGATGGGGGTTGGGTAGATAGCCATAGTCCCTTTTATAAAAGGCCATTGTAACATTCAATCATTCCCACTGCCTGGGGATGATATGGCACTTGTAACTTCCACTGAATGGACAACTGGGAGGCCCACCTCCGAACCCCATATCCAGTAAAGTGGGTTCCATTATCTCTTTCTGTAACTATAGGCTGACCATACATAGCCATAAGGCTATTCAGTGCCTTCACAGTGTTTACCTGGTCTGGGGTCTTACAAGGCCATACAAACAGAAGACCAGTAGACATGTCAACAGCTGTGAAGATGTATCTAAAATTCTCTGACCTTGGCAGTGGTCTGACAAAGTCCACTTGCCATCAAGTCAGGGGCACCCTTCCTCAAGTTGCTTGCTCATCTCTATGGGGCACCCACAGCGGGTGTGGACTCTCTTGAGCACATACTGGACAAGCATGAGAGGCATTCACTACATCGTCCCATTTTACAGGCAAGGCCCATCTTTGAGCTGCCATCCACATGGTTTTACTGCCAGCATGCTGCATTCATCAGTGTAACCACTGGGTGCATCAGTAGCTGGGGCTCTGTCTGGCCATCTTACCTTAGCCAAGGCATAAGCTTCATCATTTCCTGGACTGGCTAAGTGGAAGTGTCCTGTGACATGGAAAAGAGTTACTTCTTTCTCATGCCCCAATTCCCATAACTCTTGCCACATGGCTTGTCCCCACAGGAGTTGGTGGCCTACCATCCACCATTGATACTTCCAAGTAGAAATCCAAAGGGTTAAACTTTTGTACACAGCTCAGCTGTCAGGACAGATGGTTAATAGCCCAGGCTCATTTTTTATCACCATCCATACTGCTCTCGATTCAGCCCATTGAGTGCTTTGCCCTGTGCCGTTTTCATACCACATGGTATCTGTTAAGAGCTGGACAGCAACAGCTGTGCATGATGCTGAAGTTCCCATACTAGAGCCATCTGTATACCAAGCTTGCTCTGTGATAGGTCTCTGTCCCTCATGGAAAGGTGTAGCTTCCACCTGCATGGGTAACGGTTGTGTCAAAGTTTCCTCCACAACCTCTACTGGGCCTAGACCAGTTTGCAACTTTTTGGACAGAGGACTCATTGTCACAGTGCTCCTTTGTTCTATATATGCTCCCCATTTAGACAGAGTGGGAGTCTGAACTACATCTATTTTAGGGTTGGTTGCCATGTGTGCAGCCAACCTATTAGGTGGTATGTCATCCTTACTAGGACTTTGGCAGTTCCTGTGATAACTTCAGTGGCTATCAAGGCAGAATACACAGCTGCTATCTGCTTTTCTATTAGGGTGCAGTGCACTTCAGTGCCCTTCCAGAGCTGAGACCAGAATCCTACAGGTGTGCAGAATCGGTCCTCTCTCTACCAAAAACCCCATCCTAAGCTCTCCTGGGTTATATATACATCTAACTCAAACAGCTTAGTGGGGTTGGCCACTCATAAAGCATGCACTTGCTGTATTGCCCTTTTTGGAGCCCGATAAGCCTGTTCTACTTCCTCAGTCCAATCCCAGAGGGCTCCTTTCTTTGTCAATGCATATAGTGGGCATGCCGTTAGGGCCATATGGGGTACAAAATCTCTCCAATACCCCAAAAGACCCAAATATATCTGTGTCTGACCTATTGTTGTGGGTGGAGGATATGCCTGGATCTTATGTATAATAGCTTTTGGGATGACCCTCATCTTGCCCAACCAGACCACTCCCAGGAATTTGACGGACAGCCCAGGTCCTTGCACTTTGGCTGTGTTCACAGCCCACCCACATTGTTCCAAATGACTGAGCAGCATTGGAGCTGCCTGGGTTCAATCTGCAAGAGAATCAGAGGTGAGTAACACATCATCAATGTAGTGAAACATTTTAACCATGCTGGGCCTAGTCCACTTGGCTAGGTCCCCAGACACCAAACAATGACAGATGGTTGGGCTATGCAGATAACCTTGGGCAATACTTGAAAGATCCACTGTCTTCCTTCCCAGATGAAGGCAAGCAGATGTTGGCTATCAGCCGAGATTGGAATAGAGAAAAAAGCATTTGCAAGGTACAATACATAATGATAAGTCCCCAGCTGAGTCATCAGCTAATCCATCAAGTTGTGAACTGAAGGCACAGCTGCATGCAAAGAAGGCACTACTTTGTTCAGTTCTCAATGCTCTACAGTCATTCTCCAGGTACCATCAGAATTTTTCACTTGCCATACCAGAGCATTAAATGGGCTCTGAGCCGGATGAATAATGCCAACTTTCTCTAATTCCAATATAGTGGCACTTATCTCTGCATGTCTTCCTGGTAGTTGATACTGCTTTACATTAACTACACGTCTTGGCTTGGATAACACCTGTGGGTCATGTTTAGCATATCCTCATAACACAGACTTTACTGTCCATATTCACAGCCAAAACTCTCCAACTGCTGTTCGCAGGTGCAAACCATAAAGTACATCCATACCCAAGACGTATTCAACTATGGGGGATATATATACAGTATATACATGAGGTGGTAATCTTCCTATGCCCAATGTCAATGACACAGTTTTGACCTCAGTAGTATGTCCTTGGTAGCCATCTATATGAACTGCAGCCACTGGAAATTTATCTGGATTGCCATCTATCAGGCTACATTCTGCACCTGTATCCACCAATGCCAAAACATGCTGCACATTTGTCCTTGACTAATGTATTGCCAATTCAGCATGAGGCCTCTGGTCCTTGCCTGCCCCCAAAGGACAAGCACCTTGTCCTGCTCCCTAATTGAAATGGAGCAGTTCATATGCCTCCTTGGGAGCGACCAAAAAGTCATTTAAATCTACTGAGCGTGCCTTGCTCCCTGTTTACAGACATTTGGTGAAATGCTGCTCAGGGCGCAATTGTTGCCACAAAGCAAACAGCACTGCATTTGGCTGCCAGTCAATTTTCTTTTTATCAACCCCTGCTGCAAGAAAGTCAAGCCACATCTGCTTATGACTAGTCTTGGTGGGTCCCTTTGGGATAAAATCCTGAGCATTTCTTGGGGGTTTGGTTTTAGCCACCTTTTGGACCCCTTTTGCTTGTCTTCTATCCTCTACTTTATCCAAGCTAGCTACCATGGTTGTTACCTCATGTATAGGATGACCAATGTATGAGGCTAGTATGGCCATCGGTGACCCAAAGGATGTTGACAGGGTATTCTGCAGCACTATGTCTCTCATGCTGCCTCTAAAATTTTCAATATCTGGGCCAAAAGTGTTCACATTAAACATGGACTGCCACATCCCCAGCTCCCAAATGATTTGGACCAGCTCAGCATACGTTTGCCATTTACTAACAATCTTGGGCAGTTCTCCAGCATTTGCTTACATGGTTCAGACAGTTGCACTCACCCATTCTGTCGAGGAGTGATTACCTTGCCCTTGTGCATATCTATGGCTATTCTGCAGCCGCTGCCTCAGGGACAGGTGTATGGTAATGGAGGCCAACTTCTCTACCTCCTCACCAGAGCACATCACACTATCCACCCCTAGGTCCCATAACTGCAACAGCCAAGCAACCAGGGGCTCCCCATGTTTCTGCCTGAACTGTCTCCCCAAGTCAACCAGTTCAGCCTGGGTATACAGGACATAGGTAGTGAACTGCGTCACCTGTGGATCGCCCACCAGTTGTCCATCTAGTCCCATAGGCTGCTTGTGGCTCAATTTCTCATGCACAACAGGTCATGCCTAGAGATGCATGGTTTCCCCCAACTCATCACTAGTTTGGTCGTCTTCTCTAGTGTGAGAGGCAGGAGTGGCCAGTCACTGCACATAGTCCTCCAGGACCTTTATCTGTGCTTCCAACAACTCTGCTTTCTGCCACAAATCTCGATCGGTTTGCAGCATTGTGAGCAGCAGCCAGGCTCCAGTCAGCAGAAAAGTGGCCACTGGGCACCATGTGCTCAAGGACAGCCACATTTCCTTCCCTTCCCAAGGGGTTTTGCATTGTAGTACCTGGTCTATGCTGTCTTGCAGTAGAGTGTGCTGCAACCATATCCCAGTCAACAGGAAAGTGGCCATAGGGCAGAGCATGTTCAAAAGTAGCCACACTTCCTCCTTCTTCCAAGGGCTTTCAGCTCTTATATCTGCTCAGAATCCTGTTGCAGACTATGCCAATTGTTGAGCTCAGGCTCTTTTACCTGCCCGTAATCCTGCCGACTACACCAATTGTGGAGCTAGGCTAATATCAGAATCCTTCTGACTGGGCCAATTGTCATGCTAGGGCTGGGTCTGGAGCTCACAGACCCCTCAAGCCTGTTCACAGACCCTTCACATGCCAGGCTGGGTCCCCAGAGCCCTCACACACCAGGCTGGGTCCCCAGACCCCTCAGATGCAGGTCTATGAGCTAGGTAACTAGCAAACAGGTCCTTGGAAGCCATAGGTTCAAAAGCATGGCCATGCAGAGCAGCGTCCACCCAAGGCAATCGCCAGCATAGCCATGGCACTCTGCATGTGCACCCTGCATGTGCACCAAGTCCACCCCCCCACACACACACACAATTTGCTTACTGAACCACCTGCAATTGGCCCTAAGGCAAGGGGAGCCTGATTAAATTACTCTATTTTCCCAATACACCTGAATAGCCAAGGTGAATAAATCAAATCAGAAGATATTCTGGGTTGAATGGATCAGTTAGTTAGAACATGGTGACAAGAATTATAAAATTAGAGGATCAATTCATATGGCAGATGAGTTGGTTTCATCCAGTTTGCCACAGAAAACTTCATGTTAGCCAGTTGTCATGCAAATAGTCTAAGTACCGAGCACTTCCAAGTGACAATGAGAAGGCCTAAAAATCCTTCAATATTACTGAAAAAAAACTTGAAGCACACATCCTATAGGTCATTAGCTTCAAGTCTATACAAAGGTTTCTTCTCAACATCTTCTACACAAGATTTAAAAACAATGGTCCAATTATCTGTTTGATCCAACAACATATTCTTCATTGAAACCACTCCTAATAATAAATACATATTTTGTTAGACTGATGTGGTGATTTAAATGCTAATTCCATGTATTTGTATATGTCACATACACAAAGGAGTTTTCTAATATCAGATAACAGAGGATAAACATAACAAACAGAACAGTTCGTCTGAAATAAAATTACTGTAGTTTAAGTTAGGGTGAGGTTTAACATAGTAAGATGACTTTTATTTTTGTTATTTTCAATATTACCCTTTGGGAGCAAGCTAAAAAATGTGTAACTTATTCAATCCTGCATTTATAAATAAAATATTTTGTTCTCAAGCATTGAATATACTTTTATTCAAAAAAATCTGCTTTTGAAAATATGTTTAAAAATAGATCTGTTAAAAGAAAAATGACCTTTGTAAAATATATTTCATATATATAGTAATATTATTTCTTTGGTTCAGATTGAAATTCCTGCTTAGAGGATATATTATCTAAAACTCAATAAGAGATAGTGTTGGATCATGAAAACGGGCACTGGGTTCACCCAGACCTGGGTTTGAATCCTAGCTTTGTCACTTATTAGTGCTATGACTTTAGAGATTTAATTAATCTTTTTTGGCTTTACCATATGAAAATGAAAATAGTAATCTCTATCTGTCAGGTTCTTGTGACGATTTCTACAGCACCAGTTCCAGGGCTGGGCCACAGGCAGTGCAGCAAAGTGATTAAGAGCACAAAGTCCAGAGTCAGACTGCCTGGGTTCAGATCCCATCCCTGTTGTAACACTGGGAAAGTCACTTAAATTCTCTTTACTTCAGTTTCCCCATCTGTAAAATAGGAAAAAAGGATAGTAGCTACCTCATAAGGTTGTTAGAAGGAGTTAAGTAATACATGTTGATTATTAAATAATTGACTTGAGACAGTACCCAGAACAGAATATTCACTATACAAATACTACGTGCAAGTATAAAACAGTCTAATAAATGACAGCTCAGCTATATGATGATGCTGCTGCAGATGAGGAGGCACAGAAGAGGTAGAATATACATAGGAGAAACACATCAAAAGGCCCCATGCTAAGAGAGCTAGAATGATCCAAAACAACTGTGCCATTATGACAGTATTTAAAACAGTTCCTTCCATTAAAGTTAATTCCGGTCTCCAGAACCTAATGAATTTTTTCAAGGCAGTCATAATTCTGCACATGCTTTGAAATTGCCCCTTTCATGTAACCAATGGTCAAATATAAATTTTAAAATTTCTTGATTCCTTATTCAAACCATGTTTTGCACTTTTAACAACCCTTTCTTTGTTCATTTCTACACTTGATCTTAGCCAAAAGGCAGTGAAGCAATTTTTGTTCATTTCTTCATTTTTTGGCACATATTTTTCTCTCCACCCAGGTTATCACTTTCTTTGAGGGCAAGGATTTTATGTTACTCACCTTTATAGCCTACTTTGCTCCATGCCAGGAAGAGTATTGTTAAACATGTGTGCTATTAAACCTAAACAATTAATAACCTCCATGGCTAATATTTTGGATTCCTGTATGAGACATGTACTTTTATCACTAATACCCATGTGTAGTAAATCAATGCTTTATCTAGTACTTTAACTCAAATTCATCTGTCAATCTAGAGATTTTAGTTGTCTGCATTTAAACTTTACCTGGCTTTTACAAACATACAATTAAAATCATCCTAACTATTTAAAAATTATAAACAGCTCTACTATTCTGGCATAGCTAAAAATCCACTTGAAGCATCAGAAAATTTTAATTAATTGTACACGTAAGATATACAAGATAAGTAAGATATGACTGTTTCAGGAAGAACTAGAAAACAGAAATAAACAAGCTAAATGAGTATTTCTTTATCTTGGGAGATTTTTCTCCCAGTTCATTTTGGCAAGTGTCTCACTCCCTTTTGTTTTGTTCTCTTCTTCAAAGATTATTCATTAGTGGAAGGTTGGCTCTCTTATCTATCATTTTGATCTTATCATTCTCATTTCTTTGCATAAAATATGCATTTAGGGAACTTCTCCCAGTTACCTTTGCATCACTGATTTGATTTTCTTAGCATCAATTCTGCATTTACTTAACTCCAGTGTGGACTTTAATTTAGTTATTACATTTTAATTACGTTTCTATTGCATTGTTTCTCTTTAAATGTTGCCATATACTGAAGTAAATACTCCCACTGTTTTTTAGAATTTAAATGCTAGTATGGTTTTTAGCTCTTTGAAAAGTGATTTTTATCTAATTTAGCCTTACAACTCCTCTCAAGTTATTGAAATAATTATTATTTTCTCCATTTTTAAGATGAAAAACAATCTCAGTTAACTCACTAAGTGGTTGATGTCAGAAACAGAAAGATCCAGTCACAGAGTTTCTGGACTAATGCTTGTTCCTTTACACTGAAGTGCCACTATTGTAGCTCTCTATCAACATCCTGCTATATCTTAGAGAACCTCTGTGAGAATATCAACAGAGCAGCAGACTTTTTTTTCTGATTGCCACACCCAGAAGAGAATTTTCTTTTCAATTTATAGAACTCTAGTCACATATATTATGAAACAATAATTTTACATTTTACAGTCTAATTGTTAACAAACAACTTGACATTAATACTTGAAATATGGATCTTATATAATAGTGTGTTTTGAAAGGTTCACAGTATCTTTGTTGAACATAGAGACTCACGGGTTGTTAGAAAAATGGGCTTTAGTTTCCTTAGTTTCTGTGGAGCTCTTATTACATATGTATGTACATATTTGGTTTTTGTAATTATTTAAATAGTATTTGTTCTCCCCATTAGACTATAAGTTCCATGAGGACAGGGATCAGGTCTGTAATCTGTATTGCTATTGCCAGAACTTGATAGTATAGTGCCTGGCATTTGATATGTAATTGTTTAGTATATTAATCCGTTAGTAGATTCAAGAGATTCAAGCAGTTTACATGTGAGATTCAATCTGTAGGTCCATTTTTGCATTTTCCAGGCCAATTCACGAATTCTGTATTTTGACCCTTTTGTCCATTTTGCCTCAGATTGGTTTGAAGAAAAATAATTTATTTTATCTCCATTTTTGAAACTACTTGTTACATTGTGTTAGCCTACAAACTTTAATTCTGTCTTTGTGTTTTTCATCCTCTTGGCATTTCTTCAAGTTACTGCTTCACATCACAAGAAATTCTGATTCCTGGTTCTGGTGACCACAGAACCTACAACAGAAGGAGAAAAGTCAGAAGGTCAAACCATCAGGAATCTGATCACCAAGTCTAAGCATGGGAGCTTCAGATGTAACAGGAAGTGAGGGAAACAAAGTCATGAGAAGGAAATATTGGTTACAAATTTTTACTCTTACATTTCCTCAAGAATTTTTTGGAAACGTAGCTGTAATATTATTACCAAAAAACCAATGATTATATAGTTTAAAAACAAAAAATGAGCACAATTTCCTACAACTCCACAGTGGAAAAGGCATTGCAGGGGAATAAAAGTATAACGGAATTATTTGCAACCCCCCCCCCCCGCCAAGACAATTGAAACATCAACAGAACAAAGTACACGCGAAGGGTCCAAGAGACATTTATGAATACTACAAAATGGACAATCCCGCCAAATTAAATGTAATGTCTGGAGGACACTTTCTCTATTAGCTCTAATTCTGTAAACCTTCAGAAGAAAATGGAACTGTAAGAGAACCTTCAATTATATACTCTGAGTCTCAGGCATATTCAAACCCTGGTGATGACTGGAATGGCTTTATAATGCAAAGGTAATCTGGTGATGTCAGTCAGGGCTTTCTTGTCATCATGCATTTTTCCTCCATCAAAGAGAAGGAAAGAAAAATGCCTGAATGTGATACACCTCTAACAAAGAAATATCTAACACAGAGGAAATGCTATTTCTGCTTGACACACTGTCATTAGCCAACAAAGGACCAACCGGAGAGGCAGGTGTTGGAGATTTGAACAGGAGGCGAACTTTACCTAAAGGTATGTGTTGGCTGGCTGGCTTCCTTTCTTTCTTTCTTAATTTCTTTCTTCCTTTCCCTTGAAGAGAACCTGAAAGAACGTTACTCCTTCAAATCTTTCCTGTCCACATTTCAATTAAAGTAAGAGAGTCTTGGTTCATTCTTGTTTCACACAGTTCTTTGGGGACAGAGAAATGTGTGTTTATAGGATCAAACTCTTATGAAGAAGACACTCCATGAAGCATCAAACAGATATTTGAGATCACGGAAAGAGGAGGCCTTTAGCTCGGTTTTTGATGAGTGCTTCGTTTCCATCCAGGTTGCAATTGGCTAAGGCTAAAAGCAAACCTTGTCTTCTTCAGTGGTCAGAACTTGCTTGAGATCAGTGTTCTCACTGTCAGGGAAATAAGCTACAATTATGGTGTGCTGAGGAACATGAGTTTGTTTTCATAAAATCACACTGAATTAAGGTATCTGTTTTTGTTGTGCTTTTTAAGTTGGAACTTGGTTTTTCCCACTACCCTTTTAGTTCATGCCTCTCATCATGGAAATAAAGGGAGAAAAACGATTCCCTTCTTATCACACACTGAGCACAGAACCCTGCATGTCCTTACTCAGAGCATCCAAGCTGTCTTTAGCACTTGAGTTTAGCAAAGTCAAGAAGGTGCTGAAACAGCAGACACAATGCTGGTGGAAAGCTTCTTTCTTCTTCCTGATAAACCCCTCCCTCCAAAGCTTCTTCCAGGCTGGGCCCAGAAAAACCACACATCAATACAGTTCTCTCTTTGAAAATATTTCATTAATCAATCAAATAGTCTTAAAAAGAAGCAAAAAGTATAGCAATTTTCAAACCAATTTGGAGCCCACCCTTTTGGACATTTTTGGAGGTTAAAATGGAAATATTGGTACTGATTGCTGAGTTCTTTTATCTGCACGTTCAAAGATATTAAAATGTGTAAACCTTTATTAACTTTTTCATGTAAGTCGGTAGTTTTAACATCAAAACTACTTCCTCATTTGAACTTTGAAAAGTGACCAAAGATGTTTTCTATAACAACTTTACCACTTCCCAAGACAGAGACTGAAAATTACACAACCTTCAACACCCAACACAAATTGAGCTCTTATAGTATAACTATGATAATTGTAGTGTATTCCCATAATGGCATGAAGATAAATTCAAATTTATATGGATTTTGCTAATCTGGTAATTGCTGAGGCATTTACCCTTGCACTATCTCTTGAAAAAAAAAAAAAGCCTAGCTAAGCAGATTGCTATGGCATGGGCAAACCCATAAGGGGACTGCTTACATAAGTGAATTTTTAATATACAAATTGTATAACTGCAACACATAAGCAGGTTGTTTTGATACATTACTTGCAAATCATTTGTCTTCTTAGTGTAAAGCATCCCATACACAACACTTGGTTAGCATACTATTAGGAATTATGAGAACTTGAATAACTTAATTTCTTGGGGGAAAAAAAAGATTCAGAAGATGTTTTTATTTCATACTTGGAGCCAAGAGACTCAGTTTAAATCTATGGGCAAGTACGTTTACTGATTCTCACTTTCATAATCTGAAAAGAAAATAATACTTTTGTAACAGTATCCCTGCGAGGATTAAATGGGATTAAAAAAAAAAAAAAAAGACATCTGCCAGAGTGCCTAAAATATGGTAGGTTCCAAATCAATGCTTTTTGAGTTTGAGTGTGAATTTGACCTTAATCTTATTTTCTTTTTCCTAAATATTGTAATCACTCAAGGAACTTTATTCTAGAAAATATGGAAAATTTATTTTAACATCATTTTTAAAGCTCCTTTATTAATATTCCTTTATTTTAGATCTCTCTTTCTTTAAAGGAATCTATAGTTCTCTATTAAAATATTACTTTTTAATATAGAGGTCTTTTTTTGTTTGTTTGAACACTCCTTAAGAGTCTTGTGACCATGGGGATTTAAGAGTTCATACAGTACTCTATTACCTATGTATTTACAATCCAGAAAAAATGAAGTTTAAGAGCATGCTGGCTTTGGGACTCCTGGGGAGGGAAAAAGAGCAATGAAAAGGCGGAAGAGTATTCATTCCAGATGTCCACAAATTCCAAATACTACCCACCACAACCCTTCTAGAAATGTCTTCCTTTGGGACAGGAGTGAACGGCTTTTTCAGTATGAAATATTAAATGTAGAATTCTTGCCAGCTTTAGTTTAACTGAATTAAGAATATTCCTTTCATAAAACTATGCTTCTAACATTTTGGTTAATATAAAGATAGCACTTTGGTCAGGGATAGGGAATTTTAATTACTATAATCAACATCTGTGGATTATAAATTTCCAAACCATAGACTATCAGAGTTAAAAAAAAAAAAAAAAAATCGGGAGGGGGGCAGGGGTAAACATCTAGCACAACATTCTCATTTGTTAGAATGAGGAAATGGAGACCTAGAAAAATGTGCCACCTTGTCAGATTTCTAACAGCCGTTTCAATTCTAGAATTCATGTCTATTGACTAGATGCTAAATATCAGTTTAACAGGACCATTCTTCCATGAATGTAGTTTCTTGAAAACTTAGCTCTTCTCTCTATCCTATGGCTTTATAAATAACTACATGAAAAATAAGGCTCTGTCCTTTTTGTCAAAATGACACCACTAATAATCAATTGGGATCCTGATTTTATATGTGATCACAGAGGTAAGTGAAACCAAAAAACAGAGTAAAGAAACAATAAAAAAAAAAAGTATTCAGAACCAGGATGAAAAAGCCTAGTTTGCATGGACATTTTATTAAGTTTTAAGACAAAAATTTAAATCTAGTGGGAAAAGTGATTCCCCATAGTTCCCCTGGGAATGCAGAAAGGGAAGAGTGAGGGTTGAGAAGTGCTTGGGGGAAAACATAAAACAGCCCCCTTTCCCACCAACAAACAAGACAGTTCAGACCTCTTTTCATGTTTACCTGCTTTGGAATGTTTCAGCTACCTACTCTAAATCTTAGGATACCTAGCCAATGTCCACATTACAAATTGACAGTCAGAAATAAAATCTCTGGAGAAAAACAAAATATTTAAAAGAACCTGTAGAGGATACAGCTGGTTGACCAGCATGCACACCAAACCCATAATCTCTTTCAATTTATTTGTCAGAGTGTTGGGAAAAATTCAAAATTCAGGGAAAGCATCTAAGTCCTCTTGGCTTAAGCGATGAAGTAACAAAAAAGAGAAAACACTATTTCTGTTTTTATTTTAAAATACAGCAAGGACACAGCCCAAGAGCCCACTTTAAGAAGCCATAATACATAACTGAAGGCTCTTGCTATGGGTTACACTGGTGTTGATGTTTGGTGTCTGTCAACAGTCACATAATTATTCCTTTTAATTCAACATCTCCTCATAGTTGCTTCTATACCTACCAAGCCATCATGGCTAATCTTTGATTGTTCCCACAAACTTCTCTGAAAAATTTCCCCCCTCCAAAGATCAAACATCTCTATGAAGCATCATGGAAGTGCACTCTATCAATCACTTTCTGTTCAGGCAGTCTGTCAGAAGTAAATTTCACACTGAGTTGCCATCTAAGAGGCTTGAGAGTATTAGAAAGGGAATTGCTCTAAAGCATAATCACTGCTTTGACTGCTGCATAAAACCGTTAGAGACCTATTAGGTTTCCAAATTCTCCCCTTTCTGAAACTGATTTATACCTTTTATAGCAATTATCCTCAATAAACAAGAATATTGACATAGTGAAGTGATAGGGCTCTAAAAACTGTGATCCAAGGTTTTTTGCAAAAATGTACTTCTTATAATTCAGTCAAAAGTCTCACTATTCATAGATTTTCTCCATTCCATGAATGGCTGCACCTCTTTCATATCCTGGCTCATGGCCAATTCTACTGTCACAAGCAAACACAGGAGCCACAGTCCACTGTGGCCAAAAAGGGCAAAAAGGCAGGCCCAATGTTACATATCCCTGCAAAAAAGAAAGTAAACTAAATAATATCAAGGTGAAATGAAGAGGCTGGAGGACCCTTCTGAAATCAATCTATCTTGGACAAAATAAGAACTTATCCCTCTTTGGCAAAGGGAAGCAACTGGGATGAATGTTGAACATGTTGAAAATTCTTACATCACTACTGAAATTCTCCCAAATAGCCCTTTAAAGATCTCTGACTTCTGAAATGGAAACTATATTGTTGGAATATGTGTCCAGTTCTAAATGGTTTCTTTTCTTTCCATAACAAGACAGAAAGATTTTCTGCCCGTATTCAAGTGCGAAAACAAACATTGTGCTAAAAGACTGACCAGACCACTCTAAAACAACAGAAAGGGAATGAATACCTCTCAATCAAGAACTGGTACTGACTGGTCTACCTAAAACATTGAGTTTTCCTTGGATCTTTTCCTGCACAACAACAGAATCAGGCTTAAAATGTGTTTTGTAGAAAATAGCAACCCTTGCCCAAAAGCTGGATCTGTAACAAAGAAATAAAACCTCTTCCTTTCAGAGAGCAAACCAGTCATCTTAGTTCATGCCATGAATATCTTTCTTATGCAAAGAAAAGCATGAACTCACTGGTAATAAATTACAATACTAACTTCCCTATTCCTATTCCAATTTCAATAGAGCTGCAATTACCCAGAGTATTACCTAAAATACGAGAGAGAGAAAATGGGGGCTAAAAATTATCTATAAATATATTTTCAGGAGTACATAGGGAAAAAAATTTTTAAAAATACATAAGGGAGTATGAAATATGGGCTAAAATATACAGAAAAATGTATAGAGTAAGAAATAGGATACTGGCTCCAGCCTCCAGGATTACTGAAACATTCATTGCCGATCATAGTCTCTCACACCTGCAACCTTTCTCTTCACGCATTCACCACAGTCAAGTTCTTTAGAAAACTTAAATAAAAGTCTAAAAAAGTCTTCTTTTATAGCTCACTCTTTTATCCTTGGAAAGATACCAATTGTCTGATTCAACTCCCCAAGCGAGAAGATACTGATTTGTCTTTCCATTTCCTGTACCTAGTGGATGTCTTTGCATTTCCAGTACCACCTGGCACACAGTAGGCTCTTAATATATGCTTGGGAAATGAACTAAACTAAATAAGATTGAATGTAGGCCAGCTCCTCACCCACAGAGCTTAAAAGCCCAAGTCCCATCAAGCTCTGGGGAGAGGGGATGACCAAGGAAAGGCATGGCATTAGCACCAGCATTGTTAGTGCTAGCTATTGCAACATCGGAAGTATTAGGGTTCAGTCATCTGGTGCCAATGACAATACCAGTGCTTACCAAATACGTTATAATAATAAATACAACTTTACAGGTCTCACAGATTTCTTTGTGTGTGCGACTCTAAACCTGTTCCCAGCCCCCAGACTCCAGAAACCAAGTTAGCTGGACCTGTGGAGATGAAAATAGCATCAGGCATCAAGGGTGTGCATTTGTGAGATGGGCAGGAGAGTGGACTACACCCTGGACTTTAATGCATTCTTCACAAGTCAATGGGAGCTTGATTCAGGGGTGTCGCTGCAAGAGCAGTGCTCTCTATCAAAGAAGGGGAATGTTTACCTTAAACTACCCTCTTTTTTGCTTCCAGGAGATGTAACACGCAGATTGCCTGTAACCATGGCAATCAGTTCGGCTGTGAGCACCCTCATTTATTCAAAGCACAGAGGCAGTATAGGAGAGAAAATACTATTACAAATAGGAACAATAAGGTTTAATTTCAGATGCCAAAACATGATTGGTTTGGTATTGCATTCCCAGCCACATGAAGCACATTACACTTTCTGGGTTTCATCTGTGCTCTCCTGATCCTCATGAGTAATATTAATTTCAATTTCTTCCAGAAATAATAATTAACTTGTTTCCAGGACTTTCTCAAGAGTGAAACAAAAATTTGGAAAAAATCTATTCTCGGCAATGCACTGTGTGCAAGAGAGTTCAGATAACAATCCCAAGGACCATAAAGCAATGTCAATGTACACTTTTTTTTTTCACTTTTGATGCAGTTTTTTAAGGACAATATCCAACTTCTTTTGGATAAGTAATAAAGGATGTGCTCCATATTTACTGATTTTACTCCCAAATTTCAGTCTCTTTACACCACTGGGGAGGTGCGGGGGGCGGGAAACTATTATGGAGGCTGTTTCATCCTTTCCTAGATGTAGAATGATGGAAAAAGTATTCTTGATTTCCAGGTTAATTACTTATGACTCAGTAATTAACTAAACTTTAGTGATCCCAAAATTTGTTTAATTGTATCCCAAGATTTCCACTGATACAACTCAACTACTGTCATGCATTTCATAGGTGCACATATATATATCAAACATTGGAGAGAAGAGAGAAAATGGCAACAGAATTCTGAAGTCTATAAAGCAAGCACTGCCACTTGCTTAGTTATGGAGTTCCTACTATGTGCACATGATGGGAGATACCAAGATGAGGCAGATAGGAATCCCAGGTTCCTACTATGTGTTGAGAAGTGTATAACAATGAAGTAAAGATCTTTGTTTTAAAACACTTCAGCATAGAAGGGGAAATACCAATTTGGATCATGAAGGAAATACTTCATTGAAACAAAGGCTGTGGAAACAAACTGTTTAATCAGAAAAATATCAAAGTTGTTACTTTTAGCTTAGGAGTAATTGAATCAATTTAATTCAAATTGTTAATGATTTTCATTGCTGAATTTGAAGCCTCATCAAGCTATAATTTGAAGACTACTTCATTTCCCTGAAGCTCAGCCTATTTATCATAATTTTAATTCAGAAAGGATTAAAAAATGATGGGAAATAATTTCTTAAATGTAATGCCTGTGCCTTTTCTTTCTTTTTTTTTTTTTTTTTCTTTTTCCTTTTTCCTTTTTAAAAAAATTTCCTTTTGGCCTTGTGCTTCCCACTAAAACTTTTTTTCCTCAAACTCCTTGGCCCAGGCTGTAAGTGACCACCAGCAATCCTATTCCACTGCTTTTTAAGGTCTTGGAAGAAAACCAAACAAGATCACCTTGCCCCCGACCACCTGAAAGGAAGAGATACCTGTTAGGGTAACAATTAGAGCCATCTAATATTTGCTAATACTCCTAACCACAAAAAAAAATAAATAAATCACTATTTCTCGAAGTGGCCCCAGGTCCATCTCTCAGACCAAGAGGATAAACACTGTGCCAGCTCCTTTTGTTGTCTGTATGCATAAATTTCACTTTTTGTGCTTTATTTCAAAAAACCAAAATCAACTCATAACGTTCTAATCTCCTGTAGGGATCCCAGCCCACCAGTCCTGTAGAATTAGACATGAAAGGCTGGTTTAGACATAGAGGAGGGGACTTCAAAAAATTCATGGAAAGATTTGTATTATATTTCAATTCCATTTTTTTCCATGAACTTTTAAAAATCCTGTCCTATAAGTAATATGAGTTATATATTATATAGTATACAAAACATTTAAGTTCATAATTTATATGCCAAGTCCCATATACAATAAATTAGTAACTATGTATGGTAATTCAAAAGAATGAAGATGGCTTCAGATGGAAATATACTTAGATGGCCAAAATTGTTAATTGGGCTCTGTTGTCTTTAACTCAAGCCTGAGAGTAAAGCCAGTATCTACTGCTATGAGCAAATGCTTAAGAATATCATAGCTACAAACACGTGCAGCCCAGGGCTGATGAACAAAGGTTACAGAAAACTGCCTGCTGAATGCTTAGAAATAATATTTATGAGAAAAAGATGTGATGCTCATTTTAACAAATATTTGTGGCATGCCTATTACTTACCAGGCACATTCAGGACAGAAAGGGATTAAAGTGCCAGGTCAGCCCTGAAAGAGCATGAAATTTGCACTCCAACAGATCTGGGTTCTGCTGCTTACTAGCTCTCTGACCTTGAAAATCCTCAAGGCACAAGCATTACAATGTATATGGAGTTCCTTACCTTCAGCACAGTGTCACATAGATGTGTGATGTGTATTCATTTATGAGTAAATATTAATTGAGTGAATACTATATGCCAGGCATTGTCCCAAGTATTATGGTTATAGTAGTAGGCAAGAAAATATGTCTTTTATTTTACTGTTATAGTGGGATCAACTAGGTCAAAGGAAATATTTCTGTCCTGTGTCACTCCAAAAGATCATACCCAAGATAAATTTGTGTATTTTTTAATTTCCAAAGCAGATTAATTCAGATTGAGATCCCTAACCATTACAGTTGGAAGAGAGGTGAATTATCACCTTCACAATCTGTTTCCCTCACCTCACCTCATTTTGCTCTCTCCTTCAGCTGGTTGTTTTTTTGTTGGTTGTTTTTGTTCCTGGATGTCAACAGTGACTTCTCCTTCTACATACCTGTGTAGACAAATGTGAACACTCAGTTTCTTGTGTGTGTGTGTATATATGTGTGTGTGTGTTACAGAGAAAAAAATAGAGATAAAACTAGAGAGAGAGAGATCTCGCAGGCCTATAAGGACGATGGTAGAAATCCATGTTCCTCTGAAGAAACTTAACCTGGGGTTAATTTTCCAAAATCTTTACACTCAGTATCTTCTATATTCAAGCTCCCTTGATCTTTTTCTGCTCCAATAGCTCATGACAATACTTGAATGGTTTCTTTTTTAAGAGTAGTTTTAGATTTACAGAAAAGTTGTAAAGATAGTACAAAATGTCTGCATATTACTGCACCCAGTTTCTCCTATTGCCAACAACTTACATTAGTATGACACATTTGTTGTCATTAATGAACCAGTTTTGATGTCTTATTATTAACTAAAGTCCATACTTTGTTCATATTTCCTCAGTTTCCTCCTAATGCCATTTTTCAGTTCCAGGATCTCATCCAGGATACCACATTAGTCACTATGTTCCATTAGCCTCTTCTTGGCTGTGATAGTTTCTCACACTTCCCTTGATTTTGATGACCATGACAGTTTTGAGGGGTACTGGCAGATTTTTTATAGAATGCCCCCAGATTAGGACTTGTCTGCAGCTTTTGTCATGATTGGACTGAGGTTATGGGTTTGGGGGGTGAAGACCACTGAGGCACCCACTAGCATCCTCATCACATCATATCCATACTACCGACATGACTTATCACTATTGATTTTTACCATGAACACCTGGCTGAGGTAGGGTGAATCTCCTTTTTTTAAAACAGAAATTTTTACCAATTATTATATTTGCATTCCAGACCCTACTCCAAAGGTATTCATCAAGAAATGTCAAAACAACTTATTTTCTCCCAAAATTCATTTATTCCTTAATTTTCACCAGAAAAATATATTGTGTATATATTGTTGAATGCCAGGCATTGAGGATACAGGCATAAATAAAACACGTCTCTGCTTTCAAGAGCTCATAGCCTAGTCTAGTACAAGAGAGACTTGTGAAGACATAAATAAGCCAGCCAGCTACCAAAACAAAAACAAGTAAAAAACAGTCAAAGGACATTTCTTAAGGGGTAAAAAGAACCTACAGTTGGCACAGTGATCATTTCCATGTGGCACTGGGAGGAGAGAGAATCTCCTCAGAGAAAGGGATTCCTTAGCAGGTCTTGAAGGATAAATAGTATTCCACTGAGCAGACAAGGAAGGAAGGACAGCCCAGAAAAATGGGTAGCATGTGAAAAGCAGAGTGTGTTCACGGAATCAGAAGTTTTAGAGAAGTGGCAGGAAGGAGGATGGAGTGAGGGCAGAGATTTTGCAGAGTCCAGTCTGCACTGTGAGCAGTGTGGCCACTACTCTTTCAGGCTCCTAGAGTCAAAGTACCAGAAGGCAAAGGCAGGCTTCTGGCAGGTTCCACATCTGAGGCAGGAATAACAAGCAGTCAAGTAGGAGCTGGCTGGTTAGCTCGGTTGGTTAGAGCATGGTACTCATAACACCAAGGTCCAGGGTTCAATCCCTGTACCAGCCAGCTGCCAAAAAAATAAAATCAAGAAAATCAGTCAAGTGGCATTCCCCGGAAGCACAAGGTGGGGCACTGGAACCCCACATACCTATACACATACAGAATCTGTGCCTCCATCCTAGCTTGGTCATGCTCTCTGTCACACACACACACACACACACACACACACACACACACACACACACACACACACACACACACACACACACACACACACACACACACACACACACACACACACACTGGACACATAGTCACTCCCTAAGAGCTACCAGCCTAAATTGGTAAAATTTCGGATTTGACCAGTTTGTCTCCTGTTCTGCATCTCAGCAATGGATGGAGAGACATCAGCCTTAGCTTAATGCAGCAGCCCACTTTACTTTTATCAGCAGGCATTCCTGTGGTACACTATTCCCGCTTACCAATGGCCCTTGAGAACAAAGAGTCAACACCAAAGGGAGCCAGAAGAACTTCCTCATCAGATGCCTATTGCATGCTGTGGGACTTCCCTACCCTGGTGGGGAAGCTGCCATTCCTCGGCAAAGCCCCTGTTGCAGGCTGGGATAGAAGCTTTAGTTTAGGAATCTGCCTCATGTGTTTCATACCCAGAGACACAATCCCCTAATCTTTATGTATGAAAACTTCCCACTGATACCAGCAGGAGCTTTTTCTAGGAGATCACTGGCACTGAGTAAGATATAGTCAATGAAGTCTGCATTTTGTTAGAGGATTAAATATCCCTTATATTCTCCATGTTCTTCCTCATCCTAATATATCTCTTTGTCTCCAAGTTCCAGAACTTTTAGAAAGTAATGTGTAATGTATAATATACAGTAATATATAATGTTCTATCAATAGCACTTCATCATCACGATAAAGTGCAAAATCTTCAAGCTGTCACAAAAGTCCTTTTAGGATCAAGATGCTGCCCTCCTCTCTAACCTCATCTCTCACTATTGCCTCCTTGGCACTCTATGCTCCATCTTTCCTAAACTACAAACCACAAATTCAGCCATTGGACCCTGTGCTCTCTTATTGTCCTGCCTTTGCACATGCTGGTTTCTCAGCTTGTTCTCCTTTCCTTATAGGATTTTTCAATCCATTTTCACCTGAATAACTCCTGATGTGCCTACACCATCTTTTGGAATTCTGAGGGGGGTGTCCCTCATTCATGCTATCCTTGACAGTCCTTGAAGTCCCTTAGTCTTCCTCTATCATGACATTCATGACATAACTAAGTGTAATGTAGTTGTCTACATCTTCGGCCTCACTAATGGTGACCACACACTACTCTGGAGGGTGTGGCTCTATCCTTCTGCCCTGCCATCACAATACATAGCCTTTTTCTCCTTAGGCTTTTTACCCCATGATTGCAAAATAGTTGCTATACTTCGGAGAGTCACAACCCCATCTCAGGGTCTCAAGCAGGAAGGAAGAAGGCAGGAGGGGGGAGAAGGTTATTATTATTTTTTTAATCAAGCAGAAAAAAAAGCCCCAAGAAGACTTTCTCTTATGCTTCATTGGCCAAAACAGAGCCATATGACCATCCCTTGCTGCAAGGAAGGCTTCAAAAGCCAGTATCTGGTAAAGAAGAAAGCACTGTCACAATTGGTCCAATCATGATTCATTTCCTGGAGCTGGTACATGGCCTACCAAAACAAACTTGGGATTGTGTTAGCCAGGAAGACGCTATAGCTTTTGAACAGTCAAGTAATAGTATCTGCCACACTGAATTAGATTTTACAAAACAAAAATATAAAACACACTCTTGAATATTGCATCAACAGGAAGCAAAATATAAGGAGCAATAAAAACTATCTATGTCGGTGATAAAATAGTTTTATTTATCTGTTGGGGCTCAAATAGGTGTTTTATCCCAGAATTGTCTCAATTCATCAAGACATCTTTAAAACTCCTTCCCTATGTTTACCCATTAATTCCAACCAGGATAATAAATGAAGTTCCATTTTTATACATAGAAACGATGGGCCTAGCTTTATAGAACCACACACATGCAAAGCCTTGTTTATGTAATATAGATCAGAAACTATCTGTATGGGCTACTAAGTTTGATTTGATATATGTGTTTAGAAGCTCAGCATAGCTTTAGTGATAGGTTTGGGAAAAAAAGAGTTGGAACTCCATAATTATCATATCCATTAGCTAGATCCATCAGCCACAGGTTTAGAGAATTCTTATTTCAGGTATTTTGTGAGTGACTCTCTTCTCTGAAGATATTCAATGTCAAATTGCATGTCAAGTCATTTCCACTAAAATATATAAAGGATGTGGTCAGGTGATTCTTGTGTATTTCTTTTATCCTTCTTTTGATATTATTTCACTTAACCTTAAAATAGATAGAGGCTAGTTAACTCAGAAGATTAGTGCATAGGATGAATAAAGATGGCACCATGAGTTGGCCATACATCAAATCAATACATACTGTTCTGTGACAGTGAACGGAAGCTAATAGCTTCTCTACTCGAACCTATCTCCATTTCCACTATCATTAACACATCTGCTCTGGATGTATCAATAGACAGGAACTTTTTTTTTTTTTTAATTCTTGGCCTAATAATTTTCACAAGGTTGAAGATAGGAGTTAAAAGCTGAGTGTGTCAGAAGGCGAGGATTGGGGGACTCAGGGCTCTAGGTCTTGTTCTCTCTTGGAAAGAAAAACCAAACATCTGTCTCTTGGGATTTGCTTCATCCTTGCAAGGTAAAATAGGATCAAGCCCCAGCCTCATTTAAGAATAAGTGCTCTCTCTACCTTGTACCCCTTTAGAAGTGAAGTGGAAACCAGAGAGAGGCAGAGGAAAAAGGAGGTAACTTGGGCAGCTTCTGACTGAAATGGGAGTTTGGGTGCTCTCCACAAGATCCAGCTTAGATCCCAAGGAAATGCACACAACTGTGTGGCCAGAGACATAGATATTAGTGAATATTTGCCAGACATTTTCTTCTGTGCATATACTTCGTTGCTGTGGATTGAATTGTGCGCCCCAAAGCCCATGTATTAGAAACTTAACACCCACTGTGACAGTGTTGAGAGGGTGGAAAATCCTATTATGATAATTGAAAGGAGGGGCCTTGAAGAGGTAACTAATTTGTGAGGACCATGTCCTAGTAAATGGATTAATCCATTGATGGTTTAAGAGTGGTCATGGGTGTGGTTCTGAGGGCTTTAAAAGGAGAGCCAATGAGGAGTTAACTCTCTCTCTTGCTCCACCATCCACCATGTGACAACCTGAGTGGCTGAAGGGGTTCACCAACAAGAGCAAAGCCCTTACCAGATGTGTTCCCTAGACTTTGGACTTTCCAGCCTCTGAAATGGTAAGCAATAAATATTGTTTCACTATAAAATACCCAGTTCCAGGTATTTTGTTACAAGCAACAGAAATGGAAAACACTCATTTATCCATCAGAGATCTTTCAGGGAAGTGTGGTAGACCAAGGACTAGATTTGAAAGTTTCTAGACCACCTAACTAATTACCATTTCTTGCTTTCTCAACCATTTATTCCCAACTCACTCCTCCAACAAGGCCAGTAATCTTTCAGCGTAGAGCCATGATTATGACTGAGAAAGTCCACAAAACATTATAGTGTGAAAAAGTACGAAAAGATACTACAGTAAAAAGAACACAGTTTAGCAATCCACAGATTTGGGTTTAAATCTCAGCATGGTGACTTTTTTATTCTGTGGCCTTGGGTAATTTATTTATTAGCTTCTCTGAGCTTCAGTTTTACTATTGAGTTAGTAACACTTACCTCGGGAAGTCATTATGAGGATTAAATGTATAAATGAAATAATTAACAGTTTATAAAATGTGCCAGACATTTAATGTGTGTTCCATAAGTGTTAATCTCCTAAGTGAACATTATTACTAGAAAACCAACTCAAAACTCTATTGATGGTAGGTCAACAGTAAGATATTCTTATAAAAGACATTTATTTTATATATAAACAATAGGAAAAGATGTAGACAATGACCTTGTGTTCCTAGGCTAGTTATGTCACCATAATATAAATTCATTGAAACAGACAGACTAGACTAACAAAGTATTTATTATATTTATTTCAGGATTTTAAAAAGCAAAAAGTTTAAGATCTGACCATATTTGAAAGACTCTAGAATAGCAGAGGATTGATTAAAGGTCTGTCACCACAGATTGGATGTGTTAATTTTGTTTTCCCAAAGGTATCCGCATAGCAACTTGGCAGTATACAAATGTTCTAAAAATTTTAACAGTTTTTACAGAAAATAATAATTGCACCCTTACCTAAAATGTTAGGTCCCGTTTTCATTTTAAAGGACTCATAATGCTTTTCATAAGCTAACAATTATGTTCAATTCAATCCTGTCACTGTGAATTTGAAAGAAGGGCACAAGAAATAGGTCCTTTACTAAATTATGTGCTTTCTTTGTTGGTTTTATAAATCCAAACCTGTTGATTAAAAGGATATAATACAGAATCAGGAACCTAAGGAAACTATTCTCAATTACACAGTAATCACAGCTCATTTTTTTGATTTGTTAATTACGGTTAATTTAAGGTCATGACCCACACCTCAGAATCTTTTGTATCCTGGGCGGCGGTACTGTCCAGGTGCCTCGCAAACAGTCAGCGTCCAATGAATGTTTGCCACATTGCACTGAGTTGATCATTTATCTTATTCACTAGACTTGGCTTTGAATAACTTACACTCTTTTTAATTTTTTTCAAAAATTAAGTCCACCCACGACAGAAAAAGGCAGAAGAATTTTGTGGCTAAATCAGATCTGGAAAACAGATCTCGGTTCTGGTTCCAGCTTTCTGTGTTCTGGACAAATCATTTGATCTTTCTAGATCAAGTTTCTCCATGAAATGGGGGAGCTAGACCAAGTGCATGTGCCAGACTATAAGGCCAAAGCACACTCTGAGACATTCAAAGTGATGTACCTGGAATTGCAGACACTTGCTGAGACACTATAGAAGCATTTTTGAAAAATTTCAGAATTATTGGATGAAGTGCTAGCATTTCAGGACAACTCCTCCGCACACATTTCCTTTTTCTGGTATGTTTTAAGATTTTTTGTTTTGTTTTGTTATATGACTTTATTGCTATGTATCATATAGTCAAAAGGATACAATTTAAGAGACCAGCCATCAACAAAGGTCTGAAGTTGCTTGGCATTTTATTAACCATTATTTACAGTTTCCTCTTTTGTTTCTTTCTTAAGGTTTTGGCCAGGAACACAGACATTTGTGTGATGTAATAAGAAATAAAGGAAGTTTAATCTACTGCTTTTTCAACCTTATGCACTCACTTACCTCGTGACAGACCCTGATGCTCTTAACAAATTCTCAAGGTTACTAAGGAACTTGGAAGATATTAGATACCTACAAGGTGATTACAGAGACTCATATTTTGCCAAGTCATATGCAGGCGGTTAAAGAGTAAGTTTACTTTATCTACATTTCATGTCACACGTGTTCCTTTCTACGAATGTTTCTTTAATAGTCACGCAAAGTACTCGATCAGCAATTCCCCACCATAATGGTTGTTACATAAGTGGCCACGCAGCAATATATATGTCATCTCAAATCTACCTCCAAGGAAGTTTTCTAGTTTATATAATCCACTCCCCAGCAGCTGGTACACAGTTTAAAAAGTGTGGGCCTTTACACTGTAGGGGCTTTTGTTTTGTCTTGTTTTTTAACACTGCACACAAGTGCACTTCCGTTCTCCTCTTGCAATGTATGGGCTAAACGGAATTCTTAACTCACACAGATCTCACTGTAGACCCAATTAATGGCACGGATCCGACACAAACACCCACACACTTCCCTCAGTTACAGATCTGTGCTAAAGACCAGAAGTTGGCCATGGCTCTGCTGAATACATACTTCTGTTGGATTTCCATGGTATTCGGTTTCATTAGATTGCAGGTTAAGTTAAAAAAAAATTTTTTAAGCTTCATTTTTCCTTCCTCAAAGTTAAGGTGCATCAGAAGGATTTCAGAAGGGAGTGGAGCTACACCGTCAATGTCCCCACCCCAGAAAGGAGCCTCTCAAGCCACCTCAAAACAGCCAAGCCCCAGTTCACACCAGATCACTGTGGAGCAGAACCAATTTTTAAATGTCTTCATCTGGTCCCTCCTACTTTCATGGTGCTCTGGGGGTGGTGAGAATCGGGACGCACTGAAAGCTGCTGGGACATCTGACTCTTTATTTTCTTGGCTCTACGTGTCTTAACTCTGCACCAGTCCTCCCGACTATGCAGAATTTCACTTTTGAGAGCAGAAGCAAACAGACATGCAGAGAGGGCCAAGAGCCTTTAGTGTGAGGAGAGAAGCAGCATCGTACAGTCCCCACAGTGCTGCTGGGCTGCCCCGCCAAGCAATGTCACTTCCTCCAGTCTCTAACCTGAACTCCCCCTCCCACACTACGGTGATGGTGGCAAGTGCTGCCAGGAAGAAACTGATTTTAAGTATCTTTATATTTTCAGAAAATACTTCCTAGTGCTCTCTCAATCATGCATTTGGATTTCATGGACCGAAATCAACTTTTCTGGGGGGATGGGTGTGTGGAGAGAGATAACTGTCTCAAATATCTGGTAATCGGTTATGTAATCAGACCTGTTCTTGGCTGTTCCAAGCACAACATCAAAGCACATGGTGGAAGTCATGGGACAGATTGGGTTTCATATCAGAACTTCCTACCACTATCCTGAATGACAATGGATGCTGGGAGTGTTTAATGTCCTCTATTTTTGAGCAAGTTCTGGACAGTCATTTGGTGTGGTGGTTATGCAAAGGATTCCATTGTCAGAAGGGAAGAATGATGTTGGTGAAGGATTTTTTCCCTCCCATCCCTACTGCCCCATCTCTGACCAAGCTTTACCCTCCCACTGCCCTGTGTGAGGAGCACGTTCCAGTCTGATTGGATGAAGCTGGCATCTTTGGTGCCCCTTTTTAACAGAGGTTGGTGTTACTGTATCTTAAGAAAGACCTGCTTCCTTCTTTTACTCCCTATACCAACTCAGAGCAGATCCTTCCCCAACTTTCTCTTTAAATTTTGCTTCATTTATCAGAGGGTCCTAGCCTTGCTCCCCTTCCTCCACTCCTGACATGAAAGGCTTAACAGTGGGCTAAGCACGGAGGCCATCTGGGAACAGCCATCAGTGGACAGAGGACCCTTCTTTGCTGCTTTCCTCCCTTCCTCCAGCACTGGTAGGTGCAGCAGATTGCCCTTTTTCACATTGCAGGGATAAGATCCTTTGTTTGAGAGGCCTCATCTGGCTTCCAAGATTAAACTGTGCTCTCAAATCTATCTTTTAACAAAGCCCAACAATACAGGGGTTTCTATTTGCCCAGCCATTGACCAAATGGTTCTTCCTTTCCCAGTATTCTTAGAAAAAAATTCAGGGTTTTTTTTGTTTTTTGTTTTTTTACAGCAAATGGTGAGACATACTATATGGAAATTTGAGAATTATCATATAATTTATAATGTCTCTTTCAACCGTAAGGTTCTAAGTTTCAGTAAAATGTGGTTAGTCATGGGACACATGAGAAAGCCTAACACTTTAAAAATACAGCTAAAATTTCTACAGATTCACAGTAATATTCCAGAATAGATTTTATCTCGTTACCTTCTACCTACTTAATTAATCAATGAGAATTCTTTGGAGCCTACTGTAGAAAGTGTAAACTCCAAATAATCCCCAGGAACAAGTCATCAGTGCTCCAATTAGACTGGCTTCAGTAAATACCACAGACTGCAGTTGCCATGTGTTACGAGTAAACAATAAACAGAGACTCTTTATACCTTTTAACAGAAAGGTCTTCCTTACCTAAAAAAAGTTATTCCTATAAAAGTCTGTCTCTCACACTCTTCTTGTCGTGTTTCTGATACCAGTATAATCAGGAAGCAAGGGACGTATTCACTGAAAAGCCAGTTTTCACTGAGCTTTACAGGCCAATGAGAAGGAAGATTAACTCAAATAAACTTTGGAACACCAGCCAAACCCCTGAAACTTGTCAGCAGTTCACCCACTGAGAGTGGTTATGCTTTTTCAGTAGTACCTTATCCTGAAGTGACCTGATGGAAAAGCCAGTGTCAGATGACACATGACATCAGGTGTTCTATGCGAATGCTGCTGGCATAATATTCCGTTTGACTCCCCTGCTCTTCAGCCTTCCACAGTTGCTGGTGAGAAACTGAGTACCTTTTCAAACTCTAGCAAAACATGGCAAGACTGAAGTTTAATTCCTTAGGGAACTAACTTCCAAAGGCAATCAAAATTTGATTTTGAATTAGAAAATAGTAAACCACTAATTGAAGTGTTTTTTTTTAATTTAAAGAGTATTTTTAACATTAATTTCATTATATGTGATAGCTGTATTGCACTTTATTTTGTTACTGAAGATACCTCAAAAGTGTCTATATTTCATTCAAAACTGAAACTGAAAGTGTTTAGCTAAATGACTTTTTTCTTTCTCCTAACAAACATTAACTCAATATTTTACCTAACTTGACTTTTCAAATATGATGTTTTATAGCACCTTGATTTATAGCTACTATATGTAAAGGTTATGTCCACATTTACATTATAAGACCATGTCGTGTGGGTTTATAAAAGCCATGAAAAATAATTCTGACTGAAACTTGGAATGCCAGGTTTCCACCTTGAAACACAAGTTTGTCCCTAGATGCATAACACACACATCAGAATTCAACAACTACTGTTTCACAAAATACGTTCAGTATGTTGCTTTGATAAAAATGAATTGAAAGAAAGTCAAGCCTATGAAGTGAAATCAAACAAAGCTGTCATCTAATGGTCGCAACTTATACACAAAGATTTTAGTAGATTTGAACGTTAATTTGATGACAAAAGAATTGACTGTACAGTTTTCATAGCTAATGTTTAAAGGACAGAAAGATGAAGTTAGACCTCCACCAAAAAAATAGTTGTTTCTTCAGCAGAAGTGTTTGCAGCTTTCTTCCATGCTGTATGGTAGATGTTCTCTGAATCTCTTTGCAGATGTGATCTAATGTCCTTGAACACATTTATTACAATTCATCATCTACATAGCAACAGTCAGGGCAGTGCTCATAAACCAGAACTGGCGCTAGATCTGGTAAGTCATTAAGCAAACATATTCATATGCCATACAAGACTTGCCTGCCCACTGCCTGCCTGTAAAAGGGAAATAGGATTTCTGAAATACAAATTACTTCCTAAGACATCTGAAGCTGTTGCCTTCAATTCACATCTCACCCATTTTTTTATTACTTGACCATTTTCAAATGCTAAAACATACGTGAATAAATTTTCCATAGTTCTCTTTAAAACTACTATGTTTTTCATTTAGGTGATCATGAAATCTGTTAGCAACTGAGAAAGAGTCATTTTCACTGAGACAAAAAATATTAAAATTCGGGGGGGGGAATTTTGAGACAAACAACAGGGTCTAATGTTATCAAAGAAATAAGGCAGTTGGTATGTCTGAAAAATCACTCAGTTACTACTTAATCACAGAACTTATACACCCAGGTAGGATTCAAGAAAGAAAAAAGTAGTTTAATAGGAACTGGAAGTAGTGCACCAGTCTGTTTTAGTAAGTGCAAAAATTACACCTCAGAGGTTAAGAGCATGGATTATGGTGCTAGATTGCCTGGTTTAGCATTTACTAGCTGCATGAACTTGAACTTGCTACTCAGCTTCTCTGTACCTCAGCTTCCTCATCTGGAAAGCAGAGAAATAATAGTAACTCCCTTATAGAGAAGTTTTAAAGTTTAAATCAGTTAATGTAAGGAAAATCCCTTTAATGCATGCTACATCATAAGTGCTACATAAGTATTAACTATTATTTTTATATGACCAAACTCAGAAGAAAAATTCTATAGGAAAGTAGTAACATTGTTTAATGTATCACAATCATATATTATCCTCCAATCCTGACTCTCTACATTCAAGAAGTTCTAACAAACAGAAAACCTATGTAGTCAGGAGAAAATGAAGAACAAAAGTAATATTGGCTTCCTTGTTATGACCCTAATAAAATAAGACTGCTTGGGAAAATATACAAAATTGTGAAAGAGTTAACATTGATCAATGATCTTTTACCGGGGGGGGGGGGGGATTTATCACCACATTTGTCATGTGGTGAGTTTTGTATGAGAAAACAGGAGAAACTAATTGTCACAACTTCCTGACGTTGCTTAAAGAAGCAGCTGAAACTAAAATCACAAGTATCCTCCAAATGGAGGAGCTGGTTTCATGAGTAAGGAGGTGAGAAAGGATGGGCTTATTCTGCTCTCAGAGGAAGTTCCCAAGCTACTAAGTGTCATTCTGAATACAATAAAAATTCTCTTCTCTGAAACTAAAAACTGCACAACTCAGTTAAGAGAGTAATTCTGGATGATTTTGGTGCCACTCAACCTAGAAGCAACTGGGGAGATATTAGTTTGCCTCTCCCTTTACCATGATGGTTTGGTCTGGTACATGCTTTTGATTGGTTCAGAAGCATGTACTAAAACCAGAAGACAAGACACAAAGTAATTTGATTGAAGTGTACCCTGCCAAAAAAAAAACTCTACTTTCTGGAGTAGCATGAAGACATATTTGGAGTAATTATCCCCTTCAGACTGGACACAGAAAGATAAATCTTACCCTGCTATCCTCCCATATTTTCCTGTCAATCCAGAGTTAAGTTGAGAATAGATTTCTGGGTGCTGTTGATAACCACTACCAGAGAAGTTTTGGTATTGCCCACTTCAGACAAATGGAACTCCTTCCAGGGAGGAGACCAGTGACAGATGTGTTTATCCAGCAGAATCACTGCTGCAGTATGGGTCACCCATTCTCGAGCTGCACTCTACATGCAAGACTGAGCCCTGCATGTGTGAAGCTGCCTGAATACAGCCGAAGGTTTATGAGTCACTTAAATGAGAGCAACGGCAAAAAAAAAGGCTAGCTTCCATTATTTTCTGTGCAATTCTTATGTTTGTTGCATTAAAAAGTAAAGCCGTGGTTGCCCCCCACTCCCATCCCTTATTCCATTTCACTGCGCAGTTTAAGAATTAAAATGTTCAGTCCTCTTCCCCCCTGCTGTGTTATTAGAAAATAAGGGAATTAGAGTTAAAAAGATTAAGCCCCTGTCTGAGGCTAAGGTATGGCAATGACAGAAGTTCTACTCATGGAGAAGAGTCAGGACGCCCTACTACATCTCTTTAAAAGTCAGGTGCACCCGACGCCTTAAAAGGGGAAGCCCTGAATCAGTCCTCCCCCACTTATTTCTCCAAGCAATGTGACGCCTGTAACGGCAAGCTTCTCTCTTTATTTCACTCCAGCACTAAATGACACCAATTGGTCAATGTATCAGTGACACTTCCTCTGCAGAGAATGTCTCCCCTATTTTTATTTCATTTGTCCTCATAATGATAATATTAGAAGGAGGCAGAGGTACCAGCAATTTGGCTCAACTTTAGATGGTCTAAGGACCAGCATAAGTATCACTGTATGCTTTTAGGTGTGGAGAACCTCAGACCCCATCCCAAACATAATAAGTCAGAATCTGCATTTTAACAAGGCCTGGAGTGATTTACATGCATATTAAAAGTTTACCAAGCACTGGTTAAAATAGTGTGAATTTCTACTAGAAATCATAACAAGGTAGTTTCCCGATACTGGTTTTTGCAACAAATCAAGATCATTTTAATGCAATTTAACTGGAAAATTTTTTGATTAGTTTCTTTTTTTTTGTAAGTCTACAATATATGTTAATTAATTTTGAAGATGTTTTAATGATTTTGATAGCCATGATACAGAACCTCCACAGGATATGTAAACTTAGAATTTTAAACATTTGCTTAGACATAAATTATAATTAGCATTGAGCATTGCTGATAGAAAAACTGAAGTCTACAGATAATTCTTAATTTGGCATTCTTCTAAAAAGATTTTTCATCCTTCATCCAAAATTTTGATATACATTAGAGATTGATATTAAGGTAAATGTTATATTATACTGCAAAATTAATTAATGAATTGAACTTTTAGATTATTTCTATTAGCAATATATTATATGTATATATAGAAGGCTATGCAGCTTTATTCTGTATTTTTCAAATGCTGATTATTCACTCATTCAGTATGTGCTAGGACCATTCAAAGCATGTGGGATTCAGTAATGACCAATAAAGACAAAATCTCTCCCTCACTCTACAGTGGAGGGAAGACAGGCAATTGACAAAAATTTAAAAGTATAAGGTATAGTGTATGTTTTGGTGATAAGTGCTATGGAGATGATGAGACAGTGCTGGCATAGGGATTGCTGGAGAATGAGGAGTTTGTGATTTTAACAAGGTGGTCAGAGAAGGCTTCATGGAGCAGGAGTCAGAAGGGGAGGGGCTCAGTCCTGAGGCTATCCAGGTAGGGAGAACCTGCAAGTGGGATGGTCTGAGCCATAAGAGTGCCTGGTGTCAGCATGGTAGTGTGGAGTGAGCAAGGGCATAGTAGGAATGAGGTCCAAGAGATAAAGGGTGACAGGGAGATCAGGGGAGCCTGACAGACCATTGGAAGGACTTTCACTTGGACTGAGATAGAAAGATATTGGAGCGATGTGGTCTAGCTTATGTTTTAAAAGCTTCAGCTTGTCTGCTGCCTGAAGGCATGTGTACCTCAAGCTACAGGGGCAAGGAAGAGAAATGAGGGAAAGTACCTATCTTCTCTCTACAACAATATTTTTGATCCCTACCCCTTCCCAGCCATAGATGTACTTCTCAGCATCATTACACTCATCTTATCTTATCAGTATGCACAGAATTGTAGATCTGGAGTAAACTTAACATTCAGATAATACAGCCATCTCCTTTTAGAGATGAGGAAACTGAAGCCAGGAAATGTGTATGATGTTCTCAAGGTCACCCACTGAGTTCATGACTCAGGCAGAGCTGGAAATTTTGTGACTTCTACTCCCATGTGCAGAGTTAGTGTGAGGTAGTCAAAAGGCAAAGGGCTTTGGCACTGGGGCAGCCAGGATCTCAGCCGGGTCATGGAATGGTTCCACAGCCTTGGAGAAATTACATGAACTCTCCAAGCATCAGTAAACTGGAAATGATAATAATGGTGCCTACCCCTAGGATTGTTGGGGTGATTAACTGTAACTTAAGCAAACCAGTAGAGTGTTTGGGAGTTAGCTGGTACTCAAAAAATCAGAGATTTCACTCTCCTTCCCACTGTCACAGCACCATGTGACAGTTGCTAGAGGTCTGAGCCCATGCTTTTTAAAGTGCTCAGTTTAGCCCACTACACTGTAGAATGCTCATGACAGTACCAATATTATCAGACAATTCTAATAAAGATTGAAATAGAAAAATGATAAATTCACAGATTTAGCCATTGCTCACCTCTTGTTATATCTTTATAGGAAGACGCTATGAGAAAAGACAGAATAAATAATGATTGATCGTATTTACTAGCTTATGCGATTATATGAGATGAATTAAGAATTATAATTGTAGTAATAGTAGCTATGATCAAATTAACTCCTACTCTACATCAAACACTGTACTAGGTATTTCATACACATATTCAATCCCTTACAGTCTCAGTAAAATATAAAATAAGGTATAAAATATGCTCATCTGACAGATGGAAAAACTGAGGCTTATGGAGATGAAGTCGCCCATGCATGTTTACGACCGTAGCACAGGGTAAAGGTAGGAATGGATACCAACATGTCAGCCACAGGGAGTTATCTCTCAAGAAATTCACACTGAGCAGCAGAGTAGCTTTATCAAGCATACACACAAAGTAGCTAATAGTTACCATTGATTAAATGCCCATGTATGCCAGGCACTGTCCTTACATACTATCCTATTTACTGCTCATAGCAGTAGGGATGACTTTCCTATTTTTATAAATAAGGAAATGGGCTCAGAGAGGGATTAAGTAATTTGCCCTGAGACACACTACTACTTGAGCCGAAACCAGGATTCGAATTCTTGCTCTCTGACTTGAACACCTGCGTTTGGCCCACTGCTATTTGATACACAAGGCCAGCTCTCCTGTGGCCATCAAGCCAATTAACTATTCTGCTGAGTATAGCAGATCCAAGGAGCACCTGGGGAGAACAACTATATCTTCTTGGATATTGTCCTTAAATGTTGGTCACATTCCAATTTTCTCAGTAGCCACTTAAGGCTCAGTCATTAAGAAATGAGGAAAATGCCTTCAGTGACATTCCGGAAAATATTCTTAACAGTCTTATAGTGGTGGTAATTTAACCAGCTTTAAAGCAAAGTACATAGGTCAGATATGTTTCAATCAACCCTTCTCACTTCTATTTCTTTTATGGAATGTTTTATTCCTTATTTGAACTGTATACATTACCAGATCCAGTTTAGGCACTTCCTCAGACGCGACTGACACCCCCAGGGTCCCAGTCCCCAGTCCAGGGCTGCTTGTTCAAGCAGACAGCCCGAGCTGCCACCGTTGTCCCTTAGCCCAAAAGCATCAGAATCTCAGTCTCTGTGACTGCAGTGGCAGCCACAGTGGTTCTTGGAACCAGGGCCAAACTGAATGGACCTATGAACCTGTAACTCCTCCAACATTTCCAAGCTTAAACAATGCACTACACTGTGCTGTTTAGGATCTGTTTCCTCAGTGACCTGGAGGGACAGTTAACAAAGTTCAGAAGTATTAATCTCCATGAGGTAAACTTTGGCCAGTGAGAGAGGGGAGACAGGAAAGAACGAACAAGTAAATTCCTCACCCTTTTTCCTTAAAAACAGAGGTTGTCAAACAACAGCCATAGGGCCAATCTGGCCTGCCTCCTATTTTTGTAAATAAAGTTTTATTGGGACATAGCCATGCTCACTCCTTTAGTTATTGTCTATGACTGCTTTCATGCTACAACAGCAGAATTGAGTAATTGTGACAGAGACCATATGCCCTGCAAAACCTAAAATATTTACTCTATGACCCTGCACAGAAAAGGTTTGCCCACTCCTGCCCTAAAGGAAAGATCTGAGGCAACACCTGTCTGGGAAATGCTGGGCAGAACGAAGGAATCAGTTGTTTCTCTTGAAGCTATGGCTTGCTTGGTTATGTACATTTTGGGGTCTGCATTTCCTGCCTCATACTTCACTTTCCTGTTTGCTTCATTTCTGCTGCTTTGAGATTGTATCTAACAATAAAGTCTGAGCATATAAGCTTTGTCACAGGCTCAGTTTTCTAGAGAACCAAGGATAAAGAGAGCTACGTATCTAAGACCCAACGTATCTAAGAAAATTCTTGAATTTTCTTCTTCCTAGATGTTTTTTTTTCATGAGTTGCATTAGTCCATCAAAAAAATTATAGTCATTTCCTAGTTCTGCCATGTTAATTTGGATAAGCTTTATAAAGCTTTTATAAAGCCATCAGACTTATAAAATCTCTGTTGAGGATATTTTGAAAATTCAGACCAATTTTACCCACATTGTGTATATTTGGCGAGTATTTTTGCAATCCGGGCTTCCTCTTGACTATAGTAGCATCTTACTCAGTAGCACACAATTGAGAGTCATTTGTGTGTTCGTGATCGTATTTAACAGGCATTATGGATGGCAACCTTCATCTGTCGTGACTCAGTGTCATCTCTCCTCCTTTGTATTTTGATTCCCCAATAACTAATTCTGCCCACTCCTGTAAATTCCTCAGTTCTTATCTGCTATATTTTTTCTATAAATTGTAAAGATTTCATTTAAAACTCTATTAAACCACCAAAAAAACAGTCACTTTCAGCCGAAAGAAAAGCATGAGCTGCTGAGACTGGTAAGACATGGAGCACCTATTGCAGAAAGCTGGCGTGGTCAGGGAGACTTCACAAGATACATGTTGTAGTGCGCGTTTTCTTCCCCCATACCCTGATTACCAAAGAACTTCTCTTGAGGAAGGAGTGGTACAAAAGGTAACACCAACTTGAATCTGATCAGAGCTGTCAGTCTTCTTAAAAGCAAAGACGAAAGAAATAAATTCTGTAAGTATATCGGAGATTTACCCTAAGTCTTCTCTCACCCTCTCTCTCTGTTTCTAGTTAAGATGATCTAGACCAGGTTTAATCACAGAATGAGGGATGAATCCCATCAGGGTCCATTTGTTGAGTCCACCTGGCAAAATGTCAAGCTAGTCTGGGACTTCTCAGTCAGTTTCAATCTTGGGAGATCTTCTTAGAACAAAATTGTGGAAAACGCATTGCTTTGATTCCTTCCTCAACTTCTCCTCCGGTCACTTGAGCCAAAATGTATTATCTGCCATCCAACTGTTGGGAGAACAATGTAATGTTTCTTTGTCATCCATTCAACTTTTTTAGTTGTAGGTGGTCACAAAAGAAATCATGACCAGACTTAGGAAATGAAGATTGAAATGAGATGGTGGCATTATACAGAAATCAGGGACCGTGCTTCACTCTCCGGTGACTGCATCTTCCCAGCCTTCTCATCACTTACGTTTCATACTTGGGGAAATTCATTTGCAAGTTTGGAAAGTGAAACAAAATCTAAACTTCACTAAAATGTTATAATGCCTTGATTTAGCCAGAGAACTTTCTTTTTCAGTAAAATCCTGTTTAAATATCCACAGCAACTCTACCTTGCAGACAGAAACTAATTCACAGATCACTGCCTTAGCTTGCACTGTCTTAAAGAAGCTGTAAAAATTCTAATTAATAAATTAAAACATTCCTTTGGTGTTACTACCAATGCTATACATCTGGTTCAGTTACAAAAGTGAACTAGATAATTACTTAGAACATTAGAAAATGTCTGAAAATGGGAAATACACTTAGAACCGAATGTAAGCCCTTAAAATTTGGCTAATTTTGTTCTGATTGTATGATTAAAATCCAGTAAAGGTCAAATAAGATTTAAGTGAAAAACTCATGAGATTGGTTTTCTTTGTGATTATGCAGTCTAGAGAAATAAAAACCCACACAAATCAAGCAAGAAAAATCAAAGGCCTATTTTAATCTTGCTATGGCAAATAATTGCCTTTTCAGTTTGGGGCTTTTAACATAATGTTTTACAGGTCTAGTTCAGGACCTAAATATCAGATTATTGCAGACAAAATATGCTGATGGCTTCCAAATAGTGTCATTTCTATTTAGGTGTTTGAATAATAAGCATTAATACAATCACAGACTTACCTTCCCCAAACTAAAACAAAACTAAACAAAAAAAAACAAACAAAAAGCCCAGTTACAATTTCTCCTGGACTGCATTTTAAAACTGCTTATTTACATGTCTCTGAGCCCTTTCCAATGTTTCTAAATCTGTTGTAACTTTTAGAAATAATACCCTCATTAAAAATCAGTATTTAATGTAGCAGGAAAAAGCTTATCATTCCAATTAAGGGCTTACTATTAATTACAAAATTTCCCAAAACAACAGGATTGTAATAGCCACGGGTACTTATACAATTAGAAACACTTACTAAAAGATCTTAAAAGACATTTTGTTTTGTTTATAATGCTGACCCCTATAATTTGGAAAGGAATGTCCATAATATTGGACAATGAAAATTTCTAATATTTCACCATTTTTTATTTCTGTGAAAGATCCGTTGAGGATCAGATTCCCATAATCTCAGAGATCTGGTCCCACCCTATCAGTTTATACTGTGCTCTAAGACAAATGGCATCTTGCCAATAGGGCGGTACTCAAGCCCTGTACTCTTTAGGCCCTGCCTCAGTGGGCCAAGACGACTGAAGTATTACTGCCGGGGACACAGATTCTGCTCCTGATGGCAGCGGAGGGGAAGCAGTGGAGCACACCCACCCTTCCACAATACCACAATACTGCATTTCAACCTGGAACGAAACCCTACTATTGTGAGAAACAGAAGAACCACGGATGGTGGTATGTTTGACTAACCAATTCTTTGTCTTGCTGGCCCATGAGCAGTGTGGTTTGACTGTGCACCGCTGCTCCCTCTCTGAGATTTCTCACTGAACAATTCCTATGGTGTCCACTCTGAACGCATGGCCCTGGTCACATGAAATTTGAGGCCTCGAACTGTGTGGAGAGAAGCCATATTGAAATATCTGGAGAAGTTTGAAGGCAATGAAGACTCCAGTGTTGGAGAGAGATTCATGTTTTCCCCGTCACTAATTAAAATGATTCTTTGCTCAGCCACATTAAATACCCACCTATCCCCAAAGGTTGAAAAGTTTTACTCTTGTTGAGTTAGACAAGACACGATAAGCTCTTTGCATTCATAGATTTAACATTCACGGTTTCACCAACAGTGAGTAACCCTGAAGGGGAAGAATTTCAGTTGGATGTGATGAAAGCTTAAAGCCTCCTGACCTCATCCTCACACACAGCTCGAGACTTAGATCTATTATTCTCTACTTATTTCAACACGGTAAAGATCATGCGGTGATAAAAAGCTTGTTTTCCTGTAAAGAAAGCAGTCCTCAAAAGAGAGGGAGTTGCTAGTGCAAGAAGTAGAAATGAAAGACAGTGTGAAAGAATCTAAGAAGGTCACGGATCTTAGATAATTAAAAAGTTTTGGGGAAATAATTTGCTATTTTGATGTTCATAAATCTATATATTTACAAAGCCTTGCGATAACTCTCTCTTGAATTTAAAGAGTCTGTTGTAAATTTGAGATTTGTAATAATCATAATATTATTCCACAAGCAAACTATTTATAAGTCTGAAAATTTAAGAAACCAAGCATAACCAAGTCAGTCTCCAAGTCAGCAAAGAGAACAAGTCCCCAAAATAAATATTTTTATGAGGAAACCACATAGAGATGTAGTATCAACTCAGTCTCCATTCAGCATTGGCTTGATTTTCACTCACCACAAGGTTTTTGAATTTTGTATGTTAATTCAGGTGAAGAGAATAGATTTGGGGTGCTTTCTGTCAAGGAAGATTCTTGCACTTTTTGATGTATTTATAGCTACATCTATAGGACGCAAAACCATTTATAAGTAAAAGAAAAAATCAGCATAAGGTCATGAAACAATATGACTGGTTTATTTTCTTTTGTGTGAGTGGTTACTGGGTGTCTTATCTCTTTTGTGTACTACCAAAAGAGCAACTGTCTTCAGATATAAGGTGCATATGGTTATAACAAGTTCAAGGGTAAATCATAGTTCTGAAAGTTTCTACAGACAATTACAACTGAAGATAAAGAGTAGGGGAATTCTTTGGAGAATTGAGAACATTTCATTACTCTCTGGAGTGCAGCCATAGCTGGCCAATATAAACCTTTTTGTGAAGCGGCACCCATCTGGCCTTTATAGACAGGCACTAAACTTCCCATAAGCAGTGTCATCCATCTGGCTTTTATGAATGTATGATGTACTGGGTTCAACTCACATGATAACATCTGTCTCTATAGATAAACCAAAGCCAACCTATAAAGAAATATCTACATATCTCTATGACTTACATAATGGGTGTCCTGCCTGGCAAAGGTAATTGGTGGCAGAGTTGCCTTACAACCCCACCACCACCACTATCTATAGGTAGTTCAATGTCTTTCCTAAGTCTTCACAAATGCTTAAGAAAATACATATTATTTAATGGGTGTGTGTGTATGTGTGTGTGTGCAAAAATCTTTATGATTTTTTTCACCTGTTCAGTGATGGCTCAACTGCTTCTAGTTAAACAATTTTTTTTTTTTAAACTTGAAATAAGAGGAGGTTAACCTTCCAAAGTCTATGTTAGTTTCACCGGTCTTTCTGAAAATACATAATTCTGAAGAACCTGCTCGGCATGTAATATTGAGGTTCCCTTCATCAACTTGTATGCTACACACAGTGTCAAGAATCTAAATCTTTCCAATTTATATGCCTGAACACTTGAATAATTTATGAAAGAACATGCTCATTTTCAGAGCAAGAAGCGATTAGTCATATTAAACATTCAAGACATTGAATGAAACAGAACACTTCAGAAATTATAAAGTAAACACACAAGAATAAATTCTTATCACTCGAATAGTTTAACTGAAGGACATCAGGGCTTTCATTGGATGTAATATGCAGTGTTTGCTTTAGTAACTAAACCAAAGGTTTGCACTTATAGAGCAACTGCAAAGTTATGTAAGATTAGCCATTTGTTAGGGCACTGAATCAGATTCTTGTGTAATCCTCTTAAGTCAGTGCCCAACTCCTCCTTCTCTTCTGGACAGCCTCCACTCAAAATAAACCCTACTGTATAGCCTAGAGTTTTCCCATATAAAAACACACTGACCTCAAGATACTAAAGTGAAGCATTAGTAATAAGAAGTAGAAAATGCAATCTGATTGATAACGGTGCAATGCATCGAGAGTCACTGCTCCAGCCCTCTAACCAGTGAGGGTTCCTCTGGTTGCACCGAAGTGAATGATATGTTGTGCTCCCTAGTTTTCTCCTCCAGAGTAGAAAGAAAACCAAGATGTGTGTTGCTCACAAACTCCTGATCTTGACTTAAGGAAATACATAGACTTAAACAATTACTCCTCCAAACTTGCTAGAATTACTTATCTCCTCTCAGCTATTTATTTTATTAAAAGGTGTGCCCCATCTAGCTATTATACTCTGCAAGCTCTCTGAGAAGGATTTCTTGTGGGCTGAGCCCGTGGCGCACTCGGGAGAGTGCGGCTCTGGGAGCGCAGCGACGTTCCCACCCCGGGTTCGGATCCTATATAGGAATGGCCGGTGCACTCACTGGCTGAGTACCGGAAAAAGACCAAAAAAAAAAAAAGAAGGGTTTCTTGTGACTAAAATGATAAAGCAGAAAGATTAACTTCTTAAAGTTATTCTTTTGGTTACCATTCAATCAAGTGTAAGGTCAACTATATCTAGCATATAGAAAACCACAGGAAGAAAAAGGACCCTGCCTTCCCTCCAGTGATGTCATTATCTGGGAGAGTCATTGTCACTGGTTTCATATCCATTTAGAGAAACCATGGGATTTACCTGGTGTCCTTTAAAACCACTGGTGAGTGTGTGGAGAGAATCAATCCCCAAATATTCATATATTAGATATTTCCAAATCACTCTAATGGTCCATTAATTCATGTCCAAGAGGCAATAATGTATGTCATACAAATTAAAATATTGATAAACTATCACTCAAGCAACTTTATCCTTCCCATTCTTTGGACAGCACACAGCACTTACATTTTAGAAAATTAGAGAGCAACCAAGAAATAGAGGGTCCTGTGCTATCAGAAAATTCCCCCAAATTAAAAGACTTTTTACAAAATAGATTACAATTCCTAAGGTAAAACAGTACTGTGAGAAAAGGGTTCTAAGTTCAAACAATAAAATGATTTGTAAATCTAATACCATCTCAAAGAAAAGGATGAGATAGAGCAAAAACATATAATTGGTTCATACATTTTTCTTTCCTATCTTTAGGTATTTTTTTTTTCTTTCGTTCTCTTGATAGAATAAGAGAGAAATCTGGTCCTACAGCAGTTTGCAGATGAAATGGCTAATGTATGTTAGCCACTTGGCCAACACCAGTCTGGGAATGCCTTGTAGGGCACACAGTTTCCAACAGAATCTGCCTAAAGAGAATGTAAAAAGAAAGTATGCAAAATGTAATTATTTCAGGTGGAAAATAAGCATCTTCCCAAATTTTTCAAGCATATTAAAGAAGGTGTCATATTCATAGGGGCAAATCTGCATTTATACTGCCTGAGTCAGCCATTCACAATTGCAATTACCTTTTAAATGCTTTCCTGAGCATTTCACCATTTTTTTAATACCGGCTGCCACCACTAACCCAAAGCCCAGACTACCAGCACTGCCAGTCTTTACCATATGATAGAATTAGAATGTGAATATGGTAGCCAAAGGGGGAAAAAAGTCAATTTTCTAAAGGCCAACAACATCAAAAATTAGTCCTTCTTAGCCTGCTCAGTCCTCAGACATGTTCTCTGTGAACAAAGCAACTACTTAGCAGCCTAAACCACTAGAACTAAACTGACCTTTCTGTTACGTATTTATTCACACATATCCAGAGTAAATTAGATTTCATTTGTCTCTTAAGTCATAGAAGGGTCTTTCTCCTTACTTTTATCCTTGAAACAAGTAAATATAACTGGGGCTATGGACTTTCTGCATATTAATCAGAAATTTTGATTATTATTATTAGTATATTCATCATTACAAATTGTAATCTTTCCCAATGCACACCACCCGACCCATCACCCCCCAAGCCCCCTCCTTTCCTCTTCCTTATCTGTAGTATCCTTTAGCTTTGTTCTCTCCTTCTGAAAGTTCAACATATTATTGTGGTCTTTTCTCTCACCTTCTTTCTCTCTTTCTTTCTTTCCTTCTTTCTTAGCAATGAGTTATGAGTAAGAACATGCAGCATTTCTCTTTGTCTAGCTTATTTCACTTAAGATAATTTTCCATGTTGCTAAAAATGGCAGAATTTCGTTCTTTTTTCATGGCTGAGTAGTATTCCATTGTGTATATATATCACATTTTCCTTATCCAGTCATCCATTGATGGACATTTAGGTTAGCTCCATATTTTGGCTGTTGTAAAAAGAGCTGCAATGGACATGGGAGTGTAGGTATCCCTTTGACATGAAGATTTCTATTCCTTTGCATATATACCTGGTAGTGGGATTGCTGGATCATATGGTAGTTCCATCTGTAGTTATTCAAGAAACCTCCATACTTTTTTCCACAATGGCTGCACTATTTTACAGTCCCACCAATGGCGTAGAAGAGTTCCCCTTTATTGATATCCTCACCAGTATTTGTTATTCTTGGTCTTTTCAATAATGGCCAGTCTAACTAGGGTGAGATGATGTCTCAGTGTTGTTTTGATTTGCATATCCTTGATGATTAGTGATGCTGAGCATTTTTTCATGTACCTGTTGGCCATTATTTGTATGACTTCCTTTGAAAAGGATTTAATTATCTCCTTGGCCCATTTTTTAACTGGATTATTTGCTCTTTTACTGTACAGTTGTTTGTGTTCCTTAAATGTTATGGATATTAATCCCTTGTCAGATGTATAGTTTGCAAATATTTCCTCCCATTCCATAGGTCATCTTTCTGCTCTGTTTATTGTTTCCTTTGCTGCATGGAAGCTTTTTAGATTGATAATCCCATTTGTTTTTTTCTCTTTCACTGCTTGTGCTTTTGTGGTCTTATTTATAAAGTTTTTGCCCTGTTCTACATCCTGCAGTGTGTTCCCTATGTTTTCTTTTAGTAATTTTATGATTTTGGATCTTACATTAAAGTCTTTAATCCATTTTGACTTGATTTTGGTATTTCATGAGAGGTACAAGTCTACTTTCATTCTTCTGCATATGGATGTCCAATTTTCCCAGCAAAATTTATTGAAGAGGCAGTGTTCTCCTAGTGTATGTTCTTCTTGCCTTTGTCAAAGATCAGTTGGCTGTAAATATGTGGGTTGATTCCTGGGCTTTCTATTATGTTCCATTGGTCTGACTATCTGTTTTTATGCCAGTACCATGCTCTTTTGGTTATAATAGCTTTGTAATATAATTTGAAGTCAGGAAGTATTATGCCTCCTGCTTTATTTGTATTACTCAGGATTGTTTTGGCTATTTGGGGTCTTTTGTTGTCCCATATGTATGTTAGGATTACATTTTCCATTTCTGTGAAGAATGTCATTGGTATTCTGATGGGGGTTGCATTGAATCCATAGATTGCTTTGGGTAGAATGGACATTTTCATGACGTTAATTCTTCCAATCCAAGAGCATGGTATGTCTTTCCACCTTTTCTGCATTCTATTTAATTTCTTTCAATAGTGTTTTGTAGTTCTCATTATAGAGATCTTTCGCCTCTTTGGTTAAATTTATTTCTATGTATTTTATTTTTTGGGCAATTATTGAAATGGGCTTGCTTTCTTGATTTCTTTTTCAGCTATTTAGTTATTAGAATGTAAAAATGCTACTGATTTTGTATCCTGCAACATTATTGAAATTGTTATTCAGCTATGAGTCCTTCGGTAGAGTCTTTAGATTTTTCTATATATAAGACCATGTCATCTGTAAACAGGGACAGTTTGACTTCATCCTTTCCAATCTGGATGCTCTTTATTTCTTTCTCTGACTAGTACTTCCACTACTATGTTAAATAGGAGTGGTGAGAGTTGGCATCCTTGTCTTGTTCCTGTTCTTAAGGGAAAAGCTTTCAGCTTTTCCCCATTAAGGATAATATTGGTGATTGGTTTGTCATATATGGCTTTTATTGTGTTGAGATAATTTCTTTCTATACTTAATTTGCTGAGAGTCTTTATCATGAAGAAATATTCAATTTTGTCAAATGCTTTTTCTGCATCTATTGAAATAATCATATGTTTTTTGTCCTTGATTTTGTTGATGTGGTGTATCACATTTACTGACTTGCACATGTTGAACCATCCTTGCATCCCTGGGATGAATCCCACTTGATTGTGGTGTATATTTTTTTGATGTGTTGTTGTATACTAATATTTTGTTGAGGATCTTTGCATCTGTGTTCATCAAGGATATTGACCTGTAATTTCTTATTTTTGCTATATCTTTGTCTGGCTTTGGTATCAGGGTGATGCTGGCCTCACAGAATAAGTTTGAGAGAATGGCTTCTGTTTCAACTTTTTGCAATAGCTTGAGGAGAATTGGTATTAATTCCTCTTTAGAGGTTTGATAGAATTCAGCTACAATGTTATCCGGTCCTGGGCTTTTCTTTGTTGGAAGATTCCTGATTACTGCCTCAATCTCATTGCTTGTTATTGATCTGTTCAGGTTTTCTATGTCTTCTAGGTTCAGTCCTGGTAATTTGTATGTGTCCAGAAATTTATCCATTTCCTCCAGGTTTTCATATTTGTTGACATACAGTTGTTTATAATAATCTCTAGTGATTCTTTGTATTTCTGCGGTATCAGTTATAATATCTCCCTTTTCATTTCTGATTTTTGTTGTTTGGGTCTTCTCTCTTCTTTTTTCATTAACCTAGCTAATGGTTTGTCAATTTTATTTATCTTCTCAGAAAACCAACTTTTTGTTTCATTGATCTTTTGTATCATTTTTTGCGGTTGCTATTTCATTTCTCTAATCTTAATTATTTCTTTCTGTCTACTACTTTTAAGATTGGGTTGTTGTTGTTTTTCTAGTTCTTTCAGGTATAGCAATGGGTCATTTATTTGAAGGTTTTCTATTCTTTTGATGTAAGCATTTACTGCAATAAACTTCCCTCTTAGTACTCTTTTTGCAGTATCCCACAGGTTTTGGTATGATGTGTCCTTTTTTCATTAGTTTTGAGAAATTTTTTTGTGTGTTCTGTTTAATTCTTCTTGGACTCATAGGTCATTTAGGAGCCTATTGTTTAATTTCCATGCACTTGTATAGTTTCCAGAGTTTCATTTGTTATTGATTTCTAGTTTTAATCCATTGTGGTCTGAAAAGATACTTGGAATGGTTTTGAATTTTTTGAATTTACTGAGACTTAATTTGTGACCTAACATGTGGTCTATCTTGGACAATGTTCCATGTGCTGATGAGAAGAAAGTATATTCTGTAGTTGTTGGATGAAATGTTCTGTAGATATCTTCCAGGTCCAGTTGGTTTAAGGTGTAGTTAAAATCCTGTGTTTCTTTGTTGATCTGTTGCCTGGAAGATCTGTTTAATGTTGAGAGTGAGGTGTTCAGGTCACCCACCATTATCATACTAGGGTCAGTCTCTTTTTTTAGTCTAAAAGTGTTTGCTTTACATATCTGGGTGATCTAGTGTTTAGGTGCATACATATTTATGATTGTCATGTCTTCTAACTGGATGGATCCCTTTATCATTATATAATGGCATTCTTTGTCTATTTTTATGGTTTTTGGTTTAAAGTCTATTTTATCTGATATAAGAGTAGCTACTCCTGCTCATTTTTGGTTTCCATTTGCATGATATATCTCTTTCCATCTCTTTGTTTTGAAATTTTGAAATATTTGAAAAAAACATTATATTTGTGCTCATTATACGTTTGTTTTTCTTTTTACTTTGCTTGATTTTTTTTGGAAATTCAATCCATACGCTTTTGAATCATTTACATTTAGATTATTTTTAAATGTTTCATAAGATCTATTTGCCATCCAAGAGCTATAGAGGTATTTCTTTTTTTCTCTTCCAGCTTATTATTAAAGCACACACATGATTATGATTATAATCATATATATCATATTATGATTTGCCAAGTGTAAATGAGCACAGACAACAAATGTCTCAGATAGACTTGGAAACCTGACTCTGTAAATTTAGAGCAAAATTTCATTCTTGGTTCATGTTAAAGATGTGCCTACACCTGCTTCTACCCAATCTCTCCAATGGCTTCTGTAACATAATTGCTGCTTTTTCATCACAAACCCTTTTCTGCTTCCAAGACCTCCCCATAGAGGATTCTAACTTAGCACTTTGGTCTGCCACACTTTTTTTCCCTAAAAATAGCAGCCTTGCCATCAATCACAGCTGGAGAAAGGGAGCTAGACACACATGGGACATCTGTCGGGTAGGAGATGCCATCTGATGATGTAAAGTACAAACTGCCACATGCATCTTCTTTCCTTATTCTTATTTGTCACAGACTCTGCATCTATCTCCCTCCTTCCATTTTCTCTTATTCCATTAGGTTTTCTTATCTTATCTCATATTTTTTTCAACATACTGCCTTTTTTATACCTTAGGTCTTAGGAGAAGCACTCCTAAGTGGGACATTTGGGATCCTGCCATTCCCCTTGCTACATACAAATGGCCTTAGACCTACAAAATGGTTTAGGTATGACAGAAGGGAAGTTTCACAGAGTTGATTGGAGCAGAGTGTCATCTCAGCTCTTAGTGGCAAGACAAAGCACTGAGGTCTCTAGGTTCAGCCCTAATGGCACATCAATAGTTGTCTTTGTTTCTCCCAAAGAAGAAACTGCTCCTGCTGCAGTCCTTTCACTGTGTGTCCAAAAGGCACTCCACCCAATTCTACAGGCAAATGCAGGTCAGATTTTGTCTTCAATTTCTCTGTCTGAGGTTGACTAGGAATCTTTTTAAAACTTAACAGAGAGCATGTCGTAAATCTCTCAGTTCCAACTACCATTAACATTCACCTGGACAACCACAGAAGCCTCTTAACTGCTGGCCCATGGCCACTCCAGGCTCCCTCCTTTCCACGGTCTATGCAGCATTTAGAATGTGCGTTTCAGAATGCAAGTTCAGTCATGTTGCTCACTTTTCCCTTGTAACACTTACCAAGGCCTTTGAATAGTTCATGAAATAAAGACCAAAGTCCAGCCCCTCTTGCATCACTCTCCTCCGGCCTCTACATGCCTACAGCTGCCCTGCTTTCTATTCCTCAATCCTTGGTGCTCCTGCCCATGGCAGGGTCTTTGCACTTGGGGTGCCCCCTTCTGGGTAATGCATCTCCCCACCCTCCATCCTTACAGAGTTGACTTTACTAATCCTTAAGCTCTCAACTCAAGCATTATTTCCAAGAGGAATTTTAGTTACTTTGTGAAATATTCTTATTATACAATACTCCACTCCTTCAGAGTTCTTACCTCAGTTTCAGTTAGACATTCCTGTGATTTAAATTGCCATTGCATCACAGGTATAGGGCCTAACGTGTAGGAGTCGCTCAGTAATTATTAGCTGAATGAATAAGTGAATTCATAGAGGACCATTTATACAACAGGCCCTCAAATATTTTATTTTGCCAACAGCTCTCACTATCTGTGTTATTATCTATATATGGAACTAGATATGGAGACTATGGTTTCTATAGACTTTGCAGTTTAACTTTCATCTTGCTGATGGTCTTTAAATAACAAACACCAATGTCTTCTCTCTGGCTTCACTCATGGAATTGTCAAAAAAAAAATGTCCAAAAATTTCAAACTTTTGCTCTGTGAAACTCCATGTGAAGAAGATGAAATGAAGAACTAGAGACTGGAAGGAAATATTTGCAAACAGCACATCCAACAAAGGATTGTATCTAAAATATATAAATAAGTCTCAAAATGCAACAGCAAAAATACAAGTTACCCAATTAGAAGATGGGCAAAAGACATGAACAGACATTTCACTGAAAAGGATACCAATGGCAAATAAACACATGGGAAGATGTTCAATATCATTAGCCCATAGGGAAATACAAATTAACACTGCAATAAGATATCACTGTACTTCTATCAGAATGGCTAAAATAAAAAATAGTTGACAAAACCAAATGCTGTCAAGGATATGGAGAAACTGAAGAAACTAAATCACTCATGAATTACTGGTGGGAATGTAAAATGGTACAGCCACTCTGGAAAACAGTTTGGTAGTTTGGTTAAAAACTAAACACACATCTACCATACAAACTAGTAATTGCACTACTGGGCTTTTATCCCAGAGAAATGTAAACTTACATTCACACAAGAACCTGTACACAAATGTTCATAGCAGCTTTATTTGCAATAGTCAAAGACTAGAATCAGCCCAGATCCCCTTCAACAAGAGAATGGTTAAACAAGCTGTTGGATATACATACTATGGAATACTACTCAGTAATAGAAAGGAACAAATTCTGAATACAAGCAACAACTTAGATGAATCTCCAGGGAATTATACTAAGGAGGAGTAGGGGGACCGTACAGTCCCAAAAGGCCACATATTACATGACTCCTTTTATATAACATCTTGAAGTGACAAAAATTTAGAAATGGAGGATAAATGAGTAGTTGCCAGGACTCAGGGATGGCATGAGTAGGGAGGAGGGAAGTGAGTGTGGTTATAAAAGGTCACATGATGGGTCCTTGTGGTGTTGGAACTGGTCAATATTTTGGTTGTGATGCTGAATACACAAACCTACACAGATGATAAAATTGTATAGAATGTGACACACACACAGAGTACAAGTAAAACAGAGGAAATCTCTTTAAGATTGGTAGATTGTATCAATGTCGATATCTTGATTGTGGTCTTGTGCTGTAGTTACTTTAGGTGTTATCATTGGAGCAGTGCTGATCATAATCCTGAATGTCTTAAACCTGAAAGTTAAACACCAAAAGATCAATCGAAAGATCAAAATCCCAAAAATGTAATTCTGGAAAGAATAATTTTAAAAATTATTTAAAAGACATTTACATTGTTTAAAGGGGATTTATTTAAGGAACACATAAAAACAACACAGAATACCTCGTACCAGCCATCTGCCAAAAAAAAAAAAAAAAAAAGGCAGAATACTTCATAGGCTACTTTACACAAAAAAGCTAAATGTATAAATGCATATCACTATGGTTGATAATTGTGTGCACCCAGCTTTATAACTGTGGTCATCTGAAATACTATGACAGACGACCCAAGTCTTTTGACAAGATCAATACAAAACCATGACGGGTCACCACTACATATGTAGTCACCCAAAGAGCAGAGATCTCGAGAAATTTTGTCTTTTACAAATGCAGATGCACAAAAAGAATACTTTCTCATCTACTGAGGATGTTTCAACATTTTTACTTACACGTACAGTGCTTATACACAAAGTGAACATTGTGATAATGCACTTGATTGTTGTCAAATTTGCAAAAAATGCATAAAATAAATTAGAGCTCTCTAACAGTCTTTACATTTTTACCTCCGGTATTGGAAATGATGTGAAAATGAAATACATAGCATAGCAAATTGTAAAAAATAATGCTGACGATTTAAAATAGTGGCGACAAAACTAAAAACAAAGTAAAAGAAAGGGGGAAAAAAGAAAAAACAAAAACACACTAATCCCTTACCTAGAATTCAGCTTTTAGGATTTCAACATTCAAGATTTTGATCTTTCAGGATTTCAACATTTGGATTTTTGGCCTTCAGGACTGTGTCTGTCAGGTTTATGGTCCAAACCCCCAATGGGGTTACTGGGCAAAGTATATAAGGGATATCTCTGTATTATTTCTTATAACTGAAAGTTCATCTACACTTATCTCAGTAAAAATTTCAATTAAAAATGATATCCAGATACTTTTATCATTTTATTTGTCTCATCAATAGACACATAACTCTCTGCACATTACTTTAGTAACCACTAGAGATTCAATGAATCCAAGGTAGACCATCCTAACTGTTATGAGGCATGTATTTCCTGTGCATAGAGCTTGGCATACATTAGGTACTCAAATGTTTGTTGAATAAGAAAATAAAAGAATGAAGGAAGGAAGGGCTTGGATCTCTAGCAGAAATACACAAAATCTCTGGGAGATAACTTTATTTTTGGTGTTTATGGGAATAAGCAGCAATGAAACATCCCTAAGCTATTTTAAGGGAAAGACCAGTCAATGAGTAAAACACCTCGCAAACACCATAATTTAATATTCTAATAGTTGAAAGTCATAGATATTTAGTTCAATAGTAAAGCTTCCCATGTGCTAAAGGATGCTATTTGAAATATACTTTTGATGCACATTTAAAACATGTCTGCATGTTTTCATTGACATGATTGCCACAATATTTCACCTTCTGATCCTGATGGCAGGTCAAGGCTACTACTTTGGTTGCTTTTTCATCAAAACATGTTTAGAGTAATGTCACATTGTGTTCATTTAAAAATAGGTAATTGTACTGATTTTAAATATTAGCTCAGGTCTGGAATCAGACTGATGTGAACTTAATTCCCTCCTTTTGCATACTTGGTTTGTAATATTGGGTAAATCCCTTATCCAGATGAAACCTCAGTTTCATCTTTATAAATGAGAATAATACCACCGACTTTTCTGGATTCTTATACAGGTTAGGTAATACAGTGAGTTTTAATAAGTAATGCATGTATATAGTTCATGTTTTCTAGTCAATAAAGGGAAGAGAAAAAAGAGGGAATGTGAAAAGGAAAGAAGATAGAGGGAGTCTGTCTTCCTATCCCAGGAAGCAGGTGAGGCACGAGAGGAGACTCTACTGGGAGAAGCATGGGCCAAGCTGAAAGGGGCTCTGCCGCAGCTAGCAGGGGCTTTCAGTGGTGAGACATCTGGCAAGGAAGAGGAGGAAATGGAGAGGGAAGTTTTCAAAAGTGGGTCCTCAGTACTCACTGTAGCAGGTTTTATAGCCTTGTGACTTCAAATATAGGGAAAAGTAGTTCTAGGAGTTGTGGTAGAAACAGGGCAGGACTTCTGATGTCAAAGAAAATAGTAGCTGGAAGAATAAACCAATCGGAGATGAGAGAACTAGAGCTGGGTTGGCTCTCCATGGACCTGTAGCAGAGAAATGAACAAGAGAAAAAGGTGGGAAAGGTGGTCATTTATACATAAGACTTGATGGTAAGACAGATGTAAATTTCACCTATCTATAGCTCCATAAAGTCTCTTCTGCTGCAGATGTGTGTATGTCTGTGAGTGTAAATTTATAATTTACATAATAGTAATCTGTATCTGTTTTGGCTTTGCTAACTGTCTTAACATTTTCATAAAGTGGTTGCAGCTGTTGACGTTACAGTTCAGCTTTTCCTCCCCTCAATTAAAAGCAGGATGGTGGGATTTAATTATACTGTAGGGAGTTTTAATAAGATATCACCAAAATTATCATGAGATCTCATTAGGTTTACCACGAAACTTTAAATATCTGTGATAACACCTCTCATGGGCTAGACACTAGAATAATGCTCAAGGAAATTCTGAGATTTTATCAGATGGTAAATCAGCAATGAAATCGCCACACTTAATTACTAGAAAATGATTGATTTTTTTCCAGTTGTAGTTGCATGAGGCGAAATTTAGTGGTGTGTTCTTCAGAGCAGCAAAAATAATATATGCTACAGAAAAGCTGACAGGAAGCCTGATACCACCCAGAATGATGCAGAGAAAACATGCTAATTAGCAACTCACTAACTATATCTCACTGAAGTGCTCTCTGAAAGCTGCACCTTTTTTTTCACACAGCATCTGTAGCCCTGTGGGTACAGACTGTCAAAATGAGGTTAAGGAAGTTGGCGATGGGCGCACAATGATCATGATGTCACATCCATAAATATTAAATAATAATAATAAAACACTAAAGCGATAGGGTGATATGCACAGAGCCAGGAGAGGATTTGATTTCTCAAGAGCCAAATGAGAGCCACCCGGGAAAAATGCCCAGCCCTAGAGAAAAAGACAATAATGAAAAGGGTGTTCTGTTCTTAGACTGAGAGAAGCTTTGCAAGTTGCTCCATCCGTTCACAGCAGAAGAATCAGGTCACTTCAGGAAGGAGCCTGTGATGAACCTTAGAGAACTTTATCCTTTCTAGCAGAAATGGATTTAATAACTGTTGACTGCAACCCTGGTGGATGCTTCAAACTCTCTCTGTAATGAACCTAGCACATATTAGGTAGTACGTCCTGTCCCAAGAAGCCAACAATCCGTGACTTCACCTACAGCACATGTTGCATGAAAACCTGCTTTTGTTTTCACCATGGAACCTCTGCCAATATCCTTTAATTGACCTGGATTATAGTGCTGATCGTAGAAGAATCTAAGCAGTCAGAAGGCCCACGTTCCTCTTCAGAGATGACCCTCCATTCACAGATAGAGTCCAAACCAGTTTATGTAGGGAGGTTTAACAAGTGTCCAGTTATCCATTAGACTCATGGTTACATATTGTACTTTTTATCAAATTTCCCTGGCTTGAAACTGACACTTTTATAATGATTTTTTTTTTTCTTTCTCTTTCTCTCAGACTCATTAATTCATTTGGACATTTGCTTCATTCTTCTTGTGTGAATCTAATCTGATGCAGATTTATCCACGGAAGGGCTATAGCTTAAAAAAATTTCTGATTCTGTTTTGTTAGGGCATTACCACCCAATGACAACTATCATGGTCTTCTGCATTTTGCATACATTTTCTTTCTAGCAAATCATGCACATGTACACAAATGTATAGACACAGGTGTGCAGCCATGGGCATAGAGACATGGCACAGACACACAAATGAACTTATATATTTAGGGTTCCACAAAGTGCATGAAAGCAGAAATAATACTGACAATGTTTTTGCTCTTTGATTTGCCACTAATTTTTATAGGAATTTATTTATTTTTTAATTAAAACATATTGATTATACATATTTATGGGGTACACAGCTATATTTCAATACTTGTATACAATGTGTGATGTTCAAATCAGGGTAATTAGTATGTTCATAATCACAAAACTTTATTATTTTATTGTGATGAGAACATTTGATATTTTAGATGTTCACTTTTATACTTTTGGTCCTGGGGCTTATAATAATAATAAAGTATCTCTTGCTGGAATCATGATTCTATAATTCTACTCATAACCAAGGAAACTGTATTTTCTTTTCCCTGGTCCAGTAGTAACCTTCAGTTTTTGCAAGCACCTATGATTCTCTGTCTCTGTATCCTGAGAGTTCTAGACTCTCGTGCATAAAGGAGTACCCAGGGCTTTATCCTAAAATAAGCCATTGCTCTTATTTATATATTAGCATTACAATTTCTTAGATTTTTGTCTTTGATATTGCTTAAATATTCATAAGATGCAAATGGCCAATATCATTTACTTTCTTTAGCAGGTATTCATGGGGCAACAGTTTAGGAAAGGATAAAGAAAAAGGGAGGCTGGAAAGACCAAAGAAAAATAGCTACAATTTTGCCAAGAACAAGCCCCAGGCTTCATGAGAACTGAGATACATTTGCATTTGGCTTTTAATTTCTCCACCAATTTAGACTGTGTTTTTGTGAAAAATGAGATAATGTATGTGAAATACCTAGCCGGTACTTCGGACATGGCAGACCCCCAATAAATATAAGTTTTTACTACTATATTAAGCATCTTCTTGTCATTAGAAGAATTTACCCAGTTTATAAAGAAAAGTTAAAACTTAGCTGAGCCAATTAAAATAAAAGATTTCAAGATGAGAACACACATTTAACATTACCATAAAAATTCTAAACCTTACCATCACCCAATAAAATCATAGTTACTGAATTCAATCCTAAAAAACCAAAGAATTGCCCTTTTCCCATCTCTAACTGTCCTTAAACTATCATTCCAAAAATAGCCAGGCAAATTTTCAAGTCCTTCCATTTTTATTTGTTCCAAGTTAACTTCCAGTTGAGACCAATAATTGTTAAACCAATCTCATACATGATCTCTTAATAATGTATACATATTTATAAGGGAAAGTCGTAATCACACTTATCTAAAAGTAAAATTCCATTTTAGAAAATACATGTGTGATGTTTAGTGTTTATACATGCCATCACTGGCTACTGATAGCAGTGGTAACAACCACGTTCCTCCAGTTTCACCATTGGTGGAACAGAAATAATCACCCATCTTTGAGGGATTCTGTTCTTTTGGATGCTGTTATACAACAGGTCAGTGGCAAATTTTAAAAAAATAGAACGCAGGACTCTTAATCCCAACCTGTAACCAATGACATTGAGCACATGTTAATTCATATGCGCTACAATTTCTTGAACAGTTAAAGTATCTAGTAATGCTATATAGTAAGGTTATTTAGCAATGCCATTGGGAGAGCTCTAATATTTGATGTATTATATTATTATATTTCTTATATTCCTTATGCTACATTAAAAACTTTGATCTTGTTAAATGAAATATTTGTTCTATTTAATACTGGTATATGTTTTAAGTCATTCTTTATAAGTCTGTCTCTAGATATACAGTTGACCCTTGAACAACATGGGTTGAACTGCACAAGTCCACTTATATGTGGATTTTTTCAACCAGCCACAGCTCGAAAATGCAGTATTCACAGGATTCGGAACCCACATGTAAGGGGGGCCAATTTTTCATATCCATGGGTTCCACAGAGCCAACTGTGGGACTTCAATATCCGTGGATTTTGGTATACGTAGGGGAGGAACCAATCACCCACAATACTGGCGAACGACTATAATACAAGGGTGCATCAAAAAGTTCATGGAAAAATAGAATTAAAAGATAATCCAAATCTTTCCATGAATTTTTTGAAGTACCCTCATATGTGTAAATTCAGTAACTATTACACAAAATATTAAATACATGTAAAATCCATAAAGAACTGCATCACCAGCTCACTGTTTTGTTTTGTTTTGTTTCTTATCTTCCAAAATGTTTTGAGGGTGTCAATTTTCATTTTCCATTTATTCGTTCTGTTCTCAGCCAAGCCAGTCTTAAGTGACCCATTATCTACAGATTATAGAAAAGCATAACCATTCTAATCACTATGGAAAGATAAACGAAAATGATGTTTCTTAAATCTTACAAAGATGCAAACAAAATCTGTAAGAAGTACTTTATGCATTTCCTGTATGGATTTTTTACGTGTACTAATTTTATATAAACACTATACTACATCAGATAAAATATTCATTTTTTTAGATTTAGAAGCAGGTTAAGACCCCAATATCATATATTGTTTGTTCAAAGAAATTATTCCTGTGACTAAGAAAATAAAATTCCCAGTATTCAATCTAGACACCCAGCTTCATCCATTACAGGAGACCACATATCTTCTAAGCATCCCCCTGGAACATTCAGGTCACGGGGTCAATCTCTGCCTTGTTCACAGTGATTTAAAGTCATTAGCAGCTAATGATTATTTGCCTTGAATAGAGTCTAGCCATGCCACAAGCTGTCATAGTTGGTACTAATTAACAGCCTTGGTAGCAGCAGCAAGTTCAGAAATTGAATAATCCTGCCAAGTGCTGTCTCCTTCGTAGGAAATTGGCTTTCCCATCCCTACCTGTTCTGCGTAGAGAGCTCCAATGTCCAGAAGATTGGCTACCATGAAGTGTCAATACAACTTCAGTCATTTTCACAAGACAAGGATAAATTAAAAGTACATGAGAGAAAAAAGAGTAAGGTTGTTGCTCCTAATATTCAAAAGCATGTTTCAAGGAAATATTATCCAAGAATAATTGAAGGCTTGGTTTAATTAAAAGCAAATTAAATATGTCACCAGAAGCACAGCTCCAATATCCAGTTATTAATAGGCAGTGTCAGCAATAATAATAAAGTACCTTGATGTTTACAATGGGGGCATGCCCTGTAGATGAATCAATGAGTAAAGATGAAAGTCCCTGTATAAATTAGAAGTGCTAACATTTTCATGAATAATAAATAATTGATTCTTATGACTCTATAGAGAAAACAATTTACCTGAAGAATTTTATCTCTTATTCTAATATATAACTCTTCTTGACATTTTGTTCTGATATTCAAAAACATGTCAGAGCAAATGAACTATTATAGGAAAAGTTGTATTAATTTTACCCGTTGATGTAAGCAAAACATATTGCTTTTGATTTTTATGAATAGGTAATTTTGTTTTTCATAAATATATAATGAACTCTGGTTTTTCTTCCCCCCAAGAATGGAAAGGGGCTTTTGGATACATAAGATCCAAGGATGCCAATCTCTTTTTGTTTATATCTGTTCAGCCAACCCTTTTGAAACGTTCTAAAGCTGTTTTTTTTTCTTTTAACATGTAACAAAGTCTGTTTCCAGCACAATGTTGACAAGATTCACAGCTGACCCACCCCTTTTATTACAAGTCTTCAACCTCGACCCAGGCATCAATAAAAAAATGTGGTTAAGACATTTTTGTAGAAACATATTGCATTTAGCAGTAGTATCCTTCCTTGCTCTTGCAATTACACTGGTCTAACCAAATAGGAAAAAGAAGAATACAAACAGCTATATCATTTTATACCTATTCTCAGATCACTATTATAAAAGTGGAAATGGTTTTTCAGTTGTATTCTTTCAACATGAGACGTGCTTATGAATCTATAACGTTGAGAGTTTTTTGAGGGGAAGATGGTACTTGTTAAGTCTTTTTCCATCTGGCCATTCAGCTCTTACTCCATTCCATCAAACCCAGACAGGTCCTTTCTTGTAGCAAACTATTTCAGGATAAAAGGTGATAGACTGTCCAGCTTTGGTCATTTTGGAGATATTTCAAAAAGTAACATAAGAAAGGAGGTGGTGAGCAACAACCTGGTGGTCAAATGATGCACTTATCATAACCTTATTTTTTTTGTAGTTGAATACTCTTTACAGAGAATTTGTGATAAGTAACTTGTTGGTCAAAGTGGGATTTCTCTGAATTCAATGCAATGTAAAGACTATAAGCAGCCAACTCATTTTCTCCACTGGAGTTCAATGAAGTGAATGCAGTTTTATTTTTTCAGTATATGTATATAGAAAAGGCAGCCTTTTTGATGATGACTTCTGAATGGTTTTGTCCCCAGGCAGAAAACTAATCTTTGGAAATTTTTATTGATAGATCTATGATTTAACCACTCATCAATTTTTAAAAAATACTTATATTGAAATGTTTATTAGGTGCCAAGTAGTGTGCTTAATGCTAGGAAGACTAAAATGGAAAGAAACAAGTGCTCTCAAGGATCTCAGTTTAGAGGAAGAGATGATCAAATATTTCAGCAATTACCAGTCAGTGGGACTCTTGCTATGACAGAAATCTATGTAATTAATAAAATTATATTTGCTACAACTAGAATTTATATTAAAATGCCTAGCGTAATGCCCACAGAAACTGCTCAAAAACACCTGTTCGTTTAATTAATATAAATTTAATTTTAAATGGAAAAAAGGAAAGCTTATTGGTCCTTAAATATTTTAAATTTTTTTTTCATCATCTCTTTTATTTTCTCATATAATTACTACTGTACATGATCTTCATAGTTGTCTGCTGCACAAGGTATTTTTTGGTCAACCTTCACATCTGCTAAATCCAATGCAACATCTATTGCCTTATATTTACTGGGTATTTGGAGAGTGTGCAGCTATCCATGCAAGGCACAACATTACTTAAACCTCTTGACCTCACGGGCACCATATTTCTGAAGCCCTAAGAAAGTCTGAATAAACAAAAATATCAGTAAGATCAACCCATCACAAAACAATGTATAGGACTCATATAGAAACATACATTCTCTGTGAAATGTGAACAGCGCTCAAATTCATGGATTGTTTGGAGGATTAAAAGGCAACCTAATGTTGCCTATCTAGTTGGTGTTCTGTAAGTATTAAATAAATGAGTGTAGGAGTGAGTGACTTTCTCTACAAAATACAGTTGCACTACTAAAGGTACCAGGTTTGGGAAGAAAAATGAACAAATCCTTATGCTTCAAATTCCAAAATATAATATGATAAAGTTCAAGGTGTGGCAAGAAAATTGGCTCTACTTCATTCTTCGTATATAAATCAGGGTTTATCAGATATAGTACATGAGTTGGAGATGACTGACTATCCAACCCTTGAACTAATTTGTCATCTGATTTTTTCTTTCACAGTCATAGATCTAAGCATGAAGCCAAATAAGGGCAATCTTCATAACTGCTCTCTAGAAGTGCTGAACCCAAACTAAATTCCACCCAGAAGACAGCCAGGTCAGAATTAAAAAATTAAAGAATCTCCTTCTTGGGAAAAGCATGCTATTTGTAGCCAGAGCTAGTCAGCTAACAAGGCCAGTTATCCTTAGAGCCTGTTTTACTATCTCTAGCTACTTTTGAATATTCAGATACAAATGGTCCTATTCTTTTTCTAATTTGGTAGTTAGCTTTATAAATGTGCCAGAGGTTTTTTCAATTGGGCATATCCCCTAAATGCAAAATAATAGTGCTATCTTGGCCAATACCTTATTAAATGAAGGATGGATATTCTCACATATGCTTTTGAAGAGAATAAAGACCTTTACCTTCCCTTAGGAATGAATTTTGCCTATGAGTCCCAATTAAGTTGAGAAGTTTACAATCCAGCCTTTTTCAGAAATGTTACTGTTTTACTCTGGTGTAAGATATGCCCTTCAGGTCTTTGAAATAAAAAAACACTCACTCAGAAAATTATAAATTCTGCCACCTCTACAGAGAAGCCAAATCCCTTAGTAGTTGATCCAAGTTACTAATTACAGCAAAAAGTCACTTGGAACTCTCTCTGAATATCAAACGTAGGAAGTTTAAAACAATGGAATAAACAGTGTGATCAAAGGATAAGATAGATCCACAGGAGAGTGGTTCTGAGAGTCCCACAGAAACTCAGAAAAACTTTTTTAGGCTGAGTACCCAGCCACATTCCACTAAGTCTGGTTAGTAATAAATAAGCACTTGAGAGTGCCCCTAGGCATTAGATAACCATATACAAGATTGCATTACTCTGAGTTAGCTTTGCCTCTCTTATAAGGGTCCTCAGCCCGCAAGGATGGTGAGGCTTTTGTGTTGTTTTGGACCACAATTCATTTCTCATTCATTTACCAGCGTTGATCAGTATCCCCTGGATACAGTATTTTACTGGGAGTTGTTTTAACATACTACAACCACCTGTTTTCTCTTATAAACCCTGAGAGATTAGGGGTACTGACTGAGGCTGAGTTACTTCACTCCAAAAAGCAGGCTTGACAAATTGCCATCATCTTGGACCAAAACAAAAGCATGTGGCATGTCCAACCAATGCTACCTTCTGTCTATGTAAAAAAGAAAGGAGGAAGAAAGAAAGAAAAAGAAAGAAAGATTACTCATGAAAATCAAAAATTCACATATTTTATCTAGGCTTTCTGAATTATTGTCTTAAAATTGTTATTAATACTGTTTCCCAAATTTTAAATTTCTGTTTCTTCTAGTTATTTTCCACTTTTTAAATTGGCAACTTATCTACATTTCTTTTGATTAGCTTTCAAAACATATTTTATTGGCTTTTTTAAAGAAGCATGTTTTATTTTTCTAAATTATATCTTTTTTGCTGTTGCTGCTTTTGCTGTTTTTCATTTTATTGATTTCTTCCATTATATTTACTGTCTCTTTCTTTTATGTTTTCTTTGGATTTGACACTCATTTTCAAGCTGCTTGAGTTGAATATTTATTTCCTTGACTTTTTTTTTGTTCACTTTTTGATAAATATATCTACTGTCAGAAATGTTACTTTTGGTAATGATTTAGCTGCATCCCATGAATCTTGATATGTGCTGTTTTTCTATCTATATACTTCATAATTTTCTATATGATTTTCTTTTTGAATCAGGAGTTTTATAATGGTATGCTTATGTTTTTAGATATATAAAACTTTAGATATATAAAAGCTGTCTTTCTGTTATGAGTTTCAAAGTTATTTTTTCTCAAAGTATGTAATAGGTATGGAATCCATTCTCTGAAATATATTGAGCTAAATTTTTTAATTCATACTTGGTCAACTTTAGTGAATGTGTCATAAGTGCTTAAAAACAATGTATTCTGTGTTTGTTGGGTGAAAATTTTTATGTGGATATGTAAATTCATATATACTGTGATTCTATTATTCCTGTCTTCTGTACTTCTTTTTTTCCCCTTCCCGATCTATCAGTTAAAAATCAACTCAGAATGGATTAAAGACTTAAATATAAACTTGCAACTATAAAACTCCTTAAAGAGAACACAGGAGAAACACTTCAGGTTGCAGGACTGGGCAAAGACTTTATGAATAAGATCTCAAAAGCACAGGCAACAAAAGAAAAAAATGGGATTATATCAAACTAAAAAGCTTCTGCACAGCGAAGGAAACAATTAAGAGAGTAAAAAGGCAACCTACAGAATGGGAGAAAACATTTGCAAACTGTGTATCCCAACAAGGGATAAATATCCAGAATATATACGGAACTCAAACAACTTCACAAAAAAAGAACAAATAAACCAATTAAAAAATGGGCAAAAGAGCTGAACAGATATTTCTCAAAATAAGACATACAAATGGCCAACAAGAATATGAAAAAATGCTCAACATCACTAAGCATCAGGGAAATGCAAATCAAAACCACATTGAGATATCATCTCACCCCAGTTAGATTGGCTTTTATCAAAAAAGACAGTGAATAACAAATGTTGGCAAGGATGTGGAGAAAAGGGAACCCTTCTACACTATTGGTGGGATTGTAAATTGGTGCAGCCACTATGGAAAACAATATGGAGGTTTCTCAAACAACTCCATATAGAACTACCATATTATCCAGTAATTCCACTACTGGGTATATACCGAAAGGAATGGAAATCATCATTTCAAAGGGATACCTGCACTCCCATATTTATCACGGCTCTATTTCGTATAGCCAAGATATGGAATCAGCCTAAATATCCATCGATGGATGACTGGATATGAAAGATGTGGTATACATACACAATGGAGTATTACTCAACCACAAAAAAGAAAGAAATTCTGCTGTTCACAGCAACATGGATGAGCTTGGAGAAAATTATGTTAAGTGAAACAAGCCAGGTACAGAAAGAGAAATACTGCAGGTCCTCACTCATAAGTGGGAGAAAAGACAGATAAAGAAAGAAAGAAAGAGAGAAAGGGAAAGTGTTGAACTTTCAGAAAGAGAGACCAGAACTTGCTTATTAGAGGTGGGAAAAGGGGAGGGGTGGTTAGTGAGAAACTTGTTAATGGACACAAGGAATGATTTTGTTTTGAATTGATGAACATGCTAATTATGTGTACTTCATTATCACACATTGTATGCAGGTATTGATATTCAACTCTGTACCCCACAAATATGCATAATCAATTATTTTTCAATAAAAATTTTGAAAACAAATTTTTAAAAAACCTCCAACTAGTGCCCACTTCAACAGCACATATACTAAAAGTGAAACAATACAGAGAACATTAGCACGGCCCTTGTGCAACAATGACATGCAAATTTGTGAAGCATTACCATATTTTTGAACAACAAACTGTACCCCACAGACGTGCACAATGAAAATAAGTAGGGCACTAAAGAGAATGTCAAAAAAAAAAAAAACAGTAAAAAGAAAAGAAAAAGAAAAACAGATATGTAAATCCAATCATATCAATAATCACATTAAATGTAAATGAACTTTCCCTTCTTTAAAAGTTAAAAGAAAAATCTCCAACTACAATTATTGTTGTAAGTATCTTTCATTTTGTTGATTTACATTTTTTAAGGTTATATTAATAGGTGCATATACATCTTCCTTATCATTTTATATTCTTTTACTTATATAACAACCCTCTTGTTTCATTTTACATTTTAATTCTTAAATTGTATTTGTCATTTCTAAAATTGCTGCCTGACTTTCTTCTTATTCCTATTGCCCTCATACTTTTTCATAGTCAAACATTTTGTATCCTATTGGTTTAAATTTTTTTCTTTTTTTTCTTATTTTTAGGCAATATATTGCTAGATCTTGGTTTGTTTTCACAAATTAATCTGAACCTTTGCTTTTGAATGGCGAATTTAACCCATGTATACTTAATGAAATTACTTTTACATTAGGCCTTATTTGTGCATCTTATTTTATGTTTTATTTTATGATAATTTTATTTAATTTCTTTTTTCTATGTTGTTATTTTCCATTGGCTAAATCAAATTTTCTTCTAATATTTTAATACTTAGAAATTCTATTTTTATTCTTCTGGCAGGCAATATTACATAAAACTTATGAAGTCCCTCCTACCACCAGGGTCTGCTAACTCTTATAAATATCTATGTCTTAGCCATGAATAATATAAAATTTTCTACAAGTTCATATCTCCATCTGACTTATATCCTATAAAATGCTCACTTCCCTGCTGCCATGTGAGGTTATCTAAAATTTTATTTTTAGATTGCTATGCCTATGTATTTTTTGTATTTCTTATTTTTAAAACAATGAACTTGCCCTTATTTTTCATATCTTGCAACTTCCAGGTTCACTTGCTTTCTTGTTAGAGTACACTCTCTAAGAGTTCTTTTTTTAAAAAAATGTCCCTATGAATTGAACAACTAAAACCTTACATTTCTGTGGATATATTTATTTTATCCTAATATTTAAATAATAGCTTATTTGACTGTGGAAGTATGATATCCAAAATTCTTTTTTTCAGGGTATTGCTCAATCATTTGCCTCCAGGGTATTCCCATATTCCCATTGAGAAGTCCAATGTCAGTATGATTCTCATTACTTTGTAGGTGATCTGATATGTTTGTCTGGAAAATTTTAGAAGTTTTTCTTTGTGTTTTGTGGTATAAACATTTACTATAATGTGGGGGAGAAGAGGTTTGTCATATATTCTGCTTAGCACTCTCTGTACCTTTTCTAACTGAAGTTTTATAACTCATTTTATTTCTAGGCAAATAGTGGTTATTATTTTTCAAATATTTTCTTCCCTTTATTCTTTTTTCCTTCTAATGTATGTTAACATTTTATCTTTCATATTTGTTAGCTTTTCTCTCATTTTACTATCTCTTTATTCTTTATTGATGCTTTAGGTTTGTACATAGTATTAATTTATTATTTGTCTATATCCATTCTGATATTCAAACCATTTTTTGTGTTACATTGACAACTAAATATTTCCCAATCCAAAATGCTCATTTGTTTCTTTTACATAACTCTTCTTTCTGCACTGCATCTTCTATTCTTCCCTATCCCTCTGGATATTTATTGCTTATTTTCTGTTTTCTGTTATTTTTATTTCCTCTGTTATAGGTTGTTCTGTTTATTACCTTTTGTTTTTTAATAATGCTTACTCTCATAGAAGCCTCATTATTTTTCTCTATGAATTCATCTTTTCCTCCCTTGGAACAGCCAGATATCCTGGGTAATATAATAGGCAACGTCTAGTTAAACAAAGCACACAGAAAGCATTGACTCTCTCCATCTTTGAAAATTTAGCAGGTGCCCACAGCATGCTAAATGTTTGAAACTAGTAAGCTATTCTCATACCCATGAGCTTCCACTCACACTAACTGAATACAACTACCAAGATAAGTTTGCTTTGCGCCAAGACCTATTTATGCCTGTTGATATTGTATACTGAGCATAATTGAGGTAAACATTATGTAAATTGATGAAATACAAATGAGAAAAGAAAAAACTTATTCCTATGAAAATAAATATTGATGAACAAAACAATTTGAGTTTTTCAAAAACAATTCAGCCAACACAAACATAGACTTTATAACTATTTTTAACGATAGGGAAATATCACAAAACTCTAGAAGGAGTCTCTTTCAGATTGATTCTCAAATGTTTTACAATTTTTACTTCAATTTAAAGAATTTAAAATAAAATAATAGATATGCATAGGAAATGCGTATCTTGGTTTATGCAAGAAAGATTATAGAATTCTAATCTGGAAACCCATATTCAAAAGAAAGGCCCTTGATCTTATATCAATAGATTGGTTTTTAAAAATGTACCTTTGTATATTTAATTAATAGTATATTTGAGGTACACAAGTAACTTTTTTTTAAATGTAATTTTATTAATATTATTTTTTACACTCTAGGATATTGTTGTGGAGAAGTTGGGAAGGAGGGGGAGAGGGAAAAGGAGAAGGAAATGGGATGGAAGAAGGAGGAAGGAGGAGGGGCAGGATTGAAGCCCATGGCACCCCCCTCATTCCCACAGGGGAGACTGGGGGGCTTTCAGTGGTGGCTTGGTCATTGCTGGGCTAGGTGCAGATGTCAGGAGGGTGTGGCAAAAGCCCTCACCACCCATGTTCCCATCTCAGGAAAGCCCAGGGTGCTTCCTGCAGTGACTCAGTAGTCACCGCTAGACTGGCTGTGGGTGTCAGGGGTGTGTAGCTGAGGCCTTTGGCCCCTACTGCCCTGGCTTGGGAGAGCCCAGGGCACTTCCTGTGGCAGCTCGGTGGTCACCACTGGGCTGGCTGTGTGTGTCAGTGGGGGCATGGCCAAGGCCCAAGGACCCCCGCTACCCTGGCTGGGAGAGCCTGGGGTGCTTCCTGTGGTGGCTCGGTGGTCACTGCTGGGCTGGCTGCATGGCTTGGGGGTATGTGGTCGAGGCACTCATCCCCCACCCTCAGGATTGGTTGTGGATGTCAGGGGTGCATTGCTGAGGCCAGGGGCCTCTCCCCTTTCTGGCTTGGCAGTCCAGGGGACTTCCGATCCTTCTAGGTGTTATAGGTCTTCTTTGGTGAAATGAGACCTTTACTACTTAATATGAAACATCATCTCTGGTTGCAGGTACTTTGTTTTTTCTTTCATTTCTGTGTTGGATTATATGCTATTCCCACCATTTCAAGTCTGCACTGGAACTAATTTGTTGTCCTTTGCTTACTTCTAAAATGGGGGAACTTCCTGTGGGAACCAGTACTTGATCTCTGTGGTTGAGCTAAATTGTTGCTTTGCTGCTGATTCCCTAGGGAAGGCTTTTTGTGCAGCTCAGGTTTTAATGGTTGATTTTATAGGTACTTCTGGTTCTCACGTGATCTGGTTCACCTGGGTTGTGTAAAAACTCTGGTCTGGGCCTGAGTCTTTTCATCAAACTGTACCCCATGCAGTTCTACATTCCTGACCAGTCTCCTCTGGTCCTTCACTGGTTGGGGTGCAGATCAGCTGTCCTTGCTGTGCCCCAGTGTTCTCCTGGTGTGCCTGTCTTTACCACCAATGGTGCTACAAACACTTACCATGGAACAGGCTGTGTACTGGTCACTTGGGATGACTCGCCAGCCTCTGAGTGGCTCCTTTTTTAGCTGTTGTGGCTCCTTGCTCCTATGTGGGTCCATGGGAACCCTGTTAGTGGTCTTGCTGTCCTGGGGGCCACCAAGGCCCTCTTCTCTCCTGCTGCCTCTAAGCAACTTCATCCAAAGGGCCCAGCTGTGGCTTTTGCTGGCTGCTGCTCCATGTGCTCAGCAGCTCTAGCCTGGAAGTGGCCAGGTCTCGAAATGGTCAGGGCGATTTTTTCTTTCTCTCATCATGGGTTCTCCCGCCCTCATGCACCCCATAGGTCTCTCCTTCTCTTCCCCTGAGCTCTAGTGGCCCCAGATTGGCTGTCATTGCTTTTTTATAGTTGTAAATTGTTTGATTTGTGGGAGATAGTGACTCTGGGGACCATCTATTCTGCCATCTTGACCAGAAGCCCTACACAAGTAAATTTTATGGGTCCTTTCTTTAATTGACTTTTTTCAATTAACTAAATAAATGTTGGAGGTCTTCTTGCATTTGACACATGCATGGGATAGGTAGGCTGGTGGGGCAGGAAGGGAATGCTCATCGGCTCCTCCAGTACAGCCTGTGCTGCTGCTCCTCATCCAGCCATCCCTGACACTGCCATGTCCACAGCATTCCCCTGTGCCTGGCTGCCATGGCACTTCTTCTGTCCAATGGCTGGAACAAGACTGGCAATGCCTTGCTCAGGGAAGCATGAGGAACAGGAAAGGGCACAACTGAAAGTTTTTTTCTGCTAATGCCCTCCTAGGGTCCTGGTTGTGTCTCCCACCAGGCCTGACTTTGCCACCTCTACACCAGAACCCAACCACCTTCTGCCTCCCCACAGGTTTCTTAACGTGTTTGTTTTAGTATCTGAGGTCAGTTCTAAGATCCATAAATCCCTCTGTATCTTTTCTGGTGCTTTGGGGTTCATCTAGGGGAAGGATCCAAGAATCTGTGCTTGTTCATCTTCCTGTCTAACCATGTAGTACTTGTTTACTTAAAAAAAAAAATCTACTCCCCCTCTCTGTCTTTGTCTCCTTCCCTCTGTCCGTCTACCCCTCTTTCTCTCTGTCTTCCCCCCATCTCCTTTCCTCTCTCCTCTCTCTGTCTCTCTCTCTCTCTCTCCCCCTCTCTCTGTCCTGCAGCCCCCATCTTTCTCTTCCTCTTGAAATTTGTGGTTTCTTCTACGAGTTTGAGAAACACCTAAGAAAAATAGAAATAAATGAGGTATTTTGAAAATTAAAAATGAATAAATAAATAAATCTAGTTAACTTAAAAAAAATTCACCACCTACCACTTTTTTTTTTATATTGTAGCTATTTTAGAAGTTTTCTAAGGATTGTGGAAGCTCAGGATCACATTTGTTTAGCCTCTGTATAAGAAAATTATTATTTACTAGGGAGAATTTTTTGACTTTTTGGAAGAGACTTTATGTATTCCTAGTGACCATGCCCATCCCCCTGCCTCCTTACCCAGCCCAGGGGACTTTGCTCACTCTATCCTGCAGTCTGCACTCTTTTATAGCCAGCCTATAAGCCATGTAAAACTAGCAATGTTTCAATGTGGACAAACAGAATGCAACAAAATGGTGCCCCGTGTGTAGAATTCTGGCTCCATGGATCGGAGACCGACCTGCCAAGCCTTGGAAAGGAAAAGGACATCAGCTACTCATCCCATCAAGGGAAGTCCCAGTAAGGGAGACTCACCCTGGTAAAGGCGGTCACAGGCAGTTCTCGACTAGGGGCCTATGCCTGCGGCAGGTCAAGTTAGGTCTTTTCAACCCTGAAGGTATTTTTTCTCTTTTTTTACTTTTAAAATATGGATAATTCTTTAACAAAAGGGAGACTGAACATACATTACAGCTCCAATGTCTCCTTAAAGCAGCAGGCTGTAAAGTAACTGAACGGCAGCTTGTAAAACTGCTAGTGGTTATTAGACAACTATAATAACCAGGAAGGTAGCCTTGACATAAAGATTGGGGAACAAATTGATCACTGGTTAATTTATACAATGGGTCTCATCAAGGTGTCCCATCTAACAACTTGGAATCTATGTCAAGTCTCTTTGAGACCTATTCAAGACCTTAACAAAAAACAAAGACATGTTTATGTCACCGAAAAAGTATAAAACTTGATCTTTGCCAGTGACTGAGAGAACTTTAAATCGGACAATCTAAAGTAAAAGAAGATAATGTTTCTTTGCAGCGTTGGTTTTGTTTGAGCACGTTTTCCTATCTGCACAATGCTTCTCTTTCTTTAAAGCAGTGGTTCTTTTCTTGACTCTGAGGCTTTATAGGAAACACAGCCATGAGGTGCCAACCATTCCTCCTTTTGGGTATGCTGTTTTTCTCTAAAAGCCCCAAGAGTCCAATGGCTTCATCTCTGGTTGGTGGCTCAGCCCTTAAGCTCAGTAACCCATTTGAGAAACAAAAACTAGACTAAAATCTACCTGTTTAACTACATGGTCTCAAATTTTCTGGCATCCAGCTGGTTATCTTGAACAGACTTCTAATTTTTCTTCTAGGCTCATCTATGTATTTCATCACAAAATGCTATGATAGAGTTCTATGCTATTTTCTTAAAAAGAAGAAAACCTTCTCTGCATCTCCTTGGAAAGACTTGCATACTTTGCTTTATAATGTAAATTTGTTACCTTACTTTCTCTAAAACAGGGTGAGGCCTCACAGATGGCCATGCTGGGAGAAACAATATCTTTTAGACATTATCTTTGCTCCACATGGCCTCTCTGGATTCCTTATGGCCCTAAATGCCATGTGGATACTTGCAACCCAGAATGGCTAATGAAAGGAGACCTATGCCCAATATCTCAAAGGCCCTAGTTAACATTATCTGATAAGGGTGTAGATTTTATGCACCAAGCTTTTTGACTGGAAAACCATAAATATTTATTTGGTAAAAATAGCTGAGGCTCAAACTGGGCTTTGTGTAATTTGCTCTGACAAATGGACCCCCATTTACTAACTTGAATGTATATAAATGTTCTTATCAGCACACATCTTTGCCTGGGTTTACTAATCAAACAAGATTACATTTGTCTTTGGTAAAGGTCTTTTCAGTTGTAAACCCCACCGAAACCCAGAAAAACCTTTCTATATATAAATTTTAGACAAATCAGTTCAATTTAACATTGATAGAGAAAAAACAAGTATGTAAAAAGAAGAGATGTTTTAAAGAAAACAATGGATATAAAGATATGGTTGTGGTTAAAAAGACTAAAAAGAAAAAGAAAATAATTTTTATGTGAGAAAGCATCTAGTACAATGTATTTTTGTCCTAGAGTAAAATAACTAGCTCTTTAAAAAGTAAGAAGTATAGGACAAAAACAAAAGTTCTGAGTAAGTCATGATAATGGTTTGTATGGGTTAATTTATAAAAGAAACTTTAAAAATTGGCTAAGATTAAAAAAATATATATGTATACATTTTCTAAAAATTAAAATTTCATATCAAAAGTATTCTGATACAGGGTTAAGAGTTTGCTTTCCTGCAATGGAACAACCAGATTTCCTAAAAAACACTTAACTGCTCTTAATACAAAATTGTAAAACATTTTCTTTATCTTTTACATAATTGGTCTAAGAAATTTATTTCATGTTAATTTCTTGTGCTCTCTCCTTGTGAAATCCTTTGTCAATTTGGTTTTGTTTTTCGTAGTAATCTCTGCTCATATTCAACTAAGTGTTTTAAGCTTTTATTATTTGACAAACTTTCCAAAGCTCATAAATTCTGAAAGCTAAACCTTTTTACTTAGACTAACTTTGAGGAGTTCCAAGGGCCCTGGAGCTTCTCAAAGGATATATAAGAGATATATCAAAACTAATCGGCTTATTTGATAAATTAGACTATATGGGAAAGCATTGTCAGTACTGAGGTGTTATGAATATGTGTTCCCAAATCTTGTAAGGTTCTTGAATATCTGTGTCCTGATATAAATGCTACCAGTCATAATCTTGGTTCAATTATAATTTTAAAATGTTATGTCTTCAAATATTTTATGAAAAAACTCTGAGAGGTACAGTTTCCTGCAAACTTTTAGTTCATACCTTTAAACTAAATTTCCAAAATTCTAGTGAAGAAACTGATGGGTTTATAAAATTACTCACCAAGTTCAAAACAACAAAAGTTAATTAATGAACTGATAAAAGAAATTATGGATTTTTACAATTGCCTTATTTTAAAACATAGCTGGTTCTCTTAATGTTTCGTTTTCCAGATTTAAGAAAACTTTCTCTCTTAAGCTATCTATAACTGACAACAGCTTGGTAAAATATCATTTAAAACAGAAATAAAAGCATTTGTTTTCTCTCTATTTGATCCCCCAAATTTAATAATTTTAACTATCTCTATGATTATTATGACAATGTGGCTATTTTCATAATTTCAATAAAAATTAACTCTCTCTTTATAACAGAATATAACTTAAAACTTTGGTTATAAAATAGCTTGTCTCTTCCAAAGTTCCTGACCCCTCCTCATGTTGCCCTAATTTGGCCTAACTGTTCCTTCATCTTGCTGCTTCATCTTTCCCCCCAACATGGGACATGACAACCTGGGAATGAGCCTTCCAAGCACCGAGGGATCTATACAAAGAAAAGTAAAGCCTTTTCTATCAAAAAATTGATCATCAATGCTTTTATGAGGAATGCTTTGATCATAAAGGGGGAAATAATATCTTGTCTACAAAAGCAGTTCTCTAAATTTTCTCAGCCTTAAAGAGGGTGTTTATAACTTGGATGAGATATCGTGTTCCTAAACAAAAGATTTGTAATTGATCAAAAAATTTTACAAAGATTAGATGCTTTGGAAGCAGTGATGTCCTGGATGGGTGAACACCAACAAACTCTCTAGACTAAAAGTCAACTATTACATGGAACAGAACCCATCCTGGAATTTCAACAGCACCAGGAATGATGCCGATGCAACAGCTCTGAGAGATGATGACATCATCAGTCCCCACCTGGAATAAATTAAAAGGACTTGCCATGCTGAATGATGCTAACTTTGCTTTAACAAAATGCTTTTGTCTTAACTGTGAAAACTTGATCTATAGCTTTTGCTTTTTCTTTTAATTAAATAAATAAAATGGGGAAGATGTGGAGTATACTAACATTTATAAAGCAAAGGTACTTCACAGGGCCTAGTTTCCAAAGCCCTGTAGTTTCAGGTATAACCTAACTTTTTAAAATTACATATAGAAATGTTAAGCTTGCAAAAGACAGGAAAATTTCCCCCGGCTAAAGTCTCTGATGTAGATAAAGAATTGTAATACAGCAAAATTGTGTGCTCAAGGACAGATGCCCTTGGAGCAGGTTAACCTAAAGTTACTTGATCGTTATGTAAAAATACTGAGGAAACTGCTTTAAGAAAAGACAGTATTTGCTAAGAACAAGCTTTTGTTGGTGGGTCTACTTAACCTTTTGAAAATTGCATTATGGAATGTCACTTTGTTATTTCACTGATGTTGCCAGCCTCTATTGTTAAAATATACTTAGCCATAACTCCACCTATGTTCCTTTTCTGTAACTTTCTGGCCTGGAGAATAAATACTGAGACAGAACCCCAGTCTGGTGTTAATTCCCCTAGGAGGAATGCCTCTCTCTTGAGGGTTCCTGGAAATTAACTCCTGTGGGGTTTCTCACTGCTCAGAAGAAATGGGATTTGAGTAATCCTTTGTGTCTCCATCACCCAGGGGGAGAGAGGTGACAAAGAGAGTGCAATATTTCAGTGTGAACCCCTACCAATTTTAAAGTAACTCATGTTATAAGAAGGTCAAATACCATGGCCTAGGAAAAGATACTTTTACAGAGATTTTTAGTGTAGATCAAGGTTTTTGTGCTGCTGAACTACAAAGACTAATGTTGCAAGATGTAGAGGTATTGTTAATTTCTCTTCCCTGCAGACAAAGCGTTTGCACCTGGTGAAGTGTTACTGAACTTGATATCTCTCTGCTTTGAAAACTCTTTACCTTTATCAGCACTTCCTTCAGTGCGATCAGGCTTTCCAACAAAACAACTTGTAAATGCTGAATTCACTTAAATTATGTAATATAAATTATGAACATTGTCTCCTATACTTACACGGGATATGAAATTCTACGTAATCCCTAATACCAACATACCGGATCCAGGGTATTTCCAAATAGCCATATCAGTATAATTATTCGATTGGGAAGAACTACTCAAGTAGTAAAAGATAAATCAATTTATTATTTTATATACAGTTTGTGAAAGTACCAAGAAGTCAGATCCTCCTGTCTCTTTTCAAATAAATCTTCAAGTTAAAATAAAATTTAATAGAGATTCTAATTTTGAATTTCTCATTTGAAACTTCTGAGGTCTTCCACAGACTATAGCCAAATATTTCACAAATAGCAGGACAACAATAAACACTTGTTGAGAAAACAGAATTTATTAACCTAGTAGATGAATTACAAAGACATTGGAGATTTTGTGATCCTTAACAATTTCACTTTTTTTATATTCCCTAATTTGCATATATCAAAACATTAGTCTCAACACCACAGAAGATTGTTGGTCATTATTTGGTAGTTTGAAGGTAATCTGGTCTTTTCTTCCCCAAACTAAATCGAAAGAAATCTAGGAACAAGTGACACCAATGAATTCTGAGTGATATGATCTGGAGCGCTCTGAAGAGACTGTCCAACCCTGGATATGCCCACATTTAGTATTAAAACCTTTCATTAGCTCTCTGTCCATCTCTGAATTAAGTCCAAATTCATATTCCTTTTGTATTCATTTGAAAAACATTTAACTACCATGTGGCCAACACTCTGATTTTCTCATAATTAAGACATGAATATAATGCAATTTAATGTCAATGCCTAGGATTAGTTAGGTCAAAAAATTGCTTATCAGAGAAGCAACCTACAGCCCTACTACAGAGGCTGCCTCATTACCAACAACAGGAAAACACAAATTCTAATACATTTCTAGGGTTCCCAATAGCATACACCAGTGGTTCTGGGGCCATCCATTCTCTACAGGATCCATTTCGATAAATTGATTTTGCATCTATCAACTCTGAAGGAATATACTTCTCCCCTCTTCCTATCAAGTGTGTCTACAAAACACCAGTGAACCTGCCATAAAAGATACATGGCTTAATTCCAAAAATCCAGTGTATGTGTCTTTCCAGAGGATCTTCGAAATTTGCTTTTCAGACTCATGCTTTAACTTACAGTTGTCCTATAACTAAAAATAACTGAAAATTCAGAATATCATGGCACAACTAGGACCTCTTGATAGAGATCCAATGTGTTCGAACACACTGACCAGAAACAACCATTCACAATGCCCTCATGCCTTCTGCTATTAGCCAGACCCCAACACTTATCTACGTGTAATCGTTTCCAGGAAAGCTAAGTTCGTCACCCTCCTGTTTCACTCAGCCTGCAATAGTAACACCCCTAAATATATTCAAGTTAAGTCGAATTGGCTTAGGTACTTTCCAATTTGCACAGTTGACCCCTATCCTATGCTCATCCTGCCTTACCCATCAAGAGAAAAGAGAACTATCAAGGAAGGAAAATAAACATCTTACATCTTTGGTCTGCTTCTAATTTTGCTCTTTCACAAAAGTCAAGTAGAGTAAGAAGAGAATCATGGGCCATGAAATAGGCAGTTGGTGGGAATTAGGAGACTGATGTTCTATTTAAGTCAGGTGTGACCTTGAGCCATCTCCTTCACTCCCTTGGCCTCAGTTTCCTCATATGTAAAATGAAGGGTTGGAGTAAATGATCACTAAATTCCTTTTCAGCTCTGAAATTCTAAGATTTTAAGTAAGGCACTAGTTATCTCTATTATGAGATTCCCTGGCTATTAACACTCTCATTTACTAAATGACATTTTAATTTTGGCCCCAAGTGTTAGAAATTTTTCCATGTTCAACAAATGGTACAATTCACTAGCTAAATGCTTTGAGTTTGATCATAAATTGCCAGAAGTTGGTTATAGCTCTGAGTCTGTGATGAGAAGACTGGGGATTTATAATTAAAACAGACAGCACGGCTTCTGGAGTGCCACTGGGGAAAAGGAATCTATTCCAAAATGAAACAGGCATTACGGGGTTTTTCAGAAAAATATCCCAAGTCACAGTGGCCAGCCTATTAGGAACTCTACTCACTCTTGCCAATTTTTCTAGTGACTGCTTTGTGTTATCATGGTCTGAAAAATAGGGGTGTATTTTCTTCTTCATTTTTTTCTTTCTTTCTTTTTTTTTTTTTTTAGCCAAGCAAAAACAAGATGCATTTGGTGATCAAAAGCAACCCTTTCAGAAGAGCAATTCAGAGTGTGGTGGAAAGCAAACTCATGCCTGCTAAAGCCACAGTTATTCCCTCATTTGCCAGTCTCTGTTATTTCAGAAACAGCTGCTCTGAAGGTTGGCTGAGGTCTTGTTTAGAGAATCAATTAGCCAAAGAAGTTTGGGCCAGTGAAAAATGCCACTCAAGTATAGAAAGATTTGGAAAACACTTCTACTTTTGTGTTTCCTGCAAGAAAACTTACCCATGTTCTGCACAATTAATATACCATGTGACTTAACAAAGAAATGAATCAGTCTAAAATGGGTTTCATGGATGATTTTATTAGCAATGACGACGATGGCTAAACCAAGACTGGAGCCCAATGACTAGCAACAGTCCAAAGGGTTACAGGTATACATTATAGTCCTCAGGATAAGTTCTAGTTTTATTTTTACTTATTTTAAAAGAATGAAACGCTTAAAAGTTCTAATGGCAATAAGTCCTTTTAATTCAACTAAGAAGTATCTTTCAAGCAAATTCAAGATATTATCTACACATATAATACAGGCATTCTTCAGAATATCACCCTGATATGGTTAATTCATAAAACAACAACAACAACAAAAAAAAAAAAAAAAACATGTATTTGACTTTGAGGGGAAGAAAAGACTCAGTACAGTTTTAAAATACTTAATTCTACACCTATATTATCATCATTACTTTGATCGTCCTACTTCTTTATAGAAAATCAGTGAAATATATTTAAGTGTGTGTGATATGATTACATTGTCAACTATGTGAAGAAAAGTTTGGAGATATTCACACATAAGTTACAAATGACAACTAAGAGGCTATTCTAATAACTCAAGCAAGAAATGATGAGAGACTGAGTGAAGTTTTGGTAGTAGGAATAGTCCCGTATGGTAATTACCAATTATTTAAAACAACATTTTATTTCTATGTTGTCTAGATCCCTTTCTCAATAGAAACAGATGGCTCTAGCTATATTTTAAATTCCAAGAATTAAACAAGTTTGGGAATATACTTCTTGTGGTAACTAAAGTCATGTCACTGGAGAGATCATCAAAAGAATCCATGTAGACAGAGAAGAGAAGACAGGAACAAAGGGAACAGGAGGGAATAGAAGAGAGGAGAGGAGGGGGGTGGAAAGGCAAGGGAGGGGAGGGGAGGGGACAGGCATAATTATTCAACAGGTAATTTGAGTACTTAAAATTCTAGGTGCTGGAAATTTATCAGAGAACAACAACAAAAAAATCCCTGCCTTCTGGAAATTTTCATTCTTCATTTTAAATAAGCAAAATACATAGTAAGTCAGGTGTGAATACTTTGGAGAAAATTAAACAGGAAATTGAGGTAAGGTGTGTGAAGGTGTTTGCAATTTCAGACATGATAGATAGAGACCTTGAGAAGCTCATCTGATGGAAGTGAAAAAGCAATATCTGGGGGAAGGGTGTTCCTGGCAGAGAGCACGCAAGAGCAGATACCTTCAGCATAAGCAAGCAGAGGAGAGTAAAGAGGAGTAAGAAATGAGGTCTCCAGATCATGTTGGCTCTTGCAGGCCAATATAAGGAGTCTGGATGTTGCTACACGTGTTGGGAAGCCAGCGAAGGGTTTTTAGCAGAGCGGTAACATTATCTGCCTTACTTTTTAACAGAAATACACTGGCTGCTGCATTGAAAAAAAGACTACAGGAGGCAAAAGTGAAGGAGGGAAGCTATTGTTTGGAGACAATTGCAATAATGTGAATGAGAAATCATGGTGGCAGTGAAACTGGTGAGACATGGTTAAGTTCTGAAAACATTTCTCAGGTGGGGCAACTAGGGTTTGCTGATAGATTGGATCTAGGGTGTGAGAGAAAGGAGCTACAGGTGAGATTTTGGCCTGAGTCTGAGATAAGGAGGGGTGCATGAGAAACAAGTGAACAAGTGAAAGACCAGGGGCAGTTTAGGAAAAGATAAGAGTTTGAACACATTTTTGATATGTGCTGTGGATTGAATGTCCTCCCAAATGTCATTGATGCTTGATCCCCATTGTAACAGTGTTAAGAGGATAGGAAATCAGATTATGGCATTTGAAGGGGGGCTTTTGAGAGGTGATTGGATTGTGAGACTGTTCCTTCATGAATGGATTAATTCATTCATGGAGTAATGTGTTAATGGTTTAATGGGTTATCCGGGAGGGATTCTGAGGGCTTTATAAGGACAGCAAGTGAGCACGGTTACTCTCACTCATACCATGCTTGCGTACGATACCCTGCATTGCCATGGGACTCTATACACATCCTTTTGAACGAGATGTCTTCCCTGGACCTTGGACTTCCAAGCCTCCAAAACTTTAAGAAATAAATTTCATTTCTTTGTAAATTACCCAGTTTCAGGTATTCTGTTATAAGCAACAGAAAACAGACTAGGATAATATGCCTATCAACTATCCATTTAAAGATGTTGACTAGGTAGCTGCAACTAGGGGTCTGGGAAGAGGTGAGCCTAAGATTGTAAAATTGAAAGTCATCAACAGAACTAAGGCCATGAGACAAAGGAGATGATCAAGAAGGTGAATGTAGACTGAGAAGAAAAGAGGCAAGGACAGAGCCCAGGGCACACCAACATTAAGTCGTTTAACAAATGGTGACCAGGAAGAATCAGCAAAATCCCCTGCGAAGGAGCAGCAGAGGAGGATCCTGAAGAGTTCCAGGAACTTCAGGAAAGAGGGAGTGATCAATTCTGCCAAATAATAAGTCAAGTCAGGTGAGGCCTGAGGCTTGTGACCTCGGAGGTCCGTTTTGGTCGATCAGACTTGGTGCAGGCAAAAGGCAAAAACTGGCGAGGTTTTGAGGAAGGATAGAGAAGGGAACTTAAATACAAGTAAAATGGAAATGTTTTAAAGGAGTTTTGCTACAAAGGTTGATAAATGAAGGAAGAGATGAGATCAATGATTTTATAGAATTTTCTCCTGTCCTCATGGGAGTTCCTTCATGATCTCTTTGGTCTTTGTCTATTAGGAAACCATTGAGTCCCCTGGATTATTTCTGTTGATCTTCTGTTTCTCAAGAGGAAATAATCAAACTAACGTGCAGTATTCCAGGAGCTGACATATCAAGGCTTTATTTCCATTTGTTCTGCTTATTTTTCCTTTAAAAGATTAGGCAAATGGTTAGGAAGTTCAACTCTTTTTTGGAGGATAAACAATCTTCATCCTTAAAAATGCATAATTTGCTTTAATTTTAATGGGTCGATGCTAAAACCTAAATGATAACTATTATTTTTTAATCCACGTGAAAAATATTGATTGAGCACCTGCCCTAGGCACTAGGGAAGTAATATAAAGCTTTATTGGTCAAATATCTTTCCCCTAAGAAGTCTGTGGTTTATTAGAAAGATATGTGTCTACAAAGCTTTGATATAAAATATGCATTTTATCAAGATGGAAATCCTCAACAGCTAGATTAATCTGCTTTTGTTCTCACCACCAAACTGAAAGCTAGAATGGCTGAGGCATTTTTATAAAGGATTTCCGTTCCCCTGCTTCCTTTTCTTCTTTTTGCATGTTGATAAATCAAATGCCATAAAAATTTTTTATAACCTAAGAGATTTGAGGAGTGGTATATATTTATATCTGAGTAATGCCCTCCAAGAGAGGAATAGGATTGAGTGTTCAGATTGACAAAGAGAGAAGATGCTATAACAGGTGTCTGGGAGAGTTCTGGCCAGAGAAGACAGTACTTAAGAGAGTGCACAGGAACTTTGAAGTTCTTTCCTGGCTTCGTTTACTAAGGATCTATCTTTTTACAAACCTTTCTAGATACGGGAGTCCTGTTTCTCAGCACTGGTATAGAGTTTTTGTAATAAAAGTTTTGAAGTGGTACTAGTTACAGCAATAATCTTCCTACATTTACTTAATTACATAATGTATATCAAGTTGGAAATTACTGTGAGCTAATTTGCCAGTGAGAAACTGTGGCTTGGTTGGATATGCAACACTGAGAAACAGCTGCAGAAGCCGAAGGGAGCTCCACAAAGTCGTCAAAGTGCTACCAATAATAGATCCTGCAAATGTCAACAATAGGGAAGTTTTCTTATGGTGTATATCATAGAAAGTCCCCTTTCTGCAAAGAAACTGATCTGTGTGTCTCATTGGGAAAGCTGGAATATTCAGTAAGGCCACTATAATACCAGTGGGTTGAAGTTTGAATTGAAACATAAACTTCCATTTTATAAAATTAATTATTTTTGGAATTGATTATTAAATAATGTGGGAGCAGAAATCTGCCTACTAAATCCTTTGTTCTATAGACTTAGCTTTCTTTAACTATTAATTGAAGTACCATCTATAGTATACTCTAAAGAAAACAGTCTAGTGGCCAACACTTCAAAATAGTCATAAAGACTCATAATTTGCTCTAAATTCTTATGGGTCCTAACAAATAGCAACCTCTGAGTAAAGAGATTCTCTTTTCCTCAAGACCTTACCCAAGATCTCAACATAATGACACCCATCCTTAAATCACATTTATTGATCCATTTACTATAATTAGTAAATCTTTTACTATAATTAGTAAATAAATCCACTTAGTAAGCCACATTTACTGATTTAAAATCTTATGCCTGAATTCTAATCTATGCTATTAGAACTCAGGACACTGTTTACCAACTCCTGCTTGAGGTGTGCGATGAGGAGTGCTAAGGTGACTTCTGGTGTGCAGATTTGAGCACTAAGGTGACTGCTGGTGTGCAGATTCTGTTATGTTTCCTGAGCTGGGTGTTGGTTACACAGGTATGTTCAATTTGATATGTGTTATTCCTCTGTGTGTGTGTATAATACTTCAATTTTAAAAACTTAAAAAACAGGGCCGACCCCGTGGCGCACTCGGGAGAGTACGGTGCTGGGAGCGCAGCAGCGCTCCCGCCGCGGGTTCAGATCCTATATAGGGATGGCCAGTGCGCTCACTGGCTGAGCGAGATGTGGCCGGTCACAAAAGGACAAAAAAAAAAAAGTTAAAAAATAGTTATGTCTAATACTTAAATTCTTCTGCAAATAAGCAGTGTTGTTGCATTTTAAGGAAAGAGTCTTTGCCCAGCAAAATTTGTACTTTGCATTTTCTAACATGATTGGGATGATGGGTATATCAGTCACAGTTCTACCAGAGAAATAGAACCAGCAGGATGTGTATCTTAAGAGATTTTTTTCAAGAAATTTTCTCATGTGATTGTGGGCTCTGGCTGAGCAAAGTTTGAAATTTGTAGGGCAGACCGGCAGGCCAGAAACTGTTGGGCAGGAGCTGACCCTGCAGTCCACAGGTGGTATTTCTTCAGGGAAACCTCAGTTTTGTTCTTAGAGCCTTTCAGGTGATTGGATGAGGCCAGCATTATGGAGGATTAGTCTCCTTTACTTAAGGTTAATGGATTGCAGATGTTAATCACACCTACAAAATGCCTTTACACCAACACCTAGATTAGTGTTTGGTTGGATAACTGCGTTCTGTTGCCTATCTGTATTGGACACGTAGGACTAATGTGTCATATGAGATTACAGGCTCTAGTCGAAACTCATTCCTAATTTTGTCAAGGCTATGTTGCCTCATTGGGAATTTTGAAAAGAGGAGTACATAAAGTAAGTCATGAATGAGAGGAAACTTTTTTCTGTTTGTTATGTGCACAAACTCAGTACTTTCTAAACCTCCCCCAGCATGACCCTCAAGGAGGAAATTCTTTATCCTTATTGTCTTCTCAGAAATGAATTACATTTAGAAAGGCTGGAGAAATCTGTTCAATCGTTTGGAGTGATAATAACATTCCAACAAGCAAAAATGTGTTCTTTACCAGCATCAAAATTTGCCAGAATTTATGTGTATGCAAAAAATTAAAGGAGTTTGAATTTTAAAATTTCGAACTTGGCACATGTATTTCTTCAGTGAGGCATGTGGGTTTTGCAAGTTTTCAGGGGTGGAAGCGGGGAGGAGGGATTAACTTGGGAATGAATGTTGCCAATAAGAAAAGAACTAAAGGTTTTGATCAGGTCACCAGCGCATAGGGACAGAGATACACACCCTCTCCCCCTCCCTTTCCTCCTTCTTCCTCCTCCTCCTCCTCCTCCACCCATTGGTTTTCCAAGATAGATCCCAAGCAATAGGAGGGTATGTAGACTCTACTCATTTGGTAGAGTCCCCATCAGTGATGCATTCCTTCCCCAAATTCTCGCAATGTCAAGGGTACCAGCCAAAAAGAGCCTAATCTATTTTCTCATTGTTTATCAGCTTCATATTATGATAACAATTCTAAGTTGATAAAAGCAATCGCTTATAAATCTCAACACTTTACATAGTTATTCATACAATCCTCTCAACAGGTATGAGAAAGGTACTATTATTTTCCCTCATTTTATGATTAGGGAAACTGAGGCACAGAGAAGGAAGGTAATGTGTTTTGGGTCACATGGTTACTAAACGGCCCAGCCAGGATTCAAACCCAAACAGCCTGACTCCAGAGACAGGCTCTGAGCCACTAGACTAATTCCCTGGAAACCCCAGGAATGCACTCAATACTCAGGCACAAGCTAGAAAATTGTTATTCTCACTCAACTATTAAAATATCTTCCATTTTTTCACAAACAGAGTTAAAATAGAATCTCTGTAAGATATTAACACACCCAAATATTTAAACTTGATAATGAAATCCACCCAAACTAAGGTACTGAATGGACACTAGCTAATAATATCTACCAATTGGATATGGGACCAGCTTGTTTTGAGTTTTAAATGTGTAGAGCTTCGTGTGACACGCATGATTCATAGTGTTTAAGTCTTTTATTTGGACTTCTGCCTGAGGAGAATTACCTAGGATTGCCACTGGATAAATAATTATCAAGTTCTTTATTCTAAAATACTTTGAGGCAAATAGGTAGGGGTATTTTTTTGGTTTTTGATTTTTGGGTTTTTTTCCCCTAATCCATTAATTTTTATTGGTTTGTGAAAAGCTGGAGGATAAAATTCTGTGGAAGAGAATTCATAACTTGCTTTTGGTAAAATTCCATTTTCTCCAATATTTTGTCTCTAGACCAACAAAAAGAGCAGTGATAATATCTTTTCAGAGGCAAAATTGGTGTGGATTTTTTTCCTCTTAGCAGAACTTTCGACTCTGAAGAAGTATTTTGGTATGCTTATTTAAAGAACAGCTAGATTTGCTGCCAAATAGCTCTTCATGAAAGACGTATGTAAATACGGCAGAGTAAACTAGATAATTCTATTTCACTTGAAAAACACTTTCTTAATTATGTGAACTTGTTTGAAAGAATATAAAATGCTCTGGATTTAGTTCTGTAAGAAGTTTGGCTGTGATATTTATGATGTAATCATAGCCAGGAGTTGAAAATTATATTAATATTGAATGCAAAACTATTTTCTTTTCTCTCTTCTTATATTTTTAATAAAGGAAAATGCTAATTAAAAAATTGGTCGCAAAAAATATCCTCTCTGGCAGTAAGTACTGCCATTTAGCTTTATTTTATTTGTAATGTGTTAGAATTTATATTTGCAATATTCTAGAAGCCAAACTATTACATGAAAAAATTGAAATAAATATACTCTTTTATCCAAGGTGGCATTAAATGTAAAAAAGGCTAGTCTTTTATATATCATAGGGTACTCCATCAGAAAAATCTTGCCACAAATTTGCAGTTTCCAACATCTATCTAATATTTTGTTTCTTGTCACTTCACATGTGAAACCAGCATGTGGAAGCAATTTCATATCAGCTATCTAGTTCAAATCCTGAGACCCTGTGAAATAATTGAAAAATGATATTATCTATCTTTTATGAATAGGGAACTGAGAAACCAAATGACTATGTGACTTGCCCCAATTCCTGCTGTTAATGAGTAAAATCTGTTCAAGGATATTAATTTCCTGTCTTCCAAAGCTAAGCTCTTTTCACTCCACTATGCTGCCAACTCAACCCTGATTTAAATACTGATCTTGCTAGTTAATTTTTCTCCCTTCATTGGCCTTAACAACAGCATATCATAACCCAAATAGTTTAAATAGGCAGTGCATACTTACAAAAAATTAAGCTTATTTTATCCTTGGAAACATTTTTTGTTGTTGTTGCTTCACTAAAGTTAAAGTGATCATTGCCTGTGTAGAAAATTGCCTGCATGAAATCACTAATGAAATCCCAAAACTGAACTCATCATAATTACTGCATACCCCAGCCCCAACAAACCATGTTATTTCAGTGATGAAATAACACAAACACTGACCCTACCAAATACGTAAGAATCATTCTAGATTCTTCCCTTTCCCTTGCCCTCTGTTCCGGTCACAAAGCCTTATTTTCCTTCCTAAGTATTTCTGGAATCAATACGCCTCTGCACATTACAGATTTGACTTTATTCAGTCAGCCTATTACATTTTTCTTGACTAAACAATTGCAATGACTTCCTATGTGGTTCTCCCTACCAGGAGGCTCTTCCTGCTCCAGAAAAGTTATTGCCGAAGAAATCTCTTTGTCCCACAATGTCATGCACCTGCTTTAAACATTCCAATGCCTACATCAGGATAAAGTTAAACTCCACCATCAGGTATATATAGTGAGGAATGTCTTGACTTCATCCTCAGCCTCATCTCTTTCCATCCTTCTACACGCACCATTCTATTTGCAGTCCACGTATGCAATCTTCTTACAGTCCCCAGGTCCACAATGGTCTCTCCTGCCTATTGGTCTATACACATGTTCTCTTTTCTAAGAACACTGTCCCCACTCTCACATCACTGAAAGAGATGCAAAGTTGCAAAAATAATGCCAAAGAGCACATCAGAATAATAGTTCTGAATATTAACCCATGTGTGCATCAAATTTCTTCACTAGCACCCAAGAGTATCCTCCCCTCCTTTTCATCCCTTCTTCACTAGTCCTGCCTGTTTTTCTTTTATTAATGAACTGTTTCGGTAATGTATAACAATAGTCAGATTTAAAGTGAAGAGGCAATGGTACAGTGGGATATAAGGTCAGAACTAGAAAGGACAAAGACAATAAAAACTCTAAGAATAGTTAAGGGGATTGAAGTTTTAAATGTACTGAAAAAAATTTTTCCTAAATAATTTGGTGTATTATACATTTCTTCCTATCCTTCTTAATCTCAGTATACTTGTACAGCAGTAGGAGATGACTCTATAGTTCAGCAGAACTGATGCTACCTGAATTACCACAACCCACCAAAATTAAGCTAACACTTTTGTGTATCATCCAAATATTAGCTTAAGACAGCTAATCACAACTAGGTAAGTGGTTTATCAACAAACACTGGCCTTAAATTAACCTCTTTTATTGAAGAATGAGTAGATATAAATTAATAATAATAATAATAATAATAGGAAACTTGATTCTACACAGGATAAAAGGAAAAAATACACTCAAGGTGCAGAAGATTTACAGTTGTAAAAAAGCATCACTTCATGTTATCAAAAATTTCCTGAAAGTATGAACTGTATTAAATTAGAGAAACAAATGAAATTATATGGCATCAACTAAAATAAAACTGAGCATAACTCAAAAGGAGACAGAGGGCTGGTCCATTAGCTCAGTTGGTTGGAGCACGTTGTTGTAGCACTAGGATCAGGTGTTTGGATCACCATACTGGCCAGCCACAAAAAAAAGCAGACAAGGAGAAGATCCAGAGATAAGTGTTGAGTTGGATGAAATAGGAGAATAATGTGAGAAAATTGGCATTTTAATAAAAGTGTTTAAATATGCATTAAAATCAGTATACAAGTATAATGAAGAGTATAGAAAAATCAAATGAGTGATGAGGTGCACAAACCTGAAAAGAAAACCCACAATTCAGTGAACCCAAAATGAAAATTTCAGGAAAAAAACCCCAAACAATCAAGAATGTAATTTTAGAAAATCTGAAAATGAGGGGTAAGGACATGGAATATGCAGAACTGCTATTGCTTTCCATGCTGCAGGAAATTTAACTGAAAAGATGCAAATTATCTAAACTCTCTTGAAATTTTTGAATTACAAAGAGCAGCTATATATGCAGAAAAAAATATGTTCAAAAAATTTGGAAACTCTCAGATGAATACTCAAGGACACAAAATTTCAAAAATAATGGAGTAATTAATAATTACATCTGTATTTAAATAGTCATTTTACATGAGTGTAACAAAATGGTAATCTAAGATATGAAATAGGTCAGATACGAAGACAGACTCCTCCAGGATAAAATAAATGATATAGTAGAGCCACTGAAATAATGAGTCAAAATTAAGAATTATATTAAAAAGCTACATGCACAGATAGTTTTTAAAGAAAAAATTTTCCAAAAAATCTATACTCAGCTAAGATATGAGCTTGTATACTAGCATAGAAAAGAGTTTTAAATATACATATCTACATGCGTTTATGTTCGTGTGTATGTGTCTGTGCAGGAGCTAGTAAAGGATATGAGTGATGAAACCTTTGAAAAATAAAATATTATTACAAGCCAAATTTGAGTCTGCTAAGAAAGGAATAAAAAAAATTCCTTTTTTTTTCCTACCTCTAGAATGTAGAATATGATATCTATTGAGCCAAGGTAGTGTCTTGAAACCAGTTAAAAATGTAGTTAAAACTGAATAACTATTGCTAATATAGTTACAGAAATGAATAGAAATGTCATACATAATTATTTATAATAGGAATATAAGCCAATTCAAAACAACTAGAAATGTCCTAGGAATAAAACTCCAGAATAAGTAGTTTTGACAAATTGGGTCATATTAGAAAATAACATTGTTCAACACAACATGTTCTCACTAACCAAATAACAAAGTCAAATTAAGAATTGAATATAGGACTTCCAAGAAGATGGAAGACTAGAGGTGTCCAGGGCAAGTTCCTCCCACAGAAGAAGATCAAAATGGGTCCACTGCCACTGTTGCCACAGTCACCAGAGCAATTCTCCAATCCCAGAACTGTCACCCAATGCAGATCAGCAGTCCTGCGGATACCCCATCACTGCAGCTGCAGACTCCATGGATGTGAGTGAGGTGGCTGCAACTGCTGCTGTCACTGCTGCCACCACAAGTTAACCACTGCCACCAAGGACCCTGCAGACCTGAGGGAGGCAGCAACTCTCAAGGACCAGATGCCATAGAGCAGGAAACACTTGGAATGACTGAAAAAGAATTCTGAGTAACTGAAAAATCTTAAGGAAACTCAATGAAATACAAGAAGATGAAGTTAGACAATACAATGAACTGAGAAAATCTATCCAGGATATGAAGGAGGAAATTTACAAAGAGATTAATACTTTAAAGAGAATGTAGCAGAACTCATGGAAATGAAGGAGTCTTTCAGTGAAATAAAAACACAACTGAGAGCTTAATCAGCATGCTAGAGCAAGCAGAAGAAAGAATCTCTGTTCTTAAAGACAGTCTCTTTGAAATAACTCAGGCAAAAAAACAAAAAAAAATGAGAGAAGAATTTTTTTAAATGAAGAAAATGTAAGAGAGATAGCAGGCAACCTTAAATGCACTAACATCCAAATCATGGGTATTCCTGAAGGGGAAGAGAAAGGAGAAGGCATTGAGAACATATTCAACAAAATAATAGTGGAAAACTTCCCAGGTATAGGAAGAGACACGGACCTTCAGATTCAGGAAGCTCAAAGATCTCCAAACAGATTCAATCCAGAAGGTCCTCTCCATGGTACATTATAGTCAAACTGGCAAAACTAAACAGCAAGAGAAAAGCATCAAGTCACCTACAAGGGAATCCCCATCAGACTATGAGCAGACTTCTCAGTCTGCCGAGAAATGCTACAGGCCAGAAAAGAAAGGGATGATATATTCAAAATACTGTAAGAAAAAACTGCCAGCCAAGAATACTATACCCAGCAAGGCTATCCTTCATAAATTAAGGAGAAATGTGTATTTCCCAGATAAACAAAAACTATGAGTGTTCACAACAACACTACGAGATGTACAAGAAATCCTCAAGGGAGTTCTGCATCTAGAATCCAAAAAACAATAATCACTACATAAATACACAAGAAAGAACAAAACCCACTGGTAGAACAAAAATTCAAATGAGAAACAGAAACTGTATCTTACCACATCCCAAAACCAACAAATGCTGAAGACAAACAATAAAAGGGAAAGAAAAAAACATCAAAATGAAAATCAATAAAATGTGAGAAAAGACAATATCTTTCAATAACAACCCTAAATGTTAATGGATTAAATTCCCACTCAAAAGACACAGACTGGATGATTGGATTAAAAAGCTCAACTCAACTATATGCTGTCTACAAGACTCTCACCTCACTTGTAAAGACACACAGAACAAAGAGAAGCAATGGAAAAAAATATACCATGAAAATGGAAGTCAAAAATAGGAAGGAATAGCTATTGTTATGTCAAATAAAACAGACTTTAAATGAAAAACTATAAAAAGAGACATAGACAGCAACTGTATAATGATAATGGGATCTATTCAGCAAGAAGGCATAACAATCATAAATATATATGCACCCAATATCAGAACACCTAGTTACATAAAGCAAACACAATTAGACCTAAGGAAAGAGATAAACCCAAATAAGATAATAGTTGGGGACCTGAACACCCCTCTCTCAACATTGGACAGATCATCTAGGCAACAAATTAACAGAAAAACACAGGTTTTAAACCACACTTCAGACCAATTGGACTAGGCAGATATCTATAGAGCATTTCATTCAACAACTACAGAATATACATTCTTCTCATCAGCAGATGGAACATTCTCCAGGACAGACCACATGTTAGGTCGCAAATCAAGTCTCAACAAATGTAAAAAATTGAAATCATTTTAAGTATCTTCTCAGACCTCAACAGATTAAAACTATAAGTCAATAATAAGCAAAGCTCTAGGAACTATAAAAACACATGGAAACTAAACAACATTCTCCTGAATGACATATGAGTCCAAGAAGAAATTATATAGGAAATCAAAAAATTTCTTGAAACTGAAGAAAATAAAGAAACATCATACCAAAATCTGTGGGATAGTGCAAAAGCAATACTAAGAGGGAAGTTTATTGCAATAAAAGCTTACATCAAAAGAGAAAGACTTCAAATAAACCTAATGCTACACTTCAAAGAACTAGAAAAGCAAGAACAATCCAATGCCAAAATTAGTGCATGGAAAGAAATTATTAGGATCAGAGCAGAATTAAATGAAATAGAAAACCCAAAAAACAATACAAAAGATCAATGAAACCAAAAGTTGGATTTTCGAGAAGATAAATGAAATAGACAAGCCATTAGCTAACCCAACTAAAAATAGAAGAGAGAAAACCCAGAAAAATCAAATAAATAAATAAATTAGAAATGAAAAAGGAGATATTACAACTGATACCACAGAAATACAAAGAATTATTAGAGATTATTATAAACAACTATACACCAACAAATTTGTTACTATTATTATTTTTGTCTTACATTCTAAGATATTGTGGAGCAGTTGGGAGGGAGAAGGAAAAGGGAAGGGGGAAGGTGGAAGGAGAAGGAAGAAGGGGGGATGGTTGAGGCCCGTGGCATCCCCTTCATTGCAGCAGGGGAGCAGGAGCAGGGCTTCTGGCAGCAGCTCAGTGGTCATCACTGGGCTGGGTACAGACATCAGGCAGGCATGGCTGAGGGCCTTGGTCCCCAACCACCCTGGCTTGGGAGCCTGGGGCATTTCTGACAGCAACTCAGTGGTCATCGCTGGGCTGGGTGCAGATGTCAGAGGGCATGGCTGAGGACCTTGGTCCCCCAACTCCCCAGCTTGGGAGACCATGGCCCTTCTGTTGGTGGTTTGGTGGCTGTTGCTGGGTGCAGACATTGCAGGGGCATGGCTGAGGCCCTTGGCCCCCAACCACCTTGGTTTGGGAGCCAGGAGCACTTAATAGTGGCAGCTTGGTGGTTGCTGCTGGGCTCAGTACAGATGATGGGGAGTGTGACTAAGGCCCTCATTTCCCCACTGCCCCAACTCAGGAGCCAGGGGCATTTCTGGTGTCAGCTCAGTGGTCATTGCTGGGCTAGGTGCAGATGTCAGCAGGGAGTGACTGGGGCCCTTGGCCACCCCACCCTGGCTTGGGAGACAAGGGTACTTCTAGTGGATGCCTAGTGGTCATTGCTGGGATGGATGCAGTAATTCAGGGGCATAGCTGATGCCCTTGGCCCTCCACCCACCCGGACTTGGGAGCCCATTGGACTTCCAGTCTTTCTAGGTTTTATAGGTATTCTTTGGTGGTGTTGGACCTTTGCCTGTTAATATTGGAATTTTGTCTTTGGTCTGTGGGTATTTTGTTTTTTCTTTGAGTTCTGTGTTAGATTATTTGCTATTCCCGACACTTAAACTAACCACCTGGAACTAATTTGTTGTCCTTTACTTACTTCTGAAATGGTGGATCTTCCTGTGGGGACCGGCACTTGAGCTCTATGGTTGAGCTAAATTGCTGCTTTGCTGCTGGTTCCCTGGGGAAGGCTTTTTGCACAGCTCAGGTTTTAATTGTTGATCTTTTCAGCAGTTCTGGGTCCTGTGAGGTCCAGTACACCTGGGTGGAAACTATGGTCTGGGACTGAATCTTTTCAGCAAACTGCACCCCCTGCAGTTCTTTATTCCTGACCAGTCTCCACTGGGCGGTCCTGTGCTGATTGGAGGGCAGATCAGGTGTCCATAATGTACCCCTATGTTCCCCTGGTGGGCCTGTCTTCCCCACTGTCCCCACTCCAAACATTTCCCATAGAATGGGCAATGTGCTGATCCCTTGTAATGACTCACCAGCCTCTGAGTAGCTCCATTTTTCAGTTGTCTGTGGCCTCTCACTCCTATGTGGGTCCATAGGAGCCTTGTCAGTGGTCTTGCTGACCTGGGGGCCACCAATGTCCTCTTCTCCCCTTCCACCTCCAAGCAACTTCATGCGAAGGGCACAGCTGTGGCTTTTGCCAGCTCTTTTCCTGTGTGCTCGCCAGGGCCAGTCTTGAAGTGGTCAGTGCTCAAAAGGGTCAAAGCAGTCCTTCCTTTCTCTCATTGTGGCTTCTCCTGCCTTCGTGAACTTCGTAAGTCTCTCCTCACCTTCCCCTGAGCTCTAGTGGCCCCAGCTTGGAAGTCATTGCTTTTCAATAGTTGTAAATTGGTTGACTGTGGGAGAGGGTGATGCTGGGGACCATCTATTCCACCATCTTGACCAGAAGACCTATATGCCAACAAGTTTGAAAACGTGGTGGAAATGGATAAATTTCTAGATACATGCAAACTATGAAGACTGAACCAAGAAGACATAGAAAACCTGAACAGACCAATAACAAGCAAAGAGATTGAAGCAGTAATCAATCTCCCAACAAAGAAAATCCCAGGACCAGATGGCTTTACTGCTGAATTGTATAAAAACTTTACAAAGGAATTAATACCAATTCTCTTCAAACAATTCCACAAACTTGAAACAGAGGCCACTCTCCCAAACTCGTTCTATGAGGCCAGTAACACCCTGATACCAAAAACATACAAAGATAAAACAAAAAAACAGAAAACTATAGGCCAATATCTTTGGTGAACATAGATGCAATAATTCTCAATAAAATATTAGCAAATAGAATTTAGCAGCACATCAGAAAAATTATACACCACGATCAAGTGAGATTTATTCCAGGGATGCAAGGATGGTTCAACATGTGCAATTCAATAAATGTGATACACCACATCTACAAAATCAAGTACAAAAACTATATGATTATCTCAATAGATCCTGAAAAAAGCATTAGAAGAAATTCAACATCAGTTCATAATAAAGACTCTCAACAAATTAGATGTAGAAGGAAAGTATCTCAATACAATCAAAGCCATATATGACAAACCCACAACCAATATCATCCAAGCTTTTCCCTTAAGAACAGGAACAAGACAAGGATGCCCCCTCTCACCACTCCTATTTAACATAGCATTGGAAGTGCTAGCTAGAGTAAGCAGGCAAGAGAAATAAACAAAGGGCATCCAGACTGGAGAAGACAAAGTCAAATTGTCCCTAGTTGAAGATGACATGATCCTATATAGAGAAAATCCTGTAGAATCTACAAAAAAAAAAAAAAAAGTCTTTAGAGTTGGTAAAAAATTGCAATAAAGTTTCAGGATACAAAATCAACACAAAAAATCAGTAGCATTTTTGTATTTCAACAAGGAACTAGCAGAAAAAGAAATCAAGAAAGTTAGCCCATTTACAATAGTCACTGAAAAAATAAAATACCTAGGAATAAAGATAACCAAGGAGGTGAAAGGTCTCTACAATGAGAACTATAAATTACTGTTGAAGGAAATTAAAGAGAACACAAAAAGATATGTTCCATGTTCTTGGATTTGAAGAATTAACATTGTGGAAATGTCCATACTACCCAGAGTGATCTACAGATTCAGTGCAGTCTTCATCAAAATACCAATGACATACTTCACAGAAATAGAAAAAACAATCCTAACATTCATATGGAACAACAAAAGACCATGAATAGCCAAAGCAATCCTGGACAAAAAAATAGTAATAATAAAGTCAGAGGCATGACACTACCTGGCTTCAAATTATACTACAAAGCTATAGTAACCAAAACAGCATGGTACTGGCATAAAAACAGACATGCAGACTAATGGAATAGAATACAGAACCCAGAAGTCAACACACAAACTTGCAGCCAACTGATCTTCAACAAAGGCACCAAGAACATACATTGGGGAAGTGTGCCTCTTCATTAAACATGCTGGGAAAACTGGGCATCCATACATAGAAGAATGAAACTAGACCTGTACCTCTTGCTATATACCAAAATCAACTCAAAATTGATTAAAGACTTAAGTATAACATGGAAATGTCCTAAAACTCCTAAAAGAAAGCGCAGGGAAGACACTTCAGGAAGCAGGAATGGGTAAAGACTTTATGAATGAATAAGACCCCAAAAGCACAGTCAACAAAAGGAAAATTAAACAAATGGGATGATATCAAACCAAAAAGCTTTTGCACAGCAAAGGAAACAATTAACAGAGTAAGTAGACAACCCACAGAGTAGGAGAAATTATTTGCAAATTATATGCATCCAAAAAAGTATTAATATCAAGAATATCAAACAACTTAACAGTAAAAAAAAAAAAAAAAACCAATGATAAAATGGGCCAAGTAATTGAATATGCATTTATCAAAGGAAGATTTACAAATGGCCAACAGACACATGAAAAAATGCTCAACCTCACTCAGCATCAGAGAAATGCAAATTAGAACCACATTGAGAAATCATCTCACCCCAGTTAGACTAGCTATTATCAAAAAGACAAAGAATAATAAATATTGTCAAGAATGAGGAGAAAGGGGATCCCTCCTACACTGTTGGTGGGATGGTATATTGGTGAAGCCATTATGGAAAATATCATGGAGGTCTCTCAGACAACTAACAGACAGAACTGCCATACAGTCCAGCAATTCCACTGCCAGGTATATACCCAAAGGAATGGAAGTCATCATGTCAAAGGGATATCTGCACCCCCATGTTTTTCACAGCTCTATTTACAAGAGCCAAGAGTTGGAACCCACCTAAATGTCCATTGTGGGATGACTGTATAAGGAAAATGTGGTGTACATTCACAATGGAATACTACTCTGCCATTAAAAAGAATAAAATGCTGCCATTTGTAGCAAAATGGATAAACTTAGAGAAAATCATGTTGAGTTAAATAAGCCAGACACAGAAAGAGAAATACCACATCCACACTCATAAGTGGGACCTAAAAAAGTAAACAAATAAATTTTTAAAAAAGAAAAAGAAAGATACAACAATCACAGTGATACATTGAACTTTCAAAAGGAGAGAACAGAACTGAGGTTACCAGAGGTGGGATAGTGGGAGGGTGGGGGTGGTAAGGGAAGAATTGGTAAAGAGATACCAAAAAACAATTACTTGCATAATGTTGAATATAGTGATTATCCTTATTAGAGTATCACATATTGCACATAGGTATTTTGATATTCAACTCTATACCCCACAGATATGTACACTTAACTATGTTACAATTTTAAAAATTATAATTAAAAAAGAACTGAATATAATATGTAAAATGTTTTTAAAATCTTCAATAATCAAAACAGTGGAGGCATAGAATCAAAACAGGAAAATGTGTCTACAAACAGGCCAAGTACTAACATATATAAGAATTCAGTATGGAATAAAATGGTGCTTCAAATCAGTGGAGAAAGGATGATTTATTTAATAAATGGAGTTGGAAAAATAAACATCATTTAGGGGCAAATTGGATCACTATTTTCAGGCCATATCCCAGAATACCTTATAAGTTTCATAGATTTATATCAATATAATGAAACAAAATGTTTTATAAGAAATTATAGAGGAACATTTGCACAGATTTCACATAGATTGACTTTCCAGACATGCCATAAACTCATCCAGACAAAAAATATTAAGGGAAATATTGATATAGTTATTACACACATATTAAAAGCATATTTTTCTAAGTAAAGCCATATTAAAAGCTGAAGAAAATATTTTAAACATAAATGGCAAGTAAATATATTCTTAATATATAAAAAGTTCTTGGAAATTAATGAGGCAAAAAGCTCAATTTAAAAATGGTAAAAATTATTAGAAGATTCCTATAAAAACATGGTATTTGGAGGTAGAGTCTTTGGGAGTTATTTAAGTTATGAGGGTGGAGCCCTATGAATGGGATTAGTGTCCTTATAAGGAGAGACATGAGATATTTATCTATCTACCTATATATCTATCTCTACCTCTATCTCTCTCTTTCCTTCCCTGGGCCATGTGAGGATACAATAAGATGATGGCTATCCACAAACCAGGAATGCCCTCACCAGACACCAGACTTGATGGCTCTTTGATCTTGGACTTCCCAGCCTCCATAACTAACTGTGAGAAATAAATGTTTGTTGTTTAAGCCACCCAGTCCCTGGCATTTTTTTTTTTTTTTTTTATAGCCATCCAAACTAAGACACCTGGAATTTAAAATGTTTTAACTTGGCATTCCCTGAGCATTATTTGTTAATCATTCAAAACTATGCTTATGTAATTACACTTGGAAAGTCTTCAGCCAGGGAAATACGTATGAAGGAAGACAATAGAGTTTCAAATGGCTGTGTTGGGTAAACAAGAAAAAAAAGGTAGAAGATTGATTGAATAAATAGGAGAAAGAAAGAAGGGAGTTTTTATTTTTTTATTTTATTTTTATTTTTTAATTGACACATTGTAACTATACATATTTATGGGGTACAGTTCAACATTTCAATAAATATATAACTATATGTTGGATAATGATCAAATCAGGGTAGATAGCAAATTCATCTCCTCATGCATTTATCATTTCTTTGTTGTGAGAACATTCAAAAGCCTCTCTTTTAGATATTTTGTAATATACAATAGCTTACTGTTGACCAGTCACCCTACCATACAGTAGAACATCAGAACTTATTTCTCCTATCTAATTGTAACTTTGTACCTGTTGAGCAACCTCTCCCAATCCTCCCCTACCTCCCCCACCCCCCAGTCTCCCCAGTCTTTGTTCTACTCTCTGCTTCTATGATATCATCTTTTTATTTCTTTTTTTACATATCACATGAGATTATGCAGTATATTTCTATATCCAATTTTCTGTGTCTTTCTGTGTCTGCATCTTATTTTACTTAACATAATGTCCTCCATGCTTATCCATGTTGCTAAAAATGATAGGATTTCATTTTTTTATGGCTTAATTCCAATGTCTATACTGTATATAGTACATTTTCTTTATCCATTCATCTGTTGTTGGACACTAAGGTTAATTCCATATTTTGGCTATTGTAAGCAGTACTGCAATAAACATGAGAGTGCAGATACTTCTCTGACATACTGAATTCATTTCTTTGGGATATATACACAGTAGTGGGATTGCTGGATCGTGTGGTAGCTATATTTTTTATCCTTTGAAATATCTTTATACTGTTTTCCAGAATGGCTATACTAATTTACAGCTCCATTGACAGCATGTACATGTTTCCTTCTCTCCACAACCTCAAGTTATTTTCTTTTGTCTTTTGGATAATAACATTCTAACTAGAGTGAAGTGGTATCTCGTTGTGGTTTTGATTTGCATTTCCCTGACGACTAGTGATGTTGAGCATTTTTTTAAATATACCTGTTGGCCATTTCTATTTCTTCTTTTGAGAAATGTTTGTTAAGGTCTTTTGCCCATTTTTAAATTACATTGGGGTTTTTTTGCTGTTGAATTAAGTTCCTTATATACTTTTGATATTAATCCTTTTTCAGATGTAAAGTTTGCAAGTATTTTCTTCCATTCTGCAGATTGTATTTTCATGCTGTTAATTGTTTCCTTTGCTGTGCAAAACTTTTTAGTTTGATGTAATCCCACTCATCAATTTTTGCTTTTGTTGCCTGTGCTGTTGTTTTATTTAAAAGTTTTTGGCCAGCCCAATGTTGTGAAATGTTTCTCCCATGCTTTCTTCTAGTAGTTTTATAATTTCAGGTTTTACATTTAAGTCTTTAATCTATTTCAAGTTTATTTTTGTTTATGTTGAGAGGTAGGGGTCTAGTCTCATTCTTCAGCATGCAAATATCCAGTTTTCCCACAACCATTTTACTGAAGAAACTGTCTTTTCCCTAGTGTGTATTCTTGTCATCTTCATCAAAGATCAGTTGATTGTATGTCCATGAATTTATTTCTGGGCTCTCTATTCTGTTCCATTGATCTATGTGTCTGTTTTTATGCCAGTACCGTGTTGTTTTGGTTACTATAGCTTTGCAGTATATTTTGAAATCAGGTAGTATGATGCCTCCAGCTTTGTTCTTTTGATCAGGATTTTTTTGGCTATTCAGGGTCTTTTGTGATTCCATATGAGTTTTAGTATTGTTTTTCCTATTTCTGTGAAGAATCTCATTGTTATTTTGATAGGAATTGCATTAAATCTGTAGATTGCTTTGGATGGTATGGCAATTTTAACAATATCAATTCTTCCAATCCATGAACATGGATTTGTGCCTTCTTTCTCTCCATTTATTTGTGCCTTCTTCAATTTCTTTCATCAATATTTTATAGTTTTTAGTGTAGAGATCTTTCACCTCCTTAGTTAAGTTTATTCCTAGGTTTCTTATTTTTTGTGTGTAGCTATTATAAATGAAATTGTTTTCTTGATCTCTTTTTGAGATAGTTCACTGTTAGTGTACTGAAGTGCTACTGATTTTTGTATGGTTGTTTTTTTTTTTTTTTTTTTTGTATCCTGCAACTTCACTGAATTTGCTTAAGTTCTAATAGTTTTTTGGTGGAGTCTTTAAGGTTTACTATATATAATCTCATGTCTTCTGTAGAGGAGGACAATTTGATGTCTTCCTTCCCAATCTGGATGTCTTTTACAAAGAAATTTCAAAAAGTTTGTGGAACTAGAATTTAAAAGATAATATGAATCTTCCCATGAAATTTTAGAAGACCCCTCATATTTCTTTCTCGTGCCTAATTGCTCTGGCTAGAACTTCCAGTACCATGTTATGTTCCTCAGAGATATTAGCCCATGGTTTTCTTTCTTTTTTTTTTTTTTTTTTGTTTCTCGTGTCCTTATAATGCTGGCCTCATAAAATGAGATTGGAAGTATTCTCTCATTTTAAGTTTTCTGGAATAGCTCAAGGATGATTGGTAAATCAGGAGTTTTTAATAAAGGATGGACAAATTGACAAATCTGGTACATTTCTTCATCTTTACATGAACAAGAAATTAACTATATTGGAACTGTCCCCTTTCTCTTATTAATGAAGATAAAAAGTATGGTAGTTTCAGTGTACTGGGTGTCTAAAACCACTTATTCATATCTTTCCTAGGACAAATGCCTACAAGAGCCTACTGTTGTTCAGAAAGTTTGAATCTATCTGTGAAGAGAACATTCACTGTTTTTTAGACCAAAACAAAACAAACTATAAGCTTTGGAGCATGTCTTACCTGTAAGGTTAAGGTATGGTAAAAGTGATGAGGAGAAGAATGCTGGGTTTTATATATGAAAGATGTACTTAACTAGTGGATCTCTTTTATAAGAGCCACATTGTTAAATATACTTGTATTGCTCAGTTTTATTCAAATCAGTAAGTGCTTTGAGTTGTTAATTTTCTCCGATTGTAAATTCAGACATAACAGGAATCATTCAGTATTGTAATACACATGTTACTCTCCTGAAACTCCCTATGTTTGGGAAATTCCAGATTTTATGAGTCTTCAGAGATAAGCTGGATTTCCTTTAAAGAAGTGGATTGTCTCACCATCCTACAGACATTATTCTGGTTCATTCTATTAATAATATAGTTATAGACTACTAAAATGGGATATAGTAAACATACTATACCCAGGTAAAATATACCTGGGTTAAATTTACATATACCAGAAGATAGGAGATAAAATGACAAACATATAGAAGTCTAGTATTAACTTCTCTAAAAGATGTTTCCAGGGGGACTTGGGCTCTCTCGTACAAAGTGAATGATAAGGTGCAATAATTTGTATCCACAACCTTTGGGACATTTTAGCTTTAAGAGAGAAAATATAACCACTTTTGAGTATGCCATCTGAGCATTTATGAGATATATGGGCACTAAAGGATGCTATTTTCAAGGAAAGTCCTAAAGGAAAAGAAGGCTCTTCAGCTGATCAGGCTGTACTGAAAGCAGCTTTACTCCTTTATCCATATACCCAGGAAATCCAGTGATATTCCAGTGGTTAAGTTGGCAGCCAGCCCCAACAGGAGAACAATATGGTTGGAATGTTTGTCTTCTCCAAAACGCATGTTGAAACTTCATTCCTGATGCGGCAGTATTGAGAGGTGAGGACTATAAAAGGTAATTAATCTATTCATGGATTAATGGATTATCGCGGGAGTGGAACTGGTGGATTTATAGAAAGAGAAAGAGAGATCTGAGCTAGGTTGCTTAGCCCCTCTTGCCATGTAATGCCCTGGGCCCCCTCAGGACTCTGTAGACAGCTCCCACCAGTAACAAGGCCCTCACAAGATGCAACCTCTCATCCTTGGACATCCCAGCTTCCAGAACTATAAGAAATAAATTTTGTTTCTCTAAAAATTACCCAGTTTCAGATATTATGTTATAAGCAACAGAAAACAGACTAAGACAAAGAATCACAGCAGAAATCCTTAAGATTTGTGGGCACAGCCATTACCATTTTCTTAATGGTCTGTGCTTATTTTAAATACCAAAGAACAAATCCTGCCTTGTCTCTGGTACCTATTTACAATCAAACATGTGACTATAGAATATGGAATTCCATATTATAAATTTGATATATTAACTCAACTAAGTCAGGTGTGCTCCAAAGTGCTCCATTATCAATTGTACATGGATATATAAAACTGGACCTGATTAGGTTCTGAGGGCACATGAAAGTTTTGGAGCCACATTACTATCCCCTCCTCTATTTTTGCCTAAGGTGTGATGAAGATCTGCCTATGATCAATTGACCGAAAAGGTGGGAGTGGGGAGAATCTTGGATTTCAGAAGGTCCTACACAAAATACAGGCACTCACCAAATGTAGCTTTCAATCCATAAAATGCTAGGCGCTCTTGGTTTTATTGTCTTGGTAACCAAGGCAGGAATGCTTATATCAGAGATATAACAATGGAACCATTAATTGATAAATTGACAATGCCAGGGCCGAGCCCGTGGCGCACTTGGTAGAGTGCTGCGCTGGGAGCGCGGCGACCCTCCCGCCGCGGGTTCGGATCCTATATAGGACTGACCGGTGCACTCACTGGCTGAGTGCCGGTCACGAAAAAACGACCAAAAAAAAAAAAAAAATTGACAATGCCACCTGACCAATTCAAGTTCTTCATGCCAATAAATGAACAGGGGATAAAGCGGATTATAGTGCTGACTTTTGAGATTGATTCTGACAGTCAAAAGGAGTTAGAATTACTGCTACACAATTGGAAAAGTAAGAAATATTGACAGAACTCAAAGAATGTCCTGGGGTGCTTCCTGGTACTGATTTGTTCAATGATAAGATTAATTGGGAGACAATAGCTTCTATGCAGGAAAGACAACCAAAGGCTTAGATTCCTCAAAAATGAAGGTTTGGGATGCTCCATCAGATAAAGAATCTTGAACACTGGAGGTGTTGGCTAAATTTTTTTAAAAAGCTATGTGAAATAAGCAGTGTAAAAGTCATAATAACCAACTTCAGCCTCATAACCAGTTACAGAAGAGAGGATTGCAACAACAACTTGTGTTTTCCTCCTTTCCTTTGTTTATGTATTTAGTTAACTTCTCTTTTCTTTCCTATACTTTTCTCCTACTGTTTTTTATAGGGTATGTTGGTGCTGAACAACTTTTCAATGTGGCCCATAGGATTAAAATGGATTGTAAATGAACTAGAAAAAAAATGGGTTTGTCAGGATGCAGTAATGAATGACACTTTGTGTTACTCCCCTTAGAGAGAGGAGGTGAATGCATTTTGGAAACATGCAGATTTAGTTGCATTAAATTGGAAGGAATTATTTTTTTTAATTATTGGAAGAAAAGTTTGAACTGATGTTGCGTGTGCCAACGTGGATTTCAGTGGACTCTTTTTCACTTCCCAGTATCTAAACCCCCTACTCAATAAGAGGCAAAACCTATCTCCCAGTATAGAGTCAAGTTTTCACTTGTCCCTTGTCCCTTGTGGAACATGGGCCTGTGACAAAGGCTCCACCAATCATTCTCACCAACCCCAGACTCAGGAGGCAGTATTACAAAGAAACAGAGACTAAGAAAATCCTCTCCAGCAGTCATGATAGCTAAAACAAGTTTGGGGGCAACCGTGGCAGGGGTGCTACAAGACTACTGAGTGCTGGTGATATGGGATCAGCATTTAAAGGTTTGAGGTACAGTCATTTTCCTCATCAAACAGGTTCTATGGCATTATTAGGATGTTTTTTACAGTTGTTTAGACTCCACAGAACTATATGGTATGTTTTTTCATTTCCTAATATCTTTTGTTTTGTTTTGCAGGGTTTATCACTTCTTACTTTGAAGTAATTTTAGATCTAATGCCCTTTTAATAAATCCATTTTCTTTGTCAGTATGAAAAAGTTTCTGTTGCTTGTAACCAAGAATCTTGACTATACAGCTATTGATGTTCATCACAGGATTGTTAATTATAAACAATAATTAGAAATTGGTTAAACATCCAAAATATGGTATTAGGTCCAGTGAATTTTATTATGGTTATACCATATAATACTCGTAATCATTTTTAAATAATGTTACAGCATATAATTTAATGAAACTTTAAAGGTGTTCATGATATACTGAGTGACAAAGCATGTTACATGTTGAGAGGCGGGTCACAGGTTTGCAATTTATACTTTATAACATATTTATCATCTATCTATCCTATATTGATTGTCTATTACTGTAAAACAAATTGCTCCAAAACTAAGCGGCTCACGACAACAAGCGTTTCCTCTCTCCCAGTTGCTTTGAGTGAGGAATCTGGAGGCAGCTTAACTCCATGTTTCTGGTTCAGTGTCTCTTATGGAAGTTGCAGTCGAGCTACTGACCAGGGCTGCAGTCTCTGGAGACTGAGGCTGAAGGATCCTCTTCCCCCCAGGTTTGGAGGGTTGCAGAAGGCTTTATTTCTTCTCCATGTGGACCTCTCCATGGAGCTGTTCACAATCTTGTTCCCCCCAGAGAGAAGAGAGAGAGAGCACACTAAAGATGGAAGCACAGCCTTTTATAATCTAATGTTACAAGTGACATCCTACCACTAGAAGCAAGTCACTAAGTCCAGCCCATATCCACAGGGAAGATAATTAAGCACCACCTCTTGAGTGAAGGAGTTATCAAAGAATATATTGACACATGTATAAAACAACCACAGATACATACATATACTTATGAAATATTTAAATACATGAAATGTTTTATAATAAACACATCCAGAAAAATACATTGTATAAAAGATAATGTATATTATCAAAATTATTCCATAATTATACATGGGTGTGTGTAACCAAGTACTGCCTGTGTACTCCCCTCATAACAGCTTCTAATAAATTACAACAGAGCTGTGGCATCTCCTGGGAAGGTGTATATTTTGAACTGTGTCTACTATGGGGTTGCACACATAAATAGATACAACTCTCAGACTGTGGGAGGTGGAGAAATGATAATACAAAGCCCAGATTTCAGAGAAGAACTATGGTGTCCTTGAGAACTAAAAGAGCTTTAGTAAAACAAACTGGATTGAACTCCCAGTTGGGAGAAAAGTAGTGGTTTGGGGCACTAGAGGATGACGGCAGCCAATACTGCACCCTTGCACCAGGTTCCCTGGAGGGACGTGGCCTCTGAGGTTGTCTCCTTTCAGTACAGCTCTCTAGACAGCTGCTACCAATAGACAAGTGAGCAGCAAAAGTGAAATCGATCAGCATTCAATGTGAGGAATGTCATCAATAACTGGGCAGGACAGGAATAGGAGAGAGAACTGTACAGAGACTGGTGTTCTATAACGAGTGAGATGGGTATGGATACTATTGTGACCTCATTTCTATCCAAAGACGATTTGATAGATCTTCGTATTGGATAGATACCAAAAAGTTAATGTTATTTTTGCTCGTTTATATCTCCTAATTTTTCTCTAATGAAAACATATCATTTTATAGTAATGAAAAGCTAGGTTTTTAAATATTTCTTCAAATATGAAGATCAAAATATGGAAAGTGAAAACAAGATACAAAACTTTATGCAGTAGTCCTATGGTAACACAGGTGCCACATAGCTAGAGCTGAGCAAGAGAGCTTTCCGCACGCTTCCTTCCTCACCTTATAAAGCCCCCAGTCTACTACCTGATAACCCATTAAACCACTAACCCATTAATCCATGAACAGACTAATCCATTCATGAGGACACCAGTCACCTCTTAAAGGCCCCATCTCTCTTTTGTTTGTTTGTTTTGGTGGCTGGCTGGTCAGGGCAACCGAACCCGTGACCTTGATGTTATAAGGCCACACTCTAACCAACTGAGCTAACTGGGCAACCCTGGCCCCATCTTTCAAATACCATATTGGGGATTAAGTTCCAACATGAGCTTTGGAGGGGACAAACATTCAAACTATAGCAATGGTCACTGTCTTCTTTGTACTTTTCTATATTTTCCAAAATTTTTAAATGGGTATGTCTTACTGTTACAATTAATAAAAGAAAAAAAGAAAGAAAGCTAACATTTTAAAGAAATAAAAAGAGAAATAAATTCTGACACTTTCATATGAAACAATATGTAACTGTTAATATTACATTTCCAAAAATATATGACGTTATAAATGCTTATAACTATGAGTAAAAAGGGGTTAAAAAGCAGTGTGAAATCAACTTTGTATGTTTGTGTGTGTGTGTGTGTGTGTGTGTGTGTGTGTGTGTGTGTGTGTATATATGAAATAAGAATTTGAATAGGACCCTTCCTGTTGCCTTAGAATTTTGGCTGAAACCCCAAAGCTCAGAACAATGGGTTATAAATAGCACCACATTCTAAAGAGAGATGCTAGACCTATCCATGAAGGATTCAGTGAAGAAAGCAGAACTAGACCAATAACTATCAACTCCCACCACCCAGTTCTAACCTATTTAAAGTGAAGTCTAAAGTTCAAAAGATGATTAAAGAACAACTTTAAGAGAGAAGAGTAGTCAACCTCAAAGAGAGTATGTTAGCATTTTGCCTTCCAATCAAGCCCTCCCTGAAATGCTCCAGGAAGAAACACCCATTAATGAATTAATCAAATAATTAGGTTCAAACACCTACCATGAAAATTAAAGTGGAAGTGTTTTGTTTTGTTTTGTTTCCATGCTACTTAATAATCATTTCTCTGTACCCATTAATGAAAAAGCAAAGATTGTGGAAAAAGGGTGCCAAATGTAATCTGAACAGAAAGAAACATTTAACACAGGTCAGGCATATTTTTAATGCTTCCTTATTACCAAACTACCTATGCAGAAACACAGGTTATTATTTACATAGCCATTATTCTTTATAAGAAGAACCATTGTTGCCAGATGTAGAATTTGTGTCATAAATATTTCCATCTCTATTTATTTAATACTCCAATTTTATCCTGATATTGGCTGATTTGGTTGTTAGAATTGTATTTTACCCAATTCCGGAAAAGAAGCTTTCTGACCATGTTCTAGCCCCAGATTTACTTTCACCACTCCTGTGCTGATTAACACATTGAATTACCACATTCCTTAGCACCTGTCATGTTTACATCCACAGTGATTCCCTTGTTGACCTGCTTCAGGGCCGCTTCTGAGACGGCTCCCTCTTCATGCTATAGAAGGACTGGAAGTAGCAGAAAGACCTCTAGGCTGAGAGCCAGGAAGTGGCCATTGAAGGACCAGCAATGAAACAAGAGCTGAATTGTTTGGTCTCCCTTGTCCTTAGTTTCCTCATCTGAGTCTCTGTTTCATTCTTTCATACTGTCTTGCGCAGGGGTTTTGGGTGGTCTTAGTGGACCAGATTCCCCAGGGGCGACCTCTCCCCTTTGGTTCATTTTGTACCAAAGGTGAATCTTAGACATGTCTGACACTCCAACACTTTATTCTGGCAATGCTCTTACAAGTTGTATATCAAGATCAGGCCAGTGGCATGCGCCAGATGCAATCTGGGGTCAGAAGAACGAGTGACAGGGAGAGTCTCTGTCTGAAGACTGTTCAGAGTTTGGGGAATCTTTCCCCCTTTCTTATACCTGTATTCAGGCCAGGCCAGTTACCAGTTATTTCTTTTATAAAAGGAGTTAAGGTGTTCTGGTAAGGATGAGTTTTGTTTTAAGGTTTATGTTAGTTACATCTGTGCTGAGGTGGCCTTGTCTCCTGGAAATCCCTGAGACCAGGGTTAGAAATCCCAGATCAGGTTGCTTCATATTGCTAAGTGACATGTAGTATATACACCCTGCAAGATGCTTAAGAGGACTTTGTGGCTATCTTTAATCTTATAGCCATGCTAGGTCTCTCATAGTGTAATGTACACACTCTACTCCTCTGAAACCCCACATTTAATAACATTACCCAGAAATGTATTTCTGCTTGTTAAGCTTTTGATTTTTTCCCATTTTCTTGAGGCCCTTCATTGGTTGGCCACCTCCTTCTTTAGAATTTTACAGTAAATATCAATGCTGCCTCTCTGACTGCAATTTTCACAGATGCTGAAATTCCAACAATAGGTTGAAAATTTAGGTCTTCCTGAGTCAACAGCCTCTTCATGATGGTCTCATTCTGCATGTCACATACTCCTCTATCTCCAAAGCATTGTTAGATGCATTGCACTGCAGAGCTCTTAATTAAGTCACAAAAGGAGAAATCAGTTCAGGTTTCATAAATAGAATTAACATGAAGTTGAATCCATCAGCAGTAACTGATGAAAATGTAATCGGCGCACATGTTTCATCAGTTTGTTTTCTCCAACACAAGAGAAGAAATGTTTCGCCTTTCTCTAACATCAAACGACCTAGAACAGTTTCCCTCAGGGGATATCACAGTATCTTTTTAAAAGTCTTTTGCCTCTGTTTCAATGTAAATTGGGAAAGATCTCAACAGCCTCGCTGGGTATTATTATTCCCCAATTTAAATTCACATTTTCTCTCAAGTTGAAATCTTAACTTTCTGGAACATTAATTAATGGTGTCAAAAAACAAGAGCCATCATTCCTATTCACATGACAAAATCTGCTTCCACCAAGTAGTAAAAATATGATAGGAATTCTAGTGGCAACAAGCAAGTTGCAGGATCTCTTGAGCAGGGCTTATTGAAAGCCTCTTATTCTAACCCAATGAAAACATAACAGCTAATAAATGAACGGCATTTGTTCCTTCAGGAGGATTTTTGGAGACAGCAGAATATAAAACATTCTAGGAACAGCTCTTGTACTTTTCTCCTCTAATTTTCAAGGTCTTTAAGATTCGCTAAAAAGAAATAAATAGAAATGCACTACTATCTTACCCCAAGTCTTCACTATCTAAGAAAACTGTATTTACACCTAAACAAATAGCAGTGTTATAACCTGTATATCCACGATGAGTGAAACTACTGTCCACACATTATACATGCACATTTATTGTAATAAAAACAGCTAACATTTTATATTGCTTTTATTCCTGCAAACTGTATCACATGTATACTTAATGCTTAATGATCAATCAGGCTTTCCTTAAAATGGCTACATTAAATGCTGTGGGAATTACTGATGAACACATAGAACATTTTTTGCGGGAATATCCCCAGACTAGAAAGAACGTCGATCTTGGATTATGTGATTGTTTTAAAAATTGCATGGGCTATATTTTTTTTAAAAATCAAATAATACAAAAATGTATAGGTTATAAAGTAAGGAATACCTTTCACCTTCCCTGCTGCCCTCCTCTTACTCTGGCTCCTTCATAGACCCTTCCCTAAAGGTAATCAATGTAAATTTTGTCCATGCTTTAGTGCATGCATTTATATACAAAAATAAGTATTCATATCAATAGATTTTTTCATAAAAATTATTCTATACACATTTTTCAGAAAAATTGTTTTTTCTCATTTAATATGTTTTATAGATATTTCCTAATTCATCTTAACTGTGGTAGAATATTCATTATATAAAGCTGCCATTTAACCATTCCATTATTGATTTACATTTAGGCTAATCTCAGTTATTCCTGATTACAACTTCTGCTGCAGTGAATATCTTATTACATAAGTCAGAACCTATGTTCATAGAAATTGAGATTTGGTTCAAGTGTTACTGAATGACAATTCCAGGTTTTTGGTCAAACCATGTGGAAAATCTTTCACAGAACTGAGTGGAGTCTGCATCATAGTGCTCAGTGCAAGAAAAGGAAGAGAGGGACAGACAGATGGAATATTCAAATAATAGGTCTTTATTTATCGTAAAGTGAAAGTATGCACAGAAAGGTGTGCAGGTGTCTCCATGAGGAAGGAACAGTTGATAGATCCCTAAGGGGAGGGTTTATATGTTGTTCTGGGACAAGGGTGTTTCTCTATTCTAACTAAGGGGAGGCATACTCGGCCATGGGGGAGGATCTAGGGTAATTAAGTCTTAATAGGCCAATACAAGTTTGCATCAGCTTCCTGTCATGCATCCCTGAGTTTCTGAAGTTTTTGGTCATGCACAGCAGGGTCATTTTTCCCTTAACTTTGTCCTTTCCAGTTTAGCTTCATGGGTGGGAGATTGTGTAGTGGTCATTTGCACTTTTGCTCCTCCTAGTGCACAGGTGCGGCAGTTTTTGTAACCTGCAAATTTCCCAGTGTAGCATGCTGATTGGTAGGGTAGTTAAGCTGTTGTCTGTTCATTATGGGTTCATTAACTGCTAGTGCTGATCCAGTCTGAATATTTATGAGGAGCCTCCCTGGGATGTGTCCTTATTTTGTCCTGCCTCACAAGAATCAAGCTTATTTCAAAAATTTGACAGATAATTTCAAAGGGCCTCCAAAGAGGCTAAACCAATTTGTATTCTCACAAACTGTATATTCAGAGCAACCATTTCCCCACAAATTCACCAAATCTTTATCTTATCAATTTTTTTTCACTTTTTCTAAGTTAGAGGAAGAAAACAAAATTTCATTAATTTAATTTCTCTGATTTTCGTAATGGATTTAGTATCACTTCAAACATTTATGTATTTATTTATATTTTATATTCATTACCCTTCTCTTTATTGGTTTAATTTCCATAGTGACTTGTAGACATTTTTATATATTAGGGATAATTCTTTGTTACTCACAGATATATACATATTTTTATTCTAGCCTACTGCTTGTCTTTTAAATCTTTTATCATACCTATTTCTTTTTGTTTTATTGGTTTTTGAGAGTCAAATCTCTTTTTTTTCTTTTTAGATTCTAGATTCTTTGCCTTGTGAACATTTTTAATATTTTACCATTAAGTATAATTCATGCTTAAGGTTTTTTATAAATAAACTATGTTTAGTTAAGGGATTTTCTCTTTATTTCTATCTTTCTAAGATATTTTCTGAGGAATAGCAATTTTTTTAGTAGCTGTTGAGTTATATTCACTCCCCCCTTCTAATTTTTTAGTGAAGTGAATCACACTAGTACCTATCCTAATGTTGAACTGTGCCTGTAAATATAGGAAAAAACCTACTTGTTCATGATGTGTGGTAATTTATATATTGCTGTTTCAATTTACTATTATTTTATTTAGGACTTTTGAATATATGTCTATAAGTGGAAATTGCTGTTAGTTATCATTTTCAGATGATTATTTTTGGAATCAGTTGCAGGATTTTGCCATCTTGTAGCTTGAGTTGGAAATCTAACCAGTTGTAATAGATATTCTACATGGTAATTATCTGTTCCTGAAAGATTTAGTAAAACCTTTACATTCCCTTCTTATTTTCATAAAATTGATCAAAGTTGAAGAAATGAGAACACATTAATACTTCAGTGATGTAACAAAAAAATATCAACATCATAGAAATGGCTCTAATTAGTTTGTGTTAGGTGGGGAAATTTCTATACACGGATATAAATCACAAACACCTAGCCGTGTTACATCTACAAAAATGTCTCACAGTTCCAGAGCCACCCACTGCATTGTGATATGAAGCACAACAAAGCTTGTCCACACTTGCCTTGAGGTTTCACCCACTCCATACCATTGTCAGTAATAATACAGGGAAGGTATTTAACCTGGAGACATTAAAAAGATAACAAAATTATAGGATAATGGGACTCAGAACACATACTGAAAACCTTAAAGTTCACTGTGCATTTAATTTAAGCATATAAAACAGATATTATACAGTTAGTTTATGCCATTTACTGCCTTTCTTTACTGCCTTTCTTTTCTTTTCTTTCTTTTTTTTTTTTTTTTTTTTTTAGTTTATTCACACCTTTCTAAGGATTGAAAAAAAAACCTTAATCAGGTGTGGCTAAATGTTATATCATGGATCCCAGACATTTATAAACCAACATCCTGGCTGCATACTTTCTGCAATTCACTGTTTACTCACTAAGTTAGTTAGGATAATGTTCAGATGTGAATAACAGAAATCCAAAATAACATTGGCTTAAACAAACTAGAAGTTTATTTGTCTTTCAGGCAAAATGTCAGAGGTAAATAGTCCAAAAATACAACAGGGCAGCCCTGCTCCACAAAGCCTTCAGGGACCCAGGCTTCTTCCAGCTTTCAACTCTGGCATTCTATAGGTATGGTCTTCATTCACGGTCTGAGATGGAATTGTAGCCATCACATATATTCTGTGTAGCAAGTTAGAGGGAAAGAATAAAGGATCAATGGGCACACAATAGTTGACTCATACTGAAGGATCCTGGAAGCTGTCACAGGGTATATCCCATCAACCAGAACATGGTTACATTTCACACGTCACCACAAAGGGAGTTTTCTAGTAAATTTTTATCATTCTAGGAAACCATGTATGCAGCTAAAAGCCCTGTTGTAATGGAAGAAAAGTAGAACAGGTATTGGGAGAAAACTATCAATCTCGGCCATTACCATTTTGCACACACTCACAAGTGGTCTGCATATAAATTTCCTAGTCTCCTCTGTTTTGTGAGTGCAAGCCCCTGGTTACAAATATCATCCAGGAGTGGAGACAGATCAGTACTGATGGAGAAAACAACTTAAAGAATGTGGCTTATTGCCAGTGGATCAGCAGTGCTATATTGATAGATAGAAAGCAGAATACTCCTTGAATGAGGAAATTGTACCATTGGGTTGTAGAAAGCTGTTATCCAAAATATGATGCTTTGACATGCTGGAATAAAGAAGCAACTGCAAGTTCTCTCTGACCTCCCCCTTGCACCTGCCCCCCAACCCCCCTCTACTAATCTCTCCATCCTGTCACTCTCCAAAGCATAGGATAAAGCTATTCCCTAATCTGCCTTAAGTCCAGATATGCCAAAGAAGAAGACAATGCTTCTCGTCCTTTCCCTGAGCTTATGATAATTTAACTAATATCACATGAAAATTGGAGCCTGTCAACACACCTGGACAAACTTTTGTCACAGACCATTGTCTTCTGTTTCAGTCCCATTCAATATTTTAAAGAGAATCATTTACCATTGTCTGCACTGTGTGCCAAATAGGCTTTGTACTAGGCCACCATATGTTCTCCAGCCCACTGGGTCCCCCTCACCTCCCCTATCCCTATGAAGAGGAGTATATAAACATCTGTGCCCTATTGGGTAACTGGGAAATTACTCTCTTGACATTCCCCTGTGCATTGCCCCTCCCAACACGTTACAATAATAAAATTTGTTATACCTTTTCTTCTTAGTAATCTATCAGTTGACTTTTCAGAGAACCTTCAGAGGGTTAAAGAAGAAGTCTTCCCTTGGCCCCATAGTGCCCTCTTCTTTCAATCAACCAATATATTCTGGGCATCAATAACATGAACATCATGGTTTAGGTGTCACATAAATCACAGCAAAGCTGTTTTAGGCAGTTTACAATACAATCAGAATGAAAGCACATGCAAGTAATATGTTATACAATCCAATAATTATTAATAACAAAGTAAGAGATATGACAAGTCTGTACACGGTTAAGTGATACACTACAAGTGTGGACAAATATGAGATTTCTGTTTCAGATATTATGGTGGCTAGGAAATTTGGAAGAAGTGGTTATCCTAAAAACAACTAAAAATAATGGATTCAATATAAAAATGTCATGTTAAAAACATTCATGATATGATAAAATAATAAAGTATTGACAATCAAAAACTAATTGCAATCTAATAAGCACAGGACTAAAGCTATTTTTGTTATAGATGCATTTTCTGAACTTGAATTTCATTTTCACAGCCTCATGGAATTGTATGGATTCAAAACAAAGCACAGAGTCAAACCAGGTTAGGAAGTCTATAAGAGACTCTTCCCAACCAAGAATTTGAGACATACTCATCTAAAGTGAATCAGAAATAAGCTCATCCCTCCTTCCCTCCCTACCTACATGGGGTTATAAGAAAACATGCCTTGATATTAAGGAGAAAAAAGGAACAAATCTTCCCTAGAAATTGTAATCATAAGCCAGACTTTGTATAAATTTACAGATCAAATTAATATCACTTGTGTGGTCCAAAAGAACTTAGACTGTAAATTTAGTTTAAAATTTATTCATTAATATACATAAATATATTAATATTTAGACATAGCCCCATAAGGTATTTGGAAGGAACAAACAAAAATCACTGTTCAATTTTTAGAAGAATTTATCTTCATTATTTTTATCCTAGGACTCAAAACATTCCCACAAATATTTTCCCAAGGAAAATGAGCAACTCATAATTAAAGCTAAGTATGTACACACCAAACTAAGGCACCATGACAAGAATTTTAAAAAGCAAAAATGTATTAAGACTTTAGATATTAAAATCATTAACTATATATAATATGCTTATTAAAAAGAATAATTAACATATCTGTGGGGAGCTATAAAAAGTGACCCAGCTAATCCAGAAAGGAATAAAATAGATATTGTAGAAATAATTTTAAAATTACTTAAATTTTAAAATTCTGTTGATGTGTTTGTGAGCGGATTAAACAGCTGAGTAGAAAATTAAAAACTGGAAGGTAGATCAGAAGAAACTAAACTGTACAATATGAAGAAATAAAGAAATGGAGGGAAAAATCAAAGGAAAGTTAAAAGAAATTAAGGATAGAGTTAGCATGTGTAACATATTTTTTATCAAAGCCCAAGAAGGAAGGGAAAGAGAGAATGAGGTGCAAGCAATATTTGGGAAGATAATGTTTGAAAATATTCTAGATATGGTAAGAGACATCAATCTTCCAATTCAAGAAGCATAACACAACCCCATCTGGAGAAAAGGCATATATAGTAAAGAAGCACAACACAAAAAACAAGGAGAAAATATTAAAGAAGCTAGGGGGAAGTAAAGGATAGATACATTTAAAGGAGCAACAGTTATGCTGACAACAACTGATTTCTCAAGAGTATCAATAAAACCAGAAGATAATGTGCTTGATAATGTGATGGTCAATCTAGAATTCTATATGGAGAAAAATATAATTTTTAAAAGGTGGGAAATAATGGCATTTTTTCTTACAAACAAAGATTAAGAAAGTTTGCCAGTAGGAGAGCTTCACCAATAAAATTCTAGAGAATATTGTTCAAGTATAATGAAAGCAATTTTAACAGACAGTCTAAAATGCAAGAAAGAATAAATATCAAAGTAATTAGTAAATGTTTAAGTAAATCTAAATGAATCTTTACTATATAAAACTAATACTAGTTATAATGTATTATGGAGTATAAAAATAGAACTAAAATAGAATTGAAATATATAACAAAATAACACTACTCAAGAGGAAAGTGAATGAAATTAAAGCATTTTAAGACTTGTATTGTCTAGGAGAGAGAAAAAAGGCATTTTTGACATTAGACTTTGATGTGTTAATTATTCACATAATAATTTCTAGGAAAACCATTAAAACAAAGGAAACATAATATACAACTTTTAAAGTACTAGAAGGAAATAATGGAATATTAAAAAAGAATCAATCCTGAGCCCAGGCAAATGCACACCAACCAGAGGCCCCCCCACAGAGGCCTAAGCCTCCCGCCCACAAACACCAAGGCAGCCGCACCAAATTGCCAGTCCCAGCAGGATCACAGCCAGACAATACGGTCAAATGACTGGCCCGTGAAATCCCCTGCTACAGTGACTAAACACCAAAGGAAAGATACCAGAAAAATGAAAAATCAAGAAAGTACATCACCAAAGGGTAATAATGCTCAAGCTCTAGATCTATAGAACAAGAAGCCCTTGAAATATCTGACAAGGAATTTCAAGTGATAATTCTAAGGAAACTAAATGAGATACAAGAAAACTCAGCTAGACAACACAATGAAATGAGGAAAAGTATACAGGACCTGAAAGAAGAAATGTACAAGGAAGTCAGTGCCCTGAAAAAGAATGTAGCAGAGCTTGTGGAGCTAAAGCATTCACTCAACAAAATAAAAAACACAACAGAGGGTTTAACCAGCAGGCTCGAAGAAGCAGAAAAGAGAATTTCTGACCTTGAAGATGGGCTGTTTGGAATAACACAGGTGGACAAAAAAAAGAAAAAAGAATTTAAAACATTGAAGAAAATCTAAGAGAGATATCAGACAACCTTAAGCGCTCAAATATCCGAGTCATGGGTATTCCAGAAGGGGAGGAAAAAGGAGATTGCATTGAAAACATATTCAACAAAATAGTGGCAAAAAACTTCCCAGGTATAGGGAAAGATACAGATCTTCAGATTCAGGAAGCTCAAAGATCCCCAAACATATTCAGCCCAAAAAGGTCCTCTCCAAGACATGTTATAGTCAAATAGGCAAAACTCAAAGACAAAGAGAGAATCTTAAAAGCTGCAAGAGAGAAGCATCAAGTCACCTATAAGGGAGCCCCAATCAGACTAACATCAGACTTTTCATCAAAAACCCTAAAAGCCAGAAAGGAATGGGATGATATATATATTCAAAATACTAAAAGACAGAGATTGCCAGCCAAGAATACTTTACCTAGCAAGGCTATCCTTCCGAAATGAAGGGCAAATAGTATACTTCTCAGACAAACAAAAACTGCAAGAGTTCATGACCACATGACCAGCCTTACAAGAAATTCTCAAGGAAGTACTGGGTTTGGTACCTGAAAAATAACTACCACAGCCATAAAAACTCAAGAAAAATCAAAACCCACTAGTAAAATAAAAATGCTAACAATGAAGAGAAAAAAAAAATTTACCACCCTAAGAAGCCAACAAATACAGAAGACAAACAGTAAATCAGAAAGGAAGGAACAAAACACACTTAAGACATCCAAACAAAAATCAATAAAATGCTAGGAGTAAATCAACACTTTTGAATAACAACTCTTAATGTAAAAGGATTATATTCCTCACTCAAAAGACACAGACTGACTGACTGGATTTAAAAGGTGTACCCAACTGTATGCTGCCTTCAAGAGATTCACCTCACCTGTAAAGACCCACATAGACAAAGAGTGAAAGGATGGAAAAAGATATAAGATGCAAACAGAAATGAAAAATGAGCCAGAGTAGCTATTCTTATATCTGATAAAATAGACTTTAAACTAAAAACCATAAAAAGAGATAAAGAAGGGCACTATATAATGATAAAAGGATTTGTCCATCAAGAAGACATAACAATCATAAATATATACACACCCAATGTTGGAGCAGCCACATTTATAAAGTAAACAAAAGTAGACCTAAAGAATGACATAGACACTAATACCATAATAGCAGGGGACCTGAACCCCCACTATCAATATTGGACAGATCATCTAGGCAAAGAACCAGTAGAGAAACACAAGATCTAAACAACTCTTTAGACCAATTAGACTTGGCAGATATCTACAGAACATTCCATCCAACAACCTAGATTATTCATTCTTTTCATCAGCACATGGAACATTCTCCAGGATAGATCACGTTAGGTCAGAAATCAAGTCTCAACAAATTCAAAAAAGTTGTAATTATCACATGTATTTTTTCAGATCACAATGGATTAAAATTAGAAATCAATAACAAATGAAATTCTGGAAACTATACAAACACATGGAAATTAAACAACATTCTACTTAATGACATATGGGTCCAAGAAGAAATTTAATAGGAAATCAAAAAATTTATTGAAACTAACGAAAACAATGATACATCATACCAAAACCTGTGGGATACTGCAAAAACAGTACTAAGAGGAAAATTTATCCCATTAAATGCTTACTTCAGAAGAATGGATAGATGGCAAGTAAACAACCTAATACTTCACCTAAAAGAACTGAAAAACAAGAACAATCCAAACCCAAAGTTAGCAGATGGAAATAAATCATTTAGATCAGAGCAGGACTTAATGAAATAGAAGCCCAAAAAATGATGCAAAAGATCAATGAATAACAAAGTTGGTTTTTTGAAAAGATAAATAATTATTAGCAAAGCTAACTTAAAAAAGGAGAAAGAAGACCCAAATAACAAATATTAGAAATGAAAAAGGTGATATTACAACTGATACCTCAGAAATACAAGAAATCATTAGTGACTACTACAAACAACGATATGCCAACAAATTTGAAAATCTGGAGGAAATGGATAAATTTCAGAACACACAAAAAAATACCAAAACTGACCCAAGAAGATATAGAAAATGTGAACAGACCAATAATAGTAAAAGAGACTGAAGCTATTATCAGAAGGCTCCCCACAAAGAAAAGCCAAGGGCCAGATGGGTTCACTGCAGAATTATACCAAACCTTCAAAGAGGAATTGACACCAATTCTCTACAAACTATTCCAAAAGATTGAAACAGAGGCAATGTTCCCAAACTCATTCTATGAAGCAAACATCACCCTGATACCAAAACTAGACAGAGATACAATAAAAAAAAAAAAAAAACTACAGGCCAATATCTGTGATGAATATAGATGCAAAAATCCTCAATAAAATACTACCTAACAGAATATAGCAACACATACACAAAATTGTACACCATGATCAAGTGGGATTCATCTCAGGGATGCAAGGTTGGTTCAACATATGCAAATCAATAAATGTGATACACCATATCAATAAAATCAAACACGAAGACCATGTGATCATCTCTATAGATGCTGAAAAAGCATTTCACAAAATTCAACATTCATTCATGATAAAGACTCTCTACAAGTTAGGTATAGAAGGAAAGAATCTCAACATAATTAAAGCCATATATGATAAGCCCACTGCCAATATCATCCTGAATGATCCTGAGAACAGGAACTAGACAAGGCTGCCCACTCTCACCACTTCTATTCAACATATTGCTGGAAGTACTAGCCAGAGCAATCAGAGAAGAGAAGGAAACAAAGGGCATCAAGATTGGAAAAGATGAAGTCAAACTGTCCCTGTTTACAGATGACATCATCCTATATATCGAGCAGCCTAAAAAGCCTCTACAAAAAGACTCCTAGAGTTGATAAATGATTTCAGCAAAGTTGCAGGATACTTAATCAACACACAAAATTGGTAGCATTTCTATTCTCCAATAGTGAACATGCAGAAAGAGAAATCAAGAAAGCTTGCCCATTTACAATAGTCACCAAAAAAATAAAATACTTAGGAATAGAGTTAACCAAGGATGTAAAAAATCTCTACAACGAGAACTACAAACCACTGTTGAGAGAAATTAAAGAGGACACAAGAAGATGGAAAGATATCCCATGCTCTTGGATTGGAAGAATCAACACTGTGAAAATGTCCATACTACCCAAAGTGATATGCAAATTCAATGCAATCCCCATCAAAATTCCAATGACATTTTCCTCAGAAATAGAAAAAACTATCCAGACATTTATATGGAATAACAAAAGACCATGCAAAGCCAAAGCAATTCTGAGCAAAAAAAAACAAAGCAGGAGGCATAACACTACCTGACTTTAAATTATATTACAAAGCTATAATAACCAAAGCATCATGGTACTGGCATAAAAACAGACACATGGATCAATGCAATAGAATAGAGAATCCGGAAATCATCCAACACACCTTCAGCCAACTGATCTTTGACAAAGGCACCAAGTCTACACACTGAGAAGAGCCTGCCTCTTCAGCAAATGGTGCTGGGATAACTGGATATCCATTTGCAGGATAATCAAACTAGACCCACACTTCTCACCAAAATCAACTCAAAATGGATTAAAGAATTAAATTTATACCCTGAAACAATAAAACTTCTTAAAGAAAACTTAGGGGAAACACCCGGGAAGTAGGACTGGGCCCAGACTTCATGAATACAACCCTAAAAGCACAGGCAACCAAAGGAAAAATAAACAAATGGGATTATATCAAACTAAAAAGCTTCTGCACAGCAAAAGAAACAATTAACAGAGTTGAAAGACAACCAACAGAGTGGGAGAAAATATTTGCAAAATATACATCTGACAAAGGATTAATATCCAGAGTATACAAGGAACTCAAACAACTTTACAGAAAAAATAAAATAACCCAATTAAAAAATGGGCAAAAGAGCTAAATAAGCATTTCTCAAAGAAAGATATACAAATGGCCAACAGACACGTGAAAATATGCTCAACATCACTCAGCATCCAGGAAATGCAAATCAAAACCACACTGAGATATCACCTCAGTCCAGTTAGGATGGCTAATATCCAAAAGATTGTGAATTATAAATGCTGGCGAAGTTGAGGAGAAAAAGGAACTCTCATGCACTGTTGGTGGGACTGCAAAATGGTGTGGCCTTTATGGAAATGGTATGGAGGTTCTTCAAACTATTGCAAATAAATCTACCATATGACCCAGCTATTCCACTGCTGGGAATATGCCCAGAGGAATGGAAATCCTCAGGTCAAAAGTATACCTGTTCTCCAGTGTTCATTGCAGCACTATTTACAATAGCCAAGAGTTAGAACCAGCCCAAATGTCCATCATCAGATGAGTGGATGTGGAAAATGTGGTATATCTACACAGTGGAATAGTAATACTAATACTATAAAAAGGATGAAATACTGTCATTCGCAACAACTTGGATGGACTTAGAAAAAAATCATATTAAGTGGAAGAAGTCAGGCACAGAAAGAGAAATACCACATGTTCTCACTTACTTGTGGGAGCTAAAAATAAATAAATAAATAAATATGCAAACAAACCAGGTGGGTAGGGAAGAAGACACAACAATCACAGTTCCTTGAACTTGTTAAGACAGGCAAACAGATATGAGATTGATAGGAGGGAGGGGGGAGAGAGAGGGGGGATGGAGGATGTGGTAATAGGACACAAAAATCAACCACATTGTATATTGATAAAATAAAATAAAATTTTTAATTAATTAATTAATTAATTAATTTAATTAGCTGTATTAAAAAAAACCAAAAGAATCCTTCATCCCTCTGAGCCTCAGTTTTCTCTTCTGTAAAATGGGTAAGGAAATCTTTTGGCTCCTGCAATATCATGCTAGATCATGCCTCCCACCTTTTGCACATATGACTTCCTCTGCCTGGAATGTTGTTCCTGCCTCTTCCTATTCCTGGGTAATTTCTACTTATTCCACCAAATATCAGGACTCAGGATTGATGAAACTTTCTTCTGTAACACTTCTTGACTTCCCCTTTCCCTCTGCAGGTGGTCACCCCTTCTCTGTGGTCCTACTGCCTTGTGTTTCTGCACTGAGATTGCTTGTTATTCTGTATTCATTATATGTTGAGCTCTACGGGGGCAGGACCTGCCTTTGATTTATCCTTGTTTCCTTAGATTCCAGCAAAGCTTAGTAGATGTAGAATAAGGGCTGGAACAGGACCCTGTGTGGGCAATGATTCCCTCTCCTTGCTCCTCCTGGGGCTTGCTTCTGGAGGGCCGCCTTCCAAACCTCCTCCGTAAGAATCCCTTCTTTCCTACCAATGGTGAAATTAGCTAGAGATGAAGCATTATAGCATCTATTCACTTTGCCTCTTTTTCTCTGGAGACTCACAGTTCCACTCTTCAGCCATCAGCATTTGCTTAGAGCCAGGTGAGGGACACTAACGGGGAAGTCTCATTTAGCAACACATCTACAGTGCAACCCAAATGGAGGAAGAAAGAACATTTGGTAGTTAGCTTAGGCTATTGGTTGATGTCTTTTTCCCAGGATGTGGAAAGCAGGTATGTGTAGCAGATTTTGTTGGTGCCCTGTTCAGCTCCTGTTTATCAGCTGGTGTATCCGTCTCCACATTGCTGTGTGTGTTTGCCACTAGCAGCTCACAGCTATCCAGGTAACTGTCTCCAGGGAATCGCCCTTGGCTGACAGGTGTCACTTCACCTGGGAGGTCATACTTTTTCATCTGTAGAGGAGAGCATACAGCCAATGCCTGATAAGCTAGATACAAAGATTGGGCCTTTGAGGTAAATTGGGAAGATCCCTGTGGTTGTTAATGAACCACGGATCAGCCATGCAGACTCGACCTGAGGCCACCCCCTTCCTTACCTCCTTCCACTGCCCCATCCTGTTTCCTTCATGTTTCTCAGAAGAGCCCTCCATCAACAGACCATACTCTGCAATTCCCATTCAGGCTCTGCTTCTAGGGAACCTAACCTAAGGCTCAGGGTTAATATTCACTGGGGAGATCCAGTTGGCTTTGCAGAAATGGAAGATGGAAGATTACTTAATGGTCTCGTATGAGTTACTGAAGGGAAAAGAGACCTGCATTCTCTTTAGACATTATGAGGAATGAAGGAGATGAGACTATTATGCTTCTGTTTTAGGACTATCTGAGTTTGAAAGCTGGTCTGCCATCTTCTGGCTGTGTGTCCTTGGGCAGGGACAATTTCTGTCCCTCAGTTTCCCCATCTATGATTGGAGATGCTAATAGTGCTTTTTTAATAGGGTTGTTAAGAGGATTAAATAAGATAATTCATATCAAGAGCTTACAGGGATACATGGCACTTGGTAAGTACTACACTGCTATTGTTACTACTAATATTATTACCATCAGTATCAGTGCCATGGTAAAATGCAGCTACAGAATGTAGAAGGCCACCTTTTTGAGGAGCAGTTTTCCGGTTTGGAATCAAGAGCCTTCAGTATGTTCCTATACTTTCATCCAGTAGTTTCCAAACTTGGGAAATAATCCTTAGGGAATAATCTGATCTGTAGATAAAGTTTTATTCATTTATGTTTCCTCACAGCATCATTTACAATAGGGAAAAAAAATAAAGAAAATCATTCAACTGTCCAACAATAGGACAATGTTAAATTAATGTGTGTACTGCAGCGTGTACTTCCCTGAGTGCAGTTCCAGTGTTTCTCAAGGCCCCAAAACAATAGAATACACTGATGTTGACAAATGCACTGTGGGAAGAAAGAGATGGAGACCATCAACTCAGTCTTACAACACTGACTGAGAACCTACTATGTGGCCAGGCATTATGATATATGCTGGACTTTGCAAAGATGAAGGAGTCACTTCTCTCTAATAGGTCTCTCCATCCCATGGGGAAGACAGACAAGTAAATGACAATTAAAGGGCAGACTGTTAAAGACTGTGACAAGGATAAAAACAGGCTACTGTGGAAGCTGAGAAATAAAACACAAGATTGTCTGGAGGACCACAGAAGACTTCCCAGAAGAGGTCATCATCCCAGTGCCAATGTCACCTAAAAGAAGACAATAGGACTTTCAGCCAGAAGAATCTTAGGAGATTTAATTAATTTTTTGATATCTTCCATCTTGAATCCCTGCAATTACCCAGTTCTACATGCCTTGGGTAGGTGTGTTTGTAGGTGAACTTTGACACAAACTTTATAAGTCCAATGTTATGATAATATCTCTAGTCACTTCTCAATTCTATCCTTCCCATCACTATGGCAATCCACAAAACAAAAAGGGGAAAAAGAAAGGTTTTTGGTTTTATCTTCCCTGGGGCTTTGTCATATTTTTTGATATTCCCTGAAACCCAACATTATCAGGAAGTTCACCATTGTGCATTGAATATCTAGAGATACCTGGATTTTACTTCTTTGTGGTATTGGCTCCCATCAGAGGAGTGTGGGAAATTACTAGAAATTCTAAAGCAGTTAGATGGAGATCACAGGAAAGCCAGTATGCAAATAGTAGCAGACTGTATTTTTCAAAGATGGCTGCAACAATATCACCTCTTCCACATGCTGTGCTAGAACCTTCCCGCTCCCATCAAGAGGTGTGGTCTTTGTGCCCTCCCTGTGAACCTGGATGGGCTTTGGTGACTGTCTTTACCAAGTGAGCATGGCAGAAGTGATGATATGTGACTTCCAAAGCTGGCTCATAAAAATGCCATACACATCTACCTTATGCTCACTCTTGGAAACTAGCCACTGTACCGTGAGAAAGCCCAAGCATCCTGTGGAGAGGCCTATGTGAGGAGGGACTGAGGTCCTCAGCCTATAGCCCTAGCTGAGATCGCAGTTGATAGATAGCACCAACTTGCTAGCCATATGAGTAATAATCTATCCCTTAATCTAGCTACCCCAATGTACTAGTTCATTTCTGTTGCTTATAACAGAATACCTGAAACTATAAAGAAAAGAGGTTTATTTGGCTCACAATTCTGGGACAGCTGCCTATAGTCTGAGCCTCAGGCTGCTTCTATTCATGTCAGAAAGCAGCAGGGCAGCCAGTGGGTACAAAGAGATTGCAGGGTGAGAGAAACCGAGGTGGGGGGTGGGGGAGATGGCAGGGTCCTTTAAACAGCCAGCTCTCACAGGAACTAATGGAGCAAACACTCACTCACTACCCACCCCCATGACGTAAACAGCTCCCAATACTGCCACATTGGGGATCAGATTTCAACATGAGCTTTGGGGGGACAACATATCCAAACCCTATCACCCAGTGAGTGCCACATGGAACACAGATGAGCCACTTCCACTGAGCCCTTCCCAAATTATGTATTTGTGGGTAAAATAAATCATTGTCATTAAAAGCTCCCTGTCAAAAAATAATCAATCCTTAAAAGGTGAAAAAGGAGAGAAAAGATATTACATTTTGTAATGTTAGTAATTCCATTAAATCTAAATGTGCCAAATGTTTTAGTTAAAAAACAAAATATTTGAGACTACATTTTTAAAATTCCAACTATATATTAGTTATAAGAAATACAACTTAACAGAAAAACAGAAAGGTTGAAAATGAAAGCGTGGGTAAAAATACATTATAAGACACTAAACAAAACAAAGCTGGTATATTTTCATGTGTTGTTTTCCCATGTATTGCCTCTGCCTCATTCTCTGTCTCTTCTTTTGGGGCTCTGACAAAAATATGATATAGAAACAAACAAAAAGTGAAAGTATACAGAAGATTTGAGCAACAAAATGGACAAGAAAATGGGGGGGTTCCCCTTTTTACCTATACGCTTCTATATAGTCTTATACTTTAAAACAGGAATATTTTATCCTTATAACTTGATTTTTTTTTTTTATTACAAGAGCTGTCGCCACTACTCTAGCACTTATTCAAGCAAACTTTCAGCTCCTCCCACTGACCAGGCACAGAAGGGATGTTCTTATTCACACTTTACAGATGTAACAGTAGGGTCGAGGACTTCCTACATCAAATATAAAGGATGCCCAGTCTCAACAGTGACAGCAGTAGCAAAGTCTTGGGGGTACAAGAATTGGAGAACATCTCTAAGGTCTGTGGAGTTTGGACTAGACTTACCAAAGTAAGTCCTACAACTGGCAAATTTCATGAATATGTGTCAACATCACTGGGGATTTCTGAGAGTATTTGGATAAAGGAACTCAAAAGGATTAGATTTCCTGGTTTAAGCAAATATAAATTAGGATTTATCAAGATTTGGCTAAATATGTTAATGAAACACAATCTGTGTTCACCAGCTGTTAGTGCCTTCCACAACTTCCCTAGAATGTATTTGGAGAAACCCCAAATTATAAAACTTAAAACTAAGGAATGAACATGTAGCTCAGGCTGCTTGAACACTTAAAGTGAAACATGTTTGATTTCACTTTACGATTAAGAGAAAGGTTTGCAATAGTAAATTAATGCATTCTAAGTTTTTTCCTTAAAACATTCGTCTCTTATATCCTTTCAGCTCCAAGGGAGAGTAGTGAGGCTTATCTATGAAAAGCAAAAGGACAAGTTTGGACTATGCAGGTGGAGAGAGTAGCATGAACCCTGGAAGGAAGGCAAGGAATGACATAGGACATTCAGGATAAGACAATGGTTTCAAGTGCTTAAAACATGTGGCAAAGCAGGACTAAAAAGAAATAGAGCTACAAACATAGAAATAATAGCCTAGTACAGTAGCTTTTAAATTGGACTTCACTGATTCTTAGAACTTTGTCCTAAAAGAACCATTGCAGAAAGTAAGACTGTTCCCCACCCCCACTTCACTCATACAGGTGATGCATCTACATGGAGTTTCTTTCTTTCTTTTTAAAATTTATTTATTTACTAATATTATTATTTTTTACATTCTAAGATGATGTTATGGAGCAGCTGGGGGGGGAGGGAGAAAGGGGGAGAGGGAAACAGGGTGAAAAGAAAAGGAAGGAAGTGGGAGTGGTTGAGACCCACAGCACCCCCTCCCCACTTTGGCAAGGGAAACCAGGGCACTCCAGTGGCAGCTCAGTAGTTGCTGGGCTGGATGCAGATGTCAAGGGAGTGTGGTTGAGGCCCTTGGCACTCCCACCACCTCAGCTTAGGAGCCTGGGGCACTTCCAGCAGGAGCCTGATGGTTGTCACTGGGCTGGGTGTGGTCATCAGAAGGGTGTGGCTGAGGTCTCCAGCCCTACCCTCTCCTTGGCTTGGGATCCCAGGTGGCTTCCAGTCCTTTTAGGTTTTATAGGTGCTCTTTGGTGGTGTTAGACATTTACTAGTTAATGTCAAACTTTGTCTCTGGTCTGTGGGTAATTTGTTTTTTTGGTTTTTTTTTTTCAGTTCTGTGTTAGATTATTTGCTGTTCCCACCACTTAAACTCTGCACTGGAACTAATTTGTTGTCCTTTGCTTACTTCTAAAATGGGGGAACTTCCTGTGGGGACCAGCACTTGAGCCCTGCAGTTGAGCCAAATTGCTGCTTCACTGCTGATTCCCTGAGGAAGGTTTTTGTGAAGCTCAGGTTTTAATTATTGACCTTGTATGTACTTCCGGGTCTCTTGAGATCTGGTGTACTTGGGTTGAGTGGAAACTCTGGTCTGGGACTGAGTCTTTTCAGCAAACTGCACCCCCTGCAGTTCTGCATTCCTGACCAGTCTCCACTGAGTGGGCCTGTGCTGATTGGAGTGCAGATCAAGTTCAGCTGTTCTGGCTCCTTGCTCCTATGTGGGTCCATGGGAACCCTGTTAGTGGTCTAGCTGGCCTGGGGGCCACCAAGGCCCTCTTCTCCCCTGCCATCTCCAAGCAACTTCACACAAAGGGCATAGCTGCAGCTTTTTCCAGCTCTTACTCTGTGTGCTCCAGCTTCAGCATTGAAGCATCCGGGGCTCGACATGGTGAGAGCAATCTTTTCTTTCTCTCACCGTGGCTTCTCCTGCCTTCATGAACTCTATAGGTCTCTCCTCTTCCCCTGAGTTCTAGCAGCCACAGCTTGGCTGTCATTGCTTTTTAATAATTGTAAATTGTTGATTTGTGGGAGAGGGTGACACTGGGGACTGTGTATTCCGCCATCTTGACCAGAAGTGATGTGGAGTTTCATTTAAGGAAAACTTGCTTTTTAAAAGATTATTTAAATTTTAAAGCCACTTGTAAAAGTAAATACATCTAGGTAATTTTTAAATTGCCCCACTGACTAACCATGGAACCTAAATAAAATTTCATCGGACTCTTAGCACCACCATTTCTTTTTATACACTAGAAAATGTAAGTCATCTCCCTTGACCTCAGTGACCTCAGAAAAATGTTGGTTTTCTCACTATGTGCTAGACCCCTCGCAAGTACTTTACATGCATAATCACAATGAATATTCACAACAGTATTTGGATATAAATACCATCTTTACATTTGCTTTATAGATAATGAAACTTAGGCTCTGAGTGTTTTCAAAATTACCTGAGGTCAAAAGATAGTAATTGTCCAGCTTCTCTCCTTTCAAGTTCATGCTCTTAACAAAGTCACAATACTTGAAAGCAATCAGTAGTTAGTTTATCAGATCTAAAGCATCTGGTCTATGTAAGAATTCTATTATCTGTCCTGTCATCTCTACCAGATCATAAACATAAATCTCACTGAAAGAACAGCAATATCATGGGGCCAAAAAAATAGAAATGTTCATCAATCCTAGATTGCTTACTGGTTTGTTAGTTTGAAGATTACTATGTCACAATATCTGTAGCTAATTTTCCTTCAATTTCTTCTTTATACAGTATCCAAACAGTCAAAGAAACAAATAACCTGAAAAATATGGTCAAGAGAATGGAAGAAAGAAAACTGAAGTGAACACCGAGTGAAAACTCAGCAAGAAACTTAGACACTGTGTTTTATTGTCTTCAGAGAGAAAAGGGAGGGGATTCCAAAATGCTAATATTGGTACAGTTCTCTTACTCAAATATTCCCCTCAGCACCTGGCATATTGTTTTGCATATGTACATAATCAATATTTAAATGAATGGACGGATGCATATGAAGCTGAGAGTTCCAAAATGCTATATTTCAATTCCTCCCCTCAAATCTAACACCATACACTCACTGTATTTTTTAAAACCTTATCACATTGAAATAAAAAACAAAATCTGGGCCTATTAAAGGCACAAACTGCTTAATATTTTGAGGTTTAACATGACCGATACTATATTTTTATGTGAACATGTTTGTTTAGTTCACCAAGCAATTTGCTTAAGCTGCTCTATTATATGCAAAAAACTATCCCAGAGCCTGGTGGCTTAAAACATGGTTCTGTAGGGTGACTAGTTCTAATTTGGGGTTAGACCTATTGGGACTAGAGTCATAGGAAGCCTTGACTGGCTGTTCATGCAACACTGCTCATTCTCATGGCTGGAAGTTGATGATGGCTACCAGTGGGGGAGTGGAGGCTGTCAACTGGAGCTCCTGCACATGGCTTCTCCATGTGGCTTGGCTTTCTCACATTAAGGCGGATGGATTCTGAGAGAACCCATCCCAAAAGATCAACAAAGAAGTTGTGAAGCTTCTCATAATCTAGGCTTAGAGGCTCCAGAGCATCACTTCTGCCCCATTTTATCAGTCCCACCGGTTAGTAAGCCAGCCCAGATTCAAGGAGACAGAAATGAGACTCTAACTGTTGATGTGAGAAGCAGCATATCTTTACAGAGAAGGAAGGAATTGATGGTGACTATCATTGGAGACTGTCCATCACAAATGCCTACTATTTATAGATTTCTTAATAGATTAGATATGAACTGCTATATCTGAGAGTTGTGTCGTGTTAAAACTCATCATGAAGTCCTTCTGGCATAATTGTGAGCTAAATATTTGCAAGGTAAAAAATATATATATATTTGGGCAATACACACTCTTTAAGAAAAAAAACTCCAATTTCATTTATTGAAATAATTTATCAAATTATAGACTAGTTTCAATGGTTAATAAAACTTTAAATGACTTACTTCTGTTATTTCTGAGAAAATATGTGAAACAATAACATTATTATTTCCCAGTACTAAATCTTATTTATTCTAAATGTGAATCTTATTCACTATGAAAAGTAAAATATAGCCTTGCCATTTCTCTTGGATCTCAGTAGAAAAAGATAAAGAATGATTTGCTTTGCACTGATAATGTATTCAACAATTAACAATAAGGAGAAAAAGGCTGACACTTTTTTTATTGCCTATAATTTGTCAAGATATATATGTTTTGCATATTAATTTAATCTACATAAAACCCAAAAAAGGTAGATATAATTGGCTCCATTTTGCTAATAAAGAAACTGAAGTTCTTAAATTTTAGAAACTTAGCCAAGGGAATGAAGGGAATAGTGTTAATATCCCCAATTATTTTTTTCTTACACTATCTTATCTTATGAGTCAAAGCCAGTGAGAGAGAGAGAGAGAGAGAGAGAGAGAGAGTGTGTGTGTGTGTGTGTGTGTGTGTGTGTGTGTGTGTGTGTGTGTGTGTAAATAAATAAAACAAACTTTCCATAAAGAAGGAGGCAGTACAGCAAGAATATATACCAATGTGAAGGAGGAAAAATTTTTTGAAAAGAAAATGTATTCTGGTCACACTCCACTAGTTCATCTGGTATATGAAAAGTGAAAAAGAAATATCTAAATTCATATAGAAATCCTAGAAGGATTGCCTCACTCAATGATTTCAGGAATAGGAGCAATTCAAATAGGTAAGGAGAAATATTAAACAAATTTTTTATAGGCACATATTTGATGCTGTGGTCATTCTATTCTTTTATCAAATATACTGAAATCACATTACAGATACAATTGCATTATATTATTTGCCTTTATGACTAAACCTTGATATAAAATGGCCAAATAAAGAACTTAGCAGATGAATCTGAAGTAAGATTCACACAATTTTTTGTTGTTGTTGAACAAGGTTTAGAGCAATACTCTCACTTCTGGAAACAAGAAAGATTAAATAAATTTAGAACTTTCAACAAAAGCCTAAAACCAAAGACCAAAGCATTGAATCAGAGTCTGAAAGATAGATGTATTGTGTTACTTCAATATTAGCACAGATGCACTCTTGATGTGAAGCATTAAAATTTAAGTCATCTCTCAGAAAGATTTAATTTAATATCATGCAAGGCAAATAGATCTTTAGTTATTCTGGTAAAGTCCTGCTGAATCAATTGTAGTTACTCCCTATTTAAAAAGAAAAGAAATATGTAGCAACAATTATTTGGGCATGTCCAAAGAACAAAAGTTCTTAAATGTTCATGAAATCATTTTTTAATTTCTTTTGATTAGTAACCTAAAAATATGCATGTCTCTTGGGTCTTTACTGTTATGAACAATATTCTAGATCTTTTAGAATAGGTAATGAAGGCTGACATGATAACCAAGGTCAAATGTTCTTATTTTATTTTGTACAATCTGTCTCAATAGCAATCTTGCATTTAATAAATAATCTTTATTTTAATAGTAGAATTATTTTCCCCATAGCTAATCCATAGTCACATCTGCAATGCCTGACATAAAATAAGCACTCAACAGATATCTTGGGAATGAATTGAATGTGTCCTTTCCTGTTCCATATGGGAAACCCACATTAAGCTCCTACTCATTTCTGGATGCTTTGTGAATTTTACATATCCATATAATCTCTAGACCATATCAACACAGGTAATTTACACAAATAATTTGACTATTCTGACTCACTAAACCAAATTCTTCAAAACAGTCAAACTGGCTCGTTTGTGAACAACACAATCTTACAGATGATTTTAATGCCACTATTTCCCTTAACAATTTGCATAGATATGGCATCTTACTGCAACTGATGATAAAGTTTTTCCTGGAAGTTTGGTTTATAGATAAAATCAGAAAGTATAGGGACGAATACCTTCTCTCTCTTCCTATGTTTAAAACTCATTCAGCTCTATCTGATCGCCATGTTTTATGAGCACCCAGGAGTTTGTGAAAGAAGTCTTATCTTTCACATAAATTTCTTATCTCAGTCTGTATTCAAGGCTCAGGTCTGCTGCAAAGGCTGACATCTAATGCAGTGTCAGAATCTCTAAAATTGGAGCCATTTAAAGGTTTGTCCACACCCTCTGTGAGATAAGAGATTGGCAATGTTAAATTGCAGGTAGCCATTAAAGTAGTAATCCCAAAACACTACTGTTTCTAAGCAACCTCTATTAAAGCAGGGTGGCATTTGCTGTATATGAGCTAGAACACCTAATCAAATGTCCTGCGCCTTATAGTAATCAACAAAAAGGTTTTTCAGAGGAAGGAATCTGTCCTTTTTTTTTTTTTTTTGCTTCTTTTAATTTTTTTAGTTGACATATGAATAATAATTGTACATATTTATGCAGTACAGGTATCATTTCGATACATGTATACACTGTGTGATGATCAAGTCAGACTAAATAGCATACCCATCACCACAAACATTTATCATTTTTTGTGTGTGTGATAAGAACATTTGATCTCTTCTAGTCATTTGAAAGAATGCAATAAATTATTGTTAATTATAGACACCCAGCACTACTATGAAACACTAGATCTTATTCTTCCTATCTAGCTGTATTTCTGTATCCTTTAACCAGCCTCTCCACATATAGCGTAGGAAAAAGCACTGCATGGAAGACTCTCAATTCTAATTTCCATGGGCAATAAGTCCATATTCAGAAGCATTAAATAGCCTTTTTCTTATATCTCTGCTAACCAGGCTACAAGTGGCTAAGGGTAATCATAACATTATCCAATACTTTCGAAAACCCAGCCACGCTAATTGCCTCAATAAATCTCACTCAGGTTATACAACTTGCTGTCCAAGAATATTTCTTTCTCCTTTTTAATCCACTTTTGCTTTTTAAAAGATATTTTGGGCCACTACAAGATGTGACTTCCCAGGCTCATAGGGTGCCATTTATTCTTCAGCTTGGCACATGCCTTTTTCATATATGAACCAAAACATTAACAACCGTTTCTTAAAGGGTATTGGTCAATTCCATATATCCTTGTTTAGTTGATATCATTGACAATGAAAACTCCATTATCTCCGAAGAATTTGCAGATGCTCTTTGGCTTTGGCCTTGGGACTCCACTATAGAGATCTAGGATACTAGAGACTGAAGATATCTAAAGTTGAAGGGCAACATGTGGTTGATTGGATTGACTGTTTGCCATTTTAAATATTGAAGGAGCATTTCTACTGAAGATGCTTTCCTTTTACAATCTGGTACTATTTCCACCACATTATGTAGAAAACTTCACAGTGGCAGTCTTACCTGTGCTAGCACCGTACTTTATTGTATACAAGGTATCTACTAAGCAAGTTTTTTTTCAGTTGAGTTAAATTGTGTGAGCTTTAAAAACATCCTGAAGAAAGCCCAAACAATAAAGCACCACTCAAGCTTTCTAACAATAAACCTAAGCAAATTCTAGCACATTTTGTTTTGCAAAATGCAAAATAATCTCCTAAAATTAATTCATAAATTTTACCACTTATGGATTTTTTTCAAGGGTATTGGTTAAGTTCACAGAAAAACTACCTATGGTGTTGTTTATATAAAATTGGTACATTTATGTATTTATTCTATTCTTTATAAGCTGTAGAATTACAGAAGGCATTTTAACAGAAAAAACTTAATGACACTGAACAAGATTCATTGGAATCCTGGCCACGCTGGAACTGACCCATGCCAGGCCTCCCTGTGCTGCCCCAAATCAGAGCAGCATCCTCCAAACCAATCTCTGCTTGAGCCAACTCTGCCTAGATCTGTCTAGGTGCCTGTGCAGATTGGCTAAATGGATCTCACCTTCTCCACCGACTATTTTCTAATGTTTATTGGAATGACAACACCTTGCATCAGGGTTATAGGATTATGGGATTAAATGAGAAAATGTATGGAAACTTCTAGTAAAACATAGAATATAGTAGATCTCAATGTTTATTGATCTGCACATAACCAAATGCGAAGATGGAAAAAATATTAGACTGAGATTTCTCATCTCACTCAGGTGACAAGACCGAGGCCTTAGAGAGCTTGCTCAGTTTTATAAACCAAAAGTTTGCACCATGTTGTTGGTTTTTCCAAAAGAACTTTTGCCACAGATTAAGACACCAGTAGGCATAAACCCCATTTATTCATCCTGAATAAATGTCTTTAGGGTTACATCATTCTGAGAAAACATATGAAAATTTCATATTTCTTTCCAAAGTCTTATTCCTACTGAGTTTGTGAACTTGTCATCTGTGTATAAAGAAGACTCACTTTCAAGGAGAATGAAAAATGTTTCTCTTCGATAATCAGGGACTCACCTCCGCATCCTCCCTGGTAACATCAGCCATCATGGCTCTGGCTCCCTAGCAACCATGTCTACACCAGACAGCTTTATTTGAAACAACCTTCACTGGAGAAAAGGTAATAGAAAAAAAGTCCACATAAAAATAAAATAAAACATGAAATCTCCATGAGAGTAAGGACAATCAACGCTTCCTGGGAATGCCAAGCAATTTTCCTTGTATAATTTTAATAAAAAATTAAAATTAAAAGAGCATAGATTTGTTACATCTAACAAATCTCTCTCTATATATATATTTATACATATATAAAATCAGGTAAGTACACTGTTCCAAATGTTATGCTAGAGGAACATAATTGATAAAATACAATAGAGCAATAATAGGAGGGGCAATTCTGTTCAAACTAGAGAGTTCTAAAAAAGCAACATGCCAAATATTTCGTGAGAGCTTTGTGTTACCAAACACAATTTTGACGCAACAGTCTGTACTTTGAGTCTTTCTGCCCTGCAGCCTCTGGGTGAGCTAATTTCTAGATTGAATTGGGTTTCAGCGCCAAAGGTCTGACAGAACACAGGAAAGTTTAAGCAAACAGTTCACTTTATTTGAAACGGATTTACTACTGTCTTTGGGAACACTGTGTCCCTCATGGCCTCATTTTATGGCCCAGGCACTTGATGGGCTAGTTCCTGACAACTCATTCCTTACTACCTGCTAACTACCTGCCTAAGCCTCGCCTGTGTGTCTTCTGCCTCCATCAACTCTTCACTCCATATCCAGAATTTTCTCAGCCCAAAACAGTGACCACAAATAGCCAAATTTCATTTTCTAATTGACAACAAAATAACTTATGTTCGTATCCGAAATAAAGAAGGTACAAAAAAAACCATACTTTATAAAATTATTGATATTCTAAACCAGGAAATATTTTGTATGGAAATTAAGCAATAATATTCACTAAATAAATTATATAGCATGCCCTGAAAATCTTGGCCTACAAATAGAAATATGGTATATTAAGGAAAATATTTAAAAATAAAAGCTTCAATGATAATAATGTGTTTACAAATATGTAGCATCTTAAATTTTTTACGATTTTTATGTATTTTACATAGAGTTATCATGAAAAGCTTTGTGAAAAAGGCAAACTACCATTAACCCCATGTCACAGACAATGAAACTACAACAGTGATCTATCTGTTCAATGACATGCAGCAAATAAGTGACAGGAACAGGACTAGAACCAAGGTCTCCTAACTACAAGCTGGACACTGGGGTGAATTCTGGGCTTTTCTCAATCACAGTAGACGAGAGCAGAAAGCCTTCGTATTTATGCTTCAGTCTTTCCAAGTCCCCAATCAGTCCCATCCTAATGTATGTTCTCTCTCCCCTTTCAGGCCAATGCTTGTTGTTCTTGCTCCCAACTCATTGGGAACTGAGAGATTATGCTAATTTAAATGTCTGGCTTTGCCACTCTACCTGCAAGGGATGAAGAATGACGTCATCATCACATATTCTCCATTAACCAAAATATTTAACTAAGGACCCAAGAATTTGGGCGACACTTATTTACTTCATGCTTCCTAAACCCCAGGCACTGTTCTAGACATTAGGAAAACAAAAACTAAGTGAAGATACAGTAATCTCTGCCATTACATGACTTACATTCTGGAAAGAAGAGACGGACGATAAACTATAAACATAGTATGTAGGTGAATTATACAGATGTTAAATCACACTAAATGCCAAGGGGATAAAAATAGGCAGGGTAGGGGATTTAGCAATGCTAGAGTGTGGATGGGAGTGGAAACACAATTTTAAGAGGGTGGCTGAGGTGTAGAACAATGGACACTGTACATAGTCCCTCCCGTAGCAGAATCTAATGAGGGAAAGAGTAGCAGAGTGGGAAGGACTGATAATAGACAGGTATTAAGAGATAATACGCCATAATGAATATATCTAATAATAACTAAATACACTATAGCTAGACACTTAAAAGTCCAGGGTGACATAATGTATACATCCCCGTTTACATCCCCCATAGCCTCTGGGTTATGTCCCTCCTGCTGCTGACCTATTAGATCTTAGGGTATGTTTGCTTCTCTCTTCAGGCTGAACAGTTTCCCATGTTTCCTCATACTTGCCACTGTATCTTGTCCTGTCCTCAAGACCCATTCTGGATGTAAGAAACTCCTTCCTGAAGGTATGTCCTTATAGTTAGCACTCACCAAGTTCTGGAACCAGGTTCACCTTGATTCCAGATAAACTGCTGTCTCTCCTCCTCATTACTGCTATACTACTCAACCAGGTGCTCCTGGGTTGATGGGCTTTAATTCCACTTGTTCTCCATCCAAGGCTATCTTACCTTTCAAGAGGAAGCACACTACTTTAGCAGCTAAGTGCACTTTTCTCTCTCCCAACTACACCTCCAGGATATACCAAACACTGTCTTATTCAGAATATTGTTTTCTTCCTCCTTTGGTCTTTTTTCTCTCTTCCCACCAATCTGCAGACTGTATTTCCTATAATAATTTACAAATATCTTGTTTTCTCTTCCAAATGTATGCAAATTGATCAGCATTGCTAAATGCTTCTACTAATGGTCTTTGAAACATGATAGCCCCCCCCCCCCCCATACAAATTGCTTCCTTGTAGGAAGTATTTTTCCAAAATCAAGAATGCTCTCTTCAGCCAAGCTAAAGTAGATGGTCAGGTTCCAAGGTAGCCAGCTATTATAGCTCAAAATTTAGCTTCTGGAAGTTAGAATGAAAACAGCCAGAGAATCTAAGTATAGTCCTTCAGTTGTGCAGTCACAATCAAGCAGGCAGAGACTGACCAGTTAAGTCAAGTGCAACTACGATAGATGAAAATAGAAACTCAACCATGGGGGTGGGGAGGGGTCAGAATACCACAAATGGAGAAAAAAAAAAAAACCCACAATAAACTGTTATATATCTCTAATTCTTGAAAAGTTTGGTTTTGAATATATAAATATCAATTAGATATGTTTTAAAAAGGATTCTTTTTACAAAAGAATCAGAAAAAAGAAAGGACAAATATTCACAAAACTTATTTTAAATGTACTTTTTTTCTTAACATCAAAAGTAACAAGTTACATTTTAAATATGAAAGAATTTTAGATTCCAATGATATTACCAATAATAAAATCACACTGAAATTAAGAAGGAAAGAAACATACAAAGCAAACTACAGAATATATTGGGAAAAAATTCTTCCCCATTCATTCTCACTCCTGGGTTCCAGCTCTGGCTCTGAGATTAGCCCTCTGACCGGGAATGTTTGGGCAAATCACTTGATGCCTCTTAGTCAAAGTTCTATCAACTATGCAATCAGTTTTTTTGGAAGAGGAGACTTCCAAGTTCTTTACAGTTCTGAAGTTGCATGAATCTGCAGATGGTTTACATCAGATTACAGAACTGTAGATAATAAGTTGCTTAATTCTTTTACCCACGTCCTTTTGTTCTAAAACCCTAACCATTTCTATTATGCCAGTTTGAAGCAGATCATCATATAAATTGAAATACTGGTCCTATAAAGTCAAATTTTAAAATGAATATATAATTCAAAACTATGTATCTCAGATTCAGATCATTTTAATCAAGTGCATTAAATGAAAGCTGATCCTTCTGGAAAAAATTAAATAGTAATAATGCATCTTACCATAAAAATTCAAATTTTACATTCCACAAATTATCTATATGACTTATCTTACAAGCAATAATAGACTTTTGTTTTAATTGTCTGAAAAGAAAATGAAATATCTTACAAATTCTTTCTTATTCTTACTTTTTTCCCCATGTTCTAAGAAATTTTTTAAGGAAAACTAATTATATTTACTTTTTTGGTTGGGGGCAGAAATAAGTACAAACCAATCTAATGCTAATGTTTATGGTTAGGTTGAGTAAATTTAAGTAGAAGAAATTTAATCATCCAAATTTACTGAAAGTGTTGTCAGGGTCAGAGCTGAAATCTTTGTAGAAGGTGACTGTACTGAATTAGAAGAAAGACAGCAAATATATCAACTGGATTTTTTTCAGGCCATAACGAATGTCTCCCTGCATGCACCAGTTCTCAAAGTGTTACATATAAAAGATGTATCAAAGATCAGATATGAATAAGATTAGAGCACACTCTTCTAGTCCCTATAATTTATTTCAGTTGCAGGATGTCTCTAAAAACCAACCTAACTAAGCTCACTCCTTTGAAAACCAAATCATAGCAAATCTTGGACTATCCTAAACTGGATAATCAACGAGGAATTCTTTGATATTGGATACTTCTCTCTATTTCTAGGCAATAAAAGTAGCTAACTCAATAATATCTTATATAATTTTTTCATAGCTTATTTTATCACTTATTCACAAATATTTATTGTGTGTCCTCTATGGAGGCACTACGTTAGACCTATGGATCAAATCCTTGCTCTCGTGCTTTTAAGAATCTTACATTCTAATTCAGAAAGACAGAGAATAGACAATACATTTTATAAATGAGTTAATCATGTAGTGTGTTAGAAGACAAGTGCTGTGGGAAAAAGAAAAAGTGGAGTGGTGCAAGATGGATAGGATAGACCAGGGCAGGGTGAACCAAAGCGGTGTGGGGATTGCTCCTAGGTTATTATATGGAGTAACCAGAGGATGACGTTGCCATCACTGATACTAGGAAGGTGGAGAGAAGAGCAGGTTGCCAGAGCAAAGGGTGGTGGACATGTGGCCTGGGGTTGAGGATCAGTCGTTTTCGGCTTTGGATGTGCTGGGACAGAGATGTCTATTAGAAATGATCACCTAGTGATACATTTAGTTCTACATTTTAAGCTGCAGCAGGAGAGTGCTTTTTGTCACACTCATTCAGAGGTTGGGGGAAAATTGGAAATCCCTAAAGAAAAAAAAGAGAAATAGATGTTCAAATGAACCACTAACCTTCCAGTGAAAAACACTGATAAATACCTTAGGTTTTGATATGAATGAAGGTAAAAGCTTTTTATCTAGTATGGACACATCCACATAAGAATAGTTGTACCAGGTTTTACTTTCAGAAATGTAATAAACTTCATAGGAAACAGACATTTGATTCCTGAAGGAGAAGAATAAATTGTATATCACAGGGAGAGATTCCACAAAGAGAAGAAGTGAATTTCCTTGGGGATAAGGAAACATAACACAAGCTACTTTTACCTCCCTGGCTTCACGAATTTCCATTTCCCAGAGACACAGATTCTGAAAGAAAAAACGCTATAACCAAGGAATGTCAGCAATGGACATTACCTCCTGCTGAAGAACAAAGGGTATCAAATTTCGGAGGAGAAAGTTGTTAGTTAAAATACCTCATAAAACTCTCTCATGGTTTTATGAAACCCATATAATATCTAAAAAAAAAGGCTATATAATTGTTTAAAAAATCACCATTTTTAACTTACATAATACAATTGACAATATAATGACATTAAAAAAAACTTCTCAGTAAACTGTGTTGAAGACTTTATGTGTATATATATATATATATATATATATATATATATATATATATAATTTTTTTTTGTCTTTTTCGTGACCGGCACTCAGCCAGTGAACTGGCCATTCCTATATAGGATCCGAACCCGCGGTGGGAGCGTCGCCGGGCTCCCAGCGCTACACTCTCCCGAGTGAGCCACTGGCTCGGCTCCGAAGATTTTAAAGAAGTGAAGGAGTAAAGGGCTGCTTCTCCCATTGACTACATTGTACCTCTGTGGCTACAGTAACTCCACCTCTGCCTCACTTTCAAAACTTCCCAAGTCAGATCTTCCTCATCTCCATCTCAGTCTGCTCCCCAAACCACGTATCTGAATGCCACACAACAGAAAAAAATCCTCTCATATTATCCTTGGATTTTATACTTCTAAAGTACTAGGTCCATATTAAGCAGTTTGTAAAATCCAATGGGTTGGAAAAATACACACACACACACACACACACACACACACACACACAAATTATACATACATACACTTATGCCCAATTACATATACGCAATATATTTATACATATACACAAGTATGCAATGTATGTATGTATACACTATATATATATATATATATATACACACACGCAGTATATATATACACACATACATATTCTGTTCCTTTAGTAATTAACTGTTCGGTTCCTTAGCATTCTTATCTAGATGCATTAGTAGAGACTTGGCAAATTTTGCTAATCGATTGATCCTAAGTGCCTCTGAAGTTCAATTTAACTATTGAGACTACTTTTAGGATATTCATCTCTCGTGTCACTTTTCTCCACAAGAAAACGACCAAAATGTTGAAAATGATGAAAGAGATTGATTTTAAAGCATTTTCAAAAAGTTATTTCCAAGTCTGTTCTTCAATAACTATAAATGGATTTTTAAATGAAAAAAATAATGTAATTAGAAAAGAAAATTCCATTTGCTTCATAGCTATAGCAAAACTGAATCAGATTACTTGGATTTGGTCAAGATTTGTGCTTGATTAACATTTTATGATTCATTTAAAACGTCATATAAATTTTGAAGCACTGCTGAGCCATCCCAGATTTGATCTGTTAGCATTTACTATATCTGACAAACCATAATTTGGTCCGTTTTCATTTATGTAATGTTTAACTAATGTAAAAAAAATTGCATGTTAACTATGAGTAAAACTTGTTATCAAAAGAGTTACCATTATGTTGCTTTAGGCCAGTTTGAGAGTAATCCCATTCTCTAGCTTTTAAGGAAAGAAGCAACTATCCCAGTTAATTACTGTTTCATTGCTAGGACCTCAGAGCAAGCACAGTTAAGTGTTCAATGTTCCAAAGTAATTGGCAAGGACTTAGAAGAACCAGGACATATAAATTTGCACTAACAATTTAAGCTAATTGGCAAAATGGAAATAAATACAAGAATGTAGCGATTACCTTGCACTGAAATAAAAGGAATGGCTGACAGTAAGTACGATCCAAGAACACAAGTTCAACTGAACCTGTGCAAGTTACAAGACACTTTAATTGAGATTTCAAATGAAAGAATGTGCTCAGATAACTTCTGTTTAATCACTGTGCACACATACCTGAGAGGGAAATATCTATATCAACAAAGGGCTACGCTGAGTAACACGTCTTTATATGTCTTCATTTTTTCTAAAATAAACACTAGTGAATTAGAGAAATATCTTTGTGAATGCAGAAAAATGCCTCGAAGCATTATTTGTCAGACAAATTGGAAAAACCTTGACAGTTGCATTGAAAAAAACCCCAATATACAGCATGTTATCTGAGTGACAGTACATTATGAGGATGTTTCTACCTATTTGATAACCAAATGATAAACACCATAGATCACTGGCCCTCCTCTAAATGTTATCATAAATTATTCTTATTCTTATTCTTATTCTTCTTCTTCTTATTATTATATGTTTAGCTTGGTTGCCTAATGTCAGTAAATGGAGCATAGAGCACAGGGTTTGGGGGTTTTTTCCTTGCAAAGTTCAACCACAGCAAATCACTGAAAAGTTGCTGGTTAAAACTTTTGAGATGGAGCTCAGCAATAAACTGAAGCAGATGCTTTGCAGTGAGGAAAGGACAGTGCAGTGAGGCCGTAAGTGTTTGCAGGGGTAAACACCACATCAGGATGGGAGGTGTAGTGTGCACATTTGACAGTAGCTCTATGGCACATGAAAAATTCCTATGAAGCAAACAGTAGCAGAGAATTCATACACACTGCCAATATGTTAACTTTACATTTTTCTTATTTAAATATATGTCCATAGTATAGTTTACCCCTAACCTCAATCCCACCTCCCAACGCCTTTCCTTCTCTTAAGTTCCAGTGATGTGCTGTTGCTGGCCAGTATGAGAAATAACAGGCTGTGAGGTCTTCAGGACCTGGTCCCCATTCTACATTCCAGACTCATCTTCCATTCCTCACCTGCCATGCCTCACAGCAAGCTGTTCCTCTCTCCCAGATTCTCCACTTGCATTTACAACTTCTGTTCCAAGAATAACCCTGACGAGTTCATGTCTACTCATCCTAGACCCAGTTCAATTCCATCTCCTCTCTGAAGTCCCCCCAGTTTCTCCTCATAATGAACAGTTTAGAGCAAGGAAGGTGTGCTTGAAAAAACAAAAACAGTTCTGTCACTTATTAGGGATATAACTCCTGTTGAACAAATAAACTGTTTTCTCATTTACAAAATGAGAATATTAACATGCATCTTTCACTGTTAGCTGCTTCTCAGAGTTACTACTAAAATTAAATCTTTAGCAAAGTGCCTGGCACAATGTAAATATCCATAAACTACTGCTATAATTATCATCACCTGTTTTCCCAGAACACTTTGTCATTATTCTACAACAGTGTTTATTTGTCAGTCTCCTCAACTAGATAAGCTCTGCTCAGCTTTGTGTCTGCTGTGACTGGTATGTGATCTTACAGGTGCGCTTAATGAATGTATGAACAGTAAAGCAGTTAATCGTCCAGTGGTCATATTTAATGTTCTATATGGTAGTGTTTTAAATATTCTCAATTGAAGCTTTCAAACATGGGGCTTTTCTACCCACAGCTATATGGATGAAATGGAAATAAGGAGAGTATACTCCATAGCGCAGTGGTTCAGAAATCGGTGGCACCAGGTACCTCTGGAAGTAGAGAGGAAGGCAGGTCTGAAAGTATGAGGTACAAGAGAATGTCTGTCTGGGGAAACTGTATCCCACTAAGGCCCTCAGCCAGAGCCTGTGGCAGAGTTTGCATGGTAGATGAGGTCACAGTCAAAGATGACAAGCAGAAGGGAACAAGCCACCACAGAAAAGAACCAGTGACTGCAACAAATGGCATGATTCACAACCTAAGAGTAACAGGTAAAAAGCAATCAAAGATTGTTTTCAATGAAATAAAAGAAATGAAATAAAAGAAATCATACAATTTGTAAAGCAAAAACAAGACAAGCAGATTTAAAAAGCAACTAAACAGAAATACTAAAAATGAAAACTATAATCAGTGAAATAAAAATATTAGTAGATGGATTAAAGAATAGTCTGGGCACAGGTAAAAAGAAAGAATTAATGAATTGAAGAAGAAATATAAGAATGAAAATGACCTGACATACATCTGGAATCTCTGGGCATAAAGATCACTGCGCAACTTCAAACTTAGGAAGGCACTTGATACACAGGTATGCTGAAAGTACATTAAATACGTAACAAATTCCTCAGTCTGATTAACCCTTTTCTAACACATGTAATACTATATATTCAGCAACTACCAAGTTATTTATTGTATCTCGGACAGAATTGATGAAATTAGTCCCTAAATTGATGTTAGTGACAAATATTTCTATAAAATAGTTACATGTATTTTGCATAACATTAAAAACAACAAACCTTAATAATGGTACATGATATTAAAAAATTATTTCAGAATCTAGAGAAGATATATGGTATGCCTGCTACCATGAACACCGCCCCTCCTTTTCTTATCCCTTATACTAGCCAACTCCTGCTCAAACATTTTCTCCAGGAAACCTTGTAATGTTGTATTTGCTCTAACTTGCCTGTCTTCCCTACCTAACTGTATATGTTACAAGGGCCGGGTACATGTCTGACTTATTCATTGAATCCCTAGTATCTTGCAGTGGCCAGTAAATATTTTTTCTTTATATACTTTTTTTAACTTTTGCTGGAATATAAAATAGTTACACAACATGCCAAAATCATAAGTAAACAACTCAATCAATTTTCACAATTTTAATACACTCTATCTAGAACTCAGATTAAGAAATAGAACATGGCTGGTACTCCAGAAGCCCCTCACCGTGCTCTTTCTAGTCAATACACCCTCCATTGGTAATCACAGTCCTGATTTATAACCACATAGATTAATTTTGTATTTGCTTTTACTTTACATAAATTATATAGTACAGTTGCTTTTGCATCTGGTTTCTCTTGCTCAACATTATGTTAGTAAGATTCATCCACATTGTTGCTTGCAGTTATAGATCATTCTCATTGCAGTAGTGATCAATAAATATTTATCAAGTGAGGATAATAAATGAAACAATGATCACTAAAATCCAAAAGAGGAAATATGTCTCCACATATCATGGAATGAAGGAAATGGACCAACTCCAGTCTTCAACCTGAGACCCCTAAAGTTACAGGAGATGTAAGGAATGGTATAATATGTGTCTCCTGACACTCCCCCATGTCATAATAGTAAGTTGAAACATCAGCAGCAGTAGGATCACTCCTTTTCTGTTGTTTTATTTTTAAGGTGTGTCACCTCTATAATCAGAATAACAGAGCCAGGTGCAAAGGGCATCCTCACACTGGAATTATAGGACGTGACTGGAACACAACCTTCCTGAACAGTATAAACAAAACAGATGTTAAATGCTGACTTACTTCCTGCTTTCTCTGCTTTAAAGTGTCCCTTTTCATATATCAAACGGTCTGTGAATCCCATCTGTCAGGAATTAGGTGTATACTATGCAAGTAAAGGAAGTAGCAAGTTAGAAAGTGGTAGAAAGGGGGCAGAATCCAGGGACACAGGGAGGGTGCACTGAGAGCAGCGGGTGAAGATCTTAGGAGGATGGCCATGGTTCTCGAGTTGGCTTCAAGTGAAAATCACCCTGAGAAAATACTGATGGCTGGGCTCACTAGGGGTGGAGCTCTGACATCAATATTTTTTCAAAGCTCTCCAAGTGATTCTTACATGCAACCAGGTTTGGGAACTACTGGTTTAAAATAAAGAACAGAGTGAGACAATAAACAGACACACCTGCAGTTGTTCTCAAACTTTATTATGGGGAAAAGTCACCCACAGAGCATGTTTAAATTGTGGATTCTCTCAAACCCACCCCGCACAACCCCCAGAAGATCAGATTCAGTTGGTCTGGATGAGTCCTAGTGCTCTGCATTTGTCACAGTCTCCCCAATGAGCCTGGGGGAGAAGAAATCCTAGGGAAAGGATGGCTAAGGAGGACAAAGAAAGAGAAGAGAGGTGGAGCTCCAACAATGAGGATAACTCTTCCTAGCCTTGGCCCAGAATGAGCATACCAAAATTCAGTCCTGAAAGAGGTAACAGATTTTATTTATTTTTTCTTAAAATGAAGGTTTGCGTAGGGCAACAGAAAATATGAGTACCAATTAAAATTTCATTTGCCCTTAAATTGAAATCTTTCTGAAAGCATGAGAGTATTACTGAACAGGTATCAATTACCTCTTCACCTTCTTTACATAGTAGCAAACCCACCATGCCAATCTCAAGAGGACACACTATTGCATAGATTCTATAATGCAATCTCTCTAACCACAAGTGTGCTTTGATAGGATGATTATCTGATACTTAATAAGATTCCTTTAAAATTAACACCAGATAGCTTTTAGGAAAGCCAGTGCAAAGACTTTATTTGAATGACCAAAATCCTCAAATATGGAGGATGCATTAAATGGCCTCTGAAGTTCCTTTCTTCATAAAAGATGAAGAATTCAATTTGAGAATTTCAGGGGTTTTTTTGCTCCCTTAACAACTGCTAAATCTATCATCTGTTTCTACCTTCCAAGAAATTACAATGTAAAAAATACTATAGAGAGCAACTACTGCCTAAGATATTATTCAACAAAATTTAAGTGAAGTGTGCATCCTTGAGCACCGGGCAGGGAGTCCCAGCCATCTAAATAAGGGCCAGTAGGCAAATCATATTGCCAAGACCTGTGTGGACTTCAGCACATCAGTGAACCTTCCTGGACCATAGTTTCCTTGCCTGTAAAATAAAGTTACTCACACTAGCTACCACTTACTGGACTACTGTATATCGGGATTTTCATGCATATCTTTTACAATAACACTGAAATATTATTATCCCCATTTTATAGATGAGGAAATTTAGTGAGGATACGTTAGGCAACTAACCCAAGGTCAAGCTCCTAAGTGGCAGAACCAGAGCCAGTTTCAGTACCCTTGAAACCCTGGCATTCAGGCTCCATGTCTTGCTTACCATGGCAGCACTTGGGTCTAGTACATGTGGCATAGTGCGGGGCACATCGCAGGAACTCAGTACATGTCTCAAGTCAGTGAATCATCCCAGCTTCAAAAATCATGTTCTTTGTCCTTCCAATTGTTCTATTATATTGGCAACAGGAAATGGACACTGGTGTTAATATGCTGAAATAAATTTCATACAGCCAAGATTAGAAACATTTGAAATACAGTATTTTGTTTCAGATGAGTTTAGGCATGGGGGGCTGCAGAGTTGTTGGTTGGCAGTTTGCTTTGCTAACCAGAAAATAGTAAGGGACAACAATCTAGATGACTGGCTCCCCATCTTCTTAGTTTCATGACTTTAAAGCCAGTAAGGTAATGTCAATTTCCTCATCTATGAGGTACAATGTGAATCCAATGACCCTGTGGCTCATGCAAACACTAAACTTCTATTGTACACATTTCTTTTTTACTTTAATGAAAAGGTTCTCCACCACTCCTATTTTAAATATTCCCAAACAGTTATTCACCTATGGGGAAATCTGTCTAATTTTTTTCTTATTTTAAATATTCCCAAACAGTTACTCATCTAGGAGGAAATCTGTCTAATTTGCACGAGAATGTCTGTAAATGGAGTTGACTAGTCAGACCTTTTGCATATTATATTGATCTGAGGATCTGCAGTCCTCCTCCACTCTATTCACCTGCAGCCTGTAGGTAGTCTCTTTTTCAGCTGGCAGGGAGTCAAATATTACATTTAGAGTGAGCAAAATATTCCTATCTCACTCAACACTCCTTGAGTTCTCTTTTTACTAAGATCAGCCCACAGAGCATTTAGAAAACTGTGCAAATAAAAACTTTGTTAGGTAGCTGGCATGTTCAGGAAATGGGAAGGGCCAGCGAGACAAAAATTATTACAGATTTAGAATGTTACACTTAACAATTATGATCATGGAGTAGCTACACAGTAATTCTTAGAGCAGTCAGAAGAATAGAAATGGGAATCTGGAGATGCCTACAGACAGCAAAGGAGAGGGAATAGTAAACCAAACTCGGGTCAGAGGTAACTCCTTTACAATCTGACCTCGGGAGGCAGCAATTACTTCTCTATCATCTATCCAATGACCTGCCCTTTTTTTTTTTTTTTTATTCCACTTCTCCACTCACTCTTTCAGTTTATCTGCATCTTACACCTGCTATGTGCACAAGGTGTGAAGAACAAAGAAACTATAAAAAAGGGACAACTTTTTAAGGGATAGGGCTTGGGGGCAGGGACACACACACACAATCAAGTGCCATAAAATAATACTGGAACTAAAAACTCAAACTTTGGAAACAAACACACCTGGGTTTTAATACCAGCTCTACTGGCATGCAAATGAGCCATTTATTTAACCTCTCTGAGTTTAGTTTCCTCATTTGCAACAAATAAATAAGTAAATGATGATGATGATGATGATGATATCTACTTCATAACGTGCCATAATGACTTAAATATATAGTACTTGTAAAAAAAAATTATAATGCCAATAATATGTCATCCTCCCCAAAATAGTATCTGTACAAGGTGAGCAGAGATAAGGGGTAATCCATTTTAACCCCATTGTAGTACAGGATTCCTGGATTCATAACAATTTCCACTGCCCTTGGCACCAAAGAGCACTCCTTTCTTCTTAAAACTCATTTGATTTTGCTGCTGTTTGTTATAGTAGCCTGATTCAGTGTTTGTCTCTTGAACTTTTTACAAAGCTCTCTGATTCTTTTCTGACTTCTTTCTCCCTTGTCTCCTCACAACCTTCCCCAAGTTCTAGTCCTTGAGTCTCGACCAAATTCTCTCTCATGAGTCAACTGCCAGGTCTGCACCAAGTGCCTCATCTCTACCTTCAGAGCAGATTGGACCTCCAAACTGGAAAAGCAGAGCACACAAAAAGCCAGACTCGGCGAGGGTTCCAACATGCTCTGGAGAGCAGGGTGCTAGGGATCAAAGGAGAATGTTCGAGCTCACCTCAAGCACAGGCCCTCCCTACTGAGGTCTGCCTCTCATGTCAACTTCCCTGTGCTGGGAGAAATACTGACATGGAAATCTTCCTAAAGCACTGCTTTGATTAATTTTTTCCCCACTTCTGGGTCTCCATATTACCTACCATATCAAATATAAGCTTCTCTCCAGGGGCCCCTTCTGTGAACTCAGCTAATTTTTAACCACCTCTCCCCAAAGTTACTCTCATCAAGCTGTCTCTTGCTGACAAATTTGGTAGCCTATTTTATTTTTCAGAATAATAATATATATAAAAGTGCCTAGCACTTTATCAAGCATATAGAGTGTTTAATAACAGCCCCTGTTTAATAACAATCCCAGCTTGATTTTTAGAGATTGCAGGAACAGTTTTGTCAGTTCCCTGATCACGCATGTGCATGTGGATGAATCTCTAGACCAAGGATAGAACCATAACAGCCAGAGGGGAAAACAACTATCACTAAATAGTAGGTCAGAATGCAGGATATTTATAGAATTTTATACGACCATTGTAGAAACCTGTGAGAAGAACAAGCAATATTCAAAAACAGTGATTTGCTTCTTTCTGTAGAACAGAGAGTGTTTTTTATTGCTCAGTTAAATCTGGGTCTTTTTGTTGGAAGGATAGTGAGATTTATGCTGCCCTATGCATCATATCTTTTCCACTACAAATCTTAAGACCTAACCTGCATCCACAGTGATGAAGAGCTCATCCTTTCACTCATTCAGCAAATATTTATTGAGATCATTTATTGTGGGAAAAAGCCCTCCAGAAACTTATTATCTGTTAAAGAGATTAGACAAGAATATGAATTATACAAATAACCAGATTCTGGTAAAATATAATGACAGATATATATGTCACTAGAAGGACTGATAAAACAGGAAGTTTAATGTGTTCGGAGAGATCTCAATATCTTCATAGCTATAATGTTGTTTGAACTGAAAAGACAGTTAAGATTTTTGTCGGGTAGAGATCAGAAAAAAGACTGATAGTCAGAGAGTAGCATGAGCAGAAAAGGGACATGGAAGCCAACATGGGGGAACAGTGAATAGCCTGGTCCAAACAGGATGTACAATATGTTTGCAGAAGTAAAAGCAGACAAGGTTGGAGGCGAAGGTGAAGGTCATGACATAAATGGCCCTAATTTCCAAGCTAAGGCATTTGGTTTTAGTTTAATAGTGAATGCAAATCCACTGAAGGAATCTGAACAGCCATTATCTGCACTATATTTTATGAAGCTAATCTCCCAGATGACCTTTAGAACTTTGCCTATGAGTTAGCTAAGGTCCTCATCATTTTTTGCTGGGATTACTAGCATAGTAGCCAGTCTCCCATCCAAAACCAATTACCTGGGAGTATTCACAAATAAGCAAATGATTTGTTGTGTGATATATCTATTGGTTAAACTACCAAACTCTGTTGTGATCATGTCTTTACCTAATTTTCTCTCCTATTATATTGTAAGCTCCTTGATGGCAAAGACCATCGTCACTGGTCTACGTATCCCTGTCCCTTAGCACCGTGTTGACACATAATAGGTTCTTCTTGACGTTCTGTTCGTGGAGTGAATGAATGAAAGCATGTGGTCAGCAACACCAGACAGCAGGTTATTGGAGTGAACCAAGCGAGGTGCAAAGCCTTGAGCTGAGGTTGCTGCACTGGGAATGGACATCAAAGATGTTGCAAAAACAGGTTAAGTCCTGGGACACTTCCTAAAATAATAGTGAAAAACACGATTTCATTTCTCTCTCATGAGTTACAGGCCACTGCAGAAAATAAAGACTCATAGAAAATATAGAAAACATGTTTTATTCACCTGCCTGTGTATTCTTGGGTGCGTACTGCCCATACAATCATATGTACACACGCATACACACACACACATACACATCCTATCCTTAATTTCTGGTTTTACTACCAATCAAGAAACAAAATAAAAGAATAACAATAGCCTGAAAAAGCAGCAAGAACCAAAAGAAGCAATTGAATAATGAGCTTTTTCAAAATAGATAAGGCCCTAAGAAATAGGAATAATTACTTACAAAACATACTTACAAATAGTCATGATATAACCACTGATCTAATCATTTTACCACCAGAAAAAAAAAAAAGTTGTTTTTTGAATCAAGAGTGGAAAAAACAATATTAAAATGGTGAAAATCCAAAACACTGACAAGAAATAAATGCTAGCAAGGATGTGGATAAACAGGAACTCTCAGTCATTGCTGGTGGAAATGTAACATGGTTCAGCAACTTTGTAAGACAGTCTGGCAGTTTCTTAAAAAACTAAACATACTCTTACCCTATGATTCAGTAATTGCACTCCTTGGTATTTATACAAATGGGTCAAAACTTATGTCCATACAAAAGCCTGCATGTAAATGTTTGTAACAGCTTTATTCATAATTGCGAAAACATGGAAGCAACCTAGAATGTCTCTCAACAGGGAAACAGATAGACAAACTGTGATACAGCCATATGATGGAATATTACTCAGCAATAAAAGAAGTGAGCTATCAAACCACAAAAATGTATGGAAGAAACTTCCATTCCTGTTGCTGAGTGAAAGCAGCTGATATGAGTAGAATGTTTGTCTTCTCCAAAGGTCATACGGAAGTTTGATTCCCAATGCGGCAGTGCTGAAAGGTGGGGCCTTAAGAGCTGAATGGATCATGATTATGTTCTGATGAATAGATTAACACATTCGTGGAGTCATGGTTACCGGTTTAATGGGTTATCATGGGTGTGGACTGGTGGCTTTATAAGGAGAGCAAGTGAGCACGTTAACAAGTGTGCCCTTGCCATTATTGCCATATGATACCCTGCACACCACAAGAGTTCCCACCAAGAAGAAGTCCTCCCCAGATGTGTTCCCTGGACCATGGACTTCCCAGCCTCAAAAATTGTAAGAAATAAATTTTGTTTTCGAATAAATCAGAAAGTTTCTTATGCATACCAACTTTCAAGTATTCTATCATAAGCTACAGAAAATGGACTAATTACGAAAGCCAATCTGAAAAGGATAAATACTGTACAATTCCAACTCTATGACACATCCTGAGAAGGCAAAACTGTGGAGACAGTAAAAAGTTCAAGAGTTGCCAGGAGTTCCGAGGGGAGGAAAGGAGGTATGAACAGGTGGAGCACAGGGGACTTTTAGGACAGTGAAACTGTTCGCTCCAATAGTATAACGGCAGATACAGGTCATTACACATTTGTCAAAACACAAGGAATATACAGTACAAAGAGTGAACCCTTATTGTAGACCTTAGTTAATAATAATGCATCAATACTGGCTCTTCTATTTTATCATCTATACCACACGAATGCAACATATTAATAGCAGGAGCAATTATATATGTGTGTATATTTGAGGGAGTATATGGGGACTCTCTGTACTTTCTGCTCAGTTTTTCTATAAACCTCAAAGTGCTCTAAAAGACGAAGTCCATTACTTAAAAAATATATACAAGTAGAATTAGTTCTATACTATTATATCACACTTTGTCCAAACACTGTTTTAAGCTGATAGCAATCTATCAATCTGTATTAATCTTGGTCCAAACAGAAAAACATAAATCACTGTAAATTTAAACCAGAAGAAATTTAATACCAACAGTTGGTCATTTAGGTAAGGCAGGAGATAAGAAATCAAGGAGATGCAGACAGGCTGCTGTGGATTGATTGAACTGTGTCCCCCAAAGTTCATATATTAGAAGCTTAATTCCCACTGCAACTGTTGAGGGTTGGAGACCCTGTTATGGTAATTGAAAGGCGGGGCCTTGAAAAGGTAATTAGATTGTAGGACCATGACGTAGTGAATGGATTAATAATGGTGGTCAGGGTCGTGGTTCTAAGGGCTTTAAAGGGAGAGCTCATGAGAGTCTCTCTCTCTCTCTCTCTGCTCCATCATTTTCTGCCATGTGAGACCCCTGCATTGCTGTAAATCCACCACCAAGAAGACTCTCACCAGAGGTGTTCCCTGGACTTTGGAATTCCCAGCCTCTTATAAATTACCCAGTTCCAAGTATTTTGTTATAAGCAGCAGAAATGGACTAATACACAGGCCACCTTTGTGAATTGGATTAGCTTCTACCCTGGTATGGTTATTTTTAAGTACCAACTTGACTAGATTAAAGAATACTTAGACAACCAGTAAAGCATTATTTTGGGGTGTGTCTGTGAGAGTGTTTCTAGAAGAGACTTGCATGTGAGTCTAAGTGAACTAAGTGGGGAAGATCTGTCCCTAATGTGGGTGGGCACCATCCAATCAGCTGGGGGCCCAGAGAGAACAAAAACAGAGAAAAGGCCAATCGGTCCCTCTCTCTCCTGGAACTGGGGTACACTCTTTTTCTCCTGCTCTTGAACATCAGAACTACAGGGTCTCTGACCTTTGGACTCCAAGACTTACATCAGTGGTCCCCCAGGTTCTCAGACCTTTGGACTTGGACTGAAAATTACACCATTGGCTTCTATGGCTCTGAGGCTTTTGGACTTGGACTGAGCCATCCTACTGGTATCCCACGGTCCAGCTTGCAGGTGGCCTGTCCTGGGACTTCTCAGCCCCCATAATTGCATGAACCAATTTCCCCAATAAATCCCCTCTCATATATCCATATCTATTATCTGTCCTATTGGTTTTGTCTCTCTGGAGAACCCTGACTAATACATGCCTCTAAGCTGAAAAGCCAAAGGGAAGAAGACATTTTGTAAAAGCCAGGGTCTGGGGCACAGAGAAAGCTGGAACTATGATGGCCTGTGGGAAATGGGGCCACAGAGAAGGCACTGACACCAACCTAGATGATACATGAGAAAGCAAAAGAGGAAGGAAGCCTCCTGCTTCTCCCTTCCACCTGCCCTGCATTCCTTGCAGGCACTGTTTATGAGAAAAGCCATCACAGGAAGCTGGGCAATGCAGCAGCAGGGACCAGCCATCCCTGTGACATGACCAGAGCAAAAGGAGGAAGAAGAAAGGATCTGGGACAGTCCAGCCCAGTAATAGCATACCATCACACACACAAAAATAATAACTATAACAATAATAATAATAAGGATGCTAGAGAGGTGAATAGAATGTGATTTTTAAAATGCTTTAACCTTGGAAGTATGTTAGGGGGAAAGGAAAAAGAAGAAAAAAAGAATAAATTTTAAGACCTAAATTCAAAAGTAGCAGTAATAATGTACTCAAAATACCAGTCACTTCTGCCTAGTCTCCACCTCATTTTTAATACTATCTGTTCCCCAGAACACCCAGCCCTAGGAGAGGTGACTTGATTATATGACACCTGAGCCAATCAGTCTCTCTTCTGAGAAATAGTGGTCAGAGAGACTAGCAGAAGACATTCTATCTATAATAACAAGGACAGGGGAAAGAGAAAAAAATCGGACTCTCTATCTCCTGGTGAAAGATCATGAAATGCACCCCTTTATTCAAGCAAGTTTGAATGGATTTTGGTTTTTGCTAACATCATCCCTAAGGTAGTCAGCTGTGAAAAGTACTCATTCAAAATTTCCTGTCGAAGCTTTTCCTTTATGATTTCTGTAATAACAGATATGAGATGCACCACAGGAACATTTTATTATGATTTAGTATTGATTAGTCCCAAAGAAAGTATCAGAGTTCCCCTGCTATATATTTGCACTGGATTCAGAATAATGGAGATTGGACTTTAGTTACAATCAAAACGAAGCACAGAAGAACATAATGAGGTTGAAGTTAAGGCTACCAGCTGTCTCATAACCAACAAAAACATTTTCTAAGCCACTTGTAAGAGACATTCAAAAACACAGGTGTGAGGAATATGTCCAGACTGGAAGAGGAATGTTGAAGATAATCAAAGGCAATTTTTAAAAATTATTCACTGTAAGTCCCTATGTCAGTCTTTTTCCTACGTCCCAGGTCTTATAGATGATTATTGATTTATAAAATAAATCTTTCAGTAGCAGCTTTATATTTTCCACATTTTTCTATTTCACTCTCCTTAAAATTATTCCCCTTTATTTGCAAAAGAAATTCTAGAATTGAGGTGGAATAACTGAGCTCCTCAGCACCTGTCATGTGGCATCAATAGGAAGTTGCATAGAAATACATGTTTGTATACATGTATATGTAAGTATATGTTGCCTCAGAACATCCATGCAGTCAGGAAGAGGGTGAAACTATTGCTCGACTCACTGTCATGTTAAGTTTTATTTTTGCAGCACCAATATTTTCTGATGATTCTGTAGGATTTCCTGATTTAACATTGTTACTACCCATTAGCCTACAATGGGAAGATACGATAAACCATTAGTCCCAAACTGGCTCCTCCCAGAACTACCAAAGAATAAATTTCTCATGATTATCATAAGAACATGTGGGCTCAAGAACTTTAGGCATTTTGAAGAAAACCCTGAAGGATTTTCATGTGATTCTATCGTGGAATAGAATATGACCCTACTCATTTGTATACTTCTATTTAATACTAAATTATCTTTAACTATAAAATTATAATAAAGCATTTAATTTTTTAAAAATTAAATCAAAAGGAAATTATTGTTGGAAGGAGAAACTTGGCATGATTGTGTGATGAAAGTTCAGGTATCTGTAGCAACAAGTAGCATATCGTATATGATGAAGCAAAATAGATTGTATTTTGCTTTTAAACACCCATATGTGAACAGTTATTAGAACTACTAAAAACAGTGAATATACCATTGGCAAACCACACATAGCCAGTGTACACCGCTCATACAAGGGGTCTTCAAAAAGTTCATTCCATTTTTCCATGAACATTTTGAAGTACCCTCATATATTAAAAAATAAAACTCACTATTCATAGCTATGACTGGGAGTGATAGACTGATTATAATTAATTATGTCACAGTAGGAAAAGTTCTTTTTTCAACAAATGGTTCTCTTGTGCAATGGTTTCCAAACCTGGCTAAATGTGAGAATCCTATTCTTTGGTAGGTCTGGGAGGAGCCTGGTTTGGGACAAATGGTATATCATATCTTCCAGTTGTAGGCTAGTTAATAGTAAACATGTTAAACCAGGAAATCCTACAGAATTATCAGAAAATATTGATGCTACAAAAATAAAATTTAACATGACAGTGAGTCAAGCACTACTTTCACCCTCTTCCTGAGTACATGGATATTTTCAGGTAACATAGCCCCTCTAGAGTGCTGTTTACAGACTGCAAAATCTTGTGCTTAGGGTAACAGACCTAGAGATCATCTGTCTGCTTATTTTATAGATGCGGGAATAAAGTTCCAGAGACTTCAGAAATGAACAAGTGTTTTGAGTATCAAGCTGAACATAACATACTCTAGAACTGAACTTATTCAACTATGTACAAGACTGTCTTTCATCCAAAAGAAGGAATGTTCTTTATATTCAATGAAAATTAGCAGTAGATCCTCCACCTCTTATCAAACTGAAGATCTGTTGTTGAATGACTATACATTTAATAAAGAAAATAACTTTTTTTCTCCATTATATATACAATTCCTGAAAGAATGCTCGTAGAAATAAGTACTTTTCTTTTAAGAACTATATTACTTTAACCAGTTAGATTGCCTGTTTACCTTTTTTCTCTTGTTAACAGAAGAAAAATACCCAAATTAAGAGTTGTTCTTTCTAGAAGATTTTAGCATAGCAGTTTTACAGTGAAAGACATTTTTATATTATCTGGACTGCATTTTAACATGAAACTATTTTTAGAATAGTGCAGTATTCTATAGTCTGTCAGGTATTTAGATCATCTTTCAACAGATGTCATTTTAAAAGTCATAATTTTGTATATATTTTCTCATCTGATCCCTACAAAAAAAAAAAAAAAACCTTTGAAGTGAGATGATATTTTAATCTTCGTATCTGCAGATGAGCACAGTGAAATTTCAGAGAGCTTACTAATTTCAGAAAGTCTGAGAGACTCTTTGAATGACTAAATCATCAAAGCCTACATCAGAATCACTTGGTGGGGGAAGGAACATTTGAAATTCAGATTCCTAGGCACTACCCAACACTTCTGACCCAGAATCTCTGGGAGCAGAGCCCAGGAACCACTGAGATATTCTAATCATTTCCAAATCTTTTTGTGAGTCCTAGGGCTCTGTACAGGTGGTTCAGGGACCACTGTCGAAGGGAAGAGAAAGTTTAATGGCTATTCCAACTCAGCTTTAAATCTTGTATGTATTAATTTTCTGTTTATAATTTCATTTGAAGGAAAAGTAAGGTGAGTGTTCCACTGTTTAAAGAAAAAAACCAAATACACCTGTGTTTTTCAGATGAAGAACCCAGTCCCATAAAGGCCCAAGGTCAAATAGCTCAACAAGACAAATCCAGATTCTGATGCTTTGATGCCTGTTCCAGCATTTTTTCCATTACACCACAGCAAATCTTCCTCCTGTAGAAATGTGTTCAGCCCAGAGCCTCTGCTACAGAAGATTTACAAATACCAGATGCATTCACATAAACACAAAATTAGCACTTCAATGGAAATTTTTCAAACGATAGTATTATGGTTTTCACATGAACCACTTGGGTAATCAGGCAGACTACTGGATCTCTGAAGCAGGAAGACTAGGTCTTGATGGTCTGGGACCTCAACCCACCCTGCTCCATCACTAGGACCCCCTACTCCAGAAGGAGCTTGGCCTCTTGCTGTATCTTTCCACCTGCCCTACTTCCCCTGCAGCTCTGTGACCTTGAAGGCACAGAATGTCAGGGGCAGGACCTTTTTTCCCTCTTCATTCATTTCCTACAGCCTGTTTGAGATAACAATGTCCATGAGTTCCAGTGAAGGTCACAACTGGTCCCAGGACAAGCTCAATGTTCAGCCTGCTTCTTCCTAGGGATTCAAATGTAGGAAACTGAAAATAATTACCTTGAAGGAAGAAATCTCAAGGAGAATCTGCTAATAATAGTCAATGGAGGAACTCCTGGCTTCAAAGATCATTCAAATATTTCTACCTTTGTATACATACATTAACCAAACAGAACAAGCATTTGACAATTGAAGTTCCTTGTTCTGTTTTTTTTTAAATCATGAATTCTCCCCACTCCTCCCCCATTAATATTGTAAATGGAAACTCCTTAGGTGTGGTGGTGATATGTAGCAACTGTATACATTGAGATCTGGGGAATGTGTCTGGATTACATAAAAACATTGTAATATATCCAGCTAAGAGATTCACAATGAATACCATTGAAAATTAGTAATGTGTATATATCCACATGTCATCCCTAGTTAAATATGTAAGTGTATGAAGTACGTATTTATACTAGAGACATAAGTAACTCTGTATCCTCCATCAACCTTTAAAGCCAAAGTAGCCATAGCTTATACCACATGATCACTGGCACCTACCTGAATCCAGGTGCATCAAAGTGGGCATCATTGCAACCTGTGGGTGGGTGTTTTCTGTTACATATGGATAAGCTGCAGGTGAACAGTCATGATATATAAAGAGGTCAGAGACACAATGTACAATGATCTTGCACATGTTGTAGTCAGAAGGGAGCAGAAGCTTTAAATAAACAGAAGAAATCTTCTAGAAGAAAGAAAGAAGCCAAAACAGATACCCAGAGAGAAGCTAAGACTCCATGAGTGAGACCAAGAAAGAGCAGTTCGGAACCTTTCCTTCTCAATGGGTTTCCCCCTCTAGTTCCAGACCACCTGTATCTTTCCGTTAAGCCCTTGGCCAACTCAAGGTTGTTAGAGTGCTTGGTTCATTAGAGTGGTTCTCTATTCCCTTCAATCCAAATAAAAATTCCTAACTAAATATTCAGCAAGAAAAAGAAAATAGCAAAAAATATTGAATTTGTATCTTATTTCATAAAGAGCCTTAAATTTGGAAATTCCTGACTTTACAGTGTTCAAATGATCCACCTAAATATCAATTTGAACTTTCCATTGAAGTGGAATTCTTCATGTGTATGGTTGTGTAATTGTATATACTTGTGATGGTTTTAAATTCTTTTAAAATGGTGCTACCTGAAACAATAAAAATAGGGGCCGTGATGCTTACTGGTACTCTCAATTAAAAAATTAAAAATTAATGGGCCAAAAATTTTTTAATTAGTCAGCTATTTTATAATTTTTCCAATAAAGTGAAGAATTTATTTAAACAAATTTGAGTTAAAACCGATTCAGTAAATTTAGAGTTAAATGAAAGCTAAGACGTCTGTGAGTTTTTCGTTAATTCTTTTCTTCTTTAACTTTTCACTAATTTGATATATCCGAAAGACCCTACCCAAATTTTTCAAAATAAAATTACCTCTGGGCTTTGACCATGCATTTTTCAAGCATGGATAATTCAAATCTAAAAGAGATTATTTCAGAAGACTTTAAACAACTGAAAGGAAAGACTTATAATGAACATTACTTTCTCCTTCTAACACAGCATTGTATTGTAATATGGAATTCTCATGTACTCAAATGTATCCATTTCCTCAAATGCTCCCACACAAAATAGAATCTAACTAGGGGCTAATATGATTCCAGGGCCCAGGCACTGGAACAAGCACCAAAACCCGGGAGGTAGCCTTGTCCCTGCTTCTAACACCCTTCATGACCTGGACCTATATTATACCTAGTTCTATGTTTATTTCACTGAAAAACATGGAATTAGACTTAATCAGGTGCCACTTATTACACTGAAGTGATACTTGCCTTTTGTCTAAAATTTTCTGGAGACTCATTTGGCGATGGGAGTGATACTGAGTGTATTATGGAGAGCAGCTAAGCTTTGTAATGACTGTATTCCTTTTCCATATCATGGGCATAGTGGGAGTAACCTGCATGGAGAGCCACAAAGAATGATTCTTTATCTATTGAATAGCAACTATCATACTAAATAATCTCCAAGGTCACTTCTTGTACAAAAATTATGATTCTTACTCCAAATATATAAAGTGCCTCACTGCTGCCACTATCAAGCGATACAAGGGGAAGAAATTGTAGTTAGAGCAAAGTACCTGATAAAATGGCAACCACCAGTGGCTTTCAAGCCTGAACTTAACCCCAAAGAGATACCAACAATCAGTATGGAGGGGATAGAGGGTAGAAAGATGGTAATGATAAACTAGAAGTGGTTGCAAGTGTGTGAGAGTATTCATTTAGTTCAGGAAGAAGACAGGATACAGAAACTTAAAAATAAATAAGAAAAATAAATTTAGGAACAATCTCTAAAAGGTTTGGTATAACTTCCAGAACAATAAATTTAAAGTCAGAAGAAATTGCAAAAGATAGCAGGTAGGAAAAGAAGCAAATGAAAAATTCAATAAAACATGAAAGAACTTAATATATTTTAACAGGAGCTACAATAAACATAAATTATTTAAATCCACAGATCAAAAGAAAGACTTTAGTTTGAACTAAAAGGGACAAGATCCAGTAATACGTTTATAAGAGACATACTAAGATCAAGAGGCTAAAGAAAGATTAAAAACAATAGAAGGGGAGGAAAGATGTATTAATTAAAGATACCAAACTTCAGGTTTTAGCTCCAACATGAAAAGAGCTTAGAAGTCATCTGTCCTATTCTCATAATAAGAAAAAACTGAACAAATGGAAAATCAATGACTTCTTGAACCCATCAGAGAACCGAGTTTACAGGGCAAATTGCCACCTGAAAATCTAGAGAGACAGACAAATCCAGAGACTCACATCCAAGATCTATTTCTCTAGAGCGGAAGCCACTGGTGCCACAAGCTGGTAGGAACACTTAAATGGTAATTCTGATGAATTGCTGGAATCTGAGTGTAAACTAGCTCGAGAGTGAGAAACTCCTAGGCCCACATGGAGCCCCACATGGTTCTCAAGGTAAAGATTGAGAAAGATCCCCGTGTCTCCAACAAGAGAAGGGAGAGAGAAATCCTTGGGAAATACATCCAGAGCCCTCTCCATTTAACAAAAGGCCTACTCTTCAGGGAGAAATACTTTTTGAGAAGTTTGTCCAAAAGCTGTAGGGAGGACATCCCTGTCACTCCAGTCCCCTCTAGCCTTCTGGAGTCATCTTGGGGGGGGGAGGGGAGCTATACAAGAAGAAATGCTTGTCAAGGTCACAACCCAAAGACACAGGATCACTAAAAGACTGAGATTTTATGGGAGTGTTATAGGATGATCTCCCACAACCACACCTTACCACTATACCAACAGGGTTCCAGTATAATAATAAAGGATTACAGATAAAAGAATTGCAAGAAATAGTCTCTTTCTGAGGAGAAATACTTAGGGAAGCCAAAAGTCAAGAAGGGAGACAAAATCTAGGACACTAGAGGAATTTGAAGCCTCTGGCACCTAGGGCTACAACAAACATCAAACAAAGTCCAATTCCTATCCAGATGAACATAAATCCTTAAACTAGAGGCCTATTTACTTTGTTTTCTACACGTCACATGTCAAGCTTTCAAAAAAAACTTACAAGGCATGCCAAAAGGAAAAAAAAAAAAAAAAACACAGTCTGAAGAAATAAAGCAACTATTAGAACCAGACAGATATGGCACAGATTTTGGAATTAGCCGAAAGGGAATTTAAAATATCTATGTTTGATATGTTACACGTTCTAATGGGAAAAGTAGATGGCATGCAAGAACAGTAGTGTAAGCAGAGAGATGGAAGCTCTTGAAAAAACGTCAAAAATAAATGCTAGAAATAAAAAACACAGTAACAGAAATGAACAATGCCTTTTATGAGGGCATTAGTAAACTGGGCATAACCAAGAAAAGAAATTAGTGAACTTGAATATAGGTCAATAGAAACTACACAAACTGAAATGCAAAGAGAAAAATGAATGGAAAAAAAAGAGAGAGTGAGAACATCCAAGAATACTGGAACAATTTTTAAAGGAATTTACAATGAATTTCTATAATTTTGTGTTGCCTCAGCATCCATTTTCAATATAAATTGGACTTACTCAATCCAGAAGCAGGAGTTAGTCACCAATTATACAGTTTTCTGTTCTCCCCCATCTCCCAGTTCCTCAGTGTGGTCAATCCAGATATCTGCCTTATACAACCCACTCCTGGTGATCACCTCCCTTCAGGACAGCTGTATACAACTTACTTTGCTCACCCCATTGACCCTCACACCCTGCGTGGACTATGCAGATATACTACAATGATCACCTCAGTCACAGTGTGACCTCCCGGAACTTGTGCCTTCTTGCTTTAAACCCACCAATTAGAACTCCCATGGGAAACCTGATTGGGTATTACCCTGGACCTCAGTAAAGGCTTTGGCCTACAGTTCCCCTTCGCTTGTTCCCACCTGCTGGTTTAGCATACAGCTGTCAGGTAGTTCTCCCTTTCCCATTCCCCCTGAGAGGTGTGCTGCCCTCATCTCTCTGTAAGTAATAAACTGCTTCTCTTATTTCATGTTTTGTTGAGTTGCCTTCTCTGTGTCTCACCTGACCAACACACCTGAATCCAACTACTTTCCTAGTCAGGGCTCTTCTAGAGAGTGGCTATCTTGGTAGGAATAAACTGGACACAGATTGGACAAGAGACACAAGGGTATGTGTCAGTACAAACAAGTTTCCTATGAGAGGGACACCTGGTCATGGGTCAGACATTTAGGCATTCAGCCATCAGCCAGGATATGGAAGTATACCATGAAAGGCACATTTAAACTTTCATGACCAAAACCTTGGACTACCATCAGGGCAGAGCTAGAATGTACAGACATCCTTGAGGGAGAGAACTCAAGACCAAATTAGTGGAAAATACAACAGAATTGGATTACAGAAAAAGAACAAAGAGACAACAGAACAGGAGAAATATTTAAAGTAATAATAGCTGAGAACTCTCCAAAATTAATAACAGACACCAAACCACATATCTAGGATGCTCATAGAATACCAAGTAGAATAAATACCATAAGAAAAATAGTGCATCTATAAATGCTAAAATATTTTCTTCAAGCAGAAGAAAACTAGCATGTAAATAAATATATTCTTATAGAAATAAAGAGCATCAGAAAAAAAGTATAATAAAATTTTTATTTTTATTTTTTAATTGATCTGAAAATAACTGTTTAAAGTAATAATGGTAACAATGTGTTCAGTGAATATGTATATGTATAAGTGAAGTGAATTTTAGTAATGTCACAAAAGGAAAACAAGCAGAAGTTGAAATACTCTGTTATAAGGGACCTGCATTGCATGTGAAGTGAAATATTATTAGAAGGTAGATTTAGATTAGTTTAAAATGCAGGTTGTAAAATTTGGGGAAACCATTAAAAAAAATTTTAAGAACTACTCTGTATACAATAAGAGAGGAGATAAATGGAATCATATAAAATGCTCAATTAAAACCAGAGAAAGAAGAAAAAGAAGCCTCTGGCAACTAATGTAAAATAGTTATAAACATGGTTGATATTAACCCAAATATATAAAGTGATATCAATAATCACTTCAAATGTGCACAGTCTAAATACATCAATTAAAAGACAGAGACTGTCACAGTGAATAGAAAAACAAGACCTAACTATACAATAGTGTACAATAAACCCACTTTAAATATAAGACACTGGAAGAATAAAAGCGAAAGAATGGGGGGAAAATAATCAAAAGAAAACTGGAGTAGCTATATTAATGTCAGACAAAGCAGACTTCAAAACAAGGAAGCTTAGATACAAAGAGCAGCGTTACATAATCAAAAAGAAATTAATTCTTCAAGAATACATAACAATCCTAAATGTGTGTTACCTAGAAGCAAAATGCCAAAAGACATGAGATGAAAATGGATAGAATAGAAAGAAGTAGATAAATGTACAATTATAGTTCGAGAGTTCAACATGCCCCTCTCAGTAATTGATAGATCAAGCAGGCAGAAAATCAATAAAGATATAGTTGACCTGAACAGCACAATCAGTCAACTTGATCTGACATTTACAGATCACTCCATCCAATCATGGCAGAATACACATTCTTCTCAAGCTCACATGAAACATTTATCAAAATAAACCTCATTCTGGGCCATAAAATACAACTTACCAGATTTTTAAAAAGAGAAACCATACAAAATATGTCCTCAGACCACAATGGAATTAGCTTACAAATCAATCAAAGAAATATAACTGGAAAATTCCCAAGCATTTGAAAATTAAACACCACACTTTAAAATAGCACTTGGGGAAAAGAAGTCTCAAGAGAAATTTTAAAATATTTTTAACTAAATGGAAATGAAACTACAACTTACCAAAATTTATGGGATGCAATCAAAGCAGTGCTTAGAGAGAAATTTATAGCATTAAATGCATATGTAAAAAGTGAAAAAAGACTTAAAATCAGTAACCTAAGTTTCTACCATAGGAAACTGTAGAAAGAACATTTAAGTGTAAAGCAGAAGAAGAAAAGAAATTACTAAAATTGAAGCAGAGATTACTAAAATTGAAATTGAAAGCAAGGAAACAATGGAGAATATTAATGAAACTTAAAATGGGTTCTTTGAAAAGATCAATGAAATAAATAAACCCTACCCAGGCTAACCAAGGAATAAAAAAGAGAGAGAGAGAAGACACAAATTTCCAATATCAAAAATGAAAGAAGAGCCATCACTAACGATCCCATGAACATTAAAAGAATAATAAAAGAATACTATAAATAACTCTATGCTTACAAATTTGGTGACTTAGATAAAATGAACCAATTCCTACAAAGACACAAATGACCAAAATCCATACGAAGGAAAATAGATATCCTGAATAGCTCTCTATGTATTAAATACATTTAATCAATAATGAAAAATCAATAACATTCTAAAAAAGAAACTACCTGGCCCAGATGTTTTCACTGATGAATTTTATCAAACATTTAAGGAAAAAATAATTCTCACAATCTTTTACAGAAAAAAAGAAGCAAAAGGAATATTTCCTAACTCATTCCATGTGGGAAGCATTACCCTACCATCAAAACCAGATATGGCCATTATAAGAAAAACAGCAGACCAATATCTCTTATAAACACAGATGCAAAAATCCTTAACAAAATATTACCAAATTGAATTCAACAATATATACAAAAAAATTATGCACCACAACCAAGGGGGATTTATTCCACACATGCAAGGCTAATTCAACATGTAAAAATCAATCAGAGTAACTCACTACATCAACAGATTAAAGAAGAAAAATCATATGATCATATTAATTGATGCAGAAAATCATTTGACAAAATCCCACACGTATTCATGATAAAAACTTTCAGTAAATTAAGAACACAGGAAAACTTTCTCAATTTGATAAAGAATTTAAGAACCTACAGCTAACATCCCACATAATGGTGAGAAAATAAATACCTTCTCTCTAAGCTCAGAAACAAGCCCAAAATGTCCTCTCTCAACACTACTATTCAACATTGTACTTGAAGTCCTAGTTAGTGCAATAAGACATGAAAAGGAAACAAAAGGCATATAGATTGGAAGGGAAGAAATAAAACTCCCTATTCACATATGATGTGATTGTCTATACAGAAAATCCCCAAAATCGACCCCCAAAAACCTCCTGAAACCAATAAGAGAGTACAACAAACTAACAGGACACAGGTTAATAAAAAAAGGTTAATATAAAAGTCAACTGCAAAGGAGAGCATGGAACTGGGGCCACCAAAGGAGGAAAAGAGGGAGATGAGGGGTTAGTGAGAAATTGGTAAAGGGATATAGCAATTATCCTGACTTTAGTCTCACATATTGTACACAGATACTGATATTCAACGTTGTACCCCGCAGATATGTACAATCAATTATGTTTCAATAGAAATAAAATAAAATAAAATACAAAGTGTTAAAAAATAACCGCAACAATAATAACCTAATTTGCTGTAATACAGACCAACTATTGACTTGTGACATAAAAAGAGGAGGTGGTAGATAATCACTTGTTCAAGAAATGAGAAAGATGACTAAAGAATATTGTAGGTTATGTAAGAAAAAAAGTCAATTGTTTTTCTATATGTTAGCAATGAACAATGACACTTAAAAATATACAATTTACAATAGTGCTCTACAAATTGAAATTCTTTATTATGAATCTAATAAAATATATACAAGACCTATATGTGGAAAACTATAAACACTGATTTAAAAATCAAAGATCTAAATAAAGTATTTCATGCAATTTCATACAAATAAAAATAGATTTAAAGCAATCCCAAATAAAATCTCAGCAAGCTATTTTTTAGATAATAGACAAACTAATTTTACAGTTTATAAGGCAAGGCAAAAGATGGCAGATGGTGGGAGCAAAGTTTCTCACTGTTAAAGTGAGAAGTTACAGATAAGTAAGGGGAGAATTCTGCATTGATCCATGTGGTAGTGGATTATAGTTGTAGACATCTATATGAACTCATGTTTAGCTTAATATAGATACAGATGGTTATATATAGAAATATTTTAGATATGTGTATATACATGGGTTAGTATACACACATATTACATGGGTTAGTATAGACACATGTATTACCTTATTCTGTCAGCTGAGAGGGTCTAGAAGCAATTAGCAACAAGCCACCCATTACTGAGACACCCATTAATAATGAGAACACCTACCACCCAAATCTTGATTTCTAATACTATTGTCCAATAAAAGGAGCCAGAGGTCCTTGGAGAAATGGTTAATTCTAGGAATGAGGCAGAAAATATACAAGATAAGCCTGGAGTACATTGTAGCAGTAGTAAATTAGAAAGTGCTAAAATAAATAAATAAATAAATAAATAAATAAATAAATAAATAAATAAATAAATAAATATTTTTTAAAACCTATAATGATGGATATGTCAAAGAGGTATAGGAACCAACTATAAGGCCAAATTAGAGCAATTTTAGTAACAAAATAAATAAAGTAGTATTAGATTATAACCCAAAGTATAAATATCCCTGAATCCAGACTGATATAAGTAAATAATGTAATAAATAAATAGAGGAGAATAGACAAGTCTCCCGGGCAGAAGAAATCCAAATAATTTATGTTGATGCTCCACACTTAAGGAAGTGGAACATAACTCTTCACTCTTTAAGTATGGGCTGTGCATAATGAGTTTTTTCCAAAGAGTGTGGTATAGAAAGGGAGAAAAAAAGAGTAACTTGACAGTGGAGACACTTGACCAACACTGCTTCAAATCTAGGTGATCAAGGTTAACATCAACATTAATATCATATTGATAGTAGGCACCCTTGATATCATGTGATGAGAATGGCACTTTACCTCTGTGGTCTTCTTCTCACAAACACATTGTCCAGTCTAAACACAGGAAAACAGAAAAACCCCAATTGAGAGACATTCTACAAGATACTTGACCATGAATCCTCAAAACTGCCAAGGTCATAGAAAACAAAGTCTAAGAAACTGTCACAACCAATAAGAGGCTAAGGAGAAATGAAAACGAAATCTTGGATGAATTCCCTGATTGGAAAAAGAATGACAGGGTGAAGCTGAGGAAATCTGAATAAAGTATGAACACAAAAAGCACACACAACTAAAGAAAAATAGATGAATTCAACTTCATGAAAATTAAAAAGTTTTGTGCATCAAAAATCACTATCAACAGAGGAAAAAGGCAACCCACAGAACGGGAGAAAATATTCATTTCTAGACCCTCTCAGCTGACAGAGCAAGGTAATAAATGTGTGATTAAAGGGTTAATATCCAGAATATATAGAAAACTCCTAAAATTCAACAACAAATAAACAAACAACTTGATTCAAAAATAGGCAAAAGAGGCTGGCTGGTTAGCTCAGTTGGTTAGAGCATGATGCTGATAACACCAAGGTCAATGGTTCGAATCCCTATACTAGCCAGGCAACAACAACAAAAAAAAAAAAAAAAACTCACTTTTTTTAATTTTAAAAAAATGGGCAAAGGACTTGAATAGACATTTCTCCAAAGAAGATATATAAATGGTGAATAAACACTTGAAAAGAGGCTGAACATCACTAATCATTAGGGAAATGTAAATCAAGAGTGCAATGATATACCACCCCATACCCATTAGGATGGCTACTATCAAAAAAAAAAAAAAAGCAGAAAACAAGTATTGAAGGAAGGACAAGTGAAGAAATTGGAACCCTGTGCACTATTGGTATAAATGTAAAATGGTGCAGCCACTGTGGAAAATAGTATGGCAGTTCCTCAAAAAATTTAAAATAAAGTTACCTTATGATTCAGCAATTCCACTTCTGGATATATATCCAAAATAATTGAAAGCAGGATCCTGAAGAGATATTTCTATGTCTACGTTCACAGCAGCATCATTCACAATAACTAAAATATGGAAGCAACCTAAGTGTTTGTTGACAAAAGAACAAAGAAAATATGGTATATACATGTAATGGAATATTATTCAGCCTTAAAAAGGAAAGAAATTCTGACACATGCTACAACATGGATGAACCTTGAAGCCATTATGTTAAGTGAAATAAGCTAATCACAAAATGATAAATACTGTATGAGTTACCTAGAGTAGTCTAATTCATAAAGACAGAAAGTAGAATGGTGGTTGCCAGGAATTTAGGGAAAGGAGAAATGAGGAGTTATTATTTGGTTGCTATGGAGTTTCAGTTTTGCAAGATAAAAGGGGTTCTGGAGATCGATAGTGGTGATGGTTTCAAATGAATTTACCTAATACCCCTGAACTGCACACTTAAAATTGGCAAGATGATAAATTTTGTTATATGTATATTACCACAATAAAAAGATTTTATTAAAAATTTAAAAACTAAACACTCAAAATAATAAAAATGCCATGAACTAATAAAGAATTCAGCACAATTAAAAGATAAAGATCAACTTATAAAAGTGAAAAAAAGAAGAAAGTATGCCTGGGAGCCTCGGCAGGAGCCAAGGGCAGACCACCCTCTGCCCAGAAGCAGGCAAGAGAGCATTTCCAGAGGCTAAGGCAGGAGTTGAGGACAGACTCTCCCTCGCAGAAGCAGGCACAGAGAGCATGTCAAGGGGCCTAGGCAGGAGCTGAGGGCAGCCTCCACCACCTGGAAGCAGGCAAGAGAGCATGCCAAAAACACCACTATCACGTGGATGGCCCACCACAACCACCGCCATAGCCATGGCTGATGCAGAAGTGGCTCAATGCCACAGCAGTAGACAGAGCCACCATTCAGGCAGCCCACCAGATAATCAACTGCATTGATGGAAGGAGAGTCACCAGTGGAGACCAGAAAAAGAAGATGACATCTGTCTCCTCAAAGCCCACTCCAGAGTAATAGAAGAAGCAACTGATCTACCAAATGACCAGACATCAACATAGAGATACTAGAAAGATGAAAACCCAAGAAAATAAGACACCACCGAATATTGTAATTTTCAAATACAAGACTCTATAGAACAGGTAACCCTTGAAAGGACTCAGCAGGAATTCCCAGCAACAATCTTAAGGAAACTCGCTGAGATACAAAATGACTCAGTTATATCATAATGAAATAAGGAAATAAGTTATTTCATAATGAACAAGTTATTTCATAATGAAATAAGGAAAAAACTTAGGATATGAAGGAGGAAAGTTACAAAGAGATTAATACCTTAAAAAAGAATGTAGCAGAACTCATAGAACTGAAAGATTCACTCAATGATGAATCTTTATTCACTCAATAAAAAACACAACCTAGAGCTTAAGCAGCAGGCTAGAACAAGCAGAAGAAAGAATTCCTGATCTTGAAGAGAGTCTTTTTGAAATAACCCAGGCAGACAAATAAAAAGGAAAAAAGAATAAAAAGAATATTAAAAAATGAAGAAAATCTAAGAAAGTTAGCAGACAACCTGAAGCACAAAAACATTCAAATATTCAAATCATGGTGTTCCAGAAGGGGAAGAGAAAGGAAAAGGCATGAAAAACCTATTCAATGAAATAATAACTGAAAATTCCCCAGGTATAGGGAGAGACACAGACCTTCAGATCCAGGAGGCTCAAAGATCTCCAAACAGATTCAACCCAAAAAGATCCTCTTCAAGACATATAATAGTCAAACTGGCAAAGCTCAAAGACAAAGAGAGAATCTGAAAGAAGCAAGTGTCAAGTCACCTTTAAGAGAGCTGCTATCAGACTAACAACAGACTTCTCAACAGAAACTCTACAGGCCAGAAGAAAATGGAAAGACATATTCAAAATACTTAAAGAAAAAAACTGCCAGCCAAGCATACTGTACCCAGCAAGGCTAGTCTTCAGAAATGAGGGGAAAATAGTGTATTTTCCATACAAACAAAAACTGGGAGTTGACCACCGCACAAACAGCCGTACAAGAAATCCTCAAGTAAGTCCTGCATCTGGAATCCAAAAACCAATCATCACTACCATGAATACACAAGAAAGAACAAAACCCACTGGTAGAACAAAAATGCAAATGAGAGAGAAAGAAACTAAATCTTACACACACACACAAAAACATAATTGTAATGTAATAATGATCATGCATTATTTCTGATTTTAGTAATTTTGGTCTTTTTATCTTGGTAAGTCTAGATAAAGGTTTGCAAATTTTGTAGATCTTCTTAAAGAATCAACTTTTGTTTTTGTTGATTTTTCTCTATTGTTTTTTAATTTCCTATTTCATATATTTCTGTTGTAATACTTGTTATTTCCTATTTATATTTACGTTTGGTTTACTTTTTACTTATTTTACTTTTTACTTATTTACTCTTTTTCTATTTTCTTAAGGTAGAAATTTACATTACTGTTTGAGATTTTTCTTATTTTTAATATAGGTGTTTACAACTATAAATTTTCTTCTAAGCACTGAACCCTATAAATCCTATAAATTTTGATATGTTGTGGTTTGATTTTTATCTCAGAGTACTGTCTAATTTCCCTGTGATTTTTCCTTTTACCCATTGTTTATTGAGGAGAGTGTTATTTAATTTTCACACATTTGTGAACTTTCTAAATTCCCTCTGTTACTGTGGTCAGAGAACATATTTTTTATGATTTTAGTATTTTTAAATGTACTAAGACTTGTTTTGTGATCAAAAATTATTTTAAAATTAAATAAATAAAATGTAATTTTTAAAAAGATACTGATTTTTTAAAAAAGGTGAAAAAATTCTTCTCTACCCAAAACAAACTAGAAAATAAAATAGAAAATAAGATGATATTTATGATAGCAACAAAATCAATACATTATCTAGTATAATAGCAACAAAAATAATAAAGTATCTAATAAAGGATGAAAAAAAGACATTTACGGAGAAAAAAGTTGAAATAGAAAATGACTAGAACTAAATAAACATATAGCACAATGTTAATATTATAAAAATGTCAAATCAGCACAGAATTTTTCTTAAATCCAATGTAACACCAATAAAGATTCCAGTAAGATATTTTGTAAACTTGACAAGCTTTTTCTAAAATTTCTATGGAAGAATAAAGGATCATAAATATTTGTCAAATTTTGTATTTTATTTGTTGTTTTTTAATTGCTATGGATTATTTTTTATTTATTTCCTCAATGAAAGTATTCTTATTACTTTTTCCTAATTATTTATAAAACACGTTCATTGTAAAAAAATCAGAACAAATATACAAAAATGTAAAGAAATCATCTGGAATTTCACTATCTTGTCACACACCTTTAACACTCAGTTATCATACATTATTGCATTAATTATGCATGCATAGTTTTACATAGGTAAGATTATATCATAATTCTTTATCATGGACACTTTTTCTCCACTGACTTCCCCAGTTCCATGTAGCCATGAAAACATTCTATTTTCTTAATAATCATATATCCCATAACACATATATATAGTTCTAAATCATTCTCATAGCTATAGAATATTACATAGTGTTTGAGCCATAATTCAGTTATATCCACCTCATTAGGCATATTCTTTACTTTCAGTTTTTGATGAATATAAACAATGCTGCAGTAAGGGTCCTTGTATGTCATTAGTTCATACAAATTTGAACTTTTATTTTCATGGACAAGATTTGTAGTGTGATTTCAATAAGACAGATTTTTCAGGAATACATGTGTTAGTGGAAGAGAATATGTATTTTTAATTTCAACATATATTGCCAGATTTCCTGCCCCAAATGCTATGAGTCTTGACATTCTTACCATTAATATGTATCACACTACACTTTCCTTTATATCCCTGTTCAATGATCATGAAGTTATACCTCATTGTTACCAGAATGTGAATGTTTCTGTCTCCTTTTGAATTCGTGCATCTTTTCACATTTGTTGACTCTCCAAATTTTCTCTTTTCTGAATTATATACACTTTTAATTGGGCTTTTCATGTTTGAATAATATAGAAATTAATGCTATGTCATCTGAATTGCAAATGTATTTTTTTGTTCCATCATTGCCTATTGATTTTTTATAGAATGTTTTTCCATACAAGCGTTTTAATTTTTATATAGTCAATTATTTCTATCTCCTATTACAGCATCTGGATTTTCAGTTTTGCTAGGAAGTTCTCAGTAGTTAATCTGTTATGCATTTATTCTCATAGATTTTTAGTAAAGTTTTATGTTTTATCATCTCTAAGTCTTTTTTCATCTTGAATTTATTTTTGTGTGATAGGACACACTCATATTTCTTTCTGTATGGCTAGTTGGTTATTATGTCTATTTTGAAAAAAAGAATAACAAATATCTGGGAACTTAACCTCTTAGATATTATGGCATGCCACAAAGTTACAGTAATTTAAAGTAGTGCGATATTAGTAAAAGACCAAACAGACATTTCAGTGGAACAGAAGAGAGAGTTTAAAATAGGCCACTATTATTTGACTTGCTGTACTATAAGGTTGACACCAAAAATAGTGAGAAAAGATGAAAGACAGTTTATTAGTTTACATGCAGAAATAAATGAAAGAAAAAGTTATATTTTGAATGGGTTAAAGACTTTCTTTTTTTAATTTTTATTGAACCATAATTGATTATACAAATTTTGGGGGTTCAATGTTGACATATGTTGATCAAATCAATATTACTAGCATATATATTGTTACAAATTGTACTTATTCTTTATGCCCCTTGTCCACTCTCTCCCCAGCCCCCTCTACTTTCCCCCTCCTTCCTCTGATTACCCTAGATTTCTTCTCTCCTTCTGAAAGAGTAATGGTTACTCTGCTGATTTATGGCCTAGATGATCTGTACAATGCTGAGAGGTATATTCAGGTCCCCAATATTATCATAGAGCAGATGCTTCTTCTGTCTCTCTGGAATGGGCTTTGTGGAGAGAGTCATCTTCTTATTTTCTTTGGTCAATGCTTGTGACTCTCCTTGTGTCAATGCACTCCAGTGGCTGGCAGACCATCTGCACGATGGTCGCAGCATCTAACCACTTTCACAGCAGCTGTGGTTATTGCGGTGGCTGTGGTGAGCCACCCACATGGAGGTGATGTTTTTGGCATGCTCCTTACCTAGTTGCTGGTGGCTCCATGCCTCAAGACCCCGTTTGGGCCCCATGGCACTGGCAGTGTGCCTGGTTGTGGGCAGATGGTCCGAATGGGTTAAAGACTTGAATATGAAAGTTAAAACAATAGAGGAAATAGAAGAAATTGTAAGGGAATATCTTGGTGATCATGGGGCAAAAAATACACATATAAAACGTGTATATATACACACACATATATTTCTATATACATATATTTCTATATATGTATTTATATGTATAAATGTATATAAAGTTATATATCTTTATACATCTATATGAATATATAGAGAAATGCATGTGTATACAGAAATACACATATATACATGTGTGTAGATATATAAAGTTGGATAATGCGAAGTTTTAAAGTGAATATAGACAAATAGGAGCTTTCATGCAGAGCTAATAGGAGTGAAAAATGGTAAGGTCTTTCTTGAAAGTAATCTGACTGTACTTAGTGAAATTATGAATTTTCATTTCTTAATCCCACTATTGGAATATATTCCAGAGAAACTCCTACAAGAAACAAGACACATATACAGGTAGGCAATTTGCTAGTGGTAGTGGGATTTGGAGCTACTGTGTGTATTTGTCACTAGAGGAATAGATAAATATCATAATAGTGGATGTATATTACAGAATACTACAAAGCACTCAGAAACAATGTACTAGGAATACATGGGCCAATAGAGGCCCATGTATAAACTTAAAAAAAAAATGTTGCATGAGGGCCGGCCCGTGGCTCACTTGGGAGAGTGGAGTGCTGATAACACCAAGTCAAGGGTTAAGATCCCCTTACCAGTCATCTTTAAAGAAAAAAAAAAAAGTCACATGAAAACAATTTTCATAAAAAAAAGCAGAATGAGATCACGGTAGCATAAGAATGAGAAGGGTAGCATAATACCAGCTGCAGACAGTTTAAGTGTGGGTGGGGGTGTGTGTGTGTGTGTGTGTGTGTGTGTGTATGTACACATTTATATATGTATATATGTACAAGGGTACTTCAAAAAGCTCATGGAAAAATAGAATTAAAAGATAATGTGAAATTTTCCATGAACTTTTTGAAGTACCCTTGTATATGCATACATGTCTATGTGCACACACACATAAAACCATACTATATATTAAACATATACAAAAATATGTACCGAAATTATTAGATTGGTTGTCTATGTGGTGAAAAGAATGGGAATGGAGATTAGAGATAAAGCAGAAAATAAAATAAGAAAGGGACTTTGTATAGAAGAACGTTATGTTGTACTACACACTGAGGTGTATCAATTCAATTCTGTAATTCAGATCAACAGCTAGCCTAAGCAAAAAAAAAAAAAAAAAAAAAGTAGGAAAATACAGAATATAAATCTATAAATCTCCTCATTTTTCAACTCTGAAAACTGAGACCATAAGAGACTAATCTCCCTGCCTAGTCATATAGCTAGCTACTAGTGGCCACGCTGAGCCAGAACCCAGATATACAGATCACTTCATCCCCTTGCATTCTTTACACAAGCATTAAGCAATGGATGTAACCATAGCAAAAAAATTGTCAGAGAGTCCAGTATGCTATGAAATATACCTACATATTTCTTAAATCACTTCACTACAGCAAAGACTTGGCGTTGTAAATGTCTTGGGTTTTGCCTACCAATCTCTTTTCTTTGGGGCACAGGCCCCTCCCTAGTTCCATATTTTTCTGGGGAGGCTACCAGTCCCAGAAACCTCATAACCACCACCACCACCACCATCACCAAACACAGACAACTCATCCAAGCTAATCCAATTACATCCTCTCCCAAGGAACTGAATCTAGAGCAGAACAAAGAAACCTGTATGGCTGATGGCCCCAACCGAAACGGAGAGCCCTGAACTGCTCTTCAGATGGCTGGAGCAGATGTTCCTGTCTTTCTCAAAGTCTGCTAGCTCTGCTCTTTCTTGGATTGTGTGGGCTGCCCAGCCTTCCCCCAAAATGTTTTTGTTGATTAAACAAGTTTGCGTTGTTTTCCGTTAGCCTGCCTACAAATAATATAAACTTTAAACATTCGATAAACAGCCATTTTTCATGGTGCTTTGGAATGTGACTCAGCTACGGAGAGGGTTGATTCAGATGGCCCATGTTTCTTAAAACATATTTCCACAAAAGTATAATTTCAAAAAAAGAGGGGGGGTGTGCTTCTTATTCTATAGGAAACAAATTTAAAGAAATTTAAATCTATTCCACTCACCGGTCATTCCAAAAGAGACATTTCAGTATCTTTATGTTTGAAAGCACATTCAGCAAGCTGAGTGTTAGGAGATCTGAAATTACTTGAATATGAACCTCTCTGACATCCTTATGTCTTTCCCTCCCTTTACTACCACCTCTTCCAACTCCTTCCTCACTGGAAGGAACGTATAAATCTCAATAGACAGCCTGGTGGTGGCACATAGACAAGGGTGCAATATCAACTGGATAACTATACATTTTCTCAGGAAAAAAAATTTTAAACACTTTCTCTTTTTTCCACTATTGAATCCCTGCCAATGGGGATTCTTCTACAGAAATCAACAAAGTGAATCAATATATGAAGAAGTAAAATCTTGCCATAGCTATATAGAACATATCATAACAGCACAAATGCATATGCTGCTTGTGTTTCACAGAGCTCAAAATATTTCACATATTATCTCACTTAGTTCCTAACATCCCCACAAGATAGGTAGATAGTCTTTGGTATGCAGCACCTTTTCCCTGGATGTCTAGAACATTCCATGCACAGTTCCTCCTCCGAAAGTTCCTAGAGGGCTTCAAGAAAACCAAACAAGCCTCCCTGCTTTTGTGGCCAAACAGCAATTTGGTCACAGAAGAAGATGTTGTGCTACCCAAAGTATCTCCCATAAAAATCACTTAAGGAAACGATAACTAAGATGCTTAGATCCAAAGGAATAAAGAATGAGAGAGCAGAGGGTAGGGAGTGATGGTCACCTCAGCCAGGTACCTCACTTGCCCTCCCACCATAGCTTCAGAGTACAGAGGAGCTGCTGGCATTGCTAACAGCATTTTCACTCAACTGTGAAAGTAAAACTTTGATAAATATGCTTGTCCAAGTGAAGGGCGGGAGAGTCTCTAAGTTCACTTTCACTACTCCACACATTCTGTAGCAGTCACGTCATTTCTGGGCCTCGTACTTTTAATATTTAGACCACACATTTGATACAGAAAATCTTCCTCTGAAATCTGTGATCTCTGACTGAAATTTGGAAAGAAAAGTACAGATTTAGTGGGAATAAACTGGGCCAAGTTCCTTCTGGCTTGTGGCCCATTCTTCTGGGTCACAGTGATCCATATGGGGGAAAAATGAATAATAATATGTTTTTATTATTCATAATATGTTAATGCAAAGACGTTCAAAATTAAATGAATTATCCAGGTGTAATGAGCCATTTATCTCAGATATCTGATAGCATTTTCTCCTTTGCTTCCTCTGCTTCTTTACAATGGTTTCCATTCTGCCCTATCCCTAAATATCTTACCTTGCACCTACTTTGTCAGCAAGAAGGAGGGTATGAGTTTTGGTGTTTTCCCAAGTCATTTTGCCAACATTGAAAGGTGAGAAAAAATAGTTATAGATTTTTTTAATGTTATTGCTTCAAGTTATTAAACTACATTCATAAAATAAACTAGAAAAAAAAAAACTCTTGGAAAGGTGGAACAAGATGGCAGATTAGAGTTGTCTAGCGCTTGTCCACCCAATAAAAAAACCAAAACAACAAATAAACAACTATATTTTGAGTGGAATAACAGAAGAAATATGCTGCAGAGCACCAGGGGTGTGACAAAACTCTTGTCAAGCACAAAAGACAAGGACAGCACCACAGAGAGCAGAGAAATGCATCCTGTCTCTGCTTCACTATCTCCCCACAGGGACCCGCTCAGAGTAAGGTAGAGAGAAGATCCACTGGATCCTACTATACAGTGATCAGGCAGCAGCTTTGCTTTTTCACAGCAGGCCTCTACAGAGCTGCCGGGCCTGGCTGCACCCTTGCAGGTTTGCTCCAGACTTAATAGCTAATATGGTAGCCCCCCCATAGAGCTGCCAGGCCATGCTGCACCAGTTCACATCTACCCTCACCTGACCTGGTGTTCAGTGGACCAGGCAAAAGCTGATGCAGTAGCCCTCCTCAGAGCTGCCAGGGCCTGCTATACCTGTGCACACCTGTTCCCTACTTGACAGTGGATGTGGCGGTGGCTTCACCTCCTTCAGCAGTCTTCTGTAGAGCCACCTGGCCTTGCTGTGCCTGTACATGAAAGCTCCTGATCAGGCAGCTGCATACATTCCACTAACAGGTCTTCACAGAGCCACTGGACACCTCCCAACACAGACTCACCTGTATCCAGCCCAAAAGCTGGTCATGCAGCATACCACCCCCTGAAGGAGACAACCTCAAAGTTGCTTGCCTGTGCCTGGCCTGGTAGACCGTCAGGCAGTGACTCTGTGCCTCAGAGAGACTGCCAAACTGTTTAGTCATCTGCACCTGCACACACCTAGCCCAACAACCAGCCTGGAGTTCTGACCCAGCAAAACAGAGCCAGTGTTGGCACAAACTCCAACAGTCTAGGCCACTGAGGCATTTGCAGACACTGTGAAGAGGATTACAACCCAAGAAATTGCACAGAGATTACACTACTGAGTCCACCCAAAACTAAAGCTAATGCAACATATCCAACAGACACCATAGGTCCCACATACAGGAAAAATTCATTTCTATGTAATCTATTCCATAAAATGGGGAAAAGCAACTACTCTATTAGATGTGCAGATATCAACATAGGGATACAAGAAATATGAAAAAGCAAGGAAACACATCATCCCCAAAGGAATACAATAAGTCTCTGGTAACAGACACCAAAGGAAAGAATAGTTACAAAATGCCTGTAAAGGAATTTCAAATAATTATCTTAAGGAAACTCAATGAGATACAAGAGAAAACGGACAAACAATTCAACGAAATCAGGAAAACAATTGATGATCTGATTAAGAAATTTCACGAGGAGATAGATATCATTAAAAAAGAACCAAACAGAAATTTTTGAGCTGAAGAATTCAATAAATGAAATTTAAAATGCAATTGAGAGCTTTAGCATCAGACTAGATCAAGCAAAAGAGAGAATTTTTGAACTTGAGGGCAAATATTTTGGAATTGTCCAGTCAGAGGGAAAAAAAGAAGTAAGAATGAAAATGAAGAAAGCCTATCAGATGTATAGGACAAAATTATGCAACAAACATTTGAATTATATGTGCTCCAGAAGGAGAAGAAATGGAGAAAGGCATAAAAACCCTACATAATTAAATAAAAGTTGCAAACTTCCTGTGTGTAGGAGAGATAAAGACATTCAGATTCAGGAAGCTCAAAGGTCCCCAATTTGACTAAACCCAAAAAAATACAATTGGAGGCACATCATAATCAAACTGTCAGATGTCAAAGACAAAGAGAGGATTTTAAAAGCTACAAGAGAAAAGCATCAAGTCACATATAAGTGAACCCTCATAGACTACTGGCAGGTTTCTCAATGGAAACCTTTCAGGCTAGGAAAGAATAGGATGATATATTCAAAGTCCTGAAAGAAAAAAACTGTCAGCCAAGAATTCCTTACCCAGCAAACTATCCTTCACAAATGGAGAAATAAAGACCTTCCCAAACAAGCAAAATCTGATAAAATTCATCACTACTCGACCAGACTTACAAGAAATGCTGAAGGGAGTGCTACAACTAGAAATGAAAAGATAGCTACTCTCATGAAAATACAAAAAAGTACAAAACTCACCTGTAGTAGTAAATTCATAATTCAAACTCAGAACACCCAAATGAGGAAATGGTGCTATGTAAATCACTCAATCCTCTAATATGAAGGTTTAAAGACAAAATGGTCAAAAAATAATACTTACAATTAGTGGCTAAGAAATATACAACAGATACAAATGTAAATTAAGGCAAAAATTATAACTGGGGTGGGAGAGAATCTAGAGTATTCTCATGTGGCCAAAATTAAGCTGCTATCAGCTTAAAATAGTTTATTATAACTATAAGACTATGTTAGTCCCATGGTAACTACAAAAATAGAAATTAAAACAGACACACAAATAAGAAAGAGAAAGGAAACTAAGCTTAGCACCACAGATAACCACAGAGATAAATAATAAGAGAAAATAAAAGGAACTAAAGATCTACAAAACAAACAGAAAACAGTTTTTAAAATGGCAAAAATAAGTTCTCACATATCAGTAATAACCTTGAATGTAAATGTATTAAACTCTTGAACTAAAAGATATAGAGTGGATGAATGGATAAAAAATACAAGACTCAATGATATGCTGCCTACAAGAGACTCACCTAACTATTAAAGACAAACGTAGACTGAAAGTGAAGAACTGAAAAAGATATTCCATGCAAGCAGAAACCAAAAGCTAGTGGGATTATCCATGCTTATATCAGATAAAATAGACTTCAAATCAAAAACTGTAAAAAGAGATAAAGATGGTCATTATATAATGATAAAGGGATTAGTTCAACACAAGGATATAGCAATTATTAATATATATGCACCCAACACTGGAGCAACCAGATATACAAAACAAACATTATTAGACATAAGGGGAGAGACAGATTGCAATTCAATAATAGTAGAGAACTTTAACATCCCACTTTCAAAAATAGGTCGACCATCCAGACAGAAAGTAAACAAAGAAACATCTGAATTAAACTGCACCATAGACCAAATGGACCTTACAGAAATTTACAGAACATCCATCCAACAGCAGCAGAATACACATTGTTCTCAACTGCATGTGGAACATTCTCCAAAATAGACGATATGTTAGACCACAAAACAAGTCTACACAAATTTTTAAAAATACAGATATCAAGTATCTTTTCATACCACAATGCTATAAAACTACAAATCAACAGTAAGAAAAACTTCAGACACTTTACAAATACATGTAAATTAAGCAACATGTTCCTAATCAACCAGTGGGTTAATGAAAAAATTAAAGGGTAAATTTAAAAATACCTTGAGCTAAAAGAGACTAGAAACACATCATACCAAAACCTATGGGATACAGCAAAAGCAATTCTAAGAGGAAACCTAATAGCAATGAATTCCCATATCAAAAAAGAGAAAAGATTTCTAATAAAAAATCTAATGATGCACCTAAAGGAACTAAGAAAACATCAACAAACTAAACCCAAAATTGGCACAAGGAAAGAAATGATAAAACTCACATCAGGAATAAATAAAATAGAAACTTTAAAAAAGGCAAAAAATCAGAAAGATCTGTGAAACAAGGGTTGGTTATTTGAAAAGATAAACAAAATTGACAAACCTTTAGCTAGACTAACCAAGAAAAATGTTAGGACTCAAATAAATAAAATCAGAAATGAAAAAGGAGAAATTCCAACTGACACCACAGAAATACAAAGGATAATAAGAGACTATTACAAACAACTTTATGCTAACAAATTTGATAACAGAAGAAATGGAAAAATTCCTGGACAAATACAATGTTCCGAGCAAGATTAAATTATGAAAAAATAGAAAATCTGAATAGATCAACAGCAAATGAAGAAATTGAATCAGTAATACAAAGTCTTCCATTACAGGAAAGCCCTGGACCTGATGGCTTCACTGCCACATTGTACAAAACATTTAAAGAACTAATGTCAATTCTCTTCAGATTTTTCCAGAAAATTGAGGAGGAGGGAATACTTTCTAACCCATTTTATGAGGCCAGCATTACTCTGATTCCAAAACCAAGTAAGGACACTACAACAACAAAAAAAATTACAAGCCAATATCCCTGATGAACAAAGATGCGAAAATTCTCAACAAGATACCAGCAAACTGAATCCAATAACACATTAAAAAGATCATCCACTATGACCAAGTGGGATTCATCCCAGGGATGCAAGGATGGTTTACAGTATGTAAATCAATAAATGTGATACACTACATTAACAGAAAGAAAGATAAAGCCATATGATCATTTCAATAGATGTAGATAAAGTATTTGAAAAAATTCAGCATGGTTTTATGATGAAAACTCTTTAACTAGATATTGAAGGTATATACCTCAATACAATAAAGACTGTATATGACAAACCGGCAGCTAACATTATACAGAATGGGGAAAAGCTGAAAGCTTGCCTCTTAAATTAGGAACAAGACAGGATGCACTTTCACCACTTCTATTCAACATAATACTGGAAGTCCTAACCAGAGCAATTAGACAAGAGAACGTAATAAAAGGCATACAAATTGGAAAGGAGAAAGTCAAATTGTTCCTGTTTGCAGATGACATTATCTTATATATATATATAGAAAACCGTAAAGACTCTGCCAAAATACTGTTAGAACTAATAAAGTCAGTAAAGTTGCAGGATACAAAATCAACATACAAAAACCAGAATCATTTCTGTGCACTAATTGTGAACTACCTGAAAAAGAAATCAATGAAACCATTTTATTTCTTGATTTTATTGGTAGAAAAAAATAACTACCAAAAAAAAAAATAGATACCTAGGAATAAACTTAACCAAAAAGGTGAAAAATGGCTACAGTGAAATCTGTAAAACTTTGAAGAAAGAAATTGAAGTGGACATAAATAAATGAAAAGATATCCCACGTTCATGTATTGGAAGAATTAATATTGTTAAAATCACTATTCTACCCAAAGTGATCTACAGATTTAATGCAATCCCTTCAAAATACCAATGACATTCTTCACTGAAATAGAAAAAACAGTCCTAAAATTCATATGAAACCAAAAAAGACCCCGAATAGCCAAAGCAATCCTGAAAAAAATGAACAAAGCTGTAGACATCATACTACTTTGTTTCAAAATGTACTGCAAAGCTATAGTAACCAAAATAACATAGTCCTGGCATACACACAGACCAATGGTACAGAGTAGAGAACCCAGAAATAAACTCATGTATCTACACCCAACTGATCTTTAGCGAAGGTGCCAAGAATACATATTGGGGAAAAGAAAGTCTCTTTAGTAAATGGTACTGGGAAAACTGGATATCTATGTGCAGAAGAATGAGACAAGATTCCTACTGCCTTTGGTTGAATGTCCCCACAAAACTTAATCACTACTGTAACTGTTTAGGGTGGGAAATCCTATCATGGAAATTGAAAGGTCAGGCCTTGAAGAGGTGATTAGATTGTAGGATCATACTGTAGTGAGTGGATTATTAATGGTGGTCAGAGGTGTGGTTCTGAGGGCTTTAAAAGGAGAGTGCATAAGGAACTTTCTCTCTCTCTCTGTTCTGCCGTTTTCACAATGTGAAACCCTGCTGTCACCGAAGTCACTACCAAAGAAAGCCTTCACCAGATGTGTTCCCCGGACTTCGGACTCTCCAGTCTCTGAAATTGTAAGCAATTAATTTCATTTTCTTACAAATTATCCAGTTATTATAAGTATTTTGTTATGAGCAACAGAAACTGACTAATACACCTACCTATCACCATATACAAAAATCAACTGAAAATGGACTAAAGATTTAAATGCAAAACCTGAAACTATGAGACTACTCGAAGAAAACAGGAGAAATGATCCATGACATGGGCTGTGCAAGGATTTTTAAAATAAGACTTCAAAAGCATAGACAATAAAAGCAAAAGTAGACATGTGGGATTACATCAAATTAAAAAGCTTTTGCACAACAAAGGAAACTTGACAGATTGAAGAAACAAACTATACATCTGACAAGTGGTTAATATCAAGAATACACAAGGAATTTAAACAACGCAACAGTAAAAAAACAATAACCCAACTGAGAAACTGGCAATGGATCTCAACAGATATTTTTCGAAAGATGTCATACAAATGGCCAACAGGCAAATGAAAAAAAGCTCAGCATCACTAATCATGAGGGAAACACAAATCAAAACGACAATGAGATACCACCTCACTCCACTTAGAATGGCTACTATCAAAAAGACAAGAAAACAAGTGTTGGTGAGGATGTGGAAAAAAGGGAATACTTGTGCACTGCTGGTGGGAATGTAAACTAATACAGCCCTTATGGAAAACAGTATGGAGGTTCCTCAAAAAATTAAAAATAGAACTGCCATATGATCCAGCACCCCGCTACTGGTGTATATCCAAAGGAAATGAAGTCAGTATGTTGAAGTGATATCTGCATTCCCATGTTTAATGCAACACAACTCACAATAGCCAAGATATGGAATCAACCTAAGTGTCCAACAGTGTATGCGTGGATTTTTTAAATGCAGTATACATACATAACGGAATATTACTCAACTTTACAAAAATGAAATCTTTTCATTTGCAGCAACATGGATGGACTTGGAGGTCGTTATGTTAAGTGCAGTAAGCCAGCCACAGAAGGACAAATAACCACATGATCTCGCTCATATGTGGAATCTAAAAAAAAAAGTTGATAAATTAATATTATAGAGACGGAGAGTAGAACAATTGTTACCAGAGACTGGGGAGGGGAGGAAGGAGGGGAAAACAGGAAAAGGTTGGTCAATGGGTACAAAATTACAATTACATAGAAGGGATAAGTTCTGCTGTTCTGTTGCACAGTAGCATGACTAAGGTTAACAGTTAAGTTTTGTGTATTACAAAATACCTACGGGAGAGGCTTTTGAATGTTATCACCTCAAAGAAGTGATAAATGCATGAGGTAATGTTACATTAACTACCCTGACCCAATCATTATACAATGTATATATGTATCAAAATATCAGATTGTACCGTAAAAGCATGTACAATTACAATGTATTAATTAATTTGTTTTTAATCTCTTGGTGACTAAGACAAGGTTAGGTTTCCAGAAGTGAATCCATTTACCTGCTTCTCTTCCCTTCTACTTATGGCAGGTAAGAGTAGGTATGAGTGAGGATGGGGGAAGGGGAGAAAGCCAGAACAACAAGGCAATTGTCCAATTGACTTGAAAGATAAATCAGCCCTAATTTTAGATTTGTTTTGTGCAACTAAAGGCAGGAGAAGATGACCTTATCATTCTGTGATAGAAATGACCGTCAGTCTCCAATAAAGTTTGCCTCTTGACCGTGGCTTGGCAATGCAATGTTTGAAACCACAAGTGTCCTCATTTGGAGTATCAAATACTAGCTATTACCTTAAGATTCTGTCATGAAATATTTTTCCATCGAAATCTGAATTTTTTTAGAGGACACTGGAGCTCAGAATATCATTCTAGCCATAAAAGCAAAGCTAACATTTTTAAACTTCTTCTCTTAATCTTTCCAGCAGTTATTCCAAATGATGAATGAGGTTTTGCACCTATTCAATTCTCCTGCTCTTGATAAGAAGAAACTAATGATTTAGTTTCTGTGACGCATTTTTGAGCTAATACATCCCATATACATTTATATGGTTTCTTTACCTTTGCAACAACAAATATCTTAATGCAAAGATAAGAAAAGTGGCTGCCCATAACAAAAACAAAACAAACTTTATGTGGATCTGGAAAAACTCTTATGAATGAGAAAAATGATCACTTGTCAAATGTGATATGGAAGTTATTTTGGTGAATCACATACCTATTTCTACTATGGAAACACGTCAAATGGAATAGTTTATGCTAGGACAGGAAGCGAGCTGCTCTAAATAAAAATGAAGCAATGAACATTTCCTTCCAGCCAGTTAGTGTGTCTCTAAATACATTTTTACCTGGTTTTGTCTATAAAGACATGAGAACATTAACTTACCAACTAAGCAATAAATACGCTATAAGTAGTTACATAGAACCTCATTTGTATGGACTTTTGGATCAGAAATGAAGCTGATTAATTAGAGAAATTTGGAAATGGCAATGTTTCCAAGGCAATTAGATTTCAACTACACAAAGGACCATGCATATAGCTGGTGCTCCACTCAGATCACTTTGGATCCTTTCTACCATTTCTGTGCCAACCAACCCCTCACCACTCATCCCCCACACCCACCTCTTTTGTTTCCAATGGCCAACACCCCAGATTGTCCTCAGAGGCTTGCCCTTAGGCTACTGGAAGCTCTGCTTTGCCCATACACAGTAGAAGGAAGTTCCTGGGAACTTGCCTTCCCTTTCTGCCACCAACCTCACCACAGCCCTTCGCAAATGACTACCTGGTGCTAGCCCCTTTTTTTTGCCTAGGGTCAAGACATTCAGAAGTGTGACTACTATTCCAGACCTCCCCTTTGGGGTCAAACTGAGGTCCAGAAAGACACAGCTTCTGAAATCCTACTTTTGCTTGGCCTGCCCCCACTCCCTTGCCAGTTTCCCCTGGAAGTAGCTCCTTAATAAATCACTTGGCCACAAATCCTCTCTGAGCCTGCATCTAGGGAAACTAACCTAAGACAGTAGCTCCAAACAACTAATATAACAACGCCATGTGCATTTCCTACTAACCTATACTTACTAGTTTATGTGTATACGTAATGATCAAACAGAATTTTCTCTAAATTCGTTTATACTAACCAACCAAAATTCCACTTATTCTACTAATTACCATCCTAAATCTCTCCTTCAAAGAGAACTAAACATCATCCTATTGCATGTGAATATCAAATTGAAAATTAGAAGAATAAAAATTAGTGGAGATTTAAAAATCATATTTAGCTTTGTAGCAGTTTTAAAGATTCTTTAATAAAAAAAATACTTAAAGCAAATTCCTTTCATGTGACTTTTTAAAAAATGATCCATAAATTACTTCTTTATGCTGCTTGAAAGAGATTTGGCTACTTTTGAATTAATATAGCAGTTGTTCAGCTAATAGGATTTAATTTTGAGAGAGGACAAAATATGAAAATGTTAGGGAGAAAGCCATAATAAATCAGGAGCATTTTTTAAAATGAGTAGTAAATGTTTTTTGACCCACTTCCAACTCATTAAAAGTCTTTCTGAATCCAACCTAAATCCTTGCCTTAGAACCTTAATAGTCTTTAGTGGGAAAATTGAATTAACTTTTGAATATAACTTGTAAAGGTCAAAAGAAACATACCTCTGATGACATAGGAAATTAAGTATGTACTATTTCATCTTCCATTGTTTAATGCATAATATATAATTTATTTGAAAATGATGAGGAAAAAACCATTTTAGGCAGAATAATCCTCATTTTTAATTAAAAAATAGATCATGTTTCTTTTAGATTAATTTCATCTCTATTCTTTGAAAACCAGAGAAATATCCATATCTAATACTGGCTACATTTTGAATAATAAGTAAACCTACACACAAGCAAGAGTAAATTGGAGAACAGAGAGAGAATGCATCCCTCAAGGCAAATCCAGAATGTATATCCATTTATTCATTCCATAATAAATATTTATCGAGCACCCAATGTGTGTCAAACATGTAAATGGCCCTCCTCTCATGGAACTTAGTCTAGAAGTGTTTCTCCTCAGTTTTTACTTTTCCTTGACTTCTTTGCAGTATTTGACACTGTTGACCAATCCATTCCTCTTGAAATTATCTTCTCTCTAGAGTCTAGAGAGTTTAGATTTCTGAAATATTCATTCTTTTTAACTTTTTCTTAGTCTCCTTCTGCTCCTTCCTTTTGCTCATCTCCAAACGTTGATTTTCCCTGAGTCAGTTTATATCTGGCCATTTGCTTGGCTTCATCTGTCTCCTACGAGCTGCTTATGCCAGATAAACATTTTCAATCTAGACTAATAATCTTCTATGCTCTAAATGCATGTTTTCAGCTGTCCACTGTTCCACCTAGATAACCCAAACTCAAGGTGGTCACCTTCCTCTCACTAAAAAACAACAAAGGAAAAATTTTCATTCCCTGTCTTCCCAAGCTCTATAAAATACAGTACCCCATTAATGACAAAACCTAGCTGCCTTTGATCAGAAAACCTGTTATCTGGACCGCTTTAATAGTCCTTATCGGACCTTTTGGTTTTCAATCTTTCTTCTCACTTGTCTGCCAAATCACAATTTATGTAAGACAACCAAAATTATCAGTTGTAAATCAGATATGAACCGTGTTAATCCTGAGTTTCACATCCTCCTATCCCTTTGTTAATTATAGCATAAAGTCCAAACTTCTAAATAGGGTACGCAGTGCTCTTCCAATCTAATCTCAGCCTGCCTTTTAGGACTTAATCTCCGTCCATCCCAGTCACACTTCAAGCAGTGCTGGGTTACCATTGTTCCTTGAAATCGCCAGGCATTTTCCAGCCTTGGTGTTTTTGTTTCTGTAGTTCTTTCCACCCGCAGTGCTTTCCCAGACCACTTTGTTCCCGACTCACCCACATAACTGAGAGCATCCTGAGAATACGTACTGATGTTTTCTCATTTTTGAACCTTCAGAACACAGCCCTCTGCTTGGATTCTCGTGGATGTTCAATTAAATGTTGACTGCAAAACCCTTTACAATGTGGCTCTCACTTTTCTGTCTCATCCCTAGCTCTTCACTCAATTCAACCAATTTTCTACTCATATAAACTATTCATCATGATCGAACATATGCTTCAGCTTCTGTGTTAAATCCTAGTCATCTTCTAAGAGTCAACTCAATCTAGACTAATCTTCTACACTCTAGATGCATGTTCTCATTTACTCTACGAAGGTTTCCCCATCTCTTCTCCTCAGACACACCCAGGTGGAATTAATCATCCTCCTTCTCAATAGTTAATTATCCGTAATATGATACTTACCAGATTGAATAATATATGTATGTGTCTTGGTCTCTGCTACTGAATTATAAGATACTTATCTTGTCTCATTAATTACATATTCAGCAACCAGCATAATACCAGGTACCCAGTAAGTATCTAAAATTTTGAATTGAATTGAACTGAAAAATAGACCAGATTAGTTGGGGCATAGGATTCTCATAGCACATGGTTCACAACATGGCTTTTATCAAAATATCATGGGGAGCTTTTAAAAAATAGTAATGCCCCTGCTCCATCTCCAGATAATCTCATTCAATTAGTCTAGGGAGGGTCCAGCACCAGGATTGTCTGCAATGTTCCCTAAGTGTTTATGAGGTTGGCCGTGAATGGTGGTGGGTGGCACCGGAGGAATGAGTAAGGATCAAATTGCAGAGCTCCATGAATGCCGGCCCACGGAAATTAGGGCACTAATTTGCTCTGGGACCACATTCCTCACCATGGATTCTCTGGTTGACCACGGGTCTCAGGAGACTTAAATGAGTGGTAATTTTTTAGAAGGAAATTGTACTGGCCTGAGGGCTATTTACCCCTAGTCAAGATACACAGTACTAAAAACTTCTCTCTCTCTCTCTTTCTTTCTAACTCTCTCTCTCTCTGTTTCTCTCTTTCTCAACTCGGCTGCTTCAAACTAAAGCAAGTGTCCCCTGCCTGCCTCCTGGAGTACTGGCTTCTGTCTCTGTGGAACACCGTAAGCACCACCTCAGGTTCTCCACCCACCTCCCCACCTTGACTGCTCCACCATCATTGCAGTCACTAGTGAGCCTCACTTACAGCTCAGACCTTCCTCAACTCCTGAGTCATTTTGACGGGGACAGCAAAGATTATGACAGTTTCATCCCAACACTTAGCAGGCTCTGGAATTCCATAAAACAGGCAGCCAGAACATTAAATTCCAGGATCATACCCCCCAAGACTGCATCTGAATCACACCACCACCTACGGTTTAGGCTTCCCCCCAAAAAAATAGTCTCCCTGGATATCCTACATGATAATAACTCACTTCCTTAGAAAGGACAGACAGATCTCCTGGAACCACTTATTCTTCATCACCCCTTCATCCCCAGCCACCACCAGACAGACCTGTCTGTGCTAGCTGTTTTTCTATGGTCTCTCTGCTTCAAACCATCCTTCTCTGCTTTGCTGTGTGGTGCTGAGACTGGGATACGGCAAACCACATTTCTGCTTTGCTGGCTGGCTGTGTTAGACTCTTTTAATGGGGGTGTTAGATGGAGACTACAGGGCTATAGAAGAAAAAACAGACTGCTTCCTCTTATTCACTCCTGTGGCTTTCTGTTCCTGATAGCATCAACCAGCAGTGCCCGTTCTTCACCCTGGTATGCCACTTAATCCCAGTACCAGCCTTCAAATCCAGTTTTCAGTTTTTTCCAATTTCATTATGCTGTCTTAGAGACAACAATAGCAGCCAGTGTTCACTCTACAGAAATATAGATCCCAGGTCCACAAGGCACCAACTCTGACCATCAAACACCAGGATCAGCCAAGCAGCAACCCCACCCGTTTTGCAAAGGTCGGAAGTTCAGCCCTATTGGCTCTTCCTCCAAGCTTGTAAGTTTTAATAACTCCAGCCTCTTCCTCTGTTCTCCCAGCCATTCCCAGAGCTGAGGGTCACAGTCACTTCCTAAATTTAACCTGGATATAGCTTTGTGTTCTCTTTTTGCTTTTTCAATGTTTCATTAATTAATAAATAATTCTTAATTCTTTATGTTAAATTCTCACTGTTACAATCACTGGTGTGGTTCCTTCTTTTGATTGCACCGTATTATTCTAGGCCTAGCTCTAACAGCAACATTGGCCTGAATTTTGTTGCAACTACTTCCATACCTTGAAGCTCGTAGTTGTCTTCATCAGAATCTGCCTCTGTAACCACAACCAGAAATGCCTGAGTTACATTTGATCCACCATTGATGTAGTATGGCCACAAGTTATGAACTATTCAACTCGAGTTTTATTTATTTGCAAATAAGGATGATATTAACAGCCTATTCTTTTTGGAGTAACAAATAGAACCAGAAGACCCTTAGGGCTTTGCCGGAGACCAGCTCCAGTCAAGTTGTGGGTACCCGAAAAGGGAGAGGGAGGGTTGGCGAAAATAACAAACACAGACAGAGACCTCAATGCATCAATATGCACGTTCTCTCTCTGCGGGCTGTCAGCGTGCTGCAGCTGGAGCCCAGCAGAGCATGAGACAATACCTTTTATTTAGATTTTTTCTACAGGGGGGTTTTGGGTACTATTTTTATTGTATCAGCAAGCTTAAATCAATAGTCCAAAAAGCAGGGAGGGAACTTTTTTAGAGGTCAGCACGTCTTAGGTGATCAACTTGTGCTTCTTTTTCCTGGAATCAGGTTATCAGATCAGCCATCCCTTCATTGTCTTGAAGTTATCTTGTGACCTTTTTCTGTTAGCAAGCTGTGGTTAATATCCACCCTGTTAACAGGGTGGGAGCCAAATGTAAAAAGAACAGTGGATATTTGAGCAGCATTATCATGCACATTTTAAGGTTATGCATTGGCTGTGGCCCTGTAATCTTGATCTAAATGTCAAAGTGTCATTGTGCACAGCACCATCCCTCACAAAACCAGTTACATTTACCTCTTAGGTCTAATTTTGCAGGTTTAATAATTTTACAGCATATAATTTTATCCCAATATCTAATTCTTAATGATTTATTTAAAACTGGATACCACCAAGTAAAGGGAATTCTACAGTTTTATTTCCATATACTTAATTTATCCCAATCATATAATTTCCCATTAATACCAACCATTCCCTTGCCATTAATATAATCTCCAGTAAATGATGTTGGCCAACTTACATTAGGCTGCAGCTCATATTTAGTCATGAGCGGTGCTTTTGGAACATATGTTGGTGTGGTCAATTTATCATAAGGGGATAATTTTAAATTGTCCAATTTACTCGGATCCTCTGTGGGAATGTTTAGTTCAATGACCACATAATTACTTGTGTTATTTTTTTAATCTTTTGGGAATTCAGAGAACTGCCACGCTAACCAAAATATCAAAAGAGAGAGTAAAAGCAGTACCACGAAGCCGAGGCAGGAAGCCCTTCCGGTTGCAGCAAGTGCTCGTAGCTGTGGCCTTGCCGACAGCTCTCCCTCTGGCAGCGTTACCAACTCAGAGAGGGCAGCCTGTGCTGATTCCTTTAGGATCCTGCCGTGGCATGGACCGCACCAGGGCTTGTAAGGAATGACGCCTTCAGAATTAACAATATTATTACCTATGTAAGCACCTGGCTTCCTTTCCAGGGCTATCAGTTGCACCTGGCATCAAATGTAAAGGGATAAATTACAATGAGATGTGGACGCTAGGGTGTGGCTAAGCACCCTCTCTAGCTAAACAACTCATCTCATACCATGGTCTCGCAGGGCACACGATGTAAGACTCTCCCTCAACATGCCTTAACATGAAGTTGATTTTTAGATTTCAAAGGCAGTTGAATTTTTAAATAGATAAACTTATAAAGTATCGGTAAGATTATTAGAACTAATATTTAGGGTTTAATGCATGAAAATTTATGCTCATATTTTGCATACATTAATTAATCTTTACAGCAATTCTATGAAGTATGTTATATTACTATGTCTCTCACTGCAGATGAGAAAACTAAGACACCAAGAGATAAAGTAACCTGTTGATATCACACAACCTGTAAGTAGCAGGATTAGGACTCTGACTACAGAGTCCACACCTATTTGCCACCCTGCTATGTTGTTTTCACATGTACACTTTGCTTGTGAATGTACCTCATGTGTTAAAGGCTGCATAGCAGTTTGTTTTCACTAACAGTAGGAGGAGTAATTGATTGCTTTTACAATAGCTTAAGGAATGATTTACCTTTTGCTCCAATTCATTCAATGTTTTTTATGATTTTAGAATATAAATATGCTTTTCTATATATTTCAATTCTCAACTTATGAACTTATGAGAATTCATTAGCAAATCATGATTTTTGCATATAATGTATTTCCCTGCAGGAATTAAGCTAGACATGGTGGTAAGGTTCCTAGAGCAGTTCACAAAAAATGTGAAGTTGCTCACTATATACCCACAAAACTGTAACTTAGTAGTAAAGTTAAGTAGAAAAAAACAGACTTGCTTTTTCCTAAAATTATAAAATACATTTTTAAAATAATGTTTAATAATTTTTAAAGAGCTATAGAACTCATTGGGGATATAGGATGGCCAGGTTTCTTTTTGGGCCTTTTGGGGACACAAGGGGAAATGGGAGAAAACAGAAATTATCCTTACCCCAAAGTTTCCCCCAAAGGGAAAATATCACTTTATCATTCCCTATCTACCTGTCTACATACCCCACCCAGCCATCAACACAGACTACATTCTCCCATAGGGAAAAGGGAGAGAAGAAGTTGAGGGTCACGAGCCCATCAGATAAATTTAGCAGACAGCCATGCCCCAGCCAACAATGTAGATAGCAGGGCATCAGATTCAAGGGAAAACAGGCTCCTTCTCAGGTCCAGGAAAGTGGCAGGTGGTAGGCAGAAAGAAAATCTCTCTAGTGACCAATTTGTTACTAGAAGTCAATATGATGGGACCAGATCAAGGAATGAGAAGAGGAGGCCACTTTAAGAAAGAACCACTTTGGCTGTGATAAACACCACAGATGAAAGCCATGTAATAAATGAGGTGCAGGTAAACTGGGCATATTGTTGGGGCCATTCCTACAGTATGTTCAAGAATCGCAATTATCTTTGACCTCTATTACTTCACTATTTAGATAAGATTTTAAATCTTGTTTCCAGGGACAATCTATTACTCAAAGACACTTTTAGGAAAATGCTACCAATAAGGAATAAATTTCATCTGTTTAAATGAACTCTGAAGAGACTTTAGATTTTTAAGTTCATCCATTTATTCAGTCAACAAGTACATATCATGCACCATGTGCAGGGTGCTGTCCTAGGTGCTGGAGGATACAGCAGTGAACAAAACAGATGAAAATGTCTGCCCTCAGAGAGTTTACTTTCTAGTTTTACAATAACTGGAGATTCATCTGCAAGTAAATTAATGTGCAAAAACTATTTCTTTTAGAAAGCAGTAATCCCGAACCTCAGGAAGTATTTATAAATAGGTAGGATTAAGAATGCTGTCCAGTTAGCCAGAAATTATGTAACTTTAAAGAGAAAATATGGATTCCCAGACTAACCAATACATTGTCCTCTTGAAGGGATGTCAGACAAAGGTGACTTGTACTATTTTTATTTTGCCTTATTTTTTGTTTATATGGATTTGAACTACTTACAGCTGTTGTTTGGAACACAAAGATAAAAGACAAAGTAGGTATAAGAAATGTAAAGTACATACCATGATTAGCAAAGGGTTTTTGTTCTCTGTCACTCTATGAATTCACACCTATTTGAACCAAAAGCTGAAATTGGTCTTTGAATGTGTTTTACAGCATGTAAGAAATTTCTACCTCATCAAATAGGTTTCATATAATGTCAAATGAACATATATCAGGAGACTTCTCTAAATCGGTTGGGAGTTCTTATTCAGGAAATAAAAACTTAATACATAGGTTTCTACTGAGGGCTACAGGAAATTATCCAACAAGCAATTCAAAGAAAGAACACAATACTCTAGAGAAAAGGAAATGCCAAGACGCCAAAGCCTCCCTCAAATAGAATCCTACGGATAAAGCCCAGCCTTGCTAAATAGAATGAGAGGATCTGAGTATGACTTCAACTTTTAAGAGATGTTTTTCTCTAAAATAGATAATTCAAGCCTATGGAAGAAAATAGCAGATAATACAACTTTAAGTGAAATTTAAAAAGCAATTAAAATATATAAATGGGAATGACATTTAATAAAAGCTGATTAATTTTAACTCTTACTAATTCAGAATTTAAGATAAATTCATGAGACATAAACTATAGTTTACCTTTGTGGTAATTTGGGGTGACAGATCTTCTGTGTCAATGTTTCTCAAACTTTATGTTCATAGGAATAAAGGAGAGATAATGTTAAAATGCAGATTCTGATTCAGTAACTCTGTGCCTCCAAGATCCTTCATTTCTACCAAGCTCCCTTGTGATGCTTATGTTACTAGTCCACAAACATACTTTGAGCAGTAAGAATCTGAGTAAATCAGTATAAGCTAGATTGCAAGGGGAGTGATAAATCAAAACACACTTTCACAACATCCTTGGGGAAAAAATGACTACAGTATTTGCAAATGAGTCTGTGTTGTTCATTAAAAGAGTTGTGGTAGGAGTTCTACTTGGACCATGTTGTAAACGGCTAATTGAAGTTAATTCACATTGTTAAAAATGAAAACAAAGGTTTTCTTTAAAAATACTCTGCCAATTTTTCATTCTAGTTTCATTCATTTATGTTGCCTTCATTTTAGTTAATGAACATGCGGGATTTGGACAACTGAAAGCAAATGAGAATGGTGTCATTATCCATCTTTAATTCTTCTGGGGCTCATTTTCTTGTCTAGTATGAGATCTACCCATTTACTTACTTACTTATTCATCTACTCAGAAAAATGCTGCTGAGAGCAAGTTCTAAGGAGACTAATTAAACACAAATCATAAGACGTCCCTCCTTCACTTCACCCTTGGTAAGATAAACAGGTAAGATTTTTTTAAGGTAAATGTTGTATAACCCTCACCATAAATAATGATGCATTAAAAGCTCCAAAGTGGCATTTTTTAATGGGTCACTACTATGGCTGTCAATTAGCAGAGGTTACCCAAAAGCCTTTGATGTACCTTGGTCCCTGCCACATTTCTGAAGCAAGGGGTATTAAGAAGTAATGGAGACTGCACTTTCCTATTTCCAGGATATGCTAAAGAAAATTAGATTCTGCAGAAATATCCTTATTCACCAATGATGACCTAATTTGCTGTGGCAAATGAATAGTCCCTCCACCTTAGGAGAATGGAAGCCAAAGACAGATGGAGGAGCAGTACCAAGCACATACAGCGAGACGTATGACGTGCAGCAAGGGGGTGCCCAGGGGATCAAACCAGAGAGAGGAATATGGGGGAAAAGGAGAGAAGTTGAGAAATGTATCATTAAAGCAACAGAAAGAGAAAGCAAGAAACAAGGAGACTTTGAGAAGGTGGAAGAACATTTAAAGCCAAATTTTTAGCCATACAAACTGGCCACATTGTGCCTGGAAAAGCAGGATCCCTAATCCCTACACACATAGCACCAGTACCATCCAAGATGGCAGAAGCATTCCCAAGCACAAGCACATCATCCGGGTGGAAAATACTTTCATCTTTCAGAAATGAATCGCTTATTTACCTTCATCTCCAGCCATCACACAGTCAAATAATAATTGAATGCTCTATGTCTGATTCCATGTTCACTAAGCAAATTTTCTCTTACCTACAGGGAAAATAACAAACCACTCTAACAAAATAAGCACTGTAGTAAGCTTGACATTTGTATTTTTCATTGTAAATCAATAAATTGGCAGAGACAGAGAATGAAAACTGCAAGGTAGGAGGAAGGAGAGAAAGGTCCAAGCACTAAACCACAGCTTGAGCTATCCGTCCTTAGAATAACTAGGACACAGAAACCAGGATTTGCCAGAGTGTCCTTGGTAGATCCACCTTCACAAAGTGGGAGAGCTAAATTGAATACCAGATTAAGAGAGTCAGATCAGGAATCAAAAGAACCCATTGGGCATAAGAGAAAAATTTGAGTAGGGAAAAAAATGGCAAAAAAATGCACAGGATTCTAAATCAAGAAGGGAAACAGAACTGAGGTTCAAGAAAAGAAAGTGTGACATTAAAGCAAGCTGTAAATGTGGATGAACTTCAGAACATCCTCTTTATGTGGGTCCCAGTGGGATTCCCAGAGCTCAGTGTAACTCCCAGACTTAACACTTTAGGGATCGTTTATTTCCATCCTAGGGACTACCACAACTTCCCACGATGTCTAAGCCCACTACCAGCTGGCAGATATGGCCATTTTCTTCCTTGTGTGGAGGAACAGAGCATTGAGTCTCCAGAATCACAAAGTTCTCCATCCCCTTGGCTCCAATCCAAGCCCTAATTCTGCTGGGAAGAACACTGAGACCATGTGAAAGTAGAACAGTTGGAACACGATGGCTCCCTTAAATTGCCTTAAGAAGTCTAGTGTTCTGACCCTGAGACTGTTGTTACATTTGGATGCGTGGGGCCTGTCTCAGATAAAAGAGAGAGGAAGCGTTCGGGGCTATTGAGGAGTCTCCTTGAGTCAGATTCTTCTAATGAAGTGGACCTTCCAAGAACTATGCTGGAGGATAAGAAAAGACAGTGCTGCTCCCAGCCTATGCCTAAGTTGGGTAAGTCACACTGCTTCTGATTACTCCTATCTTTGGTAAGCAGTGTTCTAGACCGATGTTCCTTAAAGAAAGAAAAAGAAAAAGAAAAAACATTACTTCATCCCTAAGCAAGTCAGAGCTGGTGGATGTTTCTGTGACTTACTCAGTGTTTTTTCTCAGCATTTCTTACTGGTCAATAGGAATCCACACCTGAAGACATCAGTTTCTCCTCACGCTCCACCTTCTCATTAATGATGCAATTCTCTGCTTTGACTGATCTTTGTACCTCTCACTAGTGACTAATGGTTTGTTGGTGAATTGAAAATATGGGCCCTGTTCAGCCCTGAAAAAGATATTTCCTGGAAATGCACTAAAATAAAATACTCGTGTGAGCACAATGTTCTTATAAACCTCAGTATTTTTGTCTTTGTCACCAAGATATTTTGTAGTAAAAGCAACACTTGATCTTCCCCAGCAAGCACAAAGGGCAAAGTCAACAATAAGAACCACACAGAGGTCTCAAGGGGAAAGCTGCAAAAGGGAAGAACCCTGACCCCAGGGCTTTTCCTCAGCAAGGGTGTGAAAACAGGGAAGTTTTTCTTTGGACTCTGCCCATCTCCCCTTTTCTGGGCCTCCTCCCAGCCGTCTCCTGTGACTCCCATGGCCCCAAGCCCCATCCTTCTCCCTGCATCTTGGTGGCCCAGAGCACACTCACACCATGGGGGCGGTTCAGTTTCCGTAAATCTTCCTCAAGCAGTGTCCTACCAAGAGGCAGGCCATAGGGCAACAGCAAGGTTGAAATCAACACGACAGTCTAGAAACAAAATTCTGATGAGTCACACTATCATGGCCTCAACAAAACTATTCCATGCTGTCAGAAGTCAGAATATTTTTTACTCTAACATGGTAGTTAGTGATTGGAAGGGAGTTTGTGGGCTTCTGGGTACTGGTCATTTGCTGTTTCATGATCCAGGACTTTTCCATGGGTGTGTTCAGTTTGTGAAAACTCACTGATCTATATGCTTACAATCTGTGCACTTTATTGTAGGTATGATATGTCAAGAAAATGTGAAAGTAAGATATAATGGCCTTAGGAATGACAAAATGCAAGAGATTAAAGAGTTTCAGAATAACTCAAAATATAACCAATATTACCTGGATATTTTTAAGAAAAAGTAGAATGACATCTGACAATGGTATGAATGTAAAACGCTTGCATATATTTTTATCCAATCCATCCTTGCTGGGAAGCATTTTTTAGAAAAGTTTTCACCAGTCCCAAGTGGGGCTTCCAAAGTCTTGGGTCTGCAAGGTGTCTGTAGAAAAGGAGTTGGAGAATATTTCTAGCACTTTCCTAAAAAGATGACAAGCTTTGCTGAATTGGGCCATCAAAGCTGGAGGCCACTAGTTGATTGGATTATCCAACCAATTTTCCTTGCTCAGAGTCTCATATTTAGCAAGCCATCATAGGAAGAGAACAGAAATTATGTTTATTGCTCTAAATTAATGATACCTTAATTTTACATAAATCTCTGTGGAGTTCCAACCTTTTTTCAGTATGAAGAACCTTTCTTATCTAAAAAAAAGTTTATCGAAATATTTCATAATAGTGACTTTTGTAAATTTAGCAACATTGTTTATAGTAACAACATTTGCAGTAGGCTGGGACACAAACTAATTCTATAAAAGCATCTCATGCAAACCACTGTCAAGCACTAGGACAGGCTCCCCCACAAGGAATTTGTAGGTGTGTCCATTTCTCTGAGCCAGTCCAATCAGATTCAGTGGGCAATTACCTGCTTTATCCATGAATAAGAATGTGTGTGTGACTTCTGTGTGTCAGTTATAACAAACGAAGGCAATTGAAAAATGTTTTCATATTTCTATCGGACTGATCTTGTTGTGCATTTTCAGAGGTCTTAAGAGAGATTTACTATAAATTTCAAATCTCTTAAACATTCACTACTCTGGCAGTACTTTAAAGTCAAGAATTTGAGGAGGCACTTTGTATTAGTCTTGCATCCATGACACTGAACATACTTCATAACACCTGTCTACTTAATGGAATTTGATAATAGCAAGAAAGAATGCAAATCACTAAAGGAGACGTACCTGCCAACAATTGTAAAGAGAAAAACACTGAAAGGCAAATTTAAGTATTTGGAAATACCTAAGGTTTCAAAATTCATCATTAATCTGTTTTTGTGTTTTCTAAAATTAAAATCTATTTTTTCCACCAAAGAAGAATTCATTGTATTTTACTTGTTTTTCTTTTGCCTGATCCGTTAGGTATTCTTCTGCTCCAAAATGGAAATATTGCAGCTTGTATATCTCATGCAGACATTTCAAATATGAATTACCCATTCAGAGAAAATATTGTCCCTTCCCTTTTGAGAGAATATCTAGGCTTCTAGTTCATGCCATCATTTGAAATATACCTAAAGCATCCTGTACTTTTCCTCAGCAGTCACGAAGAAAACATTCACAGAAACATAATGTCTGGTGTTCAGATATACCTAAGTTCTTGTTTTCTCATACTGCATTCTTCTATACCCAACAATGAGAGAAACATCGACTATTCTTCCAAAGGAAACTTGGAAAAACATATAGGATATCAATATCAGTTTTAGATCAATTTTTAAATGATGCCTAGACATAAGCTGAAGTCATCCACATCTGGAGATGAGCAAAAAGCAAGAAATAAAAGTGTCTTGTTTCAATTTTTGAGCTGCTTTGTTCTTTTTACTTCAATCACTGCTAACTAAGCTAGTTTGTTAGAAACCTTCTCCATCCTGTAGCTTCACCCAGAATATTACTTTCCTGGGTCACATGATATACCAAAGCCAGGTCATAGATGCAAAGGAAGAGATAAAATCTGCAGCTTTACATCCATAAGCAAAAGGGAGAGAAAAAGACAAGAAAAAGACACTAGCAAACTTACAAAACACTTGAGGAAAAAGAAATGATAGCATTCTATTCACATGCAAAGTTATTTAATGCCTAGTAATCGCCATCCCTAAGCACAGAATTTTTTTTTTTTTTCTAACTTTTTTAGCAATCATTCTTCTGGCACTATAATTGTGAATGGTTTTTCATATTACCAAAAGATGTGGGGGGGGGGTCTTTCTACTAAACTGTATCAGCTAATTTAAATTATGAAAGCAAAATTATACTTTTGTCTTTTGTCCATGTAACACGGTGGTCTCAATCAGGAACAATTATGTCTCCTGGAGGACATTTGGCAACATCTGGACACATTTTTGGTTATCACAACTTGAGAGAAGAGCAACTGCTACTGGCATCTAGTGGGTAGAGGCTGGGGATGCTACTAAATATCCTACAATGCACAGGACAACCTCTTCTTCCCTACCCCCCCCCTTCAAAAGAATTATTGGATAATTATTCAAATGCATATATCCACCTAGAGAAAGAATGGGATACTTATAGTGTACCCTGAGACCCAGATTAACATGCCAAGGACATGGAGATGAGATGCCCAGATCCCCATTCAAGGAATGAACTGCTGTCCCAGTGGCTAGGAATACTATCAGCAAATGGTCTCTAGTTGCCAGCTTCATCAAGGATTGCTTTGGTTGCAGAGCCCCTCCTCAGCCAAGGCCATGCCTTTCCAGGAGCAGACTAAACCAATGACTGACTGCAGCAAGGACATAAAGTCGTGGCCATTTCAGCCCACCAGGGGGCAACTCTGATGGAATATATACACTCCAGAGCTCCCATGGGATGTCTGGCCAGCACTGCAATTCAACTTATCCCTCTGTCCAATCCTGCTTCCTTCCACAGGTGTTGACCCATAATATACATCCTTCTCACCAATCTTTGCCTCAGCATCTGCTTCTGGAGAGCCGAACCAAGGACAAGACTCCTTTGGATGGCACTATGATTTGTCCCCACCAAAACTCATAACTGAAATTTAATTGCCACCCACCAAAACTCATGTCGAAATTAAATAGCCAATGAATCTGTGTTGGGAGGTGATTAGGTCATTAAGATGCCTTTCTTGCAATACTGGCTTCATTCCCACAAGAGCAGATTGTCATAAAGCATAGCTGCCTCTCACATTTTGTGTTTTTGTGCACACCCACTTCCCCCTTCTGCTTCTCCATTATGATATGAAGCAGTACAAGGCATTTACCAGAAGCCTCCAGATGTGGCTGCCCAATCTTGGACTTCCCAATCTGCAGAACTGTGAGCTAAATAAACCTCTTTTCTTCATAAATTATCCAGTCTCAGGTATTCTGTTAGAGAAGAATTTAGGGGAGCCTAGCACTCCACATTGGAAATACCCAGAAGGGGGTTATGGAATCCACAGAACCACTTAGGAAATGCACTGAGGGAGGAAATCAGTAGACATAGCCTCTATCTCAAAGCATGAAGAACTCTGCTATAATAGCAAGTTAGAAACTCTCCTGAGACATGAAAAATGTCTTATTCAAATTAAAGAAAGCTATATGGTTTTGAGAACTTAAAAAACTTTCTGAACACTGGGAAAATATTTCCTCTGAAGTAAATTGTAAAATTTAAAAGCAAAACCAAGAAAAGTGCAGTATTGTGTCAGTGAAAAAGAAGACAGGAGTTGAACAGTTAAACAGAGTTGAGATCCCAGCACCCTGAGGCTTCCAGGCTAGGCTGCTTCCTCTTCTCTCACCAACTACACAGAGTCATCTCTGACCACAGATATGTATCTTCTTTAGAGGAGAGTACATCCAGAGGTTCCTGCTTTGATTGGTCACAGGCTCAGAAACTCTGGGGATGACTCAGTCAACTAGGATCACAACCTGGGAACACACCCTTCAGCACGTTACAAGAGGACAAGATCATGAACCAGTAGGTCATGAGCCATGGCTATTTTTAGGAGAGTCATCCCAACATAGCTGAACCATGAAACTTTGGATTTCACAAGTGATTTTCATCTGTGAGAAACAAAATATTGAATGCATTTATTGTCAGGATAGAGTAAATCACAGAAACTATTCAAAAGTTAATTGAAACTGAATAGAGTTTGCATATGATGGTTTACAAAGAATTGTGTTTTAGAGTCATTGTAACTTGTGTTCTTGTGGAAATACTGTATTTTTCCATATCTTTGGTTTAGCCTATAGACATTTATTTTTGACAGATGATTCCAGTTTTTACATTACAAAATACTTCTGGAAATTGTATCTTAAATGCATCTTCACAAAAATAAGCATAAGCTTTTGCATTTGTCCATTAGGAAATATTTAATGTCAGTGAGATATTCAATAAATGAGCAGGTAAAGGGAAAAGAAATACACAGGAGTGTTTATTAAGCAGCATCAAGCAAAGTAGAGAAAAGTAGAGACCTTCTAAAGTGCTATTTATTATAAACATTTCTGAAGAAATTCAGTCTAGAATCCAAATGTCCAAATATCCTAAGCAGTTTGCAGTCAACACAGTCATAGTTGCACCCATAAGCCTACCATTGTGGGGCTCAGGGTCCAATATAGAGGATTTTTTTGCACATGCCTGACCTTGAGTTTCACAGGTACTCAAAGGCAGCACTGTAGAGATCTGTGTTCTCCCAGCCCAGTGCAATAAGTGTGAGAGTTCAGTTAGGAAAGATGCCTGAAGAAGATGGACAGCCAGCATAGGATCTAGATCCCACTAAAAAAAGAACAAAGAGAAGAACAAAGAAGGAAAGAAAGAAACTCTCTGCTGAGGACAGAGAGGAACCATACTAGGAAGGCTCCTGTATATAATCAGAAGGAAGGTCTCACTGAAGGAGCAGGATCACCAAATATGACAGCCTCTGAAAACAGAAAGACAATTAGAAATTTTCTATCTGGGAATCTTAAACTGATGGTTATGTCATAAAAAGTTAGGTCTCTACTATGTATATCTGAACGTGTGTGTGTGTGTGTGTGTGTGTGTGTGTGTGTGTGTGTATTTCTCTCTATATATGTGTGTCTATACATGTATGTGTATGTATGTGTGTATATACACACATTCATACTCATATATACTTACATACTTACATGTACTTACATATGTATGTATACTTACACATACATATATATGTGTACATAAATACATAAATACATGCATTAAAATGCTTGGAACTTAGGTTTATGTAAGAGCTCTTTGAGAATTAAGCCTGCAAGTCGTGGTCATATCAACAACTGTTCCTCTTCCTCTATTCATATTCTCAGCAAAGAACAATTTAGTTAAGAGTTAAGGACTTGCCTTGGGGGCTTATGTTTTCTACCTGAAATTTTGCTAAATTTTCCAAGGTTTCTAAGCATGCTTAGTATTCCTTGGGTAAATGACAAAACAAGAGGAGACTGGCCTATCATTATGTATTTTTACTTTTCTATATTCTGTTCTTGGTGGTAAAAGTAGAAAAAGATTTAGGAGATGCCATGTTAACATTTGCATTAATTCACACTTTCTTTGGAAGTTTAATCCTATCAGTCAGGAAATGCAAAATTTAAGGTTCTTCCATTTATGTAAATTTGCATGCCTTTAATTGGCTGCATTTTTAATTACTAAAGAGCACCTATTATTTTATTGTCCCATTCTTACAAAACAGCAAGTTAAGTTTCCTTGTAACACCTAACTGTCATGTCATTCATTGATTTTGAACTCAAACTGACCATGTTACTAATGCTCAATGCAGAATACTGTTTAAAAGAATGTACATTTTGCACATCCAAAATGACATGCATACACAATGATTTCACAACTTACAATGCTAAATGAAGTCATAGAGCAATTGGAGAAAGCAAATTAGTAAGCCAAAAACCTAAAACTTGCATAAATGCACAAATGTAGTCTCCAATTTATCCACATCCCTGGCTTCTCTATCTTCGACTGTCTCCCTCTCCTTTGGGAATCTCAATGATCATTAATTACCACCTCCACTGGATAATAAGCAAGTGAAAAAGAAAAGGTATGAAATTCAAATCAGCTTGTTGCTTTTTAGTAGACCCCTCAAAAAATTTGTTGGAGAAAAAGTCAAAATTAATGGTTAGAATGAAGTTTAGAAAATATGTTAGATTTCATTTATTCATGCTCTTCTGCACCTGCCCAACCCATTCGCAATAATACTTGAAAGTTTGCTTCATTTATCTCAGCACACTAAGCAAATGCTGTTAAGACCACAAATAGAAAGCAGGATTTTAAACTGCTGCATGAAAGACTATTACAGAAGTAAATTAAATGACTTCAAGGAAGACAAAAAAAAAAAAAAAAAAAAAAAACAGTTACCAAAAGAAGTTATGGAATCTTCCCTTCTGAAGACTTTTCAGAATCACGTAAACTACTCCTTCAGTGAGGCCCTGCTTGGACACAGAAAAATCAAACTGTAATTTATTAAGGTCCTATGCTCTATGATTTAATATTAGCTCACTTTTTAAATGAGCAAACTGTGGATTACTTGAAAAACAACAGAAAATTTGGTATGGTTTAATTAAAGATATACAACCCAGAAGTCCCAAGTCCTCCCCAAATTGCCATTACAAAATTTGGTAGCATTCCCATTAAAATCCAATGTACAATGACCCCAATTTCTACATTCCTAGAATATAATACTATCCCCTGCCCCGTGCACATACACAGATATGAATGATCCCCAGGTTTGTTTATTCTGGTTTGTGAATCAGACACATCCTGTGCAGATCTCCACAACTGGTAATTTCCAGAGAGGCTGACCTGTTGATCTTGACTCCCTTGGGGTCCTTTAACAGTAACTATTAAAACTTGAATACCCTGCAGAAATGACACTGTCCTCAGGGCCACGCTCACTGTTGGCAAAGCAACTAAGGAAGGGTTCTGTTGATTAACCTAGAGTTTAGTGGTTTCTTGAGACATAAAGAGAAATACACATACACATCCTGCCCTCCATAGACAAACTAAATCAAAAAAGAACTGCTTGGGCCCCAAGCTTTAACTAGTTTTCTAGCTCTTAGTGATGAGCTGTTTGAATACACACCAACTATATTTATAGACAGAGGATTGTTATTCTGACCACAGGAAAAGTATGCATCAGGTCAAGTTGCATAAGAAAATGTGTGCTATGCATATTGGGGCAGAAATATTTAGCTTCAGTACTCACCTGCTTCCCTTCAAGTCCCACATGAGTTTTGACTACATGGTAATCCATTGCCAGGAATAGTCAGCTTCTACATTTCCTGAGGGAAATTATAGTGGCTCAACTCAATATTCCCAAACAAACAAGCATGTATTGAATACCTATTGCTAGTACCCATTGCATGTGAACACAGGAAGGTATCTGCTGTGCCTTGCTAGAAAAAATATAAGACACTATCGGCAAACATTGGAAAAACATGATCCAGTCTCGGGGAATCAGGAAGGTTTCCTGGAGGAAGCAGCATCAAAATGAAAACTGAGACCTGAAAGATCAGGAGGCTATCAGGCAGAAAACAAAACAAAAATTTCAGAAAAAGAAAATAGCATGTGCAAAGGAGAACAAGTTTTCACAGAATTTCATGTGATTCAGTACAGCTGGGGCGGGAGAGCAGTGACACCACTGGAGAGGTTGACAGGAGCCCAATCATGAAAGGATCTTGAATGCCATACCCAAGAAATGCAACTTTATCCTAAGGGCTCCAGAAAGTCATTGCTGCTTTTAAACAGAGGAGTGTTATGTTCAAGTTTGTGCTTTAGAAAGATAATTATGAAAATTGGTTGTACAAGAATGAGGCTAAAACCCCTTGGTAGAGGTACAACATATTGTTGGATTGTAAAAAATAAAATAATTCCCTGATGGAGGTAGAATTTGAGCTGGGCCCTGGAATTAGAGAAAGGCTATTCAAAACTAATGGAACGACATGAATAAGGCTAAGGAGACAGGAGACTGCAAGGATGAAACATATAAGGAGAAAAAAGTAGACAACTGGGCCAAAGCAAAGGCCTTGGGAGGAATTTGGTGCACAGTGAGGCTATAAAAGTAATTGGGGAGAAATCAGAGAAGATCTCAAATCGCACACTGACTCGCCTTATTCTGACAGCAATGCCAACTCCTTGAAGGGTCTTGACATTATCCAGTTTTAGTAATTCGAAGAGAGAAGTAAATGTTATTTTGCACATCTATACTGAGTCCTGAGCTTTTCCATGACGGAGATCTCTCATTTATATTTGAATTTTCAGGACTTTACATCGCATTCATCTCATAAGTACTCAGTAAATATTTATTGCTTAGATAGATGGTTCGATGGATGAGCGGATGGAAAAGATAAAAGGATAGAAGGACAAATAAACAGATAAATCATTGTGCCACAAGGACAAATGAGCTTTGGGTGAAATTATTTATCTGAACATGTGAAAATCTCAGAAACCTGTAAAATATACACTCACCATGCCCTGCAGGAGCAAACAGAGAAAAACATCTTTTATCCTCTCTAATGAGCTCTGCATCTTGGTCCTCAACCACTCTTTTAAGTTTGTCTCCCAAAAATCTGCCATGTAAATTGTCCATTAAGATATTGTTTCTTTCAAGACTATCTTCAAAATCTTGAGTTTTTACAGCTATGGGTTCTCATTTGCTCTGAGGAATAAGACAAAGGACTTCCCTTCTTAGGATCATATACTAAACCTTGGAGACAGAAATGAAAGTACAGTATATTTTATAGGGCAACCACATATTTTATTTTTTCCCAGAAATCAACACTCCTTCTCACACCTAAAATAAAACTCTTAGAACCAGTTCCTTAATTAGAAAGAATAAGTTGTTTCCTTGATTAATTGCACATTGCAGAAAAAAAGACTATGTAGGAGGTAATAATTTATGGTAGCCATTTGAGGTGATTTCGTCATAAACTTTCCATGGTTTCATATTGTAGATTTTGGAAAACATAGTACTTTGTCAAAAAGGGAGGGAGGTGGAAGAAGCAAAATAAATATTTAAGCCCAGAAAGATCATTCCAACAAATGTTCATTCTTAGATCATCTGTTCTTCATTTCACGATATACATTATAAACAACAGCCTCACTCCAGCTCTCACATTGCTGCATACTTTAAAATTCAACAAATATGTTAGTGCACATATATAATGTATTGCTGTAGTTTGCATTCACAGATAACACTAGTAATGGAGTTGTTTGCCACGTGTATGGATAAGGTTAGAAATCGCAGAGGGAGACTAACAGTCTTTTCACATGGGCAAATGCATTGGAGGACTGTCCTATTTTTGTAGCTCTAGAGACCATTTTAGAACAAATCATTTCTTATGACTCTGTCTCTTTGCTCAATGGGTTACTGATGCCTTTGCTCTAAAAGAGCTACATGAATTTACTCACTGCCAAGTGGGTCTTTTGGCTGCTGCTATACCCAGAATATCTTAACAATATAGCAAGGCTTTAAATTGTATTTCAGGCTGTCAAGTTAACATTTCTTCTTCTGGAACCTGCAGCCATCTCCATTTTCAGTTTTGCATACAGCTGCTAAAGTTGTTCTATCTTTCGGTAGGGAAGCAACATAGTATCAGGCAGGGTTAGCAAATGCTGGTCTATGGCTATTTTTACAGTTTACAGAAAAGCAAACAAATAAATGAAAAGTGCACATCCAATACTGTAAGTTTTTCAAGAAGCTAAATTTATTCCAATTAAATAACTAAACTTTTTTTCTTGTAAGATCGTGAGATCTACCCTCTTGGTTTTAAAGTGTAAAATACAGTATTGCTAACTATAGACCCAATGCTGAACATCAGATCTCTAGAACTTGTTCATCTTCCATAACTGAAATTCTATACATACTGAATAGCAACACCCCATTTCTCACTAATCCCAGCCCCTGGCAACCACCGTTTTACTCTCTGCTTCTATGAGTCTTACTATTTCAGATACCTTATATAAGTGGATCATGCAGTATTTGTCCTTCTATGATTGGCTTATTTCACTCAGCATAATGTCCTCAAGGTTCATCCACGTTGTTGCATATGGGTGTATTTCTTTCTTTTTATGTTTGAATAATATTCCACTGTATGTACGAGTACATACCACGTTTTCTTCATCTATCAATTGCTATTTAGGTTGATTCCATATTTTGGCTATTGTGAATAATGTTGCAATGCTCATGGAAGTGCAAATATCTCTTCAAGATCCTGATTTGAATTCTTTTGGATAAATATCTAGGAGTGAGATTACTGCAACATATGGTAGTCTGTTTTTAATTTTTTGAGGAACCTTCATACTATTTTCCGTAACATTTGCAACACTACATTCCTACCCAAATGTACAAGAGTTCCAACTTCTAAACATCCTCACCAACACATGTTATCTTTTGGGTTGGTTCATATATATATATAATAACCATACTAACACGTGTGAGGTAATATATTAATGTGGTTTTGATTTGCATTTCCCTGATAATTAGTGATATTGAGCATCTTTTCATATACCTGTTGCCCATTTGTATGTCTTTTTTGGAGAAATGTCTATTCAATTTTTTTGCACAGTTTTTAATAGGGTTATTTGTGTTTTTTGCTATTGAGTTGTAGGAATTTCTTATATATTTTGGATATTAACCTCTTATCAGATATATGGTTGACCATTATTTTTTCCCAATCCATAGATGCCCTTTCACTCTGTCCGTAGTTTACTTTCTGTGCAGAAACTTTTTAGTTTAATATAATAACACACTATTTTTGCTTTTGTTGCCTATGCTTCTTGTGTCATATCGAAGAAATTATTTCAAAGACCAGGACCATGAAGCTCTTCCCCTATGTTTTCTTCTAGGGGCTTTATAGTTTCCAATCTTACACTTACATCTTTAATACATTTTTAGTTGATTTTTGTGTATGGTTTGAAATAAAGGTCCAGTTTCATTTTTCTGCATGTGATATACAAAGAGACTATCCTTTCCCCACTGTGTATTGCTGGCACCCATGTCAAAGATCAGTTGATTGTATGAAGGTATTTCAAAAAGTTTGTGGAAAAATGGAATTAAAAGATAATACAATTCTTTCCATAAACTTGTAGAAGACCCATCATATATGTGAGGGTTTATTTCTGGGCTCTCTATTCTGTTCCATTAGTGAATACATTTGTCTTTATTCCAGTATCATGCTGTTTTAATTATTGTAGCTTTGTAATATATTCTGAAGTCAGGGAGTGTGATGCCTCCAGCTTTGTTCCTTTTTCTCAAGATTATTTTTAGCTGTTTGGGGTCCTTTGTGGTTCCATATGGATCTTAGGATTATTTTTCTATTTCTGTGAGAAAAATGCCATTCAGATTTTGGTAGGGAAGACATTAAATCTGTAGATCACCTGGGTAGTATGGACATTCTTAACAATATTAAGTCTTCTAATCCATGAACATAGGATTTCTTTCTACTTATATATTCCTTAATTTCTTTCACCAAAGTTTGTATTTTCAGTGTATAAGTCTTTCACTTCCTTAGGTAAGTTTATTCCTAAATACTTTTTTGATGCTATTGTAAATTGGATTGTTTTCTTAATTTTCTTTCAGATAGTTTGTTGTTAATATATAGAAATGCACGTGATTTTTGTATGCTGATTTTGTATCCTGCAGCTTTACTGTATTTGTTTATTAGTTCTAACAGTTTTTTGTTTAGTCTGTAGGGTTTTCTACATATAAGATGATGTCATCTTCAAACATTGGTAATTTTACTTCTTTTTGTCTAATTTGGATGATGCCTTGGACTGAGTGTCTCCCCAAAACGTGACCCCTTCTTCAACAGTGTTAAGAGAGTGAGAAATCCTATTATGGTAATTGAAAGGTGGGGCCTTGGAAAGGTGATTAGATTGCAGGATCATGCTGTAATAAACGGATTAAAAACTGTAGTCATAGGCATTGTTCTGAGGGCTTTAAAAGAAGAGTATATGAGAAATTCTCTCTCTCTGCTCTGCCATTTTCTGCTATGTGAGACCCCTGCCTTGCTGTAAAGCCACCACCAAGACCCTCACCAGTTGTATTCCCTGGATTTTGGACTTCCCAGCCTCCAAAATTGTAAGCAATAGATTTTGTTCTCTTTATAAATTACCTAGTTCCGGGTATCTTGTTATAAGCAACAGAAATGAACTAATATAGATGCCTATTTATTTTTCTTGCATAATTGCTTCAGCTAGGACTTCCAGTACTATTTTGAATAGAAGTGGTGATAGTGATCACCTTATCTTGTTTTCTGATCTTAGAAGAAAAGCTTTCAGTTTTTCACCATTGGTATGATGTTAGCTTTGGGCTTTTCATATACAAACTTTATTATGTTGTATAACTCTATTCCTAGTTGATTGAGAGTTTTTATTATTAAAGGATATTGAATTTTGTCAAATGCTTTTCTGTATTTATTGAGATAATTGTGTGATATTTATCCTCATTCTGTTCGGGTAGTGTGCCACATTAATTGATTTTTAAATGTTGAACCATCCTTGCATGCCAGGGATAAATCCCACTTCATCATGATGTACAATTCTTTTAAGATGCTGTTGAATTCAGTTTGCTAATATTTTTTTGAGGATGTTTGCATCCGTATTCATCAGGGATGCTGACCTGTAGTTTTCTTATTTTGTAGTGTCTTTGATTGGTTTTGGTATCATGGTAATGCTGGCTTCATAGAATGACTTTGGAAGAATTACTTCCTCTTCAATTTTTTTTGAAGAGTTTGAGAGATTGGTGTTAATTTTTTAAAAGTTTGGTGGAATTCAGTAGTAAAGACATCAAGTCCTGGGATTTTCTACTATTGAGAGGTTTTTATTACTGATTCAATATCCTTACTAGTTAGAGGTCTGTTCATACTTTCTATTTCTTCTTGATTCCTAGTCTTGGTAGGTTGTATGTTTCTACAAATGTATCAATTTCTTCTAGGTTATACAATTTGTTGTAAGTAATTGTTCATGTATTCTGTTATAATCCCTTTTATGAGTATTTCTGTGGAATCAATTGTAAAGTCTCCTCTTTCATTTCAGATTTTATTTGATTCTTTTATTTTCTTAGTCCAGCTAAGGTCTGTCAATTTTGTTGATCTTTTCAAAAAACCAACTCTTAGTTTCATTGATATTTTTCTATTGTTTATCTATTCTCTGTTTCATTTATTTATGCTCTAATCTTTATTTCCTTCCTTGTACTAACACTGAAGTTAGTTTTTTCTTCTATTTCTAGTTACTTGAAATGTAAAGTTAGGTTGTTGACTTAAGATCTTTCTTAATTTTTAATGTAGTCATTTATCATTATAAACTCCTGTCATAATACTGCTCTTGCTACATTCCATAGGTTATGGTATGTTGTGTTTTCATTTTCTTTTGTCTCAAGATATTTTCTAATTTTACTTTTGATGCCTTCTTTGACCCATTGGTTTATTCAAGAGTGTAGTGTTTTGTTTCTACATATTTGTGAAATTACCAGTTTTCTTTCTGCTATTGATTTCTAGTTTAATTCCATTGTGGTCATAAAAGATACTTGATACAATTGTAATCTTCTTAAATTTGTTAAGACTTGTTCTGTGACTCAACATGTGATCTATCCCGGAGAATGTTTATATGCACTTGAGAAGAATGTATATTCTGTTGCAGTAGGGTGGAATATTCTATACATATTTGTTAGGTCCATTTGCTCTACAGTGTCCACTGTTTTTTATTGATTTTCTGTCTGGCTGTTCTAGCTGTTATTGAAAGCAGGATATTGAAGTCTTGTACTATTATTGTATTGCTGTCTATTTCTCCCTTCTGTTTTGTCAGTGTTTGCTTTATATATTTAGGTTCTCTGATGTTGGAAGCATATCTATAATTGGTATATCTTCCTTGAGAACTGACCTTTTAATCATTATATAATGTCTTTTTATCTCTTGCAACATTTTTAATTTAAAGTCTATTTTATTTATTTACTTAGGTACTTATTTTTAATTGAAGCATAATTGATTATACATATTTTGGGGGTACAATGTTGACTATCAGTATTCGTGTACTATGTGTGATTGTCAAATAAATATCATTAACATGATCATTATCACAAGTCATAAGTATTCTTTGTGTCCATTACCCAATTTCTCCCTAACCTCTCTTCCCCTGCCCCTTTCCAACCTCTAGTAACCATAGATCTATTCTTTCCTTCTGAAAGTTCAATGTATTATTATGGTTGGTATTTCTTTCTTTCTTTCTTTCTTTGTTCCCACTTATAAATGAGGACATGGGGTCCTCTTTCTGTGCCTTTCACTTAAAATAATTTTCTCCAAGCTCATCCATGTTGCTGGGAATGGCAGTATTTCATTCTTTTTTTTATAGCAGAGTAGTGTTCCATTGTGTACATATACCACATTTTCCTTATCCAGTCATCTCTCAGTGGACATTTAGGCTGGTTCCACATCTTGGCTATTGTAAATAGAGCTGCAATGAACATGGGAGTGCAGGTATCCCTCAACATAATGATTTCCATTCCTTTAGGTATATACCAAGAGGTGGGATTGCTGGATCATGTGGTAGTTCTACCTGTAGTTGTTTGAGAAACCTCCATACTGTTTTCCATAATGGATGTAGTATGTTACTGTCCCACCAACAGTGTAGAAGAGTTCCCTTTATCCACATTCTCACCAGCATTTATTATCCTCAGTCTTTTTCATAATAGCCAGTCTAATTGAGGTGAGATAATATCTCAATGTGTTTTTGATTTGCATTTCCCTGATGCTTAGCAATATTGATCATTTTTTCATGTACCTGTTGGCCATTCATATGTTTTCTTTTGAAAAGTGTCTATTAAGCTCCTTCACCCGATTTTTAATTGGATTATTTGGTTTTTTGTTTATTTACTGTGAATTTGAGTTCTTTGTATATTCTGGATATCAATTCCTTGTCAAATACATAGTTTGAAAATATTTTCTCCCATTCTGTAGGATGTCTTTTCACTCTGTTGATTGTCTCCTTTGCTATGCAAAAATTTTTAGTTTGATATCATCCCATTTGTTTATTTTTTCTTTTGTTGCTTGTGCTTTTGAGGTCTTATCCATAAACTCTTTGCCCAGTCCTATGTCCTGAAGCATTTCCACTACATTTCCTTTAGTAGTTTTATCATTTGGAGTCATATACTTAAGTCTTTAATCCATTTTGAGTTGATTTTGGTGTATGGTGAGAAGCACAGGTCTAGTTTCATTCTTCTACATACATATGAATGTCCAATTTTCCCAGCACCATTTATTGAAGAGGCAGTCTTTTCCCCACTCCATGTTCTTGTTGCCATTGTGAAAGATCACTGGCTGTAAGTATGTGGGTTGATTTCTTGGTTCACTATTCTGTTCCTTGGTCTGAGTGTCTGTTTTCATGCCAGTTATATATAACCAAACAGCATGGTATAGCTAGAGGTTTGTAATATAATTTAAAGTTTTATACTAGGGTAGTATTATCCCTCTGGCTTTATTTTGTATTTATTTATTTACTTACTTACTTACTTACTTACTTACTTACTTACTTACTTACTTACTTACTTACTTACTTACTTACTTACTTATTTATTTAAATTTTCTTTGTATTTTCTCAGGATTGTTTTGGCTATTCAGGGTCTTTTGTTGTTCCATATGAATGTTAGGATTGTTTTTCCTATTTCAATGAAGAATGTCATTGATATTTTGATGGGGATTGCATTGAATCTGTAGATCACATTGGGTAATGTGAACATTTTCATAATGTTGTTTCTTCCAATCCAAGAGCATGGAATGTCTTTCCACCTTTTTATATCCTCTTTAATTTCTCTCAGTTGTGATTTGCAGTTCTTGTTTTAGATATCTTTCATGTCCTTGGACTTGATTCCTAGCTTTTTTTTTTTTTTTTTTTTGGTGACAATTATAAATAAGCTTGCATTCTTGATTTCCTTTCCTGCTAGTTCACTACTGGAGTATAAAAACTCTGATTTTTGCATGATGATTTTGTTTTCCTGAAAAAATACTGAAATTGTTTATAAACTCTAGGAGTTTTTTGGTAGAGTCTTTAGGTTTTTCTGTACATAGTATCATGTCATCTGCAAACAGGGACAATTTGTCTTTGCCTTTCCAATCTGGATGCCCTTTATTTCTTTCTCTTACATGATTCTCTGGCTAGTACTTCCAATACCATGCTAAATAGGAGTGGTTAGAGACATCCTTGTCTTGTTCCTATTATTAAGTATGATATTGGTGGTGGGTTTGTTGTACATGGGTTTTATTGTGTAGAGATACTTTCCTTCTATACCTAATTTGCTGAGAGCATATATTATGGAGGGATGTTGAATTTTGTCAAGTGTTTTTTATGCCTTATTGAGATAATCATATAGTTTTTGTCCTGGATTTTGTTGATGTGGTCTATTACATTTGCTGAGTATGTCCAACCATCTTTGACTCCCAGGGATGAATTCCAGTTGATCATTGTGCATAATTTTTTTGATGTGTTGCTGTATTCTAATTGCTAATATTTTGTTGAGGATTTTTGTGCCTATGCTCATCAGCAACATTGGCCTGTAGTTTTCTTTTTTGTTGTATCTATGTCTGGTTTTGGTATCAGAGTAATGCTGGCCTCATAGAATGAGTTTGGGTGATTGGTCTCTGTTTCAATATTTTGAATAGTTTGAAGAGAATTGACATTAATTCCTCTTTAAAAGGAAGAATTAGGCAGTTAGGCCACCTGGTCCTGGGCTTTTCTTTGTTGGGAGACTGCTTATTACTGCTTCAATCTTGTTGCTTATTATTGGTCAGTTCAGGTTTTCCATGTCTTCTTGATTCAGTCTTGTATATTAGTCCATTTATGTTGCTTATAGAAAACTACTTGGAACTGGGTAATTTATAAAGAAAACAAAATTTACTGCTTACAGTTTCTGAGGCTATGAAGTCCAAAGTCCATCTCATGGTGGCAACAGTGATTCAGGGGTCTCACATTGCAAGATGGTGGAAGCAGAGAGAGCAGAGAGAGAGAGAAAGACTCTCCTCTTCTTTTAAAGCCCTAAGAACCACACCTTTGACCACCATTTTTAATCCATTCCCTACTGCATGGTCCTACAATCCAATCACCTTCCCATGGCTCCAATTACCATAATAGGATTTCCCACCCTCTTAATACTCACAGTGGGGGCCAAATCTCCAATACTTAATACTTGGGAGACACAATTCAAGTTTCAGGGAGTTTTGGAGGGACATAATTCAATCCACTACAGTCTTGGTAGTTTGTATGTGTCCAAAAATTATCCATTTCTTCCAGGTTTTCATAATTGTTGGCATATAATAGACTCATATAATAGACTCATAATTGTTGGCATATAATAGTTCATAATAGACTCTACTGACTCATTTTATTTCTGTGGCATTGGTTGTAATGTCTCCATTTTCATTTCTGATTTTGTTATTTGTTATCTTCTAAACAAAAAAAAAAACTTTTTGTTTCACTGATCTTTCGTATCATTTTTTGAGTCTCTATATCATTTAGTTCTGCTCTGATCTTAATTATTTCTTTCTGTCCAGTACATTTAATATTGAATTTTTCTTGTTTTTCTAGTTTTTTGAGCTATAATGATAGGTTGCTTATTTGAGGTCTTTCTATTCTTTTGATGTAAGCATTTATTGCAATAAACTTCCCTCTAGTACTGCTTTTGCAGTATCCCACCAGCTTTGGTATGATGTGCCCTTACTCTCATTAGTTTCATGAAATTTTTTGATTTCCTGTTTGATTTCTTCTTGAACCCATAGGTCATTCAAAGGTCTGTTGTTTAATTTCCATTAATAGAGTTTCACTTGTTATTGATTTTCAGTTTTAATTCATTGTGGTCTGAAAAGATATTTGAAATGATTTTGATTTTTTTAAATTTGCTAAGAGTTGTTTTGTGACCTATCCTGGAGAATGTTCCATGTGCTGATGAGAAGAATGCCTATTCTGTAGTTGTTGGATGAAATGTTCTGTGGATATCTGGCAGGTCCAATTGGTCTAAAGTGTGATTTTAATCCAGTGTTTCTCTGTTGATTAGTTGCTTAGATGACCTTTTCAATGCTAAGGGGTGTTCAGGTCCCCCACTATTATTGTATTGGGGTCTCACTCTTTCTTTTAATCTAATAGTGCTTGCTTTATATATCTGGGTGCTTCCATTTTGGGGGCATTCATATTTATGATTGTTTTGTCTTCTTGCTGGATAGATCCTTTTATCATTACATAAAGGCCTTCTTTATCTCTTTTTATCGTTTTTGGTTTAAAGTCTATTTTATCTGATATAAGAATAGCTACTACTGCCATTTTTGGTTTCCTTTTGCATGGTATGTCTTTTTCCATCCCTTCACATTATTCTGAGTGTGTCTTTACAGGTGAAGTAAGTCTCTTGAAGACAGATAGTTGCATCTTCCTTTTTAATCTAATCAGTCAGTCTGTGCCTTTTGAATGGGGAATTTAATCCATTTATATTTAGGGTTGTTATTGACAAGTATTGGCCTACTCCTTGCATTTTATCACTTTTGTTCAGATGTTTTAAATATTTCTGTTCCTTTCTTCCCCTTTTGTTATTACTTTCTACGTTTGTTGTTTTTTTGAGATGGTAAGATTTAGTTCCTCCCTCTTTCTCACTAACATTTTTGTTTTACCAGTGGATTCTGTTCTTTCTTATGTATTGTGATAGTGATTATAATTTTTGAGATTCCAGATGCAGGATTTCCTTGATAATTCCTTTCAGGGCTGGTCATGTGGTGGTGAACTCCCACCATTTTTCTTTGTCTAGAAAATGCACTATTTCTCCCTCATTTCTGAAGAATAGCCTTACTAGGTATAGTATTCTTGGCTGGCAATTTTTTTTAGTATTTTGAATATATCATCCTGTTTACTTCTGGCCTACAGAGTTTCAGTTGAGAAGTCTGTTGTTAGTCTGATAGGGACTCCCTTATAGGTGACTTGACATTTTTCTCTCTCTGCTTTTAGGATTCTCTCTTTGTCTTTGAGCTTTGTCAGTTTGACTATAACGTGTCTCAGACAGAATCTGTTTGAATAGAATCTGGGATTTTTGAGCTTCCTTTATCTCCCTATATCTTGGAAGGTTTCCATTGTTATTTCATTGAGTAGGTTTTCATTGCTTTTTCCTTTCTCCTCCCTTTCTGGAACACCCATGATTCAAATGTTGTGTGCTAAGGTTGTCTGCTAGCTCTCTTATTAAAGTCTATTTTTTCTTATATAATTATAGCCACCTACACCCTGCTCTCTTTTAGTTACCATTTGCAGAAAATATATTTTTCATCTATGTGTGTGTATCCTTTCAGCCTATGTGTGCCCTTAAATCTACAGTTAATCTCTTGTAGACATTATATAAAGTTGACCCTTGAAAAATGTAGGGGTTAGGGATGCCAACCACCTACACAGTCAAAAAATTGTATATAACCTTTTGACTCCCCAAGAACTTAATTACTGGAAGCCTTACTGATAACATAAACAGCTGATTAACACAAATTTCATATGTCATATGTGTCGTATACTGTATTCTTACAGTAAAGTAAGCTAAAGGGGGAAAATGATATTAAGAAAATCATAAGGAAGAGAAAAAACACAAGAGATTACTTTTTACTATGATATGCAATTTACTGGAGAGATGAACTGCTCACATGGAGACAATCAGTGTCACCTGGCATTTTAAAGGGATGTTCACAATACTATAGCTCTCTACAATAGTAACTGGAGTTAGCTATGAAATTATTAGAGTGGCATGGTATGTACTACAGTTAATTTTATAGTTATAGTTTAATACTGCATCTTTGTATTTGCTTACATTTCTCTCAACAGTGAATGGGATTATGTACAGTCTGTGTGTGCATAAGTTTTGATAAATTGTAACTTTTATAATAGATTTGTGTATATTTTATGGTAGCAAATGATAAAATAGATTAGAATCTATATCTATTTGATGAATTCATGACATACCTTTTTCTTAATATTTTCAATATTTCTAGGCTATGTGGTTTATGGTTCATTTGTGAGTTTCTCAAATTGTTGCAAATCTCAAAAATTTTTTTCAATATATATATATTTTTTAAAGCCACATATAAGTGGACCCATGTAGTTCAGACCCATGTAGTTCAAACCCATGTTGTTCAAGTATCAACTGTGTTTGGATCTTGTTTAATTTATCCATTCAGCCACTCTGTGTTGTTTGATTGAGGAGTTTCATGCATTTAAATTTAAAGTAATTATCAATAGGGAAGGACTTATTGTTGTTATTTTGTTAATTATTTTGTCTGTCGTGTAGCTCTTACATTCATAAGAGAGAAGACATTCTTGCTTTCTTCATTTGTGTTTCATCGATTTATTTGAATTGATTTACTTTGATTCCTTTCTCTTTCTTTTGTGTATCTTCTATAGGTATTTTCCTTATGATTACCATAATGTTTGTATAAAACATCTTATTGTTATAACAATCTATTTTAAGCTGAGAACAACTTAACTTTAATAGCATACAAAAACTACACTTTTACTTCTCACACACACACACTTTATGTTATTGATGTTACAATTTATATCTTTTTACATTATGTATCAATTAACTTATTTTTATAATTTTAGTTATTTTTAATACTTTGTTTTTAACTTCTATACTAGAATTAAATGTGACATTCACCACTCTTACGGTATTACAGTGTTCAATATATTTATCTTTATCAGAAAGTTTTATACTTTCATAAGCTTTCATATTGTTTTTAACTTCTATACTAGAATTAAATGTGACATTCACCACTCTTACGGTATTACACTGTTCAATATATTTATCTTTATCAGAAAGTTTTATACTTTCATAAGCTTTCATATTGCTGTTTAATGTCCTTTTATTTCAACTCAAAGAGCTCCCTTCAGTATTTCTTGTAAGTCTTGCTTAGTGGTGATAAACTCCTCCAGCTTTTGTTTGTCTGGAAAGTCCTTATTTCACTTTCATTTTGAAGGACAGTTTTGCTGGGTATAGTATGCTTGGTTGGCAATTTTTTCTCTTTCAGTACTCATTCCTTTCTGGATTGCACAGTGTCTGCCACAAAATTCACTAATACTATTAACAGGATTCTCTTGTACATAAAACGTCACTTTTCTCTTGCTGTTCTCAAAATTCTCTCTTTATATTTGATATTTGACAATTTGCTTATAATGTGCTTTTAGGCTGATTTCTTTGGATTCATCTTATTTAGCATCTATTGGGCTTTCTGGGTCTGCATGCCTGTTTTCTTCTCCAGATTTGTTAAGTTTTCTACCATTATTTTTTTGAATAACTTTTATGCCTCATTCTCTATTTCTTCTTCTGGAACTTGACTGGTCTTCTTGGTGGTGTTTCATAAGTCCGTTAAAATTTTACCCTCTATTTCATTCTTTTTTTCTTTTTCCTTCTCTAACTGGATAATTTCCAATATCCCATCTTTGAATTTGCTGAATCATTCTTCTGCTTGATCTATTCTGCCATTCTAATGAATTCTTCTGTTTAGTTGTTGTATCCTTCAGCTTCAAGATTTCTATTCAGTACTTTTTAAAATTTTCTTTTTCTTTGTTGAAATTCTCACTTTTTTCATGCATTGTTCTCCTGACCATGATGAACATTTTTATGACTACTATTTTGAATTCTCTATAAGGTAAATCATATATCTCCCTTACATTACAGTCAGTTACTGGAGATTTATCTTGCTCCTTAAAACACAGTACTCTGCCACTCTTCATGGACTGATCTTATGGAAGAGAAAACTCTCACTAATCAACCAACCAGAGATTTTGGGAGCCTCTCAAACCTTCATGCTACTCCAAACCATCATGCTACTCCAAACCATCATCTTTGTTCTCAGCAGCCCCCGGGTATCTAGAATATTCCAGGTCCTGTCAGGATTCCAAGACAGGTGAGACAGGAGCCAAAACTGTGGGCAGCCCCAGAATAATTTGAACATTGGACACACTTCAACTTTTTCCCTCCCCAGGGAAATGCTGGGAGCTTTCGAGTTTCCTTCTTATAATATGGCACTGTGCCGGGGGTAGAAATTATGATGCAAAGGTGTCTCAAATTTTACTGCCAGTTTCAATGTGGCTGATTTTGAGCTTGCCTAGAGCATAGAAGCCTCTCAATTAGTTTCTGGATTTTCCACAAAAGGAATATTTTTATGTATAGTATTTGAATCAGTGTGTTTCTGGTAGGAATGAGAGTGTAGGACTTTTCTATTCTGCTATCTTGCTAATGTCACCTGAGAAAATTGAACTTTTTTCTGGAATTATGTCCTTTCTATTTATTTTTCAATTAAAATATACTTTCTTTTGCAGAATGGTAATGGAAAAATTGAAATAATAATAGTATTTAATTCATAGAACTGTGTGAGTATTAAAGAGGATAGTCCATGCAACAGTTGGCACAGTACCTGGCTAATGAAAAATGATTAATAAATGTTAGGTATTGTTATTATTACTTTTATTATTCATTACTTTTTGTTGGTTTTGCTTTTTATTGTTGTTTCTGTTTCTGTTTTCCAAGTAGATAAATAGCTTTTTAATATGCTTAGTTGGAATAAGAAAAAGTTTTCCATATATTTTAGCTCTTTCTTATTATTTTTTTTTAATTTCTACCATCCCATAAAATCCAAATGTCTGAAAATGACTAGTAGGGGGAACATAGGCCGGAAGAATGCTCATAACATCTATAACCAAGCATTGGCCCACCTGGCTATGTGATTGTTATTTAGGTTCTACGTAGCTATTCATAACTTTTTTTTGCTAAGATCCAGGATATCAGATAGGTAGCCATAGTAGATACAAGACTGAAAGCTATTAAAATATGGAAAACAAACTATTTAGTGACACATATCACTTTATGAAATAATAAATTACTTACTTTATACGATTTTTTCATAGAATCACATAAGCAATTATAACAGATCTTTTTATAAATCATTCATAATTTTTCACTGGTTACACATTGGAAAGGACTATTATGGAAAGTTATAGAAACTCCTTCTTTGAAAACTAATATATAATTATCTATGTACATGGATGTTTACTCAAGATTCCTCCAAAATTTATAATTTTCTTAGATAATAAAGGAATAAGCATGTTCCTTCCTGCTAACAGTTTCCATCATGATTATAGTGACCTTAGTTTTCAACAATACTAAATAAGACAGTTACTTCCTACTTGAGATTAATTGCTTCATTCATTATTTATTGGCTCCCTACTATGTGCTAGCTACTCTATCATGTGATGTTGTCAGTCTCTACAGCTCTCAAGTATAATAAGGAGACATGTAAGTAACCAAAATATTAAAAAACAGGATGACAATTGAAAGTGATAGAGAAATTCCTGAGAGCTATGTAAATATGGAAGTTTAAGTGTGGAATTATCAAGACAGCCTACTTGGAGGAGTAATATCTAAACCGAGACCTGAAGGATGAATAAGCACTAGACAGGCAAGGATAATGTATTGTATAATAACAATCTTTACTGCTACTCATCTATCTCATATGCCACTTCTTTTGCAAATTTCCCTTATCCCCTTAATTTTCCAGTGTCCTCATTATGTCCCTGACTGTGGGCATCCAAGCCAGACTCTATTCACACAAATCTAAATCCCTTTATTCATCATAAAACTTCCACACACTCTCAAAATATTAAATATCTGAAATGCAATTTTATATATTAGTTTATAAAGAACAATACTAAATCTTAAGAGGAGATGTAGTTAAAAGGAATCAGCAAAAATGGAATGATAATATTATCTCAATATTGAAAAAAAATAATCTTTATTTCTAAAGCAACAAAGAATGGCTTTCACATCGACTGAATTAGCAAAAATAAAAAGAGATAAAATTTGAAAAATCAGGGTCATGCAATTTTTATATTAGTATGCATTGTTTCCTTCTTTGGGGATAAAATCTAGCAATAAGTTCCAAGCATCATAAAAATTTTATAGCCTTTGACCCAATAACCACATTCCCAAGAATTTAAACTAATTAAATGATTCTTTAAAAACAAAGGGAAGAATGATTTTTGAGCAAAAATGATTATGGCAATAATGTTAATATAGTTCTGATTTTTAAAATATAAATGATTCAGCATCCAGAAAATGAGTAAATTATGATATACTATATAGAATGAAATATGAAGCCATTTAACTTCAGGAACATGAAGGTCATAGAGATACAAAAAAAGTCTACAAATATAATAACAAGAAAAACATACAATTGTATGGCATAACAATGGCAGCAATGGATTTACTAAATAAATAAATATGATATATCAGGTGAAATAATTATGTGTGTAATTTTTATAAATAAATGTCAGTTTAAATTTATTTATACACACACCCACGTGTGTGTGTGTGTGTGTGTGTGTGTATAAATTTGACATAGATGCTTAAATGTGATCCTATCACATACTATGGAAATATTTGTGCACTCTTATTTCTCTTGTTTTACTTAGCACCCACCTACCCCCTCCACTTACCACCCATTTCATCATGTTGCTCATGTTTAAAAATCTAGTATGTTGTACCCTATTTTTTCCATATTCTTATCCTGTTATCCATGTTTAAAAGGCAGTATATTATTCCTTATTTTTCTCAATATTCTTATAACACACACACACAAACGTAAACAGACATGTACAAGTATGCATACACATACAATTACATATACACTATTACATGTATCTATAATTTTTCCATTGTTTTACCAAAATATAATAAAAATATCTGCATGTCTTTTAATCTTCCATTTCTTACCCAATCCCTCCAAGTCAACCAATATAACTCTAATTCACCCCATTTATCATATATATAATGGTTGTATACAATGGAATAATGTCTATGTTAAAATTTTTTTAGTTCATAACTGTGCATTAACATTATTTCCAATTTTATTCTCTAAAAAACAGTACTTCAATAAACAACTTTTAGATATATCATTAAGTACCAGAGTTTTTATTTCTGTGAGATTCTAAGATGTGATATCTTTGATCAAAAGTATATGTGTTTTTAGTTTTAATAGAACTTGCCATTTTGCACTCCAAGCAGTTGTAATAATTCATATTTCTACCAGCAGTTTGCTACCTGTTTTTCAATTTTTGGGCAGTATTGTATGTGTAAAGTGATGTTTCATTGTTACTTTAACATACATTTTCTTAATTGTAAATTCGAGCATAGTTTCCTTTGTTTGTTGGCCATTTATTTAAATTAGCTTTTCTGTAATTTCTTGTTTACTTTTTTAACATTTAAATTGAGGTATAACATAAACATATATAATAAAGTGCACAAATCTTATATGTACAACTGGATGAATTTTTGCAGAAGCTTAAACCTTCTAGATCAACATGCAGAATATTAACAACATCCCCAAAGGCTCCCTGTGCCCCTTTGCAAACAATATGCACTGCCATCCAACCACACTAAAAGGGGACTCACTACTCTGATTTATATAACCTCAGATTAACTTTGTTTTTGAATTTCATGTGAATAATTCATATAGTAGGCTCATTATTGTCTACTTTCTTCACTCAGTTTTAAATGTATGAGATTCAATTATATCATAGAGGATAGAAGTAGTTCAATCTTTTTGTTGCTTCTTCTACATGAATATTCTATAATTTACCTAAAAAATTTAGGTAAGTTCTTTTTACTTTGAGGCAATTAAAAGCTAAACTGCTAAAATTTATTATTTTATGTGTCTTTTGGTAGATATATAAAATATTTATCTTGGGGATATGCCTGTGGCAAGAATTTCTGGGTCATGGATAGACTTATGTTTAGATACTGCAAAAGAGTTTTCCAAAGAGATTGTACTAATTTACACTATCACAGGAACACGTGTGAGTGCCAGTTGTCCTCTAGCGCAGTTCATATGCGACACTGAATGTCTGTCTTTCTAATTTGGCCATTCGGGGGGATATGGATTGGGATCTCATTTGGTTTTAGGTTGCATTTCTTTGATGACTAGTGAGGTTGATCATTTTTCATGCCTTTATTGAGTTTTGCTAAGCCAATTTTATGAAGTACCTATTCAAATCTTTTCTTCGTTTTGTAATCAGTTTACTTCTCTTTTTCTTAATGATTTGTAAAGCTCTTCATATATTCTGTATTCAAGCACTTGTGGAATGTAGGTATTATGAATATTTTCTCCCAGTCTGTGGCTTCCTTTTTCATTCTTTTAGTGGTATCTTTTGAATAACAGAAGTTCTTAATTTTAATGCAATTCAATTTATCAATCTTTCATACTTAGTGCTTTTTGTATCCTATTTAATAAAACTCCATGCCCTAAGGTAATGAAGAAATTCTGCTTTCTTCTAGAATCTCGTTTTGCCTTTCATATTTAGATTGTCTGGTCCACCATGAATTAAATTTTTATATGCAATCAAAGTTTATTTCTTCCAATTATTCTAGCATCATATATTGAAAAAAACCCATTCTTTTCCCACTTGAAATGCAGTGGTACCCTTGTAGTAAATAAGGTGAGCATATATGTATGGGATTGTTTCTGCTTTCTCTCTTGTTCATTTGGACAAATTCCTATCCTTGGGCCAACACGATGCCATCTTAATTACAGAAGTTTTTAATGTCTTGATATCTGGCAGTGTTTAAGTTCTTCAACTTTGTGGGTTTTTTCCATAAGAAAGCACTTTTGCTCTTCTATATTATATAAATGGCATACATTCTGCTGTGATGTTGATTAGGAAAGGCATAAATCTATGGACTAATTTTGGGATAATTGACTTTATGAAGATATTGAAACTTCCAATCCATGAGAATGGAATATCATTCTACTTATTCAGATCTTCCTTTATTTTTCTTAGCAATGTTTTATACTTTCCCATGTAAAACTCTTAGACATATTTCATATTGTTAAGTCATTCCTAGAAATTATAATGATTTGGGGCATTATGATGTTAATTGTTGCTAGACATGTGTTAGAAATATAAATAATTTAATGTTGACTTTAAATCCAAAGATCTTGGTAAATTTTCTTATCAAACCTAACAGTTTGTAGATTCTTTTGGATTTTCTGCATATATAATCATGTCATATATATAATCTTGTCATCTGAAAAAAAAATGACAGTTTTAGTTCTTTCTGGTCTTTACACATTTTCTTTTCTTACTTTTTTTGCCCTAGATATTACCTCTAGTATAATGTTGAATATAAATGATAATAACAGACATGCTGTCTTTCCCCCAAACTCAAGAAGCATTTGATATTTGCTACTAATTATGAAGTTAGGTGTACATTTTTACATACATGCTCTTTATCAGGTTAAGGATGCTACTTTGCATCCTCAGTTTCTTGAGAGTTGTTAACATGAATGCGGGTTGAATTTTAACAAAAGCTTTTTCTACATCTATTGAGATGATCATATGTTTTTTCTCATTTATTCTGTTAATGTGATGAATTAGTTTGTGTAAGATCTATATATTTTCTTCTTTAAAATTTTGTGAGAATTCACCAGTGAGGCCATCCCTTCCTGGAATTTTCTTTGCGGGAAAGTCTTTACTTGGGGATTCAATTTCTTTAACTGATAAAAACTATTCAGATTTTTAAATTATTTCTTGTGTCAGTTTTGGTAAGTATGTTTTTCAAGATATTTTTCTATTTCACCTTAGGTGTTTTATTGCCATAAAGATGTACCAAATATGCTTTATTATGTTTTTAATTTCTTTAGGGTGTATAATAAAAACTCTTCATCCCTAATAGTATTTGTGTTTTCTTTCTCTTTTATTTATTGATCAGTAATTCTAGGTATTGATAAAGTTTTATTTAAAATGTCCAAAGATGTCACTTGTATTAGTCAATATTATCTGAAGAAAAAGAACCAGGAGGGGATATATAGAGAGAGATTTACTATTAGGAATTGGCTCACACAATTATGGTGGCTGAAAAGTCTCAAGAGCTGCAGTAAACAAGCTGGAGACCCAAAAGAGCTGATAGTGCAAGTTGCAGTCTGAATCCAAGTCCAAAGGCAGGAGGTTTTTGTCCCAGCTTGAAGAAAGTCAGACAGAAATAGAACAAATTCTCCATTACTCAGCTTTTTTGTTCCATTCTAGGCTTCAATGGATTTGCCCCACCCAAACTGGGGAGGGCCATCTGCTTACTCAGTCTAGCAATTCAAATGTTGATCTGATGCAGAAATACCCAAACAGAAATACCCAGAAAAATGCTTAACCAAATATATGTGCAACATGGCCCAATCAAGTTGACACATAAAATTAACCATCACAAAACTTATTGCTTTGTCAATATTATTGACTACACATTTATTTTCTTCTTTATTTTTACTTTTGTGTTTATATATCCTTCCACTTTCTTTATGTTTAATTTGCAGTTCTTTTACTATCCTCTTAAGATACAAGCTTTAATTATAGGTTCTCAACCTTTTTTCTTTTCTAATACAGGCATTTAAAACTAAAATTTTCCCTGTAAGCAGTGTTTTATCTATGTCCTATAAGTTTTGATATGTCATATTGTCATGATTAGTCAGTTCAAAATATTTTATCATCTCAATTAGGCTTTTCTATTTGACACAATGAGTTACTCTGAATAAGTTACTGCTTTGAAATTTGAAATTTCCAAACATTTTGAGCTTTTCTAGCTATGCTTTTGCTATTGATTTCTAGCTTATTTCCAATCTAGTAGGAGAACATATTCTGAATGCTTTCAATCATTTGATATTTCTTAATACATTTTTTCTGGCTCAGCATGTGCTCTCTTTTGTTCAACATTCCATGACCACTTAGAAAATATGTACATTCTTTTTATGTCAATGGGTCAAGTTGATTAATTGCACTGTTCAAATTTTATGTATCCTTACTAATTTTTTTCTATCTGTCCAATCTCCAATGCCCATTATATATTTGTGTATTTCTTCTTTAAGTTCTATCAATTTTTGATTAATACACCTTAAAACTATGTTACTATCTGTGTTCACATTTAGGATTATGTTTTTATTCTTTTCTCGGTGTGAAATATACTTCTTGCTTTAAATCTACATTGTCAGATATTTAGTCACCCCAGCTTCTTTCAACTAGCATTTCATATTTTGTATTTCTCTATTCTTTAAATTTCCACTTAACTGTGTTCTTATATTTAAAGTTTGTCTCCTGAAAACAAGATACAGTTGACTTTTATATCTTTTAAATATAGTCTAATAATCTTTGTCTTTTAATTGGAGTTTTAGACCATTTATATTTTATGTAATTTCGGATATAATTTAAGTCTACTGTTTTCTATTTGTCTTTTATTTGTCCAGTCTGTTCTTTATTTCTCTTTTCCTTCCCTATTTTGGATTAATCATGTACTTTTTAAATTCTATTTTACCTACTTTACTGACATTTTAATTATAATATTTTATATTTTTTCTTCCATGGGTTACTCTAGAGATTAAACTATGAATTCTTAACTTATTATAATTGAACATGAATTAATATTTTAGCATTTCCCAAATAATGCAAAAACATTGAAGAATTTGATGACATATGTCCTCTCCCTTTCTTTGTTCTATGGTTGTAATATATGAGGGATCTTCAAAGAGTTTATGGAAATGTTTGTATTTTCTTTGAATTCTATCATTCCATGAATTTTTTGAAGTACCCTTGTATTATTTAATAATTATTCAAAAATTGATAAGAATATATAAAATTTGAACAGCACAATTAATCAAGTAGACCTAATTTATTTCTGGATTTGCTATAAACCTCACAAGATACTATTATAATCTTTCTTTTAAACCTTCAATATTCTTATATATTTATCTACACATATTTTCAGTGCTCTTCATTCCATCTTGCACTTCTTTGCTTCCCTCTGGGATTCCTTTTATTCATTTAGCATGACTTCATTTACTATTTCTTAATGTGTACTGGCAACAAATTTTCTCGGCTTTTCTTTGAGAACATTTTCATTTCACCTTCATTTCTGAAGGGTATTTTCCCTGAATGTAGAATTTTCAGAGGGAATTTTTTCTTTTAGCACTTGAAAAGAATGCCATCTTATTGTTTTGTGACTTCTATAGTTTCTGTTCAAAACTCAGCCATCAGTTTTACTTTTCCTGTTTTAAAAGCAATTTATTTTTTTCCCCTATAGCTGATTGTAAGACTGTGTCCCCCCCCCCCATTATCTTTGGTTCTTAGTAGTTTAAATATGATATCCTTATTGTGGATTTCTTTGTATTTACTCTGCTGAGGGTTCACTGAGATCCTTTAAGACATGTGTTGATGTCGCTCATCAATTTCGAAAAATTCTTTACTGTGAGGTCTCAAATATTGCTTCTGTGCCATCCTCTTTCTTCTCTCCTCTGAGACTACCATTACATGAGCAGTAGAGCATTTGAATAGATACTGCATGCCTCTTACACTCTGTTCTGTTTCTTTTCCATTTATTATACCCCATATTTCATTTTAACCTGTCTCTGAGTTTACTGTGTCCAGCTTGTGGTTAATCCAATCAAATGAGCTCCTATTTTCATATATTGTATTGTTCAGTTCTACAATGTCCACTTAATTCCTTTTATCCTCTCCAATTCTCTATTGAAATTTCTAACTTACATCCTTTTCTCTATATTCTTTAACATACTCAAGAAAGTTTTCTAAAGTCCTTGTATGCTACCTCCAGTATCTGCATTATCCATGGATTGGCTTCTATTTACCATTTCCTCTCTTAATTATGTCTAATTTTCCTCCCTCTTGTACATCTAAATTTTGTTAGGGGTATTATTGTTTTATTGATTACCTTTAATTATTTAATCCATTTGGGATTTAGTTTTGTATAAATTAAAGAGAAAAATCCAATTCATTTTTTTCTTCCCGATGATAGACATTGTTCTTCACTAAGTAATCCATCTATTTCCCACCAATTTAAATGATCACTTTGATATATATTAATCTTCATAAATGCCATGACATTTGCCCTCTGTTAGAAATATATGTCTATTTACATATCAGTAAAATTTCCTTTGTTTAGTGTACCTTTATAATTTGTTCTTGCGTCTGATAAGGCAAATCTTTTATCACTACTTTTTTTATTTGTGTTTTTCCTAACAACTCCTACATATTTATTTTTCATAAAATTTTAAGATCTTTTTATCTAATTCCCAATCTTCCTTTACTATTTGATTTTATAATGTATTTCTTAAAAACAGCATGTAATAAAAAATGTCAGTTTGTTCACACCCAGTATAATATTGTTACACATTTCATTCATTTTAGTGTTTATATTTTTGTTTCTTTGTTATTTTTTATTTTTACTTACTTCCTATTCATTCTATATTTCCTTCTTGTTAATTTTGAAATTCTGCCAGACTATTCTATGCTATCAGTGATGAACTTTCCTTTCCTGGTGTTCATTTTCAGATTTCTATTTTTAGAAAATAAGATGAGGCATTTCTCATCAAATTTAATTTTCACTGTATTTCTCCAGGTTGTTAAGCTAAGACTCCTTCTCAATTCCCAGCTTTGCTGATATATTGCATATTTCCAGTTCTACATTATTATTTAAATTTCCTTGCTGAATGCCAACTAGAGGATTATTATCTACTTAAACATCTGTATCTCTCTATATAAAACAAAGTTAAATGCTCACTAATATTTCCTTTCCTTATCACCGGCCCTTATTTCAATGTCTCTATTCAGATTTTGTTGTTTTTCTTAGAGTTCTTATATAGGATGTACATGTGAAAAGTTTTATGATTTACTGAACATCTTCAAATATTTTTCTTCCTCCCTAACAGATGAATAATATCTCGATTGGAAAGAGGACTGTTGGGCTACAACTCTTTTCTTTTTGTAATACAAGATATTATTGCACTGTCTTCTGCCTTCTAGTGTTGCAGAGACATGATTGATGATTTTGTAGTTTACTTTCTCTTGTAGAAAACTTACTTCTTTTCTTTGAAAATTTGTAACGGTCTATCTTTATATATAGGTTTCAAGAATTTTATAAGGATATGCCTATATGTGTGTCTTTCCCTCTCAATACTGCATGAATACTGCATTTGAATCTTTCTCCAGCTTAGGGGAAAAAATTATATTATCTGTTTAACAATTGTTTGTCTCTATCTGTTGCATACTCTTTTGTTAGATGTCCTGAAGCTATTATATGTCTTCTATGTGATTTTCAACTCTTCATATTTTTGCTCTGTGCTTTGAAATATTTCATCCAATTAGTCTTCCAAGCCATTAATTTGCATCTGAACAGTGAACATCCTCTCCTCCATACTATTTACTAATTTGTAGATGCTCTTTACCTAGTTGAGAAAGTTGCCTTCTGTTTGCTGACACTGTTATCATGAATGGATGTTAAACTTCATTGATTTCTTTCATCCATTGTTATTATTATATGGCTTGTCTTTTTTACTCTTTTAATATTGGAAAGTACATTAATTTTTAAGTGTTAAAGCAAGTTTGCTTTTCTGAGAATAAACACATTTAATAATGATATCCTTTTTCTATGTTGTTGGTTTTGTTTCCTAAAATATTTTAAGGATTTTTGCATCTATATTCATGAGGAATATTGGTCTATAATTTTCTTTTCTTGGAATGTTTCATCTACTGTTGGCAATAGTATATTGCTGGCCTCAAAATAAGTTGGGAAGTATTTCCTCCTCTCTATTTTATGAAAGAGTTTGTATAGCATAGGTGTTATTTTTTCCTGCAATATTTGATTAAAATAGCCAGTGAACCCACCTGTGCCTGGATTGGGGAAAGTTAGTTCAATTATAGACTAAATTCAATTTCTTCAATAGATATAAGAATATCCATGTTTTCTATTTTGTTGACTAAAGTTGGCCTAAATTTCATAAAAATAATGCCTTATTATCTTTTCAATGTCTGTAGAAACTATAGTAATTTCCCTTCTTTCATTCAGATGTTGGTAATTTGTGTCTTTTTCTCAATAAGTAGAATTTAACAATTTTGCTAATATTCTCAAAGACCTACGTAGTAGTTTTATTTATTTTCTTTATTGTTTGTCCTTTCTGTATTTTTTTTCCAATTGCCTTTCTTTCTCTGCTCTAGTTTGAATGGTTTCTATTGTCAGATCTCTCAGTTCACTGAGCATCCATAATATTTGCTCTGCTATTAATTCCATCTAGTCAATTTTCTATTTCAGACATTGTATTTTTCACTTCTAGAAATACTGTTTGTCATTTTTATATCTTCTATTTTTCTCTTCATAGTATTCATGGTCTCCTTTAAATGCTATAGCTGTTTTAACGTCTGTGACTGATATTTCCATCATCCCTGTCATTTTCAAGTATGTTTCTATTGGTTGATTTTTCTCCTTGTTATGAGTGTACTTTCCTGCCTTCTCATATCTAGTAATTTTATTGGATGCTGAATATTGTAAAATTTACATTGTAAAATACTGGATTATGTTTTCTTCATTTCAACAGTGGTGACTTTGATCTAACATGCCCTCAAACTACTAAATTATTGGCATACTAGATCCTCTGAAGGATTGTTCTTAAACTTTCTCAGGATAAATTTAGAGTAGCCTTTAAGCTGGAGCTGGATTTGTATTAATACTAAGGCATGTCTCTTCTGGAATTTCCATTGAATGCCCTGGGTTTTCAATAAGGACACTATGGTCTGGCTAGTCAGAACTCAAATGTCTTCCAAATCTATGTGAGCTCTCAGAATGGTCATGGTGTTTCACCTTGGTAATGCAACAAATTCAAGGGCTCTTCTCTGCATAGTTCTCTTTTTTGTGGTACTCAGCCTCAAATTTTTAGCTGCCTTGAACTCCCCAAATTCTGATTTCTGTCTGCTCAATTCAGTGAAATTACTGTGTTCTGCTTGGAGAGCCATGCATGTGCTGTGATCTGAGAATGGCTGCAGGCAACAAACCAATGTGATTTAGGGCTCACCTTATTCATTTGCTTTCTCCCTGGGATTGCTATCCTCTGCTGCCTGTTGCCCACTGTCAGAAAACTATTGTTCCACATATTTGTGCAGTTTTCTGGTTGCTTACTGTGGGACGGCAAGTTAGTCCTAGTTACAACATTATCATTGGCAGCAGATATCCTATCTACTGATTTATTTAGCTAGAAATTTATGGTTTTGGCTTATGTACTGAATTTAGATCTCTTTTTGAGTATGTAGCTTAATTTTAATTTCTTCAAGTATAATTATTATACTTCTGTTCAGGTGGTCATCTGCTTATATCAATAGTTCTGATTCACTGAGCATGTGGTCTATTTCTGACATAACTTTTCCCAGGCTTGTGGACCCACTAAGCTGCTGATGATTTTGTATGCTTTGAGTTTTCAATTTTGTTTTGACTGCTTACTGGGGATCATGGCTGTTGAATTACTCTAAAGAGATAGAATTCCCCAAAATGGCTGAGAATCAAGCATGGACTCTAGACCACTGCTGAGAAACCTGGAGGAAGCCACCCTTTTCTTCACAGTCTCCCTAGCACAGGTCTGGGGTGACTCAGCCACTTCTCCTCCTTTGGAGGCCAGAGAGACCAGTCATATTCATGATTTACATCCAATATTACCTTCTTCCTGTAACCCTTGTTCACAGTATTTGTACATCAAGCTATCCAGAGTTGCTCACCTTATAATCCTTATCCCAATGCACCCATGAAGATCTCCAAGTGCTCACTGAGCTCACTGGGAAAAAATCCCCTCTCTAGTGTTCTCAGCTACTACTCCTACAGAACTAAAGACCTCACTGAACCTGGAAGCCTATAGGTCTCAGGAGACATTTAACTGGGAAGACAGATATAGATAAATCAAAATTGGACAAAGAAGAAAAGATGACAATGTGCCTATTGCCATTGGGCAACAATAATTTTAATTTTTAAGACATTTCTTTTCATCCCTCCACATGTCACTCCCTTAGAATTCTTGTCTAGGAGATAAAAGCTAAGTTCATAAAATAATCCATGTTGCTGGTTAGTAATTTATTCTTCCTTTAAAGATATTTGCATTCTAACCATAGCCTTTTATAAGCAGTAACCTCATCTAAAGGTATATATCTGTTTGAAGGACTTTTAAATATCCTGACAAGCTAGGGAGGAAGACATTTTTCTATGTGAATTCAATTATAGGCATCCTAGAAAAGGAATTGCTGCATCATAAGATACAAACACATTCAGCTTTACTAGATACTACCAGTAATTTTACCAATACCAGTGTACAAAACTCTCACTACTCCTCACCCTCTCCAACTCTTGGTAATATTAGATATTTAGAGTTGTGGAAGTCTGATAAGTGTAAAATATCAATTTATCCTGACTTTAATTTGTCTTACTATTTGCCATCTGGATAACCTCTTCTGTGAATTGATTATTTGTATTATTTATATCATACTAGATTTTTTTCTTAACTATCAGTAGATGGCCTTTGAATAGTCTGGTTTTGAATCCTGTGCTAAAATATTGTAAGTATCATCTTCCAAATCTGTGATTTACCTTTTGGATTACAGTATGTAATGTTAGAACTGTCAAATTTATTAATATTTCCCTTATAGTCGGTGTCTTTTGTTTTTGTATTCTTGTTTAAGAAGTCTTTTCCTATCCCTAAAATCATGAAGTTTTGTATTTTCTTATAAAATGTTTTTAGTTTTGCTCTTCACATGTAAGATATGTCCATCTGGAATTTATTTTGTGTGGTACAAGATAGGAACATAACCTAAGGATATAATTATTTTTTCCCTAGGGCAAACCAATTTTTACAGCCCCATTTATTAACTCTTTTCTTCACTAATTCCCCACCGATCAGTAATGTAACCACTGCTCTATACCAAACTGCCCAATATGGGTCTATTTCTGAGCTCTCTTGTCTATATGTCCACGCCTGAGTCAACCCCAGAGATCATTTTGAGAGGCTCCGTGGTGACTGTCTTCTAGAACAGAAGAAGCCTGATGTAACCACCTAACCAGTTACTAGAGGCAAGGTGGATGTAATTAACACCATGACATCAAGACCAAAGAGGTATTTAGTGTGCTTGCCACACAGGGATCTCCAGTGATGGAAATCATGATGTCTGTAGAGTTAAGATATAAGAATAGCTGATTAAGGTGTTGTTTGATTGGCATAAAAAAAGAAAAAGAAATTGAGAGTCAATGAGCAGAAGTCTGATGTCAGGAACTATGATGGAAAATAACCATTTTTGCCCAATTTCTAGATCTACATCTATCAACATTGTTTGGAGGAGATATTAGATCCCTTTGAAGAATGACCATACAACACCACCAGAGATATATACAGTAAAATTCCTTCTTTCTTGCTCCAAAGAAACCTGAAGCCATTTGTCAGGGTAAAGGCCACAGGGAAACAATAGTCAGACTTCCTGAGACAATGCAAAATATGATCCTCCAATCTGAATGAGGGCTTACAAAAGCCAAGTGATCAATATAGTCACAGCTCAGGATCATCTGATAGTGGGTCCACAGGTCCTTGAACCTACTCTGTGATTATTTCCTCACGATTCTAAAAGTGTAGTTGATTAAGATATAAGTAGCACTCACATTGGCTAGCATGAGAGGTAATATGGTAGGAATTTCTGAAATTTGCTTCTCCTGGCCAAAGTCAATAATCAGAAGTAATCAAAGTAAGCAAATCAGAAGAAATGTCATATCTCATAAAGAATTGCAAAGATAACACCACCATCAAAGAATTGAAGGATGCAAAGGTAGTGCATTGTGTCTCTATCAACTCATCTAGGCCTTCACAAACACCGGATGGATCGCGGCAGAGGAGGGTGAACTACTGTAAACTTAACAAGGTGCTAGCCCCAATCACAGTTACTGTGCCAAGTACAATCTCTTTACTGGAGCAGATCAACACAGCTTCTGGAATTTCGTAAGCATTTATTTGTTTAACAAAATTGTCTTCTCAGTTCCCTAAGTACAGAAGATCAGAAACAGCGCTTTTTCTTTGCAAGGATAGCAATTTACCTTCATTTGGAGATATTTAACTCTCTTGCCTTCATATTTTATCACTTAATTTGGCACTACATAAAAGAAAAAAATTTGTGTGCATGTATATTTATAGGTGTATGTTTTTTTCTTTGAAATTGCAAACAATAAAATGTATTTGATAATAATGATTTTCCATTTTATTTTCTAAGTTTCCATGTTTCTATACATGGGTGGACTAATTGTAGAGAGAACTTGGTATTAAATTAGTCAAATCCTTCTCTCTTTTTTCCTCATTCTGCAGATGTTAAACACATGGAGTTCAGATGTGAATTTTTCTTTGACACACAATAATCTTCAGACATTTTGATTGGAACAAAAACTTTTCCAATGTTTCCATTTCATAATATAAGAACATTATAAAACTCTCCAATCATTTAAAGCTCTTCTGCACAATGAAACACATAAACTGCTGTAGGGTTAGAGATTGCAAGTTGGTTTCAACATAAAATTGAAGCTATCGTGACTACTTTATTCAGACTTTGGTATTTCTGCTACTACATTTTACAAATATCTTTTGAAATATCAGTGCTGAAAAATAATGAAAACCTTCAGCAAAACAATTCTAAATATCTCCATGACTAATTTCATAACAATAACCTGTTCATTAGATTCTACAAACTCAGGCTTCCCTTCCATGTTCTGATGGACCATTTTCATTTCTATACCAATTTTGTTAACCTATTAAGAATTACAAAACAGATAACACAAAATGGTTGCACATTAATAATTCATTTTAATGGATGTTCTTCTTTCTACCTCACTGGCAGACCTGAACCCACAAAACTTCCTATGGATTGGACTGAAAAATCTCACCTCAGTGAATTAGACACCAATACTAACACCGTCTGAGAAAAAAAATGTGCCTATGTTCTCCAAAAGGTATTCATCCAGTTGTTTCCCATTTTCACATTTACAAAGATTAATTTATCTGATTAGCTAGGTGACACCTTTGAGTCTGAGAAAATTAGAGTTGTAAACAAAGGAAACAAATCTTCAAAGAGCCTGGACCAAGACATGTGAGCTAGATATGTAAAGGGGTTGTTTCAGATGATGGCTAGGACGACATCAAGAGCAGATTTCACCTAATTGACAATTCTTCTTAGGACCAGCAGTACTTATTAATACCTATTAGTATAGCAACAAGCTTCTCAGAGAGGATGGGAATATTATACTTAGGAAAGCAGAGTGATGTGATGAAATGAGCACAAACTTTTTAGTTAGCTCTAACTTCAGACTTATTAATTGTATTAGTCCATTTCTGTTGCTTATAACAAAATATCTGGAACTGCATGATTTATAAGAAAAATAAAATTTATTGCTTACAGTTTCAGAAGCTTGGTAGTCTAAAGTCCAAGGAACACATTTGGTGGTGGCAAGAGTGACCCAGGGCTCTCACATTGCCAGATGGTAGAAACAGAGAGAGCAGAGCCTAACTAAACTCCTCATTCACTCTCTATTCACTCTCTTTGAAGCCTTCAGATCCATGCCCCTGAACACCATTATCAATCCATTCACTACGGCATGTTCCTACAATCTAATCACCTCTTCAAGGCCCCACTTTTCAATTACCATAATAAGATTTCCCACACTCAGCGGTTACAGTGGGACTTAAGCTTCTCATATATGGACTTTGGGGGACACTATTCAATCAACCCACAGCTTTAATCAATCACTTATTACCTGTGTGATGTAGGGCAAGTTATTGAGCCTCAGTTACATCTGTAAACTGTGAATAGAAATACATACCTGAGCAGACTGTTGTAAGTTTAAGTGATGAAATACATCCAATGCAACATCTAGCACATCCTAAGGGCCACTAAATGTTAGCTTTAAAAAAAAAAAAATTATTTTAATAGGGGAAAAATGTCCCAAAAATTAGAGGGTTAGATAAGATGATTCCTTAAATTCCTCCAGTTCTGTGTTTCTAATTGTGTGATTCCAAATGAAAGCAGAAGAATCAGGCAAATAATTCACCCTTGGCTCTTATGTGGAAGTTCAAATGCCACCAAACATGCCATCTGCAACATGCTGCTATCACATACTGTCAGTTTCAGCTTATACAAAGAAATTTGACCATGCAGAGTTTTCACTGTACCACTGGGACAAGAACTAGTATTCTAGTTAAGAAGACAGACTTACATGGGTTGGAATAACAGTCCCTAAATTCAAACTTAACTCCCAGGATACTCCTTTACAATGTGCCTGAGAGCACAGAATAATCAAATCCATATATCTTCCACCTTAAGGGAGACTCCTCAACAACTTAGTAAATACTGCTTTCTGCAAATCTTAAAAGTCAAGATTAACAATAAAATTAAATGCATAAACATGGGAGATGCTGGTGGTGAAAATGATAATGAGATTGCCTCTAGCCCACCTCCTGATGTGAAGTTTTCAATGGTTCTCTTTGGATTTACCATTATTTCCTTAAAGCCTATTCTGTTTTTCTTGTGTGTGTTTTTGCAGATAGAAGATGAAAAAACGAAGGGTAGTACAGCAATTTTGTAATTTATGAGATTACTTGATGTTTCATTAGGTGCCATCTTAGTAATACTAGACTATGTATTTAAAAGAAGTAAAATCATCTCTATTTGCAAATGACATGATTCTCAATGTAAAAAACGCAAAAGATTTCACAAAAACAAACAAAAAAAACCTGTCAGAACTAATAAATTAATTCAGTAAGGTTGCACAATACAAAACCAACATGCAAAAATCAGTAGCATTTTTATACATAAATAATGATCTAACTGAAAAAGAAATCAAGAAAACTATCCCATTTATGATAGCATCAAAAAATAAAATAAAATGCTGAGGAATAAATTTAATCAAAGAAGAGAAAGATCTGTATACCAACAATCAAAAAACATTGAAATTGAAGATACAAATAAATGGAAAGATATCTTGTGCTCATGGATTGAAAGAATGAATATTGTTAAAATGTTTAGACTTGCCAAAGCAATACACAGATTCCCTGCAATCTCTATCAAATTCCCAGAGTCATCACAAAAAATAGAAAAAGCAATTCTAAAATTCATAGGAAATCATAAAAGACTCCTAATAGCCAAAGCAATTCTGGTATTGTATCAAGGTTAATTTCTTAGTTATGATCATTGTAATGTAATAATGTAAGATAATGTCATTGTATTTAGTAAATAAACTCTAAATATTTAGGACTAAATACATGTGTGCAACTTTCAAAAGTTCAGAAATGTGTGTGCATGTGCATACATCTATATATGTGTGCATGTGTGTGTACATATATATACATACACATATACATATATGCATATATACGAGGGGCCTTGAAAAAGTTTGTGGAAGGATTTGTATTCTTTTAATTCAATTTTTCCACAAACTTTTTGAAGTACCCTCATAAAGTCAATTCCCATTATTCATAGATTTCCATATTTTCAAATTCGCTTACTCTCCAGAATTGGTTTGTAACCACAAAATCAACAGTGTGGCACTTTTGCAGTCATTTGTGGACATGCGCAGAGTGGTGAAAATTTGAGTTGCCAAATATGCACATTGCCAGCTGAGGTTGAACAAGCTACCCTCTGCCTTTCTGTTTCAGCTCTCGTACTGTAAAGTGTTCTTTTCACAGTCCAGTTAGTGCCTCATTGCTACATGTTTGTGCTTTTTATTGGTAATTTTGCTGTTTAAAATATACCCCAAACATAGTGCTGAAGGGCTTTCTAGTGTTCCTAAGTGAAGGAAGGGCACGATCACCTTAGCAAGAAAATACATGTGTTAGGGAACATTTGTTCAGGCATGAGTTATAGTGCTGTGGGCCATGAGTTCAATGTTAGTGAGTCAACAATATATTTTTTAAAAGATGTATTTAAACAGAAACACACAGTAAATAAAGTCGTGTATTGATAATTGAGGAAAATGTTATGACTGGAGGCTCATGGGAACCTAACCCTATATTTCCTTTGGACGAATGACTCAGTATTTGCCGATACAGTTTTCATGGTGACTTCTTAGGACAAAACTAACATGAACAAGAGTACAGAAAGAGAGAGAAAGAGAGTGAGAGAAATGACAAAGCAAATGTGGTAAAATGTTATTTAAGCAATCTGGAAGAAAAATACACAGGAATTCTTTCTACTATTTTTGCAGATTTTCTGTAAGCCTGAATTTTAAAATGAAGTTTAAAGATTAAAAAACAAAATGCTGTACCCTTGGTTCAGAAACTTCTTTTAAGACCAAGAACCATCTAGGGGCACTGGACAGAGGTGGGGGAGAGTGCTGCACCAAGGTGAGGATGCTGAAGGCGGGTGTGTGTTTATTCTGGGGGGCCATGGGCAGCGTTACTAGGATGGTATGATTCATAGTCAGGAAGATAAAAGGTACAAGAAGTGTGAAGAGCTCTGAACATGAGAAGAATCATGGAATCAGAAACTGCTCAGATTTGCAGAAAGTTGGGAAGCAAGGTCATAGATTACAGCAAACATTCTTTCAGGTTTAAAACCTTAAACAATGTGAGGTGCTTGGAAATTCTGTTCTATGGACATGTTTACTTGGCACTGGGTCAGCCTGACAACTTTAAAAGAAGTAGGTAGGACAAGGTGCTTCCTTTCTGTGGGTCAATATTAATCTTTTCTCAATATCGCAATTTTTCCAGGGCCATTTGCCAAAACTTTTTTTGGTTTTAATAAAATGAGGTAAAAAGAAATGATGAATAACAACAAAAACTTTTTGTTGCATCTGGAGAAAAAAGTGCTTGTTTATGTACTGAAATTGATATGTGTGATTCTTTGGTTATGTGGGTTTGGGAGTAGCTTTTTGTTTGTTTGTTTGTTTAGGAAATAAGTACATTTAGCAATATGTCTGGGATACATGTTTAAGTGAGTTTGTTAGTAGAGTGTGTCTAAGTTTGTTTTGCATTGCTATAACAAAATACCACAGATGAGTAATTTATAAAGAAAAGAAATTTATTTCTTACGGTTGGATGCTGCGACGTCCAAGGTCAAGGGGCCACATCTGGTGAAGGTCTTCGTCGTTTGTGATCCCCTGGTGGGCGATGGAAGGGCTGGAGAGCAGAAAAGAGCAAAAGAGAAAGAGGATAAACCCATTCTCACAATAAATAACCCATTCCCACTGTAATGACATTAATTCATTCATGAGGGCAGGGCCAGATCATGACCTGATCACTACTTAAAGGACACACCTTTCAACACTGTTGCATTAAAGATTAAGTTTGAACTTTGGAGGACACTTACAAACCATAGCAAAGTGTAATATGCATATGAAAAAGTGCATAAATCATAAATATATAGCTTAATAAATTTTCACAAAGTTATCAACAAACAGAACATTATCAGGACTGCAGTGATCTTCATCCTCACTCCTAGTCACTATTTCCCCCAAAGGTACCCCTATCCCAACTTCCATAGATTAGTTTTGCCTGTTTTTGAACTTTATATAAGTGATATCATAAAGAATGTATTCTTTTTTTACCCGGTTTCTTTTATTTAATATTGTCTTTATCGGAGTCATTCATGTTTCCATGTAACAATAATATGTTCTTTCTCATTGCTGTATAGTATTCTCTTGTGTGACTAGACTAGAATTTACTTACTCATTTTACTGTTGAAGGTTATTTGAGTTGTTTCCAGATTGGAGCTATTACAAATAGTGCTACTATGAACACTCTTATACTCGTATTGTTTGGGTGCACATCTACACACAGGGTTTATACCTATTTCTGAAACTGTTTGCTTGCTGGGTATGTTTACATTCAGTGTTAAATTAACCTGTTAAATAACTAACAAAGTTGTTAAACGAATTTATACCTTCATCAGTAGTATACGAAAACTATCCTGCGTAACTTTTTACTGTTGTTTTCTATTTTTATTTGATTGTGTTCAGAGAACATATTCTGAAAAACCTCTAATTTGGGTAGGGCACATTTTTAATTGTGATCAAGTACATGAACAACTTTTATAAATATCCCATGGGCATAAGAGAAAAAAATGTATAGTCTTTGTTTATATATAAACACAATCACCAAATCAAGACCTGAATAACTTTCAAGCAGTAGCATATTCCTGGATACAAAGACAATATCATACATATGGTAGTCACTCAAAATTAATGTATAAATTTCATGCATTTCCAAATAAATTGCAAGAAGGTATTTTTTAATGTAAAAATTATAAAGTTTATATACAAAAACAATTTTTTTAAATTGACAATAACTGAAAATCAAAAAATAATAAAGGGATGCTTGTCCTACTAAATATATTGCATTAACATCAAGTTATATAAATCTTAATAGAATGTGTTGGTATGGGAGTAGCAAATAGAAGGATATACAATCTAGAAACTAATCCAAGTACATATAAGAAATATGGTTTTAACATATATTGAATAAAATTAATTTATTTTTTGTCTGTTCATCCAGCATAATTGCCTATACATTCAGGAAAAAAAATAAATAAAAGTATAACTTATTTAATACTACCAAAAAAAATCACGCATTAATTTAAAAACTAAATGTTAAAAAAATAAGTTCATTAGTAGAATACTTAAAAGAACATTTGTGTAACTTTGGGAATGGTAGATAATTTAATAAGAACATTTTGGAGCTCAGAGGTCATAAAGAAAATGATCAACAGATTTGACTACATAAAAGTGGAAACTTCATTTCAAAATTCCAAGATAGACTACATATTTGCAATAGATATGAGAAAGGTTATGATAAAAGAAGATGACTAAGTAGTGTTTTAAACCTACATGTTACTCAACCATAAAATAATGAGTTAGATCTATATGTATTGACATGAAAACTGTTCATATTTTTTAAGAGGAAAACAAATGTGTATTCTGGGATGATGATGGCAGCAGTACAGCTTTTCAATCTTTCTGAATCCTCACATAAAAACAGGTGAAGCAACTGGATGGCAAAAACAGAATATTTACAACAAACAATTGATGACAGAGTAGCACTGTGAACCCCAACATACAAACAGACAGAGACAAACTACCAGCAGCATCAAGATCTAAATGTTATTGATAGTTGTATGAGAGGGAAGCAAGAGTACACCTGACCAACCTAAGAATAGGATAACACAAAACAGTCAGCTTACACTTTGGCAGGCCAATCTGAGAACAGCAGCTATATCAAGAAAGGGTTTTGCACCCTCTAGTAGTGTGTAGGTACAAAGAGCCACAGTAAGGCTAAAGAGTTTGTAGCAGTCTATCCCCTGTGAACTCTTGAAACTGAATAGAGAGGGCTCCCTTGCAGAGCAGGGTCATGCACTGAGAAGAAACTGCCAGGAGTAAAATGAAAACTGTGCAGGACTGGTGTAAGAGGGACAACAGAAAGAGAAGAGCCAAATAAAACTGGGCAAAGTGAACGAAACCAGGAAATATTAGAATACAGAATGCCATATTTTTCACATTACACAGAAAGAAACAGAAAAGGGAACTTTGTAAAGATGGAAAGCTGTCTGAACCAAGATTCTTCTAATAATTCAGAAGAACTAAAATCACATTAAAACAAGCAACATGAAAGTATTGAGATCAAATCCATACAAAATTACTACAGGAAAAAGAATAAGAACCAGAATGTCTATAGAAAATAAAAATACACCAGAAAGACATATTAAAAAGACAGATAAAAGTATAAAGCACTGTTTCAAAACAAGCTAAAAGGTATTAAGAAAATGTACAAAACATGAAAAACAGTGTAACTCAAAATTACAAAAATTCAAAACTGAGGTGACAGAACTCAAGAAGTAGAAATGAGATAAAATCATTTTAGAAATCAAGACTAAGCTCAGAGGAACACATGAGCAAATAAACACAACAAATATTTTCTTAAAAAAGTAAATGATGAAAAGGTGGTAAAAAAACTTTTCATTCAAAACGAAATTTTTAAAAAATAAAAGAATTTGAGAGTGCATAATCAAAAATAGAAAAAAAGAAGATCCAATACACATGAATAATAGAGGTCCTGAAAAGGGAAATCAACATAACAAAACTAAAAGTTTATGAAAACTTTTTTAAAATAATAAACTATTTTTGCAACTATGTATTGAAAGAGCATAATGTGTACTTGAGAATATTGACTCAAAATGACCAACACCAACACATCCTAATGAAATTGCTAGACTATAAAAGAAAATAAAAAATCTTTAGTATTTAGGAGAAAAGAATATATGACTTATAAGGACTATAAAAGTATGTTATCATCAGACTTTTTGATATTATATCTTTATGCCAGAAGAAAATAAAGTGACATATTTAACGTAATCAAGGAACAAAAATGTGAACTAAGTACTTTCTACCCAGTGAAATGGACCTTTAAGAATAAAGATCACTAGCCATGATCAGTATGTGAGAATTCAAGAAATATTATTTCCATGAGTTCTTCTGGAGAAATCTACTAGAATAGTAGCTTAAAGCAACCAAAGTGACTAATGAAATATTTAAGTAAGGATTGGTAATAAGAAGTAAATATATAAATACATATAAAACTAATTCTAAATAAGTATTAAAACAGAGAGATTATAAAATCTCACACATAGACGGACTATAACTATATGAAGAAAGTAGTATAGCATACAAAACAGTTTTACCTGTTTTCCATAATCATAAGTAGTGGTTGTAATATTAGTATTTTTATTAAACTGTTATGTGTATAGAGTAAAACAAATGAGAATTTATGGGATATTTTAATTGTAATATTTCCTATGACTTAGCCAGAATTATTAGAATATAAGAAAGAACATAGTAATGTAATACAGACTAGATTAAGTAAAAACCCTATAGTTCTGAATTTGAATTAGAAATATCATTAAGAGGGCCGAGCCCGTGGTGCACTCGGGAGAGTGTGGCGCTGGGAGCTCAGCGACGCTCTCACCACGGGTTCGGATCCTATATAGGAATGGCCGGTGCACTCACTGGCTGAGTACCGGTCACGAAAAAGACAAATATCATTAAGGACACTTGTTTTAAACTGTGTATGTGTCCTAACACTATACACTGAAAAGGCCTGGAAACAATGACCAATCCAACAGCAATGAGCATCAATAGAGCCCCAGTTGCAGTCTTGAAATACAATTTCCCAACAAAAATGGTGACTGGAGGCAAATGTTTCTGGTGACACAACTTATTCTGGTCTGGGAAAGGAAATGAACAAAATGAGTATGTAACACCTTGACATACCACATGGTGAGGAATGTATTGAAAACCATGAGGGCCATATTAAAAAAAAAAAAAAAAAACCCTCAGGAGCCAGGTTGAAGAAGATCCCGCAATCCAAAGATGGAAATTTTGACCTTCAGTAAGAATAAGAATTGTGGGGTTTTAAAATTCAACAAATATGTTAATATCCATGATTTCATAATTATTTCTTCTTTTCTTATTGCATTAGCTAGGACTTTCTAGTATGGTGTTGAAAATCAGTGGTGAGAGGGGACATCTTTGCCTTATTCCTGACTTTGCAAGAAAGCTTCAGTTTCTCACCATTAAGAATGATGTGAGCTGTAGATTTTTTTTGTAGATATTCTTTATCAAGTTGAGGAAGCTCCACTCTGTTCCTAGTTTGCTGAGAGTTTTTAGTTATTACTGGATGTTAGATTCTGTCAAATGCCTTTTCTGCATCAGTTGATATGATATAATCAAGTGCTTTTTCTTCTCTAGCCTGTTGATGTGATGAAGTACATGAATTGATTTTCGAATGTCAAACCAGCCCACATACCTGGGATAAATCCCACTTAGTTGTGGTATATAATTTTTTTTACACATTGTTGTATTTAATTTGCTAGTATTTTGTAAAGGATTGTTGCATCTGTGTTCATGAGAGATATTGGTCTGTAGTTTCTTTTCTTGCAATGTTTTTGCATGGTTTTGGCATCAAGGTAATGATGGCTCATGGAATGAGTTAAGAGGTACTCCTTCTGCTTCTATCTTCAGAAAGGGATTATGGAGAGTTCATGTAATTTCTTCCTTAAACATTTGGTAGAATTTACCAGTGAACACATCTAGGCCTAATGTTTTCTGCTTTGGAAGTTATTAATTATTGAACAGAATAATATTTTTTTAACAAAAAAAAATTGGTCACCTTCTGAGGATGATTGGAAACCAGTTCATTACCTTGAAAACTAGATAAATAAAAAGAAAGAATTAAGCATTTATCCTGCCTTTCCAATATAAACTGTATCCATGGATAATTAAATAGTAGATGTGAGGGTTGTCTCCTTATGAAACAATCTTAAATTGAATAAATAAAATAATAAAAATGAAATAATAGAATAATAATACCACCAATTTCAGGACAAATGCTTTGGGTAATGGCAAACTAAAGTTCGTAACAGACAAGAAAACAACTATAAACTCTGGATACAGCACAGAAAGCAGCCACCTGAAGAACTGCCAAGTGAACAGAGGCTGCCAGATTCTGGTAGGGAATCCACGCTAGGAGGAGAGGAGTTACATGTACTAGGTTCCTGTTTTCATGTCTTTGTCTGGAAGCCAGATACATTCAGTGCAGTTCTATCCATAATAGCCCCAAACTGGAAACAACCCAATGTCCATCAACTGGTGAATAGATTAATTATGATAAATCTATATAATGGAACACTACTTGGTAACAAAAAAGGAACAAACTACCAATTCATGCAGAAACAAAGTGAATCTCAAAAGCATTACGCAATGTGAAAAAAGCCAGATACAAACAACAAGATTCATATACCATATGAATCCATTTGTTTGAAATTCTAAAAAAGGCAAAACTTTAATGATGAAGAGGAAATCAGTGATTTTCAGGAGAGAGTGAATGGGCAGAGGAGTTTGAATATAAAGAGGCATACGAGAACTTTTGGGGGTAATAGAAATATCTTATGTCATCACTGTGATAGTTTCTTGACTGCGTATCTTTATCAAAACTCATCAAATACTACATTGAAAATTGGTGATTTTTATTATGTATATTTATTTTGTATATAAATACATATATTTATATTATATATAATATAATATATAAGTATATATATATATATATTATGTATAAAGTTTACCTCAATAAACCGATTTAAAAACATAGCAAAATCTAGACATTATGTGCCTTCTGCTGAAGAAACTGCAAACCACCTACACTCTGCCAAAGTTATTGGATTGTGAGTCTAATCAAGGCTTTGGATACAGCTGCCAATATGAAAGAAGTATAGCAGATAAATGACTGTGTTAAACTGCACCGATTACAGGTCAAATAGCCAGGATCTTCAACAGACATTTTAAAATTGAAAAAAAAAAAAAAATAGGCAAGGTTAGTCTATAATATTTAAGGATTACCACTTAGGTGATAAAAAACATGAAACAATGCAAGGAAGTGATTATTATAAAAGTCAGGATAGTAGTTATTTTGAAAGGGACAGAAGGGCTCTTATTGGTATGGGCCACATGGAGGGTATTCTAGAGTGGCAGCCAAATCCGATTTCTTTACCTGCATTGCAGTTATAAATAACACCTCAAGCTACAGGTTATCCAAATGTAGTCCCAGTTAGGCAGCATCAGCATCACCCAGGAACTTGTTTGAAATGCAAATTTTCAGACCCCAGCCCAGGCTTACTAAATCAGAATCTCTCAGGATGGGGCCCAGCAATCTGTGTTGAAATCCTTCCAGGTTATCCAAATGCACACTAGGCTGAGTGGGTTAGAGTGCAGTGTTGTAACACCAAAGTCAAGGGTTCGGACCCTTGTACCGACCAGCTGCCAAAAAAGAAAACAAATGCACACTAACGTTTGAGAACCACTGCATTAAGCCCTACATTTGTGCATGGTTTGCTGATTCTGTTTTATTTTACAATAAGAAGGTTAAAATTTTTTTTAAGTTGCAGAGTAATACGTTTTTAAAAAATACAATGGGGAACGTCTATTATATATTTACAATATATACATTGCATATTACATATATATAAAATATATATTTTGTATGTTTATATGATAAAGGTGTAAAATGACGTACATCAAACTTTTATCATTGATTACCTCAGGACGGTGGAATTAAAAGAAAGAATTTGACTTCTTTAAATTCCTTTGTATTGCTGACATTAGTTTGAATTGACTATTGCTCTTGTAACTTGAAATAGTTATAAAGTTTAAAAGATGAAGAATTGGTTAGAGCACAGCCTCATAACACCAAGGTTATGGGTTCAGATCCCCGTACTGGCCAGCACCATAAAAATAAATAAAAAAAAGATGAACAACACAAAAACTAAGACTTGAATTTTCTGAATTGTGTTTCCTGGAATGCTAGTATTCCACAAGATGTCAATAGGTATTCCAATTAAAATGTTTCATAGTCAAATAAATGTATAAACACCTTAGAATTTCAAAATGCAAATTAGTATTTTAAATGTTGTAGGGATTCCCCCATGTTTAATTTCACCCAGTGTTTCCCAACTTTTTTAAAAACTATGGATGTTTTCGTCACAAAATTCCTTATTAAATCTAGCAGCCAAAGTGTGTTGGAGCTAGCTCGAACAACTTGTGAGATCCAATTGTGCACATCTCTTCCCAACCTCCTGTTATATTTCTAATTTATAATACATAAGCAAATCAAAATTTTATTGCTCTCAGCATACTAAAATATATTCATATAGATTTTTAAAAACACTAAAAAGAAGGTTCCAGAAGGCTAGAAGTTGACAGAGTAAAAGAAGTTCAAAGGTACCTCCTGCTCATGTTGCTGTACACGTGCAGAAATCTGATGGCAGAACAAAATGTAGATAGTACTTTCAAAGCATCAGGAAGAGAGAGTTGTGGTAATTTTCTATTTATCTGATATTGCTTTTCTTAGGTAGGATAAAGTTCTAATGATTTTTTCCTTCAGCCACAACTACCCCTAATCCCATCATGTGAAAATACCTCCAATTCCCCACAGGACAGTGTATGAAAGTAGTTCTAGATTTGTGTATTTTTGGGTGAGATGACCAATGCTCTAAAAACCGTTGTCACATTCATATCGAACCAGTAAGCAACTTCCTCTGGCAGACTAGTTTGAAACATGCTTCCAGTAAACGCCATCCTTGCTGGCACTTACGTCATCCCTTTATCCTCTCTCAGCTACTTTTACACAGACTCCTCTGAGATGAAAACTTAGAAGACCAGCAGAATGGTGGGACAGAAGCCAGCAGTTGGAGATTTCTGAACAGGTGGCAGCAAGCAAGAGTGTCACCATAGCATCGGTAAAGCTCATCTTGATAATGGGAGATTTATATTATTCCTTAACCTTGTAACAAAAGAGGTAGATGTTATATAACCCAAGTCCCACCTTGGCAAGCCTCAGTTGCTGGCAGCAGCCCTCCTTCAACAGAATTAGAACGCACCACACAGATAAACTATGTAGCATGCGTCTATGAAAGCAAAGTGCGAATCCCAGCAACGGGAAAACAAACCCTGTTGCTCAGTAACCCTGTGACCATGTGCCGTACAGTAACACTGAGCCCAACCCTTGAAGCAAGACTCCAATTCCTTGTCCATGGAGTCATGCATACCAGAATTACAGGCTTGCATGCCATAGGCTTCTGAGTAAAAGAGGAAACTCCTATTGTGAATTGTACTGTGGGCTTTCCTCGCACACAAGGGTAGAAACAAGTTAAGCTCCACTAGAATTTGCACTGCAATGTGACTGTCCCAGGTATAATGCAGAGCCATTTGCCATTTACTAATACATGTAAATCACAGTGGAAATAGATACAAAGTATGCTAACATGATAATAGCATTCACAGGATCATATTTATATAATTTTAATTATAAGAAACTACATCACATTGACATTTAATTCTGGAGCAAATGAAATAAACAGTTGAGTTTTTATAATTCGACCTTCTCATAACACACACATATGCGCGCACACACAAGATGAGTGAGCGTTACAGCAACTATGAAGACAAGTGAATGCTGCTCGGCTTTTTCTCCACTGTCAAAACATCTCGGACTTCTAAAAGCACCATTTGTTTTCAATAACTACTCTAGATGTCTCATGCTGACAGGTGCGCTTCAAACATCTTTTTAGGCTCATGTGAGAAGCATACATTGCTACTATCTCAAAATGAGACTCATGGGAGTTGAAGATTCTCTAAGGAGTTTTTATGACTTAATTTACGTTCTTGATCACTACCATTTACTTCCAAAGTTCAACTCTCCATCTATTAAAAATTAGCTTTCCACATCCATATTCCAAATGAAAGGAGATATTCTAATATTGGTAATATTTTGCCTTTGTCATAACAGCTACTACTTATTGTGCACTTTTTCCAGTTATTTTATTTGTTCTATCTTGTATGTTTCTTCCAACAACCCTGCGGGGTAGAAAGTTAACAGATAAGAGTATTGAAATTTAGAAAAATTAAAGAACTTGCCTAGGGATGCATAGCAAGAGACAGAGCTAAAATTTTAACTGTCTTCCTAAAAGGCTGTTGATGTTCCCACTTCAATATTCTCCCTCAACATGACACCAGATATTCACTCTTCCTATTAGTTCTTGCTTCTTTGATTTCTTGAGTCAGCAAGACATAGGCATTATATTCCAAACATTATTGTGAAAATCAAGAACTGGAAAATTCTAGTTTGCTTCCTAAAAGGGTATTCCTGTTAAGAGTGAACCCAGCAAAAACTCTCTGAATTGCCTCTCAGATACCCTTCCGAGAACGTAGTTCCAAGGAAAAAGGCCGTTGCCACATTGTAATTGAGATGCACTTTTGTGTTGTCTCTGTGAGATCTGCCCTTGGCACTCGCATCTCCTGGCCCTTGCCTTGGTGAATGCTGGCACAGGACAGTGGCCATGGCTTGCAGGAGTCTTAATGAATGATTGCATTCTGACAGTCTTCTAGCCCAGACAAAATGCTGAAAATACTCAGTTTCAATACCCAGTGGTATTTAGTCCATTAATGCCTGGGTGAGTTTTACATGTAGATCAGAGTCCTTAATAAATTTAATGCTGGATTCAGTCACAAAAGCACAAACCATCCAGTATAACTTGCGGCATGTGGAGAGACATCGAGATAATAGGTGCAAATTTGTAATCACAGGTTTATTCTATGTGCCTCAAAATTGGTAGCCCAATGGAAGCAAAATGAGTGTAAATTTTTCTTGGTAACTAAAATTTTACTTCATTAATTTAGCTTTTAATAATATACTACTGCTAGGAATAAAATGTTTCTCCATCTATCTCAGGTTGTGTTGACCCAATGGCAATACCATGTGACACCAGGATCCTAATAAAATCTCACATGAAGGAGATACTAAGTAAGAGCACCCGGTTGTGCTTTCAAATATCAGTATGCATAAACAGTGCAGGGAGAGTGCTGGAAAGAGCTCAGGATTTTATCTGTGAATCTCTAGGCAAGTAACTTTTGTCTCTCTGAGTCTTAGTTGCTTCGTATGTAGGTTGGGGATAACGGTATCAACTTCAGAGAATTGATGTGCAAGTTAAGTAAGGTAATGACGGTGAAAATATTTCCTAATCTATAGTCCTCTACACAAATACTAATATTTATTAATATGATAGAAAAACTTGCAATTATTTGGCTATTTTAATTTTTCAATCATGCTCAGTGTTTTGAGGCAGGATAACAATAGAGTAATATATTTGTTCATAGACATTATTTCTTTCACAGCAAAAAACAAAAGAATGTTTGGTAGTTCTACACATTTGTTTGATAGTTCTCTCCTTGCTCTTTTTTTCTAAATAAATATATTTTTCATTATGAGTAACACACCCCTAATGGAAAAATTAGAAAATATATGAAAAAGGGCATGAAAAATTATCTGGAACACCACCCAGATATAAACTCTGCTAATGTTTAGCTTATTTATTACTATTTTTTTTTACTTTTTTATTTTAGTTTCAACTTTTCATTGTACATATTTATGAGGTACAATATGTTGTTTCAATAGACACATACATTGTGTAATGAGCCAACTGGAATAGTCAGCATATTCATCGGCCATATTTATTTTTAAACATTTTCTATCCACTTCTATTTTTTTACCAAATATTGGACTATGCTATTTATTGAAACATGTAATAATTTTTATAATAGTAAAAAATATTAATTTTTATTTTCCTTATATCAGTAAATGTTCTTAAAAATTATTGTAGATATTCTCTAATATACTATTTTAATGTGTAGAAAAATTAATTAATCTAACTATTCCTCTACTGATGGATATTTTATTTACATTGCTTTCTATTCAAATAACTCTGCAATCAATATGCACAAATATAAATCTTTGTTCAATCTGTCTCCAAGAGATAAAAATGCTTGAAAAGAATATGAGATTTATTAAGGCCCTTGAAAAATAAGATTTTTAAGAATTGCATAATATGTCTAGGTGTGGTTCTGTTTGAATAAAGTTAACCTGTACTTCAATGTACATTTTAACTTTTGAGGCTGAGAGATCATCCTTCTTTCTAGGGGCAGCTTTTCTTTTGACTTTGACTGTCGCTCTTGATTCATTCTTTCTATTTTCTATTTATAGAAGTTCCATTTTATATAGGTTAATCTCTTGGATGGGTCATCTATGTTTCTCATATTTTTCTCCTTTTAATCTCTGAATTCTGGGAGAACATATTTAATTTGTTTTTACTGCATTAATTCAGTTTTCAACAGATTCTCTTCTACTATCTAAATCCTCCATTTACCTGTGGATTAAAAAATTAAATTTTTCGTATGCATGCAATACTTCCACATCATAGATTGTTAGATTGATTTTCTTTTCCATAGTGCATGCTCTCTCTCTCTCTCTCTCTCTCTCTCTCTCTCTCTCTCTCTCTCTCTCTCTCTGTCTGTCTTTCTGGATGTCAAAGATTTTTTTTCCTCTGTCTGATGGCTTTTCTGTTTACTCATCTTACAGAGAAAAGTACATGTTCTCTTAGTAGTGATTTATCATCAAAGAGAAGACTGATAGAATTTATATAGGTCCCTGCTTAAAGCTTTCACATTTTCAAAGACCATAGTTTAGGGCTGATGAAATAAGGACAAGGGGAAAATTATATTCACGATAAATTTGCATCATGGGTTCTGAGATTTATAAGTCCAAGGGAATTGTGGGGGGAATTGGAGCTATAGGAAGTTACAGCAAAGCACTTAATTTCAGTATTTGTATGGATGCTCTGCTGAGAGAGTAGGTCTTGGCATTATCCAGATCTCTCAAGATCTGGATATGCAGCTTCTGGTGTCTGAAACAAGTCCTATCTCAGCCACTTCCAACAACTCACTGTTCATTCTACTTGCCATCTTGCTCAGCAGCTAGTCATGCAAAGTTTTCCTGCAATGTGCTAAACACTGAGCTAATGACCGGAAACACAAAGGGGAATCAACTTTTTCCTACTTTCAAGGGTCTAACGGGAGACACAAACACAAAAACAGTATTTTCCAACATAATATAATAGTGGACATGATGTATAAATATTGGATACTATGATGGTTTAGAGAACGGACACATATTATCAGCTTGTAATATACCACATGTAAATGAAACTGTTTCTGTATGGTTACTAGTTGAACCCACATTGACTTGATCTTTGAATGTACTGAGAAAAAGTTATTTGTTGATTTGGTTTGGTTTGGCTTTTTTTTTTTTAACCTCATTAACCAACCATCATGTTATTTTGTTCTCAATGTTATTTAGCCTGTTATCTCCTCTCTAAGTAATCTTATGCCAAAATCAAGCTAACAAACTATTCTTTTCTCCTCACATCTTTATATATCTGTGTGTCTCAAAAGCTCATCCAAAAACTCCAGACACAATACAATCAACTTGTTCCATTCACATACCAATAAATCAATTTGCACAGCAAAACAACCATGAACACCAAACTGTAACTAAGGCCATAACCATCTCCTTACCATTTGCATAGACTATTATAATTCACCTTGAGTAAATTATTTAACAAGTTAAACATGAACTGAAAAAAGGAAAAGGACTGCCTGATCTTACATATATACATAAAGCATATGATTAAAAATATACTATATATAATATATATTATACATATAAAATGGTAGGTATACATAGCTATACCTATAGACATAGACACATAAGGGTCCTTCAAAATGTTCATGGAAAAATAGAATTAAAAGACAATGTGAATATTTCCACAAACTTTTTGAAGTTCCCTCACATATACATATGCGTCAGTGTCAGTTAGAAATTTGGCAATTTATTGGTGGGAATGTATATATAATCATTTGCATGAGGAATCCACTTACAAAAATGATTATCTCTACAAACACCAGAAAAGAAATCAAAAGAAAGAATGAGGATAAAAACTCAAAGTCTTGACAAATCACTGCAATAAGAGATTCTTTTCTCAATTTGCTGATGGTCTGTTTCTCCAGATTAATGGTAATCCGATACCATATGTGTAGTTCAACCCCTACAGCTTTTAGTGCGTGCCGCTTTCAGACTCAGGCTGCTAGGTCAGCGGCTTCAGCTGCTTTTGGCAGTGTTTTCATTTTTCACAAGAATTGTTATAGTAACTCCAAACCTAACTGAGTTTCTTAGATAAACTTTTCAGCTAAGAGATTTATCTCTTCATTAGGATGTCAGACTTCCAAAGAAGCCAACAATGTTCATGCATATTTATATTTATTTAGATATATGATTAGGATTTATAAATATTCTCTGACAGTTTATAGAAACGTTTGAAACACTGTCAATCTAATATGGTATTTATGTGTACGTTTCCAAGTTAAATTCTTTAGCATTTTTTTTACTGATAATATTATTTGGATGTATGGATAGCATTTCAATAAAAGTGGGATCCCGTATGCTTAGAACAATATTATTCTCTGTAATTTCGTCATAAATTAAAGCTTTTTCACAGAAACACTATTGTTTACCTTTTGCAGAGATTAAGATATCACACACAATTATGTGAAAGATAAAATAAGTGAAAAAAACTAAAGTGAATAAAACTAATTTATATCAAATGTGCCCAATTCATTTTTAATAAGCAAAAGAGTCAATAAAATGAATCAGCAAGTGGTCATGTAGAAAGGACACTGTTTATAGTTCCCTGGAAGATCCCGGATACTCTCAATTTATAAGAAAAAAATGATTTCCTAATGTATTTAGGTTTTTCTACTCATGGTTTTTATGCCAGGTGAGGAAATATCATTCCATAGCATTCTCTGAAAGGCCTTGAACTTGGCAATTTGAATCTTAGGAAAAGGGGGAAACAACAGGTATAGGCAATGACTTCAACGTTTTAGGGAATATTTACCCAAGTTCATGTGAGTGGACTGACTTGGAAAGACAGATACTCTCTGGGACAGTTTTTGCCAACTCCTGGGGTTTGAAAATACTGCTTGAAGAAGTCTATTCCCTATATTATAATTCATTTAGGGAAAATGACCTTGTTGTGCAACTCTGTTTGGAACTGTTAATTAAAATTAACGAGGATCTTGCTGTTTTGCACTGGCTTGTTTCTTAGATCAAGCTAGTTTAATCTGGACTGGTCTGACGTCCTGCTTGGACAGGTTTGACATTCTGCCAAGAAGCCAGCAATAGGCTGTGGAAGGTTAAAAATCAGAGCTGGCAAGTAGCAGAGTTCTGAAAGTTGAATCTGGGACATGAACAAGAAAAAGGAAGACTGAAGCCCAGAGGTAAAGGTGGCAAAATTCTAAGTTACCATTGTTGAAGGGAGCCATTCCTTCTGTATCAGAAAGATTTCTTATGCTTTTTTTCAGTTATTAATTAAGAGCTGTGCATAGACATTCAGGAAATTTTAGAATTGGCACTGAAAAGCATGCAGACTCAAGAAATACTGAAATATTCAATGCCAGTGACCTGCATTAAATCCACTCTCTGCCTATTCTACATCTTAAATAATAATAATAATAATAATAAACTACATTTGTTTCCTATAAAAGCCCCAAGTTTTGGTTTTAGGAGCAGGGAATATTTCACTTTTAAAATATATCTCAAGAAGTAATGATTTTTTAAAATTTACTGTATTCCCTAAAGACTGAAAGATGATATGTAAATTACACATGGCAGATATAGATATTTCAATCACATGGGAGGGAAAACCAGCAAATTTAGAGGGAGCTGTAACAAGACTAAAGTATCACTATTCTCTTCAGATCGACATACACTATTCCATTCTTCTAGCAAACTACACAAGGTAGTATTATTTTGTTGATATTTATATTATATGAAAACTCAGGAAACAGAAGTATTCACAATTTCCTATTTAGCAGTCACACTTTAACAAACATGCCTTCTTTTCATTATATTGCTTATGTTTAGTACCTCCATGTGACTACAAATTAGTAGTAAAATAAAAGGAATATTGTTAAGATGTCAATTTTCTCCCCAAATCACATGTAGATTCAACCAACCCAAATTTAACAGGATTGTTTTCTGGAAATCATCAAGCTGATTCTCAAATGTATATAAAAAGGCAAAGGCTTTAAGATAGCAAAAATAATCTTGGAAAAAGAAGAAAAAGTTGGAGAAATAACACTACCTTATTTTCAGACTTTCTATAAAGCTACAGTAATCAAGACAGCATGGTATTGGAGAAATGATAGACATATAGATCAATGGAACAGAACAGAGAGTCCAGAAATAGACCCACACACATATGATCAATTGATTTTCAGTAAAGGTGCAAAACCAATTCAATGGTAACAGGATGGTCTTTTAAATAAATGGTACTGGAATAATTAGCTATCCATACCAAAAAAAAAAAAGAGAGAGAGAGAGAGACGATCTTGAGCCACACCTTGTACTCCACACAAAAAGTAATTCAAATGGATTATATTTATACAGGTAAAACCATAAAATTTTTATGTGAGAAAATCTTTATGAACTTGAATTAGCCAAAGATTTCTGAGGCATGACACCAACAGCACAAACCACAGAAGAAAAAAAAGACAAATTAGATTCCGTAAAATTAAGAACTGCTCTCGAAAGACACTATTAAGAGACTGCAAAGATTAGCCACATACTGGGAAAAAATATTTGCAGTACACATATCTAATTTTAAAAACTGTATATACATAATATAAAAACTATCTCTCAAAAAGTAGTAATAAGAAAGCAAACAATTCAATAAAACAAATGGGTAGATACTTCACAAAGGAAGATATACATATTGCAAGTAATTTTATAAAAAATTATGTTCCAAATCATTTGTCAATGGGGAAATACATTAAAACCACGAGATACCACTAATCACCTATTAGAATGGTTAATTTTTTTTCTTAAAAAGTGCTGATAAAGGCTGGCTGGTTGGCTCGTTTGGTTAGAGATCAGCCTTCTAACACCAAGGTCAAGGGTTCAGATCCCAGGATGGCCAGCTGCCAAAAATAAATAAATAAATAAAAAGTGCTGATAAGAATGTTCAAGGAGCAATTGAACTCTCATACATTAACTGAAAACGCAAAATGGTAGAGTACGTTTTGAAAACAGTTTGGCAATTTCTTAAAAAGGTAAACATACACTTAGGATAAGAATCAGTAATCCGACTCCTAGGTATTTACCCAACTGAGATGAAAACTTACATTCACACAAAAACCTTTGTGCAAATGCTTACAGCAGCTTTCTTTGTAATTACCAAAAACTGGAAACAACCCAAATGCCCCTCAACAAGAGAATAGATACACAAACTATGGTGCAGCCATACAACAGAGTACTACTCAGTAAATGAAAGGAATTTACTGTTGACACTTTCAACAACTTGGGTGATTCTCAAATGTATTACGTTAAGAAAAGAAGCCATTCAAAAGGCTGTATATAGCATAATTCCGTTTATACAACATTCTTGCAAAGGCAAAACTACAGGGAAACAAAAGAAATCTAGTGGTTGCAAGAGGCTGGGAATGGGAAGAGAGGTTTACTGCAAAGGGTCATGGAGGAGTTTGGGGGGTGCTGGAAATCTTCTACAGATTGTGCGTGGTGGTTGTGGCCATGGTTACACAGCTGTGTATGTTTTCCAAAACTTACAGAATGCTATATCACAAAAAGTAGTTGAGAAAAAATAAAGTGTTAGGGTAAGTATTACAGAAAGATATAAAGAAGACAGAGGACAAAGATTCCAGCGAGAAAGAGTGACGTATATTTGAGCTTAGGATCTAGGAAGTACAGGCCAGCGTGAGAATCGTATGTCAGCCACTTGTGATCTTAGGCATCTGATGTATTTGTGTCCTCGAGCAAGTGACTTAACCTCTCTAAGCCTCCATATATCTGCTATGAAATGCAGAAACATAACACTCATTTCATGGGTGACTATGTGGCTAAATGAGAAAAGAGGTATCCTAACACAGTGCTTGACACATAATGAGTATACTCAGTAAATAGTACCTGTAGCAGATGCTTCTGGTCCCCTGTGTTACACCTTCTTGGCCCACCTCTGATTTCAGCACAGATGGGGTGGACCAGATTTGTGGGTCTCAGACTCACAGTGCACTGAGAGCATCCCATCTCAAACACGTGCCTCTGATCTTTCTGCGTTCCCATCCTGGGAACTCCGCTGGGCCAGCTGAAAGTGCAAGGAGGTAAAACCCCAGAGACGATCCTCAACAAATGGCGGAGAGAGCCAGCTTCTTGTCCTCCAGGAGGAGCACTGTAGAGGTTCTAACTGAATAGAGGCCCCTTGCTCACAGCAGCAACCATGATAATTTGCCCCTGTATTGTCTTCCTTCACCCCAGACTCATACTCCTTACCTCTCTCCAGCTTCCTGAGATCACCCCTCAAAGTTACTGTCTATCCCAATGCCCCATTTCAGGTTCTGCTTTCAAGAGAACCTAAACCAAGACAACACCTATTACCAGAAAGCTGCATTTTTAAATCAGATGCAATGACAATGAAATGTCCATTCCTCATGCTCCTAACCATTCATCTCCTTTTCAGTAAGTTCTATTCACGTTGTGACGTGCAGTTTGCTAAGTACCCATGTATTATCCCATTACTCTGCAAATGCATGCAGCCATGGAGTACAGAATTTACAAATGCAGATTTTGCTGCCTATGGCTTTGTGTCACAACTCTGTTCTACTCTGGGCTCCTGCCCACTTTACTACCCAACAGAAAATCTCTGCTTTAAAATGGGCAACACCCCTGTTCTTACATCTTCAATCTTTGCTTCTTCTGTTACACGCCTACTTCCTCTCCATTCGCAATACTATTACATCGCTCAGCTACTCTGTAAAATGTGCTGAGGTGAGCCCATAGGCTCCTAGGCACAGACTCACCTTCCGTGCTTATTTTGCATGGAGCTTTCACTATCCATGCAAAATAAGAGCAGAGGAAGCACTCAAGGAGAATGGGCAGAAAGGAAAAACACAGCCATAGCAGTACTCTGCTCGATTCGAAGAGATTAATGCTTCAAGTTTCTCCAAACATCTCCTTTTGCTGTTTCCTCTACTCCCCACTCCCATTCATAGATGTTTGGAAAAGAGCTCATAGCTATTTGCAAAAACTACTTATATTATCAAAGAAAACTTAACCCTAGACTGTGTAGCAAACAAGCCCCATTGTAACAAGATTTAACAAACACAAAATCAACCTTGAAATATTGTTGTATCCTTTCAAATGAAATTATTATCTATATATGGCACTCCACATCTGGTCATGATACCAGGCTGTGCTTTCGATAGTTTTATAGCTTATACTAGTGCCATCTAATAGAACTTTCTGCGGTGATGGAAAGGTTCTATATCTGTGCAGACCACTGAGCGTTTGAAATGTGGCTAGTGCCACTGAGGAACCAAGCTTTTACCTTCCTTTAATTTTAATTAATTTAAATGTAAATAGCCACACCTGGCTACTCTCGATTACTCTGTTGAACAGGCCTATAGTTTCATCACCAGTTGTCAAAGAAATTAAACCCAGATCTCCTAAGAAGACTCTTTTTTGTTGTTTTTTGAGGGTTTTTTGTTATTCGGTTGGGATTGGCAGAGTAAGATTTTTCTAAAAAACACAGGTACTTGAATTTTGCATGTGATAATTAATATAGAGCAATACTTTCATGTTTTTAAGTTTACCAGCATCCCAAGAGTCATAAACAAGACATATTTCCTTTAAAAAGCTACAAGAACTTAAAAAAAAAAAAAAACGAAAGGTCTCTTGAACAGGAAGGCTTTCGTCAAAAACCGAATGTATAGTTCGACACCAATCTCCATACACTCTCTGACTCCTTCAGGAATAACAGTTTTAAGCAGATTATTAAATATATCTAGGCCTTTACATTATTTTCTTCCTCTAATTTGGGGATATAAAGAACTCCCAGTAGTGCCATGTCCTGCTCCTTTATCTATTGCCCATGTCACTAGCAAGAACATGAAGACATAAATTATTTTTTTTCCTAGACAATCTAATCTACTTAGAAACTGTCAGAATGCAAGACACCGACAACATCAAGTAACTTATTGTGGTTAATAAAAACATACATTCTAAAATAAGGTCTTCCCAACCCTCCCCCAATTTTTGTGTTGGTCAAAGGTTGCAAAATTTCAGTTCAGCAGGAGGATTAAGTTCAAGAGATCTACTGTACAACATGGAGAATATAGTTAATAACAATATATTGTATTCTTCAGAAATGCTTTGAGAGTAGATTTGAAGTGTTCTTATCACACACACAAAAAAAGTATGTGAGGTAATGCCTACGTTGATTAGCTCAATTTAGCCAGTTCACAATGCATACATACTTCAAAACAACATGTTACACACCACTATACATATATACAATTTTTTATTTGTCAATTTATATAAATAAATAAAACTAAAAAATAAAATAAGATTTTAATCCCCCTGGTTCACTACAACTGGAATCTCAACTGTCAAGTGAGTTCATCATTATAATTCAACATCACCTTCTTTTTTCTTTGCATTCTCAGCAATATCAGATATGGAAGACACCTTCCTTCTTGAACCCCTCCCATGCCACTGCAGAGTCTCTGTTACCTTTGGTCCAATCCTCTCTCCTTGAACATTCCTTATCTTATCTCCTCTTTGGTTCTTCTTTTGCCTCTATCATTACTCACGTTTTCTCCTTAGTTATCCACGGTTCTCACTCAACATCTCTTGAAAACGTAATTTGTCCATTTCTGCAATTTAGCTCTCAGCTCTATGATACTGACTCAAAAACCTAGCCCCTGCCATAAGTTTTGGTTCATGTTCCAGAGCCCTCTATTTATGCACAGCTCACAGCTATCTCCATTTAACATCTCTGGAACCCAACTCATTACCTTCCTTCCATTAGCAGGTCCTCATTCTGCTGGTCATCTAGACCAAGAAAATCAGAGTAATTTCTGATCTTCCTCTAATAGTGAATGAAGTAACCAAATCTTCTGATAGCAAATAAAATAACCAAATTCTCTTTTCTCTTTCTATCACCACTTTATCTCAGTTCCTAGACAAATGCAGTCTCCTAATCGGTCTTGCTAATTCTACTTTTCCCCCCTTCGATCCAAATTGCACTGCTACCACCTAATCTTCCAAAATTATTACTTTCAAATCACTCCCCTTGTTCAAAATCTTCAATGGATCTCCATGACTTACACAGTATTAAATCTAAACCCTTCAGCTTTTCATTCAAGGGCCTTATTCTTAGCATTAACTCCACTTTCTCTACCATTTCTGTCTTCCTAATGCAAATTCTGTTCCTCCATCCAGGCTGCAGTTTTCTGCCTCTAAGATTTTGCTCACAGAGCTACTCCTCACCCCCTGCCCAAGAAGGTTCTCTCCTCCCATGCTGTCTATCCAACTCCTGCCTGAACTCAGGTCCTGGCTGAGTTTGACCTTCTCCACTTGGTGTCAAGCCTCTTCTGATCTTCAAGAGTAAATATTGCCCACTTTACTCACTTGTCATTCATTGCTAGTTGATTGTTTGTATATGTGTGTGTACCTGTACATGAGAGGGAGTCAGAACATATGTAAAGCACTTGAATGGTGCCTAGCACATGGTAAGTGCTCGTCTAACTATTAGCTGTTATTAGTATGATTATTCTTATTGCTACTACTATTAGTATACTAATATCTTAGCACAGTGTCATGAAATTAATATGTTCTCAATAAACACAACCCTATAAAATAATTTTTATATATGGATACCTTACAAAGCAACTCATAGACACATAAAAAGAAGTGAGTGATGGGGAGGGGGATTAAGTAATTATTATGAATTTGGAAAATAGATTTTGTATTGAAAATTATTTTATGAAAATCTTTATCCAGTGTGTGTATACATCCAGATTATAATATATTTATTCTTGTCTCAGGGATAACAGCCCTCCTCCTATCCATCTGTCATGTCAAGTTGCATCGAGCAAATGCTAATTTACCTTTTTGATACACAATTTGACAATTTCTGGTTTCAGATATCACACGCAAGGTTGCACATCAGTGAATTAAATTTGAATCCATATTGTCGAGTGCATATTTAAATAAAATTATGTTGCATTTTTCATATGAACTTAAAAGTAAAGCCGTACATCAAACGAGTGTGTGCATGTAACGACTGCAAAAGATAAAAGCAAGGCAAAGGAAGACATTATCTTATTGGCTGTGAAACTACTGAATCAACTCTGTTGATTTATGGAAGAAGGTCTAAGCAGCGTTGGTTGAACTTTTGCATGCAACTTCTGGGTGCCTGTTCCATTAATTCATTAAATAAAAAGAGCATTCTTTTCATTCTAATTATCGTAGCTACATGTGTTAAATATGCTAAAAGCTAAACACAAGCAATAATATTCCTGTCATTTTTTTCATCTGCCAGCTCCTCAGAAATAATTAACCTATATTGAGAGAAGTAATTCTTCACTCAAAATGATTTTTACCAATGTGAAGGAAGCAGCATGCAATACAAATGCATATAACCTAGCAGTCAGTACAAAAATAGAACCGAAAAAGTACTAACAGCAATTTAGTTCAATACAAAGAAGAAAATTGCTTGTATTTACTTTAATTTCATAGGATAAAAATATATTTTCAGATTTCCCAGGCTTTTTAAAGAAATTTTTGAATTGTAGAGACCAGTTTTACTGTAATTGGGAGTATTTGGAGATTTTTAAATTTTCAAATCAAGAATATAGATTTTTAATATATTTGAAGCCAAAACATACTGACATGATTTCTGACCTCTAAAGTAAATGATAGGCATAAAGAGTCACAAACATGTAAAAGACCCAAATGAGAGTTTTCTAAGGTTCTATAGTGAGAGGAGGGATTCACAGTTTTCTGGGCACTGGGAGGGAAAGACTAAGAACATCCTCAGTCTGTCATTGCTAACTAAGATACATAGAGAGATAGATAGAGAATAGACAGACGGATTGATAGAAATAGAGATAGAAACAAAGTTATGATTAATATGATTCTCTACGTGTGGCAGCTCATGCACAAAAGCCACCTTGGTTCATACATGTATTTTCCCTGGTCCTTAATGTTTTTGAGCCACCGAGGAAAAGCAGCTGACCACAAAACAATAACACGGCTTACTGCAGCAGGCAGCAAACGGACACAGTTCTACACTCAATGAAACAAGCACTGTCTTATAAGTGCTTGGCGAGAGGTTTTTGTCCTTTTATGCATTTTGTGCACCTGAAACTGTTCCTTCACCTTCAGTTTATCTCTCCTCCCTTATATTAACTCAGAAGCTTCAACCCTCTCTTACATTCATTTCCATCTAGCTACACTCTCCTTTTTTTCCCTCCCCGAAGGGTGAAATCCAAAATTTACCGTAGCTTTATTTTTTAGGAGTATTGCATGTCTTTTTAACTGAGTTAGTATTAATAATTAGGACTACTATTTTTTGTTATGTACTAGTTATAAAGTTTTACAGGTATGAATGCCTGCCTCAATTCTATTTTTCCAATGTTATTTTTTAGACATGATTTTTGCAGAACATGAGCTTTTTCAGAAAAGTATGTAAGCATACTATAGCAGAAGAAATGTTTGTGTTCTGTTTTAGAATCCCACAATAAAATATTTTATCCTTACCTTACAAACCATACTGCTCATGTTCAAGCTTTAATACAACATATACATATTTGTTTCTTTCTTTTTTCTTTTCTTTTTTTTTTTTTGGTGACTGGCTGGTACAGGAATCTAAACCCTTGACCTTGGTATTATCAACACCATGGTCTACCAATTGAGCTAACCGGCCAGTCCCATTCATATTTGTTTCTAAGATCCCCCCAAGGCTTTTACAAATCTTTCTTCTTTTTCCCACAATCTCATCTAGCCCTGAACTATGGAAAAACCTTCGACATATGAGTATATAGTTAGGTTATCCACAAATCTATTTTGGTGCTGTAGAGTGCTCATCAAATGTGTGCTCAACAAAAATTACTTTTTTCAAAAATATTATTTGATATTAATTGGTTAAGTCATTAAAGTTTTTTATTCTACCAATCATCTGTGACTTACAATGTTCTACCTATCTAACTGTAGCAGTGTGACTCATCTCTTCTTTTGCATTGCACAAGACTTCTTGTAAAAGATAAAAGGTTTTTGTTCACTTGTCATCTCTCTTTTCATTGCATTCTCTTCATTTCCCACATTGGTCTCTGTCGTGTGGACTTTGGGATGCCAGTCACCTGCCTGCTATCTTGCTGGCATATCTTTACAGGTGTTTTTGGCATATCACTGTACACCAAGCTTGTCCTTTTGCTCACATAAGCTACATACTTTAGTGCTTGTCCCCTCAACTGAACTTTTCCATCTATCTAATAAGCAATTAGTTCTCTTGACAAAAAAAATTGGCATCAGTGGTAGTTTTTAATATATCGGTTTTTAATACATAAAGAGATTGGCTTGGTCCTATTCAAGAGTACTCTTTTAGCAGTTTTGTTGTTTTTATTTTGTATATTTTGTTTTGTTCTGATTACCAGATTCTTTTTTCAAATTAGAGCAGTAGAGTGTATAAGATAAGAACATAAACTCTAGAGCCAAGCTTTCAAGTTCATGTTCTCTTGCACCATTTACTCACTATGTGGTCAAGATACTTAACTTCCCTCAGCCTCAGTTTTCTCATAGACTTGCGAGTATATTTGAATGAGTAAATACAGTATGTATGAAGTGCTTAGCATACTGCCTGGTGTATAGTAAGACTAAATAAGTATATGATCTTGTCACTATTACTGTTATCTTCCCATCTCACTGCTTTTTATGACATGTCATTCCCTGATGTTTTTATACTATATATTTGTGGGTATTGAGACATGAAGTACACTTTGGTGTTTCACATACCAAGAAGTGGAAAACAAAATTAACATCTTCAAACACACACACACACACACACACACACACACACACACAATCAGGCAACAATGTTTTAAAATCTTGTCAGCCACTCTACCCACTGAAACATCGATGAAGAACCCAATGCAGTAGATTTGGTAAACTGGGATCTCACATTGATTGACTCTTCCAAAACAATAACCTAATAATCTGTAATCTGATGAAGTATGAAATGGAATTATACTCTGTGACTTACATGTGAGAAAAAGACATTTCATTAAATCATTAACACACTGAGAAAATAAATAGATTGTTTTTATCCTGGGCCAGGCACAGTGCAATGAGCTGTGGATACAAAGAAAAAACGAAAAAGTCATGGCCCTTACTATCCCTGAGCTTAAAATCTGGTAGAGAAAACTGTAATACAAAGAAATCAATGTAGCATAAGAGCTAAAAAAATAAATAATGCAAAGTTTCATGAAGACACACTGGAAGGGCATAGACTAGGGTACTTCAAAAAGTTTGTGGAAAATTGAAAGATAGTATGAATCTTTCCATGAACTTTTTGAAGACCCCTCATGTATTGAACCTGGGGGACAAAGAAGGTCAGGTCTCCAGAGGAAGAGCTGTCTAAATGGAGAGCTGAAGTGTGAATTGGAATTAGTAAAAATCCGGGTGAGAAACTTTCCAAGCAAAGTGAATAGCGTATATGAAGGCTACTGTATCTACAACAGAACACAAGGACTCAATTGTTTTCATCGTATACTGCTGTCCCTCCACTAGAATAAGAGTAGAAGATTTGTCCGGTTAGCACTGCTATATATTTGTCTCCTAGAAAAATGCATCCACAGTGCTATAAAGTGGAATGCTGTGAATATTTGTGGAATGAATGAATAACTTTCAACAGCTCTGTTATTTTCTCCTTATAGCTTCCAACTAGGGACTCATGATTAAACTCGAAGGTTTGCAACAGTATTATTTATGCATGTCAAGGATCTACTGCCCAAATAAAAGTTTATGTCATCCTTGAGCTCATATCAAAAGCTATGCTTTCTCTTCAGTGTTATTAAAGGACAAAGAGACAATAAATATTATCTATATTGAGAAAAATGATATTATTTCTTAACTTTCTATGAGCTTTATGAAATGCCATTAAGATTCAGCTATACATACACACGTGAGCGTGGCATGGGCATGAGTATGTTCAAATGCTTGTACACTAGTGTTTAGTGCACTTCTCAGTTGTCTTCCCATCCCTATCATTGAACAAGTCAAGAAAGGACCCCCCAAGTCTTAAATATTGGCACAAAAATTTACACTCGATATTGGGTTAAAAATACAATAATGTCCGCTACAGGTTCAAGACAAAAATTTTTCCAGATTCCTAAATGAATCCTAAAGTTTTTCTGAGGAATCACAGTAAAATGTGGAGTTGAAGCAAACCTAACCTGTGGAAGATAGATGAACTTAACTCCAGGAATCAGTAATTCTGATGCAAACCTGGGGGGAAATTGTGAATCAACAGTTAATTTCCGGCATCTTTCTAGTTCCCCTTTCAGAAACCTCTCTCTTCTTTTATTAAAAATTTTTTCCACTTATTTTTAATTGACACATAGTAATTGTACTACTGCCCAAGCCACCCACCCCCAATACAGTCCCCACTTAAGGTTGATCCTCTTGGGCAATAAATACTTCAAGCCCTCAACTTATCTTTTTATCTTCTTATCTTTCAAAAACTCAGCTAAATTGGAAACCTCATTTCTATGTATTTGGGTATTCATGAAAAGCAGTCTGATCCAGTAAACAGCACAGAGTTGACAGCCCCGTTCACCCAGCTGCACGCTGTGTGGCCCTGGGCAAGTTACATGAGCTCTCTGAAGCTCTGATTCTCATCACTAATAACAGTGTTTTTGTAGGGGCGTAAAGCCTCAACTGCTATCACATTGGGAAAATGTAATCAATGAATCCATATTGGAGAGCTAATAATTAAAATGCTCAATACGTCCTTCTAGAAATATTCATATTTTCAAAGGACATGAGTCCAAAGGAAGAAAACACAGGAGATTTTCTGGCATTAGTAAGAGAATACTGAGATTAAAGACCTTCCCAGAGAATTTTAGCCTACATTTCATGGGCAGCTATCTACTCCACCCGTTACAATGTAAATCATGCAGAAGAAACTGCTAGATAATCAAATAGTTCCAAGCCAATTACTGGATATGAAGTGCTTTAATTTCTGACTAAATGAAATTGACCACTGCCTTATACATTTTAATGTGCAGTTGCCTTCTATTGCCTACCTCAATAGTGCCAGTACTTTTCATTAATGCTAAAATGCACATTTTTCCTCACGTTTACATCTCTGAAATCAGGATACATCCTACAATTTATTGCAATTAATTAGCCTCTTCTGTCTTGGTGGTACATAACTGAGGCAATCTTAGATTCACTAAAATGTAACATGTAGAATTCCAGACAATGAATATTCAGTAAGTCCTGATGAAAAGTCAGACAGCAAGCACACAGGTTAGTGGACCGTGGTGATCTATTTTGCTTCTTAGATGTTTAGTCCCTAAGCATCAACTTAAAAAATATCTGTTTAAAAAAAAAAAAAAAGCATGGTTCAAACTGCTTAGAGTACAACTGCTAAAGCCATGCCAGCAGATGAAGATATCATTCAAGCTTTAGAAAGAGTTGACCTCCCAGCAGTTTTTGTTTCACATTTTAATATTTTTAAACAATCATTAAGGCATGTACTTCCGAAAATTAAAGTGACTATGTATTCATCTTATTTTGAGATTTTCTTGCACCCTCAGAAATAATTATATACAGTATTTCCTAGGTCCTCAAAAACCCTGACTTTGAAAATTACTACCGCGTACTCACCAATGTTTGTTCAAAAATGACTACTTTTAGCAATATCCAAACTGTTCATTCTGCCCAAGTAATTTGGGGGAAATCATTTTTTAAAAAAGAAAGAAATCCATGCACTGATAACAGCATCATGGTAAGTTTATATTTAATTTTACAAATCTTCCAAGATTTGGGGTTAATGTAAGCATAGCCGTGAGACTCACCACAGCATAATTAATGTTCCTGAATAGTACAATGATTGGTGTTGATTTTCACATATTCACCCTCTCAAAGAGATGTATTATTTGTTCTCAAATGACATTTCAGTGTCCGTGAAGACTCAAACATCCTTATTGCCTTGATGTATTTTGGTTTTACATCTTTGATTTGCCACCTTGGGTGCAATCATCTACAGACCAGGTCAGAATATGTCACAAAAAACAATATATAACATAAAAACTTCAGCCTCCTGCTACAATTTCACACATCTATGCCAAAGTGCATAATCAATTCCAGATGCTCAAGTCTATAATATCCCCTGCAGTCATGGGAAAATCCTACTGGACAGACCTGTTGCACCACAGATTCTCATACTTAAAATTTCTGAGACATCTCAAGATGGTACAGCTTGACAATATCTACAGGTGCTTATCACAGCATTCAATATAACTCTTGTATTGACTTAAGCAATTGCCATGTAGACAAGATTTAGATAAAAACAGGGATAGGTCAAAAGATCCATAGAAATTTCAAAAGCAAAATAAAATCCTACAGCCATTAAAACAAGGAGAAGATATTCTCTCCTTTTTCCCTAGATCAGACCATAGACAACAAACACAAAATTGACCCAAAAAATCAATTTTAGAATGTTAATCCTACAAAAAGCAGTGGAAACAACCCAAATGTCCATCAACTGATGGACGCATAAAAAGATGTGGTATATTCATACAATGGAATATTATTCATTAATTAAAAGGAATGAAGTACTGATGTATGCTGCAACATGGATGAACCTTGAAAACTTTATGCTAAGGGAAAGAAGAAAGTCAAAAAAGACCACGTATTGTATGGTCCCATTTACACAAAATGTCCAGAATAGGCAAATCCATCCAGACAGAGAGTAGATTAGTGATTGCCTAGGGCTGGAGTGGGTGCCAAATGGGTAGTGACAGCTAACACATAAGGGGTTTCTTTCGGGGGGTGATGAAAATGTGCTAAAATTAGATTGTGGTGAGAGTTGCACAACTCTGAGTATACTAAAAGCCATTAAATTGTATGCTTTAAATGGGTAAATTGCATGGTATGTGAATTATATGTAAATAACACCATTTCAAAAGAAAAGCAACAGCTTAAAGCCAAAACTTTTTCCTCCTAGAATGGCAAAAATTTTCTCCACAAGCAAAGATAGAAATGCTCTGCTGCAAGCACTGAAAAGTGAAAATTTACAAGAGAAAAAAGGGTTTCTTAGCAGAAATTTACTGCACAGAACTCAAATGGAGGCAGCTATTCAATTCTATTATCTATATTTAAAATGATTCTAGTAACCAGGAAGTGGTTATTGAGGCCCAAATAGGGTTGCTAGATAAAATACAGCAAGTCCAGTTAAATTTGAATTTTAGACACTGAATAGATTTTTACTACAAGTATGTCCTCAAATATTACATAAATATTAAATTAAATATTATAAAAAATATTACATAGTTGGGGACATACTTATACTAAAAAAACTGTGTTGTCTATCTGAAATTAAAATTTATTTGGATGTCCTTTACTTTTCGTTGTTCTTGTTGAATCTGACAACCTAGGCTTATGATTATTTATTTTTAAGAGATATGTAGTGCTTTTTTACAAAGAACTCAGAGCAGCTGAAAACAAAACCAGGGTAGGTCTAGGTGAGAACTGAAGAAAATTGCTCTGTCCCCTAAATCACTCTTTCATTTATACAGTTATTTCTATGTCCAGCCTTGTGCAAGACACTGGAGCAAGTAAGGAAGATGGACTCCCAACGTGGAGTCTGGCAAAGACAGACAGTGAAAACACAATAAAAATGACGTGTGATAAACAATAGAGGATGAGAAAAAATAGCATATGAAAGAGGCCGGTCAGAGAAGCCCAGGTAGAGAGAAAAGATGGGCAAAGACTCAAAGATGAACAAGAGCATGGTTAGCTCACAGAAACAAAGAAGTTCCATATGAAAAAAATACAGCAAGCGTAAAACAGAAAAGAGTATTTTAAAGAGGAATAGAAAAACCAGACCCTAAAGGCTTTTTTAAAAAAATAGACTTGATTTTCTAAAGTAGTTTTAGGTTCAAGGCAAAATTGAGCAGAAAGTAGACTTCAGTAGAATTCCCATATCCCCCCATCCCCCCAATGCACAGCCTCCCCTGCTGTCATCGTGTCCCACCAGAGTGGAACATTTGTTACAGTTCATGAACCTACACTGACACATCATTATCACCCAAAGTCCCTAATTTACATCACGGTTCACTCTTGGTGGTGTACATGCTGCGGGTTTGGACAAATTTATAAAGCCATGTATCCACCAGAGTAGTACCAAACAGAGTAGACTCACTGCCCTAAAAAATTTTCTGTGCTCAGCCTGTTCATCCCTTCTCCCTGCTAAACCCTGGCAACCACTGATCTTTTTCACTGTGTCCATAGTTTTGCCTTTTCCAGAATGTCATTTAGTCGGAATCATACAGTGTGCAGCCCTTTCAGATTGGCTTCTTTCACTTAGTCATACGCTAAAAATTTAAGGTTCCTCTATGTCTTTTCATGGCTTGATATTTCATTTCTTTTTAGAGCTGAATAATAGCCCATTGTCTAGATGTGCCCATGGAGGGTTTCCTTGATTTTGCAAGAGCCTTAAGCATTTGTTTTGTCTAGCAGTTGGATAATCTTGTTGTGCTGACAGAGGATGTTTATCAGTAATGAATGTTCAAGAAGACATTAAAATAAAAACTTCAACATGCCCATGGGATTTAGAGGCCAAGATAATGGTAAAGTTGGCAAGTTTAAGTAGATGAGATGGGTCAGAACACAGATTGAAATTAGTTATAGACTAAATAGGAAGTAGCTAAGGGGCAAGGGAATGAAGACCGTGAATATACACAACCCTTTCATGAAATTTTGCACTGGACTGTAATGTGAGCTTAAAAGAGTTTTTTCCTTTTGTCTTTTATTTTAATGCTTTCAGCTCTCATGGTTTGCACAGTAGTTCCCCCTTTATTTGCAGTTTCACTTTCTCTGGTTTCAGTTACCCAAGGTCAACAACATTCCAAAAATGTTAAATGGAAAATTCCAGAAATAAACAATTCATAAGTTTTAAATTCTGTGCCATTCTCAGTAGCATGGTAAAATCTTGCCCCATCCCTGCTCCCTCCCGCCGGGACGTGAATCATCCTTTTGTCCAGCATTTTCACATTAGACACCACCCTCCTGTTAGTCATCAGCCTACTCTGCTCCTGACATCCAACCATTGACACCGTCACAGCTTGATGATCTAGGATCACATGAAGCAGGTGATCCTCCTTCTGACGTGTGGTCAGAAGGTCAGTAGTCGCCTAAGGCTATGTCACAATGCCTAGTCGTTCACCTCACTTCATCTCATAGGTAGGCATTGTAACATCTCCATCACCACGAGAAGAAAGGTGAGCACAGTACAATAAGATATTTTGAGATAGAGACACAGTCACATAACTTTTATTACAGTATACTGTTATAATTGCTCTATTTGTTATTGTTGTTAATCTCTTATTGTGCCTAGTCTATAAATTAAACTTTATCGTAGGTATGTATGGATAGGAAAAACATCGTGTATAGAAAGTTCTGCACTCTCCATGGTTTCAGACACCACTGGGAATCTCTGAAAGTATTCATTGCAGATAAGGGGGGGAGGACTGTAGCTCTTTTTTTCCAGTCTTACTTACTGAAGTATAATTAACAAATAAAAATTGTATATATTTAAGGTGTACAACATGGTATTTAGATATATGTGTACATTGTGAAATGATTACCGCAATCTAGCTAATTAACATATCCATTACTTCATATAATTACCATTTTTTGTGTGTGTATGATGAGAACATTTAAGATCTACTATCTTAGCAAATTTAAGTATACAAAACAATATTATTCACTGAGTTACGAGGCTGTCCATTAGATCCCCAGAACTTATTCATCCTGCATAATTGAAACTGTCCTCTTTGGCTAACGTCTTCCCATTTTCCCCACTCCCAGCACTTGGCAACCACATTCCTACTTTCTGCTTCTATGAATTCAACTTTTTGAGATTTCACCTATCAGTGAGATCATGCAGTATTTGTCTCTCTGTGCTTGGCTTAATTCACTTACTATAATGTCCTCCAGTTTCATCCATGTTATCACAAATGAGATTATTTTTTCTTTTTTAAATTTGAATAATATTCCAATGTGTGTGCGTGTGTCTATCACATTTTCTTTATTCATTCATCCTTAGTGGACATTTAGGTTGACTCCATATATTGCGTATTGTGAAAAATGCTATAATGAACATGGGGGTGCAGATATCTCTTTGACATACTGATTACATTTCCTCTGGGAAAAAAATATACTCAGGAGTGGAATTTCTGGATTATATGACAGTTTTTATATGACATTTTTAATTCTGTGAGGAACCTCCATACTGTTTTCCATAATGCCTGTACCAATTTACATTCTCACTAACAATGTACAAGGGTTTCCTTTTCTCCACATCCTCACCAACATTTGTCTTTTGTCTTTTTGATACTAGCCATTCTAACAGGTATCAGTTAATGTCAGTTGCTATCATCCAACTTCTTATAAATGCAGAAAATCAAATTCAATTTACTAATCATCTACAATTCCATTATCCATGGTTAGATGTCAGAAGCATCAAAAATAGCAGATATATTCCAAAATGATTTAAATTGGGTTTTGAAAAACATAATTATTTACATTAAATGTATATTCCTAATTTGCATCACTTAGGCAAATATTAAAACTCGTTTGAATTCTCTGAGAAAATACTCGGTGCTATCAAAGATTAGAAGATGAATAGAGTTTCGAGAGAATCCAGAGATTAAAAGTTAGCAACAAATGATAAAGAAAATGAATCCCCTCAACTGTATTGAGACAAACTTCTAACACAGCTTTTTGTCCAGTTATGGAATAACTGATAAATGGAAGATGATAAATAAGTGATCCCTAAATTTGTAAAACCAGAGCTTTTCCCATTCTCAACCTGATCTCATACTTACCCTGAGCTGAATCTTGACTTCAGCTCTAAGTGCATTTCTTCCAATCCCCAGGCTTAGCTAAATTTCTTCTCAGTAATAACCACTTCCACCATGTGTGTGCATTGGATGAAGATGTAGCCAGGCCATGTGGCCAACTCTGATATAATTACACACCCCTCACATCTGTCATCTATTCACTCATTCATTCAATCAATTCATTCAATCTCAGTAATCACTCAAGTACTGAGAGTTGACTACATGTCAGGGACTATATTAACTGTGAACATAACACAGATCGATGACAATGATGACCTAAGTAAATCATAAATTGAAAACTATGGAATATGATTTATGATAGTTATGTACTAGAAGGGAAAGTAGCGGATTACCTACCTAAGTCTGATGTTAACTTATGAATACTTCCTGAGAAGATGCCCTTTGAGTTAATTTTTGAAGAATGAGTACAAGTTAACCAGATAAATGGTGAGGGATAAGGAAGGATAATAAAAACAGGCAATCAGGTAAGATATGTCATGATGCATTCAAGAAAGCAGTTTCTTTTGGCTGAAACACAGGGGTTAGATTGTGGAGAGACGTGTATGCCAAGATAAGGATGTGGATTATATCCTAGAGGTTATGGGGATTTTCTGATGGAAGCTTTGGAATGATATAATGAGATTCATATTTTAGAGCAGATGCTGTGGAACTAGAGGAACTGAAATCCAGAAATATTAAAGGTGCAAAAACCACAGATTTGGGTGATTGATGAATAGAGGGCAATGATGGGAGTGAAGAAAGACCCTAAGCTAAAAGACCCTAAGCTAACTCTAAAGTTTCTTGTTGGAACATGTAATGAATGTTGGCATTACCTTTCTCTAAGTTAGAGATGGTAGCAGGAAAAAAAAGGTATGGGCAGAAAGTGAGTTCAGATTTGGACATGCTGAGTTTGGAATGTCTGTGGAAATACCCTCATAGAGATAATGGAGAAGCGAATTAATTAAATAGGTCGTCACTCAGAAGACAGGTCGAAGCTGGAGATATCCATTAAGATTCATCATTATTTAGGTGGGTGTGGATGAAAGCATAGCCCAAAGGGAGTAGAACAAAGACAGATAAGCAAAGAAAAGGGAAAAAACACAAACAAAACTAAACAAAAACCTGTACATGTTAGACCAACTAAAAGACAGTAAGTGTCCTACTTAGTGGGAGTAAAAGGGCTAAGACAGAGACAGAGTTCAGTCTTTCTTTATCTCAAGCAACTCACCCTACTCACTCAAAATAATTTTTAATTTCTTTATTATTTTTCCTTGGTGAAGTGTGTTTCTTAATCTCTAATTCTAAGTATATATTACTTTTCCAAAATAACTCCTAAGTAAGTGAACTAGGTTGATAATATTTGCTTACTTTTTTTCCCCCACTTCAAGAACTTGAATCAATCTACAGATCATTTAATAGTTACACAATATTACAGTCATTGACACTCATTGGCAGAGGAGAATGATGCATAATATTGTACAATACGTTATGGTAGATTGCAAATGAATGACTACAAATTCCTCCTATTTCTGTAAGCACACCCCTATGTGATGTGACTTTTCTGTTCCTCCCAAAAAGAAGGGTGATCTTTACCCCACTTCTTGAATCTTAGGAATTTGGGTTTTGTTTGTTTGTTTGTTTTTTATGCTTGATTTGGTCAAAGAGCCAGTAGCAAACATGATGCACAAAGAGATTAGAAAGGGCTTGGATACTGCAGCTTGCCCCTTCCTGCTTCTGGGAAACCTTCCACCATTGTGTGAAGAAGCCAAGTTACTGGAGAATGAGAGACACCTGTGGGACAAAACTGAGCCATCCTACCTGACAGGCCCTAGAACTAACCAACCTTCTATCCAACAGACATGCAAAAAAGGCCTAAGCTTGAGCTGTCAGCTGAGTGTAGAGATGGACAAAACTGCCTCAGAGTAGAAGAGCCACTCAGCTGACCCAGAAAATTACAATCAAATTAAATGATTAGTATTTTAAGTCACAAATTTGGGAGGTGATTTGTTACATGGGAATGGACAACTAATATTATCACCTTCTAGAGTTGACTTAAAAATCATTTAATTTGTTTTAATAGTCTCCAAATTATACTCTCTGATAGGTGAGGGCCTCACAGCAAGTAAGCTTTACCACTTCTGTGACTTTAACCAGAAAAATTATACTACATTTAAGCCTGTTTTAGAGTGCATAGACATATCATAAATCATAACAATTAAGTATCCTAAACTTAATTCATAATTAATAGCCTGGATTAAGTCGAAGTAGAGACAAGCAGCTCAAACAAGTTCTCACCCTGTAGCTACACATTTTTAAACTTCATAATTGTAATGAAGGCACATTACAAGATTTTTTTATCCAAACAGCACACTGATACTTCTTACTGATCTTTATTTATTTATTTATTTTTTGTCTAAAATGTGATAGATGTTCTAAAATCTATTTTGAGAAGGATGGCACAGAGTTTCTCAAAAAATCCTAGGATGAAATATTTCATAATAAATATTAATATTGCCACAAAAATTCAACAGGATTCTTTTAGAATACCAACCTCATAAAATAAACCATTTTTCTTGAGATAATTATGAACAAAGGTTCTGAATTATTTACCTTTGTATTGCCCATAGTCCCTCTGGTTTGGGAAGCTTTTGATACGAATTTGTCAAATGAAGGAATGAATGTACTATTGACTGAGTGAACCATTACTGGGCCAATTGCATTTTTTCAGGCTTTACTACACGTGATTGTTGTACTTTGGGAGATGTGATTTGACCCATGATATAATTGACTTGATATAATTAATGAGTCATTACATAACAAGTTTCTACCAGTATTGCACTCAGAAATGAAATCATTCTAATGACTCAGAAAGAAACATCTCAACTAGAAGATCCCTCTGTGCAAGTTAGATTTGTCAGTGCCCACCCAGTATCTATAATGGATTGTATTCTTCTTTTAAAAGAAGAAAATCAGTCAATCTAACCACCACCTAATTTATGTTTTGTGTATAATTACAGATATAGATATATAAAATACATATTTATCTTCATATAGAGAGATAACAGTACTGGTGGTCATTGTTGTCTTAGTGAACAGGTGTGCCTTGAAAAAACCTTTGCCTGACCAACTGTTCTTTCACAATGTACACACATAAAGACTGTACTATAGCTGGCAGCTGTAGCCCTATTTGCAGAGCCCACAGCTATTTGTGACTGCGCCATTTAAAATCATATTCTCCCCATCATCAGTATGCATAAATAGCTATACTTCTTCTAACCGATGCAAGTAAAGCTGTTCTGCCTATTATCACTTGGAATTTCAGAATTGCACCAAATCACATGAAGTTTTACTTTGTGGAACCTTTACCTTTTTTCTTCTGCTCACTCTGTTTTTGCTTGCCATGCTTCAGCTTAGCAAACAGCATCTACGTGAATCTCCTATTGTCATACATTCTTCACACCTGCCTGGGTTTAAAGCCTCATTCTTTAGTAGGAACATATATACATTAACTGATTTAGTTTCTCACTGTCTGAGAAACTAAAGAGAAACTAGTTTCTCACTGTCTGCTTAAATATCACTCACAAAGGGGAACTGATGAAACTTTTTAAGAAATAATTTATTCATTTAATTCTGCTTATTTATCATAGCACCAGATACTGTTCTAGGTGCTGGAAATACAGCAATAAATAGAGCCACTGCCACAATGGATCTTCAGTTGTAGTGATGCACATTTTTTTCTTCAGAGCAGAGATAGCATCTTTTCTTTAGTATCACTTAGACCACTGTTTACACCTAATAAGTGCTGAATAAATGCTGATATACAGGTTAGCATTCTAAAAGACCTCAGTTTATGCTGGACTTAGGATTGGTTCTATGAATCTCCTGGGTCTCCATATTGCCTACATAACAAAAATCATGATGGCTCTTAGCTCTCTATAGTCAATCAAAATAATTAACTAGCTACGTCACTTCCTTTCTGCAAGCTAGAATATGATTTTGTTCTTCCTAGACTTATTACAAGCCTGTGGTCCTATATTTATTCTACTAAGATTTTCATGTATTTTATTAGCATTTCTCCTGAGTGCCCCAAATGTGTTCTAGGGGTGCAGGTACAGGTTCATGGCTTAGATTTCAGGAGGCTTGCCTGTGTCTTGACACACTAGCTCAACATCTCTCTGTGTATGTTTTTCAAACACCAGTATTCATCAGCACACCCACATTAGTGGGAGGGAAGACACACAAAAAGGTGACTAGTAAACACAAATGCAAGCATATCATTCATTCACCTACTCTCTGCCCTGCGGGTTCAAGCATCTTAGAGGTTTGTTGGTTGGTTGATTATTTCCAAGACTATGTTTTAGGAATCCCAAAAAAAGCTACTGATATATTCTCACTATAAAAGTTCTTTGACATATTCTACCTACCCAACTTTATATTTCTTACTCAGTATAAATATTTTTTCTTCAATTTTATATTATTGGTTTTAATCGTTAGTCTGGATTTGAAAAGATTTAACAACACATTACCCAAGCTTTATTTCCTCTTGGACTTTTATAAATACAGTGTAATTCCCAGCTTTTACCCTCCGTGTAATCTAAGACAAAGTTGGAATAGAGGGGGAAAAAAACCATAAAACTTATTAATAAATAATAAATATACTCCTGGAGAAGTAGAAATTGGGATTATGTAAATTGCTTTGTATCATGGTCTGGTCAGTAGATTGCATATGCTTGTATTTGTTAAAAATTACTTGAGTATGACCTCTATCCCTCAAGGCTCAAACCAAGGAACAATAAAAAAGCAACTGTTCATATGTTCATGTCAACATGCTAATTTCTATGAAAAGAAAAAGATTGTAACTCACCCTCAAGGATCCCTAAAGTTTTAATGAGCCGATAAGACCAAATAATAAAATGAAAATATCAAATGGTTAACAACAAAGTAGTATTTCCTACTATTTTAGCAAAATCACAAATATCATTAAAAAGGCATAATAACCAAAACAGTATGGTACTGGCATAAAAACAGACACACTGACCAATGGAATAGAATAGAGAATCCAGAAATCAACCCACACACTTACTGCCATCTGATCTTTGACAAAGGCACCAAGCCTATTCACTGGGGAAGGGACTGCCTCTTCAGCAAACGGTGCTGGGATAACTGGATATCCATATGCAGGAGAATGAAACTAGATCCATACCTCTCACCGTATACTAAAATCAACTCAAAATGGATTAAGGATTTAAATATACACCCTGAAACAATAAAACTTCTTAAAGAAAACATAGGAGAAACACTTCAGGAAATAGGACTGGACACAGACTTCATGAATACGACCCCAAAAGCACAGGCAACCAAACGAAAAATAAACAAATGGGATTATATCAAACTAAAAAGCTTCTGCACAGCAAAAGAAACAATTAAAAGAGTTAAAAGACAACCAACAGAGTGGGAGAAAATATTTGCAAAATATACATCTGACAAAGGATTAATATCCAGAATATATAAGGAACTCAAACAACTTTACAAGAAGAAAACAAGCAACCCAATTAAAAAGTGGGCAAAAGAGCTAAGTAGGCATTTCTCTAAGGAAGATATCCAAATGGCCAACAGACATATGAAAAAATGCTCAACATCACTCAGCATCCGGGAAATGCAAATCAAAACCACATTGAGATACCATCTAACCCCAGTTAGGATGGCTAAAATCCAAAAGACTCTGAACGATAAATGCTGGCGAGGTTGCGGAGAAAAAGGAACTCTCATACATTGTTGGTGGGACTGCAAAATGGTGCAGCCTCTATGGAAAATGGTATGGAGGTTCCTCAAACAATTGCAGATAGATCTACCATACGACCCAGCTATCCCACTGTCGGGAATATACCCAGAGGAATGGAAATCATCAAGTCGAAGGTATACCTGTTCCCCAATGTTTATCGCAGCACTCTTTACAATAGCCAAGGGTTGGAACCAGCCCAAATGCCCATCATCAGATGAGTGGATACGGAAAATGTGGTACATCTACACAATGGAATACTACTCAGCTATAAAAACGAATGAAATACTGCCATTTGCAACAACATGGATGGACCTTGAGAGAATTATATTAAGTGAAACAAGTCAGGCACAGAAAGAGAAATACCACATGTTCTCACTTATTGGTGGGAGCTAAAAATTAATATATAAATTCACACACACACACACACACACACACACACACACAAACCGGGGGGGGGGGGGGGAAGAAGATATAACAACCACAATTATTTGAAGTTGATATGACAAGCAAACAGAAAGGACATTGCTGGGGGGGGGGGAGAAGGGAGGGAGGTTTTGGTGATGGGGAGCAACAATCAGCCACAATGTATATCGACAAAATAAAATTTTTTTAAAAAAGGCAAAATCAATGGCTAATTGATCAGCGCTGCTAATTAGCACTAAAGGAAGTCAGAGACAAGAGTATTCTGAATAGTCCGGGGGCTACACTTAAAGAGCAAGTACTTTTGGAAAAGGGAACAAATTTACACAAATTTACACAGTTGGACCCAGGCTTGGGGCCTTGCAATAATACGAGGCAGTGGGACAGAAATTAGCATGAGAGTGACAGCTTGTAGGAGATGGATAGACATTTGTCACACTTCCTTGTCTGTCCAGGAGTTTTTGAACACCATTCCTTCTGGAGAATTTGCACCGCCCCACGTAGAAGCTGGAAAATTGCTTCCCTTGGAGCTAGGATATGACCTCATGTCCGGGACCTCTTCAGTGCACTCAAAGAAGATAGCAGTTTGGAGGAAGTGAATGAGGGGTGCAAATTGAGCGGATGCTGGCAAGGGCAGCAAAGACAGTCAGCCTTCAGAGGCTGCTGTGACAGTGGTCCTGGCTCTAGTGTCCCCTGAAAACTTCAGAGCCTCTACTCAGCAGCAAGTTGTCCAGTAGAATAGTGCAATATTGGAATTTGGAGATTTTTCCTGGCTGCAAGACCCCCAAGGTAGATTCTCTGGTCATCTCAAAGACTTTATGATGTGCTCATTATCTAATAAATTTCTTATTCTGCTTAAAATAATGGAGGCTAGTTTTGTTCTTTGCAACTAAAACCTTAACAGAGACCAGACTGACTAGAGCAGAGAGTGCATCTTGAATTAATATTTGTCTAGGAAGAAATATCTATATATTAGTAAAAAAGTATTTGGAAGGAATGCAACTGGCAAAATGATATATAGCAAGCATGATAAATTTAATATAATGGTATAACATGTAAAACAGCATTAAATGCTGGATTTGGGGCAAGGGAGTATAACTTCCCTGCACCCAACTGCACTCTTCCCTTCCCTCTTACTCCGTGCCCTGGGCAGTGGAGCTCTGACCTCTGTATCACTGGGCTCATCTGCTTTCTGCATTTCAACTGGGTTCTGCCAGTGAGAAGCATCACGAGGCAGGAGTGTGAGGTCAAGAGACAATTCTCTTGAGGAAGCCTACCTTGACCAAAGGTCACAGCTCCTATCAGGCAGCCTATTCTCACTGCATTCTTTCTTTGAGTACTTTTCCTTACTCTTGAGACGTAGGGATGGTAACGGAATTCCAAAGCCCCTAGTTCTGGAGAGCTACTTTATCCTTTGGTATTTCCACATTCTGCCACACCTCTGCAAATAGTCTTTTTATATGCTCTCCTCCATTTGCCCAGTTGGGTGTGCCATCACCTTCTTGCTGGGACACTGACTAATGTAGTATATGCTATTGGGGGGTACACCTCCTATAACAGTATAAATAACCGCAGGGGAAAGATGAACACAACACGCAAAGAGCATTTAACCCCGGGAAATGGGAAGGGAAGGAGCGTAATTAGATTGGAGAATGGTAAACAGGAAACACAGCGGGCAGCAACTGTATATGTAATGTATATCATATAAAGTTTTGTTCTTAAGCTGGGTTGTGGAATCATAAATGTTTTCTGTATTATTCTTTATCATTTTTATATTATAGTCAATAGCTTAACAATTTTTCACTCTCAAGGCTTTTAGTGAATAAATGTCTTAATGTTAATGTAGTCCCATTTATCAATCTATTTTTATGGTTAAAGTTTTTAATGTCCTATTTAAGAAACCTTTGCCTATTGAAGAATATGGTAGTCATTAAAATATTCAGGCCACCAGAGTTGGGAGAGGGGGAGGGAACAGGGGGTTAGGTAAAGAACTATAGAAAATGTTTCCATTGTGTAATGATGAAACAAAAAATAAATAAATATTATTTAATATAAAAATACTATTTAAAATATGTGTTATTTTCTAGAAGCTTTATAAGGATACCTTTCTTATTTAGGCCTGTGATTTATTTTTCGTTTGGTGTTATGGTTTGTATAGTTAATATAATATGGGATTCTCTTGGCTAATATTGTGTTTAGGATTTTCATCTTTATGTTCATAAGTGAGATTAGACTGTTTATCTTTTTGATTATAATGGCCTGCTAATTGGCCATTGGTAATATTTCTTCCTTAAATATCTAGAGCATTCACTGAGCCTGGATATTTCTTTCTTATAAGATTTTTAATGAAAGATTCAATCTCTTGAACAGAACTATTCAGACTTTGTTTTCTTGCATCAGTTTTTATAAGTTGTATTTTTAAAGGTAATTGTTTATTTCATCTGAATTTTTAAATGTATTGTCATAAAATTGTATCTGTAGTATTCATATAGATGCAAGATAATATTTTTATCTTCTTAAACAGAAACTTGACATCTCTGTGATAGATGACTTTACTATCATTCAGAACCACCCCAAGATTAAATATCAGCCTTATATTTACATAACTTAAGAAAGCAAAGATCTTTTCCAAACTGAATGTCTGCTTTCACAGCTAAAAGCTACTAGTAACTTTTCAATGAAATTCATTCATTAGAAACACAACTTTCACCTCACCTAGCACTAGTTACACAAGTTATGAACATACAGGAAGTAATTGAAGACTCAAGAGTGCAACTCTGTTTTTTTTTCTAAAAATTTTATTTATTTTTGATTATACATATTTATGGGGTACAGAGTTGATTATCAGTATTTGTGTACAGTATGCAATGACCAAATCTATATTACTAGCATGTTCATCATTACAAATCATAATTACTCTTTTTGTCCCTTACCTAATTACTCCCTAAGCCCCCTCCCTCACCCCTTTCCTACCTAGTAACTATAGGTCTGTTCTCTCCTTCTGAAAGTTCAACGTTTTATTGTGGTCTTTCTTTCTTGCTTTCTTGCTTTCTCAGCTCCCGCTTATGAGTGAGGACATGCAGCATTTCTCTTTCTATGCCTGGTTTATTTCACTTAACATAATTTTCTCCAAGTTCATGCATGTTCCTACAAGTGGCAGAATTTTGTTCTTTTTTAATGGCTGAGTAGCATTCCATTGTGTATATATACCATATTTTCCTTATCCATTCATCTGTTGATGGACATTTAGGTTGGTTCCATATCTTAGCTATTATAAATAGAGCTGCAATGAACATGAGAGTGCAGGTATCCCTTTGACATGATGATTTCCATTCCTTTGGGTATATATCCAGCAGTGGAATTGCTGTATCATATGGCAGTTCTATCTGTAGTTGTTTGAGAAACCTCCATTCTGTTTTCTATAACGGCTGTGCTAGTGTACAGTCCCTCCCACAAAGAGTGTAGTAGAGTTCCCGTTTCTCCACATCCTCACCAGCATTTGTTATTCCAGTCTTTTTGATAATAGTCAGTCTAATTGGGGTGAGATGATATCTCAATGTGGTTTTAATTTTCATTTTTCTGATGATTAGTGATGTCGAGCATTTTTTTATATACCTGTTGGCCATTTGTATGTCTTCCTTTGAACAAAGTCTGTTCAGCTCCTTTGCCCATTTTTTAATTGGATTATTTGTTTTTACAGTCAAATTGTTTGAGTTCCTTGTGTGTCTGGATATTAATCCCTTGTCAGATGTATAGTTTGAAAATATTTTCTCCCATTCTGTAGATTGTCTTTTCACTCCAATGATTGTTTCCTTTGCTGTGTAGAAACTTTTTAGTTTAATATAATCGCATTGGTTTATTTTTTCTTTTGTTGCTTGTGCTTTTGGGGTCTTATTCATAAAGTCTTTGCCTAGTCCTATGTCCTGAATTGTTTTCCTTATGTTTTCTTATAGTTTCATAGTTTCAGGTCTTATACTTAAGTCTTTAATCCATTTTGAGTTGATTTTGGTATATGGCGAGAGGTATGGGTCTAGTTTCATTCTTCTACATATGGATGTCCAGTTTTCCCAGCACCATTTACTGAAAAGACTGTCCTTCCCCCAGTGCATGTTCTTGGTGCCTTTTTCAAAGATCAGTTGTCTCTAACTGTCTGGGTTGATTTCTGGGTTCTCTATTCTGCTCTATTGATCCATGCATCTGTTTTTATGCCAGTACAATGCTGTTTGGGTTACTAGAGCTTTGCAGTATAGTTTAAAGTTAGTGTAATACCTCTGGTTTTATTTATTTATTCTTTTTTAGCTCAGGATTTCTTTGTCTATTCAGGATCTTTTGTTGTTCTATATGAATATTAGGATTGCCTTTTCCTTTTCTGTAAAGAATGTTATTGGTATTTTAATGGGAATTGCATTGAATATGTAGATTGCATTGGGCAGTATGGACATTTTCACCATGTTAATTCTTCCAATCCATGAACAAGGAATGTCTTTCCATCTTTGGATGTCCTCTTTAATTTCTTTCAGCAGAATTTTGTAGTTCTCATGGTAGCAATCTTTCACCTCTTTAGTTAAATTTATTCCTAGGTATTTTATTCTTTTGGTATCTATTGTAAATGGGCTTGAGTTTTTTGGTAGGCAACTCTCTGATACTGAACTAGAGAAAGAAATTCAGATTTTTAGTTATGAGACTAGAAATTGTAGACGAAGCCGTAAGAAAGAATTCACATTCCAGAAAAATGTGGAGAGTGAAAAGTGTCAAGTTTCAAGAAGGAGGAAAGTGGAAAGAAACTTGCAACTAAAATAAAATAGGGAAGGTGAAAAGTAAGAGGAAGAGCCATAGTAATGGTGTTAGGCATGTCAACAAAGGAGAGTTTTAAGAAGGAAGAGTTAGTCAGCCAAGTCCAATTTGAATAGTGGTCTTGGACAATAAGAACTTATTTATTTTCTTTGGAATAATATTGAAGGGAGTAGTTACAGTAAAGTAGTAGATGTTAGTGAGTAAATAAATAGTTAGAAAATGTGGGTAATGGATTGTTTCTACTGATTTCAAAAAAATGCCCATACTGAATAGCTATGGTACCAAGTAGTTGAGAGATTTTGAAATGTCTCTTTATGAGAAGAGGGAAAGTTCTATACTGTAGCCTCACCAATCAAGATGTAAAAAATTACAGGTGAGCCAGGTCTAATACCCAGAGGTCAAAGACATTATAATCCAAACAACCTATTCTTCCTTAAACCTGATGTTTAAAATACCACAAGGTTTTATGTTAAAAGAAAGCACTGCTTTTCTTCTAGCTTCTCATATCATTTAAAGTGTTTTACTGATCTCTATAATAAAAGAAAAATATACAACAATTCTAAGAGCAGTCATCACACTCTATCATTTTAGCTATGTTTACATGAAACAAAGTAATGTGCACCCTGGGAAACCATGCAGAGTGAACTCCTGTTACACTCACTCCGTCTTTAAGGAGAGTCCAAACTTAAGTGATTTCTAGAAATATCAAAGATGTAGGACCATCCTAATTCCAGAATCTCAGGTAGCATTTTAATAAGTCTAAAGATTCTGCCATTGAAATTATTGCCCAATCCTGCTCTAAAAAGAAAAATTCTTAGAAGAAGACCCCTTAGTTTCTGGGTAGTTATATGTCTTGGAAACTTGCAATATCTTCAAAGGAAATCTTTTTTTTGTTTGTGTGCTTTGATAGAAGGAAGGAGCTTGGCATGTTAAAACCAAGGCAAGCCATCTCTTTAATGAAGATACTCCTCAGCTCATGCAGAGTGACCTCAGCGCTTCAAAGGACTACTCAAACTACCTGAATGTAGAGAAACTAATTATTTATTTTTAAAAATCCTTGTTGAGCACTTATTAATTGCAGAAAATACATGAATTTTAACCAGTGTCTTAGGAAATTTTTTTGCTCCCCCACCCCCCCTTCTCTAGAGAAGAATCTCACCTTTGTCTTCTGCAGCAGAGATGAGCAGGTCTTCTTCCCAGGACTTATGCAGAGAGACTGTGGCAGAGAGAATAGAAGAGGGGAATCTTCTAGAATCTTCCCCTGGGCAGAGTTGGTGATTCTAGGCAACCCCCCCGCCCCCTACTCTTAGCAGGAAAGTGGAAAGTATTAAGTGGTAGGACTTTTTTCTCTCACCTCAGTCTAGCTGAAAACAGTTTCCAATAACAGAATGTATTCATTATAATTAAATAAGTAGGTGACTTTTTCCTAATACTAGGCTTTGCTGTTTTCTGAACAACACAGTCAACATTGTAACATTGTAGAGTTGGGAAAGACTTTTAAAAGGTTCTGGTCCAAACCCCTGATTGTTTTGATGAGAAAATGGAGACCCAAGGACATGCAATTATTTGCCCAAGGTCACACAGTTACTGGAAGATTAATGACCAAAAGTCTAATTATGTCTTACCACACCAAATTTTTCTTACAACAATAAACAACCAATTTCCTTTTTCTTCCTTTCTTTCCTTCTTCACTCCTTCCTTCCTTTCTTTCCTTCCTTTCCTTCTTTCTTTTTTTTTTTTCTTCCCTCATTTATTTATTTCCTTCCCTTCTTTCTGTGTCAACTTGACTGGGTTAAGGAATACCCAGAGAGCTGTTAAAGTATTACTTCCAGACGTATCCATGAAGGTGTTTCTGGAAGAGATTAGCCTTTGAGCCAGTAGACTGAGTAAAGAAGACCCACCCTCACCAATGCTGATAGGCATCATCCACTCCTTTGTGGGTCCAGATGGAAAAAAAAAAAAGGTAAAGAAAGTATAAATGTGTTCTCTCTTCTAGAGCTGGGATATTCATCTTCTTCTGCCCGTGGCCATCAGAGCTCCAGGTTTTCTGGCCTTCCATTTACTCCCCTGTTTCTCTGACATTCAGATCAGACTGAATTTCATCACCAGCTGTCCTGATTCTCCAGCTTGCAAACAGCAGATCATGGGACTTCTGACCTCCATAATCATGTGAGTAAATTTCCAAATTAAATCTTCTCTATGTGTCTATATACATTTATATATATCTCCTCTTGGTTATGTTTCCCTGACGAACCCTAATTTTCTTTTTTTTCTTTCTTTCTTATTGAATATGAATTCAAATGAAAGATTAAAAATACTGCATACTTTATTTAACCCACCACAGAGTCTATGCCTCCAGGCACCATTAAGAAACCTTCAACAATTTCTTTGAACTGAAACTTGTCACACAGGTTCTCAGCCTAAACACAACCTCGTTATTTGTGGGTTTTTTCCTTTTATTGTAATTTGAAAATAACTCCTTGTATATTTCACATTTTTTAACTTTGCATAACCCAGTTTACCTCTGTACTATCTATTTTAACATTGGTTTCCTGTATATGGATGGCTAATATGGCCATTAAAGTCATTTAAAATGTATCCATTGAAACAGTGAGTAAAAATTTTATGATGCAGGTCAACAAAATTTAGTACAGGTCTCATGAATCAGGATTTATTTGAGCACATTAGATATAATTTTAACTTGGCCTTTACACTTATAGAATTTTAAAGTTGAAAAACATAAACTTTTGTTCCAGTACCATACTATTTTGGTTACTATAGCTCTGTAGTACAATTTGAAGTCATGTAGTGTAATGCCTCTTGCTTTATTTTTTTTGCTCAGGATTGCTTTGGCTATTTGGGGTCTTTTTTTGTTCCATATGAATGTTAGAATCATTTTTTCTATTTCTGTGAAGAATGCCATTGGTATTTTGATGGGGATTGCATAAAATCTGTAGATTGCTTTGGGTAGTATCAACATTTTCACAGTATTAATTCTTCCAATCCAAGAGCATAGAATGTCTTTCCACCTTTTTGTTTTCTTTATGTAGTTCCCATTGTAGAGATCTTTCACCTCCTTGGTTAACTTGATTCCTAGGCATTTTTTTTTTTTTTGATGGCTGTTGTAAATGGGCTTGCTTTCTTGATTTCTTTTTCTGCTAGTTCATTATTGGAGTATAAAAACACTATTGATTTTTGTGTGTTGATTTTATATCCTGCAACTTTAACAAAATTGTTTATCAGCTCTGAGAGTTTTTTGGTAGAGTCTTTCAGTTTTGCTATACACAGGATCTTGTCATCTGTAAACAGGGACAGTTTGACTTCATCTTTTCCAGTCTGGATGCTCTTTATTTCTTTCTCTTGCCTGACTGCTCTGGCTAGTATTTCCATCACCATGTTAAACCGGAGTGGTGAAAGTGGGCATCCTTGTCTTGTTCTCATTCTTAAGGGAAAAAGCTTTTAGCTTTTCTCCATTCAAAATGATATTGTCATATATGACTTTTACTGTGTTGAGATACTTTCCTTCTATACCTAATTTCCTGAGAGCCTTTATCATGAAGGGATGTTGAATTCTGTCAAATGCTTTTTCTGTGTCTATTGAAATAATTGGATGGCTTTGGTCCTTTATTTTGTTGATGTTGTGTATCACATTTATTGGCTTGCATATGTTGAACCATCCTTGCATCCCTAGGATGAATCCCACTTGATCATGCATGGTGCTGGCATAAAAATAGGCACTCAGAACAATGGAACAGAATAGAGAACCCAGAAATCAACCCACATACTTAACAGCCAACTGATATTTGACAAGGACAACAGGACCATACATTGGGGAAAGGACTGCCACTTCAGTAAGAGATACTGGGAAAATTGGACATCCATATGTAGAAGAATGAAACTAGATCTGTACCTCTCACCATATACCAAAATCAACTCAAAATGGATTAAAGATTTACATATATATCGACAAAATAAAATTTAAAAAAAAAAGATTTATGTATATATAAGAACTGAAACTATAAAACTATTAAAATAAAACATAGGGGAAACACTTCAGGAAGTAGGACTGGACAAAGACTTTATGAATAAGACCCCAAAGCACAGATAACAAAAGAAAAAAAATAAACAAATGGGATTATGTCAAATGAATAAGCTTCTGCACAGCAAAAGAAACAGATAACCAAGTGAAAAGACAACCTACAGAATGGGAGAAAATATTCGCAAACTGTGCATCCAACAAGAGACTAATATCCAGAATATACAAGGAACTAAAGCAACTGAACAGTAAAAGAAAAAGAAAAAAAAAAAAAAAAACAAGTAACCTGATTTAAAAATGGGCAGAGGAGCTGAATAGGCATTTCTCAAAGGAAGACATACAAATGGCCAACAGACACATGAAAAATGCTCAATACCACTAAGACTCAGGGAAATACAAATCTATCTCATGCCAGTTAGACTGGCCAATATCAAAAAGACGGAGAATAACACATGCTGGCAAGGATGTGGAGAAAGAGGAGCCCTCTTATACTATTGGTGGGACTGTAAATTAGTGCAGCCATTATGGAAAACAGTATGGAGGTTCCTTAATCAACTACAGATAGAACTGCCATACAATCCAATAATCCAGCTGGGTGTGTACCCAAAGGAATGGAAATCATCATGTCAAAGGCATACCTGCACTCCCATGTTCATCACAGCTCTGTTTACAATAGCTAAGAGTTGGAACCAACCTAAATGTCCATCGATGGACTACTGGATGAGGAAAATGTGACATATATACACAGTGGAGTACCACTCTGCCATAAAAGGGGATGAAATTCAGTCATTCGTAGCAACATGGATGAATTTAGAGAAAATTATATTAAGTGAAATAAGTTAGACACAGAAAGAGAAATAGTGCATGTTCCTCACTTGTAAGCGGGAGCTGAAAGAAGGGGGGGAGAGAGAGCGAGAGAGACAAAGACAGAGAGAGACAGAGAGAGAGAGAGAGAGAGAGAGAGAGAGAGAAAGAAAGAAAGAAAGAAAGAAAGAAAGAAAGAAAGAAAGAAAGAAAGAAAGAAAGAAAGAAAGAAAGAAAGAAAGAAAGAAAGAAAGAAAGAAAGAAAGAACGATCACAATAATTCCTCTAACTTTCAAAAGGAGAGAACAGTGCTGAGGCCACCAGAGGTGGGAAAGGGGGAGAGGGAAGCGAGGTAGAGAGAAACTGATAAGAGGCCACAAAAAATGTTTGCATTGTATAATGATAAAATGTAAAAATAATAATAAAAGCAAAACAAACAAACAAAAAAAGAAAAACATAAACTTGAACACTAATCTAGTTTTACGAGTAACTGTGACCCAGATGAGTTAAGTGGCATGCATGCTGAGACCATATACTTAATTAACAATAGAAACTGCACTAGAACCCAAGTCTACTGGATGGAATACCAGTTCACTTGTTTATTCCACCACATCATGTTGATGCCCTCAAAAGCAAAGTTTACAGATGAACACAGAGCTACTTGCATCTTTCCAGTCCTAGTGTTCCTAAAATAAACTTATATTTCTTTTTTGTCTTTTATCAATAATCATTCTTATTAGGAGATAGGAAAGGCAGAGAATGTTTAGATTCTGTCTTCCTTCCTTGGATTTCACCTTTCTTTCATCTTTGGCCCTTTATTGCAGTTTCCCTACTAAAATGATAAACACACCTCCAGGTTCTTGTCTGATATCATCAAAGAAAAAGAAAAAAAAAAAAAATTCCTTGCACTTGTGAAACAGGTTTCCTTCCTGGCTAGCTTATGCCATCAATTCTCATGAAAGTAGCTGCATCAAAAAGTCCAGCTGTGCAATTCCTTAAGGATTTGGGCACAGTAGCAGGGGGCAGAATGAGACTGAGTTGTTAATGTGTCAACTTGTACGCAGACAGTATAACGTCATTCTCAGAAGGAGAACATAATTTTGCCATTTCACTTACAACATCTCCTCTTAGTCAATTCTGCATCCCACTCAAATATCTCCTACCTCTATAATCTCACTTCAATCTTTCCAAAATGTCTTCATCTTACTTGATGAATACTTACGGCATGAAATCTTTAATCACTGTTAATCACTCCCTCCTTCACACTCTCAATCTCTTTGATTACCAAACCAACTCCCTCTCCTGGGTCTCCCCCTACCCTTTGACTAATCCTTAGTCTTCTTTTGCAGCCTTCTCTTCCTCTGCCAATCCCTTAAATATGGTACCCTCTTCTCTTCTCGATAGGCAAGATCTGCTAACCAACGCATCTATTAAACCAGCACCTAACTGATACCTCACAAAACCACATCTCCAGCCCAATCTTTCTTGCATACCTAGCAGATAAATATCAAGAGTTGCACTGTCTAGTACAAAAGACACTGGACACATGTGGCTATTCAAGTTTAAATTTAAGTTAATTAAAATTTAATATAATTTAAAACTCAAGTTTTGAGGTCTAGTACAAAATCACATGTAGCCACATGTGGCAAGTGTTACCTTATTGGACAGCACAAATATAGAACATTTTGATCAATGCAGAAAATTCTATTGGACAGTGCCACTCTAGAACCTTCTGCAGTTGGCATCAAAATAACCCACTTCCACCCTAAAACTGAAAATTTCTTTTATATAAATGTCTAAACCAACTCTTCCATGTGAATTTTCTCTCCTTTCTCCACTCTAACCTTATTACTACTGCCTTAGTTCTCATAAACTTAGCGACAGTATACTAACTGATCTTCCTACTTACATACCCGCAATCCTCAAATTCCTTTTTTACAATGCAGCCAAATGTCTCTTTCCAAAATGTAAATCTGATTGTGTTAATTTCCTGCTAATAACCTTTCAATGGTTTCCCAGTGGCTATATAAGGTGACCACATAATTCATCAACTGAACTCAGGCAATTTTAATAATTTGGTGCTGTTAATAATTGCACAGTTATAATAAAACTAAATTGAGACTCTCATGGGCAAACCAGTATGTATGGTCACTCTGCATAGAATCTAAATTTCTTAGCACAGTTTATGAGCTGTTATAAGATCTGGCCCTGTCTATGTCTTCGACACTATAGATCTACCTGCTCTTTACCAAATGTGATGTTCTGTTTCACACCTCTGTGAATTTGCTTGTTCTAATACCTATACTTGGGTCACCTGTACCCTCCCCATGCCTGCTAAAATTATAGAATTCTAAAGATGTATATAAGCACTATATACTATTTTATTTAAAAATATATATTTCCTACTTATGAAATAATGTACAATTCTCAGAGAAATTTGGAAAATATAAAAAAGTTTTAAACAGAACAAAATCATCTGGATTCCTACCACTCAGACACAATCACTGTTAATATTTCATTGTGCATTTTTCTTTATTTCTGTGTACATATATAGTTTTCTTTCCAAAATTTATTTTTTTCCTAGTTTGCAACAAGCTTTTATAATGTAATATGTTATTTGTATTTTCTGTCATTAAATAGCTTTTTATAATATGAGATTTAATGACTGAATATTAATTCATTGTATGAAGATACAATAGTTTAATTAACTAATTTTAGGTTGCATATTTAGATTGCTTGAAATTTACATTGCTTAAAAATTTATAAAATAATTAGTTTTTCATAACAAAAGCAATTCATATTCGCTGTAAACTATTGAAAGAGAAATTAACAAAGAAGAAAGATTTATCACATTCTGAAAAATAACTTCATAATGTTTGAAAGATAAGTCTGTATGAAAACAAATATCTGAAGTTGTTATTAAGTCCATTGAAATATATTTCACTTCTAGAATCACAGACATGCAAAATTTCAAGAATGCAAGTATTGTATTGAGGTAGATTTTTTCATAGCTATGAATATGAATATTTTTTCTTAATATTTAATACTGCCACTAAGCTAAATTTTTCTAAATATATACATGTCAAACATGTTTGTAAGAAATACTTAAGATATTTAGCAACATTTCAGAAATTCTACCCATGAACATTATAGTGGAATGTAACCTTTCCAAAAATTTCCACTGCATTTTAATCAGAGATAAAATAGAGAAAGATCCATTTTTCAAATGTTATGCAGAATTTCTGACCTGGAAACTTTAGGAAATATAAATTACTTATACCAAAGATGCGAAACATAACCAAGTATAATTGGACCTGAATTTGTGGTACTAGGAAATGTAAAAATGATGAATATATCACAGATAGACTCACCGTTTGCCTTTTCCACAAATGAAAGGTAGACTTGTAAATATATGAATACCAGAAAAGGTGCCAAAGCACTACCATAATTTTATTACTTGCTGCTGTTCTACTAATTTTGAAATGACTTCATTCAATCTCAATTAAACTTTTAATATGCCATATCATGGCACGAAAATGTCATAAATTTATTCTGGTGGTCTCTGCATATTACCTATGGCAGAAATGCTTTAACTACCACCTTTCAAAAAAGAGATATCAAAATATTTGGAACAGAGATTGTCACATTGACTGAGTAATATTAATATGCAATTGGATGTTGGAGGAGGTGGTTCAGAACTATAAAAATACCAATAATTCTTCTCTGCTCCAAGCCCTAAACATACACATAGTACACAACCCAGGAATCATGGTTGAGAAAACACAAATTCCAGAGGTTGGGCAGAATTTCAGCAAACTCACACTGGCATGTAGACATAGCACCAACCAGCTGCCATGGGGAAGCTAAGAGGCACAGTGGCACTTGGCCATTCTGAACTGGGCCCTGAAGAAGAGCATGTAATTGGCCTTCGTGGGTGGTATTTGGGTGTATCTGAGAAACATCGGGTGTGAGAGTGTAGTCCATAGGCTGTGCCTACTTGTGCAGGATGATTACAGAAATGTAGAAATACCAGCAAACACACCTCAGTCTCTTTGGCCAAAGAAGGAAAGAAAGCAAGCTGAGGTGAACGACTTAGAGTAAAGCAGAACACACTTAAAGCGTGCTGGTTATTTCAGGAGATATGGCCTTTGCGTGTTTACTGGTGAATCCAGGGTGGCACACACTAACAGAGGCATGAAAATAGTATTAATCTTCATGTCTAAGGAGTGAGCCCAAATCAGTTCAGAAAAATTATTCTGCGTCAGTGTTTGATTTAGTTGGGATCATTTCAGATTGCCAGGATATCCATAGGAGAAGATCCAAGCTACAGTTTGCTGTGGGTCCATGCTGAAATTCTCTATGGCTTTCACAGAGTGGCAGAGGGAAGAGCAATGATCAGTGATAGCAGAGCTGATACTGGTTGGCTGGGCTGCTGAGACTAAACACACTGTCCCGGCGCCAGTGCACAGGGATCGTGCGACTCACACTTTTCACCCTGAAATGTGTAATTACTCCCTTGACTGGGGCATAATGCTAACGTTATTTTTACTTCACTTATAAACAAATCTGCTACACATAATTAGTCACCCAAATGCATTGTTTGCTCCTTTATCTGTAAATGTTGAGAACGAATATTTTTTATAGGTCAAATCACATTTTCCTTTGGCTTCCAATAAAATTTTGTATAAGACATCCTTCAGGCACATAAGCTAAGTTGGTAACTACTGCAGGCAAGTAGAAGAAGGCGTCATGTTTAGTAACAACACTTTACTGTTACAGAGGGCTCCATAGGTTTTAAATCACTTTTACATATATTGCTGTATTTCATAACTATAGTAACCTAGCAAGTAGGACAGGACTTATTATCATTTTAGTACCAAGGAGTAAAATAGGTTTAAAGAAGTTGCATGTGTCTTTCAAGGACCCATGACTAGTAAGTGTTTAGGCTTTCTAACTTGGAGTTCAGCATTCTGTTCTCTAGAGTGCAAAATGGATTACTATCTATTTTTTCAAAATTTGAAGATATATACAGATAATGTTTCCAGATAAGTTTCTATATATGTTTCTTATGTGAGCTTCTATATATAGAAATCTAGAAAAGATTTATATAGAAATCTAGATACAGAAGTCCAAATGTTTATATATATATACATATGTGTATATGTTTCATATATATATTTTTATATATGTATATATATATATATATTTCTAGTAGGAGAGACCTGTATGCCTAAATTCCCTAATTTCACCCCTATCCTGATACTAGGAGGAGACAGGAATATAACATTTCCTTTGAAGTCAGGGAGGAGCGGGAGGATGACCCCTCTGCTCTGCCTCCATGGGAAGCAACACAGGAGGAAATAACTCTCCATCCTGGAAATACACAAAGCATGAGTCATCTATTTCAATGTAATAGCAATGGTCACCACCATCTAAAGTCACTTCCTATACTTAGAGAAAGTTGGCAGAATAACTTCCAACCTACAAATCAGGAACTTGGGCTATTGAAAGTTTTATTTAAATGACCTTTCCCTTCAGCAAAGGCTGAATGTGAGGCTCCTTTCACTCCTGCAGACCTCAGGCTGTAAGTAAACTAGGGTAAGGAAAGGAATAAAAAATGTCAATAAGAGTTGAGTAAATAATGGGAAAATTTGATAATACCACAATAAATGATGTCTGAAAAGCATTTAAGTATAAAACATGAAAATGTCAAGTGAAATGCAGACAAGTTTGTCTCAGGTGATTTGAATTTCTAAATCTAAATTAAATCTAAATCCAAATTATTCCTAAGGAAATAATTTTTACTAGCTACTAAATCATAAGAAACAATGAATTGCATTTGCCAATGAAACATCAATTGAGGCTTATACTTGTTTTATTTGGCACTTTTGCACGATCATGTCAACACATTGAGTTAGCCTTTGTCAAGAAACACAGGCACTTGAATTCTTGCCAGACAGTCATTTCATTTTTTAAAAAAGGATTTGAGAGTCAAGAAGAATAGACAACTATTCTTAGCTTCGTTAGTGCCTTTATTTTAATCTTTTCCTTTTACACACTTTCTCAAGCACATCTGGGCAAGTCTAGTTACACCCAGCCCAGTTTAAAGAAAACTGAAAGTTCCACACTGAAGTTCTCCCCTTGACTGAAAGATTTTTGCAGTCTCAGGAAGAGTGGAAATTGAATATGATTATCTTTCGCTTTGAGACTTCTTTATAATAGGAACAGGTTCATCAAAGCAAGGTTAGGGCTACTAATGAACAGGGAGTAAGTGCAGTGACTGTTGGGTTGAAGATGAAACCAGACTTAACATAAGTAAGGCAGAGTAGCTGACAGAGAAATGAGATCAAGGACAGATTAAATACCACAAATCCTATTAGTTGGTACCACGGACCACAGAATCTGTCTCACTATGTTTTTTAATAAAAGAAAGCATGTATTGGGGAGGGACTACAAATTTTAATTGTTAATTAGATACATAAATGCTACTCTTAATTAGTTCTCATTTCCCAAAGTAAATAAATACTCAGAGATAATGTTTAATTCTCTGCTGACTAATAACAATGTTAGAAATATGAATCACAAAAAAAGTTAGTTTCTGGAAATACGGTCCCTATGCCTCTCATGTCGTCAGTATTTTAAGTGGCTTCACTGCAAAGATGGAAATATTCTTAACTTTTTTATTCTCAATGTAATTAAGACTTTCATGTAGGCAGAGATCCCTACTCTCAGTGAGAGGAATTACGAAGACTACCTATGGTGAGTCTTCAAAAGACATCTTCAGTGTATAAGTCCACCTGGGGAAGAACCACTTTCTATCTTGCCAGGAAGGCGTTGAAAGAAAGTCTTCATAAGAAATATTGTTGTAACCTTTAGAGACAAAATGGAAGAATGAAAAGGGCTGCATTCCATTCTTATTTTTCATATTTATGATTTTTCCTTTCTTAAAGGAAGCATTTGAGGACTTACAGTATCACATATCAATAACAGGCATTTATATTTTTCTCCCTACTAGAATAATGAGCTATCAAACACCCCCACAAAATAGTAAAACTCCATGAGGATAGGGGTCCTTTGTTGGTTTCGTTCATCAGCGTAGACTCAGCTCTTAAAACACTGCCTGCAACATAATAAAATCTCAACAAATATTTGTGGAATGAATGAGTGAATTGCACTGTGTAGTAATTTTTTTAGTTTTTCTTTAGCTACTATTTTAATTAGATATTTAAAAATAACTCAACAAAGCAAAGAGCATCAGAGAAGTTGAGGAACTCTTTCTAGGAAAAACAAAATATGATCTAGAGAAGCTAGTATAATAAACAAAGCCCATATTCTTTAAATGCTCAGTATAAAAATAGATTACTGATAATGCTAATTAGATGGTTCTTAAATAATTGTCTTAGATCTCAGGAGACAGCTCATTTCACATGTGGAAAATGTTTTTAAAGTTTAAGCTTAAATTATATTTCTACCTAAGTTTTGGTTGGTAAAACTTTAAGTTAGCATTGAAAGAATGTGATTTTTGTTCTGTTGCTTCCTATGGAGAAGTAATAATATTGCCCTAAAATACTAAAGATATGGACTAATGGAATGCACTGTGTATTTAAACTTGCTTCTTGAATGCTAAACATTTCTACACCTCTTCAAGAATATGTATGGGGGAAAAAGGAGTTAGACAGGGCTGGGTTCTAATCTAGACCAGTTACATTGATCTGAGCCTGATTTCCCCCTGATGTAAAATGGAGCTTATAATACTCACTTTACTTGGCAGTAGTGTAGATTGGAGATAATGTGCATGTACACACACACACACATACACACAGTCCAGCAGAATATTTGATATATATTATATGTCCGATAAAATGATATTATTTTATTTTTTATTATTTGTAACCTAGATTATTCTACCAATGTAAGTTTAAAATAAAATGTTAAGACAAAGGCCAGTGCACCCTCTTATAAATGATAAACATTAGCCTAGAAAGAACATGCAATTTGTTGAAGGATCAAAAAGTAGTGCTCTGCAAGACAGTAGGGGTCTGTACCAACTCTTGCTGAAGGATTTGAGGGCAGATTTCACTAGGCCAGTCCTCTACTGTTAATTGCATATTGATTTTGGTATAAGTCAACATATGTTTTCTCAGGCCCCACAAAGCTAATGTAATCTTTTTTAATATTAATCTTAACCTCATTTTTTTTTTTAGCTCTTCTGTCTTCAAAACAAGATAAATAAACTTGGAAACTACATGGTCAATCAGTTATCCAAGTGTTTGTGGCATATATTAATTTACATTGTCATGAACATCAGTTGAACTATATCATTTCGACTTTTTTTTGATGTATCACTTCAACTTTTTAGAGTTTAATTAAGAGCTAAATAATGCTTAGCAAAATACTTCTTCACCTTACCAAAACATTAGAAAAACTTAGTCTGTGCCTAAGGCAAGGTGTGATACTGCTAGGTGGCATCCTGCCACTTTACAGAGGCTTCAGATCACACTATTCTTTTTAGCAAGTTAAAATTATCCTGGATGTCATGGAAACATCTGGAAAAGCCTTCTTACCTCCCAGCTCTGCAGTTTCTTCCTGTGTCTGCTTCCACCACACCTCTTAACTACCTTCTCCACCATCATTTCATGTCTTATTCCTGCTTCTGTAACTAATCACTTTCATACTGACCTAGTATGTATGATTAGGGGTCTGAAACATCAGCATATCCATCTACAGATAGCTGCGAGTTCAAGCAGTGAGACCCAAAAGAGTGAAAACACAAGGACTGAGGACAGAAGATCTCTGTTTGAGTCCTGTCACACAGAGGCAGTAGGCCGGACACAACTTTGACTGAGGCAGCCTCATCTATAACTGAGAGTGGTGAAAACACTGGCCATAGCAATTCCTCAAGTTTGTTTAGAGGTTCCAAGTCTGCAAGAGTGCTCTAAAACTATAAGTGCTCTACAAATATTGGTTGACTTTAGGATTATTACAAAGAGATATCTTGTCCACCAGGCTTGCTGGCTGTGATAAAGTTGCAAGGGAGTTGATAACCACTAAAGCGATGAGCTACAAAAACATTACTGGGCTCAAGTACACAAAAGTAAGGGGTCAAAATATTTTGAAATATCAGAGACAGCACAATAGATAAACAACGTACTAAACTGGGAGTTAGGTGTAGATTTTTAGTTCAGGCTCTACCTCTCACTCTATAAATGGGCAACGTCACTTAGCAAATTAGCAATTAATGATGTGCCACGTACCATGCCAGGTGTACAATTCACATACGTTATCTCCAATCTTAAAATACTATAGCAAGGTAGGTATAATTATCCCTGTTTTGCAGATGAGGACATGGACACCCCGAGTGGCTTAGTAGCATGCTTAAAATTGCAGACACATTAAACAGTAGCCCTAAGATTTGGATCTAGTTCTCTAAAGTCCCTCCTTCTGTACTCAATCATGTTACTGCTTTTTCCCTTGGTTGTCTCATCCGTGAGCTGAATGATCACTGCAAGGTTTTTCTTAGGTCCCCTTCAACTCCAAAATGTGATGACTGGCTGTAGGTGATGAGTACTTGGGCTAGTTAATGGACAGCTCAGATGAGCTATTAAGGTAGCTTGAAATAAATCAACCTATATGCCTATGAATAGATTATAAGTGTACCAAGATCTTGATGCCCTTAGCTCTCAGGCTTGTGGGAGGAGCAGGGGAAAGCTGGAGCCCCCAACGCTATCGCTATGAGTTCTCTCTTCCATTTAGTCCAACTTGCTATGCAAATAAGATAATTTTTGGTGTGTTGTGATCAAAAGTATTTGGGAAGCTTTGCAGTAAATGAACCACGTTGTTATGTATAACAAAGAAAGTGCTTTGCAGCTTGGTAACTATTGAATATATATCATTCAGGCCATGTTGTGACTCTGGAAATGACTTGATTTCCCCTGCAAAAAAAAAAAAAAAATAGCATAATTTATACATTCCCCAGAAGCTGGAGAATGTATAAATACAGTTGGAGCAGTAGATAAGTTGTAGAAGCAGACAATGATTGAGCCAAGAAAAGTAAACACCAATCTTTGGAACATTCCTAGCAACACAAGTAACTGTACTTGTGTGACAGTATATTTAAAATGATAGTCTTATTACAGTTTTTAAACTTTATTAGGTATACCAGGAAATAGGCGCCGGGTTGCCCTTCCACTGCTGGCCAAAATCAGTTTTGAATTCTGAGGTGCACTATGAAATTCTACTCAAATGATACTAATCTTTTCTTTCCATTGACTCAGTAATTTTTTAAAGTACATTACATTGTAGAAACATGCAAAGTAGTTACCTCAGAATACCTCATGGATCTAGTTGATGTTTAAAAGGTTATCAAGCATGTACATCTTTGAAATACTAAGATTAGAGTTTCCTGGACAAATTACCAACCTGGTACTTCCTCTTGGTTTGGAGGTCAACTTCTACATTTTACAGCTAGAAACTGACCTTGACCCTCTTCCTGACATAGAACTGTGAAAGTACAGGCTGCTATGGTTTCTACAATACCCTTCTTTCCAGATAGATAGTCTTCCCAGTATAAGAAAGGTGCTAAGGGACAAAGGAGAATAATTCGAAAACAAAGCATCCTATAGGCAAATCGTCACTCATGAAATTAAATGAACCTGCAACCTCTTAAAGGGACATGTGCCTTAAAAACCTGTTCTGAGAATCAGACAGATATTGCAAAGTGACTGCAACTGCACCACACTGCTCCAATCTAGTGCAGGTAGATATGCTCACATTTCATGCCGAAGAAACAAACTCTCCCCTGCTTCTCTCTTCAGCCTTTTCCAACCTATGTTTGCTTGGGGGACAGTATGGCTTCACATAAAAATTACAATTATTGAGACTTGTTCCCACAAGAAGTTAAGAGGAAGGTGGATTTTTCTTTAATAGAGTATAATAAGATGATTGGTTTTAACTATGAGTCAGATCATAGTCTCTATTAAATGCACTTCGTTATTTATAGTATACTAATATTATTAAAGAGTTTAAAGATGGATGCTAAAATAAATAAGATAAATGCATGACTCACTTATCTCTGTTGGACTTAGAAAAGAAAACCAGTAATTTATAGATATATCCATAACAAGGTTTTGTTTCTTCCTCAGAAGTCAAATTATTGTCTCATATTGCTTTCTGTCTTGAAAAATCAGAAAGTTGATTGGGGACCCAATTTTATTATTCTTTAGAACTTGCACAAATTGCAGAATAAAAATAAATTAGCTTTATATAAACATAAAAAGTATCTCTAATTCAGTTTATTTTCAATTATAAATATTTATTCAATTATAAATTAATCGAATTAATAAATTATAATTAATTTATTCAATTTTAAATTCAGTTTGTTTTATATTATAAATATTTATTTTTAAAATGTAATAGACTTTTGAAAAAGACCATTGGATTTATAAAAACCTTATTCTGGGATCTTCCAGAATAGAACAGGAAAGTTATGCCCACCAACAATCCTGTAAACTAGAAGGTTTGGTGGGGCCTCTTACAAAGAATGCAAAGTCTAACAGCTGATAGAAAGGGTTCAATAAAAAACAAGTGCTACATCAGTGGAGTGTTTGTTTTTGTTTTCTTTTTTCATTGAGGGAGAGAGATGTACCAGGGCTCTGGAGAACTCTGGGGCCCTTTTAGGTCATTCTCTGAATGTATCAAGCTGTATTATGCCTACATCCATTTCAAAGTCTGTTCCCTCTGTCCTGAGTGTCCGGCACCTTCTTCTCTTAAGGGCAAATTTAGAGTCATCATTTACAGTCCAGTTCCAATGTCAAGGAAGCAACCTCAAGAACTAGTTAAATTGATCTGTTCATGACATTAGCACTATAATGGTTCTAGTCTTACACTTTGTACATCATTTAGTTAAGTAAGTCCCCACTGCTGGACTTTTCCCTGTGAGTGGAAATCAGGTTAGACTTTGCTTTGTTTTTGCCCTGAGTTTTTGTTAGAACTAAATATAATGAATTAAACCACATAGTACAAGATTATATGTTTTGTCTACACAAAATAAAAGCTTTCTGATGTTATCATTGTTATTATGATTAAGTTTCACAGCCCACAGGGAGCACAACTAAAATTCAGCCAATGCAGATACACTGGACTAGGTAGCAGCTCTGGTGTGTCACTCATGTTATTCACTCTCCCCTGTGTTCGATTGTACCTTAACACGTGGTGGACACTTTGTGGCGTGTGTCAGAGAGGTGGAGTGATAGATAAATGAAGGCAACTTTTCCGTGCATTAGTCATACAGACATAGAACTGCACACTTTTGTTCAATTTTTTGTTTAACTATTAATATATGATAAATTGCAAATCAAATGATCATAGCACCAAGCTGATGTATTTAGGAAACTGAGACACTATTAATCTTTGCTATTATTTGTTCTTTTTAAAATTTCTAATTTTCTCATTTTTTTAATACAATATCATTTTTTTGATTGATTCCACATTATTTATTTTTTCTTCATTGGTTTTTTTCTGATTTGTCATATTTTTATTTATTTTTTTAATTTATCAATATACAATATAGCTGATTTCCATGGCCCTTTACCCTTCCTCGTGGCCCATTGCTCCCTTTCCCTCTCCCCCGACCCCCATCAACATCATATCTGTTAACTTAACAAGTTCAAGGAACCATTGTGATTGTTGTATCTTTTCTCTTTTCCATTTATTTGTTTGTTTATTTATTTATTTATTTTTATTAGCTCCCACATATAAGTAAGAACGTATGGTATTTCTCTTTCTGTGCCTGGCTTATTTCACTTATAATTTTCTCTAAGTTCATCCATGTTGCTGCAAATGGTAATATTTCATTCTTTTTTACAGCAGAGTAGTATTCCATTGTGTAGATATAGCACAGTTTCTTTACCCAATCATCCAGTGATGGGCATTTAGGTTGGTTCCATATCTCGGCTATTGTAAGTAGAGCTGCAATAAACATAGAAGTGCAGGTGTCCCTTCAACATGATGATTTCCATTCCTCTGGGTATATACCCAGCAGTGGGACAGCTGGGTCATATGCAGCTCTATCTGTAGTTGTCTGAGGATCCTCCATACCATTTTCTGTAATGGCTGCACCATTTTACAGTCCCATCAACAGTATACAAGGGTTACCTTTTCTCTGTATCCTCGTCAACATTTATTATTCTCAGTCTTTTGGATTACCCAGTCTACCTGGAGTGAGATGGAATCTCAGTGTGGTTTTGATTTGCATTTCCCAAATGCTCAGTGTTGTTGAGCATTTTTTCTTGTGTCCGTTGGCCATTCATATATCTTCCTTAAGGAACTGAAATAGCTTAACAGCAAAAAAACAAGTAACTAGATTTAAAAATGTGCAACGGACTTGAATATTATTTGTTCTTAAACAAAGATGAAGTTTTTGGCATCAAATATTTCTACAAGAAGCAAACCAAGAAAAAGGGACCACTTGAAACAATTGGTTTGTTTGTTCTTCACAGTATTTAATAGCATAGATATTTGGAAATACTTAGATTTTTTTTTGCCGGTATATTAGCACAGCTATAAGCTAAAACTTACTGGCATATTTTCGCTCATATACAATGTATAGTTATAAAGTGATAAAATTAATTTCTCACGCTATGTGTAAAATATAGTCTTTATTCTACAGTTGTGTGCTTTTCTTTGTCTCAGAATTGTAATACATTGAACCAATTATAAATACCAACCATGTGCAAAACAGTGTATTTGATGATCTCAAGAGTACAATGAATATATCCCTGATTTCCAGAAATTTACAGTTTAGTAATATGTATTCCTTGTCTTTGTATTTTTCCTGTCTTCTTTCTTTTTTTTTTTTTTTGATAGCATATGAAATTTAACTAGCAATTTTAGAGACCTACAAAATCTGAAGCAGATTGACTCTCAAACTTTAAGACTTTCAAACGGAATTATAATGGCAGCATACAGGAAAACATGCAAGTAAGAAATTAATTTTTATAATTAAATATCATCTCCCTGGCTAACTAATGTGTAAACTTTTTTAAAGTTTTTTTTTATTTTTTAATTGAAACAATCAATTATACATATTTATGGCATACAGAGTTGACTATCAGTATTTGTGCACAATATATGATGATCAGATCAGTATTAACACGTTGATCATTACAAATAGTAATTAATTACTCTTTATGTCCATTACGCAATTTCTGCCTAACCCCCTTCCCCTCCTCTTTCCCCTCCCCCTTTCCCCTTCCTCACCTCTAGTAACCATAGATCTGTCCTCTCCTTCTATAAGTTCAATGTATTATTGTGATTTTTCCTTTCTTTTTCTTTCTTCCTTTCCTCTTTCTTTCCTTCTTTTTTTCTTCCTTCCCTCCTTTCTTTTTTTCTTAGCTCCCACTTAGGAGTAATGACATGCTATATTTCTTTTTCAGCACTTTCATATTAACAAAGGTTAATGAGATGCTTGCACTACCACAGCATCTGGGAACGTACTTACTGCTTTAACTTACAGTAGTAGATAGAGCCCCCCCACCCTGCACACCTACTACCCTATTATTTTTAGTCACTGTTTGAGCAGCATTAGTTTTCTGTGTGTTAATCAATGGCATCCAGAATGTTCTGAAGCCCCTTGCAATGCTCATTTCAGAAAGTGAATTGTTTTACTGATTGTAAATTAATCTCACACAGCAAGAGAATTTTTACTAGAGTATAATATAAGGGTACTTCAACAGGTTCACAGACAAATAGAATTGAAAGATAATACAAATCTTTCCATGAGCTTTCAGAAGACTGCTTGTATTATAGATTTTCTGAGATCAAAGACCTGTACATGAAAGTATTAAATACTACATATTAGTCTGCTAGGGCTGCCATAACAAAATACCATAGACTGGTTGGCTTAATCAACAGAAACTTATATCCTCACAGTTCTGGAGGCTGGAAGTCCAAGATCAGCAGGTCAGCAGGTCTGGTTTCTCCTAAGGCTTCTCTCCTTAAAGGGCCGCCTTCTCACTGTGTCCTCACACGGCCTTTACTCTGTGCATGTGAATCTCTGGTGTCTCTTCCTCTTCTTAAAATGACATCAGTCACTATTGGATTAGGGCCCTACCCTTATGACCTCTCTTAACCTTACTTACCTCTTTAAAGCCCTGTCTCCAAATATAGTCACACTGGGCATTAGGGGTGAGGGTTTCAACTTATGAATACGGGTGGAGGCAGGGGGACAAAATTCAGTCCATAACATATGAAAAAAGAATCTTCAAAACCATGACTATAAATAATCCCATTGAAAGAAACTCCTTAATACTTCTGAAGATTCTTTCAAAACATCTAAGAAAGAAAATTAGGCAAAGTATAAAAGGCAGCTGTCGTGAAGTTTACTCCACTTCTCAGGTGTAAGAAATGACACATTTGCTATTTTTCTAAATTATATTTAAACTGACCAACAGGCTGTAATAACATCAGTTTTGGTTGTTACTGAAGCTCCATCACCACCTTTCATCCAGGTCCAGTGTAGCTCCTGAAACTCTTACAGGGCTGAGAACATTTGGAGAAAGCCCTGGTTTTCCGCCCATGTGGTCTTCGCCATCACTGGTGGGCTGCTCCTAGTGCAAACCACATGATGGTTCTAGAACTGAAGTGTGGGTTGGGGTTCTAGCAGAAGCCTGGCACCTCAGGTCCTACCTCCCTAGGGGCATGAGAGCGAGGGAACAGAGCAGAGGTTTCTGCTACTCTGGGAGCCCCCTTGTATTAGTCGGTTTTCTTTTGCTTATAACAGAATACCTGAAACTAGGTAATTTATAAGAAAAAAAATTATTTCTTACAGTTTAGAGGCTGGGAAGTCCGAGGTCCAAGGAGGCACATCTGGTGAGGGCCTTCTTCTTGGTGGGGGCTCTACAGAGTCCTGTGGCAATGCAGGGTACACACGGCAAGTGCTGAGAAGAGTGCTTATTAATATGCTCACTTGCTCTCCTTATAAAGCCACCAGTCCACACCCATGATAACCCATGAAACCATGAATCCACCAATGGATTAATTCATTCATGAGGACAGAGTCTTCACAATCCAATCACCACCCAAAGGCTCCACGTTTCAAATACCATAATCAGATTTCCCACCCTCTTAACACTGTTGCTATGGAAATCAAGTTTCCAACACATGAAGTTTTGGGGGACACATTCAACCCACAGCCACTCTCTTCTCGGATTTAGAGACGAGCTCTGCACCTTCCTCCAGCCTACTCACTTCTATTTGCCTCATCATTTTGCCCTCTGCAGATAATCTCCCCCCTGTGGCATTTAGAAATGCAGTCCTCTCTTTATATCAGTCATTTTTTCTTACTATTACAAAAATAAAAATAACCAAAGGCCTGAACCGAGCTGTCTTGTAGGTGGCTTATTCAGTAGCAATAGCACCTGAAGTCTACACAATCCATGGAAATGAAAGTTTCCACATCCGTCTTATCATTCCTGCAGGAGCGCACGAATTCCTTGTAAGGGTCAATGAGAGAAGTCAGAAACTAAAAAGATAAAGAAATTGGATGAGCTTCATTACGGGCTCTTTAAATGTCTTTTAAGTTGTCTGTGACTTACTTTCCTCATCTGCCCAGCATTCTAAGTTTCTTCGGAGTGTCAGAATGAATCTCAGTCTCTTTCCTGGCAGGAGGAAGACTGATATAAAGAGAGAGTTGATGGGGAGAAATGTAACTTTTACCTACAACACATTCTTACCCATTTCATATGGCTCTATTGCTCTAATTTTACCCAAAGCTTTGCAAAACTACTGATTTGGGGGAAATTTCAATAATCCAGTAACCATTCTGAAGTCAAACAAATTTTGCACATGTGTTGCTAAGAAATTGGATTGGCAGAATATAAGCACATGAATTAGGTAAGCAGAGTTGCAAATGTTTTCTAGCTAAGACACCTGGTCAACATTCATACTAGTTGGATATTTCGCTTATTCCTGCTAGCTAGCTCCCAATATTTGAACAAGATGGACAAGATTAATTTGTCTCCTTTTGTATTACCCAGAATTCCTATATTAAGGATTTTTATAATAGATACTTTGCATACCAATTTTTCGTGTAAAATTAAATCAAATATAAATCAAACGTCATATTTTTTTAAATTTCATGTTAAAAGTGTTATCACTAAATTTCCCCACATTAATCTTCTTTTATCAAAGACTGTTGACATATTTTTGAAAGACGTAAAGGATGAAATAATATGATTTCTGGGATTTGCTTCAAAATAATTCAGGGCTAGAGAGGGATGATGGGGGAGATGAAACAAGATTGACCATGGGACGTTAATTTTAAAAGCTTTGTGATGAATGCACAGGAGCTCACTATATTATTTTCTCTACTTTTGTATAAGTTTCAACTGTTCTACAATAAAAACTTGAAAATAGGTAAAACTTCAAAACCAAATTTAGGATTCCTTACAAAAAATGAAGACCATCACAACAATATATATGACAGAAAGGTAAACTTATAACTTTACTAGAGAACACTGGACAAGCACCAGAGTGACTCAGAAAATTTCATCTTCTCCAGTTAAAGGGTTCAGAACCCCCAGGGAATCGAGCTCTTTTGTCTTCTGTCATGATTGTGAGAGCTGATGGGTATGTCAGTCACCCCTGAGAGTGATGCTTTGGGGAATAACATCGCTGTGTCAGCTGGTACCAACTGTGCTCTGCTGTTTCAGTATTCTCTAAGGTCTTGTCAATCAGCAGCTGCACTTCTGAGAAGAATTTAAAACCAAAGCCCAGTGGCAACTCTCCTTGCCCTAATAATCTAATAATGGGATAGAGAAATGGCAAGATGCAACGAGGCTGGCTATTCCCCTCCTTTGACCTTAATCTTGGGTCCAAGGCTGAACAAATATACTCATTCTAGAATTATCTTTTAAATGGTATAGGAAACCTTGCCAGGTGTTACAAGGGATGCACAGAAATATCAGCCATTCTCTCTTCCTCTAAAGGACTTGCAACCAAGTTAGAGTTAGTACACAAGAAGGTGAAATAAGTTAATGATGCAAGCCAGTACAGGATGTATGCCCACTGAATAACACAGATATCAAATACACAGGAGTTCACAGGAGGGAAGGGGCCATAGCTGAAGGAGCACTTTGGAAAATCTTCCCCGAGAGGACAGTATTTAAATGAAAACTTTAACCATATGCAAATTTGAGGACTGAGCTAGTTACATAGTACAGTTGAAAGAGCAGGAAAACTGAGTCCAAAGCATCTGTCCTCCAATTCTGACTATCTTTGAGCATCCATTCTCTCATGTGTAAATTGTACAAGGTTGTTATTATATTTAAAAGATTAACATTTGAGGAAATCCCTGCAACAAAGCAGGCCACCAATAATTGTTTACATTTTTTCTTGGTGAAGGAAGTCACAGGATAAAAATTTGTATACAAAAACTACAGCCAGACTAGTAGAGACCCTGAGTATCAGACTAAGAAATTTGGACTTTATTCTATAGGTGTCCAATGACTTCAAGCAGAGAAGGGGATGGTGAAAGCGGTATTTAGGAAAAATTACTGCAGCAGTTATGCAACCTGGTTGAGAGGGGAGACCTGATCCAGAGAGATTTAATAGGAGGTTAATGCCACAGTCCCAGCATGAGGAATTAAGGACTAAAACTAGAGTTGTGGCCAAAGATGAATTTTCCATGAGCTGATGAACCTCGCATGGGCCCTTTCCTCAGAAAGGACCCTGGAAATACCATCACAAAATATAGTTTTCTCAGATTTGTGACAATAAGACATTAATTGCTTACAACCACTGTCTCTTTCTACCTCTACTTTTCTTCCATATCACTTTCCTCTTGTTCTCTGGAATGGCAATGGGCATGTTGGGAATCAGACTAGGGAAATTTGAGTTGGGTAGAGATCTGGTTTGGGTTGATGTGGTTTTTCAGTCACTTCCCTGTATAGTTATTACTATCTTTCCCTATACAGAAATGGTTTCAAAATTACACTGGAGCATTTTTGTATAATTTTTATACAAATTTGTATAATTTTTGTATAATTACTTATTTACTTATTTATTTCTTTTCAGCTCCCACAAATAAGTGAGAACATGTGCTATTTCTCTTTCTGTGCCTGACTGGTTTCACATAATATAATTTTCTCTAAGTCCATCCATGTTGTTGCGAATGGTAGTATTTCATTCTTTTTTATAGCTGAGTAGTATTCTGTTGTGTAGATATACCACAGTTTCCTTATCCACTCATCTAATGATGAACATTTGGGCTGGTTCCTACTCTTGGCTATTGTAAAGAGTGCTGCAATAAACATGGGAGTACAGGTATCCCTTAGGCATGATGATTTCCATTCCTCTGGGTATATTCCCAGCAGTGAAATAGCTGGGTGAAATGGTAGATCCAACTGTAATTGTTTGAGGAATCTCCATACCATCTTCCATAAAGGCTGCGCCATTTTGCAGTCCCACCAACAGCATATGAGAGTTCCTTTTTCTCCACAACCTCGTCAGCATTTATCATTCTCAGTCTTTTGGATATTGGCCACCCTAACTGGAGTGAGATGGTATCTCAAAGTGGTTTTGATTTGCAATTCCTGAATGCTGAGTGATGTTGAGCATTTTTTCATGTGTCTGTTGGCCATTCGTATATCTTCCTTTGGGAAATGCCTATTCAGCTCCTTTGCCCATTTTTTAACTGGGTTATTTGGGTTTTTTGGGGTTTTTTTGTTTTGTTTTGTTTTGTTTTTTGCTGTAAAGTTGTTTGAGTTCCTTGTATATTTTGGATATTAATCCTTTTTTAAGATGTATATTTTGCAAATATTTTCTCCCACTCTGTTGGTTGTCTTTTCATTCAGTTGATTGTTTTTGCTGGAAAAAAGCTTTTTAGTTTGATACAATCCCATTTGTTTATTTTTCCTTTGGTTGTCTGTGCTTTAGGTGTTATATTCATGAAGTATCCTACTTCCTGGGTTCCCTTGTGTTTTCTTTAAGGAGATTTACTGTTTCAGAATGTATATTTAATTCTTTAATCCATTTTGAGTTGATTTTGTTATATGGTGAGAGGTACGGGTCTAGTTTCATTCTACTACATATGAATATACAGTTTTCCCAACACCATTTGCTGAAAGTCAGTCTCTTCCCCAGTGTATAGACTTGGTGCCTTCGTCAAAGATCAGATGGCTGTAGGTGTATGGATTGACTTCTGAGTTCTCTATTCTATTTCATTGATCTGTGTGTCTGTTTTTATGCCAGTACCATGCTGTTTTGGTTATTATAGCTTTGTAGCATAGTTTAAAGTCAGGTAGTGTTATGCTTCCAGCTTTATTTTTTTTTTGGCTCAGGATTGCTTTGGCTATGCATGGTCTTTTGTTATTCCATATAAATGTCTGAATTGTTTTTTCCATTTCTGAGAAAAATGTCATTGGGATTTTTATGGGGATTGCATTGAATCTGTACAGCACTTTGGGAAATATGAACATTTTCACAATGCTAATTCTTCCAATAGAAGACCATGGGAAATCTTTCCATCTTCTTATGTCCTCTTTAATTTCTCTCAACAGTAGTTTGCAGTTCTCTTCATAGAGATTTTTCACATCCTTGGTTAACTTTATTACTAAGTATTTTATTTTTTTGGTGACTATTGTAAATGGGCTAGCTTTCCTGATTTCTTTTTCTGCATGTTCACTGTTGGAGTATAGAAATGCTACTGATTTTTGTGTTTTGATTATGTATCCTACAACTTTGCTGAAATCATTTATCAATTCTAGGAGTTTTTTTGTAGAGGCTTTAGGCTGTTCAATATATAGGATGATGTCATCTGCAAGCAGGGAAAGTTTGACTTCATCTTTTCCAATCTGGATGCCCTTTATTACCTTCTCTTTTCTGATTGCTCTGGCTAGTACTTCCAACACTATGTTGAATAGGAGTGGTGAGAGTGGGCATCCTTGTCTAGTCCCTGTTCTTCAGGGGAAAAGCTTAAAGCTTTTCCCTGTTCAGGATGATATTGGCAGTGGGCTTATCATATATGGCTTTAATTGTGTTGAGAAACTTTCCATCTACAAATAACTTGTAGAGACTCTTTTCCATGAATGAATGTTGAATTTTGTCAAATGCTTTTTCAGCATCTATAGAGATGATCACATGGTTTTTGTCTTTGCTTTTATTGATGTGATGTATTACATTTATTGATTTGCATATGTTGAATGAACCTTGCATCCCTGGGATGAATCCCACTTGATCATGCTGTATAATTTTGTGTATGTATTGCTGTATTCTGTTAGCTAGTATTTCATTGAGGATTTTTGCATCTATATTCATCAAAGATATTGGCCTGTAGTTTTCTATTTTTGATGTATCTTTGTCTGGCTTTGATATCAGGATGATATTTGTCTCATAAAATGAGTTTGGGAGAATGGCCTCTGTTTCAATCTTTTGGAATAGTTTGTACAGAATTGGTATCAATTGATCTTTGAAGGTTTGGTAGAACTTTGCAATGAACCCATCTGGTCCTGGGCTTTTCTTTGTTGGGAGCCTTCTGATAACAGCTTCAATCTCTTTTATTATTATTGGTCTGTTCAGATTTTCTATATCTTCTTAGCTCAGTTTTGGTAGTTTGTATGTGTCCAGAAATTTATCCATTTCCTCCATATTTTCAAATTTTGGGGCATATACTTATTTATAGTAGTCTCTAATGATTCCTTGTATTTCTGTGGTACCAGTTGTAATATTACCTTTTTCATTTCTAATTTTTATTATTTGGGTCTTCTCTCTTCTTAGTTAGCCTTGCTAAAGGTTTGTCAATTTTATTTATCTTTTCAAAAACCCAACTTTTCGTTTCATTGATCTTTTGTATTATTTTTTGGGTTTCTATTTCATTTAGTTCTGCTCTGATCTTAATTATCTCTTTCCATCTACTAACTTTGGGTTTGGGTTGTTATTGTTTTTCTAGTTCTTTAAGGTGAAATGTTAGGTTGTTTGCTTGCCATCTTTCCATTCTTCTGAAGTAAGTATTTAATGCGATAAATTTCTCCCTTAGTACTGCTTTTGCAGTATCCCACAGGTTTTGGTATGATATGCCATTATTTTCATAAGTTTCAAGAAATGTTTTGATTTCCTGTTTAATTTCTTCTTGGACCCATATGTCATTAAGTACAATGTTGTTTAATTTCCATGTGTTTGTATAATTTCCTGAGTTTCATTTGTTATTGATTTCTAATTTTAATCCATCGTAATCTGAAAAAATACATGGAATAATTCCAGTTTTTTTGCATTTGTTGAGACTTTCTTTGTGACCTAACATGTAGTCTATCCTGGAAGATGTTCCATGAGCTTATGAGAAGAATGAATATTCTGAGGTTGTTGGATGGAATATTCTGTAGATATCTGCCAAGTCCAATTGGTCTAAACTGTTGTTTAAATCTTGTGTTTCCCTATTGATTTTTTGCCTAGATGATCTGTCCAGTCTTGAGAGTGGGGTGTTCAGTTCCCCCACTGTTATGGTGTTAGTGTCTATCCCATTCTTTAGATCTAATAGTGTTTACTTTATAAATATGGCTGCTCCAATGTTGGGTGCATATATATTTATGATTGTTATGTCTTCTTGATGGATATATCCTTTTATCATTATATAGTGGCCTTCTTTATCTCTTTTTACAGTTTTTGGTTTAAAATCTGTTTTACATGATATAAGAGTAGCTACTCCAGCTCATTTTTCATTTCTATTTGCATGGTATATCTTTTTCTATCCTTTCACTCTTAGTCTATGTGTGTCTTTACAGGTGAGGTGAGTCTATTGAAGGCAGCATATTGTTGGGTCCATTTTTTTAATCCAGTCAGTCTGTCATTTGTGTGGGGAATTTAATCCTTTTACATTTAGAGTTTTTATTGAATGGTGTTGATTTACTCCTAGCATTTTATTGATTTTTCTTTAGATGTCTTAAGTATCTTTCTTCCTCTCTTTCTGATTTTGTTTGTCTTCGTGTTTGTCAGTTTCTTGGGGTGGTAGATAAACCACTTTTTCTCTTTATTGTTAGCATTTCTGTTTTACTGGTAGGTTTTGTTCTTTCTTGAGTATTCATGGCAGTGATGGTTGTTTTTCAGGTATCAAACCAGGTACTCCCTCGAGAATTTCTTGTAAGGCTGGTCATGTGGCAGCGAACTCCCGTGGTTTCTGTTTGTCTGAGAACTATACTGTTTGTCCTTCATTTTGGAAGGATAGCCTTGCTGTGTAAAGTATTTTTGGCTGGCAGTTTTTGTCCTTTAGTATTTTTAATATATCTTCCCATTCTTTTCTGGCTTTTAGGGTTTCTGATGAAAAGTCTGATGTTAGTCCGATTGGGGCTCCCTTATAGGTGACTTGCTGCTTTTCTCTTGCAGCTTTTAAGATTCTCTCTTTGTCTTTGAGTTTTGCCAGTTTGACTATAACATATCTTGGAAAGGACTTTTTTGGGCTGAATATGTTTGAGGATCTTTGAGCCTCCTGAATCTGAAGATCTGTGACTTTCCCTATACCTGGGAAGTTTTCTGCTATTATTTCATTGAATATGTTTTCAATGTCATTTCCTTTTTCCTCCCCTTCTGGAATACCCATGATTCAGATATGTGAGCACTTAAGGTTGTCTGTTATCTCTCTTAGATTTTCTTCAATTTTTTAAATTCTTTTTTTCTTTTTTCTGGTCTGCCTGTGTTATTTCAAACAGCCCATCTTCAAGGTCAGAAATTTTCTCTTCTGCTTGTTCTAGCCTGCTGGTTAGACTCTCTGTTGTGTTTTTATTTTTTTTCTAAAAGAGGCCCCACAAACCTGTATCTACTCCCTGATTGTGAAAATGAGAAGAAAACAAAAAGGACAGATGCAGACACTAAGGAGGCCTCAAAACATCTGTGAATCATATTCATTATGCAGGAATCATGAAGAGGGAAGAGCCCTAACCTGGGCAATTGGAAGAACAAAGGCATCACTTGAATTTTGTTTTTAGAAATGTTGGGTTGACTTGATGGGGAGAAATAGAAATGCCTAATATGGTACTGGATCTTGAGAGAGTTCAGGCAGAAGACTGTTTAAAGCAGCATCCTGGATGATCTTGAAGCATAGTTCGATTCTCACCACCTAACACATGTTGGAAAGAGTAAACTAACTTCAACAGTCTTTTCTTTGCTCTCCATGATGTCTGTGTGGTATTTCCAAACTGCAAAGACAATTCTATGGCCTGTTCTTAGGTATTAGATGAAAGAAGATCTTCCATGACAAGTACTTCAAAAAGGTACTTCAAAACATTCATGGAAAGATTTGTATTATCTTTTAATTCTATTTTTCCACAAACTTTTTGCAGTACCCTCATATATGTGAGAAACTCTGGGTCAAAGAAAACTGGACTTGTTTCTTTAACACACAATTTCTGAGATCCTTTGATATACTAATTTGCATTATCAATCACCTGGAAAGTCTATTGTGTTGACCATGGAAACATTTCCCACTCCTCTTTGGGACCCAAATTTTTTAGAAAAATGTGCTAATGACACAAGTTTGAAACATTCAAGTCTAGTAGAAAATAAACAGAAATGAACACCACATGCCCCCGGAGTCCCACTGCCACTGCCCACACCACATTCTCTCTCACCTGCAGCCACCTCCCAACTTGCCCTCCTCTATTTGACCTTATCACCAGCACCCCTTCACCCCAAACTATTCTCCAAACTCTGATTAAAGTCATCTCTCTGATATACAAATCAGGTTATACTATCTTCCAATTAAAACTCTATTACTTTTAGGAAAAAGCATCAGAACTTAACAGAGATATAGACATCGGAGGATCTCTTCTCAAGCTGTTGCTCCTATCTGTCTATACGGCTTCCCTGAGAGCCGCATCAGTACTCTAGCCATGGCTGATAAGTCTCTTCCCCTGGATGTTATGACTTGGGACTAAGGGAGTCAGTGGCCATGTTTTCTGTTATGTGACCCATAAAAACAGAGGTGTCTGCAGAGAGAAAGAAGACAGGTACATGCGGATGAACCAAGATGAGAGCATGCTGATGGCATTCAAGTTCAGGGTCTCTGTGAACTAACCCCACACCTATCCTTGGGCTCCATAGATGGTGCTTCATATTCATGACAAAAATTGTCTTGGTTGAGGCATGCTTCTGGTCCTTGCAACCAAGAGCGTCCATGAATGCAAATAGTCTTCAAGGCCTTTCATGATCTAGACCCTATTTAACTGTCTAGACCCTTCTCTGGCACCTTCCCACCTCACCTTCCTTGCTCAGTCAGTACCACAAACATGTTAAGCCTCTCTCATCTTCGAATCCTTTTTTGCACATGCTCTTTCCTCTCTCTATTCTTCCTTTAGGTCTCCATTAAGATATGTTTCCCTTGCAGAGAACTTTCCTGACTTCCAAGACTGGGTCAAAGTCCCTCACAAGTGTTGTCCTCCTAAGACAGGGCTTACCTCACTGTACATCATTCCCTGTTTGTTTCCTCACCGTGTATGTCTTTAACACAAGCCCCTTCTGGAAAAATAGGAACTGCGACTATCTTATTCATCGTTCAGTTCTCACCACCTAACACATGTTGGTCACATACCAGCTCTCAATATATGTTTGTTGAATGAGTAAGTAAATTAATCACTCAATCAGCATGCACAAAATAGCAGAAAATGAGTAGAGCAAGGGATGAATACCCATGAACGCATCCCCACCTTAAAAGTAGAGCATTGTTAGAAGCTAGAAATTCCCTGTGTGTTCTGCTCTGTTCCTTCATCTTGCCACCCATGACCTCCAGAGGTTGCAATAAAAATGTGTTGCTTATTTTGTAACTATTTTGAAGTTTATGAAGATGGTGGCATGCTTTGAGTATTCTGCAACTTGCACTGATGATGCACAGTATTTCTTTTTTTTTTTTTTTTGTCTTTTTCGTGACCAGCACTCAGCCAGTGGGTGCACCGGCCATTCCTATATAGGATCCGAACCCGCGGCGGGAGCGTCGCCGCGCTCCCAGTGCCGCACTCTCCCGAGTGCACCACGGCCCGGCCCGATGCACAGTATTTCTAAGCTTCATCCATGTTAATGTATGGAGCTGTAGTTTACTCGTTCTCACTGCTGCATGGTATTACATTGAATGGACTTACTACAATTGATTTACCCATTTTCTTTCTATTCTTCAAGCTTCCCAATGCCCTAGATTCTTCCCATAATCTCTGTGACAGATTTTATTCTCCAAGATGGCACAACAACATTTCTTGTACCACACACTCTTGTGTGACTTTGCTACTATCCCATCAGGAAGTGGGGTTAATTCCCCTTTCCTTGAATTTGGGTGGGCTTGTGACTGCTTCAACCAGGAGAGCATGCCAGAAGTGATGCTGTGTGACTGCTGAGACTGCGCCATACGTCTTAACAATGATGCAGTTTCCATAATATTCACTGGAACACTCATGCTTGGAGCTCTGAGCCACCATGTAAAAGGTCTAACTACCCTGAAGCCACTATATGAGGGTACTTCAAAAAGTTTGTGGTAAAATAGAATTAAAAGATAATATGAATCTTTCCATGAACTTTTTGAAGCATCCTCATATTTCAAGGATGCCTGGCTACATGGAAAGGCCCTGTATGAGTACTCCGGCTGGGAATCCTAGTCTTCAGATCAGTGCAGCCCAGGTGTCAGGCACACAAGTGAAGGAGCCTGCTGCTGATTTCAGACCCTATCCATGGAGTCGCTCCTAGCCTTTGAGTCTCCCTGGTTGGGGTCCCAGACATCCTAGAGCAGAGACTAGCTAGCCTCCATGTGCCTGATTCAAGCTCCTAAGCCATGGGCACAATATAATGGGTGTTGTTTAAAACAACTAAGCTTTTGGTATAGTTTGTTGTACAGCTATAGCAACCAGAAAATTTTCTTTAGTAATTGTCCCTCCTCTGGGCCCCATATCTGCCTGGGGAAAATCCTCCCCTTGCCTTCAAAGCTCTTCTAATTCTGATCAACCGATGCCCTGTTTTCTGATACCCACCACAGCCCCTTCTAACCAGACCAACTCATAATTCTTTGTGAAAATTCTTTATTAAAATTCTTTCTCTGCCCGCACCAGTTTCACAGGAACCCAGGCCTCCTGCTCAAGCAGAACCACCTGTTGACCATTTGTCACTCATTACAACTTTCAGCTTCTCTAAGGACGTCTTTACCTTTGAGCGAATTTCTCTAAACAGTGTTTCTCACAATGCAGTCCACAGACCATCTGCATCAGAAGGACCTGGGTCCTTATTTAAAATACAGACTCTGGGCAGCACCTCAGACAAGCTGAATCAGGGTCTCTACATCTGTAGCAAGCATCCTACGTGTGCCTTAAGCATTCTAGAATTTAGCAATCATGAGTCTCTTGGGAATGATTAGGGGGAGGGGGTAAAACTTTGTGTAACCTTTAAAAAAGAGACCTGGAAGACCTCAGAAATTCATTTCTTTTTGCCAACTACAGCAGTGAAAACCCTAGTGTTCTATATGTTCAGCCTTGCTTCTTTTCCCAGGCACTATAAAACTGTGACCCCAATGTTATTACAGCATGTGCTCAAAGAGCATAGCAAATCTTGGATTTAAGATGGCTAAATAAATGAATGAATGAAAGAATATAGAACTTACTGTCTACAAATCATTACAAAAGAGGTTCTCATTTCAGATCATGGTGTGGGTTAGTGTCAAGGCTGGGGAATATATTTATAACTTTCAATGATATTTCAAGTACATAATGATTCTGTATGCAAACATTCATGACTAAATATTATGTGACTTACCCCAGGGATGGATATTTCACTAATGCTAAACAATCGCTCTATGGAATTGCTCTCTCTGTGTGTGTAGACACTCTTTCCATTCTGTTTTTCTATGTCCAGAGTTAGTTGTTTATATATTTGCAACAGGCTCCTTCACTCGTGTGCCTGACACCTGGGCTGCGCTGATTTGAAGACTAGGACTCCCAGCTGAAGTACCTGGAATACCCTGCCTCACTTCACAAAAGATTTTGGATACCTGTTCCACATATGTATAGAAACAAGTACAAATAGGTGGCAATAGTGTTTCTCTGCTCAAGTCAACTTTCCCAATATTAGAGAAGCAGAAGCAAGGAAACTTCTCTCCACCTCGTTTATGCCACTTAACTTATGAAACTATCTGATAGTGCTTGAATTTAACATTAAGAAAGGTATTTTTAGCTGTATTCATGTGAATGTTATAAGCTCCTCTTTCTCAAACTATTTATTATTTGTGCTCTTGTAAGCTATCACCAAATTTGAGTGCAAAAGGCAGGAAAAAATAAGAAAGAAAGGAAAGAGAAAGAGGCGAGATGGAGAGGGAAACCTGATGTAAAGAGTATTCCTAAGTAGAGAAATCCACGTCTTGTGTCATAACAATCACTGAATTCTCAAAGCTTGGAAGTGATTCACTAGACCACCGCATGAAACTAACACTTGCCTTGCACTGTTTTCTCTCACACTCCTCTCTTTATACAGACATCTCACAGTAATTTACAAATTCTTTGAAGGTACAAATAAAGTATATTTTCAATAGTGAACCTTGAGATTTTGGTAGTTGCTACCTGTCTTTTAAATTCTCTGTCAGAGAATTTCTCTCTTTTAATGAGACATAAAATAGTTCACTTTGCAACAATGAGCTATAAAAATAGTAACTGCAAAAGCAGAGGAAATAAATTCAATACTTAACAATATACAGATCACATATATTATTTCATTTGATACTCATAGCAACCCTGTAATGTAGGTGAAAAAAGAAATAGTAATTGTTCGTTTTTCAGGCTTTTTACATTTGCCCTCCCTTTTTCCTGAAACATACTTTTTTCTATATAGCTTTGTCCTTCACTTTTAAGTTTTCACTCAAATGTCACCTATTCAAATTCTCTCTTGACTGCCCAGATAAAATAGTACGCCACCCCTCAGCCCCTTACTCTGCTTTAATTTTCTCCATAGTACTTTTGCCATCTAATAAAATATGTTTCTTGTTTGCTTTCTCTACTTGAATGTAAGCTTCATCCAAGTGGTAATTTATTTGGTTTGATATGATTTCCCCAGTCCTAAAAGAGTACCTAACATATAGTAGATACTCAATAAATAAACAAATGAGTGCATTATTTCCATTTCATAAATAACAAGTCAGGAATAGCAGGCTTAAGAGATTTGACTATTGTGCCACATCTGAGTGGTGGATTAGGTTCTGGACCACAGGTGATAATTCCAAGTCCCCCTGTATTTTCAGGACCTTCACAAAGAAACTGTGCTAATTAGATGTACACTATTGACTTCACTGGCATTAATTTCTGGAACAATGTGAAATCTGGAACCTTCCTTTTCCATTTCATGAGTGTTACCTGGAGCAAAAACTAAAATTAAAGCAGGTTACATTTACTGATACTGGGTAGAATAGCAGGAAAACATCTAAGCAGAGCAATCTGCACCACACCAAGAACTGATACACGTTTCCTTAGGTGTCAATCTTACTTGCATGGTCCCTAAACAAACCCTTTGCAAGTAAAACCATTCCAAAGCACTCTTTCCAATAAACAAACAGTTATTTCTGCTACAATAATAGCATCTTAAGAAATCTTAAGAAATATTGTTATTATTATTATTTATTTATTTTTTTTGTCTTTTTCGTGACCGGCCGCACCGCACTCAGCCAGGGAGTGCACCGGCCATCCCTATATAGGATCCGAACCCACGGCGGGTGCTCCCAGTGCCGCACTCTCCTGAGTATGCCACGGGGTCGGCCCAAGAAATGATATTATTAAGATAGCAAACGCCATTGGCTACTCTTAGTGGTAGACCATTTAGCAGCATGACAGGTATGTGATATAACATGAGCACTGGAGAGGAGAACAGCCTTTGCAAATGAACCCAATAATTGCAGTGTTTCCATCTGATTATAAGTATAGTAATAAAGAAGATCACACATATTTTTAGATAATACTTTCCCTTGGCTTTTAAGGATGATTAACACACTTCTAGTACTAAACACAATTTAATTTAAACTAACTCACTTAGAAATAGTAAATTCTCCATTGACTGCCACTCTATTAGCTTATTAACCAGACTATCTTCTATTAACAAGCACTTTCAAACAGATCCTAGAAGTGAATGTTAAAATTGCAAGAGGCTTAAGAGATCATCCATTAAAATCCCGTCATTTTAAAGGTGAAGAAATTTAGGCTAAAGTGTCTTATCTATACCCAGCCAGGAAGCAATGCAGGGCCAAGCCTAGCACGCCCAATGCTCTTTCGAATATACGCAGTAGGACAGCATTTGACATAGGTCCTGCCATTCCCAACAAACTGTTACCTGGATGGATATTGAAATGGATGACCATGAAGCTTGGTGACATCATGAAGTAATTTTGAATGATTTGTAAATCATTATGAGAAACACAAATTAGATTATCTTTATTACACTATTAGTGTTCTTTGGATAGTGGTCAATATCTGAAAATTTATAATGTCAATAAGTGTCACTTTGCCCCCCACAGATTTATCACCCCTCTTCCCCTGGGTGACAGAGCCACAAAGGATTACTCAAAGCCCATCTCTTCTGACCAGTGAGAAGCCCCAAAGTGGTTAACTTCCCCAGAACCCTCAAATGAGAGGCATCCCTTCCTTGGGAAATTAACCCCGAATTGGGGTTATCTTCCTGCATTTATTCTCCAGCCCAGGAAGTTACAGGAAGAGACATAGGTGGGGTTATAGTTTAACAATATAGGCTGGCAACTTTCAGTGAAACAAGCCAGATGACATTCCAGTACACAATTAAGTGATCCACCAAAAAAAGCTTGATATCAGCAAACATTCTTTCTTACAGCAATTTCTCAGTATCTTTACAAATCAATCAGTAACTTGTCTGTCTTTGATCCAGCAACCTTGCTGTGTTAGAATTCTTTATCTTACACCAGAGACTTTATAGCCTGAGGAAAATTTCCTGTCCTTTGCAAGGTCAATATTTGAAACTGCAAGGCTTTGGAAAACCAGGCCCTGTGAAGTACATTTGCTTTATTAATCCTCTACAAATAAAGGTTAAATATGATAAATGTTTTTAATAAAAATATTTGGTTAAGTAGTACAATCAATTTCCTGACCAAACCTAAAGGTATAATGTTTACGTTTCTTGAATTACAATATTGGAAGCCAATGAGGAATCTGAAGGGCTGGGACACTGATACAGAATTACCTCAATTAATATCTATTCTAAAATCACTCACTTATTCACTTTACAACCACATATACTAATCATCTCACATGTGTCCATGTGGAAGACATTCACTAGCTGTTCACCAAACCATTTGCCTTTTCCTCTTGGACACATCTGAACTATTGTTTACAGCCTCCATTGTAGTTAACTGCAACTATGTGACTGAGTTCTGGGCACTGTGTTGTTAGCAGCAGTGATATGTGCCATAATCTTCCATTTACCTCTCTAGTCTTCCAACCAGATGCAGAGGACCTCATGAAACACTCTGAGCTCTAGGAAATGGCAGAGCCACAACGTGGGAGAAGCCTGGATCCTTGAGTCACATTTGGAGAGGAGAAATATAAGTGCTATGAGAACACAGCAGAAAGCCTTAGGAAAGGATTTTCAGAAGTTGTAGTACAAGAGATGGACACAGAATTAAAGTTTAAATCAGAAGAAAAGAAAGCAAAGTCACCTTAGACAAAAGAGGAAGTGTGCATAGAACTTCAAATCTTAAATTAAGTTTCAGAAACAAGTTGTCTAATATAGCTGGAGTACATAGTAAAAGATAGGCAAAGCTTTGAGTCTTAAGACAAAAATTATGAAATGTGTCCAGATGCTAGACCATGTGAAAAGTCAAAGCAAAAGACTATGCAAGGCCGGTCTAGGCTGCGTCAGAATAAATTGTTACAAAAACAGATACAAGATACCATTCAATGTTCAAGTAGCTGTTAGGTGTAAGAAGTTAAAAATAACATGGATTGAGGTAGGGAACACAAGAGAAGATGCAGGTTAGAAGAAAAAGAGATAAAATTTGCTTTTATATATGTTGAATTTGAGGTCCAAATTAGATAAGCTATCCAGTGGGCAGTTTGCATTGCATATGCAGAACTTAGAAAAAAATTCAAAATTGGAATTATAAATTTGGGAATTGGCAACATAGAGATAGTATTTAAGCCAACGGAGTGGATGAGATCTGCCAAGAAAAGAGTATAGAGTGCGAAAAGGAGATTTTACAAGATACTTGAAAGAGTGGTTAGAGGAATATAAAAAAGGCATTAGGAGAGGAGAGTATCATATCATTAAAAAAAAACAAGAGAGGTGATACTTTAAGACTCTCACCCACACGGAGAAGGTCAAACCAGTCCCAGCAGGAAAACCAGATATGCTCACTAGCCACACAGTAGGGATATGGAGTCGGGAACTATGTCAGACACTGTGGGCATGTTCCAAAGATTTGCCAGAGAACACACATCTGCCAAGAGATTCAAGTGATAAGCTCTGGCTGGAAGTCAGAGATGGAGCAAGAGATTAAACATCAAGTAAATGCAGAACTCAAGGGGCAGAGGATATGACATGAAAAAGGCAAAAAGAGATACGAGATTTTTGCCAGAGCTCCTGCTTATCTAGTTCCAACTAGATGGTAGACTGGGTCAAAATAAACACAAGAGGTGGTCGATTGTTTCCAGTAACAAGAGGCCTAAAGGGCCACTGGGGATTGGCAATCAGGTGTTTAAGCAATTTTGTTAGTTTTGGAGGCAGATGCCACATTGTGCTGAAGTGAAGGAAAGGTTAGTTACTAAAGACAATGAGTGGAGATATCTTCCTTAAGATTGCTGAACATTTAGTGCAATTTTGTACGAAAGCTGGAGTAGTAGTTAGGGTAAAAAGAAAACTTTTTTAGGATATTTGTAGGCTATGGGTAAGAATCTACCAAAGAAGGAGAAATTGAAGACTAAAAGACCACATAATTTAAGAAATCATGGTGGAAGTCAGAGGAGATGGACCAAAGTGCCTATGGAGAAGCTAGCTGTGGACACAATGTCTCGCTTTATTGTCTCAGTTGATTCATGCTGCTAAAACAAAATACCTATGACTGGGCAATTTGTAAATAATAAAAATTTATTTCTCACAATTCTAGAGGCTGGGAAGTCCAAGATCAAGGTGCTGGCAGATTCAGAGTCTGGTGAGGGCTACTCTCTGCTTCCAAGATGGCAACTTGTTGCTGTGCCCTTACATGGTGGAAGGTGGAAGGGCAAAAAGGAGCCTAGCTATTTCCCTCCAGCCCTTTTATAAGGTCACTAATCCCATTCATAAGGGCTCTGCCCTCATTACTTAATCACCTCCTGAAGGCCCCCACCTCTTAGTACTATTACATTGGCGATTAAGTTTCAACATGAATTTGGGGACACATTCAGACCATAGCATTTATCTTGCCTATTTTTTTTTTTTTTTTTTTGGAAACAGGAGAAAAATATGAATAAAGTATAGATGAATGGAGAAGGATATTGAGATGACTAATGGCCTTTATTCTTTTAGTGAAGCCAAGCTGGACCATCCACTCAGCAAACTGGTATGTGGAGGACATACAGGTTTGAAGAGAGAGTAAAGCTCTGGAATAGGGGCTGCTGAGAAAGAGGGCCGTCTGAGATGTAAGAGTAATTGGATTTGCACCAAAGGTCTAGCACAGGCACGGAGTCTTAGGGAAGGCCATTCTCCAGCAGTGATTAGAGCCAGAAAGTCTAAGAACAGGAAAACAAATACATAAAGCAGAGATTTTGCCTACTGAACTAAAGGAAAGAAAAGGGGATAAGGAATGCAAGAGTGTTGACAATGGTATGATGAAAAGGACTGACTGACAGGTCTACCCTCAGCTGATTCTGGGCTAAGGTCCTTGTCTATCACGGTTCCCAATACAGTACCCGACACATAAAGACACTTAATACATGTGGAATGAATAAAGGAACAAGTGTTAATGAATGAACAAGCACACGTCTGAAATTCAGGCTAGTTATGGAGGAAATGAAGTGGGAGGACATTAACAGTCTGGAAAAGCTAGGAAGGATTCAAGAAGCAGGAGTGTATGATGAGGCAGAAGAACAGGTTTTGTGGAAAGGAAAAGTGTGAGAAGAGAAAAACTACTCGATTGTGGGCAGAGTGGTTTTCAAAATTCAAATTTTCAGAGGAGCAGTTCAAAGTGATTTGAAGGTCTGAAACATGTTCGTGTAAAGGGAACTGGTAAAGTGGAATGTAGGTGAATGTCGGTGTGAGGGCAGGGCTCATCACCACAGTCATCAGTCATCAGTCATGCACCGCTTAGCAACATTTCAGACAATGATGAGCCACATATAAGATGGTAGTCCCATATTTTATTGTGCCTTCTCTTTGTTTAGATATGTTTAGATATGCAAATACTTGCCATTGTATTGCAGTTGCCTGAAGTGTTCATCACAGTAACGTGCTGTACAGGTTTGTGGCCTAAGATCAATAAGCTATACCATAAAGCCTAGGTGTGTGTAGTAGGCTACACCATCTAGGTATAGTACACTCTGTGATGTAACACTAGAAGAAATTGCCTAATGACATGTTTTTCAGAACGTATCCCCATTGTTAAATGACACATGACTGTACATCATGAAGTCACTGAAGATGACAGCAAATGCTGGAGTAAAGGGAGAAACTGTGAGCCAAGTTCCAAAGTCCTTAACGATTAAGAAGAAATGACCCAGAGGTAATAGTGACAAGTACCTGAATATATCATTGAGATAATAGTATTGGCCCTCTGTTCCACCCAGAATGTTTGTGAGGATCAAATAGAAGAATAATAGTATAAAAGTTTTTGTTTGGAAGTAAGAAATACAAGAGTCCTTCAAAGGAGGAGAGACTATGAAAACTACATAAAATTGTCAAGAAGAAGTTGCAGGGAACCAGGATAATGCTGAGTTCTCGCCAAGAAGCCAAAATATAGGAGCAACACCCAGAGCATTGTGGGGAAGCAGTGTCACTTGGAAGCCGGGTTTCTATAGAAGGAAACAGTCAGAGAATATCATTTTAGCTACTAATTGCTAAATCCCTGGAGCTTTATCTATATCTCCTTGAATTCCCACAGCAACCATGCATCATAGGCATTATTATCTTCAAATTACAAATGAGGAAACAAGGGCTCTGGCTAAGTAAATTTCCCTGAGTTGCACAGTTATTAAACAGAGTTGTCAGGATTTCAATCCAGTTCAGGCAGATTAAATCGCACTCGCACCACACATTACATTAAAATTTAGGGCATTTAGAGCTTTATAGGGGAAATGAGGATATAAAATATTAGAATTATGCACAAATAACTAGAATACAGAAACAAAAGATGAGAAAAAATGATCTGGAGGAGATTAGAGAATGGGGGAGGGTAAGAAGGATATGCCATTACTGATTGATGGGATTGGGGATGTTGGGATTTGAGAGGTGGACAGGAAGGGAGCAAAGGAAACTAACTAGCCTTGAATTTTGAAAATAAATTTTATGTTCGGTGGTTGTGGTATCTGTATAAAGTTCATTATCACCAGTATAGTGGTTAACTGACTGCTTTCTTTTATATTTGATTTTTTTTAAATGTACATTATCAGCAAGCAGCCATCTTGCCAGTTTAACGAGCACCCTTGAGTAATCAATTAAAAATTCTCATCTCAGAGGACTTACATATGTACAGTAACAGCTTGGGTTCATCTACTAATTCATCTAATCAGCCTGACATATTATTAGCCAATTTCCCTAAATCTTGTTATAATTCACACATTAAAAAGGAAATGTCTTCCAATGATCTTTCTGTAAAACTAGAGAAAACATATAGACACATTCTTTTAGATGATCAATTCTGACTTTAATGTATTTTATGGAGGGCAATTGATAAAATCATGTTCCTAAACTATTTAGGGTGCTTGAAAACTGCTCTTTCAAGTATTTTAGGTGTCATTTTTATTATCTTGCTTGTGCCATTTATGTTTTTGACAAATTATTTCTTTATATATGGCACAGAAATATACATCAGTCAGGTCCCAAATGGCTCATCAAAAATTCTGAGTTAGAGAATTCAGAATAAATTCTGTAAAGGGATAGCCTTCACAGCCAGAGATTCTGAGACATACAAGGAAACTTATGCAACCAAAATATGACTGGGCTTTTGGGGGGCAGGTTCTTTTCTCATTTCTGGCCCGTGTTAGAGTCCCTAGATGCACTCAGTTGCACTTTTCAGTCTGTCACCTACCTGTTCCCAACCTGACCCAATATTCTAACTCCAAAAGTGCTGGCAAGGTTTGTGAGGATAATCACACACAACACAAAAGAAAATTCTCCAAATTCTTCCCCTTAGACTTCTTTTGTCTAGTGACATCTCCCCTCTTTCTTTCCCCACTTGGCCTCTCAAAAATCCTCTTTGTTGTCCTCTGTAATTCAGCTTTTTTCTCATCATCCTTTAGAATGTAGAGAGGAATTAATTTTTTTAGTTGCCCTCTGCACAAAAAAAGTCATTTATACCAAAACTCATTTTACTGATCAAAAACTATTGACTAAAGAAGGTACATACATGTGGCACAGCTAGGAATAGAATAGGGTTCTTCATACACTATTGCTTTTTTCACCACCACCACATTCAGGAACCTAAGTTCCTTCCAACTCTAAAATTTTATCATTTGTCTGCTCTGTGGCTCATGATGAACTATGATGAATTGGGGCATTGACATACAGTGACTTAAATAAAATTAATAAAGGTGAATGGTTTGGAGTGGGGGACTCCATGTCTCTCCTTTTGTTTTTTCATTGTTTTTAACTGACAAATAAAAATTATATGTACTTATGGTATACAACATGATGTTTTGAAATATGTATACACTATGGAATAGCTAAATTGAGCTAATATATGCATTATCTCACATACTTTTTTTGGTGTAGTGAGAACATTGAAAAGCTACTCAACATTTTTTGAGTACACCATACATTGTTATTATGTTATTATGTAATTATTATTAACTATAGTCACCATGTTGTACAATATCACCCCAATACTCCCTCCTCCCAGCCTCTAGCAACCACCATTCTATTCTCTGCTCCTATGAGTACAAATTTTTTAGATTCCACATATAAGGGAGATTATGTAGTATTTGTCTTTCTATGCCTGGTTTATTTCACTTAGCATAATATCCTCTAGGTTCATCCATGTTGTCATGAATGACAGGATATCCTTCTTTTTAAGTCTGAATAATATTCTATTACATATATATATCACATTTTCTTTATCCATTCATCCACTGATAGATATGGAGGTTAATTTCATATCTTGGCTACTGTGAATAATGCTGCAATGAATAGCGCAGGTATCTCTTTGTCATACGGATTTCCTTTGGATATATATCCAGCAGTGGATTTGTAGGATCATATGGTAGTTCTATTTTTAATTTGGGGGGCAACATGATACTGTTTTCTACAAAGATTGCACTAATTTACAATCCCAAGAACAGTGTGTAAGTGTTGCCTTTTTTCCATATCCTCACCAACACTTACCTTTTGACTTTTTGATAGTAGCCATTCTTCCAGGTGTAAGGTGAAATCTCATTATGGATTTGCTTGGCATTTCCCTGATGACTAGTAATGCTGAGCATTTTTTCATATACTTTCTGGCCATTTGTATGTTTTCTTTGGAAAAATTTATATTCAGGTACTTTGCCCATTTTTTAATTGGATTATATTTTTGCTACTGAGTTATTTGATTTCCTTATACATTTTAGATATTAAACACTTATGAGATGTGTGGTTTACAAATATTTTCTCCCATTCTGTAGGTTGTGTCTTCATTCTGTTGATTGTTTACTCTGCTGTGAAGAGTCTTTTTAGTTTGTGATAATCCCATTTGTCTATTTTTTCTTTTGTTGCCTGTGCTTATGGGGTCATATCCAAAATATCTTTGCCTAGACCAAGGATATAGAACTTTTCCCTAGATTTTCTTCTACTAGTTTTACAGTTTCAAGTCTTATGTTTAATTCTTTAGTCCATTTTGAGTTAATTTTTGTATATGATATGAGAGATAAAGTTCTAATTTCATCTTTCTACATGTGGATATCCAGTTTCACCAACACCATTTATTGAAGAGACTGTCTCTTCCCCATTGTGTGTTCTTGGCATCTTTGTCAAAAATCAATCAACAGTATCCACGCCCTCCTCCTCTGGGAGCACAGAGCTCCTCCCAACTCAATGCCACATTCACTCTCCAGCAGACAGTGAGAAGGGGCTGCACAAATCCCTTGCATGGGCTTCCTGAATTCACACCCTCCTACCCCCAGAGTTTAGAGGTCCTCCTGATGCAGTGAGCTCTCTAGCACCAGCAGAGAATGTGCCATGGGTATAAAAACTGCCTAGAGCCATAGCACTCTCCACAGGAGCCCAGAGTCCCATCTGACACAGAGGCCCACCTTACCAGCAGAGAAAGTGCAGGGAGTGAGTCAGCACTTAGTACTGTGCCCACCCAGAGCCAAACTTATTTAGCCCAACCTGACTATCAATATAAAACATTTCTACAGGTAAGAATATCTCCCCTCAAAAACCACTCCAGAAATTAAAAGAAGAGACTACACAACCACCAGATGCTCAGACATCAATGCAGAGATAAAAGAAGCATGACAAAACAGGAAAACATGACATCACCAAAAGTAGGCTACTGTTCTCCAATACCAGACCCCAAACAACAGGAAACATGAATCACCTGAAAAGAAATCCCAAATGTCAATATTAATGAAACTCCACATGATGGACAAAAAAAATAGATAGAAATCACAATGAAGTCAAAACAAACAAACAAAAAAAGATCCAGGACATGTATGAAAAATTTGACAAAGAGATAGAAGCAATAAAAAAGAACCAAGTAGAAATCCTGGAACTGAAGAATGCATTCAACAAAATAAAAAATACAACTAAGAGCATAAGCAGCAGGCTGGAACAAGCAGAGAAAAGAATTTCTGAACTAGAAGACAGGCTTTTTGAATTAACACAGTTGGACCAAAAAAAAAAAAAGGAAAAATATTTAAAAATGAAGAAAGCTTATGAGATCTTTCTGATAACCTTAAATGTACAAACATCCAGATTATGGGTTTACTGGAAGGGGAAGAGAAAGGAGAAGGCATTGAAAGCCTACTTAATGAAATAATAGCCCAAAACTTCCCAAGTATTGAGAGATATATGGCCCTGCAGATCCAAGAAGCCCAAAGATTCCCAAACAGATTCAACTCAAAAAGACCTCCCCAAGACACATTGTAGCAAAACTGTCAAAAGTCAAAGACAAGGAAAGATCTCAAAAACAACAAGAAAAAAGTGTCAAATCACCTATAAGGGAATTTCCATCAGGCTAACAAAAGACTTCTCAACAGAAAACCTACAGGCCAAGAGAGAATGAGAAGACACATTCAAAGTCCTAAAAGAAAAAAACTGCCAACCAGGAATACTATATCAAACAAAGCTTTCCTTCAAAAATTAAGGAGAAATAGTATCCTTCCCAGACAAACAAAAGCTGCAGGAATTCACCACTACAAGACCAGCCCTTCAACAAATCCTCAAAGGAGTTATATCTGGAATCAACAGAGCAATATATATAACCATAAATACATGAGAAAGAATAAAAGCCACTAGGAGAACAGACATACCAAAGAGATAGAGAAAAAAAATGTATCTTACCACTACAATAAAAAAAAAGTGAAGACAAACAAAAAAGGGAAAGGCAGAAAAGAAATACAAAACAACCACAGAAAAAAATTAATGAAATGGCAATAACAAAGCAATACCTTTCAAATGCAACTATGTATGTAAATGTATTAATTCCTCACTTAGAAGATATAGACTGGCTGAATGGATTAAAAAACTAGACCCAATTATATGCGGCAAGAAACTCACTTCACCAATAACGACATACATAAACTAATACCAAAGGGATGGAAAAAGATATTCCACTAAAATGGAAACCAAAGATCAGAAGGAGTAGACATACCTTTATCAGATAAAATAGACTTCAAACCAAGAACTATAAAAAGAAACAAAGAAGGACCTTATATAATGATAAAAGAATCAATGCAACAAGAAGATGCAACAATCATAAATATATATGCACTCAACACTGGAGCAACCAGATATGTAAAGCAACTGTTACTGGATCTAAAGGGAGAGATATATCCCAACACAATAATTGTGGGGATGTGAACACACATCTCTCAGCAATGGACAGATCATCTAGACAAAAAATTAGCAGGGAAACATTGGATTTAAACAGCACTTTAGACTTAATGGACTTAACAGACATTTACAAAACATTTCATCCAACAACTGAAGACTACATTCTTCTCATCAGCATATGGATCATTCTCCAGGACAGACCTCATGCTAGGCTACAAGGTAAGTCTCAACAAATTTAAAAAGATGAAACTCATACCAAGTATATTTTCAGGCCACGATGGAATAAAACTAGAAATTAACAACAAACAAAACTCTGGAAAATGTACAAATACATGGAAATTAAGCAACATGCTCCTGAATGACCAATGGGTCAAAGAAGAAATAAAGCAGAAAATTTAAAAATTCCTTGAAATGAATAAAAATACAATTTAACAAATCCTATGGCATACTGCAAAAGTAGTACTAAGTGGGAAGTTTATTGCAATAAATGCTTGCATAGAAGAATAGAAAGACTTCAAATGAACAACCTAACACTATACCTCAAGGAACTAGAAAAACAAGAACAATCCAATCCAAAACTTGGTAGGTGGAAAGAAATAATTAAGATCAGAACAGAACTAAATGAGATAGAATCCCAAAATATGATACAAAAGAACAATGAAAGAGAAAAAGAAGAGAAAATAACAAAATTAGAACTTAACAAGGAGACATTACAATCAATACCACACAAATACAAAGAATCATTAGAAACTATTATGAACAACTGCATATCACCAAGTTTGAAATTGTGGAGGAAATGGATAAATTTTCAAACACGTGCAAACTACCAAGACTGAAGCAAGAAGAAACAGATAACCTGAACAGATCAATGACATGCAATGAGATTGAAGCAGTAGTCAGCAGTCTCCCAACAAAGAAAATCCCAAGACCAGATGGATTTTCTGCTGAATTCTACTAAACCTTTATAGAAGAATTAATACCAGTTCTCTTCAAATTATTCAAAAACATTGAAACAGAGTCCATTCTCCCAAACTCATTCTATGAGGCTGGCATCACCCTGATACCAAAATCAGATAAAGGCACAACAGAAAAAGAAAGCTACAGGCCAATATCCTTGATGAACATAGACACAAAAATACTCAATGAAATATTAGCAAACAATACAACATCATGTCAAAAGATTACACACCATGATCAAGCAGGATTCATCCCAGGGATGCAAGGATGCTTCAACATACACAATTCAATAAATGCAATATATCACATCAACAAAATCAGGCCAAAAACCATGAGATTATCTAAATACATGTAGAAAAGTTATTCTACACAATTCAACATCCATTCATGATAGCAACTCTAAACATAATAGGTATAGAAGAAAGGCACCTCAATACAATAAAATCTATATATGACAAATTCACCACCAACATCATCCAGAATGGAGAAAAGCTGAAAGCTTTTCCTTTAGGAACAGGGACAAGGCAAGGATGCCCACTCTCACCACTCCTATTCAACACAGTATTGGAAGTCATAACCAGGGCAATCAGGCAAGAGAAAGAAACAAGGGGCATCCAAGTTGGAAAAGATGAAGTCAAAGTCTCTCTGCTCACAGATGACATGATCCTATCTACAGAAAAACCTAAACACCCAACCAAAAAAAACTCCTAGAGCTGATAAATGAATTCAATAAGTTGCAGCATACAAAATCAATACACAAAAACAGTAGCATTTTTATATACCAGCAACTAATTAGCAAAAAAAGAAATCAAAAAAGAAAGCCCATTTATAATAGCTTCCAGAAGAATCAAATACCCAGGAACAAATTTAAGTAAGAAGGTAAAAATCTCTAGAATGAGAACTACAAAATGCTGCTGAAAGAAATTAAAGAGGGCACCAAATGATGGAAACACATTTCATGTCCACAGATTGGAAGGATTAATGTTGAGAAAATGACCATACTATCCAAAGTTATGTACATATTCAGTGCAATCCCTATCAAAATACCAATGATATTCTTCACAGAAATAGAAAAAACAATCTTAACATTCATACAGAACAACAAAAGACCCCTAATAGCCAAAGCAATCCTGAGCAAAAGAAATAAAGCCAGAGGCAATACACTACCTGACATACTATACTACAAAGCTATAATAACTGAAACAGCATGGTAATGGTATAAAAACAAAAACAGGAACCAATGGAACAGAATGGATAACCCAGATATCAACCCACATACTTATAGCCAGCTGATCTTCAACAAAGTCACCAAGAACATACAATGGAGAAAAGACAGCCTTTTCAACAAACAGTGCTGGGAAAACTGGATATCCATATATAGGAGAATAGAAGTAGACCCACACATCTCACCATATGCCAGTATCAACTCAAAGTGGATTAAAGACTTAAATATAAGAACTGTAACTATAAAACTCCTAGAAGAAAACATAGGGGAAACACTTCAGGATGCAGGCCTAGGAAAAGACATTAGATCTCAAAAGCACAAGCAAAAAAGAAAAAATAAAGAAATGGGATTATATCAAACTAAAAAGCATCTGCACAGCAAAGGAAACAATCAACAGAGCAGAAGGACAACCTACAGAATGGGAGAAAATATTTGCAAACTATATATCTGACAAGGAATTAGTATCCAGAGTATACAAGGAATTCAAACAAATTTACAGTAAAATAATAATCCAATTTAAAAATGGGCAAAGGAGCTGAATAGACATTTCTCAAAAGAAGACATACAAATGGCCAGCAAGTATATGAAAAAATGCTCGACATCACTAATCATCAGGGAAATGCAAATCAAAAGCACAATGTGATATCATCTCACCCCAGTTAGTCTGGATTTTACAAAAAAGACAGAAAATAACAAATGCTGGCAAGGATGTGGAGAAAGAGGAAACTTCTACACTGTTGCTGGGACTATAAATTAGTACAGCCATTATGGAAAACAGGATGGAGATTTCTCAAACTATAGATAGAACTACTATATGATCTAGCAATCCCACTATTGGGTATATACCCAAAGGAATGGAAATCATCATGTCCAAGAGATACCTGCACTTCCATGTTTATCACAGTTCTGTTTACAATAGTCAAGTCGTGGAACTAACCTAAATGTCCATCGATGGATGACTAGAAAAGGAAAATGTGGTATGAATACACACGGAATACTATTCTTATATTGACAGCAACAGGGATGAGCTCAGAGAAAATTATGTTAAGTGAAATAACCCAGGCAGAGAAAGAGAAATACTGTATGTCCTCACTTATAAGTGGGAGCTAAACAATAAGTTAAAAAAGAAACAAAGAAACAACAATCACAATACGCTGAACTTTCAAAAGGAGAGAAGAAGAACTGTGGTTACTAGAGGTGCGAAAGGGGAGGTGGAAGGGTTTCAGCAAGAAATTAATGAACACAAAAAATAATTATGTATTGTAGTGATGAATAGGCTAATTATTCTTATTTGATCATCACATATTGTGCACAAGCATTGATAGTTAACTCTGTACCCCACAAATATGTATCATCAATTATATCTCATTAAAAATATATAAATAAAATTTAAATAAATAAATTGACTGTAAACATATGGGTTTATATCTAGTCACTCTATTCTGTTCCATTGGATCTGTGTGTCTGTTTTTATGCCATTACCATGTCACTTTGGTTAATATAGCTTCATAAGATCTTGTGAAATCAGGTAATGTGATGCCTCCAGCTTTGTTCCTCCTGCCCAAGATTGCTTTGCCTATTCACTCTTTTGTAGCTCCATACAAATGTTAGAGATTTTTTTTCTATTTCTATGAAAAATGTCATTGGAATTTTGGTAGGGATTGCACTGAACCTGTATATCACTTTGGTTAAGATGGACATTTTAAAAATGTTAATTCTTCCAGTCCAGTAACATAGCCTATCTTTCTATGTATTTGTGTCTTCTTCAATTTCTTTCATCAATATTTCATAGTTTGCAGTGTACAGATCTTTCATCTTCTTGGTTAAATTTGTTTCTAAGTATCTTTTTTTGTAGATGTAATAAGATTATTTTCTTGATTTCTTTTTTGAATAGCTTGTCGTTGGTATGTAGAAACGCTACTGATTTTTTATGTTGATAGTGCATCTTGCAACTTTACTAAATTCATTTATTTCTAACAATTTTTTGATATAGTCTTTAGGGTTTTCTGTATATAAAACCATATCTGCAAACAGAGACAATTTAACTTCTTCATTTCAGATTTGGATGTCTTATATTTCTTTCTCATGCCTAACTGCAAGTACTATATTAAATAGAAGTGGAGAGAAAGGGCTTTCTTCTCTTGTTCACAAGTCTTAGAGAGAATTTTTCAACTTTTCACCATGGAATATAGATTATGCTGTCATACATAGCCTTTATTGTGTTCATGTATATTCCTTCTATACTTAATTTGTTGAGAGTTTTTACCATGAAAGGCTGTTGAATTTTGTCAAATGCTTTTTCTGCACCTATTTAGATGATCTTCACCTCAATGAAGATTTTGTCCTTCATTCTGTGATGAAGACTTTTGTCCTTTATTGTGTGAATGTGGTGTTTCACATTTATTGATTTGCATATGTTGACCTACCTTTGCATCTCAAGGATAATTTCCACTTTGGTATTAGGCTTTGGTATCAGGGTAATTCTGGCCTTGTAAAATGCTTTTGGGAGTATTTCCTCCTTTTCAACTTTTTTGTGGAGTTTGAGAGGAATTAGTATTAGTTCTTTAAATGTTTGAATTCAGTAGTGAAGCCATCAGGTTCGGGGATTTTCTTTGATGGGCGACTTTTTATTACCAATTTAATCTCCTTACCCATTATTGGTCAGGTCTCTACATTGAGAGAATGATCCTTGACTGATCTGAAATGCCCAGATACAAGGGAGAATTGATGACCATTCATAATATCGTGTACACTTACATGGCTGGTTGTATAAAAACCTACTTTACCGATTGTTTCTTAGTGAGTATGTGAAACTCTTTTGGTTTTCATCTTTAAATTGTTCAAAATATGAAACTTGCCAATCAATCAAGAAGCATAAACACACTTTTTGTGTAGTTCTACACAGAAATTTAAATGTTTTATAAGGTAAATAATTGTTAAAAGTTACTGAAAGGCAGTGGGTGTCAACTTGGTTTGTGCACAGTTCAACAGATAGTTTAAAGATGACAGTCCATATAGAGATGTGGATTAATGTGCTCATGTCTTCAGGCTCTGAATTGCTTCACTCATGTCTCAGGTACCATAGTGCTAATTGAAGGCAATGGAGAATTGACAGATTACAATATACTTGTATCAGTCAGGTATTTATTTAGTTCATGGCAATTTAAGCTGAGCTCCGCTGGGCATTTGTTCTGATCTCAGCTGGGCCCCTTCATGTGTCTGTATGTGATCAACTATAAGTTAGCTTCAGATCAGATCTGCCGATTTGGCAGAAATCTCTCACACATCTGGGACCTCTGTTAAGATAACTGGGCTGAGTTAGTTACGATCCTTGTGGTCTCATCCCCTAGCTGTATTACTAGGGCTTGTTTATGTGTTGAAGGAAGGGCTCCCAAGAGAGGAAAGCCCACAAAATTTCTAAAGTGCTAGGCTGGGTACTGGCACACAATCACTTCTGCCACGTTCTACTGATTAAAACAAATCACAAGGTGAGCCCAAATTAAAGGGGTGAGGAGATGGACTCTACCTCTTGATGAACAGATTTACAAAATGACATTGCTAAGAGCATGGATACAGAGGTGGGGGGTGGGCAGCAGCGGAGCAGGGGGTTAATGAGCAATATGGCTCTTCTACATGCCTAGCACAGTGCTTGGCTTCACTGAAAACTGTTTGACTAGCTAATTTAGTCAGTAAATGTAAATGACCCTACAACCCTAGGGTTACCTTCATTAACCAGGTGAACCAGGCCAATTAAATTCTTCACTCCTATTAAACTCTATTCTACAAACACAACACAGAATTGAAACCTTAGAAAAAAATGTGCCTGGGCAGGTGGGCATTTCACAATAGCCTGTGGGGTTGTTTCATGCCTTCCTGAAAGCAATGCAGAGAAAGTAGCAGCAATGTTTGATATGATATGAATGTGGTTCTAGAAATTTCTAGTTGGACAGCCTTATAAGAACTCACTCAACCTCTTCCTGGAAGGTGGTTCAATCATCTTTATCAACTAGAGTTTGAAAGAATTAAAGTACCTTCAGAAACACTTTGTTGTAATGAGTTTCCTGGTCCTTCATTCTGTACTTTATGTCCTAAAAACTGTTTGAAACCAGTATTTCATGAAGTGCTCTATGATAAGTATTTTGCTCAGATTAAGCTTTCGAATTATTTTTATTCACATTCATATGATGAGCAAGATAAAACTTGAAGTCAATTTTTAAGAATCTATTTCTGTGCATATTGCTTTATTCATCCTATTTCTGCCTTACAGCAATGTTGGACTGGTAATGCAACACCACAAACGTCAATTTACCTGCTATTTGAAAATGCTGCTTTGCTTTCACTTTTTGCACAAAAATGTGAAATGTACTTTTCTAAATAGCTTGTCTTATATATCCACCTGTCATTTTTGAAATCACTCTATAGAGTTTTTTAATATATTTTTTTGTTTTATATGCTTATTTATTTATATTCAGGTTTACATCTAATGATGCTGATTCAACAGACAGATTTCTTCCCTAAATTCATAAGTGTATAGATATGGTGACTTTTATTTGACTTTACTGATGAAAACTGGATTATAAAATCAGGAATGGAGAGTAACTGTTTGCTGGGTCTTTAATTAGCATTTCACTCATTCACCCAGTTATCTTAATAATTAAATGCCATCTAATTTAATATAAGAAGTTTGCCAAACTAGCGGCTGATTTAGGAATTTATTAATGTATTAAACTCTTTCACCTTTAATAAAGAGAGCAATACACCATATTTATGACATAGCTGGACTTTGATTTCTTTTACTTTATTTGAAAATAGTTGCACCCCATCAGAAATGTATTATTGTATAAGAAACAGTAAAAATCAAGTAGAAAACAAAACCCAGACTCAAGATTTGAATATTTACGTATGTAGGTATCTAAAATTCAGCCCTTTAAAGGACAGTTTGATTTTTTTATCAGCTTATATACAGTATATTTTAAGTGAAAATCAGGACATTGACTTCAAAGTAATATTTTTTTCATTTAAATGTAGCACTTGAAATTAATTTTGATATAAGAAACACTATTTTTCATCATTGTAAGTTAGAAAGAAGAATCTTGGAATCAAATTTAGAACTTTCTAAGAATTGTTATCTATCTCAAACTAAAGTGATAGAGGAAACTTTTGAGCTCAGTATAACCACCTTGTCTTTTTTAAAATTAGAAAACTGGGTCTACTTAACAGATCAAAAACTTTTGGAAGTGGGGAGCAGAGAGAGAGTGTGGAAGCATTAGAGAAAGGAAGAAGGGAAGTGTTAGAAATGGTAACTTAATGTAAACACAGATAATGCAAAGAAACTAATTACTTCACTTTACAAATGATGGGGTTCACACTTTGAACTCTGTGGTGGATTTTTTTATGCTGATTCAAAGCTATAGGAATTATTAACTATTATATATTAATTATTATACAGAGAGATAAAATTATTATGTAGAGATGAAAACAGTGCCCCATTCCAAATCTCAGCTGCCATTCCTCATAATTTAAATAAAACTTCTAATGGACAGGATAGCATCATTTGATATGTAACTTAAAAGTAATTAACATATTTATGATGACATCGTGAATTTTATTCTTTAAAATTAACTTTTTGTTTTTATGGAATGACAATCTCAAAGAATACAACTTCAAATCAACATAAAATATGCAGATTTCTATGTGCAAGAGATAAGCCAACTAAACAATCACGACTTTGAACTCTTCATCCCAAAGATGCATTGGGTGCATTTTTTATAAACTGAAATAATAAATAATAGATTGGGTCTAAAAGTAATTTGTGTTTTTGCTGAGCTATCTACTCCCAAAATATCTGGGTTCTGAGCCTCTAACACATTACACTATGAATTTTATTCTGATCTCAAACTCTTATGTGTGTAGGCAAAGGCAAGACTTTGGTAGTTTTATGTTTCTTTTAAAGTTTTTATCTTTCCTTCCTTTCAACTAAAATAGTTCTCTCTTCATTCAGAACACATAAAAAGAAGAGGAGGAGATTAGAGATTATGCAACATTCTGCTCCATCCATTCCAGGTTGTCAACCACTCTAATTTATTAAAATATGGAGTTTTCATTCAAAAGAAGTAATTCCTTAACTCTCATCTAAATTCTATAAGAAAAAAAAAAAAACACAAACACATTTATAAAGGCACAGACAGCTGCCTGCCCTACCTCCTTATTCTGAGTAGGCCATTTTCTCAGCCAGCAAGTGGTGCTATAATTTGCAGCAGTGATAAGGCCGGCAGGCAGACAGGCAGGCATTTTTTTAGACTTGGCCTGATTGAGAAACTGGAAAGTTTTTTGTTTTCTGATGCCATCATGGAAATATACAGAGATGCTAATCACCTTCTTTATGCTTAGGATTTAAGTTCATATACATCACACTTCAAGAGAGAATTATATTAAGTGAAACTAGTCAGGTACAGAAAGAGAAATATCACATGTTCTCACTTATTTGCGGGAGCTAAAAATAAATAAATAAATACACAAACAACCTGGGGGGAAGAGGGGGAAGAAGACACAACAATTACAATTCCTTGAAGTTGATATGACAAGCGAACAGAAAGGACATTGCTGGGAGGGAGGGGGGAGCAGGAGGAGGGAGGGAGGTTTTGGTAATGGGCCACAATAATCAACCACATTGTATATTGACAAAATAAAATAAAACTAAAATAAAATAAAATAAATTTGAAAAATAAAATAAAATTGTATTTACTAAAAAAAGGAGAGAGAGAGATTCAGAATAATATCAAAGAATGAGTGTTCCTTGAGTCAGTGAATCCTTGATTCTGGGATCCAATACAGTGAATGTAGTTACCAACTCTGGCCTTAGACAGTCTCCTGGTTCTGTCTATACCCACTCATTTGACAGTGACTATGTACTAACTTATTGTTTTGCTTTTTATGTGTCTACATATTATCACTGCAAACATATTGCCAGCCTTAGGTAATTAAAGACCCCATATCCAATACATATTTGTGTTTCATATTCTGTATATCCTATGTGTGTGTTGATTGATTCTGAAGCTAATTGAATGGTTTTTATACAAGTCAATTCTATTGAAATTTTATGCTTGTAGAAAGGCTGTAAGTTCTTGGACCCACTGTAAATAAGTCCCAGTTCCATTCTGTCCATTTCCAAGTAGACCCACTGGATGTGTTTAATTTGCAATGGAAAGTGAAAGATTGCTTGGAGCATAGTTTCCAAAAATGTGTTTCTCTATCAGATGTTAATAGATGTTATGTTTAGGGTTCCATAGTTGAATGAGTTTGTGAAATGGAAGATTAAAATTAATTAAAGTAGGTTTTTTTATGGAAAGACTGCCCAGGAAATTTCATATGCTAATGAGCAATTATAAATCCCTGAGAGAATGATAAAGTATGTGTTTTCCTACCTCCTTGACCATAAATCCGTGATTTCAGAAAGAAGCTCACATGACTAGTTTTCTGCAGAACATTCTTTGTGAAATCCTGATCTTGAACAAGACAAGAAAGAAAATTAAGTAAATACATATCACAAAAAGTAAGAAGTTAGATCAAAGATGCTAAAAGTGATATTTGGAATCAAAAATGTTATCAGTCAGAACAACCAGGTTGTGCTGCAGTGACAAATAACTCCCATATATTAGTGATTTACGACACAAAATGTTTACTTTTTTGCTCATGCCTCTTGTTGATCACAGAATGGATCAGTGCACTGATCCACATTATCTTCATTCAGAAATGCAGCTGGAAGAGCCTTCACCATCTCAAATGTCACAGATCACTATGGCAGTGGGAAGGAAATTTGGAGAATTACATTTGGACTATTAAAAGCTTCTACCCAGAAGTAACCCATACAACTTCGGCTCACATTCCATTGGCCAAAGCAAATTACATGGCCGTATCTAACTTAAAGGACAGAGGGAAGTATAATGCTACTGTATTTCTAGGAGAATAATAGAACATTGATGTGAATGTTCCTAATGACTACACAGAGGCTGAGGAGAGCTGCCTCCCCAAAGTCATGCCTCTTTTCATTATGAGGTGCAGGGGTGTAAAGGCCAGGCTCCTCACCCTAACTCAGGACAATTCTGGGGGCAATCTCAGTTTCAGAGATTTTCAGAGGGGTTGACAGAGGTCTTTGTCAAGACTGCATCATGGTCCAAACTTTCCCTCCACCCTGTTCTCCTTCCTTCATTTCCTTCCACAAAATGTTGTGCCCAAAAGCATTCACTAAAGAACCTCCTGCTTGGTAACCCTATTTTAGAACCTGCTTTTTGGAGTACCCAGTCTGCTATTCTATATAACATATGTCTTTAATATAAAATAATTGTGTATGTTTTTAAACTTCACATAAATGGTATCGTGTTGTATACATTATACAATTTGCTTTTTTTTCTTCAATTATGTTTTTGAGCTATATTCATATTGTTTCATATAGTTCTAATTAGTTTATTTTAACTAACTGATTTTTAGAAATTGCTGCAAGTTACTTATCTATTCCCCTGTTAACAAGAATTTCGGGTTTTCCCAATTTTTTACTATTACAATTTTGCTGAGATTCTTTGTACCTACCTACTTTTTCACATACAAGGGTACTTCAAAAAGTTCATGGAAAAATAGAATTAAAAGATAATAGAAATCTTTCCATTAACTTTTTGAAGTACTCTCATATATAAGAGTTTCTCTAATATATGTATATTTATATATGTATACCTAAACGAAGAACTGCATGTAGGGTGTGTACGTTCTCAATTTTATTAGATGTTGTAGTTGCTGGAATACTAGTAGACGTGAATATAAATGGCCATTTCTTTTTCTTTTTCTCTGAATTGCCTATTCGTATGCTTGCCCATTTTTTCTATTGAATTCTTAATCTCTTTCTTACTAAGCTTAAAAAAAATTCATATTTCTGATATCATCGTTAGATATATGGTTTGAAATATCTTGCCTTTCAATAAAAATATCTTTCCTTTTTTATAAATAGGCTTTAATTTTTTTATAAATAAGCTTCACATTTATTTATCTTTTTTCTTTATGGCTTATGCATTTTTTGTGTTGTTTAGAAAACATTTTCCTACCACAAGGCTTGGAAATATTCTGTATTTTCCTTGAAGGTATTACAGATTTTGATTTTTACAATTGAGTTATTAATCCATCTTCAATTTATTTTATTGTTATATGTGATATAGTAGATATGATTGTTTTCATACAGTCAGCCAATTGTTCCAGCACCATTTTTTCCAACCTAGTATCTCACACTAATTTATAATGTCACTTCTATAGATGTATAAATGTATGTTGGGCTCTCTGTTCTGTTCAATCTATTTATCTATCCCTGCACTAACATCACTGTGAATTAATTAATATGGCTTTACAATAAATCTTAATATTTAAAAAACTATGACCTTTTCCTTTGTTCTTTAAAATTACCTTGGCTATTCTCAATCTTTTGTTCCAAGTGGATTTAGAATCAACTTCCTTAAATTTTAGAATTTAACTTCCTCTGAATAAAATCCTCTGCTGGGATTTTGATTGAAATTGCGTCAGATTTTTATATATTTTTTTCTCACCACATCCATGCCCAAGTCCCACTTTTTCAATGTCGTGATACACCCAAGGGAGCATGGAAGTGAAGACGCAGGCCATACATACACATTGCTCCCCTGTTTTCTCTTTCAGTATAAATGGAATGAGTTGGGCACAAACGTGATTTGAAATAAGTGTAGTGCTTTAAGACTTATGCCACACTGAAGGAGGTAGGTAGTAGCATTTGAAATTATCTGAAAGGCTGAGTAATTGAACAAAAGAAATACAGTTATTAGATTCAAGGGAGTTACAAAAGGTCTGAAATATTACGTGGGAAAGATAAGGAAGAAAACTGCCCTTCACTACTGGGAGTCATAAAGGTTGGCAGACAGATATATATTCATTCATTCATTCAATAAATATTAGTTTAGTACCTGCTGTTTTTCAGGTAATGTTCTAGCATTGGGAGAAGAGTAGAAAACAAAACAAAGCCCCTGCCCTTCATGAATCCATTTAGGGAAGAGACTTATCAAAGACTTAATGAGCGCTGAGCAGCCACTGTATAAAAACTTCAAAACACTATTTCAGTCCCCAAGCTGCTATGAGAATATTAGCCATTATAAAATCACCAAAAGTGTAATAATAAATATCATGTGGCATAGTATGAACTATAAATTCAATTAACGCTCTGCGAAGAAGATAATTGGAGATTGATTGAGTGTCAGAATAGGTTTCCTGGAGGAACTCCGTCTTGTGCTGGAATTTGAGAACAAGCAGGATTTGGTAGGTAGAGAGGAGGGTAGAGAATGTTTTAGGTGAGAACGACAGCATCAAAAAAGACGCTGAGATGAACTCTCCATGCTAAGAGAGTAGACAGAGAGGAAATCAACATTCCTGGAAAAGAGAATCATGTTCAGTAACAGGAAATGAAGTTAGACAAATGGAATGAAGCCAGATACTGGAGGAGCTGACCCCCGGCAGAGGGGTTTAACACAAGGCGCTGAAGATGCAGAAGGCAATGAAGGCCCCCTCTTCCGCTCTCCTCTTTCTCCTGCTGTAGAACTGAGAACTGACCTAGTAATTGCAAAATTATAAGAGTTATTAGCCCAACATTGATATAGAGGAGGCAATGGAAGGTGAAGAGACAAGGGATGGAAACAGTTGCTTTTAGCCTGATACAATGGGCAGACTCTAAGGCAGAAGAGACACATGATCTCTACTTCATGAACTTATAATCAATGTGGGAAGGAAGACTAATGTATTTAATATTAAAGTAATAAACACTTATAACCCAGATGTTTGCTGAGACCTCCTGCCCCTTGGCTTGCACCTCCACATCCAGACCTGGTTAAGTCTCAAAATCTTCCTCAAGCAAATCCCCAGGGACTCACATCTTTCGTGGTCACTCTGCCTGCAGCACCTGCATCCATGTGTGTTGCCTCTGTTTTTCCCCTTGACAATCTACATCCAAAACTCTATCCCTTCATCATTTTCCATAAAATATACATGCTGTCCAAGCATGTTATGAGTTTGTTTTAATTTCCTGAGGAATTGGCAACGTAAACCGTCCCCTGTTCCATGCTCCACTCTTCTTCCTCCCAGCCTCCCGTGTCTGCTGCCCATTGCTCCTCTTCTGGATTGCTTGCAAGAGCCTCATATTCTGCTCTCTTTTTTATGTAGACCAATTCAGTTCTCCCCCACCCCTCACCCCAAACTGTCATGCCCAAACAAATCAAGGTGCTAACAAACGAAAATGATACAGTTCCTTAAAGGCAGTTATGGTTATAAGTAAATAAGCAAACCAAAAAAATTCTCTTACACAGAAAACCCATAAGAGAACAGGCCAGGCAGACACATAAATGTGTTTCAGATCATGTGGGAAAGCTGGGGCTATAAAGCCTACAGTAATTCAGCGAAGGAAAAGATCAATCGAGAAGGGTTTTAAAGAAGGAGATAGATTGTGAACTAGACCCTGAAGAAAGGCTAGAATTAGTATTACAGACAGAGGAAGCAAGAGGTCATTCAAGGTAAAGAAATAACTAAGAAAACCACAGAGGAAAGAACGAGCTTTCATCTGAGAGAAGGCAACTCTCAACTGAGAATTTAAAAGCAAGATAAGGGTGAATGGGTGCTGGCAATGCTGGATTGTCAGACTCAAGAGTTTGGATTTAATCCAATAAGAACCAAAAGAAGCTCTAACAAATATGCTTTGGAAAGCAGGGAATGATGGTAGCTTTGGGAGGAGTCTCAGAAACAAGAATCAAAGGTCCAAGTACTATCAGAATTTTCTTTCTGTTTCTGATCTCTGCTTCTTTGTATAGGTTGGCTTCAATTTCTTCTCCTGAAAATTTGCTTTCTCTACCCAAGGACTGGAGTGATTCAGCAGATTTCTGGCTCACCATCCATGGAGAAGAAGCTCTTACCTCTTGTTTTAGCTCCAAAAATCCAAGAGGAGTCTATCTGGCTTGGCTTGAATCAAGTGCCCATGCCTGGAACTATCACCATGGTCAGGAAGGGAGAAAATAGGGAGGGAAGAAGTGGGGTGAAGCTTGGACATCTCACCACGGGAGGCAGGGTTGCAAGTGAGGAAGCAACCACAGTTCGTGACTAAGATTGGACCCAATGACAATTCTTAAGTAAGAGAAGTGTTATTTATTTTTCATCATGCATGTATTGATGACCTACCATTCTTAAGTTTCTATTATACCTTCCTTATTTTTTCTCATTTTCTTTTAATTTAAGTCATTAGCCAATATTTCATGTGTCCTTTTAAGCCACCTTAAACTATTTGGGGGAAAAATAGAAAAAATTAAAATCAGCTGCTTGACAGCTGTTATAAACCAATTATTGTGTTAAGATACAGTTTCTGTTTTCAAGCAGTTCTGAGTCTAAGAGTAAAGATACCATGTGCACAAATAACTATTACAATGGACATAAAATAATAAATGCCATTAAGGAGGTAAAGATAAAATTCTGTGAGTTCAGAGTTTATCTTACTATAAGAAATAATATCATTGAACTGATATTTTACAATACAATGGAATAGAATAGATCAAATTAAGACCTGAAGATATGGCAATGAAAGGCTTTCTGTGGCCAAGAGCAGCTTGAGACAACAGCATGGAAGTAATAATCAGCAGAATGTGTTCAGAAACTAACATGATGAACCTGGGACAAAGGGGAGTGGGTCAAGAGAAATGGAACCCTTCCAAATCTATGCCCAGGTAATGAGGTAGCCTCGAGAAGGTGACATAGAGGTATTTCCAACACGTTTATAGAAAAATGTATGGGGCATTGTGACAGAATAGTAGAGGAGCAACTAAAATGGAGAAGTAAAAGAGACTGCAAGATTTTGAGGGTGAGGAAGCAGGAAAATTGGCAGTGTCCTGGGGCAGATTTATATTACCTAATAAAGACCATCCTCACAATGAGACGTGGTCACCTCCCATTTCTGGAGGCCCCAGATTCCCATCCTAATTCCATGAGAGATGCTGGAAGAGCAGAAGCACATCTTCATTTTCTCCCACATAACTCTTGCTGGGGTTGGTGGTTTGTCTGTGTGGTTTGTGGAAGCCACAAGTCATAAAACCTTAGAGTGCCATAACAATGCCACTGAGAAGTCCTCACCCCTCAAAGATCCAGGCAAGTGGTGTTCAAACCCATAATCCATTCATTGTCCAAAGATTTTTGCACAATCCGTGTTGGGTGGAGTTGGTTCCAAGATGCCATTTCGTCTGAATTAAATAAACGTTCCATGTGGGCCCCTGTGCCACACTGTGTCAGCCCGGATGGGGAATTCATTTCTTCCTTGATGGCCACAGATTAACTGCTCATGTGTGATGCTGGTGTTTACAGTAGACGTTACTGGAAGTTTGGGAAATGAAAGGGGGTTTGCCTAACAGAAAACAGCTTCAAATGGGATTTTAGACATATTCGTTTTTTAAAATTCTCCATCCCACAACCAAGGATTTTTCAGAGGCCTCTTTAAAGTACGCAGTGCCCAGGCCTGCTCTAAACCCCACTCCATATTTCCTTTCCATTTCTTCCATTCAGAACCACCTTCCCAACCCCCTACACACGACTTTCAAACTTTTTACACTCTGCTAAAAGAGTAGTGTTCCTCACTTTAGGGTGATTTTGCCTTCCTCCCCCCACAATGGGTGATTTGGCAAAGTCTGGAGACATTTTTGGTTGGCATAACTTTGGGGGTATTACTACAGGCATCTAGTGAGTTAAAGGCAGGGATGCTGCTAAATATCCCACAATGTGCAGGACAGCCCCCCCACAACAAAGTACTAACTATCTGATCCAAAATGCCAATACAGCCAAGGATGAAAAATCATAATATAGAGCAAATCACTTCTCTCTATGCTCAATACTCCCAGACATACAAAGTATCCCCCATCTTTGTATGTGTTCAACCTTTGAGGCATTCATTTCATTAAATCAAAGGGGATTCCTGTTACAGCATACAAGAGCTGCTGAAACCCTGAAACTTCCTGTGATATGGAGCTGCCCTTCTTAAAAAATGTTGTGGTTTTAAATAGCATATTTCCTCAATACATGTAGAATAAAGTTCTCATCCATACTCAATTATACACTCTGCCAGGGAGAGAAAAAGAGAAAGAGAATGTAAATAGTGTGGGTGATTCTGTCCCACGTTCCACTAGAGCATATGCCCCCGAGGAGCGTGAGAAAGAAGATGTGAATCTGATGTTCCTTCAGTTGGTGTCGGTTCCTGAATTGCTCTCATAGTATGAGCATCTCACCATGCTGAGTGTGATTCAAGTGTTTAAAGATACATAATTTTTTGGTACAACATGGCCCCTAAATGCAAGCCAACTACTTCATCAGGTGTTTAGCTGAGAAAACAGCAATCTGTTCCAATGCTGGAGGAAAAACTGGCTGAGTTGGATGGTATAGCAGCCTCAAATGTGGTGCATAAAAATGGCCATGTATATAATATTTTAAGGGTGAATGGAGGGTTTTTTTCGTGTTTTCTGACTTTTTGTAATCTTTCCCCCTGCTCAATCATTTTAGAACCAAATTCTATGTAAAATGCAACTCCACATCGGGGAGGAAGAACATCGCTGGGGAGTGGGGGAAAAGTAGAGGTCATACAATAGAGCCTTGAGGGATATGACAGGTTGGGATGATGAGAAGAAAGAGAAAAAAGAAGAAACGGTGAGCAAAGATCAGAAAGGCAAAGAGGACCAAGACAGCACATCCCCACCCTATCAATTTTCAGGGACATGTATTTGATAATTGAAAAGAAAAACTTACTAATTTTATAAAAGGGAAGCTATGCCACACGGAGCTTAGTTGGTCCCAATATAGATCTTTCAAAGATATTATTGCAATTTACGATCAAGGTCTGTAAATTTACAGTATAATACCTGTTGCATTGTTAAATCTTTTTTTGTCTACCTAATATGAAATTTTGGCAGCTAACCATATTTGTCTGTTAATTTAATGAATAATATGCTAGCTTTTTTTAATTTGAAAAGCCAGCAAGTATATGCCATAAATTCTAAACAATTTGTTTAAATATTAAACAGCAAGTGACAATGGCAGCTCATGCAGGTGTGTCTTTGGAGTCTGTGTTAAATTAATATCATGCTTTGTGTATGTGTAAACATAAATGTTGAAAAATGAGTGGTCACTAGGGATCTCTAATTTGCTGGTGCACATTCTGCCAGAAAACCACCCTCAGTAATTTGAAATGGAGACTATTCTTCTGTTTGCTAAGATGAGATGGAGAAAAGGAAAATTAACTCATAAATATTGCATGGGTCAAAAATTTTATGTGAGGTTTTGAAAGATACATGCTATAGTAATCATTTCAGAAATTCCCATTTTAATTAAATACAATATTTTCAAAATTGTGCTATGGTGCTTCCTAACTTGGGAACTTTCTGAATAATGCACTAAAAAAGAGAAAATTGTTCTCTAAGTACTATTTTCAACACATAAAAATTTTATAATTATTTTCTTTGATTTGGGCACAAATTTAGGATATTGATACTTTCTCTGGACCAAAATGCTACCATTTGTTGTCAAAACTTTAGGTCAGCATTCCCATATAGTCAAGTTTCTGAAAAGCAGTTTAGAATATAGAATCAAGGACATCAAATACTGAATTAGAAATACTGGGTTATTAGAAAGGGTGAAGGGACAGAAGAGTATTGCCTAATAGGTTTTAGTTGACTTACCCAATAACACGGTTATAAAGAGAGCATTATTTGGATTCCAGAGACAGAATATATTAAAGTCAAAACTTATAAATGTTTGGGACAGAATTTGAATCTGGTTCTGTGGGATGCTATAATCCATATCCTTTCTCTACAATATGCTGCTTAGCTACTTAAAACTCCAAAATGAATTCAGTAAAACTGTTTCCTAGTACAAATAGGTTCAAACTTCACCAGAATACTATTTGCTATAGACATATTCTGCCCAAATGTTCCTATTTTGTACCATCTAAATTAATCAGAGCAATGCAGTAACATTAAAACCTCCAAAACTCATAGGGTACACATAGCAAAGATTTATTTCTCACTCACATCACATTCCAATGTAAGTCAGTCAACCCTCCTTGGTAGCTCCAACAGGTGACTCAGGAATCCAATCTCCTTCCTTATGGTCATGTTACCGTTCTAAGCTTGAGGCCTCCCATACATTTATGACAAAGTGAAAGAGAGCTTGGACAATCACTCAGGGGATTTTATGACCAGTCATGGAAATGGAATACATCACTTCCCAGTACACCAGGACCCAGACACAGTCATATAGACCCAACCTAAATGCAAGGGAGGCTGAGACACGTAGCCATCCCATGCGCCCAAAAGGAGGAAAACGAAATCAACTTGGTGAACTCATAGCACTGTCTGTTCCACACCATCTAAGAGAATGTACTTCTTCAAATAGCAAAAGAACCCTATAAATATTACCTAAAGGTTGAGGTTAAGTTCATGCCATGTTTATTGGAAAATGGGGCAAAGATCAAGCTTGCTCTGAACTGACAAGGAACTTGGCTGCATTGTGTCCATATCCTAGGACTTGGAGGAAATCAGAATTTCAGAGTTGTGAACCAGAGTATTTGGTGAAGAAATTTCTAAGCAGCTAAACATTAAGGAAGCTGCGTGACTACTTGTTACAGCCTACGCTGAGTTATGGCAGCAAAGGCACAACATAAAGCCAGAATTTAAAAGAGAAGCAGAGAGCAAAGATTTAGAAAATATGCAGCCTGGCCATGTCATAGAGAAGCAGAGAGCATTTTCAGAAGAAAAATCCAATAGTGAAGCAAGGAAACTGGTTGCTAAAGACATTGGCATGGCTGTGAGGCAGCCAGGTGCTAATAGCCAAGACAATGTGAGAAAGACCCTGAAGGCATTTCAAAGATCTTGGAGGCTGAGTCTTCCATTACAGGCCCATAGAGCTATGGAGACAGAAGGGTCCCAGGGAACAGGCCCAAGGTGCCCTCCACCGGCTTGCTACCCAGGGCCACCCTGGAAGCTGCTAATCACACCAGCCCCCCAGCTCCTTCGGCTGCTCTGGCCATGGCTAAATTGGCCCCAGGTGTAGCTGGACCTGCAGCTTTGGAAGATACAAGCTGGAAGACTTGGCAGCATCCATGTGGTGTTAGGTCTACAGGTTCACAGAATATCAGAGCTGTGGAGGCTTGGGAGCCTCCACCCCAATTTCAAAGGATATATGGAAAAGCCTGGGGACCCAAGAAGAGATCTGTCACAGGGGTGTGGTTCTGAGGGTTTTAAAAAAAGAGCACATGAGAGGTTAGTCTCTCTCTGCTCCTCCATTTTCTGCCACGTGAGACCCCCAGGTCACTGTCGCCACCACTAAGACCTTCACCAGGTGTTCCCTGGACTTCGGACTTCCTAGCCTCTAAAACTGCAAGCAATAAATTTCATTTTCTTATAGGTCACCCAGTTCCAGGTATTTTGTTATAAGCAACAGAAATGGATTAATACACCACAGAACACTGGATTACAACAAGAGGGGATGAAATTGTACTATCAGAGTAGCATGTTTTACAATGGGTTGCTTGAGACATCAGAAGAAGATGTGCCTGAATGTTAGTGGAAGGAAGCCAGGCAGATAGCTCTGAATTTCAAACAGCCCAGTAAGGAAAATACAAAAAATAGGGAGAAATTATCAATAAGATCAGATGCCAAGTATGTAGAGAGCAGGAAAGAATATGGGTAGAGGAATGAGTAGGAATAAATGGTTTAAGATTAAGGCTATATATAAAAATATCATACCTAATATTTATTGCTTACTGTAAGCCAGCCTTACATAGGTAGTTAATCTCCATAACAACCCTGTGAGGTAAGTTATATTATCTCATTTTACAGATGATAAGATTGAGGCACAGAGTTTAAGTAATTTACCTATAGTCACACAGCTGTGGCAGAGCTGGATCCAAACCCAGGCTAGGTCTGGCTCCAGTGTCTATGCTTTTAACCTTTCTACTTCACTGCTACTCTAAAAGACAAACACTGCTGGATTTCCTCCTTTATGTGATGCCTAGTATATGACACAGAGGCAACTTTTCAGGGAAAAAAAAAATTGATAGGCTGGATGTGAAAACTACTCACTGATTTATCAGGCTATATTGGGCCTTTCTTTTTTCCTGATCTTATTTCCTCTGTACAAAGTATTATTTAAGAGGCTAATTCAAACTGATAGATAACTTACTCCATCATCCTGCTTATAGACCCCTGTCTTTGCAATTCCAGATGAAAGGAAATCCTATTTCTAAATTCCTCCAGAGTAGGAAGCTCATAACTTCCTTTGTAATTTATCTCAACATTTAGCAATCTGTAAGTAAAGTAGATATATTGCATTTGGAATGTATTGGAAATCTGGAATTCTTCATCAAAATTCCAGTAAAGCCAGTAAATCCTGGATAGCACATGAACCAAAAATAGCAGAATGTATGCATTCTGCAGACCCCCTATACTTATCTCTAGGAGGGGTTGACAAACCTAGGTGTTGTCTTTCTTTCTCCTTTTTTATCTATCCCATATGTAGAGTTTTTACAGATTGGAGGAGAATAAACTACTGGCTTTTTCCTAGGAATCCTTCCTTGCCTTCTTGTGGTCTGAAGATCTCTCAAGAACATTCTGAATAGCCCCCCCAAAGCAGGGGTAACGTTGATAATGTTTAATGGTCTGTATGGCAGCTCTGACCAGTCAGGCATGTGTATCAGCCAATCAAAATGAACACTGGCTGTAAGCAAGGAGTCCAGTTGCCCTGGCATTGACCAGCTGAACATCAGTCTGCCCCTAACCTTGTGCTGTGGTGCTGTGAGGCATGCTAAAGGAGACTGTGACCTCCTGTTCATTCTCCCCTGGGCTAACATACACAGAGGCCCACATACTAGCTCTCTTCCTATGACAGACATAGATTAAGATCTGTGCTTTTTTGGCTTTCTGTGGAAAAGTATTAATTGCATTTCAAACCCTGCCAATTAATCTTGCATAGCTGGAATTCTTGTTATATTTCAAGATTGTTTTTTGAGATTGGTTTGTATCGGGTTTGTTTCTTCTCACTTTAAAAATCATTAATTGAATCAAGTCTGTTCTGTAAACTTACTGTGTGGCTCAGTGAAAGATTAACTCATCTTCACTAGAATATTTAGCTACTTGCTTCCCCTATCTCTGTTTATTGCAAAAGATGGCCAACTTGATCTTGAGAGTGTAAATCCAGATCTCATGCCTGCATTCCAGCCCCTGAACACATCCCACCTTCCACCTGTCATTTCTTACTCCTCTCCTTAGCTGTATCCTTAGATCTTTGTGCCATGGTTCAAGCCCATCTGCTCAGTGGACTGGTCAGCACCTATGGCAAAGACCATTAATTGTTACACTATACTTATTCTCTTCTTCTTCTGGAGGAGAACTCCAGTTTTATCAGGACACACGGCCATTCAAACTTTCTTGAACTTTGCTCTGGCTAACGCCATGTAAGCAAAAGTGATGTGTGTAAATTATCTAGTCAAGGTTTTTGTTTTTTAATAGAAAATTGTGGCTGTGTTGCTGGTGATGCAGCCCCCATCAAACAGGAAAGGATGACACTCTGTGGAATGATGGAGCAACAAGGAACCTGGATTCCTAAGGACCTCCTGCAGCAGATCCACCTACCCACCCTGTACTGTATTTATTTTTCTCAACTTCATAGGAGATAGAATTAAGTTTCTTCCCTATTTGAGCCTCTGTATTGGGGGGGGTGGGGGGGGATTTCTGTACAGGAGCTTCATCTTTACCTGATTAATATATCAGTATATATGAAATACCTGAAGACTATTCCTAGGTTAAAGGTCAACATATTGCTAAATAAAGTGAGTGCTTAAACTCACTAAATTCCTAAGCCCTGTCCAAATTGGACTGAACACTTTTTTTTCTAGGATGAGCATCAAAATACTTAGCAATTCATACAACTTAGGCTGACCAATCAGAATAGTTCTGGTAATGATTTAAGATTAGCATGCAATGATCTATATCATCTCTATGTTTGGTTGAGTAAAAGATGATTAGAATTAATTAGGCTAAGTAGAAAGAAGATTGAAAAGTGACCCAACAGGAAGTACCATTGGAATGAGCTGGATTGGAATTGGTCTGTTCCAAAGATGTGCAGTCCTCTAGGTGGGCAGTTCTCATTGCCCTGCAGTCAGCCTCATTCCTGTGGATCTCACAGAGAACACGTGATTTTTGAATTCTTGCCCTCAACTGAAACAATGAAATGGATTAGCTACTAGCCCTTCTCTGAGTGTTGCTTGGACCTGGATCCCTGAAGGACTTTCCAAGTTTTGTATATGCTAACAATTGATTCCCTCTTCTCAAGATCTGGGGCAGAGGGTGACTACAATACCCAGGGTGTAAACTCCCAGGTGAGGAAAGCCCTACCCCTATGGTTTTGGCTCTCTCTCACTCCAACAGTTACCCCTACCAAAAAAGGGGAACGTATTTTTCCTATGCATGCTTTTATATTTCTGTAGCAAATAAGACAAAATGTTTACACCTGGTAATATGAGGGTGGTGACTACATTGGAGCCTGTGGGGTTGGGTCATTTTTTGTGTGTGTGGTATGCTTGAAATATTTTATGAAACATTTATAAACTTATGAAATATTTTATGCTTAGTAACATTTATAATTAAATATTAATGCAACAATATTTTAAAAGAAGCAGTCAAAAATGCTAAGTGATTTTCACAATTGCAAAAAATAAAATGAACTCAATAGGCTACTTGATTTGTTACGATTAATTTTTTATGATGTCATTATCTACCAGGTTAAGGAAATCTAATTTTTTCATGAAAGTCTTCTTTTCAAAAACTGTTAATGATATTTGTCTTTCCTTTTGAACTGTTTCCACAGTTTATGGATTATCTGTGGATAATGCTCCAATCAGAATCTACTGCTAAGTATAACACTACAAGTTCTCCTACAAGTGGATATTCTATACTCTCCTTTTTATTTTGCTTATTCCAGGTCAAGTTTGATTTTTAAGTAAAACTAGGAATGTAGCTTTATTTTATTTTTGTTGGATTTCCTTGATGATTTATCATGTTCATATCCATAAATACAGGAACTTCATCTATCTTGATTGAATTTCACTTTTCATCTTTTTAAAGAAATAAAATCTTACAGTGTCAACATCATTTCTTAATAAAGGGATGATATTGTTATAGAAGTGAACAGGAGGCTTAGGTACCTGAGAAAAATATTAGAAATCCTCTCACACAATAATTGGTCAGAAACTAGGAAGGTTCATTTTTGCAAGATGAAAAGAGTTCTGGAGATAGATAAGCGGTGACAGTCGCATAGCAGTGTGAATGTACTTAATACCACTGACCTGTACACTTAAAAATGGTTAAGATAATACATTTTACATTATGTATATTTTATCAAAATAAAAAATGTGTTCTCAAATTAAAAAAAAAAACAACCAAAAAACTATAAATGGCCACTATGGCTTTGTCAAAAGCTCATCATGTCTAATTGACTAATCTTCCCTTTTGATTGAATGAAAGCTGAAAAAGAAGCACCAGTTAAAAATCTACAAGAGTAATGAGCCCTTCTTTACAACACACTTAGGATAGAGGGAAAAAAGTGATCTAAACTTGACCACAGTGAACTGCCTGCAAAGGTAATTGAAGGAATGTGGTTTATCAATTCTCAATTCCCCCAAATAAATCAAAATTAGTTAGTTCTTTAAGTTAATACAATAACAAATTAGCCGGTACTGTAGGAGGCTGAAAGTGGTAAATTACTTCCCAAATACCAATTCAAAGGAAGAATGAAGAGGTCATAAAAAAGTCAACCTATAGTCTGAGGGCTATGTTTTGAAAGAGAGAAAAAAAGTCCTCAACATCAGCTAGCCAGCCCCGTTATTACAATGATTATGTATTCGTAAGTCTCCTCTTTTTATCACAGTACACTTCCTCTCTTCCATACCCTACTCTGGTTTCTCATCCCTCTCTCTCCCCGAGTCCCAGCAGCAGCTGCCAGCAATAACTTAAACACTGCAAGTTAGCAGAAAGGGGGCAATCATTTTATTTGTCATACTCTAGGGCAGTGGTTTTCAAAGTACAGTCTCCAAATCAGCCCCATCCACGCCAATCTGGGAACTTGTTAGAAATTCAAATTCTTTGGCTCTGCCCCAGATCTACTGAATGGGAAACTCTGGGAGTGGGGCCTTGCCTTCTCTTTTATCATGCTCTCAAGGTGATTCGTATGCATACTAAAATTGAAGAATCACTGAGCTAGGGAAGAAAATTCTTAGATGTCTGAAGTGCCTGAAGACCTGAACTGAAACTTTGATTCTCCAAGGACCTCAAAAATCTTTTGAATTGGCAGTATGATCTTTAATCTCCTAAAGAAGTGTTTCCTAGAGAAATACAAGTCTTGATTTTCTGTGACAAACCTCTGTGGGTATATAGCTAACATTTTTTCAGTGCACTTACTAGATCCAGTTACTGTGATAAATACATGTCCCACTGTGGTATCAATAATCTTATTTCACAAATGAGAAAACTTAAATTAAGAAACATTAAGTAATTTGCCTGGGGTTGTATGGTTAGTAGGTGATGGAGCCAGAACTCAAAGCCATGCAAACTGACTCTATTGCTTGATTTACCGGTCCTGTGAAAAGAAGAAGTGAAATACTCATACATCTCTAGGCTGAAAGTTTCTGCTTGGACTTTTCATTAAGTAGACTGAGCCTTGGGATTCCTTTTTGCACCTTGGACTTTTTGAATTATCTGCAAAAGTTAGTGATTGCTTGGGTTTCTCAATGAGTGTACTTGCTGTAATTAATTGTCATGATTTACTTCCTGGCTCCATAGTTTGTTAATGTACCACTAGTTAGGTTCTGGTATTGTCATTTCATGGTGTCATGGAAATAACATATGGAGGATAAAAAGATGTGTGTATATGATATTGCATTTTGTTCCTTGGCAATTGTTACTGAATAATAACAATAATACGTGTATATTTTACAAATAAGGTAATTTAAAAACTGTTAATTATATTTTAAACAAAATATCAGTTCAGCAGTACTCAAATTGGAAATAACAACAACATAATTTACAAACAAAAATAATAGTTTATGTTGAAATGATGTAGTTACAAAAATAATTTTCCTGGAATTTTTTCTTCTTTGAGATATATAATTATTATAAAAATATGTGTTTTATATTAAAAACAGCAAAGTAAAGATTACATTTATACATATATTAGAAAAATCCCAACGTTTTAAGTGCTTATGTGGTCCTTTACACAAGCAACCAATCACTACTATCATTGTACATTAGCACTGTAAGTCTACACAGCCTCTACTTGGAAGACATGGGCCTACCACATTCACGGTGAAGGCCATTAAAGAGTATTTTTTTTTCTTTTAAAGTAATGAACTAGGTTAAAAGGAAACATGTCTACTTGTTTTGATAAAATATTAAAGTCTTGCTATAATTAGTACTAAATACTTCAAAATAGATATGGTTTAAATATTAATAATTGACATGGCATACACCTTCCATGTAGAAAATGTTTGTACATGCTTCATTTTTAAATATGGATATTTAATGTCAAAAATATATGCATTAATAAAACCATATATACTCTGTGACAAGCTATCACAGTGAAAGATTTGCACACGGCCAGGGGGTTGTTTTGGAAAAGAGGAAAGGATATCTATCTATCCTCAATTTTTACTAAAATTTCATACATCTTTTGAAAAAAATCCTACCAAGCAATTAAAAATTTTTCACATTGAAAGAGCTAATAGATTAGTAAATGATCTATGACCTTTAAATGATTAGAGAATACAAATGCAATATAATAAAAATATCATTTGATATAAGAATGCATAAATTCTCTACTGTGCCAGCTAGATAATGTGGGAAATACTCAGCTGCCTTAGTTGGGACAAACTCAAAACTTGGATTAGGTTCTCCAATGAGCAGATGACCTCTAAAGAAGATGATTGAACAGACTTCTTCAATAATATACCATTACCTGTACTTCCCTTGGAACAAAAATCACTCAATTTGGGGATACTATAGGTGAAAGAGAAATTTGACACTTGCAGAGATTTAGTTTTAGTTTGCTTTGTAATGCATTACCCATAGCAAATTTACCTCTATCTTTAGGAATAAAGATGACATCTGTCATGAAGCTTCTTACATTTTTTCTGTCTACTATTTCCAGTGTCATGTATCTGACATGTGATAACCTCCCTTTATAAACTCTAATGATAGGGAAAAGATTTTACTCACTTTGGCTGCCCATATGGCTATTCCTGACCTACTTGCAAATATATGACAACACATTCTGTGCACTCTCTTGTTCTGACGTTTCTGTTTCTGACATTGAACACACCTTTTAAGAATAAAATTTCCTTTTTGTGTGTCCACAGGCTTCAGAAAATTAAAATTTGAAAATCAATTTGGCCTCATTTTATGTAGATACTTTATTGCCTGTTCTTGATGCATTAATAACATTTTATATCACAAATAATTTTTCCTTTTTTTTTTCATTCCTGTGGCTAAACATTTAAATCCTGAAGCTTTTTTTTTTTTGCAATCATCTTTGCTGGAATAAAAAAATAGTGTTGATCAAAATGTTGTCTTAGTTGTTACTGACAGCTGTTAAAATGCTTCTAAAAATATAGCACCAGCTTCTGAAAAGCTAACTGCCTCTGTGAAGTCCTAAGGAGAAAATCTAAATGAGTTTTTTTTATCAAGCTCAACAGACTTAGGCTTCCCACACCTGACCCACTGGATTGTTTCACTTTTTTGTGGTTGTTACTGCACATAATATCAGAGAAACAGCCGCGATGCATAATCCTAATGAGTACACAAACCATGCAGTTATTTATGTAAGATTAGCACAGTTATTTAAAGGTGATGAATTTCCTGTACTAAACTGAGAATATATGAGAAACACAGGAGAAATTGAAAATGTCTTTATTTTTATTAAAATATACTGCTCTAAGTTCCTCCCCCCCTTTTCAACTACTGTACATTATTTCTAAATTTAGTACATCAGTGTAGGCACAGTGAAATCTGATTTGCTTCTAATAATATGGCATACTAATTGTGATGCATATGCTGTTTGGTGCTCTGTCATCTCAAAATCTGGCCATAGAAATGTATTAAGTTTGCATATTTTCTATTTAAAATGACTACAAATGGAATTAAGGCAGACAGATGAATAAATAGTGAGATAAACAAATACAGAAATTAATAAATAACCAAGGCTAATGAAAATATTCCAAGTAGTCTAGAAAATTGAGTTTGAGCTATTCTGGATATTAACAAAAACCCTGATATGTTTTGTATTTATCTTCTGGTCCACTATTTCGTATTTGTTTGCAGTGTTTATAAACTGTAACATGTGTGTTTTGCAATAAACAAAGAAGTTCCATCTTATATTTTTCCCCCTATTCATCTTCTCTCTCCAACACTCCCCTCCTTTCTCTCCGTGACTCTCTCTGTCTTTCTCAATTCTTTCCAACAGCTGGTAAGAGACGGGAGAAAAAAAAAAAAAAAGCCCTGCTTTTTAGAAAGAAAAATAATGCCAGCATGGCTAGGCTTATTAATGAAATTAACTATGACTAAATGATTAGGCTTTAATTTTAAAAATAATTGAATACAGTTAAATTATATGATACCTAATGGTCTTTACTTTCTTACTTTCTTGTCAGTAAATAAAGACATGAAGGAGAGGTACATAACACATTTCAAAATATGTTCAATTTTGTGGGGAGGAGGGGGCTTATGATTTTACAGCTTAAACAACTCCCTGCCTTTTTTTTTTCTTCTCCATGTCAGCTGTTGAAGAAGTAAGAGTAGGAGCAGGGAAAAGGGATGGCTCTGCTAAGGCTGAAATAGAGAACCAGGGAGGATTTTTCCCAACACAAACTTAGATGATATTAGGCTTTGTATCTGAAGTTACATAATAGAGGATGTGATGTCACACATGTAAATTGCAAACGCTGAGTCGTGCACTTTACCATGGCAAACCTCAGGGAGTTTGACACTAATGGGATGGGGGAGGGAAGTGTCCCAAGGTTCAGCGACTGTGGAGGGAGGGTGAACAATTGTCAAAAGGGTGATGTCTGATACTGCTTCAAGCTTTAAGCTATTTGGCAACTACATAGGAAATGAAGCTTTTTTCATTTTCCTTTCCCTCTTCCCTTCTACCATTTACCTTTTTCGTGCTTCTCCTTTCTTAATTTTTATGTTTGATTAAAAAGAAATTTCCGTCCTTTGCAAAGAAAAAAAAAAAAACCTTATCTAAAAGAATGAAAAGAATAAAATTTTAAAGAGGCAGCTTAAAAAACAAGTAAATAATGACATTGCTAGGCACACAGTTTAAGTTGATAGGGCTCTTTATTAATGGACATTGAAATGAAGAGTATTCCTAACAACCTAAAAATCCTACACCCTCCTCTTTGACGGAGTCTGTCAGGGACATCACATGTGGGGTGATTTCAGGCTAAACCAGTGTCACCTCTTCAGATAAAGGAGCCTCGGATCTTATCCTGGAACTGTTCTTCCTTTCAGGGTGCCACAAGACTACCCCTTGTCTTACAGCCAGCAGAGGAAAGTAAAGAGAAGAGGAGTTTACCTGAGGGAAACTTCATCAGTCAAATGTTTGGGAAAATATCTAAATACTCAGATATCAAAAAACAAATAAAACTTTGCCTAGTAATAATTGCAAGATCCCTTAACATCTCTCCCAAGGGATAAGAGAAGCTGAAATACATAGGCGTATGGACCTCCCCTCCCAACGCAATTTTGGTGTGAAAAAGTTCCAAAAGAATATCTATATCTGCTTAAAAACTCAATCTTAGCCTTATAATACCAAACTGAATTAAAGGCAGGAAAGATGAAAATTTTAGAATAGTTATCTGTGAAATGGGGAAAAAAAAAAAAAAAAAAAAAAACACAGGAAGAAATCGAAATTTCTAAAATTTTGCTGTTATAAAAACTTCACACCATAGTTTGATCAAATTGTCTGTAATTAAAATTATTGATTAAAATAGTGGTGGGAGTAGCCAGGTAAAGAATTCTTATGGTAAATTATTTTGTAAAGGGGGAAGGAATAATGAATGCTTAATTTATCAATTTTGCAAACAAAATTTACATTATCTAGGTCGCCTAAAATGGGGGTTCTTTTTATTCAACATGTTATTTTAAAAATTCTCAAACATACAGATTTGAAGGAATTTTACAATGAATACCTGTATACCCATCACCTAGATTCTACGTTAATATTATACTATATACATGCTTTATCACATATCTATCTATTCATCCTTCTGTCCATTTTTATCAATGCATCAGTGTTAATCTATCTTATTTTTGATGCATTTCCAAATTCAGTTTGCAGAATCAGTACACTTCTAAATGGTTCTTTTTAAAGTTCAGTGAATATATATTTTGTTATTTGAAATATATTCTTTAAATGTTTTCTTGATTTCACCTAAGACGTACCTTAAGAATTTAATAACTATTAACCTAAAAGCCATTCCTACAAATAAGAAACAGGCAAAAGGTTGTTTTACTAGAGGCCAAAATGCCACCTTGAGCCGTCTAAGAACTGTAGCGCCAACACTGCGTGGGTGAAGGAGGCAATGGGAGCTCGATATTCGGACAGTGGGAATGTGGTTGAAAGGCAGTGATTGTTTTAGGCAGCTCCGTGTTTAACACGGTTCAGTGTGGGAAGAGATTAGCAACTTTCACAGCTATTTAGGAACAAAACCGGGAAGAACCCAGAGAAGAGGGGGGCCAATGGAACCTTTGGAAAAAGAAGTAAGCCAGAAAAGGGGTGTGTGGAGTCAGTCCACAGGGTTTAACTCAGTCATAGAGGACAAGGACAACAAGCAGGGGAGCCTATTAGTGGTGCTGACACTCACAATTCTTCCCTCGCCCCTCAATTTTCCACATAAGGGCACGTGTAACGGTGCGATGGAGAGTCTGGGGCAGAAGTGCACATCGCACACCCGTGAGGGCGCGCGCACACTCGGACGCACACATATCCCCTTATTGGGGTGATGTGTGTGGCTGGGGGTGGAGGCATGAGACCTTGGGGAAGCTGGGGAGTGAAGAAGCGGCTGGCGGCTCCGCAATCCCGGGACCGCGGTCCAGCGCTCCCTCCTCCGCCTCCCGCCGCGTGCCCGCGCGCCGCCGGCCGCCCGCGAGCTCCTTTGCCCCCCTTTCACTTTCGCGTCTGCGTAGGTGTCTGCCCCGGCGGGAGCGAGGGCGCGGGGGCGCGCGAGGCGGCGCGGGGGCGCGCGGCGCGCGGAGCGGGAGGGGTCCTGGCTCTCAGCCCCTTGCCCGCCGCCGGCTCTGAGCCGCTGTCAGAGCCAGGGGATCGGTCACGGCCGCCGCTCCTCACCACTCTCCCTCCACGTCCCTACGCATAGACACCCGGGCCTTCCTCGGAGTCCCCCCACGGTGGGGGTGGGGTAGAGGCGCGGCGAGCCCGAGAGAGGCGGGGAGAGGAGCAGCCTCGCAGGGTGGGCTGCGGGGGAGCAGTAAAAGAAACTTTTCCCTCCCGCCCCCCTCGAGTGGTCCCCAGTCCTCGCCGCCCCCCGCGGGTGGGAAGTGCACCTGAGGCCGGGCGCGAGGTCAGGGCCGCACTCCGGGAGGCTGTGCGGAGGGGTGGACGGGGTACGTGCGCTCGGGCTCTGTTTTCCTGCGGCCTCCTAGCTGTCAGTGACCGGCGTGGGAAGGAGGCCACTAGGGCCCCCCGCCCTGTTTCCCACCAGCCGGTGGCTGGACGCTGTGCTGCCTCCTCCCGTTAGTGAGGGTGTGACCCGGGGAGGGGGCAGTGGCGCTGCGGGCTCCCCCCGCGGACGCTTCCCCCTCCCCCCCCCCCCCGCCCCACGCTCAGCCGCTCGAGCTGTCACTGGCCACTCCAGGACCGGGGAGGGGGCGCGGAGAGCCGCGCTGCCCGGCGGCCGGCGCGGGATCATCCCGCCGGACTTCCCGGCTCCTGGGGCCGCCGCCGTCAACGCCGGGCGGACCGGCAGCCCTGGGAGGGGAGCCCGCCCGAGGCCCAGCCGCCCTGCTGGGGGCGGGCGAGTGCCCGCGGACCCCTCTGCGTGATTTGGCGCCGCCGCCTCGCCGCCTCCTGCGGGGTAACAACACTACTGCTCTATTGCTCTACCCACCGTCAGTAGGGCGACTGCCGGGATTATCATCCTCTCCATCTTCAGCGCCGATCAGCTAATATTGGACTTGCTGGTGGCGGCGGCAGCAGCGGCGGCAGGAGTCTCGCTGCCCCCCTCCCCCCGCCCCAGCCTCCCCACCATGTCCTAGAAAAGGTGAGTGCAGCGACAGTCACTTTGCGCTGACAGCGGCGGGAGGGGGCCCGGAGAGCGGTAGGGCGGCCCCAGGAAGGTTAGGTCCGCGTAGAGGGCAGAGGGCGCGGGTTGGCGAACGGAGGTGGGCTGCGGGCAGGAGACGAGGTGCCCGCCGGACCGCCTCGGGGCAGGGGCGCTGGACGGCGGGCGAGCGGTCGCGGCGGCTGTCCCTGCACGGTTCTAACCTAGATTTTGCAAGAAGCTGAGATCCAGGGCAAGACCGGCCCTCCCCAAAGGAGGTAAAAACTTAGTAAAAGAGACACGTCCATTCCTTTAATAATGAATAATTCGGCAACGCTGGCTGAGCCGCCGCCGCCGCCCCTGGCGCCCAGGCGCTAGGTCTGGGACTCCCCTTGCTCCTGCCCGCCGCCCGCACTCGGCCGGGGCGCGATCGATGCCGGACTGCTAGCCCAGCCCGGCCGGGAGAGCGCGCGTGACAGCGGGCCCCACGGGAAAGTTGGGACAGTCGGCGGGGACTCCTGGCTGCGGGGGCGCCGGGGGCCGCTCCACGCCGGGGACTGTGGGGCACCGGAGTCCAGGATCGGGACCAGCTTGCCTGCGGCGCCGCTGTCGCTCCTGCCGCCAGGGAGTTCCCGACTGGAGCGGCTGAGAGTTCGAGTCTCCTCGGGTTCGGGGTCGGGAATCTCGAAGCTTAACTAACTGTAAGGAGAAACGGGGCCTTTGGGCACAGGGTTTTCCCCAACCCTCCATGGCTTTGGCGGGCGCGCAGCAAGGGTGAGGAGGGAGATTGCACAGCTGCCGCCGGCGGCCTGCGGGTCGCCGAGGGCCGGGGGACTAGATTTAGGTGTGTACGTCACTGATGCTGACTCTGGGCCAGCTGGGAGCCTAAAGCAGAGACTCATGCGCGGAGCCTAAAAGTCATTAGAAATCAAAGTTAAGGAGCCCCTTTTTCCTCCTTTTGCTTAGTAACTGCAGCTTTTGGGTGGGTGGTAGGAGAATCGAGGTGGGGGCGGTTGGAGGGAAACCGAAATTTCTTCGTGCAGACACTGGATCCTTAGAAAACATTTTGGTTCCTCTCTCCTCCAGTATGTTTCTCCCAATTACGTCCACCCCCCTTCCACCCATTATAAAGTGAATATCCTCGATTGTTTGATTCTTTCAAATTGAAATAGTGGAAAAACCCAATACTAAAGTAGTAAGTACAGCGACAAAATTATAAGGAAGGAGAGCAGTAGCTCTTGACCCAGGCACTTTTTTTTCTTTTGGTGTTGGGGGGAGGGGGAGGGAGAGGAAGGTTGTGTTTATAGGGCTTTGGCTGCACTGAAATCACCCGCTTTTCCTGCACGGTTAAAACGAGGAAATTCAAATTAAGTGGGAACGTGATCCTCTTGGTCGCTGGCAGCGGAGGCTGCGGCTGCTGTGCTGAGAGGTAACTCCGGAGACAGAGGAAAGGGGCCGGGGGAGGAACCTCGCGGGTCGGGTGAAGCCCACCCGGAGTCGTCCCCGGGACGTGGACACTGGGCGGCGCTGGGGTCTGGGCTGCTGTCCACCTGGCGCTGCAGGTGGAGAGAGTGACGGTTAACACCTTGTCTGCTCAAGGAAAAACCGACTTCTTCCGCGTCGCCACACTTTTCACGTCTCTCCAGATAGGCTGGGGTCGGCCAGGAGGAGAGGCGGGTGAGCGTGAGCAAGTTTGCGGCGGTCGAGCAAGGGGGACGGGGCGGGCAGCGTGCTGAGGGTGTCTGATGTCGTAGCCACCGCCCGGCACCCCAAGCAGCAGCCGCTGCTTGCTGCGGCTTTAAGGAAGCTGCGGAGTCCAGGCTGTGTCGCAGCAACTTTGTATCAGTCATGTCGCCCGCCTGGTGACTGGCAGCCTGCATTGTCCAATGAGAAGCCCGCCTAGCCAGTGCAGCGTGGAGCCTTGCTTCCCTCCGGGCCAATGGGAAGGGCTCAGGAGGGCGGGAGAGCAACCTGAACTTTATCTGGACATGTGACCCGCTTTTAAAAGGGCCGGCCCTCCAGCTGGCCCACTCCCCCTCCGGGCTTTCACCCGCCCTCTCTCCTTCCCTCCCTCCCTTTTTTGCCCGCCCTGGCCCTGCCCCTGCCCCTGCCCCTGCCCCCTCCCGCTCCTCTCAGCCCCTCCGCGCCCGGGGTGTCATTGGGCCTGGGAGACGCGAGCCAACTTCAGGCTGCTCAAAGGAAGCCCGTGCAGTCACCTGGGTGCAAAAGCGTTGCTGCCTCGGGCTCTCCCGCTGCAGGGAGAGCGGCGCTCGCTGGCCTGGATGTGGTTGGACTTAAGGGGGCTCCGCAGCAGGGGTGTCGTGGCGGTGGCAAGCGCTGCAACAGGTAGACGGCGAGAGACGGACCCCGGCCGAGGCAGGTGTGTAGGGGTGCGCGGCGGGGCGCCGCTTGCCCTGCTCTGCGTGCGACCGTGGTGCGGGAACGTGCACTTTGCAGGGAGAAGTGGCTGCGTAATCCGGAGGCACAGTCAGTATGGTGCTGTGTGCTTGTTGTTTTGTTTTGGTTTTCCACTTTTCCCCCCCTTTGGCCGCCAGAGGACTATTTTGGGAAAGTTTGGCCACTTTGGGTAAATGTCCTCTAACCCGCAGCTTTTAACCGCCTTTGGCAGCGGGAGGACTACCATCCTTCCCTTCCCCAAAGAAGAATTTTGGATCGTTTTCCTTGTACAATTTTTAAAGAACATTTGGATATTTCTTTCCTCTATCAATTGCGGAAGCTCCCAAATTTCGGCCGGAGGTGTAGCGGAATAAGGGCATTCGAAGGAGAGAGAGATTCTCACAGATTCTGTATTAAAGAGGCTCTGGAAATTTGTGCATTTTCCGTTCCCTAGTATTCACGAAACTCTTGAGAGAGGCTACGCTTTCTATGGCATCAGTTGGAATTCTAAGGGCAGGGAGAAGGAATGAAGCTTCTTCGAGCGGCATCCTTACCCTACTACTGAATTTTAGGTGTGTGGCTTTTCCTACTGAATTGAAAAAGACCAGGTAAAAATCATAATGGGTTATGCCACTATCAGTTTTAATTATTTATTAGAAATAGGAGTTAGGAAAACTTTTTATAGCAGAGGAGTTTTTGAAACCGTCGAATTTTAAATGCATCAAACTGCTTCTTAACATTTTGTATTGCCATTTCTCTAGGTGCTGCTATTAATGATATTTACATAGTAATGATATCGGCATTCTCCATCTGTGAAGTCCTGCTGCGAAGTTTTAATTTCATGTTTGACATCATGGCACGCTCTCGTGAAACTGTTTGAGGGGAGAAGTTTTTCAAAATAATCTAAAGTGGAACTTTTTCCTTTAAGGGAGTCATAATTTTGTTTGGGGATTTTGAAAAGATCAGGTGGCTCAGTGAATTAGGAGAGTGAATGTGCTCGGTTCTAACTGGTTCTCCAACTCTCTTGGTGACCTTGGGCAGATTTCTATCATTTACCTCATCTATAAAAGAGAGGAACATAATAGTTCTGTAGTGGGGAATGGCAAAAAATAGTTACATACGGTGAACTTTTACAACTATGCAACCTACTGATGATTGTGAAATTCTTAAGGCTTAGTCTTTAAAGTGCCGAATTATAGTGAAATAACTGTAGAGAATGATGCCTTTAAAATGGGACTGTAGTTGGGGGGATATTAAAAGTGAAAGTGTTTTCAGATAAAATACAAGTCCGCAAGGATCTTTGTTAATATTCCTGAAAAAAACTACTTCCTTATGGAAAAGGGCAATTTAACAGACTGTAAAACAAAATTTTAAAGTCAGATTTTTTCTTTGTAAAAATAGTGTTTGATAGGTTATATATGGCTTAAAGTTGCACCTCCATCAGTGCTTTTCCTTACGTAGGGGAATTCTATGTTTGGGGGAATCCATTTGCATGGAAATTATAAAGGTTCATCATAATGGTTTTTGCCTTTGTCCCAAGAGAGTCTCTGGTATAGTTTCCATCGTGATGCAGACAAGCTTGATTTTACATAAGCTAGATTTGTATAGCACTATCTGCTTAATTTATACTTTAGTAACAAAAACTTTCCCTTTACCCTCTGGATATTTGATGATCATTTTCATCAACTCGTATTTTCAGTATTCACTAGTAAGTTCAAGTTGACTGATATTCTGTTCAAGGCATGGTCATTATGCCAGTTCCAGAAGACAACCTCGGTTTCCTGGAAAACGTAGGAAATAAATTTCTAACATGATCCATTTGTTTACAGAAAAGACAAATGAAAATAATAGACAGGGAGAATTCGGCATAAAATATTTCAACAATCTAGTTAAAAAAAAATCCGATCTTAAAATAATTGTTTGCCGTGGAAGCCATGCAGATGCTAGATGTCCTCTATTCCTTTGTGTTTGGGTGTTGCTAACCTTTACTCTCTTTCCTTTGTTGAGAGGTGCAGTAATGTTGGTAGATGAGAATACCTTAAACAAAGCTAATTTAGATTTCAGTAAAGCCTTTTGCAAATTCTTTAATGATAGTCCCATCAAGAACGTGGTAAAATACCGGCTGTTTTATGTTATTAAGAGAGTTCAAGGCTAGCCAAACAGGACTTGGAAAGTTGTGATCAGCTGTATCATGTTAGCTGATAAGGTGCTTCCTTGTAGAGTGCTTTAAAATGGTCTCTGGAGTCCACCATCTCTCATATAGGTTCTCTTCAAATCTTCGTATAGCCAATGGGATATGGCTCATGCTTTAGGGCAGAGTGATGAAAAATGTCCCTCAAAATCTCAGTAGGTGTTCTGTGAAAAAAGGGTGCTGTGGCCAAATTATTTCGGCAATGCTGGATTAAAAAGTAAACTGATTTCTGCACTTTATAATCTCCCAGGGGTTTTAGCATGCAAATTTACACTGTGGGATTTCACAAAAGCAATGACTGACACCCTTTCCAAAAGACAGTCTGGAGGATGGATTTTTGGGGAAGGGTGTGAGACCTTCAGACTCTGCAGAGATCCCTGCTGCCTAGGGCTCAGAGAATGAGGCTGTCGCAGTGGGGGGTGAGGAGTGTGCCAATGGAGGCCTTTTGGTAAGGGTGCTGAGGCAAGAGGAGCTTCCAGGCATTTGGGGAGATGGCGGTTCAGTTTGCCAAGAGGGGGAATATGAGTTTGGAGGTGTCGAGGGTGAGATACACAGAAGGTGTTCCATTTTGAACACAAATAGACATGTTTCTTATGTGTTTAATGAATTTGGACCTGAAACATCTCTACCTTAGCTACATATTCATTCATCTTTGGTATGGGGAGAACAGAATATCAAGTAGAAGAAGAAGGACATAGTATTTATTGGTATTTGTCAATCCATAGCTTTGATTAAATGGTTTTTCATAAAGTAGAAAAGGCCAGTATTAGCCATTTGCATCCCAATTCACTATTTTTCTTTTTCTTCCCCAACTTTTACTTGGCTTTCATCCACACCGAAGTTTTTGGCTGGAATTACCAGATGACCACCTCAACCTTTGTAATTTGATTTGTTTTTCACTATTTTTGTTTGATTTTTGTTTAGAATTCATAGACTAATACTCTTTAAAGGCATGCTACATAAAGTTGATTTTTAATGTTCACAAATTAGGCATTGATCATAGTATAATAGTTTAAAATTATTTACTTGCTCTCTGCTGTCCACTTGGCATAGAGTGGTGAAATTGATAGTTTTTGCCTTCTCAGAACTTAAAATCTAATGTAGAATACAGAAAAATAAAAGGTAATTATAATACTAGGACAATTTGGGCATTAAATTTCATTATAGAGCCTTATGATATCTAGTGTTAATTTATTTATTAGAGCCATTATATTATTTTTTATGTTAATTAATATAAGTTATGTAGCAAAAGGACTTCCTAGTCTTTTTTTTAGTGAAGGGAATGTAGGGAGGACGGAGGTAGCAAGTGGCAAAGGGGGGAAGGGGTGAGAGGCCTAACATAATGCTTGTGTGCAGAGCTGCAGAAACGGCATCTTTTAGATGAGGACCTACACTAGGTCATAGATTGTTTCCAGACTTGGAAGGACTTGAAAATGTATAATACAGATTTTAGGGGTTTTAAAATAATGAAATGTACAAAGAAAATTTTACTGAGAATGAGTTAATTTTATTTATGTTTCTTGAAAGTGGTGTCTCTCAACAGGGGGTCATTTTGCCCCCCAGTAGTATTTGGTAATGTCTGGAGCCATTTTTGGTTGTCACAACTGGGGAAGAGGAATGCTACTGGCATCTAGTGGGTAGGGATCAGGGATACTGCTGAACACCTTCCAATGCACAGGGCAGACCTCCATAACAAAGAATTATTAGGCCCAAAATGTCAGTAGTGCCAGGGTTGAGAATCCCTGGTGTAGGGAGAGACCTGAGAACAAATTCCAGCTCTGCCATGTAGCCGTAGGGATGATGCCTCAGTTTTCCCTCTTGTGTTATTTAGATAGTACTTTTACCAGTCATATAGGGTTGTTTGTAAGGATAAATGAGTTAATATATGTACAAGGCTTGTGATATTGAATGAATTATATAATACATAATAATTATATGAATATAGTCTATTATAATTATTCTGTTCATGAAATAAATTTATCTATAGAACTAATGGATATGATTGTATATCTAAAGCAATCCTGTGGGTTCCTTGAGGATGGGGACTGTGCCTGTTTTGTTTATTATTACAGATTTAGTGACTGGTCTTACCCAGGATGTAGCAAGCACTTGGTAAATATTGTTGAATGAATGAACTCTTAAATTTTTCGGACCCATTTAAACTTCCTTCATTCACTGTTGAGAGTAAAAATATCTGACTGGGAGTATTTTTGACAGAGGTACCACTAAGTCAGGGTGCTTGTCAAAGTCCTTGCAAGTATTGGAATACAGAGAGAGCCCTGACATTTCTGAGTTGCTATATAGCCTCTCTGAGCTGTGGACCATCTTTTCAGAATTGACATTAAATTATCTTCATCACTAATCTTTCTTAAGAAAGTCTTCTTATTTAAAAAATAATTCTTAAATTACTTTTTTTATGATAATTCACTTGTTAAGTTTATATTTGGAAATGGTAACTTTAAATGCATTCCCATATTGTTTTTCATAGGGATATAGAAGGAAGCTTCCATATTATTGAAAGACTCCAAAGGCAGCGGAGTCAGAAGATTTAGTTTTAAACCTGACTTTGTCATTTACTATGTTTTTGACTTTGGGCAAGTCACCCACCTAAGTCCTCAGTTTCCTTCTTTGCCTGCCTCTTCAATCCCCAGGATTACTTTGAATATTGAATAAGTTAATATTTGTAAATATCCTTTGTAAACTTTAAAGGCTGTATTATAGCAAATATGTTACTTTCACTTAGGTACAAAATATTTTTATGTGATTGCTTCTCTTATTCTGACTTGTATATTCTGTTATGTCAGCACCCAAGAAGGTAACCATTTTAATAATACTGGAAATATTGCTTATAATAAGTAGACTATACATATGTAGCTTAGTAAATGCAATTTTAGAATGTTTTTTAGAGTAATATTGCTGTAACTGACTCTAATTTTTTAATATAAATTTATTTGTTAGCTATGGAGACCAAAGGCTACCACAGTTTCCCTGAAGGTCTAGATATGGAAAGACGGTGGGGTCAAGTTTCTCAGTCTGTGGAGCGTTCTTCCCTGGGACCTACAGAGAGGACCGATGAGAATAACTACATGGAGATTGTCAACGTAAGCTGTGTTTCCGGTGCTATTCCAAACAACAGTGCTCAAGGAAGCAGCAAAGAAAAACACGAACTACTCCCTTGCCTTCAGCAAGACAGTAATCGGTCTGGGATTTTAACATCTGATATCAAAACTGAGCTTGAATCTAAGGAGCTTTCAGCAACTGTAGCCGAGTCCATGGGTTTATACATGGATTCTGTACGAGATGCTGACTACGCCTATGATCAGCAGAACCAACAAGGAAGCATGAGTCCAGCTAAGATGTATCAAAATGTTGAACAGCTGGTGAAATTTTACAAAGAAAATGGCCATCGTCCTTCCACTCTGAGTAACGTGGGCAGGGCCTCGAGATCATTTATGCCTGACTCTGGGAGCTCCGTGAATGGCGGGGTCATGCGTGCCATCGTTAAAAGTCCCATCATGTGTCATGAGAAGAGCCCGTCGGTTTGCAGCCCTTTGAACATGGCATCTTCTGTTTGCAGTCCTGCTGGAATCAATTCTGTGTCCTCCACCACGGCCAGCTTTGGCAGTTTCCCAGTGCACAGCCCTATCGCCCAGGGAACTCCTCTGATGTGCTCCCCTAATGTTGAAAATCGAGGCTCCAGGTCTCACAGTCCTGCACACACTAGCAACGTGGGCTCTCCTCTCTCAAGTCCATTAAGTAGCATGAAATCCCCAATTTCCAGCCCTCCAAGTCACTGCAGTGTAAAATCTCCAGTCTCCAGTCCTAATAATATCACTCTACGATCTGTGTCCAGCCCTGCAAATATCAACAACTCAAGGTGCTCCATTTCCAGCCCTTCCAACACAAATAACAGATCTACGCTTTCCAGTCCAACAGCCAGTACTGTGGGATCTGTCTGTAGCCCTGTAAACAATGCCTTCAGCTACACTGCTTCTTGCACCTCTGTTGGATCCAGTGCAACCCGGGATGTGGTTCCTAGTCCAGACACACATGAGAAAGGTGCTCAAGAGGTCCCTTTTCCTAAGACTGAGGAAGTAGAGAATGCCATCTCAAGCGGTATGACTGGCCAGCTTAACATTGTCCAGTACATAAAACCAGAACCAGATGGAGCTTTTAGCAGCTCCTGTCTAGGAGGAAATAGCAAAATAAATTCTGATTCTCCATTCTCAGTACCAATAAAGCAAGAATCAACCAAGCATTCATGTTCAGGCACCTCTTTTAAAGGGAATCCAACAGTAAACCCATTTCCATTTATGGATGGCTCATATTTTTCCTTTATGGATGATAAAGACTATTATTCTCTATCAGGAATTTTAGGACCACCTGTGCCCGGCTTTGATGGTAACTGTGAAGGCAGTGGATTCCCAGTAGGGATTAAACAGGAACCAGATGATGGGAGCTATTACCCAGAAGCCAGCATCCCTTCGTCTGCCATTGTTGGTGTGAATTCAGGTGGACAGTCCTTTCACTACAGGATTGGTGCTCAAGGTACAATATCTTTATCACGATCGGCTAGAGACCAATCTTTCCAACACCTGAGTTCCTTTCCTCCTGTCAATACATTAGTGGAGTCATGGAAATCACATGGTGACCTGTCATCTAGAAGAAGTGATGGATATCCGGTTCTAGAATACATTCCAGAAAACGTATCGAGGTAAGTTGTTTTTTCCTTTCCTTTTTTTTTTTTTTAATTATGGCTTTATAAAATGTTGAAGGCTAACATTATCTCTATAGTTGATAAATTTAAACACATTTCAGCTTACTGTTTTACTTTTGTTTTAAGGATGGTCATTTAGTTGCTCTCCCATTGCTTGTTGGTAAAATGTTATTACTTTTTTGAAGTAGAGGAACAAAAATTTCTTAAAATCTCTTAGAAAATATCTGCGTTGACTTTGAAGGAGCATATATAGGTATATAGGTGTCCCCACTGCCACACACTGTCTGTTTTAGGTGTTTGGAAAATGTTTATTTTCTACTGTTAGTTTCTATATTTACTTTAGCAGACTAGGTGCTAGATTTTTTGTTTTTCCTTTAGCTGTTTGCTGGTTTACTAAAATTGCTTTAAATTAGTTTCTTTGTGGTCTTAGTCTTTTCTTTATTAATCACTTCACTGGTTGAGAAAAATAAAATTGAACCTCAAGTCTGTTACCCAAAGGGTTTCCTCTCCCTCTCTCTCTCCTAGGTAGGTTAATTATATGAAAATTGTGGTTTTCCATACAAATAAATCACTTCCTTAACTATTGAGGGCTTTTAAAGACTCAGCACATCTAAAATTACTCACTGGACAATCTTGCTTTCTTATATTGAAAGTGAAATATGTCATTGCAGTTTTGAATTGCTATATTTATAACTTTTCAGATCTGCAAGAAGACTACTTTATCTGCTATAAAATATCTCTTGGCTTTCCTCGTTGCAGATAGCATGTTGTATATATTTAGAAAATAAAACAAGGAAGAGGTTTTAGATATGACTATAAAGGGTGGTTCTAAGTTATACAGTGAATACTTGCATTGGACTTTGCCTCAGTGCTGTTTTTATTACATGGTTGTGATAAATGATCCCTTTAAGGAATATTTAAAGGGTAGATTTCCTAGATATAGTTCTTTCTTTCAGCATCTTGGAATGTGTGGATATTTTCATTTATTTCCTTAAGAATTTATTTTGTGGAAAATATGTCCATCCCGTTAACAGGATATAGGGTTTACATGTATTCTTATATCTTTATCCTATTTTTTTTCCAAAACAAAAGCAAAACGTTAATTTGTGCATTCTTGTCATTAGCTCAAACCATGCTCCTCTTGCTTTTACGCAAGTAAACGTTACAAAGAAAGATAATTCTTATAGTTCTCCATAGCATGAACTATTCAATCACATTCTAATGCTGTCTCTTAAATTCTAAACTCTAACACACAAGTCATGAGATAACATGGCTCCCATCAGAACCAAACTCCAGCATGTGTTTTACTACTGTGTTTTGCTTTACTTTCGGAAAAGGAAATTTCTGCATGTGACATGGATGTTTTTGTTAGTGATGTTTTTAGTAAGTTAGTATGGGGTAGTATAACCTGGTAGTTAAGAGCATGACTGGTTGATTGCTGCTTGATTTCTTTGTGTCCCTGTGTCCATCTCTTCACCTCTCTGAGCTTTAGTTTTCTTATCTATAAAAAGGCACTAAATAGTACCCATCTCAAAGGTAGTTAAGATAATTTAAATTAGTTAATTGATGAGAAGTACTTTGAATATCATTGAGTATGTTGGTATGCATTATAAAGGTTTTATCTATTATTTTTAATTGGTTTAATCTTTAGTTTTCATTTCTTTAAAGTCTTTTCTTCATTATGTGAAATTCCATAAAATCTTTTAAAGAAATATTTTAAAATTTTAAGTGTTTGTTAAAATAAATATTTGATAATTTCTTACGATTAAACTCAGATTTCTTTTTTTTTTTTGTCGTTTTTTCGTGACCGGCACTCAGCCAGTGAGTGCACCGGTCAGTCCTATATAGGATCCGAACCCGCGGCAGGAGCATCGCCGCGCTGCCAGCGCAGCACTCTACCAAGTGCGCCACGGGCTCGGCCCTCAGATTTCTTTTTTTAATGGTTAGGCACATACATTTATAACTGCAATTCTATTTGTGCTTTTTTAGTTTTTTAGACTATTGCTTTGGGTAATGATATTTCTGATACAAATATTGGAGATACAGTAGTTAAAATCATTAATTCTCTCATTTGTTCTGTATCTTATTTCTACTTTTTTAATTGTAGTTTTCACACTCAACTCATGAAGCACCTCGTGATGGCCCAACGACCATAGCCTTAGACGTGATTTCTGTGAATCAGTGACCTTGAGCCTATCCTGCACTCATGGGCACTAGAGGTGGTGTTTACTGTCTCCTTTAGAGTATTCCAAAATTCTTTATATGTTTGTTAATGCAGTCAAAGGGATTCATTCTGTTTGGCAGTTAATATAAATTTTCCAAAAACTTTAATATCAAAGCTTTAATGTTATTCGAAATCTCTTGTAGATTCATAACTCTTTGCAGTTTTCCCTGGTGAATATTATGCAAACCTATTTGCTTGATCATTATCAGAATAAAGGCTCAAGGATCAGAGGATATTAGATCTTTTTCTAGATTTCAGTCTACATGTTATAATACTTAATTTAACCTCATCCAAGTTTCATCATTGTTCTCCTTTTTGTGTGTCTTTTGGACCACAGTGCAACCTTTTTGCCTAATTCTTAATTTATGATGTTGATACCCAATTCCAGGGAATGTTGAATAAATTAATGAATTAAAGATCATAAAGGATGAAGGCAGTGTGTAACTGCTTCTGGGTTTAATAGTATCCCTCATCTTTAGGTTTAACTCTAAACTATTTTCTAGTACATCTCAAAGTGTGGTTTGGGGGTTCCTGATACCTTTTCAAGGGGGTTCATGAAGTCAGAAATCATGCTTTGGTAAAAGATCCACTAAAAATGGAAGATAAACCAATGGATTTTAAGGTAATAGTGTACTAAAAATTCATTGATATTGTTTTGGATTGTACATTGCAATTAACCTTTATAAAAATACACACTGTCAATTCTCATTGTGGTATCAGATATCTACAGTTATCTGAAAAGACCATTAAAATATTCCTCCCCTTTTCCAACAGCATATCTGTATGAAGCCAGATTTTGTCATATACTTATAGCAAAATATATCACCACACATTGAATGCAGAAATAGATATGAAATCCAGCTGTTTTCTATTAAGCTAGATAATAAATAGACTTAAAAAATTTAAAACAGTACCACTCTCCTCACTAAAGTTTTTTGTTTGGGGAAATATAGTTATTTTTTCATAAACATATGTTTATGTTAACATGTAATGACTTATTTAAATATTAATTTTAATTTCTCATTTAACTTAAACTAGTTTAATATTAGTTTGAATATCTAATATGCTAAGTATAGCTACAACTCATCAACAAAAGCTCTTTGGGATCCTCAGTTCTTAAGAGTGAAAAGGCATTCTGAGACTCAGAAGTTGAGATCGGCTGGTCTATTCTACACATTCTTTGGAGGTTAATGAAGAAAGAGGATATTACATTATTTGTATTAGCCTTACTGAATATTATTCTGAGGAAGGAGTGTCCTGTTCAAATACGAAAGATGACTCTCACCTAGATTAATTTTTCAAGTTGACAGAAATGAGTAATGGCCATGAGGTGCGTGTTGTCATTATCTCAGTCTGTGGGCATTCATTCTGTAAGAGTGGTGACGAAAGTCATCTGTTAATAATTTCCAGTGAATGGATTGTCCGAGTGCCAAATTTTAAGGGAAATTGTGACAAAGCTAAATGTAAAGCCCTTAGGATGAACACTGGACCTAGTTGTGTCATGTACGTAGAAGTCCCCTACCAGCTCAGACACAAACAAAACTTGAGAACTTGAGTGAGTTATAACTACTCCCAGCCTCAGTTTCTTCATTTTAAAGTCGAACTACATGCTGTCTAAAATCTACCAGTAAAACAGAGTGGCTTTGTAGTGTCCTTGGAAGAATAAAAATAGAGTATTCCTTAACATGTTTGCTAATCTGGTTTCAGATATTTTTTAGCTCGATAGTTTTCAGGGTAGTCTGGATAGAAAAATGTCATTGCCATTTACCATTTTAAAGTAAAAGTGAGGAGGGGTAACCTATCGTTTTACTTGAAAAACTGAGTAGTGTTTTATTGTTGTTGTTTTTAATCCTTTTATAAAATCTGACACTATGAATTCCTTGTTCTTTCTTTATGGAAACAGGTTATTTCTGTTGACATAATACTGGCTGTTTATGGCGATGGTCGTAGTCACTTTGATAGCATCATAACACAGTGCTAGCATTAGTCTATTTCAAAGGGCATATTCTGATAGGTTTCAAGACAACTGACTAGGTATCTATCTTAATATATGCTGAATTTTTTTCATAATAGAATGAAACAATTTAGTAAATAACTTAGTTATTTTTTAATTTTTCAATTGTTCTGTAAGTTTTTTGAAACTCACCTTATATAATAAATCAAAAGCTTCAGAATTCAAGGAGTTTGTGACAAAGTTGACCCTTTTATTAAACTTTCTGAATAAATCGTTGAGATGTAAATATCTCTATGTAATGCCAAGTATCAAAGAATGGTTGGTTTTGTTGGGGGGAGAGAGAGAGAGAGAGAGAGAGAGAGAGAGAGTGTGTGTGTGTGTGTGTGTGTGTGTGTGTGTGTGTGTGTGTGTGTGTGTGAGAGAGAGAGAGAGAGAGAGAGAGAGAGAGTGAGAGAGAGTGTTTTGGTGCTTACTATAATAAATAAATCCATTACAACATTGCTTGGGTCATTTGAGAATGAAAACATGTAACTTTCTTTTTCTTATTATTTGCCTTATCATATTTTGATTTTGAAATTGCTAACATACCTAGAATTTTTCCAGGTTGGTATTTTAAATAACATTTATAGAAGTGGTTTTAAAATGAGACTTGCTTCTCTTGATGATTCACTTACTTTCATTCACTTAGAGAATTTCTGGGAAGAGTGGTGATTATTTTATTGGAAAAAAAAAAGGAGTGCTTTAGGGCCGACCCTGTGGCGCACTCGGGAGAGTACAGCGCTGGGAGCGCAGCGACGCTCCCGCCGCGGGTTCGGATCCTATATAGGACTGGCCAGTGCGCTCACTGGCTGAGTACTGGTCACGAAAAAGACAAAAAAAAAAAAAAAAAAAAAAAAGGAGTGCTTTATAATACAGAAATCACTATGTACAGTGTACATTTATAAGTTTTACTTTTAACATCATAGGTATCTTGTTTATATGTCAGTATGTCCACCTTTTATTATTTAAAGCACGAGTTTATTAAGAGCTGTTTACCTCATACTTAAAAAATAGAGTTGAGATAAAAGCTATGGTTTCAGTGAGATAAACTCAAATTATTCAATTTAAGATGGTTTTTATACCAGTGACATGCTAAAATGACAACCCAAGGATTTATCATTAATCCATTTGATGCCTTTTGTAATATTGAAATTCTGAGTATATCTGACCTTTTCTGTCCTTGCAATATCAGAGTAATAGCAGGTGTTATACTGATCACCAGTAATTTAGGAGCAACCCTTCACTTCCCTTAATTCTTTGATGTCATTGTTATTTTTTCTCCAAAATAACACTTTTTTCACAGCTTACATCTGTTGCTTTAGTTTCATACTACTCATCTGCTGATAAAATTTCAGCCCTGCTGCTAAATAACTTATAGTTTTCTTTGATTTACTAAATTCAAACTGAGAGAAAAATATTGGCTTCTCGATTACATTTAAATATAGCCATTAACTTGGATATCTTTGTGGATGGCATTCCAAATTTTTTTAGTGAACAAGTGTGTTAAATGGACAGTATGTTCATTTTAAACTTTAGGGTTTCTGGTTGTAAACTTGTGAAGTATAGGCTTTGTTTTCAGTTAAGACTTTTATTTTGTTCTTTACATTGTAAGATAATGATTAAGTTAAAATGTAATTACATATAAACACTTGTTACTTAATTGATCCTTTGGAAACCTCTGGGTTTATGATTGTTAGAAACTTTGGCATTAGCCCAATCACTGTGTAGAAAAGAGGTAGAAATTGCTTGCATTTTATGCTAGAAATAGATCACTGTAGTCTAAAGAGGGAAACAAGACAGAGTAATTTGAATACTTAAAAAGTTAATACCTTAGGGAGAGAATTTGAGATAATAACAGGCAATCTGGACTCATAACTGTGGCTATGACTTAATTTTATTACTGATGACTACTTCATTGGTATGTAATCCCACCTTATATATTAGGAGTTGTTGCGACTAATATACAAAAATTGCAGCGTGAAACAGAATGAAATGTAAGGGACAAGATTGACTTTGGGTACTCTGATAGGGAGAGAATATATTGGGTAAGTTTGGAAAGTGAGGAGGTGGAGGGTGGTCAGAGTTGGTATTTATACTTAGTCTTGTGAAATTTGGAGGGGGTGGGGATGGTGGAAGACAGGCAGTTCCTGGTGGAGGGAGCTGTGTGAGCAAAACCCTGGAGATGGGCAGAAAACACTGAGTGTGGTTGAGCTGTGATGTGGGGGTTGGGAGGAAGGAAGCCTGGAAGAGGTTATTTGGAACTGGAAGGGAGCTAAACTTGAAAGTCACACTAAGAAATGTGTACTTAATCTGGTAGGTAATGAGGAGCTATTGAAATGTTGGAGCAAGGAAGTGGCATGCACTGAAGTGCACTTGAGGAAACCTTATTTGGGCAGGAGTTGTCGGGTGGGTGGGAGCGTCAAGAACCTTGTTAAGAAATTATTCCAACTGTGTGGGAGGATGGGAATTGGGCTCACTGAGGCAGGGCGTTGGGAGTAATGGTAAGAAAGGAACAGATATGAGATATTACAGAAGAAGCCTTTGTAGGAGTTGGTTTTTGTATAACAACAATTTTACTTTGAAATAATCACAAATTTAGAAAAAAATTGGAATCCCATTACAAAGAACTCCTGTAAACAAGGACAATCTCTTACGTCACCACAGTACAACCATCAAAATCAAGAATTAGCATTGGTAAGTTAGTACAGGTTGAGCGTCTCTAATGTGAAAATCTGAAATGCTCCAAAATCCAAACCTTTTTGAGCACCAATGTGACACTCAAAGGAAATGCTCATTGGGGCATTTCAGATTTCAGATTTTCAGGATCAGGGATGCTCAGCCAGATGTATTCTGAAGATATTTCAAATTCCTAAAATATCCAAAATCTGAAACACTTTTGGTCCCAAGCGTTTTGGATAAAGGATACTCAGCCTGTAACATCTGCTCTCCAGACCTCATTCTGGTTTTACCATTTGTCCCAATAATGTCTTCTATAGCAAAAGGATCCAGTTCAGAATTGTGTGCTGTGCTCAGTTGTCACGGCTCTTTGGTCTCTTTCACTCTGGGACAGTTCCTCAGTCTTTTTTAGATTTCATGACTTTACACTGCTTTCGAAAATTAAAGGCTATTTATTTTGTAGAAAGTCCCTCCATTAGGACTTCCAGTTTGTTTCCTCATGACAGGACTCAGGGGACGCACCTCGGGCAGGCATATCACAGAAGTGGTGCACATTCTTCTCATTGCATCCCATCAGGTGACACACGATCTCCATCTGTGCCATTACTCTTCACTTGGATCACTTGATTCGGGTGCTGTCTGCCAGGCTTCTCCATGGTTAAGTTACTCTTTTACTTTTGCAATTAGGAGATATTTTGTGGAGAGGCAGTTTTAAAATTGTGTATATATCCCATTCTTCATCAAACTTTACTTATTTATTTATTTATATTTGCATGGTGTCATTGTTCCTGCTTTTATGCAGTGGTTTCCAGCCTGTTACTGTACTTATTTTTGATGTTCAGAATGTTCCTGATTAAGCCAGTGCGAGCCCATTCAAGCAGGTTTCTGTGGCCTTTTGCAGTGTTGCCACCATTCATTGCAGTCTGACTCCACATTCTGGGTCCTCCCATCCTACAGACGCCCTCCTTACCTCACCTAGGTGCTGACTCCCCATGCTGGACTGTCCTCGCCCTGCTTGAGTTCTGATACCCTACACTAGACCACACAAACACACGGATGCCCTGCTGTCTCTGTTTGGACTCTGACTCTCCACATTAGGTATCAGAGCCATCCACCCACAAGCCCCCACCGTGGATAACTACTTTGCTGTGTCTTACACAATGACTTTAGGTCTCAATTGTTAAGAAAGAGGAAAAGGAGCAGTTGGTATTATATGAGTAGAAGTGGAGAGTAAAGTATTTGGAAAATTGGCAAAAACTTCATGTTATGAAATTGGCTGTCATGGTCAATGGTGAACAATGAAGAGAAATGGAGAGATCAAGAATAGGACTGGAGAGGATATGATTTTGTCTTGGTTACATGATTTTTAAGAACTATCTCTGATTGGAAACGTTCTCTGTATAGGGGCCAATGTTGGTCTGCAGGTGTGGGAGGCCTCTTCATAGTAGAGGCACTTGAGGAGGTCAATTTGGATGCTGTTGGCCATGGAGAGAATGAATATAATGACCCATGTACAGTTAAAAGTGCGTTTTTCTAGGAACTTTGAGGAATAGAACCCTGTTAAGAAGAAGAGCAACACATCCAAATAAAGGAGACAGAGAATTGTCTAGAGAATCAAGATAATGCTGAGTCACGGATGCCAAAGTGTAAGAATCATGTAATCTTAGAACCCATCTAATTTGGAAATTCTAAAGCTGTCTAAAATCCAACCTATTACAGGCATGGATACCGACACTAAGGCTCAGAGAAATTACGTGTCTTTTCCAATGTCATACAAAGTAGTTAGTAACAGCATTGGGAATAGAATCCTGCCCTTTTGTTTTTCTGTTACGTTATCCTTCCCTTCCAGTAGGAGATGGTGGTACAAGACCTGATGATAGGGCTGGGAAGACCAGAAATAAGACCTAATAGTTGGTGACAGATGGGTGCTGGTGATTTCCAAGAAGAAATCCTGTGGCGTGGTGGGAATGAGAGTCAGATTGTGATTGACTGAGGAGTAAGTGAGCAATGAAGAGGAGAAACTTGGGGAGTGTGGGCACAGTTTTTGCTCTTGGGCGGCATCTGTTTTGGTGATAAACAAGAAAGGAGTGGAGGGAAGAGATGGTAACACAAAGAAACAGCAGGATCAAAATACGGACTTGGTTCAACAGGTAAAATATGAAGCGAGCAATGGACTTGTGCAGATATTGAGACTGAAAATGTAAGAGGGAGAGAAGATAATTGGGAGGGGCGGTGTCCTGGGAAGGTTGAGGATAGAAATGAGGCTGCAGTTAGCCTCAGGCTCCAATATTTAACTGCCAGATTGAACCAATATGTTTTGGCCATTGCTAGTGGCGGGTGTTCACTATCTTACAGATCAGGAAACTGAGGCAGTATATGTGATTTGCCTAAGGCCACATATAAGGTAAATGAAGAAACAGATATCTGAGATAGAGAAGAAGAAAGCCGAATGTCCTGAAAAATTAAGCAGCCAGATGGATCTTTTAAAAACACAAATCAGATTATGTGGCTGATACGAAGCCCTCTGGTGGCTTCTCATTGCAAGCAGCATAAAATAAAATAATTTAGGGTCTATAAGGTACCAAATTATCAGGCCCTTGTTATTATCTGTTTCCTTCTTGCTTATTCCCCACACTCACCTTTCTGTAGCTCCGAGAAACTAAGACCCCCTTTTTCCTGTGCTTACTGGTCTCTCTACTAAGAAAATTCTCCCTCCAGATTTTGATTTCCTGCCTCTTTCTTGTCATTCAGGATTAACTCAAATGTCAGCCTCTCAGCGAGGCCTTCCCTGACTTCTGCCTTCTAACACATCATCCTCTTTTATTGTCTTCATAGCACATACTTGCCAGAACGATCTTCACTTACTTTGTTTACTTCATTTCCCTTAAGTAGAATGTCAACCTCCTGTGAGCAAAGGCCTCATCTGGCCTGTTTACCAGTACATTTGCCATGCGTGGAACAGTGCCAGGTACACTGATGTTCAGTAAATATTGAATGAATGAATGAATGGTTTAGCAGAGGGACTTGGGGGTGGGTGGGTATGTATCTGGCATGACTAGATAAATAATGATTATGTGATATTAACAAAATTATTGTTAAATAACAGAGAAAGTTCTACTGTGATTAGCAAAAAATTGTTGTGATCTCTATCACAGCATATTTTTAGGATTTTTCACAATATAATTAATAAATGCTGTTCCTGCTTTTTCTTGTGTCAATATAGTAGAGTTGTTGGTAATGGTATATTCACATTCTTAGTCTTTATTATGAGATTGCTTATTTATTTTTAATTTACAAACAGTAAAATTCACCCTTTTTGGTGTGCAGTTCTACATTTTTGCCAAATGTGTAGTTATGTAACTACCACCAATCAAGATACAGAACAGCTCTATCATCCATCAAAATTCCCTTGTGTGGCCCCTTTTCCATGCCCTCCCCTTACTCCTGAATCCTAGTGACCACTATATGTGCTCTATCCCTATAACTGTTTTTTCTAGATTGTTATTTAAATGGAATAATGTCTTATGTAGCCTTTTGATTCTGGCTTCTTTCATTTAGCATAGTGCACTTGAGGTTCATCCATGTTGTTGCATGTATTAGCAGTTTCTTTTTATAGCTGAGTAATATCTCATTTATGGCTGTTCCACATTTTTTTTTTTTCATCCATTTACCTATTGATGAACCATTTGGGTTGTTTCTGGTTTGGGCTACTACAAATGAAGCTCTAAGTATATATATTCAAATCTTGTGTGGACATATGCATTATTTTTTCTTCAGTAAATACCTAGGAGTGGAATGGCTAGAACATATGGTATAGGTTTAATTTTTAAGAAACTACCAAATTGTTTTCTAAAGTTGTTGTACCATTTTGCATTCCCAGTATATGAGAGTTCCAGTCCATTTCAAACATTCTTGCCAACACTTGATAGAGTCAGTCTTTTTAGTTTCAGACATTATAACAGCTGTGTAGTGATATCTCATTGTGGTTTAAATTGGCATTTCCCTAATGTCTTAATGACACTGAACATCTTTTCATAGGCTTATTTGCCACCCATATGCCTTCTTTTCATGCCTTTTAAAACTCTTTTGCCTGTTTTTATTGGGTTTTTTGTTTTCTTCTTTTTGGTTTCTATAATCAGTGTATTTTAATGTAAGCTTTTTGGTAGAAGACCTAAAACTAAGAAAAATACCTATTTAAAATTTTGTATTGACAGAGGGAAAAATAATAGGCAATTTTCAAGTTATTTAGTACCCACTGTGTTATTAATGTGGGTGAGCAAACCAAATGAGTATGAAACAAACCAAATGTCCCCACTGTATTCCTATTTAGTTGGAGTGTATGCAGCCTTTTTTTTTTGGTAACTAATTATGAGTTTGGTTGTGTGTTGCAGATAAGAACTGTTATCAGAGATTAGCAGAGGAAGAGTTCTATGTGGGCTAGGATAGTCAAGGAAAGCTTCATACAGGAAGTGAAAGTTCAGCTGACATTTGAAGATTGGTGGTATTTCGGTGGGGGGAGTGGGAAGGTATTCAAGGAATATGTACTAGCACAGTCAGGGTGTGTAGACAGGACCAACGAAGCCTGCGTGGAGGGGCTTAATGGTAGTTGGGGAAACTAGGTTTTAGAAATCTGTGAATGCTGAAATGAAGTGTTGGGTACTTTTAACATAGCACTACTAAACATTGTTTTTAACATAGGAATGACATAAAAGGGGCAGAGAGGTTAATCTGATAAAAGAGATAGGAAATAGCGGCTGAGACAAAAACGCGGTTGAGAAGCTGTCATATTGGTAATTGTGGCAGGATAAGGGCTGAGTGGTTAGACTGGTGCGCAAGGTGTAGATATTTGAGACAGTTTAGAGGAAGAAATAATTGAATGCCAGGGTTTCTGACCTGAAGTCCGTTCCTTTTCCACTGCACCACTAAGCCATGTGTATTAACAGCACCACAAAAAGTAGATTGTCAAGAGTTATAGGAAAGAAAACCTCAGAGCTTTCTGGGAGCAAGGAGAAACTTTATGGAGAATTATGGCTCTAATATAAAAGGAGATATATATATATATATATATATATATATCTACACACACACACATATATATGTCGTTTGTTTGGATGAAAGTAAAACTTGATAATTTCAATACCAAAATAGAATACTTTTTATTAGACTACAGAAGAAAAAAAAAAAATACCCCCAGGAAATGGAAACAGAAAGAGCCAACTACAGGTTTGGCAAAGTTGGAAAGCAAACTGGTGAAAGATTATGTAAATGAATTAGAGATAGTGACATATGGAATTCTGATATGCATACAGGGATATAAAGGAACAAAATCTCAGCTTGTTTGGAAGTCTGTTAATTGTGTCCTCAAGTAACTGGTGTTTGAATTCACAGTGCTCTTCCAAAAGTGGAAATTTGCTTATATTCCTCCATCACATGGTAGAATTTGTATTTACTTAAAAAATATTTTTCTGATATGTTTTACAAGAGAATCTGGGTACAAAGTTTGGGAGTGTAGAGATGGAATGGGGGCAGATATTCTTTAGTTTATGCCAATTTGGATTCTCACTATCTTTCTTGAAATGGAAATTATATTCAGAAGGGCTTTTGTTCTTGGAAAATTTGAGGTACGACTGCAGAATTTATGGTCATATGATGCAAATTATTTTTTTCTCCATTTCTTTGTCATTTTTATCCCCATTCAAGGTAAGTATACATGTGAGTTATTCCTTTGAGACTTATGGAAGCATTTTGAGTTTTCTATATGTGGTAAAGTATGATAATTTCATTGACATATACCATGTATTTTGGACTTAGTTGCTGTGATTTAGGTGAGCACAGCACTTTTTTCTCTTCCTAAGTTCTTTTTTTTTTTTATAGGGAGCTGAAGAAATTGACAGATGCCTAGAGTAGGGGAAGGAGGAGTTACAAATACAGCAACCTTTCATTGTGAAAGTCTAAAGCTGATAGCTCCTACATTTATATGACTTATGGAACATTTAGATCCATGGGTGGTTCTTAGATGTCTATCAGCAGGTACCCCCTACTTTTGAGCTAATGTTCATTTAAAAAACAAATGGTTTTTCTAAGAGTATAATTGTTTGAACTGTGCGTTATTTGAAGGATGGATTTGTTGCCAATACCTGAGAATGGAAGAAGTAAAGAATAAAAATCTAACTGTGAACATGGCCTAGCCTCTGTGATTTCATAACACCGATTTTTTAAAAAATCTAATTCTTGCCAATTTTACTCTAGCTGGGACAAGCAAATTCAGTATTCTGAGGGTTTTAGGGAAAGTAGACATAAAACAAGATTAAAAAAAAATTATTGGGAAAATGATTAGATTTCCATGACTGTTGAAGTCAGTGCACAGTCTGTTGCAGAGATATAACTGATATTGAGCATGCTAACCTGAGTTATTTCAAGGTTTTGAATCAATGAAAAATGATAAAACTTTTCTTGTCATGCTATTCTTAGTGTGTTGTGATGCTTTTGATATTTCAGTTGCTTGACTTTAAAAGGGGATACCCTTTCTGGGCCTTGTCCAAGAGATGGAAGAAACACTATTTTAAGACAAAAAAAAATGGGAGATTTTTAAAAGGAATGCAGTGCTGCCCATAAAAAACTATATGAAATACCAATTCTATTTACTAAACTCCCTGGAATCTAAAACAACATTGCACATTAAAAATACTTAATCCAAAAAGAGTTCTGAAGATGATGGTGATGGTTGTACAAACATGAATATACTTAATGCCGCTTAAAAATAGTAAATTTTATGTATATGTTATCACAATAAAAAATAACCCTTAATGCTGAACAAATGGGGGTGCCTTGCCCTGATGAAATTTGGCACACAATAAAAGATACCAAGGTGTACTAAAAGTCCAGTATGTGAGCTCTTCTAAGCAGAGACTAAGTTGGGACTTAGCTCTGACTCTTCTGCATTGTCTAGTGAGTACAGTGTCATATATGTGCTCTGTCCAGTACTGATTTTTATTCAACAAGCATTTATTAAGCACTTGATTCTGTCAAAGCATAGTCCTGGATGTGTGATCAGAGCAAAGAATGAGGAATTCCTTGTCCCAATCTAGGTACATTCAAGATCCTATTACAAAGTAGATTGTGGTAGGTATTATTCTGGAGGTACCAAATTATGTTTTGAGAACATGGGGAGGGAACACTAAAAAATTAAGTATTAATTTCCTTAATAAAATTAGATTATGGTCATAAGTGAATTTAATGTGATTAGTCAGTACTCTTGGCTAGCAAATAGCACAGGAACCCATCTCATAATACTAGTTTAAATAAAATGGGATCTCTTGGCTCACAAAACAGAAGAAGTTCAAGGGGTAAAACTCAGGCTTGGCTAGACCCTAGGTCTCAAGTGGTGTTGTTGTAAATTTATTTGTCTCCATCTGTTGGAGCTTTTTTCTTTTCATTGAGCTTTTATTGTCAGGGGCTATGACCAGCATCACTCTGGGCTTACATTTTCTTTAGTTATTGATCCCGGTAAAAGGAAAAGCCTCTTTCCTGGTAGATTCTGATTGGACTGACTTGGGTCACACATCCAACCTTGAGTAGAGATAGTGCATGTATGTGCACATGTGTGTGTGCATAGTATATGTGTGTGGGTGGACATTGCTTGGCTTTGCCCATGGAGTAAGAACACGGGAAGATGGTTCTCCAAAGAGTCTGGACAAACAAAATCTGTTCTGTAGATCAGACCTTGTGGAGACAGAAAATCAATGATTAGAAAGGACCAAAACAACACTTTTTTTTCCCCCAGAGGGAGAGAGGATCTGATAGTATCTTTCTGAAGGACATTTATAGATGCTTTAATGATGAGAAAATTTAGTAGTTACCAGAATATGTTCCAAGCACAGTACATTGTGGGTGCATTCTTATTCCCTGACATGTAGAAAATGTTGGCATTAATATAATTCTGAAAGACTCATTAAATTGTCCCTATGAATGAATATGGCTCTAGACCATCCAGAGCTCATTATCATTGTCCACTTAGGAGCACCTAGTAGGTGTCTTATACTCTTTTTGGCTTGTTCATTGACAGTCTATACCATTCTTGATACAAATGATCTTTTCTGAGTATGGAAGGATTACTAAAAAAAATGAACTTATACCTGCTCACCAGCACTATATATATATATGTATATTTACACACATACTTCTGCATATGGCTTCAGAAGTTTCATGGACCACCTCCTCCACCAATCATTTCATGAACCTGTGGACTCCAAATTAAGAACTATTCCTCTTGGTCATTGTTAAAATATAACCACAACAGGAAGAGGACCATAGTGATCGACTACCAATAGACATTTATAGTTAAGAATGTAATTCGAGTTATTTGTTCAACAATGGTGCTAGGTTATACATTTGTTCACATCATCTTATAACATGAACATTTATGCAAGATGGCTATCTGGGCAAAAGAGTCCCACAAAATAGGGAATGCTAAGTGACCAATATAAACAGGCCAGTGATATATTTGAAAATGAGGGTCAAAAAGCTTGCAGATGTTGACGGAGAGATAGCATCCTTTTGGGATATGTATTCATGAGTCAGAGTAATCTAGGTAACTTAGCAAAGAAATGAATATATACTAGAATGGTGGTGGATAGGAAGGCCAAGTGTGGGCTCATACTTCCACTTGCCTGTTGTATGACATGGGGCAAGTCACCTAACCTCTTTGAGAATGAGTTTCCACATCTGTAAAATATGAGTGACAATAATAGTCCTTACCTCCCATGGCTATTGGGAAATTTATCTGCTCTAATCCATGTAAGCTGCTGGCATATAGAGAATGCTCAATAAAAATCTTAGTTCTTAGTGCTGATTGTTAGTTTCAATTAGAATTGAAATAGAGGAATAGGAACAAACAGGAGCTACAAGGGGTAAATAATTACTTATATGAGAGCATGACCTAAGAGATTTCACAGTGAAAAGAATTAACAATGTAGTTGTAATAAATTCAGCCCTCAAACATTATTTTAGAGAGAGGAAATCCTTCCAGTTCTTTGTACCCTCATGAGATTCTTTATTGAGAACTCTATTCTTCTCTGAAGTCCAAAAATAAAGATTATTATGAAAATAGCTTAGATTAGTGATTTCTTTACTTTTTTAAAAAGAGCATTACAAATGAAGATTAATATTTACATGTATCAATACTCCATGGCATATCTGATTTAAAATCGTTGTGTGTATATACATGTGTAGGCAGTAGAGAAGATAACACCATAAACTTTTATTTTTGTGATATTCATAAAAATCAATAGTTGGCATGAAAATATTACTCAATAAGAATTGCTTATTATGGGCTATAAAATAGATAGGATAGGCTGCACAGTGATGTGCTATGATGGTTTTAATCTCTACCTCTTCTCCTATTTACAAAAACCATCAGAATGCAAACAAGAGAGTGGCTTTATTATAGGAAGAATCATGAGCTCATTCTGTTTCTATTTTAAAAGTAAATTATTCACAAACGTCAATATTATTATTATTGACAAATTACTTGGCACACAGCTCACAACTGATGATGCCCTGTTATATAGTACAATGATTATAAGGACCTCTGCTTTAGAGGAAAGCCTGAGAAGTCAGTAAAAATGTCAAAAATCCCTCCCACTTCCCCACACAGTTAAAATCACTAAATATATAATTCTATTCAAATATAAGAACTGTAAAGCAGATGATAGCAAAATATATAGTTGTTATCTTCTTTGGACAACAGAACAAAACAAAACAAAACAAAGCCCCTGTTGGAGATTTAGATCAGCTATGAAAAATCTACTGACTATATTACTGTTAAACATTGGGCTAGAATTATTGTTTAGGGAAGGTCCATGTGAGGTTTTACTGTGCAGGTTTTTAGAGATAGGAATAATTTTCATGTTTGAGATGCTTTTGATGTGGCTGTAACCAGAATAGAAATATCTTAGATTATGACTTTTTCTCCAATTGAGTAATTCTGTTGTAATAAGTCAGCATATGTTGCTGTCTAGTCTAAAAACAGCACTAAGATAAAAACATATTATGTAAAACCATCTATAGTATCACGTCTTTACAATTCCACTATGCCTAAGATGTAATGCCAGCACCATACACCAGATAATTTCCAGATGGTTTAAAGAGAACCTCAATGGAGAAAAACACTGGGTTGAACACATATCTGACTCCTGGATAGAGAAGTACTTTATAAGAATAGATCAGTGGAAGAAAGCACACACACATTTTGATTATGTAAAAATTCAAAATGCCTGTATGCCAAGCCAAGTTAAGACAAAAGATGGGAAATGGTGAATAGATTATATCTCTATACTAAGAACTAACACAAATTGATAAGACCATAAAGACTTCCAATAGAGAAGGGAAAAAACAAGCAACAAGCAAAAGACATGAATGGACAGCTCATAGAAAAGCAAATATAAATGGAGTATATGAACTTCTAAGCTGTTTAGACATGCTAGTAAATAGAGAAATAGAAATGAAAGCAATAAGTAGATACTGTTTTTAATCTGTCAGATTTCAGAAAGAGCAAATGTTGGGTAGGGAGCACAGAGACCATCCTTCTTGGATGTCAATGGGAAGTGTGAAAAGACACAAGCAATTTGGCAGCACGTACCATCAGAAGCAGTGTAATGGGGTGATTCCAGAGCATAGACTCTCCTGCCAGTTGGCTTTGTTTGGATCTCAGCTTTATCACTTACTAGCTGTGTGATCTTGGGCAAGTTACTTAGCCTGTCTCTGCCTCAGTTTTCTCATCTGTAAAATGGCGATAATGACAAAATGTGCCCAACAAAATTATTTTAAAGATTCATTGAGTTAGTATATGTAAAGTGCATAGAACTGTGCTTGTTCCATAGTAAGCCTTACATAAGTATGTTCTTTTATTATTATTATTATTAATTATCATTGTCTTTATAGACTTCAGAAGGTTCAGTTTCTAGGACTATATCATCAGGAAGTTATTATACATGTGGACAAAGATTCCTACACAATGGTGTTCATTTTAACATAATTTATAAAAACTTAAATAAATTTATCACAATGAATTGAGAATTTGCCAAATCTTGGTAAATTTACTTTTATTATTTATATAATAAATGCAGCTATTTCTATGAAGAAAACGTATAGGAAATCATTAAAATTTATTTTTTATTTAACATTATGATATGCAACTTACTATATACAGAGTTTGCCTGTGCTGTTATGTATGTGTATATTTCATTTCCAGTGGAAAGAAATGTGTTTATTTCATTCTTAGTGAAAAGAAATGCCTCAAAATCAGTGGTATTTATCTCTCAGTAATAGGATTACTGCTTCGTTAATTTTTCTTTCTAGTAATTACCAAATTTTCTAGAATGAGAATGTATTGTTTCTAGAGCAAGAAAATTATTAATATAGCACCACTAATGATTTCATTGTTAGGACAATAAATCTCTCACAGGTAAGAATAAGGTCATCTTTGCCTCCAAATGGCACTGCCATTTTCACAGAGAAGTATAAAATTGTGGCATTTTGTTCAGTTATGACATCTGCTTGATGGGTATGTTTATCTTACTTTCTGAACTAGCCCTGGAAGACCTGTGTAGGTGGGCCATGCACATGCCCCCTCAGAATGCCGCTTTTTTTCTTGCAAGTTTTTGGCTGCGTCTAGATTCTAAGGCTGTAGGACCATTCGTTGTAACATCTATTAAAACTACTTGAGAATAAATTAAATTGTTATGTTTATAATTATCTGAATAAGCAAGCACGATGAATAAAGCAGGTTTTTCTTAGTGTAATTTATTTCCTAAGCTAATAAAGTAACTTTAAGAGCTATTAGGACAGATTAAAAATTTTGCATAAGAAATCCATTATCCTCACATTTATTTCTCCTCTGCCTTAATGATCTTCCCTCCTGCTGCATCATTTTATCAGGCCTGAAATTTGACCCCTTCCATTCCTATGATCCTGTAAGAATGGATCTTTCAGGTATTTTGATTAGATGGACAATCCTTTGTGTTTTCTTTTCCTTTCCTTTTTTTTTTTTTAAAGTTGCACTGTCCTCATATAATGATCCTTTAACTTAATGATGTGAAGAAAACTTAACTGTGAGTAAATAGGAAGAACTTTATTTACTAATTGGGATTAGGTAAATCATTGGAAATTTTGTGAGCCTAATAGATTTTTTTTGTAGGCCAACGAGTTGCAAAATATTTTGAAGATTTGCTTTTATGCATATCATCAAGTACTTATCGTTTTAAAACAATTTTGTTAATAACCCCAATATTGCTAATAACCTCATGGTTTGGTATTATTTGGCCTGCTGACTAAATATTATATTCATTGAGGCTCTGATGACCACGGAAATAGTGACTTATATAGATTTACATTATAACTTATTCCCCTGTTATGGCTAAGTAGTATTTTTTATGATGAAATCTAAATTTTTTCGTAAGGCAAATTAAAGGAAAGATAGCATACATAAATATACTTTCATAAGCTCTCATGTTTAACATCAGCATATATGACAAATTATTTTTCAAAAGAGAATGTATTTAATTTTAATTTATTGATAATAATTTTTGATTATATTTTTCAAAAGTGGCATAAAATTCAGAATGGAATTATTTAAGATAGGTAACTGTAATCTACCTTGTTACCTACTGGGAAGCTGGATCAGTTGAACTAAACAGAGACCAAATCATCTAGACAGGGAGTAGGAATTTTCACATAATGCCTCTTTATTATTAAATTATATTACCAAAGGTAATAATATCCATATTTTGCCACCTAGATTTAACAAATGTCAATTTGTCATTTGGTTCAGATCTTTCTTAAATAAAAACATAATATTACAGATGAAGTTTAAATCATATATAGGTCCCTTCTCCACCCCTTTCACTTCCTCTCTGTCCTTGCAGAAGCAGTCTAAGTCAAGAATGTCCTGTATTCTCTGCCCATATTTTTATCCTACATATGTAGATATATGCATGTATCTAAAATTATACAGAAATGGGATCTTACCCTTGCAAAAACACATAACAATTTTTGATCTCTGTGTGATAATACATTTAGATCTAGTTCATTCTACTTTAATTGCTTGATAGTATTCTATCACTTATCTAGCTTCCTGTAATGGACAATTACATTGTTTCCGGTTTTATTGCTAATAAATATAGTTCTGCAAAGACCAATTTTGTAAATGCCTGCTTACGCATATGAACAAAGATTTCTCTAAGATATATAATTAGAAGTAGAATTTCTGGGTAATGAAGAAATATGTATAAAATTTTACAGACTTTGCGTAATGCCTGCCAGTACGTTTGTACTGGTTTACATTCTCAACAGCATGTATGAGGTATTGGTTTCCTACATTCTTGTTGACCTTTTGTATTGTGGATAGGAAATAGTTTATCATTTTTAGGGTTTTTTTGTTTTGTTTTATTTTGTTTTTTTTTAAAGATGACCAGTAAGGGAATCTTAACCCTTGACTTGATGTTGTCAGCACCACACTCTCCCAAGTGAGCCATGGGCCAGCCCTATCATTTATAGTTTAAATATGAATCTCCTATTACTCTCCATATTTCATAGGTTTATCAGACTGTTCTTCCTCTTCTATAAATTGCTGTTCATGTCCTAATTACTCATATTTCTTGTGGGCTGTCTTCTGTTTATTGATTTGTAAAAGTTATTAATCTGTGCATTAAACCTTTGCTTATGTGACATGAAAATATTCCCAATCTGTGTGGCTTGTCCTTTAACCTTGTTATAGTGTTCTTTCTCATACAGATGCTTTAAGTTTTGATGCAGTCAAAATTTCAATTTTTCTTAATGTTTCTGCATTATATGCCTTGCCCAAGGAATCCTTGGCATAGGATTCCAAAGTTCTTAAAGATATTTTCCAGTTATCCTTCCAGTAGTGTTCTGTTTTTCTTCATTTCAAAGCTTTTCTTATAGCAGCAGTTGATAAAAGAATGTTTTTAAGAAATCTGGTTACTTTAGGAAATTGCTACCACTGTTCTCTAAAAGAATCTTCACAGCAATAGGGGATAATTTCCTATAATAGCTAAGGGGCTAAAAACAGAAAATAGTTACACGCTGTGACTTACCAAGAGTGATGCTAGACAGCTATTTGGAAGCTTTCAATAAACACTAGATAAAATGCAGAAGTTGGGGTTGTGTTTATTTCTTATTTGGTTTTGAGGTTCAAATGTCTGTGAAAATATTATGCCGTTGTGGGAAGATGAAATAGAGGAAACTTCCAGTTTTCATGATCGTAGTTATTCAATGTAGATTAAGATTATTATCTTAAACTCCTTTTGGAAATAACTAAAAGGCCACACAAACTGGAAAAACTCAAATAATGTATATTTGTTCTCTATACTCTCAACACAGTTTGTCCCCTGAAGTGTGACAGAGGCACTCAGTAGCCCTTTTGAGATGATCCCTAAATAAGGCATATATGTTCACAGCGGTGTAGTCTGGGTCAGAGAGGGGGGTTCAGTCACAGATTAAAAGACAAAAATTACACACTTTTACAAAATATAAGGGAGTAAAAGAATATTTATAAGCCCAGAAGGTGCTGGCCATTGAGTTTGAGGATAGAGATGGTGCTGCCATTGGAAGGCTCTCAATGAACCTGTTTTTTACTCCTAATAAAGGAAGGAACTTCTTTTTAGTGTTTTTCTCTACTTCTCTTGCTTCTATTCTGCCTCTCTCTTCAGTTTAAATTACAGATGGACACTGCCTGCATTTTATCCTTGAAAGGCTAAATCTGTGTCCCCAAACTGTGAATACTTAGCCAAAAAACTAGTCATAATTTCAGCTTGATCTCTTTATATTTCACTTATGTATTCTAACATAATTTTAGTATCTTAAAGTTTAACTAATTTGAACTATACTTTCAGGAACAGTCAGTCCCTAGAAAATAAATGATTAAATATAAGGGATTCGTTGCTTTCCTTACAGTAGGAATGGCACCTCTCCACTCAGCCTCCAGGCAGAGAAGAATGAAAGTCACCCATTGGTGTCTGTACACAGGAAGTGGGCATCAGTGGGTAGCCCTGCCTTGAGTGTTCACCACTTACCAGTCTTAGATGCGATGTGCTTTCAATGCAGTGCATTAGTTTCTGTGGTGACCCAAGGGGACAGGTGTGATAGGCCTGCTTTGTTGATGAGGAAACTGGTGCTTTTGAGAGGCTGAGTAGCTTGTCCAAGATCACATGGTTAGTAAATACTGCAACTGGGATTACAGCCCAAGCTCTCACCAGCTCTCAAATCCCTTTTCTTATCAATGATACTGTCTTCCCAGTTAAAGTGAGCAGTGGAGTTTTATAATGTTAATGAGTTTGTGCCTTAGTCTAAGTGGCTTTTCTTATTCTTTACTTGGGAAGAGGTGGGGTAGGAGAGGAAGAAGAGCAAATGGGGTTCCTTAGTCTTGGTATGTGCCTGCACAGGAAGCAAGGTGAAGGAAAAGCAAATATTTATTCAGGCAGCACTGAAGACTGAAGTTTGTTTGCTTAGTAATTAATCTAGAGCTTTTTCTGGATGTGTATGCATATGGGACTCTACATAAGTGTCTTCTGATGTGACATTGTCTGAAGATGGCATGAATAGGATCACACAGCCCAAAAGGTTTAAGGATGGATCTCAATAGCACTGTATTGAGTTTAAAAAAAAAAACCAAAAAACCAAAAAGCAGGTTGTGGAGCAATAATATATACCATGTGATGCCATTTATATAATAATTTTGAAACACATTAAATGTGTCCATTTATTGTTTATATGTGCCTGTAGAATGGAAGTATAAAAATATGAATATCAACCAAAATTGGTGCTCCCCCTGGGGAAGGAGGGACAGGAGGGACAAAGTAGACATCACCCTTGTCTGTAATTTTAATTTTATATTTGAAAAATATGTGAAATGGATTTGGAGTTCATAAAATGTTAACATCTTTTAAATCTAGATGGAAAGTATATGGATATTTTGTTACATGTTATATACTTGCTTCTACTTTTCTGTATTTGAAATTTTTTTCCCCCAAATAACAGCAACAACAAAAAATGGTCATAGCCAGGAGGATTTGCTACTAATTGCTGTGCCCCCAAACAAAAATGTTTTGGAGTCTAGTACTAAATAGTTTCTTTGATTCTTTGTTTGGGCCATTGAAAAAAAGAAGCAGCCCAGTGCAACCAGCCAAAATGAGAGAGGAATTAAACTCTTATTGCTGCAACTAAAAATATGTAAGAGGGTGCTTCCAAAAGTTCATGGAGAGATCGTATTATCTTTCAATTCTGTTTTTCACAAACTTTTGGAGGTATCCTCGTATTTGGGACATAGCAAGAAACTGCAATTTAGGTCTGTCAAATCGTGTAAGGTGACATTGAGTTGAGAGTTGCAACACTGAAGGTTATCTGAGGTTTCCTCATATGCTTTGGTTTGGTTTATGTCTTGGTGGCTGTATGTGTTCTGTGTATCTTGAACTCTGGCAGTGGTCTGTAAACCACACCTTTGTCACTACTCCTGGTGAAATGGTGTGTGCCCCTATTGTGCTCTGTGGGTACATAAATAATAGCAGCACAGCCTCAATTATTTTAGGTAAGAAAGAAATCTAGATGGCCAGTCTATATGTACTCACTACTTGGAGTGACCTTTTTTCTCCTTACAGTCTAAGTTGTTCAAGTTAACCCACAGATAAGTAAGAAAAACAAATTCTTTGAGGCACTCTACTTCTTTGAGTTATAGTGAAAGGTTCTCAGCCATGTCGGTAGGTCACAAGAAGCTAGCTTGTACTTTCATTTTATTTCTGTATCTTAAACTTTGATTTAAGATTCTGCAATTAAACTCGGATGTAGTTTACAGTTCCCTGAATTAAGTCTTTATAAATTTGAAGCCCATAAACTACTGTTATTGTTCAATTAAAGGGGAATATACTGTGAACTGAGGATTGGCAAGAATCTGGCTTTATCTTTTGGAGGACGGTGTAGTTTCTTGGAGCCTCTCTCTATTGCCTTATTTTAAGAATGGACTTGTATTCAAAATTTATCTAAAAATATATATAATGATTCATCTAATTATTTATTATCAGATAAATTAAGCACTGTTCATTTATTGGAAGCACAGGTGAGGTGACTTGGAATGATATGGGTGAGAAGCAGCCATCTGGTTTGAGATTAGTTTAATTCAGTGAGCGTTTGGTTACAATTTATATTTTGTAATAATGGAAAATTTACCTATATAAGATTATTAGCAAATTTTCTAAAACATGGTTTTTGAATTTGGCAATTCAAAAATTGAAAAATAAGTAAAAATATATTGTTCTTTAAAGAGCTTACTTTTATGTTAAAAATGAGGTAGTCCTTTAAAGATACTTGATTTTTTATGACGTGCACTTAATAATTTTTATAGAAAACATGTCTAATGGTAGTTACTGGAAAAAATAAGATAGTTGAAAAGATTTTCTAGACATTACAATGTTATGTAGAGTCATTAACATCTCTGTGATTGTGAGGAAATTCTCAAACTCTCTATTGTGTATAGGAGAATTTTTAGTAAAGAGAAATAAAGTATATTTTCCTTAAAGTCCTAAGGAAAATCACTGGTTAAAAGCAAAATTTGGGACTAAGTTAGTAATGACCTTCTACAGGACATTTTACCATGAACTTATTTAAGATATGATAGTTAAAACCATTCAGATGAAAAAGTATTTTTACGTGAAGTTTAAATATAAATATGAACATATTTCAATTTTAATAACTGTATTTTTAATTTTTTAAATTTTATTATATAATCTGTTTCGAAGATACCTGGAAATTGACTTTTTAACTTAATAATTAGGGATAATTTTTTAGGTAACTAATTCTTTGGAAAGTAAAAATAACATTTAAGACATGCTTACTAGAATCTGAGAAAAGGTTCATCAGAAATGATGAAGTTTAGGTTTAAAAGTTTTGACCAAGACAAAATTGTGGGACAGACAAGGCCTGGGTCTAGTGGATGGAGACATGGGAATGTGTTGTTATCCCTGAAGATGGCAACTCATGGGTTATTCAAATTAGGTTCTGAATAGTTCATGGCTCTATTTGATAAGGAAAAACGCCAAGACTTTTTGTAGAGGTAGAAGAGAAAATACAAATGGCTAATAAACATATAAGATAATCTCACTTAATATCAAGGAAGTATAAATTAAGACAATAAAAATCTATTGCTTGCCTTTCATATTGACAAAATTTTAAAAACAGGTTATTTTTTTAAAATGAGAGATACACATATGCTTCTAATGATAGTGTAAACGGGGTATCTTTTCTGGAAAGCAGTTTGGCAATATGCTAAAGCCTTGTTTCTTTACCCCTTGACCCAGTATCCCCACTTCTAGGAAACTTTCATAAGGGAATAATGAGAAATGCGGACAAACATTTACAAAGATTCATTGCAGTGTTAGCAAGACATAAAAAACAACAACAAATAGGGGAATTATTCAACAAAGTTTAGTAAAAAGTCTTATTTAGGACTATGTAATCTTAAATATTTTAAATATTTCCTGATTATAATTATGTTTCTCATAATACTGAATGAAAAAAGCAGGGTATAAAACAATGTATACAGCATAATCTCAACCCTTTTCATGTATCCATACTTGCAAAAACATACGTTCTTAGATGTATTCATAGATGAATTAGATGAAATAGATTTATAGCTGAAATATACTAAATATTGAGTGATGAAATACACTAAGAATTATAGGTAATTTCATTTTTCTTAACACTTTTATGTATTTTCTGCAATATATTTTTATTTTATTTTTTATATTTTTAAAGGAATTTATTTTTTAACTGATACACTGATTGTACATATTTATGGACAATCATGTCCATGTACATATTTCAAATATGTAAATATTGAAATATTTATATTTCGATACATGTATACAATGTATGATGATCAAATCAGTATAATTAGCTTATTTATTATCACAAAACATTAACATTTCTTTATGATGAGAACATTTGATCTCCTGTCTCCTAGACATTTGAAGACATACAATAAATTATTGTTAATTATAGATGCCTAGTACTTACTGTGCACCACTAGAACTTACGTTTCTTATCTAGCTGCAGTTTTGTGCCCACCAACAACTCCTCCCTGTCCTCTCTTTCCTCTCCCCTTCCCAGCTTCTAGTAATCACTGTTCTACTCTCTACTTCTGAAAGTTCAGCTTTTTTTTTTTTAGCTCCCATGTATGTGTGAGTATTTATCTTTCTGTGCCTGACTTATTTCACTTAACATAATGCCGTTCAGGCTTAGCCATGTATATTTTCTACAATTTATTGTTTTAATAAACAAAAGATTAAATAGTTTAGACAGTTGCCTATTGACCTAGCATTTTTATAAAAGAAAATATTCTTCTTTGAATTGTAAAGTTTTTATGGATGACTTGATTAATTCAGTGAGTTTAAATCACTGAGTTTGATGCTGTGGACTATAAAGAAATATGGCATGATCTCTGCCTTCCAGGAGTATAAAACTTGATGGGGGAGGCAAGATAAAACTCCATTGAAAATCCAACAAATAAGATCTGAGTTTTCAGAAACTACCTCTGTAGTTACATTAAAATAGGGGATGGAAGTCTAGTTTTATGTTATCAGATATATCATATATTTATGTTGGTTTTCAGTTATCTGACAACTAACTGGCAGTGACTAATAGAATTAATAATATTAATCATTGAATTCATTTAGGCCTGGCTTGGCCCATCTGTGACATGTAACACCCCCTTCCTCCCCTTTTCTGTGTCTTTGTTAAAACCTGAAACATATTTACTTGGATGTTTTAGGTCACTGCTAGTTCATATGTGACAGCTAATAAAGAACATTTTTATTTTTTAGCTACCAGACTATTAGGATATTAATTTGGCTATATGTTGGGTTGCCTCCTACTTCAACACAATAGCAGGAGGAGGTAGGTGGGAGGGAGGACTCTTCTAAGGGTGTGTGTGGCTTTGTTTTTTGGTGTGCTCTGCAAATTTAATCTAAAAATGGTTGCTTTTTAATTTCTAGGAAGTTTTTACTGAGGGCCTGTCACCAGGTTGTTGGGATTCTCTTTATGTTAACTTGCTAATATATTTTGTTAGAAGAAAATACTCTAATATTAGGGTTAAAATTAAAGATTAGACACCATTCCAATAGTAAATAGTCATGGCAAAAGGATATTGATCTGTTATAGAAATAAGTATGACATTTTATAGTACTACAGTAAGACTAAAATAGTTAAACGAGCTGCTAACTAATGTAAAAGTGGGATGGTGAACTAATTTCTTTAGAAGGATGTATTCCTAATGAAGTGGGACCTCTGATAGATTTGAGTGATTTACATTCATTTAGATTCATTATGTGCATGTGCTTGCAAATCATATTCTAGAACTATGAAAAAAGCTATTTGGCATACTTGAAAGTCTAGTGAAATCCTGTCAGTGGTAATTTATGCAGACTTTAACACTGTTTTATTTGAAGAATAAGCTGTTTAATGAACGGATCAATAAAATTTCATAAAAGTAAACCATTCAGTCAAAACTAATTATATGTTTGGGAGGCATGATTAAATCATTTTAATATGAGAAACTACATGAAAAGGGACACATTTTCATGACCATATAAGCCGCTTGTGGCCATAGATGTTGATTTTAAGACTTTTAGTTGAAGAAAATATAATCAAGTGAACTCGACACGTAACAGGGTTGTTTGTTGTTGTTACTAGACACATATTTCTCCTATATTATAGATGTCATCTTCCTAACAGACAGCTATGACTCTGAGTACTGTGTAGTGCCTAGAATTGAAATTATACTGCTTGGATTTAAATTCTGACTTTGGACAGTTGGCAATATTGTGACCTTGGGAATGTTGTCAGTTTCTGTAGGGCTTAGTTTCTCCATTTGCAATAATCTTAACTCATTTGATTGTTGTGAGATAAATGAATAATACCCACAGGGTCCTTAACACAATGGCTCTGGCACTGATGTAAATGTTATCTCTATGCAAATGGTTGCCATTATTTAACTAAGACATATATTTTTAATTACTTGCTATTGCATTTTCTTGGACTGAAACATGTAAGTCCAGTAATTATGCAACTTAAATGCTCATCTCCCTGAAACTGTCAACTGTCATATTTCAACATTGAGACCTGTACCTATTTTGTGTTTTCCAGACTACACATTCTGATGGTTAAGAAATAGGAAAAAGTTTTTTCTTAACAATTATTTTGTATAATAATGAATTGTTTTATTTCAATGTTTATGGAATTTAGTGTTTGAAAAATGCTAAATGTAGATATTAGGATCCTATGAATGAGGATCCTTAGTTAAACCTTTTGATGGCTTCCCATTGCCCTTAGGATAAAAAGTCCAAACTCTTTAAAACAGCCTACAAGACCCTAGTGTCATCTCTTACCTTCTCTCACACAACTTAGCTTTAGCTGTGCTAAATTTCTTCTGACTTTTCCAACAGTGTGTACTCTTACCTGTGGTCAGTTTTCTCTGCCCAGGGCCATTCTATTTCCAAACCTCCCCACCACCACAAGGCCCTTGCCCCACATCTGTGTCCTATCTGTCAGTACTCCAGGATTCAGCTTAAACATTTCCCCATCAAGAAGGCACACCAACACTGTGACCTTAAATTCCCCTCTGTATATGCCTACCACTCTTAATACTTCTCTATCAAAATATGTATATTATTAGTGTTGTTATTATTACTACTACTGCTATTTTATTATTTTTTATTACGTAACTGTCCTTCCTTTTAGAATGCATGCCCCATGAGGAAAGTGCTGTGTCTCTCTGGTTCACTTTTGCCTTCTTACTGAGGTTAGTGTTCAAAACTTGCGAAGTCTCTGAGTTGGAGAATAGTGGCAGGGCCAGCGAGAGCTGCTATGGGGGACTCAGAGCCTATTGGATACACAGGGTGCCTCGTTGCCCGTCCTTTAAGTATGAGGCAGGAACTTCCCTTCAGAGACCTTTTCTAACTTTCCCTTAGAGATCTTGCATTTGTAACGTGCTTTGAACTTTGAAAGGGGTCTTGAGTTGTTATCAGTACATTCAAACTTGGCGGGAAATAGGTCAGTTCCTCTTCGTGTAGGTAAAACCCAGGTGTAATTCGTCCAAGAACTAGTTAGCATTTTGTTGCAGTGGAATTTTGTTAGTCTTGGTAACTTCCAGCAGTGTAATCCTTCACTGGGGAGAGGTGAAGTCCGGGTGCCTTTGTGATGAGTGTGTACATAACAAGAGCTTATATGGTCCCGATAGTGGGCAGGTGTGTCTTGAACCTGTTCTCCCTTTCCTAATCCCAGTTTGGGAATATGTGAGCAGTTGGTGAAAGATTTTCAAGATATTTTCACCCTTGAAAGTTGGAGAGAGAAGGGTGATGGCTGTATCTAATGCCGTTGGTACAGCTAGTGGTGAGAATAGTGTATCTTTCTGTATAAAGGCATGTTACATGTCAAATTGCCATTGATATGATCTGTTATCTCCATCTACTGGGTTTTCTTTAAGTGGGATAAGTCTATTTTGCATTTTTTGGTTATTATATAAGCAGGAGACAATTTAAAAAACACTACTATCTTATTAGAAATTAATCCTCAAGAATATAAAATATTTGAAATTTAATAGCTCAATAACTTTGTATGCTGACATAATTTGCTAAACATCCAATACGTGAGTTTGGAACCATCAAATTCCCCACTTGCATTTAAGTTTATAAGCTTAGAATATTCTGCTAAATATGTGCTTTTATTTCTGGTTATTTTAAGTCAGTTAAATTTGATTATAATTTTTTCCTTCAGGTAACATTCTCAGAAACAAATATTACAAATAAATTGTGAATGTAAATGAAAAACATTACACAGACTTTCATCATTGCTGAAAGTATGCCCCTAAGTACATTTTCTCCTTTTTTATTATGTTTTCTTGTACTTTCATATTATGTTTTAAAATCATTTTATCATTTTCCTTCCAAAAAATTCATCAAGATTGATGTTTATTAGTCTGAATTTGAATTTCTAGATGAGATGGTAGATCATAAGTGTTAGAAAACAATTGCTTGAAATTAACAGAGCATTATACTAGCATTGTACTTATGGCAGGAGACCTGAAATACGTTGTCTGCATTCTCATAGATAATTGTCCCCCCTCAAGTCCCCCCCAAACGAAGAAGCAAACAGCACAACAACGAAGGCTCTTGGGAGCCTTGGAATGGTCTTTGGCCAATAACAAAGTGTTGACTATTGAGTGTTAGTGTACATCATTTAACTAGTAATGTGTTCTTATTCCTCCTTTGTGAACTTAAGTTGCATATGTCATATTTAAAGTTTATTCAGAAGAACTTTCCTTTTAAATGAATTCTATTCTAAAGAAAAATATTACCTAATGTAAATAATTATTCAATAATTTCTGTTTTGAAATGTAAATTTTTATAGAGTTTTCACTTATTTTATGCAGGTGTGTCAGGTTTTCAGCCTGATACATGAAGTGAAATGAAGACAAATTGGACATGAATTTTTACTTTCCAAAATAGTTCCAACTACAAAGTGTCAAAGGCACAGATTTTTGAAATCAGGTGTATCCACGTTCAAAATCTGATTCAACTATCAATACCTGAGCAAAATGCGTAACTTCTCTTACCTTGGATTCCCCTTCCAAGACATGGGATAACATCTACCAAAAGAAATAGACAAATATGTACAATTAATAATGGAGTGTGAAACTTTATACATTTAACACATTATCAGCACATCCTCTAGGTAGACAGTTCCCCTGGTACATGTAAAATAGAAATTACATAAATGAGAACCTGAAAATTTTTGGTATTAATTCAGCAAATATACCTTCACTTAAACACAAAGATAAACTAGTTGTCAGACAAAGTGTAAAAATTGCTTATAATTCGTAGAATCTTGAACTTCTACATTAATATGTATTTTCCTCTATTATTTAGAACAGCTAAATTTTCAGATTACTGTGATCAAATCTAATACAGTGAAAAGTTTGTCTTAATTGTATGGTCTCACTTTTCAATCAATATCTAGCTCTGTATAAAAATGTATTTCTGAAGCATGAGAGTAATTTGTAAGGAATATTCAGAAATCAAGTTGAGTAATTATGTAGAGAGGGCATGCATTGAAATCTGCTAGAAGTAGATATTTTTTTCCTCTGTCATTAGAAAATAGAACATCTCCCTAAACTTCTATTTTCCTGTGGGCTTGATCACCTTCCTGTCAACACTTGACTACTTTCTAATAGAAAATTCCCTTTTGAAGCCAGGAGGGATTTAGTCCGTAATAAGGATATTATTACTCAGTAAATGGAAAACAGGCCATAACAAAGTACAAAAATTAAGGGCTGGTAGAATAGAGAACTCTTTCTGTTTCCTTTTCAGCATCTAATATTTGAGTAATAAATTACTCAAATAGTAATTTATTGAAACATACAATTGAAGCTTTAAAGTAATTTGAGAAGGGAAATGTAAAGATTTTGTACTGTAGAATTTTTTACTTTTGTGATTTCAATTTTTTGAGTTAAAGTATTTGAATAATACTCTTTCATCAGGTAATTTAAAAAATCATTTTAAGTGCTTTTATTATAGAATGTGTTTTAAAAATATGTATGTGTGTTTTTGTATATGTATGTGTATATATACAAATATATATGTATATATGAAATAATACAGTATTTTGTATATAGTAAAAACTTCTGTATTGCTCTCTACTACCAAAAAGAAATACACCCTCAAAACCAAGAGTATATATATCCTTGGTTTATCTTTAGCGTATATCCTTTCAGAGATTTTTCTCTGCATTTACTTGTTTGTAACTTGCCATTTTTAGTTTATTAATGAATTTTGGACTTATTTCCATGTCAGCAGGAATGCTTTTTAAGCTTGTTTTGTTTTCTATTGTATGTATATATTTTAAAATTAAAACATAAAACTTTTAGAGAAATAAATTTGAGGCAGGTTTTTGTTCTTATCATAAATATTTGTTGAATGCCTATCATTTGTCACATAGGTGCTAGGGATATTGAAATGAAGATACACTCCCTGACCTCAAGGACTTATTACAGTGATTTTGTGTCTATACACAAAAATAATATAAATATTGAATACATTTCTAACAGCAAATTTAGCAACGTTACTAAAAAGGAGCCCAGTAACTATAGGGTCTTTATATCAGTCTCTGAGGTGTTTCTCTCCCAGATACGTCATGTAAATTTATGGCTTACAGTACAATCTGAAACTCAGTACAGTAAATACCAGCTTATTGATTTGAATATAACAAGAAATATCCTGGCCAGATTTTTGATGTTCATATATTCTCTGCTACAGTGCAGATGAAGTTGCTGATGGTGTTTCCCTTATTAAATATTGGGTGGCTTTGTTATTAAGTTCTTCTCCTTGATTAGCCTCCTGTTCCCCACCTCCAGTTATTCCTAGTTGAGAATAATTCCTCAAAACATAATTTAGTATAGCAGTTTACTGCTAAGAATTCAAAGCCCAGAAGGCAATTGTGATGTCTGCCTGCTGTCCATGAGGCTTGTCATTGTAATATAACACTGATCACTCCACTGGGCTAAGATGAAAAAACCTGTACGTAGGCTGTCACCAGTGCCCCATTTTGGAAACTACAGCCTGGGTGCTTCCATACTTAGGGTCACGTACCACACTTCTTGGTCAAGTACCAATTCTTCTACTGCTTAATTTACTTCTTTAAAGTATTTGTGGTTGCCGCATACCATTTAGGACTTACCTCGGACTGAGAGTAGCAATGACCTGAAAGAGAGTGGCTTAAAAATGATTTAGGATTTTTCGGTTTTTGTGTAAGAAGAATGTCATGGAAAGCTGGTTGCTGGCATTGGTTTAAAAGCTCAAGAGTATCAGGGCTGACTCTTTGTGATCCTCTTGGCTTTTCCTCTCGGTCACAAGCATTAGGAATGGGGAATAGGGAATGGAGAAAAGGTTGGTGTCTGTTTTAAGAAATACAGCCTTACCGGGTGTCTTTAGTAGGCTTCTGCTTACATCCCGCAGGCCAAAACTGTGTCACACGACCACCTCTAGCACCAAGGGATGCTGGGAAATGTAATGTTTTAGCATACTGCCACCTTAAACAAAGTTGAGCTTCTACTAGTTGGGAAGACAGAATGGATATTCTCCTCGCAGCTTCTGCTATACTTTCCCATCCGATAGAAAGCTCCATGTAAGGGTGATTTCCTATAGTAGATGCTGTGAAGGAGACACGTATCTTTTCAACTAGTTGGTTCACATAGGGAGTATACCATTAGTCTCACCAGCATATTGCCACCATGATGGTTATAATGCCTACTTTGTGAGATGGTTGTGGACATTAATGTGAATGTCTAATATAACATTTTATTATTATCAGGTATTATTTACTAAGTTACTAGTAACATCTAACACCATGAGTATTTACTGCAAGCCAGTAATTTTCACAACCATCTCACAAAGTTATCTTGTATTTGTGTACCAAAGCAGTCTTTAATATAAAAACAAATAATGGTAAAATATGTATATATGTGTATATATAAATAAAATATAGGATGAATCTCTCGTACTCTTATGGATTGAGAACAATCTCTGAGAGCAAGAAATTAAGACTGGTTCCCTGAATTTGTTAGACTTTCAATAGAGCAATTAACTACTTCCCAGACCACAAGTATTAGTAAAAGTTACTAAAAACTGAAGACAGTCTAGAAAATGGTCTTACTGCATTTCCAACCCAGCTTCCAACTTCACATACATACACATTAGCCCAGTCCTTGAAGGCATTCGAGTTTTTGATATTTGCCTTAAGAATATGAAAAAAGTAGACCTGGACTTTTAATCAAATCCCAGACTACTGCGGTATGAAGAATTCCTTGAAGTTTAAAAAAGGGTCAATTTCTGACAAGTGCTAATTTGATTCTGCCTTACACAGAGAAGCATAAAACTTTTTAAATAGTATGGCTTAATATACAAATGTTTATTAAAAAAAATAAATTGAAAGAAGCTACATTCTAAATCACTGTTAAATCTGTAGTGGATGTTTTTGGAAGACATTAAAGTGGAAAAGTTTATAGTTTGTATCTGTATTTTAACAGCCACCTAGTGAGCAGTGCCGTATTTCCAATCCTTATCTAATACATGTTAGCTCTCACACCCGGGTTACTGTCCATGGGTTTGAATAAAGGAAGCTTTTTAGGATTATCAGTCAGGAATAAAGCCATGGAAGAATGTAGAATATATGTAGAATACATAGAATATATTGTATATAATTATAATGTGTAATATGTTAATTATATTACATAATATATAATATTACAATATTTTATATATGTTATTTTGAAAAAACAATGTTAGGTATTAAAAAGTGAATGATAATATAGTAAATTATGACACAATATTCAGTGTAACGTTATGTTGCCACTTTAAGGTCATTATAAGGCTCATACAATTATGGAGAATGTTTAGTATATATAAAAGCAGCATAATCTCATATGTACTCTGAGTACAGGTAGGCATACTGAGACCACTGCACAAAGGCCAGAGGCAACAGTGGGCAGGCTGCTTTGGGGGACTGAAAGTGGTGCCGAATGCGTGGCTGGAGCGTGGCGTTTGAGCTGGCCAGAGTGGCAAGAGATGACCCTGGAGAGACAATCAGGAGATGGTTTATAAAGAGTCTTGTGTGTGCCGTCCTAGCTATACACTTGTTCTCTTTTCCTAGAATGTTCTTCCCCTTCTCTTACGAGTGCTTTACCTCTTCCTCAGGCTATGACTCAACAGTTACCTCTTCACAAAAGGCCTTTCCCAAAAAACAGTGTCTGAACTCCTTACCCTCATTCAAACACACACGCACACACACAATTGCATACTCTGTGCCACCCTGTGTATTTCTTTCTTAGCACATCACAGTTGGTAATTATGGTGAATTTCTTAACTTGTCTCCTTACTATAATGTAAGCTCCATAAAGGCAGAGATGATCTGTTATGTTTACAAATTTACATCTCTTACATATGGAGCACTCAGTATATATTTTTTCGAATGAAGGAATCAGGAATTTGAACTCTTCCCAGTACCTTTCCTTGCTAATTGTGTGGCCTTGGGCAAACTATTTAACTTTCTGAGTCTATCATTTATGAATTTGAGATATTTATACCTTAGGTTCTTGTCTCAGATTATATAATGTGAGTTAAAGTGATATTATACAAATTCAAGAGAAGTATAGAAATAGAAATACATATATACACACTACAAAATAAAATCACACTGCAGTGGCTTACAGAAGTAGTATTTTGTATGTCTACTTTAGTACTTCAAGGGTACACTGATCCAAAGAATGTACTGCCATCAGTTTTTAATACTTGATTTGCAAAAGCCGACCTGCAGTAAAAACATTCTAGGTTAACTTGTATGTATTTGTTAGAGAATTATTTTGCAGCTTTTATAATCAATACCTATACTGGACTGAACAGTATCCCCTAAAAAGATATTCGAGTCCTAATCCCTAGAATTTGCAAACGTGACCTCATTTGAAATGCAGTCTTTGTACGTGTGATTAAATTAAGAGTTTTAGGATGAGATCATCCAGGATTTAGGGTGGGTTCTAAATGCAGTGACCGGTGTCCTTGTATAAGAACAGAGAGGGAGATCTGAGATAGACATGGGAGGAAGCCAGGTGACAATGGAAGGAGAGATTGGAGTTATGCTGCCACAAGCCAAGGAATGCCTGGGGCCAACAGAAACAGAAAGGCAAGAAAGATTCTACCCCAAAGCTTTCAGAGGGAGCATGGCCTTACCAACACCATAGTTTCAAACTTCTAGCATGCAGAACTGCGAAAGAATACATTTCTGTTGTTTCAAGCCTCTGAGTTTGTGGCAATTTATGTTAGCCATAGGAAGCTAATACAGTATCCCAGGGATATCGGGAAATATATTTAGTGAAAACCAAAAGAAAGTTTAGAAGATAGTTTCCATTTTGAGCTCTCGTGGTCTGTATGATGACTCATGGCCCAAGACCATGTAGTTCTTAGGTGTACAGTACAGCTAGGATTAGAACCCAGGACTCCTTGGCTCCAGTAGCTTTACTATATTTTCACTGCCTGGGCTGCTGGAATTAGGATCATGATGAAAGCCCATGACTCACCAAGATCTATATGCCAGGCACTGAAGCCTTAGGGTCCGGAGTGAGGCTGTCCTGCCCCTTTGGAATGCCGGGCCCAGCATGGTGGTCAGGATAGCAGGTCCCAGACCAACAGAAAGATCATCGGGACTGGTGCTCACTAGCCACATTTCTGTCTTTGGGCCCGGCAGGGGTGGTGGTGGGGGGGATATTAAGTGAAAGCACCTGCTTTATAACATATAATCTATGAGCTGTTCGAAGTTTCAGTTTCATTAGGGTTCATGTAAGCAAATTTTGATATTGGAACTTTCAGAGAACATTTGTAAAAGTTATTTAATGCTTAAAGTCTTGGAATCCATCAAAAAGAAGGGTTCTTAGTTTTTGAAAAGGGAATAAATGAGCAAGACGTCAACTTCTATAAATTGAATTGTCCTTTATAGACAGAAGTAGGGATTGGAAAGAACCAGATTCCCTTTTGTAATGTACATACTTTGTAAAAGAAAATTTGGAAAGTTAATGAAAAGATTCACAATTGCTTTAGAATTATTCAAAATTTACTAGTCAGAGTATATTAAGTTTTCAGCTAATCAAGAATAAATTTTACTTTATGTAATACATTTAAATGGGTGGATGTATGATTTCTAAATGAATTAAAAATATCTTTCAGTGCCTACAGTATTGTCTAAGGAGGTAGTTTTATGGGAACCTGTTTCCAGGGACTCATACATTTTTGTCCCTATATTATCATTCAGTTTGAAAAATACAAAAGTCATGGTATGAAAGTCGTGGTTGTTTTCATAATTTAATGAAACTGTTTCCCTAACTTATTTAGTTCACTATGGAAGAAAAATAATCGGTTTTTTTTTTTTTTTTTTTTTTGCCATTAAGAAAAATTCAAGTTAGGCTTCAATTACTTTTCTAAAGTCTTTGTTAGTAAAAGGTGCTTGGTTATACAATGTTGAGGGTAATTTAGATGTACATAGAATGGTTGGAAATAAATTTTTCTCAAATTGCCTTGAACTTTTAATGGATAAAATGAAGAAACTTTGCCCCAGGGAAAACATAACCATTTCAAGTTTTATTACTCATAAGTACTAACATATGAATTTTTAGTCTCTGTTTATATATGTAATTTATTTTATGTGCTGCTTTATATTTATGTGATGTATCATGAAATATTGTGTATGATATGTTCAGTACAACTTTGGTGTTGGGATTGTTCCAGAGAGCTGAGAATTTGCTTGAAATGCAAGACTGTTTTGTTTTAGACATTTGGAATAGAAATCTGTCTGAAATAAATTGCTTGTTTTCCTGTCTTCTTAAATAGGTTGTACCGACCAAAACTTTTCCTTGGTGATAATCAAACTATGGTTTATTTTAAGCTCCCTAGGAGCCTAGCTGCTTTTGTACATGTAGTAGAATGCCTTGTTCCTAGTATAACTACCACCTCTATCTGCTTGTAAGTACACTGAAGGCAGGATTAACATTTTTTAATTCCTGGCACACCTAGCATGACACATGGTCAATCATTTTACTTAAATGAATGAAACTATTATGCCAAAATATGATGCCCTTAGGATCAACATATATTTAGTGTACTTTGTCATCATGATAAATAATCTCAGACTGCTATTGCTGTTTCCTGCTTTGGTGCTGTTATCTTGCCTGGCTTGTATAGCTCAACCAAATACCTTCTTCCTCTGTCATGAGTTTGGAATATTTGAGTGTGGTTCAGTATGATGCACAGTGAGAGCAAATAAGCTCTAAGAGTCTGACTCTATATCTTTGCGTGAGCACTTTTGGCACATAAATTCAATTTTAATCACAGAGGTCTGTGTTTATGTAAGTTTTCTGCTGTTTACTTCAGTCCTTTTCATTTTGAGAAATGGGTCTTTGAAAGGTGGGCTAATCCTTGTGGCAATTGTTATTCCACGACTCCTCCTTGCCACGCTCCCCACCTTATTGGGACTTTTAACTGATGCCGAATTTCCAAAACTTACGGAGTGAGGATTCACCTTTTCCCCAAAGTACCCCTAATAATGGAAGAGAATAAATGCCTATCCCGGAAAATTTAGAGGTATAGCCCCAAACAATGACTAGCCACAAGAGTAAAATTTCTTTAACATCTTACATTTTTATATTTTATCTCAAAAAAATTAATGCCAACTTAGAATCTATACATAGTATATTCATATTTATTTTAATGTAAAATATTTTAAGTAACTAGGAGAGAAAATATTGTCTCTCACTCCCCCTCTCTCTACACACACACACACACACACACACACACACACACACACACACACTCTCTCTCACACTCTCACACTCATACCCCAATCACTTTAAAAACTTTGAGATCTGAGGATGACAGGTTTATTTCCAACCCACCAAATCTCAGGCTCTCTATTTTTCCCATACATTCTACTTACAAACTGAAAAGTTTCTTTTTTAGTTCATCTTCACCACCCCCCATGCCTTTATCATAGGCAGAAACCAAATTACATTTTCATCATTCTGTCTAGAAATATTCTTAGCCAGATCTATAAGTTCATTAGGTACATTTTCTGTCTTCCAAGTTATTATAGGCAAAAATGTCAATTATTTCACCACAATGAGCTGTGATTTCTCCAATCTTTAATTGTCCTTTTATCATTTCCCTATTTCTGTCCACCACCCAGTCCCCAAACTGCCACGTTTTGAGTTTTTATTATGGCAGCACTCTACTTTTCAGTACCAATTTCTGTATCGGTTTTCTACTTCTACTTGATAAACCTTTCCAAACCTAGTGGTTCAAGCAACAGCTATTTATTTGCTCATGATTCTGCAGTTTTGGTTGGACTTAGCCAGGCAGTTTTCTGGTCTTAGCTGGGCTCACTCAGGCAGCTTTAGTCATCTTATTTAAAAGGCTTATTTGGGGTTGGAGAGTTTAAGATGGCCTTACGCATGTGTTGCGGGCCTTGGTGCTGGGCACTTACTGGACAGGCCCTTCTCTCTGTGTGGTCTTTCATTATTTATCAAGTTAGCCCAGGCTTTCTTGCACAGTAGCAGGAGTGTTCAAAGAGGGGAAAGGTGAAAGCTGCAAGGCCTCGCCTCTGGAACACACACAGGGTCACTACTGCTGTGTTCTGCTGGTCAAAACAAGTCACAGGGCCAGCCAAGACTCAAGGGGCTGGAGAAACAGACTTCATCTCCTTATGGAAAGAGCTGCACAGTCCTGTGGCTGTTTTATCATACTGCCACCCCAATATTACATATACCTTCTGAGTAATCCAGTCAAGAAGCAAAAATTATTCAATACGGTTGATTTTCTAAACCAGGGATACAAACCAACTGCCAGGGCCTCAATGTGATCACTGGCCTGTTTAAAAAAATAAATAACCCAACACTTCAAAATCAAGAGATCTTGCATTAAACTGGATCCTGGTTTCTGTCTTCTCCTTAACAAAAGGGAAGCCCTGGTAATGCCAGGCTTGCAACCCCTTGTCCTCAAGGAGGTGGAGCTAAGTAGACTGCCCCCTGTACATGGAGTGTGTCTTCTCCACTTTGTCACAGCCTCTACCACTGCCCACTCATTTGTGCTAAGTGTCCACCCAGCTCCCAAGGCACTTGAGCCTGTGATAGCCCATCATCAGCCAGCACCGTGATAGCCCATCATCAGCCAGCACCGTGTGTCAGAATCACCTGTGAAGCTTTAAGGCTGCAAATTTCAGGGCTCTACCTGAGACCTTTTGAGTTAAATTCACTGGCAAGCAGAGCCTGGGTTTTCACAAGTGCTTCTAACGTACAGCCATCATTTAGAACCACTGATTTAAGATAATGTTCCCATAGTTTAGTGTGAATAATTGAGAAACGACTGTACTTTGAATTTATTTTTAACTACTAAAAAATGTCATGTGCTTTCATATTTATTTCATTTCTCTTCCTGAGGAAAGGATATGATGCAACCAAGACAAGGAAATTAGGGCTGGCCAGTTAGCTCAGTTGGTTAGAGTGCAGCCTTTTAACACCAAGGTCACAGGTTTGGAGCCCGGTGCTGGCCAGCTACCAGGAAAAAAACAAACAAACAAACAACAACAAAAAAAAACCACTAAGACAGGGAAATTAATTTGTGAATTGCTGGGAAATTTAATTTAATTTTGTCCCCTGAGATTCTACCTTCTCCATATTAAAAAAAAAAAAAAAAAAAAAAAAAAAAACCACCAGCATTTATTACACCTGAAAGGATGTTCCACTTATAGGAAATTCACATAGAAACAATACATTTTAGTAATGATACTTTTATTAGCACCTGAATCTCTACCTATCAAAACATGTATTTATAAAGATGGGAGAGAATTGTAAAAACCAGTTGCTGCTGAATATCTGTGGAAGATATTATGGAGTATACCATTTATCTTGAAATTAAGGTAAAGTCTTAAATTACTTTAAAGGGACCAGGAAGCATACAGAATGTACGTGTCTCAGAAAGCAACCTCTGTTACAGTATCTTATTTTAGTAAAATACTTCTACTTAACAATGATCAAAATTATGTAATTTTAGATATGCTCAACACTTATGTGAGATTCTTTCCATAGAACCATGTTTTAAGGTCAGCCTTTGTTTTCTTTGACCTGCCTTCTCAATTTTGGTTGCTTAGTTTTCTCTGTGTACTACACATTCATAGAGTAGTAAGCAAGTGCTGGGCTGGATCCTGGGTGTTAGTCCCTTTTTTTGTTACCTATAATAGAATACCTGCAACTGAATAATTTATAAAGAAATGAAATTTATTTCTTACGTTTTTGGGAGGCTGGGGATTCCACCATCTAGGTCGCACATCTGGTGAGGGATGCCTTCTTGGTGGGGGCTCTGTACCCTTCTTAGTGGCAGCTCTGTACAAGTCCCATGGCAGTGCAAGGTATCATGCTAAGAATGGCAAGAGCTGTTTCATGTGCTCTACTTTTAAAGCCGCCAGTCCATGCGCATGACAATTCATTAAACCATTAACCCATTACGAATGGATTAATCCACTCACAAGGGCACAGTCCTCATGATCACCTTTCAAAGTCCCCACCTTTCAAATACCATAGTCAGATTTCCCACTCTCTTAATACTGTTACAGTGGGGGGTCAAGTTTCTAACACATGAACTTTTGGGGGACATTCGGCTCGTAGCACTGAAGACACCAGTAAAACATGCCTGCCCTCAGTGAGTGCAAGGGCAGTGGGAGGAAGATGCAGTGGGCATAGTCACTGCAAATGCCCTGAGGGAGAGTTCCCCTTAGCTAGAAGTCAGTAGGAACACCACAGTTTACATCTTGCTTATAGCAAATATTTCAGAAACATAATCCCTGCAGTGAATTCAGTGAAGTCTGAACTTTAAAAGGTTGGTAGGCACATTTTATCTTTCCTATTTCATATTAAGGTATTCATAGAAAATCTGAATTGATGATGTGACCTGAGAAAGAGTCATGACATGGTTTCTTTGAAATTTCTACTCAAGGTCTACCTCTTCTAGTTCAAGTGTCTCTGTTAATATTTGGTAAATGCATCTTATTTGTCCCATCAGATCTTCTTAAGTATATTTTGGAAGCCATGCACATTCAGTGTACTTGGCTGGCCAGATTTTTCTCAGGCCTTTGAAATATTGCCCCACATTTCAGGTGTAGTGCTCTCTGTTTAAACCAAGCACCTGGTAATAATGATTAATGTAATTAGAAAATTATTCATCATCTTGACATATGTAAATTTCTTATTTCCCATACTTTAAAAAAAACTATTCTATTAATTATAGTGGTTTATTATATAAAAATTCTTACAGTCTCTAGTGAAGGAGATATGTGGCCTTTTATTTAAGTACTACACATATTACTTAGGAGTATGTGTTTTGTCAACATCCTAAGTTTGGATCAGGACCATGGAATTCTCTCGTCTCTGGGGAGTAGATGTCTCTGTGCTTCACTTGTACTGACTATTCAGGATAGGGACAGAGTTAAACAAATTATTCAGGCCAGTGACAGTATTTATAGGAATTATACAATATGCATGCTATTAAAAGATTTTCTAAAATTAAGAAAACCTTGATTTTTTTCTTTGCATATTATTATAGCTCACTTTAAACATGTAACTCCCAATTGTGAATGAAAGTAAGAAATAGAACAGAAAACCCTTTATGTTATTTCATGCATTGTTACATGTTATGGTTTTGTGAAATAGATTTTATAAGCCTTGGGATCTAATAAGAGGCCGAGACCCTGTTTGGTTTATAAATATGTGTGGGATTTTATTTATGTCTTCAGAAATAAAAGGAGAGAATCATTTCTTTATGTTATCAGTTCCTCTATGGGAAAGCATATTAAGATGTAGAAAATATTATAGTGCATAATTTAGCAGCATAATATACAATGTGGGATGAGAGACAATTACAGTGTTTTATTTCCCTATATTTTCCATTTTAACTGAGTGCATTTTAGCAACAATTGGTTCTTAGCTGTAACATTATTTTAGCTGTTTCATAAAGCTTTATAGCAAATTACTGTGGTGTAACAGATAAAATAAATTCCTGACTTCACTCTTAAAAGTCATATTATGAACAGGCATAATTTTTTACTTTTATAGGTAAGTATATATTTTATAACAGTTTTTTTGTGCTTTCAAAATCTTAGTTCAAGATTGTTGTTTCTAACTTTATTTTAGTGGTTTCCTTTGTATTTAAGATTAAGGGTTTGTTTCATGCAACAAATTGATCATCTTATGCCTGTTTGGTTCATAGTAAGCGGATATATACAGTGCTGAATTCTGGGGTCACACATCACCAAGTAAACAGTAGCTACTTGAATAGGACCTTGTTGTGTTCTCCATTTACACAGTGCCTGTAGTGTACTGTCTCTCTAGGCATCCTACCTTGTCCTCTTATCAGGTGACTGTGGTGCTACTCTTTAGGCCCTTGTGAATACCCTTTCTGCCTGCCACTCTCCCAAAACATTTGGATTTTTATTACAGTTGGACACTTTTAACCTATCCTAAATCCCATTTGGGCATGTTTTCACCTGAGAATGTTATGATTCTACCCGAAGATATTTTTCCATTTGGAAAAGAATAGAACAAACATTCAAGCATTTATCTTTCAATGTTTAATTGTCAACATTTTGCATATTTACTGCAGATATTTTTAAGGAATGTATACTCGAAGGGTTCCTGATCACATTTCTTTCTCTCCTTCCCCAGATGTTACCACTTTCCTGGCATGTCCATTTCCAGACCATATTTTATCCTTTTACCACATTCCTATATATTTACAAATACTAAGAACTATTGTATGTTCTTAAATTTGTGCGTGTAGAACATAATGATTTTTAGAAACTGAGGCATAGTGTTACTTATCTTTTTCGATAATATGTTCTTTAGAACTTAAATTTTGTAATTCATTTTCCCTTTGTTCCTTTAGTATTTTTGTCTTCAGTATTGTTCTAGTAACCAAAAGAATGACTTCTGTAAATTTAATGAAATTCTGTACATGTGAGACTTTATGATATCAATGTAATCACCTATGAAATGCATAGAAGATAGAAGATATATTTCCAACAGTCCTAAAAAGCACTTTTTGGGTAAAATTTAGTTTTTAATTCTCTTTTATTCAAATTCTGTTGTCGAAAGTTAAACCGATAACTTCTCTAAATGAGGGCTATAATTATGAAGAGAAGAAAGCCCCATATCATTTTACCAAACTAATACTAGCAGATAAATGAGTAAAGAAAATACCAAAAGACAAGAAGACTTCTAAAACTACAAAATTCAGTATATTTTTAAAACATACTGGAAAGAGGATAGACAGGTATATTTACCAAATTACTATTGTGAAACTATTGTCAAACTACATTTGAAACTCTTACCTGGTGAATCCTGCAGCTGCACACCTTTTACCTATGTACTATGGAATCAGGGCAAAGCACCTGCCATCTTTCTGTTCATACACAGGTAGACCAAATTCTCTCCTCAGTGAGCCCATTTTTACCCAGGGCTCTGCTTTTTCTGCAAGGTCTGGACATGCTCCTCACTGCCGTTAATTGTAAGTTGGATTGTTTTACAAACCTAGGAGTGTGGCTGAGAGAGGTTTTTCCTTACATTTAGGAAGAGCCACGTGTAATGTTTTGGTAGATGAAAGTGGAAATCTGAGATGAAAGATAGCTTTCTAAATTAAACATTGAGTCAATTGAGGTATAACATATGTCTTAAAAAAATTGACAGGTAGCTCAACTTAGTTATGATCTATTAGCCAGGCGAAGCTTTCTCTTGTAAGCCAGCATGCTGCAGGGCGTTCTGCAAAGGCTGTTGTACAAATGTACGTGTTCCTGTGCAACCTGCTTGCTGGGTATGGATATATGCCACCCAAATCCCCTAAGCGAGGTTGGCAGATCTGCTAAGGAGCCAGGGAAACTATACTTTCTCATCTGGGCCTCCTGCAAGCCCAGTGACTGAAGAGTACTTTTTAGTTGTCAGCCGTCTTGCTGGTTCTTCTCACTTATTATCCCTTTATTAGCATTTGACTAAACGATAAGCAATTTTAAGAAATGGGTTTATTAAGTTCCCAAAAAATGACTGTGTAATGTTTTCCCCAACTTCTATCTAAGCATTTTTTCATTTCTGTCTGGTTTTCTGTGTTGGAATTGGTGTTAATGATTGATTTAGTTTTTTATATGATAGTGTGATGTGACGTCAGGGTACTTTTTGAAGAGTAAAAATTATGTAATTTAAAATTTAGGATCTAAGGTTGATGCATTCTCTCAGTACTTCGTTTTTCTTAACAGACTGGGATTTTATTTACTTGCCTAATATTCATAGAAAAGTAAACTACTCTAGCATTTAAATTATTTTCTGATGGCATTTTCTCATTTTAATTTATTAGAATTCCCAGATGAGATAAGAATAAAGAAGAAAGTGTCTGGCAGAGGTAGCAGTTCAGATTTCTTGGATAGTCTCAGGAATGACTCTGGACATAGAAAATGACTGATTGGAAATACAGTGTAGATGGCAGGATTTTCAGTGATGTGTCCATATTCTGACTGCGTTTCTAGCTACAAAATGTTGCCTAGGTGTTCTGTACCACCTGTAAAGCACTGCTTGCCCTATAGTTCAGAATTAACAACATTGAGAATCAACTATTTAGAATAAAAACACATCCTTTGAGAAAACAACATGCCCAGTTCCATATAGGGGATGTCGCTGTCACTCTTAGATTCTTAGGGATTACCACAATTACTGACACAATTTACCTCATCTTTTTTCAGGATACGAGTATCTTTAGCACGTTATTCATTGAAATAACTATGTTTTTACAGTGGGACATATTGTTACACCTCCAAGGCCATTCCACTTCCCTCCCCCAGAGAAATGTTGCCATTTTATTTCAAATAAGTTAGCATTCAGTCGGCAGTTGGTCTAAACATGCTACCACAAAAAATTTGAAGTATGCAGTATTCTGTTATATACAACAGTGATTTTCTTGTTCATGATGACATCCATCGACACCTCACATACCAGGAATAATTCCAGATGTATATAACAAAAAACTCAAGTCACAATGGCTTAATCAAATAGGAGTCTCTTTTTCTCCAGTCTAGAGGAAGGCAGCCCAGGGCAGGTAGGTAGCTTCACAATGACATCAGTCCTCAGGTTCTTTCTGACTTTCTGTTCAGTTTCCTTTTGGTTTGTGCAGCTTTTACCCTCATGCGTGTTGCCTTATGGTGGCAAGGTGGCGGCTGTACCTGCAGGATCCTTGAAGAAGGTGAAAGGATCTCTCAGTGAAGAGCGAAAGGCATAACCAGTCATACCTGCTTTAAGCTTAAAGAGCTTTCCTGGAAGCTGTAACTGGTGACTTATGTTTGTGTCTCATTGGCCAAAACAAAGTGTTTTTTTTGGTTTTTTTTTTTTTTTTACCAACCATAGCTGCAACAGAGGTTGGGATGTATAGTTTCTTAGCTGGCAACTGCTGCTCTGCACAAAATAGGGATTGTGTCACTAAGAAAAAAGGAAGGTAGACTAGGCCAGGCAGGCAGAATGATCCACCACAAGATGCCTGTATGTGCCAGAGACTGCCATGGTAGAGAGGCCACAAGGAAGCCCAGGAAAGGGGCATGTGTGAGAGAACTGCATTTTTTGCCATTGATTTAGGAGCAAGCCAAAGCTCTATTATTAGGAACAATAGGGTAAAAAGAAGTTAACATTCTATTGTCCTTTCTTTTGAAATTGACCACAGGGAGTTCTTGAATTACTACAATTTGTAGTATAATAAAAATTCTACAGGCCCTGAATTAGGCGACCATGGGGTCTGGCCCAGGATCTGCCAGTATCTGAGTTCGTTATGCTCAACCAATTGCTTCATTCTTCTTGGCATAAGGGTTTCCTCCCTTCATCTCTAAAATGAGGGAGTTGAACTAATCACTGTGAGCCCTCCAAGGTAAAAAGACTTTTTGATGATTTGAATTTGTTCCTTACAATATACTCAGTTTGACTCCCAATCTAGCTCTCTTTAGGCATCACCACATGTGAAGTTGGTTAAGCATAGTATTTGTGGTCATTTTTATGAAAAATTACCATCAGGCTACTTGTTTGCCTTCATTGTTCGTATGGAAAGCCAAGGTATGCTCTTTTTCAGGAATGTCAGTCCTTTGAGACTTGCTTGTGGCTCATACCTCTCACCACACAAGGGAGTGCCCTGTTAATTTTGGTGTTGAAGTCAAATTTTCTTTTTGGACTCTAATGATTAGATCTGTAGCAAGAGGGAGGGAAGGCCCCAATGTCACGTGAGTGAGGGGAGTTTATTCCCAGGTGTTTATTGGTGTCAGTGTTAAAGTAGCCCCTCTCCTAGGGCTGGGGATGGGGTAGGATTTAGAGTGGCTTCAGGCTTGCAGACACCAATAGTTTCCCTCTGTTTGTGTTGACCTTCCAGTACAGAATTGCCCCGGGATGCCCCATACCCCTGTCTGCACCTCCAGCAGAGAGCACCTTTGGCACACACATGAAGTAGGCATATGAATAAACCCATGAAAATAGCTCTGTCTTTAGGGGCAAAGTGTGCCAGAAATACCTGAAGGAGACAGTAGTGGCAGCACTCAGATGATCTTGAGTGATGATGGGAAGGAATGTGGGGATTTTGGAAAGTGCCGTAGCAGTGCCTCCCACAGCCTTGGAGGTTGCAGAGGGTCCTGGACACCAAAACAGCACAAGGTGTCTGTAGAATGCAGGTGGCATGCGAGAGGTACATGCAGCTGAGGTGCATAAGGATCATCCCTGTGGCAAGTCTTGTCAGAGGTTTACGTTGATTCAGGATGAGAAAAGTGTGTGTGTGTGTGTGTGTGTGTGTGTGTCTCTCTCTCTCTCTCTCTCTCTCTCTCTTTGTGTCTTTTCTCCTCCTCCTTTCCTCCCCTTCCTCCTTTCTGGCTTCAATTTAGTATTTTATTCTAAGCAAATAAGTCTTTGTGTTCAGTTGAAAATGGTGGATAGAAACTTTGGTCTCTTAAGGCATTTGCCCTTGAATAAAAAAAAAATAAAAATTTCAGATAGAAATCTGAGCAACCGGAGGTTTCTGTTTGGAATACAAGAAGAGTTGCAATGAATAATTAAACAAGTTATAGCTAATAAAATATACAGCACATTTCTTCAAACTAAAACATTCTAACTCTGCCTTAGGGATGAATGCTTTTCATTACTTTTTAATTGTTGCCAGGGTTGACCTTGAAGGTCTTTTCTGGCAGATTATTTGTTATGGTAAGAGTGAGATCACTCGGCATTTTAGCACAAGCTACATGATGCATCAAGTTTTTTCCTATTATATAATGGCTATGTGATAAGTCTGCTTTCCTGGGAATTTATTCTTTCATTTGGGTAGTAGCTTATTTCTCAGATCTTGTCTTTGGGAATCTCGTTGTTGCTATCCAAGGCAGTCTTGTCATTGCTGTCCTACAGAAAGATCTCCATAGCCACGATGCCGATTTCTGAGCCCATATCATACTCGTACTTAAGTGACCACTAACTCCTAATTGCCCGTAAATACCAGAGGAATCATAGTCCATTTGGAAAAAATGGACATGGGAGGATCTAAGACCTGCTTTCTACTCTCATGAAAATGGCATCCTGGAAGATTATTCTTCCATGAGTAGAGCTATACAGATTTTGTGCTGATAGCCTAGTTAGGTAGACTTTGTCACTATTGAGTCTTCCTTTGCAGTTGTTATAGAACCCAAAACTGTAAAGTGGTTACCAGTATGCCTAGCTATTGATATTTTTACAGTTGATTTTGAAGAGAAACATAGTGAAATTCAATTAAATGCCTTATTAACTTAATCCACATTTCTTCATTTATATAGCATCATATGAAGGATAGATAATGGACCATTTTGGCTACAGAATGATAAAAGCATAGGAAAAATCTGTAGTTTTCATTACATAGAATAAGCAAGACCTGTTGTATTCAATTGGGGAATTAAAGATAGAAAATATAGTTTCTTATTTCTTTGGAATGTATACTGAATCTTCTACTTGAGTATTAAGTTCAAACCTATGTGGTGTGATGTTGATATGCATAATATTATTGGGTTTTATTTATACAGTTTGGGGAAAAAACACAATTCTTAGTAAGTTTATTGTACTACATGATATGTCTTTATTTCTCTCTTAGCAATATCTAGAAAAAAAATGAAGTAGTAATACAATTCTCATGATACTTTCTTCCTGACAAAGATAATCTGGTGTGCTTTTAAATAAATGGAAAGATTTGTACAGTATATGAGCCATATGTAAGAAAAAGAAATAAAATTACTACCAAGTATTCACATATTGATGTGAGAAATTTTAGTTCCTCTTATTCTACGGAAAATATTTATTTTTGTATTTCTAATATTTTTGGTAATTGAAAATATGAAGTATTTATTATAAATGATCATTTGAGTTTATTTTGAATATGTAGAAAGTAGATGCAAAGTAATAGTCTACATAAAATGTGTTGTTTTTCCCTCCCCCAAATTACCAATGAATCTTGGTTCTTAAAAACCAACAAAAACCCTGATCATTTTACTAAGTGTATATAGTTCCTTATTGCCGTCATTCAGTTTTGAAAAGTGCTTATTTATAGACCTTATGAAGTCAAACTGTGTGCTTGGATTATAGTGTTAATGATGTAAACCTTGATCCTTTACACTGGTAATGTAAGTTTACATTTTGGTATGGTAAATTCCCAAACAGCTGTTGTTTAACATCTATAAAACATCTTAAAACTGCAGCAAAGCTGTTGTGTTTGATTTCAGATACATTCAAAATATAGAAAACCCGTAGTTGTTAACCAAAGGTAAAAGTATGAAATCATTCTAAAACAAACAAAGGTCTCCTAGATTTCTAGGATACTACAAACTGGAGCATAAGACAAATATAACTAAGTTGTCTTGATTTATGTAAAGGTAAAATGTCTCTTAATACAGCAGATTTATCTTCTTAATGCCTCAGGCTTGGTTTTCCCACCTCAGAAAGGAAAATGCTAGAAAAGCATTCAAAATAGCTGCCTTAATTCCTATTATAGCCACTTTTTGTACAGTATATTGAAACCTGCAGCGTGATGATGTTTCATGCTGTCCTGCATGTTATCATACGTTAAAATATCAAATTGTGAATATTTTATCTTTTGTCAGGTTAATTTTGAGATTATTCTGAGAATTTTTAATTATTGCCCAATCAATAGGTCATCTTATTTACACTTTGTGTAAATTATATTTATTTGTGGTTGTGAACTGGATTTGAAAATATTTTCTCTAATGAAATTTACATCCGTTAAGGATATGGGGGGGGGATCTTTTTTGTTGGAGAGAAAGGTAGTACCATTTCAGTGCTTTATGTGCAATCCTGCTTTATGTACAAGATCCTGTTTCCTTATTTTAATACGAGTATTACTTAAAGTAACTTTTACTATACTCTTTCCTCCAAAACAGGTCTCTGGGTAGACAGTAGGAAGTTAGTAACCTACAAATGGGTTATATTGTGAAAAATCAGTACTGAATTGATTACTACTATTCATAGCATTTTTTTAAAAGAAATGCTGTTATGAATTAAAATACCCAGACTAGCCCTTTTAATGTGGAAGATCATGGAAGCTATAGACATTAATTTTATGTGCTGTAAATACATAATCATTGTATCTATATAATATACATTGTATACCTTTCATATACTTGTTACTGATTGAACTACTTGAGGCATTGTGCTTTGGTGGTTTTGGAGTTGGACAGATCTACATTTCAATTTAGTCCTGCCTTCTGTTTGGTTTTGTGAGCTTGGACAAGCCATTTAACTTCTGAGTCTGTTTTCGCTATGTAATGGTTATAAAAGTAGGGTTGTGTTGTGAACATTAAAAGTAATAATGTGGGTGTGGAGCAGCTGTTACATAGTAGGTGCTTGATTAATATTAGATATTTATTAAGTGTATGAACCATCTTCTTATTTTTAGCAACTAGTTCAGCATCTGGCACTTAGGAGGTGGAATAAATGTTGAATGAATGAATAAATAAATAATAAGTAACTCATTGAGAAATCCTAGAAAGGACTGCAACTACTTTTGCACCTTCTAATTTGGAGATTGTTCTCTTTGATTTGACTCATACCTTCCTAAAGGCTTATGTGGAAGGGATGTGGCCTTCTACGCAGTCAACCAAGCCAGGAGCCTGGGGGTTATTTTTGATTCTTCAGAATCAAGCTCCTTTTACCTACCTGTGAACTTAATTGCCTGTACTGATATATCCTATAGCTGATCAGTAGGAGAAATAGTCAGGGACAGGTTTATATAAAATATGGAATTTGTACTGGATCTAGGTAGATGGTAGTGGTGAGGAAAAAGAAGACTGGAGAAAAAATTCTAGACAGCGAGACTTGCATGAACAAATGTATAGAGTCGAGGAAAAATACAAAGTGTGTCGTGGGGGTTAGTGGTTAGACCAGAACATCTAAAACACACACACGAATGCTAGCAGAGCTCACTAAATGGGTTTGGTACTTTCACGGGAAAAATTATGGTGTTATTTACTAAGTGATAAAGTGAGTATACCCCCAAGCAAATTAGAGAGTGATCATAGTCTGAGTTAACTGTTGCCATAAGCAGTACTTTGAACTTTTGATTCCTTATTTTGTGTTCTAAAAAAATAGGAACATTTTGGTTGAATTTTTCATGTTTCAAGCATCACTCTCCATACTAACTTTTATTGTACTCTTATATGTTATGAGTGTGAGTACTATATTTTGTCATACAGGAAGGTATATGTTCTAGCACTTAATAATGAAATGTTTCAGAATATAATTTAACGTTTTATTTTGGTCTAGCAAGTAAAAGGGTCACAGAAGTAAGTTTTAAAGCAATTTAGAAACTTTAACAAGTAATGAAACTTTAGTGATTATTTAGATTCACTACATTTTTCTAGAGAAATAATAAGTGGCATTTGAACAACTGGGCTAGGTCACTTACTTTGCTTTAAGATATTGAACTGCTTTTTCCAAATTTTATTCTTATCCTAATGTTTCTTTGATCAACCATTTTTGGTAAAGCAGGACAAAATGTATGTGTCTTATAAGTATATAAGTGTATAAAATATATTATTAGTATTAAATGTATAAAATTTTATATCATTAGTATACAAATGTATAAAATATCAGTGTATGTAATTTTTAAAGATTTCTTTTTGATTGTCTTCTGATAGTTTATCTAATTCATAAGATAAATACTCATTAACTATATAAAAGTTTGTGAGGTCTGAATATGTAAGACAAAATTATACAAGAATTTTAGAAATTCATCATTATTATGACACTTGTTAGATCAATCTTAACTATATGGAAAAACTATTATTCTAAAAGTCTGTGTGCTGAAAAGAAACTCAGCATCATTAGCCATTAGGGAAATGCAAATCAAGACCACAGTGAGGTACCACTTCATGCCTACTAAGATGGCTATAATTAAACAGATAGACAATAACAAGTGTTGGTGAAGATGTGATGAAACTGGATCTCTTGCGCATTGCTTGTGGAAATGTAAAATGAGCATCTGCTTTGGATAACAGTCTGGCAGTTCCTCAAAAGGTTAAACATAAAATTACCATGTGACCCAGCAATTCCAAGAAAACTGAAAATATATGTTCACTCAAAAACCTGTACATGAATGTTCGTAGCAGTATTATTCATAATAGACAAAAAGTGGTAATAACCCAAATGTCTGTCAACTGATGAATAAACAAAATGTGGTATGTCTATACAGTGGAATATTATTGAGTCATAAAAATGAATGAAGTACAGATGCGTGCTACAACATGGTTGAACCTTGAACACATTATGTCAAATGAGAGAAACCAGACACGAAAAGCCACATATTGTCTGATTCCGTTTACATGAAATATTGCACAACTTCATGTAAAATGGGTGCACAACTTTGTGAATATGCCAAAAACCATTGAATTGCACACTTTAAAAGCATGAATTGTATAGTACCTGAATTATATCTCAATAAAAAGCAAAAGAAAAAAATCTATGTGCACTTACAGTACTGCTGCCACTATATTCACCCTAAATTACTACATTTTAAAAAGATACCTAACTTATCTTTATGCCTTTTCATATAACATAGGAATCATTTAAATCTATTTTTATGAGCTTTTTTCATATCATCCTTAATTTTAGTTTTCCAAACAAGGTGAGAATAGAGGACTAGTTGATATTAAAGTGTATTCATATTGAAATATGGACTTAATAAGTGAGCATCTGTGAGAAGAACAAGTGCAGAGGCCAGGTTCAATGTCATCCTCTTCTCATTATCCTTAAGCTTTGAAAATGTATTTTCTGATTATTGTTTGATCCTTTTCAGGCATCTCATCTTTCTCCTTACCTCTGGCATCGTTAGGAAATGGAAGTTCTTATTTAACAGCTAATATTTGGAGAATACTATACAATTTTGTTTTTCTTTTATTTCAAACTTGGCCTGTTACTACTTCCTATCAACTCTTCTTTCTGAAAAGAAGTTTAATTGTTATGAAGTAATGGTTTCTTAGACCCCTTTGAAAACGCAGCTGAGGAAAATCTCCTGATATCTTGTTGGTGCTTCTGCACGACCTTGGTTCTCTGTGCACAGACTGCCTGGCTCATCAACAGCAGGGCTGTGGGGAAGGAAGTGAACTTGCTGTCAGTGTTGCGACTGTGCTGTGCAGTTCTGCTCTGCCCATTTGCACGCCAGGGCTTGAATCCTTTCCTCTCTTTCTACTGGGCAGGTGGGGGAGGAGCTATATCCCTGCCTGGATTCATTGATGAATTCCTAACCACCTCGATTTGAGAGTTTTTGTTATAAAAATAATACTTGATTAACATCCCTGAAATGAATTGTTAGGCAAAAATTATTTTAAAATAATATACGTACTCTGAAAAAGATATCTAGATTTTCTAGAGAGTTAAATTTAGATACATAATTAAATTGGGAGATGAATTTTAATTTTCAATCTTTTCATCAAATGCTTAATTTCTCTCTAGTATTGTTCCAGCTTCTAATCTTAATATAATATATTGTGTACTCTTTTGTAATTTGCTTTATTGGATCTTTTGGGGGGTTTTTTTTGAGGTTTTGCTGGTAACGAAACCAGGAAAATGCAAATCAAAGGTTTGATTTGAGGTTGATTTAGTACATTCATTTTCATTGCTATATAATGTTGTATCATATGAGTGCAATTTGTTTCTTGCTTTTGATGGAAATTCCTAATCTTTCTGTATTCCAAATCATAATACAATGAACACATTTATGTGTTTCCTTGTGCAAGGATACAACAATTTCTCTATGAAATTGACAGGACATGGGAGGGGGGTGTATATTCTTTATTATTTCACAGTCATTGCCAAGTTCTTCCACAGTTTATAGTCCTACCCCCAGGGCATAAGATCCCTCCTTATTTCACGTTCTTGCTAACACTATTATTGAGTTTAAATTTTTTGTTAGTCTGATGGGTCTGAATGTTTTCTTATTGTTATCTTTCAATTGCTTTTGTTTTAAGAGCCCCTAGGCAACCAGATTATAATAAAATGGAATCTTCCTAGTTTATACTCATTATTGTGCCTGTAACCACCTCCGTGGCCCATGAGAAGGATCCAGAGATTATACACAGAGGGGAACATTTGAGGAGGTCCTCTGGCTGCCATTCTGCACTTCCTCCGTGTATATCTGGCATGTTTGTCGCCCACGTCTGGGTAGTCCATTGAGGTGGCACTAAGACTTCCATACCATGCTTACACAGTCTTTATTTGCACCACACACCCATTCCTTTCCCAGGTCCTGCTATCTTCTGGGCACTGGGAGGCCCTACTGCCTTACCCCAGAGAACTTCCCTTCCCCATATACCACCACAAGGCAAGAAACAAAAGAAATATAAAGTCTCCTTAAACTACCCTTCTATAGAAGCATCTGGCATTGTCTTAGTGCTTCCTCTACGTAGCTACTGAAACTCTCCTTAGATTCCTCTTCCAGGCTGTAGGAGTTTATGAACTCACTCTACAAACGTCTATGGTCCAGCTATTACAATGATCACTGTTATGGTCTCAGCCTTTTCTCTTTGCATTCTTTCTCAGCTGTGTCTGTTGCTTTGCTTCTCCTTCTGCATCTGTTGCTCTTTCCTTAACTTTTCTCTGTTACATTCTTGCCAGCTGCTTGTGCTTCTGCAATGAAACCAGCTACTTACTTGTCTCAGTTTGTGGACAGCATCTATGTTTAAATAAAACTCTCTTTGCTGTCCTCCACCTTTGGAAAGAGCTTCATACTAGTTAAGAATACTTATTCTGCAGGAAACACCATCTGACTTGCTGGTCAGAACTGCTAAAGTGCTTTTCTCCCTGGTACACATGAGTTCGTGCCTTCTTACCATGCAGGTGTGGTCTCCCAGAGAGACCTCCCCTAGACTCCAAAATTTTATATTCTTCCTGCCCCAAGTCACATCCCCTCATTCCTGCTTTATTTTTTCTCTTTAGCAATTATCAGTATCTAATAGTCTATATATTATATTTATTTTTCTTATCTTCCTTCCCCATTAGAAAAAATGTCAATGAGGAAACTAAAATTTAAATCAGGTATGTGTTGTCTTTTACATTGTTAGTTAAGATTTAAAAAAAAAAAAAAAATTGACCCAAGCAAATATGTAATCCCAGGTATAGAAAGAAATAGAAATATTAGTATACTTAATTTTAATTTCCATTTTATTTGGGCATAGTTTCAGAAGAAGTATAACTTTGAAGGAAAAGAAGTTTTGTTCTTGTTTTTGATTTTAATATGTTGGTCCTAACAGTGTAACTTTAAATTTTTATTTACTTCTGGAAATAAACTAGAACGTACTATATTAAAATAGTAATTTAGTCCCTAATATAATTTCCTTGATGTTGTTCAGTCTATTTGTCTGTTAAAAATTTCTAAAAATATAATGTAAGGATATATTTTAAATCTCAGGATGAAAATTGTAGTTAAGGCTCTTGTTTCAGGATCAGCTGTTCTTGAAAGGCAGAATTACCTATGTTGTTAAACATCTTTAAGCTTTTGAAATTCTAAAGTTAAAACTAAATTAATACATAGGTTGCATTTTTATAAGTAAAATAAATGGTTATTTAAAATAAAGTAAAACTCATAGACCAGTAAGTTCTCTCTTGCTCTTTTATAGACTCATTTGACCATATTTTGAGAGTCATTGAGGAGAGAACTTTTAAAAGAAAAGGGTCTATTGCGTATGGGGCTATGTTCCTCCTTTCCACAATATTTGAAACACACAAACCCAGCAGCACTACACTGAGCCCTTTGTTCTTCCTGTTGGGCAAAACACTAGATAGCTTACTGTAACTATGGCCGACTGCCAAGCTGTGGCGCAGATTCTTTTTTTTAAATACTGTAAACTGGCACAGGCTCAAGAATTACAGTTCTTCCTTTTATTTACTTTCTCGTTCTACACTGAGAGTTTCATCTATCATAAGAGAGAAAAACAGTTGTTGTGGTCAGGGGAAAAAAATGCCCAAACAATCCTTTTTTTTTTTTTTTTTTTTTTTTGACTTCCTCCTAACCTTGGGTAGATTTCTGATGAATAAGCCCAATAACTTCATTACTTTTAAATTAAAAAAAAAAAAAAAAAGAAGTCCTTTCATGACAAATGGAAAGGACATAAGCAGAAAAGAAAGTGTGAATGAAATTGAATTCAGAATACTTATTAATACCGTGATACTTTAAAAATTTATTCTGTACTGGTATTTTCCTGCTTTTCTTTTGCTAATTTCAGAGATATTATCATGGTTTTACTTCTTGTTTTCCTAGGATGTTTCTGGTTTTAGATCCCATTTCTAATGCGCCTGCTTTATTCTGACATTACTAAGTTGCCTCCCCTCGTGTCGGAATTTGTGTGGCTGCAGCTGAATTGAAAAGAGGCACAGGGAAGGGTGTGGAGTTCTGCCTTTCAACTACAGGGCGTGTCTCTTTTAAACTTTTTTTTTTTTAATTTAAGAAAAAGCTTGGGTTTTTTGTATTTTTGAAAGGCTTATTTGCTATGTTATTAAAATAGAGATGCCAGAAAGCAGTAGATACTTTCTTGATATAAATGCCATCTTGTCAAAATTTTTAAATTTTGCATTTTCGTTGATTGATTTATTTTGTGCAGAGAGAAACTTCTTTTAGGCCTAAGTAGAAGTTAAATGCATATTGTGATTAGTTTTTCAAAAAATCAAGCTAAGATTATACGTATTGTCTTTGCTGAGTTCATTGATGTTAAAGTTATTTTATACAATAGACACATGTCAACATATTTACTTTTTCATTTTGCTCATCAATTTCTGTTTTCTTATAAAAAGGAAATTTCACTAGGATGTAAATAAAGGATATTTGTCTTATTTTTAGATAGAAGGAAAAGTCGAGGGTATCACGTTTATAATCAGATAGATTTTACGTCAGTCCTTTTAGACTGTGTGGAAGGATCTAACAAAGCACAGATGATTAACAAAAGGGAGGGAGTCTGCTTCTGCGAAGATGTTCTGCCAGTTACTGTCGTGAATGTTGTTTATCGCCTAATATATTCTTAGTTTTAGGGAGGATTTTCACTGGACTGATTGAAAATAATTTTAAGATTTGGGCAAAATATATTGGCTTTTTTTGTGCCTTAGTTTCCTCCTTCGAAAATTAGGTTATTAGACTAAGATCTAAGGCTCCATGAGGTTCTTTTAGGCATTGACATATACAAGTAATAGTTCTTATTTTCAGTGTTCCTTTAGAAATTTTGGGTATAATTTCACCGCATAGTGGGTAAAGTAATTAGGTTAGGAGTTAGGAGGCTAGCTTCTTATCTTGGCTTTCATTTAATAACAGTAAGATCTTGAAGATACTGAATCATCTGGGCCCAGTTTCCTCATCTATGAAATAATGAGTAAAAGTAGATGTTCTTAGAAGTTCCTTCGAACACAAAATGAATAGACAAAATTCTATGATTACTTTGCCTTTTTCATAGACTGGAATTTGTAAATAATAAGAACATGATGTTTTAATATAGTGAATATTAAATTTATATTCAAAGAATGTAGGCATAGAATTTTTGTAATGTTCCATAACTTGAAGAGATTTTTCTTGTATCCTTAGTTCCCAATGATTTAAAAATTTTTTTTCTGTTACGATTGCCTATTGTCATTTGATGTCAATCATAGGCAGAACATGAGTAAAAATGGCTTACAGTTTAGGGTATTTGGTAATTTTGCAGGTGTTTCTGTGCAGATAAAATCTTCAAGGTGAAGGATATCATTTTATATCTTGAGAAACAGCTGCAGAGCACTATGCTGCAAGACTTGGGGCCCAGATTCTGCATTTGAATTCTGGTTCTGTTGCCCAAGAGTTTTGATCCCTAGGATAACACATTAAAATGTTCCGATTCTCATTTTCCTTGCTTCTAAAATGAGGATAATTATTCTGTTTCCCAGATATTTTGTGAGTATGAACTGAGCTTAAATTAGATTGTGTATGACTACAGTTAACTTCAATTTTAACATATAAAAAATGTATCTTTCAGTTCAAGTCGGCAAACCTTTGTTGGGTATCTAAGGTACGGTGCTCAGGGGAAGCACATAAATATCTGAACAACAAGAATGTAAGGCGTGATAAAGAATATAGTTAGTTGTAAACCAGGTGAATGAGAGTGTAATGTGGAGGGAACAATGGATTTCAACTGGTGAGATTGTGCAAGACTGCATAAGAGGGTGGATTTGAGCTGGGATTAAAGAATAGATAGGATTTTACCAGTGGGAGAAGGAGGCGAGAGAGCCAAGACAGGCTTCCAAGCAGGAAGAAGAGTGCCATGGGCGCAGGACGGTTTAATACGTTGATGGAACTTGGCTTCCCTTAGAAAGAAAGACAAATAGAAGTTATTTCAGGAGGAAGTCACATTATAGCATTGCTTTATGTGCTAAGAAATAATGTTTCATCCTATTAGAAATTGTTTCTATTTACATAAAGTGCTGGTTTATTGTCTTATCAAAGAGTCTACCTTCTTGGGATACTTCTCCAAATTATAAAGTAAGCATATATAATCAGATATTACTGAAAAAGTCCTTCGATTTCCAGTAGTATTCCTGGTTTTTGAACTAATTAGCACGGAAAAGTTCTTAAAGGGGGTTAAACTATTTGAAACATAGTCAGAAATCAGTGGAAGGATTGACATATTTAATCTTGGTTATTATCCCTTAAAAATCATGCTATAACATTAACTTTTCTTTAGAATCGATCCAGTAAACACCCGAGTTTGTGTTAATGACTTCGAAGGATAAAGAAGTTATTGGCACTTTCCTTTTACATGCCTTCCATTTGGTAACAAACCATTTTTAATAATATTTTGTAATATATTATTTAAAATAAGTTGCTAGGATTGCTTATAGGCACATTATATTTCTGATGGCCAGTAGAAAATGTTTTTATCACAACTTGACTCGGGTCTTCTTTTTATGTATTAAGAAAGCTGCTTTAGTGTTTGGCTTCATCTGTTCACTTCTGGGGATGCCATGACTGCTGGTCAAATCACCGTCAAGGATTTGAATTGAATCACTGGGAAGTAGTGGTCAATACCAGAACTTTTGTTTGAAGAAAAGATTAATGGGGCATATAAATGAGAGGGAATGTATTTTAAAAACCGAAGATCAGAGTATATCATCTAGAATTCTATTTGTGCCATTGTCATTAAGTCACTAGGAGATTTTCAGAAAATAAGACTTTTTTCTGCTTTGCCTTATTTATCCATGGAACATTTTTAAAGAAAAGTCAGAAGATGATATTTCATGTTACTGTGTCTGATCAGTGAATAGATCTTAATTTAAATACCTTATGGTTGAAAGACTAATATTTATTTGCTAGAACATCATACAGGTATATTTTACTTCTAGTTTTAGATATAGTCTACTAAAATTGTGACCATGAGTTTTTTATACATGGGCAATTTCTTGTTATTTATTTTCTGACTAAAGGGCCAACCATGGATGTCATATGATATAACAGATGTTTGCAGAATTAATAAATGAAAAAAATCAAAGGTGTAGCAGTAATCATTTTCCTGGAAAAAAGTAGGAAAGTTGTGTTTCTCCCACTATATCTTTTAATCTTGTACTGTGTGGGCTGTCACTCACAAGTTTAAGACCTTAAGTCATGACCTTATTGATCTTATCTAATCTTTAGTTTTTTCAACTGTAAAATCTCTATCATACGACCTCTCTCTCAGGTTATGAGGATTGAGTTAGATAATGTTTTCACTCTGGCAAAATGTTAAAAATGTTAGCGGTGTAACTTTGTTTGGTAGCTATCCTAAATCTTGGTGCTTTTGAATATCTTCCATTTTTTTTTCTCCTCTGGTGAGTTAGACACTACATATAAAAGGACTGCTTATGCACAAAGTTATTAGGTATAACATTTTTTTACTTTCTGTAAGACAGGATATGCTTGTTTAATTCCATGTTGTAATAGTGTCTCTGGGAGCCTCTTCTGTCTCTATATATTTACAGAACTGTAGAGTTATAAAGTCATCAAACTAAGGGTCCTTGAGCATTTATCTAGTTCCCTCTGTAGACAGGTCCGAAGAAATTTTTTTACCAGCTGTCCTATCATGTGATTATAAAAATTAAAGGTAATGAAAGGAACTTTACATTCATAGTTTTCTAAATAAATACTTATTGGTAAAATTGATTCTTCTCCTTTAATTTAAAATAAACTAAACTGTGGGAATGTTTTCTGTTTTTTCCAGATATCGAAATTTCAGCACCCCCTCCGATTCATCCATTTGAATTTCTTATCAACTGCATAGTTGGGGAAACACCTACCAAAACCCCTTGATTTTGACAGCATTCCATATGATTATACTCAAAACAATACACATCTGTTTTACATGTAGATATACTGACATACCCACATAGAGTACTAGAAAAAACGTTATGTAGGAAGGCTAATTATATGTTTCTTCTAACTATACCACTTTTCATGATTACATTTACAGGAGAAACTTTAGCAAGATAAAATTGAATAGCTGCCTTTTCATTGCTTATTAGCAAAGTATTTTTTTCACTGTTGAGTTATTTTAATTGGTTTGCAGTGAGGTTGTTTCAAATACTGATCTGCAGGGAAATAAATATTCAGTAGACAGAGAAATTGCCTTCTGAACTCTTGAGTTCATTTTTATGCTTTCCTTAAGACTTTGACCAGGTCAGTCAGGGGGCTCCTGGTACCCAAGGTGCAGATTTCCTACCATAAGGAGCAGCAGCTCTGCTTTGTTCTGTGGTCAGATTGCATAGCTGACTGGCCAGTTTTCTTGCACCTGTTATTGGCCATCTATCCCCATAGGACAACACACCATCCATCACCACTGCTAGAAAAACACTTCAAAGTGCATGCCTTCCTGTGGATGGGCTAGCTGCATCATCTCTGGATATAAGTTACTGCTTCTAAAATAAGGAGTTCTCTGTTCCAAGCCCTCAGTGCCCATCAGTTTCAGCTGATTCTTTGTATCGTATGTGACAGCCAGCGTACTGGCCATGAGCCCAATGGCAAGTCTTGTTCTTTGCTCATCTCCACCACCTTCCCTTCTACAGAACTGTTGTGTTTGCTCAGTCTTATTCTCCTCGTTAGGATCCTGCCAAAGGGGAAGATAGATGTCTCTGGATAAGGATTTATTTAGTGATATCAGAGTGGCACAAAGCATTTGCTATACAGAAATGACAGATTATACTATAAATAGAAGAGAAACTGTGAAAGATTTAAGAGAAATGGTGAGTATAATGATTAACTCCAAGTGCTAAAGAAGTATTTAAATGTCAGTTTTCAGATCTCCGATCAGTTGTTTTTTTCAGTTGATTTTTTTTTTTTTTTTTTTAGTCCACCTCTAATTTTGCACGCTTCAAGGTGAGGTACATGTTTCTGATCATTTGGGACATTTACATCTCTACAGGCAAATGCTGCAGTCATGAAATGTGGAGGGAAGTGTAAATAAGCACATTGGAAGGTGGCTTATACACATCAGTGTGAAATTGTGCTCTAACTTATTTTTAGTTCATGTTATGGCTACTTTTAGAAATAAATTTTCTGAAGAGCTCCTCATTTTATCCATTTATAGCAAACATTTAAAAACCACATAAAATCACTAATGCAATGCCATGTATGGAATCACTATTTAGATACTTGCCCTTGTAATCCGTTCTGGATTATTTTTGCATCAACTAGATTAAAGGAAATATTTTTTCCCCCTGCTGACAGATAATTGCCAAGTGTGACCAGCCCAATTATCTCCCAAGAATTCTAAAGTGCAGACCATATTTTTACAGAATGTAGTTAATGGCAGCAAAGAGGTAGAAGGGGAGAGCTAGAAAGGAGCTGAATGTAACAAGTTCAGCAAAGGCCGAGAAGGAAAGTTAGTGAGGACCAGGGAGAATATCCCCAGTACAGTGTAAACAAGTTCTGTCTCCACGCAGCTGTGTCTTTTGGGAAATCATGCTGCACAAAGCAGAGCAGGAGACTTATGAGTTGAGAGGACCACTTTACGGGGTCTCCCTATGGATATCTTCTAAATATTCATTTATGCCTTTTGTATTGTTCTATCTTTTACTCACTCACTCTCTTCTTACCAGTGCAAGTTCACATACCAATCCAGTCCTCCGGTAAGTTCCTGCTGCTTCCTTTCTCACTTTTATAATCCAATGAAACATAATATACTGATATAATATATGGGACTCCTATTGTGTTCAGGGCAACTAGGGCCAGGGAAGGATTAGATATATGATTGTATATGTGAAAGTACCATGTTAATTTTGTTAACAATAAAATTATACCAGTCAGTTACTTATTGATACTAGTGGTGATGATATAATAACGATTGCAGAGACAAGAGTGGGGAAGCTAAATATTGGCCCTAAAGTTTAAGTCACTCAGGAATCTATATCTTTCCCTTGAATCTCTTCTTTGAAGGAAGAGGTTTCAGTTGTACGTGCTTTCTTAGTATTAAAGCATATTTCAATCCAAGAACTGAGTAACTTGTTATTGTGCATCCTCCTCCCACAGTAAGGGACTTAACGCTGAAACCAGAATTGTGCCTTAAAGGCTCAGAGGTAAGAGACCCAGCAAGGTTCTCATGGATAGCTGGGGTTTGTGGGTCTGTAGTGGCTAGCATTGTATGGAGAGGGGTTGGTCCACCTCTCCTGGCAAGGGCATCAAGAGAAGTGAGGGATCTGAGGGATACTTAGATGGAAGCAAAGGAGACTTGGTGATTGATGGATGGTGGACTTAAGGGAGGAGAAGAGTTTAAGGCAGTGTTTACTGGGTACTGGGTTTGGGCATCTGGATGGATAGTAGAGGATGTACAGCAGGAGGGCAGGTTTGTCGAGGAAGATTGCGTGTTGCTGTGGTTTATCTCTGGGTGGAAAGATACTGGGTAATTTGAAGAATTTTCTGTTTTTCCTCCTCTTTTGTAAAGAAGAATGTAATTTTTTTTCAAGATGTTTGCATTAAACCTAAGAAAAACACAGGTTTTTAATGTTCTTTTTTAAAAAGCTAACTTCTTTCTCAAAGATGGTGCTAGTTCTCCCTTTATTGTCACTGAAGTAATGCTGAGCATAAATCCTACATGACGTGAATAATGAAAAATTTGTGTAGTTCTCAAAACTTAGGAGTATATTGCATTTGCCTTTGTGACTTTATGGATATTAGGTTGGGATTGTGGTTAAGCTAATGAACTGAAGAGCTCAAGCTGATGGTCTCATCATTCAATCTAGCAGCCTGTCTTAAATTTCAGGCTGATATCTATGTTTATACATGATCGCTTAGCTAGAATTCTTTTGGTACGTTAACATTTTTCATATTAAACCCAAACTGAATTTTAATAGACTCTTTTCAGTTTATTTAAGAATAGCTTTAAACTTTTAAACATTTTATAGTTTTCACTTAAATGATGGCATTATTGATTAAACATTACGATTGTATTCATGTAATATGACACTGACCAATAGAACAATTATAGTATACTGAAAGTTTATGCACAGGGGTACTTCAAAAAATTCGTGGAAAATAGAATTGAAAGGTAATATGAATATTTCTGTGAACTTTTTGAAGATCTCTTGTGAAATATTTGGATTGCTATAATAGCTCAAACAATTGCATTCATTGAAACCACTTCTTAATTTTTAGGCAGTTTTGAAATGCAGCACAGCACACAGTCTCATGACAAATTCATTTTATTATGTATTTTGATTTTTTTTGAACAGTTACTCAAATGTAGAGATACTGGAATCTCTTTGCATTTTTTTCAGGTGATATGAACACTTGTTTAAATGGGTAACCATGGGAGTGACAAAACACAATTCTGGGTTCACAGAGTGTAACATGCCTTTTTCTGCCTTTACAGAGAATGTTTTTTATTTATTAAAAGATTGTACAGAGTTACTACCCAATAGAAAATAAGTAACCATTCATAAATCATAATCCTGAAGTAGTTTTTTTTGTAGGTTGGGCTTGTCAGAGTCATATTGCCAGTGTAATTGTACATATAGCTATTATTTTATTAACTAAATCCACATATAACTAATAGAAAGTCATTTCACTGATCTAGAAAATTCATTTATGTTGTGGTTCTTGCAGAGGTTTTGGGGTGAAGTATAGTCACCCTGGATTTAAGTATGTGAGAAAAGAGGAAATAAAGCAGAATTTTTTGATTTGATAGTTCTTTGTTTCATATGTGAGGAGGCTTGTAAACTGATGAGAAAGAATAGAGATATTCGTTTGGTTGGAATTCATCAATTTAGACTTTATTGAATTAGTACTGTGTCTTGAAATTTATAAATGAATTCTAGAGGCAATGATTTCTTTTTCTCTTCTCATATATATTCTAGGATATTTTAATGTTCTTAAAAAAAAACCAAAAACCTCGAGTGTATAAAAAAGTAAGTAGCTAAAATTGCCTTGGAAATTCCTAAACATTTCAACCACATAATTGGCAAAGAATTACCAAATCTTCCTCCAGTGGGCAGTGTGTAGAATAGGTATGTATACCAATGGTAGTACAGGAAGGTCAACCTTATCTTTAGAAGAAGAACAAACTATATGTGCAAAAAATTGTCCCTTATGCATTTTCCAAGAGCTTTCTGATATCAAGTATTTTGTCTAGTTGTCATCACAGGTGTAAATACCCATACTTACCAAACTATGCCTCTTATTTTGGGTTCAGAAACTGTGGTCTCTGTATCTGCAAGTTATGAATTTGGGGTTACTTTGATGTCTCCCTAAATGGGGTACCTTGGTGTGCTAGGTGGGACACCAAGATTTTGTACAGGATTGTACTGGAGCCAGGGAGCATGCAATGAGTGCACAAAATTTTTAGACGGAACAATGCATAAAGGGAATTTGGGGAAAGGCATGGAAACAAATATATCCTTCATCATAATATCTAATATCCTTGTGTGTAGAAACACCACTGTTATCATTTTCTTTGATTTAGAAACCAAAGTAATTTATCCAACATTATATGTTTTCGACAGACTAGGGTTTCAAAATTCCATATTTCTTGAAACCATCTCAGAGATTTATATAAAGATTTGGAATATAGATTGGTGGAGGTTGAGAAATAAAAGCTTTGAATTTATGAAACAATTTTCTGAGTTTTTTGGTTTGATTTTTAGATTTTGATTCTGATATTAACGACAACTTTTGTCATATATTGAAATACTTTAAGACTTCCTGGGCTGTGTTATAAATTGGAAGAGTTGGTAGGGGTCACAGTGGGATCAGTGCCTGGAATTTCCATGAATTTGTGAACTTGGATGGGGAAAAAAATTACACTCTTATATTCACTAATATCTACCTGAAATTTATCATTCCACTTAATTATGAATGTACGCAATAAACCGTAGCAGTATTGACAGAATCTGTGACTTTGCCACTGATAGAAATCACAGATATTTTCCTTTCATGTTATAGTTGTAGAAATCTCAAAATTAAGTTAATCACTGTTTTAAAATTACAGTATTTATTAGTTACAGCTAGATCTTGTTATTTAATGAACTAATAAAGCAGTGCATTACTATATAACATTTTTAAATATTTTGATAACTGTCACTCTAATTGATTTCTGTGTAATCTACTTATGACACTTGAAAAACATCATTCTGAGAAGGGATCCATAGATTTTACTAAACTGCCAAAAGGATCCGTGATACAAAAAAGTTTTAAAAATCCTGGGTAGGGGAACTGAGGAGATGGGTGATCTCACTAGTACCTCACTGTGTGACCTTGAGCACCTAGGCCATATGGCACATCCTGTCATACGATGACAACAACCATCACCTTATGAAATTCTTGTAAACATAAAACAAAGGAAATAGCTTTGAAAAATTGTAGTATTATGCATACCAAAGATGTTACTAAATGGAATTCTTTTTTTGCCTTTGTAAGAACATGGCACATATTAAGGATTATAAAGACTATAAAACGAGGCATCTAATATATAAATTCTGCTTTTGCTCTGCAATTTCAGAGTGCGGCTCACTAACATTACTCTTTACAGTGAACTGCTACGGGAACATGTCAATTCCAGTATAGCTCCCAAAACATGACCATTCATGGAAGCAAAGAGGATTACTTTTCCCTAAATATTTCTTTTAAACTTGATTCCTGTATTCTCCGGTCCTCTAGTCCAAACTGATGAGCTTCAGTGCTCCCCAAGGCAACGTGTCAGTCAGGCAAAGCATGGGAGAAAAGTGCATGTTTTATTCCCAACAAACCAAAGCGTTGTAGAGTGGTGAAGGTCCTCTATGTGTTAACTGTTACCATTCGAGAAATGTAAGAAATGGGAGGAGGGAAGAACAAACTGACCATTGTGTTTGGTATTTTACAAAAGTTTAGTTTTTATGGCAACCTTATACATAAAATACTATGCAATTTAACACATAAGTGAACTGAAATCAGTAGGTAATTTACAAAATGGTCACGTTACTCAGAAGTTATGAAATTTAGATCCAAATTCAAGACTAATTGTCAGGCCATGTGATTGAGTTAAAGTTTAATTACTGAGTAAAATTAATTAGGCATCTATTTTGAAACGTGAGATCTTCTGTAGAATTCTCTGTCTCTAATGCACATTCATTTTTTTCATTGGTGTTTGAGACTGAATACAGTTTGGGCAGAAAATTATTTTACCCCCTTTGAAATTATAGGTGAGATTTGATATAGAGATACATGAAAAGTCTAGACTTGGCATTATTAGTGCCATATTTTCATTTGTAAAATTCTGTCCCCTAATGCCTGTAATGTTGATATGTAAACATATTTTGAAAGTCTGTTAAGTGATTGAGTTACTGAAAAGTAGAAGGAAGTTATGTTGTGAGGGGTCAAAATTCTGACTAGAAGAAAGACAGGACTTTGACTTGGTATTTAAAATGTTTCTTTTTTTCAGAGAACACTAAAACCAGTGAAGAGACCACTAAAAGCAGAAAAGTTAAGAAAAAAGATGTCACAGGAAAAATAAGTTTTCTCTGTTGACTTGTCCTTTGTAGTCTTCCAGAGTTTGGCATCTGTCATTTCATGAATTATCCTCGTTCACAGGAACTCTGCGGTGGTTGGATAAGGCAATGGGCTCCCCGTTTTATGAACTGAGCACAAGGAAGAGACGCAACATAGTAACCTTTACAGATGAGACTCGGTTAGGTCTTCTGATTCCAAATGTGGCCACCTTTCATCCATATCCCATTGCTGTCGTTTGCGGGGAGAGAGAGAGAGAACTTATGGAAGAAATGAAAAGCTGCAGAATGGAATGTAGAAAGATGTCATGAGTGGAAACACTGTCATAGCTGTGGAGCAGGGGCCACGCTGCTCGTCCTTCAGTCCCCTGCCGAAGTGTATACCCAAGAGACCCTTCCCGACCTCCCTCACTCCTCAACCAACCCCTCTGCCAAGTGAGCTTTCCTGTCATGTGTTACTTTCACATGCTCCACAGCAGTTATCACACTTTCTAATTATTTATTTGAGTAATTTTTTGTTTAATTGCTCTTTCTTCTTCAAGTCTAGATTGTAAATTCTATAGCAATGGGACCTGTGCCCATTTTGTTTACTGCTGTAGTCTCAGTGCACAATGCCTGTTACTCTAGCTTTTGAGCAGATAAGAGCAGGAGTGAATATATACCATTTTATAAATGAATGAAAATAATAGACCAACCAATGTGGAGGTAAATGCTCACACTTTACATAAAATAGTGCAAACAGTCCGTAGTCTTGGGATATGCCATGTGTCCTGGATTTTGGAGGAAATCTTTATATTAGGTTTTGGTCTAGTTGTCTGATTATGTCGCTCCATTTTTGGTTCAGAAAGTATGGTCACCTATACCTCAGTAACCAGCATAAAGGTAAGGTACACCTAGTAAGAATAGAAGAAGGAAGGGCTGTGAAGTTAGTAAATGTTCACTCTACCTCTGCAACAGTCCTGTAGTAGGTGGTATAAACTCCATTTTAACAGATGCAGAGATGGTGGACCAGAGAGATTTAACTTTGTCCAAGGTTCAGATGATAAGGTGTCAGAGCTGAGATTAAAACCCTTGATTTTCCATTAATTACATCATGCTTGAAGAGAATGGAAAAGGACATCCTCAGAAGTCTCTTAGGGCATCAGATTGCAGAGCTACTGCTGGGGTGAGGTTCAGTCCGACTCTCTCCTTCTTTGGCTTGTGCCATCTGAAGTTATAGTTACCTTCAAAGTCCTGTATAATAATAATGTTTACAACTGTTACGGGGTCATTGACAGAGTGTTGAATTGTATTACATTTAAGAAAGAAAAGAATATCATAGCCTAGAGGTTTCTATTCAGAGTGATTAGCGATATAGTACTTTAATTCTGTTATTGAGAATGTTTGTGCCTGAGTTGACCCTGGGTAGCCAATAGGGGCTATTTTTTTTTTTAAGATGCCCAGTAAGGGGATTTTAACCCTTGACTTGGTGGTGTCAGCACCACACTCTCCCAAGTGAGCCATGGGTCAGCCCCAGTGATAGGGGCTATTCATTTAGAAATTCTTCATTTTTATTTAAAATTTATTCTTGATTTGTGTTATCTTTGGGTTTCTTAAAATTCCCAACTTCTGCTGGAAGATCATCTGTAAACAAGCACTTCATTATTTTTATTCAGCAGAGATTTATTATAGGTGCTAGAATATACCATAAATAATATATAGTTTCTGTCTTCAAGGAGCTTACAGTGTGGTGGGGAAGGAAGACACAAAGATGATTACGATCCAGGGAGCTGATGCCACAAAAGCACTTCGGTAGCATGTTGAGGGGGCTATCTACGAGGGTGACAGCTGTGGCCAGAGGCATACGAGAGTACTTCAAAAAGTTCATTGAGAAATAGAATTAGAGGATAATATGAATCTTTCCATGAACTTTTTGAAGTACCCTCACACACTCCATTGTCATGGAGCTCCAGACCTCATGGGTCTAAAATATAATTCACCATTATTATTTCTTGTCAATTTATATTTAATATTGTTTTATAAGTGATGTTAACATCATGTAATTATATTAAGATGAAAACATACATGACAGCTCCCATTAAAATACCTGGCACATGCCACTTAAAGTATTTTTCAAAATTCTCTTTTATAAGCTTGGTATAATTACTCTGTGAATTGGAATATTCCAGAATCTAAGAAATTATGTAACAAACAGTGATTCAAAGTACAATTCTGTTTATAACCCAAACACATCCCAAATTCAAACAGGATGATTGATTTTTAGTTAATATGTCAGATGCTTATAATTAAAAAAAATTCTTTAGGGGAAAATGGGTTCGTTACTAAAGAATATATAATTTGAATTATAATACAGTTTCTGTGATACTTTTGGCTGAGTTGTTTGCTTTTTCTATAAACACCTTGGCTGTATAAGAAGACTTTAATACACAGAGCATAGAGTAGGAAATTAATGAGTATAATTACTGTAGTTTTACAGTGTATGGATCTTGGACTGTGTTACTGTGATTCAGTTTCAATTGAAGCTTATTTTTGGTTTTGTTTAAAGAAGAAAGCATACACTATTATGTAGGACAAAGAACATATATACAGTATACTTATGTGAATGTATGTATAGATGAATAAATTAATAGTGTTAATTATATAATTAGTTTTATTTTTCTAAAGTTTTCTACAATGCTTGATGCTAAATAAGCACAATGATAATGAAGTGTAAAGTAGGAGGAGATAAAAACTGACTGTATTCCCAAGATTTTACTGAATGGCTTAGGATATCCTTTCTATATTATTGTACTTGAACAGATTGCCTTAGAAAATTCCATTTGTCCCAGCCCCTGTCACTAAGAAATTCCTTTCAATTTATTCTGCTACTTTTCTTCCTGCTTGGACATGAACAATGTAAGCCCCAGGGACCCTCCTACACCATTGTGTGCCAGTTCCTCATTCATAGCTACCTGCCTTATTTTCTTGTTCTGAATGCTCACCTGGCTCCAGCTCCTGTAGTTAGTTACACGGGATAATCTAATTGTGTATAAAGATTTAGCTCCCCTATACGTGACATTTCCATTCTTAAAGTCTATAAATTCTTCATTTGTGGGTTTCTATGGGTCTCTTGAAATTATATGAAACATTTTCTGTGTATGTGTATATGGGAAGGGGTGAGAGTACACAGCTTTCTCAAAGCGGGCTGGGAAACCAAAAATACAAAAAAAAGTGGAAGTTGACTCTTAGATTTCCACCAATACCACCATATCCTCTTTTTTAAATAACAAAACTCTTTAAATTCTGATCCGTGAACAGTTGAGAAAGATATAGTGACTAATTTATATGGGCACATATAAAATTTATTGGTACTCATTTGTTTATCCTATAGTTTTATAGATATATCTGCTGGTTGTCAGTGGTTAAAACCAAAGGTCACTAGAATTCTTTTGTTTTGGGGGGAGATACATCCTATGTGTAACCCAAGTGGATGTATATCACCTATAGGTGATAGAAATCCTAACTTCTATTAGGAACACATAAGAACTATGTAGTCCAATACATTCTAAAAATTTTATCCATGTTATGAAGTGTTCAAATTATTAGCTTTTTTTAAAAAATACTGATGATGAGGGCAAGGTGGAGAAACTAAACACATTGGGCCAAACATTGGGTGTAGTTGTTCTAAGAGAACTGGTATATGATCTTTTCAGATAATATCGAACTTGAATGGCTCAGAAAAGAAAATATAGAGCAAGAATTGTGTAAGGAAGTTGGACCACAATTATAGTTTAGCAGAAGTGATTCCTTTATCAATTCATTCTAGCATGAGTTCTTCCTTTTTATGGCTCTCTTCTGGTAAAATGTCAAGAAGGAATGATGTTTGAAAAATGAGTATCTTCTATGACCTAGCAAGTAAATCACATATGTAGCATTTTGGAAGTTTTATTTTGTTTTGTTTTATTGCAATCTGTTTGTCTCTTTTTTGGTCCATTGGGTTTTAGCTTATTTTATGTTATCTACTTACTATGTTTGTAGTTGCTTTCCTTTTTCAAGACCAAACTTGGCTTATGATTCTTCTTATTGGTATGCTATTAATTTAAGGAAATTGCAAATTAAATATTAATTTATTAGCCAAGTACTATAACAGATTAGTTACAAGCACAGCTGTAAGTGCTTTGAAAATGGAAACTTTTTTCTTGATTTTAGGACGTACTACTTTTAGAACCTCAGTGATTAAGCAGTTTCATATAATTTAAATTTAGCAAACAAAGAACTGAGTCATGGCATTTTAATAAGGGGTTTACCTTGTATTGGGAACACATAGTTGAATAAATATAGTACTTTGAAAGAGGATACTTCTAGGGCATTTTCATAATTTAAAGATATTTGTTTTCTCTTATAACAATACTCTATAAATTGAGAAGTAAAAACTTCTGTCCTCAGTATGATTATCCTTTTTTTGACCCCCCTCCTCATCTGAATAGCCTTTGTTTTTAATTTATCAAGCCAGGAACTAAAGCGGTTTACACCTCTGTTGTAATTTCTTTTCAAATGATTATTAAAAAGGAAAATATATAATGGGGATTGATAAACAGAAAAATTAACAGAACAATTTTGCTATGATTTAGCAGAAATATTTAAAATAAAAGAAGAGCTTTTGTTGCAGTCTTCTATCTGTTTAACATAAAAGCTTGTCGTGTTGGCATTTTGCTAGATTCTTCTTGGAAGAAGTTAAAATTTTTTAGATATCACAGAAATGTTTTCTATTTGGAGGAATACGTGTGTGCATTATATTTACTTAACTCTGGTGAAGTTATGACTTGGAAGACTTCCTTATTATATATACCATGTACAAAGATACTTTTATAGTCCAGTCACTTAATATATATTAAATTTATATTGGGGAATACACCTTATGTAAAGGAGCATTATCTCTAACTACAGAGGATGATGATGATTATGACATTAGAAAGTATAGGTTCTTTTTCTATAGAATGAATGGGCTTTTCTTGGATTATACTTAACAGTTTCAGTACAGAAATGAATGGATCCTAATTTTAGTGACTTTCAAAAGAAGATTTAACCATTTTTGTAAGCTCATTTTAAAATAAAAGAAAAAGTGCTTTTTAACTCAAAAGTATTTGCTAAGGGCTTGCCTCCACATCTCTGCATGCGCCAGATCAGCCTTTGAATGAACACACACACACACACACAAACACACACGCATGCACACTCCTTGATTTACAATGAGGTTATGTCCTGATAAACCCATTGTAAGTCAAAAATACATTTAATATCCCATAAACGTAACATAAAGTTGAAAAGTCATAAATCAAACCATCGTTAAGTCCACGTGCTCTTCAACTTACGATGGGATTAAGTCCCCGTAAACCCATTTTAAACTCAAAAAACCATAAGTTAAATAATTGTAAATCAGGAACCATATGTATCTCCTTTATCTGTTATAGGATTATATATTTTTACAGTATTAGTGAATACTTAATATTTTGATTTGGAATGTTTGAACTGTGTTAAATTCTCATTTAAGGTTCTCATTGTTTCCCCCTTTAATAATAATCATTCATATGAGGACCCTGTAGTATTGTGCCCTCTAGAACACAAACAAACAAACAAAAAAATCATCCATGTACACACACACAGACACACAGTGTTGCTTATTGTGTTGCTTTTGTTCTTTGAAAATATAAGCATATGTGTGAGAGGCTGCTGAACCAGACTGTTTGATTCACTAAATTTTTTTCTCTCTAGGCATGCTAATAACCAAGGGTTTCTTTCTTTCTTTTTTTTTTTTTAGTGGCTGGCCAGGTATGGGAATCCAAACACTTGACCTTGTTGTTACAAGGCAACGCTGTAACCAACTGAGCTAACTGGCCAGCTACCAAGGGTTTCTTGCATTTAGAGAGTTGTGGGAGAGTGAAATTTTTATTTTGGTAACAAGGCTATTTTTACATACACACACATAGGCTACTGGGACTGCGTTTTTGTAAATCAGTCTGTCCTTGGGATATGTGCCACTGTAATCAAGAAGCAGTCTTTTTGATTTGAAATACAGTTATGTGCTGCATAACAATGTTTTGGTCAGTGATGGACCTTATATGAAGGTGGTTGGGGTAATGGGCTATACTATATAATCTAGGTGTGCAGTAAGCTATACCATCTAGTTTTGCACAACAACGAAATTGCCTAATGACATATTTCTCAAAATATATCCCCGTTGTTAATCAACACATGACTGTAATTTTATAGTTATATGGGTCCTAAGTATCTCTTTAGCAAATTCCAATTTATAAGGTATAGTTTTATATTAGGCCCCCAATATATTTTACATGTTGAAATATTGTGGCTTAATAAGCTACAGCATAGATCTACCACCTTTATGGATGGAACTACTGAAATAATATCCCCCACCATGTCTATTTCACAGATACCTATCTTCAATCAAGACATTGCTATTCGTACATTTGTATAGTGTTCTTTAACATTTTATAAAGAGCATATATACTCATATATACAGGCAAACACAATTTAATGGAATTAACTAAAATCTGGTACAAATGATTTTGCTTTCATCATCAGTGTTTTAAGTCCATCAAATTACTTTTCAGTACCTTGAATGAAATTTTCTCAAATATATAGGGATCATACTTATTATTACATCAACAATGGCTTCCTTTGTTTAAGTGTAACACATAATATGTTTTTTAATTTGTCACTTTTCATGCTATTAACTTGCCTAATGAGAGTTTTATACTTCTATGTATCTGAAGTTCACATGTGCAAATTATGTGATTTTTCAAATTCGTGATCTTGATTGATAGTGGCATTCAGTAAACACTAGCTACTTGTCAGGTACTAGGCTGAGAACTTTCTGCACATGACTAAATTAATACTCACTAACCCAAATGAGGTGGGCAACAACCCTATTTCCATTTTGTAAACAAGGAAATGACAGGCTCAGAAAAGGTTAAGTAATTTGGCCAGGATGTGATCTCCAAAACCGAAACTTTACTTTTCCTCTTGATTTCTGACAAGAATCCTCTTTATGTGAAGTATTATTCCTAACATTGTTTTTGAGATTGTTAGTAGATAGCATGGTGGACTTCCAAGCTTTAGATCGGTGTCTGCGACATTTGTTGTTTCCCAGTGAAGTGGTAATGATAGACAACTGAGGGCTGCCCTGCCCTGGGAGGAGGGGTGCTTCACATGCTGCAGTGTGGCAGGTGCTGCCATTGTCCCCAGGTGCCCCAGCAGTCCAGAGGTAGCACTTCCCGGGAAATTCAAGAAAACCACGATTGAAGTTAAACAGTCATTAATCTGGAAAAGAATCCTAGTGGGAATGGGATAGGGTCTTCTGGGTGAAAGAGAGAGAGTGAACAAGACCGAGAGAGACAGGAGCATAGTGATAAGTGCAGGGCCTCTAAGCATGTTGGTGCTTTTGGGTCAGATACTTTTCTTTGTAGCGTTCTACTCCATAAAGTAAACTTGAGGGGCATTCCATAGTTTTCCTTAGGACTTCTAATCTCCAGGACACCTCACTTTCCCCTAGAGGTCTGTGGACCTCACCTTGAGAAGTCTGGTATAGATGTCCTACTGATAAATTAGGGAAGGGTGTGAAAGCAAGGAGAAAAAGCCTTCCTGTAGAACACTCACACTTGGACAATTTCTGACAATGAGAACAATTCATTTTAAACTTTTAAATGTTATATGAAGTGGTAATTTAATTTTTCTCAGTTCCATTAAAAACCATTATTTTATCATTCCCCCTTCACTGAAACACTTTAATGATATTAGCTATATGATAGAATTAATTATTTTTTTTTAAAAATAAGCTTCGCATAAAATCAGAATCACTTCTTAATTTCCATTGCTAATTTGGAGTGTGATGTTTTTGTTCTCATTTCATGTTTCTTCTAGCTACAAGGTATTTATTTAATTTTATATCTCTAAAATGAAAATATCCTTGATTAAGATCATTCTGTATCATTCATAATTAGATGTGGGGCAGTTTTATGCTCTTTTTTATGAAAGTGATTTTATGAAATTTGTATCTTTTGGAGATACATTGTGCACCAATAGCATTGGGGAAAAAATCTGTATTTTTTTAAATAATTATTAGCTTTCTATCATTGTTTTGTAACAGGATCTTGTGATTTTAGAATATGTAGCACACGCCTGAAAAAAATATGCCTCGACAACTATTTATCCTATAGAATAATGTAATTCATTTTGTAATATAACCCTTCAGAAAATGTATTTCTCTCTCTCTCTTTTTCCCCCCAATTATTTCTTTTCATTGGGTGAGTGGCTATTTGCAAAGCTGTGTAAGTTTAAAATAATTTTGTGCATGTCTAGATGTAAAATATCTTAGGACCTGTGATTTGTACAATAATTTTTCAAGGTCTGTGATACTATTTTTAAGGGATGGTGAAAGAGGCATTCATCCCTAAATGAAATATGCCATTAAGTAGAGCCCATTTGATATGCAGTGGAACATCATAGGATATGATGTACACGGGTTGGCCTCTGGTGCAACTGTCCTATAAACAATAAAATCTTGATAAAACATATTAAGTCAGTAGGAAGAGGACATTAGATCCTCTAATATGACTCAGCTCCAGAGTCTATTGTTTTGAGGAGCCATGATGGTCTTTTCATATAGGAGTATAATTATAGGAATAAGAAAAGTTAAAAGTATAAATAGTTTAAAAATATAAATATAGTCTTAAAAGTATAAATAGTTTTCCATGTTATGAAAGTAAAACACATTCATTGTAGAAAACTTGAAATCCCAGTTTTTACTTCTACTCTTCTATGCCTGTATATACTTATTTTTAAAAGTAAAAAATGGTGTGGGGCTGGCTGGTTAGCTCAGTTGGTTAGAGCATGGTGCTGATAACACCAAAGTCCAGGGTTCGATCCCTGTAGCAGCCAGCCTCAAAAAAAAACCAGTAAAAAGGGTATAATATTGGGCTGTCTTTTGTAAACACTTGAATTTACAGTACCTCCTGAACATTTTCCAGTGTTGTTATATATTCTAGAACATACACATGTGTGTGTACGCATGTATATGGAAGGCTTATCTATAATTATCCTATGTTGAGAAAATTAAACAGTCTGTTGTTATCAGTTAAGTTGTTTTTTATGGTGGTTTTGAGAAACTGTATCGTCAGGATAGACTATTTTGGATTGCCATAATTTAAAAATCAAAATGAATTTGTATTAATGAAAATATATTGTTATTTTAATTGTATATTTTATCAGGGTTTTGGAATTAATGTAGCTATAGGATTTTTATTGTAAGCCTCCTTACGTTTTTTGGAATAAGCAGAATATAAATAAATATTAAAATATATTGTCTGGATCAGTTATATCTTGGGAACACTTTGAGGTTGAGTCTGCTTATTTAGGCAGAAAAAAAATCACTCTAGTTTTGTAAAAACTAAAGTGAGTACCTCACTTTTTTTGCTGTCTGTAATCTGTACAAACAAAAAATGAAATTTTTTAAAAAGGGTTTTTTTTAATGTTAAGATGTGCTTTGCCACCTCTGGTGTTCTCATTAATGTTTATTCATTCATTGTTTGACTTTATATTTTATGTTATTTTAGAAAATGTGTTAAGTAGCTTGTTAGCTACTTTACATTTTTAAATCACATTGTACGGTCATCCGTTAGTATCCCTGGAGGATTAGTTCCAGGAACCCCATAGACACAAAAATCCAAGGATGCTAAAGTCCCTTACATAAAATATATACTGTTTGAATATAACCTAGCATATTTTACCAGATACTTTAAATCATGTCTAGATCACTTATAATACCTAATATAATGTAAATGCTATGTAAATAGTTGTACTGTATTGGTTTTTTAATGTGCATTTGTTTTGTTTTGTTTTGTTTTTTTCTGGATATTTTCTATCAGCAGTTGGTTAAATCTAGAGATCCAGAATCCGTAGCTGTGGAGGACTGACTATACAATAACCTTTATTTTTTTAGGGGTTTGCTTTGTGACTTTAATGTTCAGATTGTTTAGATCTCTAGACTTAGAAAAACAAGTCAAAAGAACTTGGTTGTTAGGCATTTCCAAAACATTTATTCAACTATGATTTTTAAAACTATGAAAAGTGGGTTTCATTGAAATCTTGAACATGATTGATTTCAGGAATAAGATAGAGATCGGTGACCAAATGTACGTGATTTCTCATCTTTTTCCAACGGCAAGCTGATGCCAGTAGGGGAACATACACAGTGTGATACTGGGATGGGGCTTTTCAGTTTCATCTGAGAAGTGGCCTGCAGTGAGTCACCACATGGTTTGCAAACCCTGGCTGAATAGAATCTCAAAGATGCCAAGCATCATTTTGGCTATTTGAACAAGGATATATATTATCATAGTTCTAAGTTGAGTTAAGATTTATTATCTTAATTAATACAGAAAAGAGAAAACAAATACTCTGACCTCAAAAATAAAATATAAAGTAACATCCCAGGGGAGTTTTCAAGATGGCGGCGGCTGCGGCGGCTGGCGCGGAGTAGCTGAGGTGGAAAAGGTGGCCACTGGGCCTCAGGCAGCCGGGAAACTTGTGGACCTTCCTCTGGCCATCTCTTAAGGGAGGACCGCTGCTGCTGGCCGGTCGTGGGGGCTCAACGCCACTTTGCCCCCGGCAGGAGAGGCTGCCTCATTTACAGGCAACAGCTTTGAAGTGTGGAGCAGGAAAAGAACTGATTCTTAGCTGCAAAAGTGAGTCTTGAAACAGGGAACACGGCGCCAGGGCTGCTGTGGATGCAGCCAGGATCCCGGAGGCTGGGGCCGCACTGAAGGCGGCCAGCTGCCCTATCCAGGATTCGAGGTTTCAGGCCGGCATTAAAGAAGACTCCTGGGAGCGCCCGAGCGGCGCCGCGACTGAACAGCCCGAGGCGGCAGCGCCGAGAACACGGAAGGCAACAAACCAGAGACAGAGCGAGCGCCCGACCTGGCACAGCACCGTGAGTGATCCCTGGCACAGCTCTGTTCGGGGGCTGGATGCCCACGCGGCTCCCCGCCTGCACCACCAGGCCACTCATTGCCCCGGTGCTGCCTCCATTTTCCCAGGTGCGGGCAGCTCCGCCCTGCTCGGCCATCACTGAGCCCATTTGCTTGGCCTGGCGCGGGGCTTTCCGGACCCTGCGGGCCGACCTCCTCTCCCAATCCCTCCACGGTTCTCTGGCAGGGCTGGGGGTGTGGGGCGTCCCGACCAGTTTTGGGAGGGCTAGGAAGTACGGGCGGGCCGACTGTCACTCCACCACACCCTGGACTCCGCCCCGGTAAACTTCCTGTTACTGGGAGGCAGATACCATCTCTGCAACCACCAGTTTGGAAAAAAGCCTAACGAATTTCTGGTTGGGAATAGTGTGATAGGAGAGTTCCCAGGTCCGCTTGAACCTGCCGGAGAGCAGGCTGCAGGCGGGCACTAGACTCGGTTTATACCGGGGGGATACAAAGGTGAACAAGACCCGAGAAAGATCTACACAGTGCTACAAAGGCACCCAGAGAGACCAGTCGTCTGTGCCTAGCAGAAACCTGGTAGACTTCCTGGGCGAGGCGGTGCTGAGCAGGGTCTTGAAGGCCCAGCTGATAGCCGAGGGGTGCAGAAGACACGCCCCAACCCAGCACAGTGTGCACAGAGGGGGGAGACGTGCGGCCAGGGAGGCGGAGACTCGACAGAAACCACACACCTGGTGGGGTCGCCACTGCACGATCTAACAGCCTGGGCCAGAGCACACGGAACGGGGAGAAGTCCTGTACAGGAAGTGAAAGCTCAACAGAGATCACACACCCTGTGGTACGTGATCCACCAGCCCAGCAGAGTACAAGCTGACCAGAAAGGTGGATCCCCGGAGAAGCCCAAGACCCGAGGCAACCACACACACAAGACACTAGAGGCCAACTGAGCAGTCACGGCGGGAGCCATACCAAATTGGCAACCACAGCAACATCCTAGTTAGTCATTAGTCTTAAACCGGTGGACTGTGAAACCCCCTGCCACAATGAATAAACACCAAAAAAAAGACACCAGAAATACAAAAAATCAAGAAAGTACACCACCAAAAGTTAATAAATCTCATACTCTAGATCCTATAGAACAAGAAGCCCTTGAAATAACTGACAAGGAATTTCGAGTGATAATTCTAAGGAAACTGAATGAGATACAAGAAAACTCAGCTAGACATCATGATGAAATGAGGAAAAGTATACAGGATCTGAAAGAGGAAATATACAAGGAAATCAATGTCCTGAAAAAAAATGTAGCAGAACTTGCTGAACTGAAGAAGTTATTCAGCGAAATAAAAAACACAACGGAGAGTTTAACCAGCAGGCTTGTCGAAGTTGAAGAGAGAACCTCTGAACTTGAAGATGGGCTGTTTGAAATAACACAAGCAGACAAAAAGAAAGAAAAAAGAATCAAGGACATGGAAGAAAATCTGAGAGAGATATCAGACAACCTCAAGCGCTCAAATATCCGAGTCATGGGTATTCCAGAAGGGGAGGAAAATGGAGATTCCATTGAAAACATATTCAACAAAATAGTGGCAGAAAACTTCCCAGGTATAGGAAAAATCACAGATCTTCAGATCCAGGAAGCTCAACGATCTCCAAACGTATTCAACCCAAAAAGGCCTTCTCCAAGACATGTCATAGTCAAATTGGCAAAACTCAGAGACAAAGAGAGAATCTTAAAAGCTGCAAGAGAGAAGCGTCAAATCACCTATAAGGGAGCCCCAATCAGGTTAACATCAGACTTTTCATCACAAACCCTAAAAGCTAGAAAGGAATGGGATGATATTTTCAAAATACTAAAAGACAAAGATTGCCAGCCAAGAATACTCTACCCTGCAAGGCTATCCTTCCGAAATGAGGGGCAAATAGTATATTTCTCAGACAAACAAAAACTGCGGGAGTTCACTACCACAAGACCACCCTTACAAGGAATCCTCAAGGGAGTACTGGGTTTGGTTCCTGAAAAATAAGTACCACTGCCATAAAAACCTAAGAAAAATCTAAACCCGCTAGTACAATAAAAATGGCATTCATGAAGAGAAAACAAGCTAACAAAAACACTATCTACAACCTAAGGAACCAACAAACAAAGAAACCAAACAGTAAATCAGAAAGCAAGGAACAAAAGACACCTAAGACAACCAAACAACCAATAAAATGCTAAGAATAAATCAACACCTTTCAATAACAACTCTTAATGTTAAAGGCTTAAATTCCCCAATTAAAAGACACAGACTGGCTGACTGGATCAAAAAGCAGGACCCAACTATATGCTGCCTACAAGAGACCCACCTCACCCATAAAGATTCACACAGACTAAGAGTGAAAGGATGGAAAAAGATTTACCATGCAAACAGAAAAGAAAAACGAGCTGGAGTGGCTATTCTTATATCTGACAAAATAGACTTTAAACTAAAAACCATAAAAAGAGACAATGAGGGACACTACTTAATGATAAAAGGTCTGATCCATCAAGAAGACATAACAATCATAAATATGTATGCACCCAATGTTGGAGCAGCCAGATTTATAAAACAAACTCTATTAGACCTAAAGAAGGAAATAGACACTAATACCATAATAGCAGGGGACCTGAACACTCCACTGTCAATATTAGACAGATCATCTAGGCAAAGAATCAGTAGAGAAACACAAGATCTAAACAATACTCTAGACCAATTGGAATTGGCAGATATCTACAGAACATTCCACCCAACAACCTCAGAATATTCATTCTTCTCAGCAGCACATGGATCATTCTCCAGGATAGATCACATATTAGGTCACAAATCAAGTCTCAATAAATTCAAAAAAATTGGAATTATCCCATGTATCTTCTCAGACCACAATGGATTAAAACTAGAAATTAATAACAAACGAAACTCTGGAAACTATACAAACACATGGAAATTAAACAGCATTCTACTTAACGACATATGGGTCCAAGAAGAAATCAAGCAGGAAATCAAAAAGTTTATTGAAACTAATGAAAACAATGATACATCATACCAAAACCTGTGGGATACTGCAAAAGCAGTATTGAGGGGAAAATTTATTGCATTAAATGCTCACTTCAGAAGAATGGAAAGATGGCAAGTGAACAACCTAACACTTCACCTTAAAGAACTAGAAAAACAAGAACAATCCAATCCTAAAGTTAGCAGACGGAAAGAAATCATTAAGATCAGAGCAGAACTGAATGAAATTGAAAACCAAAAAACAATTCAAAAGATCAACGAATCAAAAAGTTGGTTTTTTGAAAAGATAAATAAAATTGACAAACCATTAGCATGGCTAACAAAAAAAAGAAGAGAGAAGACTCAAATAACAAAAATTAGAAATGAAAAAGGCGATATTACAACTGATTCATCTGAAATACAAGGAATCATTCGAGACTACTATAAACAACTATACGCCAACAAATTTGAAAATCTGGAGGAAATGGATATATTTCTGGACACACACAAGCTCCCAAAACTGAACCGTGAAGACGTAGAAAATTTGAACAGACCAATAACAATAAAGGAGATTGAAGCTGTTATCAGAAGGCTCCCAACAAAGAAAAGCCCAGGACCAGATGGATTCACAGCAGAATTTTACCAAACATTCAAAGAGGAATTGACACCGATTCTTTACAAACTATTCCAAAAGATTGAAACGGACGCAAATCTCCCAAACTCATTCTATGAAGCAAACATCATCCTGATACCAAAACCAGGTAAAGATATAACCAAAAAAGAAAACTACAGGCCGATATCCTTGATGAATATAGATGCAAAAATCCTCACTAAAATACTAGCAAACAGAATACAGCAACACATACGAAAAATTATTCATTACGATCAAGTGGGATTCATCCCAGGGATGCAAGGTTGGTTCAACATACGCAAATCAATAAATGTGATACACCATATTAATAAACTCAAACACAAGGACCATATGATCATCTCTATAGATGCTGAAAAAGCATTTGATAAAGTTCAGCACTCATTCATGACAAAGACCCTCTATAAGTTAGGTATAGAGGGAAAGTATCTCAACATAATTAAAGCCATATATGCCAAACCCACTGCCAATATCATCCTGAATGGGGAAAAGCTGAAAGCTTTTCCTTTAAGAACAGGCACTAGACAAGGATGCCCACTCTCACCACTCCTATTCAACATAGTGTTGGAAGTACTAGCCAGAGCAATCAGAGAAGAGAAGGAAATAAAGGGCATCCAGATTGGAAAAGATGAAGTCAAACTGTCCCTGTTTGCAGATGACATGATCCTATATATCGAACAGCCTAAAACCTCTACAAAAAAACTGTTGGAATTGATAAATGATTTCAGCACAGTAGCAGGATACAAAATCAACACACAAAAATCAGTAGCATTTCTTTTCTCCAATAGTGAACATGCAGAAGGAGAAATTAAGAAAGCCTGCCCATTTACAATAGCCACCAAAAAAATAAAATACTTAGGAATTGAGTTAACCAAGGAGGTGAAAAATCTCTATAATGAGAACTACAAACCACTGCTGAGAGAAATTAGAGAGGATACAAGAAGATGGAAAGATATTCCATGCTCTTGGATTGGAAGAATCAACATAGTGAAAATGTCCATACTACCCAAAGTGATATACAAATTCAATGCAATCCCCATCAAAATTCCAAAGACATTTTTCTCAGAAATGGAAAAAACTATTCAGACATTTATATGGAACAATAAAAGACCACGAATAGCCAAAGCAATGCTCAGCAAAAAAAATAAAGCTGGAGGCATAACACTACCTGACTTTAAGCTATACTACAAAGCTATAATAACCAAAACAGTATGGTACTGGCATAAAAACAGACACACTGACCAATGGAATAGAATAGAGAATCCAGAAATCAACCCTCACACTTACTGCCATCTGATCTTTGACAAAGGCACCAAGCCTATTCACTGGGGAAGGGACTGCCTCTTCAGCAAGTGGTGCTGGGATAACTGGATATCGACATGCAGGAGAATGAAACTAGATCCATACCTCTCACCGTATACTAAAATCAACTCAAAATGGATTAAGGATTTAAATATACACCCTGAGACAATAAAACTTCTTAAAGAAAACATAGGGGAAACACTTCAGGAAATAGGACTGGGCACAGACTTCATGAATACGACCCCAAAAGCACGGGCAACCAAAGGAAAAATAAACAAATGGGATTATATCAAACTAAAAAGCTTCTGCACAGCAAAAGAAACAATTAAAAGAGTTAAAAGACAACCAACAGAGTGGGAGAAAATATTTGCAAAATATACATCTGACAAAGGATTAATATCCAGAATATATAAGGAACTCAAACAACTTTACAAGAAGAAAACAAGCAACCCAATTAAAAAATGGGCAAAAGAGCTAAGTAGGCATTTCTCTAAGGAAGATATCCAAATGGCCAACAGACATATGAAAAAATGCTCAACATCACTCAGCATCCGGGAAATGCAAATCAAAACCACATTGAGATACCATCTAACCCCAGTTAGGATGGCTAAAATCCAAAAGACTATGAACGATAAATGCTGGCGAGGCTGCGGAGAAAAAGGAACTCTCATACATTGTTGGTGGGACTGCAAAATGGTGCAGCCTCTATGGAAAATGGTATGGAGGTTCCTTAAACAATTGCAGATAGATCTACCATACGACCCAGCCATCCCACTGTTGGGAATATACCCAGAGGAATGGAAATCATCAAGTCGAAGGTATACCTGTTCCCCAATGTTCATCGCAGCACTCTTTACAATAGCCAAGAGTTGGAACCAGCCCAAATGCCCATCATCAGATGAGTGGATACGGAAAATGTGGTACATCTACACAATGGAATACTACTCAGCTATAAAAACGAATGAAATACTGCCATTTGCAACAACATGGATGGACCTTGAGAGAATTATATTAAGTGAAACAAGTCAGGCACAGAAAGAGAAATACCACATGTTCTCACTTATTGGTGGGAGCTAAAAATTAATATATAAATTCACACACACACATACACACATACACACACAAACCGGGGGGGGGGGAAGAAGATATAACAACCACAATTATTTGAAGTTGATACAACAAACAAACAGAAAGGACATGGTTGGGGGGGAGGGGGGGAGGGAGAAGGGAGGGAGGTTTTGGTGATGGGGAGCATTAATCAGCTACAATGTATATCGACAAAATAAAATTTAAAAAAAAAAAAAAAAGAAAAAAAAAGAAAAAAAAAAAATAAAATAAAAAGATTACATATGTTAAAAAAAAAAAATAATAAAATAAAGTAACATCCCATAAGTTTCACCCCACAAATCACCTTTTCCCCAGATGACTTCCAAAAACAGAGAGAAATCCAGAAAAATATTTGCGAATGTTTCCTTGCTGGAAAGTGGATAGGACTCTGTTCCCCCAGGATTAAGGTTGCAAAAATTCACCCTCATTGTTTTAGAAAGTCTCCAAAGGAACAAATCTGATTCCTCTATCAGCCCTCCTCCTCCAGCAAGTCAGGAAATTAAATAACATATATTTCTACTAGTTATTTAAAGATAAGAGTCCAGAATTCCTTTATTTTTCAACCACACATTCATCTGCCTTTTAAGTATCCTGAGTTTAGGATACTGAGGAAACATATCTTATGAAACTTGGTCAGCCAAGGCTTGAGAAGAGAACAGAGACTGAACTTTGAGAATGCCTCCCATGAGACAGTGGTATCACCTATAATAGCTAATGTTACCTTGTAGGCAGGCATTTATCATCACCCTTTAATGACTGAGGAAACCTAGACTCAGAGTTTGTTGCTATTAGTCAATTTATTTGCTCTTTTATCCACTCATTTACTCAATAAGCTTTTGCTGATCACCTACTGACTGTCCTGGGAACGTACTGTGGATAAAAAGTGAGCAAGATGCTGCCCCTCCTTGCCCTGCCCTCAGGTCATTCAACAGCTTTGCCAAGGTTCTTATTAAGCCAGGGGCCAGGGGTCTGTGTAGGGCTCTTTCCTCTATCCCACTGCTGACAAAGGTAGAGGGTATGACATCCACTGAAAGGCAAAGTAGTAGATGTTCCTGCCCAGAAAGAAGAGAGGTTACATATTAGAAAAGACAAATTAGCCTAGAACATGAAACTGATGTTAAAACAGAAGATTAGATTGCATATGCAACAGTTTTTAAGTTCTAACTAAAAAAATGGAAACATAAACACATGAAGCTGGTTAATCATTTTATTTTTGTAATCACATATTTTCTTGAACACCTACTATGGCACATTAGATATTTTGGCATTCAGAAATACATACAAGGTAGTCTCTTTCTCTGAAGATAGGAAAAAAGGAATAAAACATGAAGAATGAAACATAAATAAAACTTTTTTTTTTTTTTGGCCCTTGAACTCACGGCCATTTTAGACAGTTGTGACAGGTACCAGCCACTACGGGCTCTCTCTATATTCCATGCCAATGGGATTGGAGTGTGTTCTGAAGTGATAGGAACTGTTGAAGGCTTCTAAAAGCAGAGGAGGAGCAGATTTAAATATGTGTTTTAAATATTTTACTATGGTGACTTTCTGAAAAAGGCTTTGAGGAGATTGGTCAGGAGACTAGTAGTCTGAGAAAATATCATGTCCTGAATCAGTGTAATTTAGAAATTGAGTTAAGAAATTAAAGAACAGCCTTTTAGAGATGTTTCTAAACCTTTGAACTTTTCTCATTAATGTATTAGTACCAGTTATTTGAGAAATTAAAGTATGTTGTTGGTCTTTTCTATCCAAATACCTATCATTTGAAAATCTTATTCACATGTTATGGATAACATTCCCGTTAGTTCCAATCTTACCACTGCAATTTCTTGGAAATCCCCATATTTGGTAACAGGTCAGTATACAGATGATTTCAAAAGTGTCAGCATTCAAAGGCACTAACTTTGGAGTCAAACAGACCCTCTTCCATACATTGTAGTGTATACCTTGGCTTGGGCAATTTAATCTTTTTCAACCTCAGTATTCTTGTCTATAAAATGGGGATAGCCTTTTGGCTCTCTGAACAACACCAAGAACAAGAACAAGAGCAAGAACAAGAGCAAGAACAAGAGCTTTACAAAAGGTGGCAAAAAAGGAGCCGAGAAGAAAGTGGTAGATCCATTTTCTAAGAAAGATTGGTATGATGTGAAAGCACCTGCTATGTTCAATGTAGGAAATACTGGAAAAACACTAGTCACCAGGCTCAAGGAACCAAAATTGCATATGATGGCCTCAAGGGCCATGTGTTTGAAGTGAGTGAGTCTTGCTGATCTGCACGATGATGAAGTTGCATTTAGAAAATTCAAGCTAATTACTGAAGATGTCCAGGGCAAAAACTGCCTGACTAACTTCCATTGCATGGATCTTAACTCATGACAAAATGTGTTCCATGGTCAAAAATGGCAGTCCACGATTGAAGCTCATGTTGATGTCAAGAGTACCAATGGTTATTGGCTTTGTCTGTTCTGTGTTGGTTTCAATAAAAGTGCAGCAATCAGATATGGAAGACTTCTTATGCTCATCACCAATAGGTCCGCCAAATCCGGAAAAAGATGATGGAAATCATGACCCGAGAGGTGCAGACCAATGACTTGAAAGACAGCATTGGAAAAGGCATAGAAAAGCCTTGCCATTCTATTTACTCTCTCCATGATGTCTTAGTTAGAAAAGTAAAAATGCTGAAGAAGCCCAAGTTTGAATTGGGAAAATTCATAGAGCTTCATATTGGAGGTAGTATTTCTGGAAGAGCTACTGGGGATGAGACAGGGGCTAAAGTTGAACAAGCTGATGGCTATGAACCACAGTCCAAGAATCTGTTTAAAATTTTGACTTTTAATAGTGACAAATAAAAAATTCAATTTGCAAAAACAAATAAATAAGTAAAATGGGAATAATGCCTAATTCCCTGGCCTACACAGTTAGTAAGGATAAATGAGGTAATGAACATAAAACACCTAGCATAATACTGGCTCAGATTCTAAGCAAAAAGTAAACATTTCTTGTTTTTATTTATAATAAGGTACTTGTCTTTCAGGAAAGAAAATTATATTGTAATTTGGGGCTGCTTAGTTTATTTCCCACTCTTTTAATAGGACCCTTGTTTGCATATTTCCTCAATTTTATGTTTATCTGTCTTTTCTTCTTCTTCCAAATGTTTTCCCTCAGCCTCATAACATTAACTTGGGAGCTGTATACTGTAGTGTTATTTGATACCAACAATATAGACCATAAACCTTTCTTTTACACTTTTCTGGGGACTCAAAGAAATTTAGCAAATAATGAAAAATTGTCTAATGGGAACTGGAAGTCATGAAATTAACTAGGATCTTGCTTGTCATATATTAATATCAACAACAAAAGATTAAATGTGTTACAAACACTAAGGAAAGTGGTCATTATGAACTTTTTACCGAGCAACCAACAGAGCCTTCATAGAAGGGAGATAAATTCTCATTTAAAAAAGGTTTGCTTGGCTCTCAGGCCAGAAAGCAGCTTTGTGGGCATTTGTGATCCCTTTTTGTAGGAACCCGTACAGGGCAACCATAAAGATAGATGTTTGTCATATTTCCTTCCATCTCTGAGTACAATTTCTATTCTTTTAAGCTTGTTTTCTAGCTGACCTTGATAGCATTTCCAACAGGCAGAATCATGAGCTATCCCTGGAAAGGTGCTTAATCTCAGATTCAGGTTATAGTACAAGAGAGACATAATGAAACCAGAAAAAAGTGTAGAGACAGCCCAATAAAAAGATCATTGACAAAGAGAGACTCTAGTGAGAGAGAATGCTTTTAATACCAGAAACGTGAAGGCTTCTTTTGCATAGTATGCAGTGGAATTTTCAACACCACAAGGTGACAGTCTGAAACTGTTGTCTTATCTATATCAGATTCTGTGGTTAATGGTAAGGAAGGATCCCCTCCAGGCCTTTGAAGTTGTTGCCACTTCTATGAAACAAATGGATAAATCAATTTAGTACATGTTCAGCTGTTTCATTTTCTTTCTAGAATTATTTTCCTTGTGCTTGGTAATACTGTACTGCTTTGCAGCAAAAATAGAGTAATACTTAAGTTAACTTTAAGGCTTGAAAATGGTTGAAAAAGCAGAAGGTAGAAGGGAGGAAAATCATTCCAGTAAGTTAAAATAGATAAAATGTTTGCAGTGAAACCCATGCCTTTTTGTAAGGCCAGTAAACAAGTACCAGGTTTCTTGGGTTACTGTATATGAAAAGCAGCAAATTAGGGGATGAGAACAAACATATGGAAGTGGCAGGATAGGGTACCAAAACCCTTACCAGTAGACACAGCAGTTAGCACAGCAATTAGGGAGCTGTCTGTTATCCAGGCACGGGACCCTGTAAACCTCATTAGCTCCCCAGTGACATCTCTGCATTTACGACCAAGTACAAAAATGAGAGTTTGTAATGAGGACTCTGGAAAGGTATAATTACATTTATTTTGTGCTATACAAGAAGGCAGAGAAGAATAAGTGATTTCTCTTTGATAAAAATAAAAGTTTGGGCATGTACATGAATGAATTTCCTGAATTTAGAAAGTTCAGTTTCATTTTCTTAACTGTTTTCCGAGCTCCTCCTATACTTCCAGATATTTTTCTAGGTGCCGGGGATATAAAAACAGATACAATTCCTACCTTCATGGAGTGTACAGAACAGTAGGTGAATCAGACTTAAATCACATAGTGTAAATTACTGCCATGGTAGGAGCCGCTCTGGGAAGACAGAGCATATTGTAACATCGGGTTTATGGCTGATACAGCTGGCTGGGGAATGTCACTTAGATCTGCAACCAAGTAATTTAGACTTAATCAAACAGAGTGTGGCTAGAGGACTGGCTGCTCTGAGATGAGCTTCGCATGCTCCATTCTCTCCGAAATTCTCTAGAGGGAGGGAGAGAGAGACACCCACCAAGAGTGTTCTCTTTTTAGAAACGCCAGGGGTGAGAACTCATGTAAAGAAGAGGTACATGGTGCTGAGAGAATTTATAGTCCTGATCAAGTCACTTAGAAACTGTGTAGCCTGGGGTACGTTACTTACTTTTTCTTTGCCTTCATTTTTTTCATATGTACAATAGGCCTAACAAGAGTGACCTAATTGATGAGTCTGTTGTGAACATCAAATGAAGTCATCAGTGCAAAGGGCTTAATAGTTCTGTGACTGGAAATCGTAAGCCATATAAACCACTGATGCTGTGGCAGTGGTGGTTTATTGTTATTATTATTACTGTGAAACGGTGGTATTTATTTTTGTACCACTAGGTTGTAAGCTCAGTGAGGGCAGGGACTTTGGTTTGTTCACTGCAAACATTGGGACACACAGTAGGCTCTCAATAAACATTTGTTGAAAAATAAATGCTTCAGGAAAGTTAGTAGGGAATAATGTGCAAATATTTAATTTACTCATAGTGGGTGCATTTAGCGAGCCCACCATATCTTGGAAGAAAACTGGTTTTATCGATGATGAAATGAAGAATTATGGGAAAATTAACTATATATAGTTTTTTTTATATATATATATATATATATATATATATATATATATATATATATATATATATATATAATTTTAGAATTTGAAGAATTCTAGAGATTATCTAAATCAGGGATGCTGTAGTGGTAAGCAGGCAAGACCCCATAAAGGCAATATATGAATCATGGGGTGAAAGGAAATATAGTTTGAAAATAGCAGAGTATTTCCTTTTTCTGTTCTTTGATTTGTTTTCAGTTATGATATCTATTAGGGATTTCAAATATTGGAGGAGCATTTCAGCCGTGGTGGTGAGAAGCATGGGTTAATAAAAGGTGAAAAACTTTGATTTAAACTAACATGCTAGTTAGAAGGTAGAACAGTAAGAATTTGGAAATTTGTAGTAAAATATACATAAAATGCAGGAAAATTAAATTACAATAATGTAATTATGCTTTTTCACAAATTACTGTTTTAGAAGCCATTTATTCTCCTACCTCTGTTCTAGCTTAAATGGGCTATATGGGGGGGTTTTTTGTTGTTATTTTTTTACTCAACCTCCCAGCAGAATTCGACCCTTTTGTCCACTTCCTGGCTGTCCAGAGCCTGTGCTTTTCTTGCCTTCTGTTGTTACCTCATTGTCTGGCTATATCAGCTTATCCCATGTTTTCAGCTGCTCCTCATCACACCCACTCCACATGTGTTGCTCTTCTTTATTCTTCCAAACTTCAGTTACTCTTTATATCAGTGATGCCCCATAGAAATATTATGTGAGTTACAATGTAAACCTGATATGTAATTTTAAGTTTTCTAGTAGCCATATTATAATAGTAAAAGCAAACAGAAGAAACCAATTTTTATAATGTATTTTTTTAACCTGATCTATCAAATATTATCATTTCAACATCTTAGCAGTATAAAAGTTGAGCTCTTCCTGTTTCATACTGTCTTCAGAATCTAGCATATTTATTATGTACAGCACATGTTCATTTGCCATAGCCATATTCTAGGTGATCCATAGCAAGGTGGCTAGTGGCTACCATATTGGACCCTGTAGGTCTGTATGCTCACAAATACCAAGTTCTTGTGTTTAGCCTGTAGCTTTCACAGGGCTGAACAGCCAGTATCCAGTTGCTAGGAAGCACTTCAGACTCAGACTATCTAAAACTGAGCATATCATCTTCCCTTCTCTCCCCCTACCTGCTATGCCTCCAGTGTTTACATCCCATGATGACACTGTCATCTATCAAGTTGCCCATGCCAGAATCCTGTGCATTTTCTTTGACACTGATCTCTCCTTTGCCCACATGTCCAGCCCTATTACGTGTAAAAACCAAATATCTTTGGATCTGCTCACTGTCCACCATCATTGCCAGTTCTTTGGGCCATGTCACCATCATTTCTTACCTGGGCTATGGTGATAGCCACCTATCTGGTCTTCCTGTCTTCACTCTTGCCATGACACAATGTTGCCCACAATTCCTGCATGATTCTAGTAGTCACCCTTGCCCCCACCGCCCCAGTGAAAGATGTTTCAATAGTTTCCATTGCCTTTACGATAAAATCCAAACATGGTTTATTGTGTTCATCAAGGTCACTTCCCTGCCTTTCTTCCTAGTCTTCACCCCCCCCTTCTGTCCATTTCAGCCATCTTGTCTTTCCTTCACTTCTCACTGACACTTTTCCCCACCTAGAGCATTTTACCCACTCTTCTTTTGTGTAGCTAACTTCATTTTGTCTCTCAGATGGTTTCCATAGAGAAGTCTCTCACTGCCCTTGGCTTAGGTCTCTCTCCTAACCTCCCCCATAGCTCTCATCATGGCTGCACGTCCTTGTATTTTGTCTTTCATACTGGACTATAAGCTCTGGGAAGGCGGGGACTGGATCCATCCTTTGCTCTGCTATATGTGCAGTGTGTAGCAAGGTATTTAGGCTTTAGTCAGCACTTTATGCATATTTGGAAGGATAAATGAATGAACAAATCCAAGAAGAACCCAGTGTTGAGCTCCCCAGGTTTAACTAACCTTTACCCAGCACACTAATTACCTTTGGAACATCCTAGCCTCTGCTTGAATACCTAGTGATGGAAAGCCCACTAACTAGATGGGCATTTCTTCTTTTGAATAAGTCATTATTAAAAAGCTGTTTTATTATACATATGAATTATGAATTATGTAAGAAAGTGGTTTGTAAATTTTAAAGCATTACCCCCCCCCCCGACTAAAAGATACCCCATAAGATAAATGTTTTATTATCCTAAGTACTGTATTTTAACTTGTCATTGTTGTATTTGGTTAATGATTGCATCACGAATTTTATTTGGTCTTGAAAAACAGAACAATGTATATATTTTTTTATTCTTGCCAGTTGTCTACAATGGAGAAAAATAAAATGTGTCAGTTCATTTTTCATTTTCCATTTTATTTACGTGGGTCTGTGTATGTAAGCATTCATATGCACATATGTGTGTATGTATTGTCTGTTTCTTCCTGAAAAAAGAAAAAGTGATCTTTCTAACTATAAAACATCCAGTGTTTTCCATTAGGTCTCATTTATTACACATTTCTACTTTTAAATTACATCTGAACCACAGAACCTGGCAGGCCTCAGTGGAAGGCATTTGAGGATAACTACTTTATCTGGAATCCAGCCATTTACAGTATTTGAAAGCAAAGAACAAAGCAAAGCAAATTGAAATTATTTTATTGACTATTTAAAAGTTTTGGAAAGAACAATTAAAATTAAAAAGGAGTTCTTCACTGGTGCATACTTTGAAAATACCAAGTTTTCTCAACCTTTAATTTTGTGCATCTGAAAACTAACATATTCATTTGTCTTTAATCCTTTGCTAGTCAGTGGAAAGTAAACAGGCAGAATTACTAATCCTATGTGGCCTTGGAATAATGTTAAAAGGAACAGGATAGTTTAATGGATTAATCACCTTTTTTTACACTCTTAGAATCAGATTCAAATCCAGCAGTGAAGCAAATCTGGATCATGGGTGTTATTCCAGTTCTTTCTCAAGAGAATTCATATTTAATCATCTAGCTTTTAGAATTTCTAAAACCTCTTAATAATGTCAAGCATGTTGAGCAATAGTAATGTTGACCTCACACTAATAACGGAGAAGCAATGGAAAAAACATGGGCTTTGGAGGTAAACAGATGTGGACTCAAATCCTGGCTGGCTGTGGGCTGTACTCCAGCTCCTGCTAATAGCAACGAACATTTATTGAGTGCGGACTAGGTGCCAAGCACTATGCTAGGTGATTTAGGTATGTTATCTCCTTTAGGTTTGAGGACGATATCTCCATTTTATAAATTACAGAGGGTTGAGGAGCTTGCCAAGTTTATGTAGCTCCCAGTGAAGTTTGAACTCCAATCCTGGTGCCTAGCTTTAAAGCCCATGCTTTTTCCAACTGTCCTGCCTCTGTGTTCAAATTTTTTGAGTTATTAACTTTGTTGTTACTTACAATTTCAATATTTCACTACGTTAGATATAATTCTAATAATATTTCAATTGAGCTAACATAAAGAATACATTTGTGTATTTTCAGGAAGTTTAAAAAATTCTAGCTATTAAAATTTGTAGAAATATTAACCTGTAAATGGCCATTTGTGTTACTTTGAGAGAAATTGGGTGGAAGTTTCTTTTTCTTGTTGGATAAAGTCAATCCTAGAAAACAGAATAAGAACTTTAGAACCATTTTTTGTGAAGTTTTGAATAACATTTCTATAGTCCTTTCCCCAGATATAGCTTGTGCCTTAGTTGGCATTTAGCAATTAATTTAAAGCTATACCAGGAATTAGAAACAACTTTAGTCCTGCTTATTATCCTTGAGGCCCAGCAAACAGTAATGCAACCAGCCTCATAATTTTTTTTGGCTGAACCAGGTGCCTCTCTGCAACCTGTCCTTCTATCGAGCAATTTAACCCCCAAATTCTGAAATTCAGACCTCAAAAGAAGAAGAATAGTATTTACTACATTTTCTTTTTCCTTTGCAATTTTTTTTTGGAGTGTGTGTGTGTGCATGGATTTATGCTACTGAGTGACTTTTGCTCCCTAATCCTATCTTTTTCTCATATACATATTAAAGTGATTCTTAGGGGGAATTTTATTTCTCATTTATAGGAAATTTTAGTTCTCGTTTCTAAAAGCTTAGGTTGGAATCGTCTACAAATGCAGTGAAATACCCAGACTTCATGTCATCCAACACCACCTCAAACACTGAGAATTAAAAAGAATGAACTTAATAAAATCTTGGGGACCAAAAGCACACCAGTCAGTGTGGGTGTCCGAGGGTGCAGGGCAAACTGTGTTCTAACCTCTCTCCCCTTGAAGTTCAGGTAGGTTGAAAAAAAAAAATAGGGATACCCCTCTACTGCCTTGGTGCTTGAATCAGTGAGAAGCAGAGAGCCTGAGTTGGGACTGAAATAAAGGGTTAAACTCTCTTAGTTCTCTTTCAGTGGCACAGAAACTGATGAGGGTAAAATAATTGAACTTGAGATAAAATAACAAGGACTGAGGGAATAAGAAGTTACACATCAGTGTGAAGCCATCAGTTTTTGCCTTAGAGTCTTGTAGGAGTTGGAATGATAAGTATATGTCTTTGTTTTCTAGTTTTCAGTTTGCACTGCTTAGTAATCTTTCTTAACTTTGATTAGGGAAAAGATGCCACCATATTTGATTTAATAATTACCATGGAGTCAGATGAATTCCACTGTGTATCCAACTGCCATATTAATCTCCAAAATGGGTTGTATTTTTCTCTCCAGGAATGGACTGAAAATCTGCCCTTGCCTTTAATGAACTAGAGAGAGATTAGTTTGTATCTGAAGTAGTTGTGTTAATAATGGATTCATTCTGGGTACTTTGAAGTTTTTCATACTCTGTAAGAGGTATCAATTAACCTTATAGCTAAAGTAATTTACAGTAAAAATACAGACAAAATGACTGAAATAGTATTTTTGTGAAAATCTTACTGTTATTCTTATAAAAATGGTGAGATTTCAAAATAAAATTTTTCACAGTTCTTGAATGCTACAGCATGATAACTGTATGTGTTAATAATAAAGGCATAGCAGGGGATTAGAAGTTTTAGTCACTGCTAATAGCAGTTAAAAAAAAAAAAACCACAGCAGGTTCAGATATGTGGGAAAGGATTATAATGAAAGCTCAGCTTAGCTCATAAGGGGCTTATTATGGATCAGCAAATCGGGGCCTGATCAGATATGAAATGCAGGTGTATTCTCAGAGTTGTTTTACCATGTGCCACTTGATACTGATCAGAGTACAAGTGTGGAGCACCCAAACAGAGAAGTTTTTACTTTTAAATGTCCAGTTTCTTGCTAGATGGTGCTTTTAGGTAGCCATGACATTAAAGAAATTATATAGTGGATTTTCTCATAAACCTTTCTCCTCTCGCTTTCTCGGCTGTTTTCTCTGTTTTATTTAAAATGCCTTTGTTTCCTCATTTGAGCTGTGCTCTTCTTTATTGCTTTGACAGCTTCTTGCATAGGTCACAAAGCTGACTCTTCAGGAAAAGTTTTATTTGGTATACACTGTAATCTTTGTTCTTAGGCTTCTAAAAGCCAAAATTGGAGTTGTTCTAAATGACATGGGAAATGCAGGTTTTCCTCACCCTGATATTTTGGTTTTTTTTGAAATCCCAATCTTTGAAGTTAAAAATAAAAACAAAAGCTTACAAATGCAATAGAACTCTACGTAATATCAAGTAGTGAACACTTAAAAATAATTTATTTAAAAAGTCACCTTCAAATGTTTTACTTCCTTAATTTTTTAATAGTTCATTTTTTATAGTCTTCAAAATTGTGTATCTTACAGAAATAAGTAATCACAATCTAACAACAGCAAAAATGTATAACTTCAGTTTTTAAATGCTAACTCACTAGAAGTTCAGCAGAACAAAGCCATGCATATCTGTTTGCTATAGTACTTTGTGTGCACTGAGCTAAAGGTTAATTGCTGCTTCTTCCTTCCTTGACACTTGTCGCTAAGAGGGCAAGGACAGCACCTACTGCTTTCATCAGAATCTGCCATCAGTGATGGCAGAGCCACTATTAAAATCTAGTCAATCTACAGAAATGTTTTGATTGGAGATACTGGGCAAACTGTGAATGACTGCTTACTTACTAGAGCAAAATTGTTTTGATCAATTCATTGATAGTTAAAATCCTTGACTAAGCCTCTGATGTTTTTTGGTTTTCTTAAGTGACTTGTTATCTACAGATGCAACTCCAAGTTAAAATAAAACAAAACCCACTTATTTCCACCCTTAGGAACTCTTAGTTTTCAAATTCAATTTTGGGGGATAGTTTGAGTGTTTAACCCCTTAGGAGAAAAGCACAAACTGATTTCAGAATTGTAAGGCACCTCAGAGATGTATTCTAACCTATAAGAAAACAACACTTCTTAAGGTAATTCTTATCAAGTGTTTATAGTGGCCCAGAGCCTTGCACATATTAGATTTCCTACAAAATGTTTGAATTAAACAGATATCCTCCTGAAATGTAACATTGACCATCATGTACCTTTGTCCTGAGAACCCAGGTCCATGATTCTTTGTGTGTGTTGTGTGTTATTTACCGTTACTAGTTTGAACCATTTTGTTGTATAGAAAAGCCCTTTGGTAAACAACCTTGCAATACACTGAGCTCTGTGGGTCAGATCAGGCAACATGACCCTTCACCAAAGATCTCAGGCTCTGAAGTTTGACTCCTTGTAGCTGTCACTCTCTGAGTCCTCCTGTCATCTTCTTTTTTACCAGTAAGTCTCTTGTTATCAGTGGGATTGTCTTCAGCAACCCCACTCTTCCCCCAGATTGATGCAAAATGCGTAAAACCAGAGTAAGACAAGTTAGAAGGGGCAGCAGAAGCTTCCATGTAAATACAGTACATGTATTTCTGACCCCAATATTTTCTGTTCAGAAGCCATTTTGCTTGTTGGTTGGCTTTGACTATGTTGTGAATAGGCAGGGTTTGGGGATATCTCAATTATGGAGATGAGAATTATTTTTCTAGTTTTCAGGTACTTTTTCTTGATTTAAAAAATGAGTAGATATATTAAAATGGATATGTCCATATATAGTGCAAGATTTTTTTTAATTAAAAAAATTTTTTTTTCTATTTCAAACACTTCAAAAGGGATGTTACTGAAATGTCTTGGGTGATTGGGAATACTGACTCCACAGATCACATACAAACTGGCACCAGTGCCAGATTCGGCCCTGGGATGTGTTTTATTTGGCCCCTATGTTGTTTTCTTTTTAATTAAGTTAGTTCCTAACTCTTAAAATCTTATTGCTAGTTCTTTGGGGGTGGGGAGAAGATGGGGATCACATTGCCCACCATTACCAGATTTGAATTCCTGCTTGTCCAGAATATATGCCTTTTTCAGTGTGGCCTGTGTCTCCAGGTCACTGTGTTTGCCACCATTCCCTGTTGCCCATTTGTGCTGAGACTAAGAGTTGGATGCCATCGGACAATGGGCTTACCCAGTCCCACCCTGACAAATTTCCTCCCGTTGGGACTGAAATAAAGGGTTAAACTCTCTTAGTTCTCTTTCAGTGGCACAGAAACTGATGAGGGTAAAATAATTGAACTTGAGATAAAATAACAAGGACTGAGGGAATAAGAAGTTACACATCAGTGTGAAGCCATCAGTTTTTGCCTTACAGTCCTGTAGGAGTTGGAATGATAAGTATATGTCTTTGTTTTCTAGTTTTCATTTTGCACTGCTTAGTAATCTTTCCTAACTTTGATTAGGGAAAAGATGCCGCAATATTTGATTTAATAATTACCATGGAGTCAGATGAATTGCATTGTGGAATTTAAGTTTCGATTCTTGATTTTTACGTAAATAAACCAATCCTAGATAAATCATGAGAAAGCTTTTACATCACTAGCAAAGTAAAGTACACAGTAACACTCCATTATCTCTATTTTTATTTATCTCTTTATTATTTAATAATAAAAACATTGTCATTTTCCTTTAAAAAAAAGACTGAGAACGATAAGTGCTGGAGAGGTTGCAGTGAAAAAGGAACTCTCATCCACTGTTGGTGGGGCTGCAAAATGGTGCAGCCTTTATGGAAAATGATATGGAGGTTCCTCAAACAATTACAGATAGATCTACCATATGACTCAGCTATTCCACTGCTGGCAATATACCCAGAGGAATGGAAATCATCATGCAGAAGGGATAGCTTTACTCCAGTGTTTATTGCAGCTCTATATACAGTAGCCAAGAGCTGGAACCAGCCCAAATGTCCATCATTTGATGAGTGGATAAGGAAACTGTGGTACATCTACGCAGTGGAATACTACTCTGCTATAAAAAAGAATGAAATACTACCATTTGCAACAACACGGATGGACTTAGAGAAGATTCTATTAAGTGAAACAAGTCAGGCACAGAAAGAGAAATACCACATGTTCTCACTTATTTGTGGGGGCTAAAAATTAATAAATAAACACACAAACAAATAAAGGGTGGGGGGAAGAAGACAGAATAACCACAAAAACTCCTTGAACCATTTAAGCCAACTGCACAGATACGATGTGGGGAGTGAGGGGGTGGAGAGGAACAGGTAAAGGAGCTTGAAAATCAAGTGCAATGTATTTTGAGAAGTAAAATTAAATTAAATTAAGAAAATAAACAACCAGCCCTCACAGGAAAATAATAAACCACTGTTTTAAAAATCATATTACATTTAGCTCTTAAATATCCTATTTTTGATGATTAATCTAGAAACACATTGTCTGAATTTAAAACTTTTGGTGTACCAGATGCTTTAATTTATGGAGCACTGAATCTGCTTAATTTGTCATTTAACCTTCCTGTTTTGCTTTTTTGCTTTGTTGGATATTAAATATTATAGTTCAGTAAAGAGGAGCAAGTTTATAATGGAGTGTATTTTCTCCTAAGGTTATTAACACTATGGGAACAACAGGAATTTCTAAAGAGAAAGTGAGTTTTGTGAGTCACATTATACTTTTGCTTTTCCCATGATGAAGGGACGCCTTCCTTTTTAGAACAAATCCTGTTCCTAATAATAGCAATAATAGAAGAGTCTGTTGTGCTTACTCTGTGCCTATGGACTTTATATATAGCATTTAATCCTCGTAGTTTGTTAGTGAGTCCAGTTCTCATATAATCCTAATGCTACAGATTGGGGAAAAATGTATGTAAAATTTAGAAAACATACTGGGTGACTAAGCTGATGAGAACTCCAAGGTAGAATAATCCTGGTTTTCTGTCTTTATAAGCACTTAACCACCATGCTCTGCCACTTTTCCGAAACTGAAAGGAGAAATACTCTTCCCTTTCCCTCAAAATAAATGAATAAATAAATAAATAGATTTCCATTTTTTTATACTGAAATCATTACAATATAAGTGTGTTAGTGAGAACACTGATTTTCTTTGCCTAAAATGTTAGCTTAATTTTAGAAACATACCATATATTTCTGCTTGTCTGAAGGAGCATTTTAAACATTGGTTTTCCTTTCTGTTGTTAAAAGAAAAGTTGGTCAAACCTAAATATTTACCCAATACTGAAACCAAGCAAATCCTTACTGCTAAATATATTTGAAACTTAAAAAACCTTAATAAAAATACCTTTTCCCCCTAATGTTTCTACTTTGTAGTGTACCTGCTTAAGGTCCAGTAAACCAACCACTAAACTATTAACTTCTATATCAGAGGAGCTATCATGAAAGTCAGGAATCATAAAAATAATCAGTAGAAGGCCACATGAACCAAAAATCAACTTCACTTAGGTTTAAAAGTATATTCTAATCATGTGTTAATTTGGAATTGTTTTTCCGTTTAAAAAGTAACATAGCCATATTGTAGAAAAAAGAAAAATAATGTTCTCTCTTCCCATGCTACTGAAAAAGAGGAAACAGCAGCTAATGGTATTTTGATATTTCCTTGCAGACTTTTTCCTATGTGCTTTAAAACAATATATACATGTCATCATACTTTCATATACTTTGGTATTCTGCCTTTTCCCCATAACATTATATTATAAAAACTTCTTGGCATAATTATAATTTCATAACATCTTAATGGTTAGGTAATACATATGATTCATAATCTACAAACTAGGGTATGCAAGAGACTTTACACTTTATTTTTTCTAAATCCCAGACACCCAACTCTGTGAGGTTAGAGAGGGAAACATTCAGTTTCTCAACTGTAGCTTCCTCCTCCCAGGACCTTGCAAAGATTCCGTGCTGTATGGAGTGTGTGTGTGGCAGGGTGTTCTTACAGTGGAGGTTCCTCAGTTATGGGCCTCGTGCCCTCACCATTAGTAAGACTGTTATCTAAGCCACTGTGATCCTTCAGAGTTTGATGGCTCTACATCTTCATGCCCTGTTGAGAGCTTGGGGCTCTGACTGCATAATCCTATCATATAGCCATTTCTCCTGGCTTGCCACTTACTCTTATAGGCCTTTCCTATTCTTGGCTTGGACAGATCTCTTGAAAGCTGCCATCATCCTGCAGAGCTCAAAGGCATGCTTCTCTTTTCCTTTCCCACCCACAGGACACTTGGTTCATTCCCCTTTAGGAATGTAGACTTCCAGATGTTAGAAGTCAGGTTTTCTGCAAGGGACATCTCCTTCTGGCTGTCTTGAGACACCATCACCAGAGGCAAGAGAGGGATACACCCTGTTTGGCTCCTGGGGAGAGAAGGAATGGGGAAAGGACACAAAACAAAAATCACTAACCTCATATATTATTCAGTCCCAGTTGCATAGTATTTATTACCTTGGGTATACTACAGTTTACTACCCATTCCTTTTCTCAGACAACTGCTGTTCATTATGTGTTCAGTGTTATAAATAACACTGCAGTGTACATTTTTATGCATAGAGTTTTTTCCTCTGTTTTTGATTTCCTTAGGATAAATTCTCAGAAGTAGCATTACAGGTTATGAAGTTGTTTTCTTGTTTTATTTTTTTTTTTAATGACTTTTTAGACACACAGCTAAAATGCTTTCTAATCTTGAGTTTGAAAACTGATGAGAACATCCAGGGAATACACCTAAAAGGCAGGCTTTCAAAGTCATTCCCCTTTTCAAGTTTTTGTTTGTTTATTTGTTTGTTTGTTTTAAACGAGTATTCAAGCAATTCCAGTGCTTACTTTTAATAAATTTTCCCAATTTAACCAAACTCACTGAACACACTTAGGTACTTGAGAGAAGATGATGTGCTTGTTGGATGATAATGTGGCTGCTGTTGTGTTCAGGCTGAATGGTAGCTCTTCAGTGGGCAACTACTCTTGTGGTTTTGCCTGTTTGGGATGTGGCCCCATCTGTGCACATAGCTACAAATTTTTCTCTAGTCGTTACCACCAAAAGCTCCTGTTTAGTTAAACATGAGTTTATTAGTTATTTATTTCAGTTCTGTTTTGATCGAATACTTTTAATTCACATGTCTCATACATATGTATAAATAAATACAAAAGACAAGGATCAATATTAAATGGTACAGTTGTTAACATCCACTTGCTTTCATCTAGCTCTAAGGGGTGAGAATCAGAATCACTTGGTGTGTAACCACTTATGGGTTATGGGTTGAATTATCTCCCCTCCCAACCTCCTGCCCCAATTTATATGTTGATGTCCTAACCCCCAGTACCTTAGAATATGACATTATTTGAAAATAAGATCATTTTTATAGATGTAATTAGTTATAATGAGGTCATATTGGAGTAGAGTGGGCCCCTAATCCCATTTAACTGGTGTTCTTATAAAAAGGGGAAATGGGTACACAGACACCCACGCAGGGTTTTTTCACCATGTGAAGATAAAGCAGAGGGCCGAGCCCGTGGCGCACTCGGGAGAGTGCGGCGCTGGGAGTGCAGCGACGCTCCCGCCGCGGGTTCGGATCCTATATAGGACTGGCCGGTGCACTCACTGGCTGAGTGCTGGTCACGAAAAAGACAAAAAAAAAAAAAAAAAAAAGATAAAGCAGAGATCAAGGTGATGCAGCAGAAGCTAAGGAATGCTAAAGATTGCCAGCTAGGATTAGGTTGAGCTATGCATACAGGAAAATAGTAGTTTAAATAAAATTTCTATCTTAGGTGAAACAACCTAGGGTGTGCCTGTCTCAGGCTATCGTGGTGGCTCTACATAGTCTGAGACTCATGGTACTTCCAACTTTTCATTTTACAATGTTAAGGAGACTTTCTGGAAGCTCCATGAGATAGTTCTGCCTATATCTCCGTAGCTAGAACTTAGTCACGTGGTCATATCTAGCTGCAAGGCATATTGGGAAATGTAGTCTTTTAGGTAGGCATCGATGTGCCTATTTTAAAATTAGAGTCCTTTTACTAAGAATGGGAGACTAGATGTTATATGTCCATTGATGATACAAAAATGTTAATTTTTCGGATTGTTAACAACATGTAAAGTTTTCTTTTTAACTCAGTTTTTTTTTAATGAAAAATACACAAAATTAGTACGTATAGAAAAATAAATTTCTGTTGATTTTACTTATACCCTTTTGTCTGAACACACACACACAAATAGAAACCCCAAAACAAACCTTTGGAAAAAATTAAAACCTTCTCCAAAAATGAATAAAATTGATACTCCATAAAGTCATACTACCTGTATCTCATGACTGTGTCTGCCATCCCACTGCACTCTGTGCCATTTGGGACACCAGTATCCCCGTGTAAGAAACAAGACTCAAAGGTCAGATGGCAGCATTACCCTAGTCTTGCTATAGATGTGTGATGTTTTCACTAAGATGTTTTGCCACAGACATTTGCATACTAAGGACTGTCCAATAGCCATTTTGGTATGGGGCATTTTGACACATTTCAAAAAGCAAATAAACCTTTAGGATGATTATTGCTAAGAAATGTTTGTGTATCTTCTTCCAAACTTGATAAGTGGGAAGGTATGTGTATTTATATAGATATCATGTAAGTGTTAAGAAGAAAAAGACATTCCCAGAATTCTGCACCAAAGGTTATAATAGTTTAAATTTTAAAATCATTTTAAAATATGTCCTCTTAAAAGATTGAATCTATTTACTTTTCTAGAAGCAGTGATCATTATAAATATAATCTTAGGTAAAAAAGCAAGGTTGTTATTTTTATTTGCAGTTTTTTGTTGCCATGATTCTGTACTTGCATAGATTTATTGAATATATTTATTCTTTTTTGTGAGTTTTATTTAGATATAATTCACTTACCATACAACCAACTCACAAAGTGTACAGTTCAATGATTTTTTATCATGTTTATCATCATATTTATTTCTTTTTTATGGCTTTATATAGATATGTTGCATTTATACCATTTTCAAGTTTGTAAAATGCTTTAATATTCTTAAAGTGCTATTTTCTAAAATAGTAATAGTTATCAACATTTATGATTTCTGGGTTTAGTGACAGATTTAGAAAATTATTTCCAACCCAAAGTTTATAGAAAAATTCTCCTAAATTTTCTTCTGATAGATACTCTTATAAACTGTCAAACTTTTAGGATCTTTTTTTTTTTAAAACAAATAACGTGCAAAGTAGATAGTCCTACCACACTTTCCCAACTCATGAGATGGAGCAGTGAGGAAAACTGGATGAGCCCAAGGTGAGAGCTGACAGTTGCACTATTACTCAGTAATAAAGATGGTATTTTGGGGCCGAGCCTGTGGCGCACTTGGTAGAGTGCTGCGCTGGGAGCGCAGCGACGCTCCCGCTGCAGGTTCGGATCCCATATAGGAATGGCCAGTGCGCTCACTTGCTGAGTGCTGGTCACGAAAAAGACAAAAAAAAAAGATGGTATTTTGTGTGTGACAAGGCCAGATATCCTCTATAAGATGTTGAGATGTCGTGTTTCATCTTCTCACACCCTTTGCTCACCTGGATGTGGAATATCAGAATATGTTGATCCTGTTATCTTCCTTCACAGTGTCACTGCTCCTCTTTTGCTAGGAAGCTGCTTATCCTCTCTCCATTTCTAAAATCAATATCAGGCATATATATTTATGGAAAGGGCAATTTTTCATAGGATTCATAGAATTTTGTGTAAGTGTGGAAGAAAAACTGAGTTTTAAACTATTACTTTGAAACCTTGTAGATATATCATTCATGTAACTTTCATCCTGGAAATACCTCTGATGTATAAGTTTTCTAATTCCCATGTCTTAATTTTTTTGAATGTGGAGAATTACCTTGGTCCTTAAATGTGATATTTACACTTGAAACACACTGTTACTTCTTTATATGCCCAATTATGTTGGTGAGTGTAGTCCTCTGAAAGGATTTTCCTAAACCCTATTCTGCTGATTCTTTTAATGTTTGGGGCAATCTTTTTTCATATTCATTTTAGATTTTCTTTTATCTCACCTGTTCTTTTTTTCTTGTAAGAAGAAAATTCCAAGGACTTCTAGCTATAACTTTTGCTACTAGCACAATGACTTTTTTTTTCTTTTTTTACACTTGTGAAGAAACCTTGTAAATGTCAAACATTAGAACTAAATTTTTTTCTATTGACCACTTTTGGAGAATCTCATTTATATACTATGAGTGAACCTTTGAATATAAAGTCAAATTAGGAAAATAAAAGTTTGGGTATTTCATATGAGTGCATAACATATGCCTACAGATTAAAGTTAAAAACAAACAAACAAACATGGCTTATTTTTCAATCTGTATTTGCTAAATTCAGAAAAAGAAAAATAGTATTACCAAAGGTATAAAAAGACTTTATTTTGTTTTCTACATTGGGTTGTCCCTGCTTGTCACATGATGGGGTTATTTTTTGGGATGCCATGAAATTGGAGGGCAAAGGGATAGCTTGATGGAACTTTCTGTGAAACCGTAGGCTATTAATTGCTAAAATAGAGCTTGTTATTTCATCAGGACTTTATTTATTTATTTTTTGACTGGTAAGGGGATCGCAACCCTCGGCACAGTGGGTGTGGTCTGCACCATGCTCAGCCAGTGAGCGCACCAACCATCCCTACATAGGATCTGAACCCGCGGCCTCAGTGCTACAAGCGCCGTACTCTCCCAAAGTGAGCCATGGGGCCGGCCCTCATCAGGACTTTAGATGGGCCACTGGTGAATCTAGGGTTGTAATTCATAATGTGCGTAAGTCAAAGACCTCATAAATTATGAGGTCTCAAACCACAACTTGTCTAGTTTATGAATGAATATTGAGAATTAATCCAACCTTATGTATATTGTGCGGCTTTCAATAAGATTAATTAGCTAATATTTGCTGAGTTTTATGAAGATAAAAAGCATGTATAGGTGCTTTGAGGCCTATTAATTTTTTTCCACTTATATTAATACCAAAATATTTTCTAGATATTGAAAGATTAACCTTAAAAACTCACAATTGAATTTTCAACTCAATCATCTATTTTTTAACTTGACCCCAAATTAGCATTGCAGAAATATTTACTTTGTTGGAGAACAGCCCCTCGGGCTAGTCAGAAATAGATAAGAATTGATCATTGGCCAAGCATGTAATAGTAGCAAGAATGAAAAACCATTAAGCACCAATATGTAACTGAGGTTCCAAGTTAAAAAAAATTTTTTTTCGAGTGCACAAGTTAAATTCATACAAAGATCACTCAGTATTTTTAATTGGGTAAGTTGTTGCCTGTATAATTGGTCAGAATTCAAATCCAGTCTTTACCAACTTGGGCAGGTTACTTTTAAACTTTCTCAACGTCGGTTTCCTTACCTATAAAATGTAGAAGGTCCTAAAAACCTCTTTGCGGGAGCTGCATGACACTGGTGTATGTAAACCTACTAGTGTGCTACATGGTGGATATTGAGCAAATGGCAGTTGTCTTTTCTTCTTTTCTTATTACTTAAAAGAAATACCGTTTAAGAGAGAACTCTCTTGTAATGAAACATTGGTACTGTGGAGGAAAGGGATGTGAAATTTTAGAAGGAACCAAAAAGTATAGAATCTGTAAGCAGTTGTTGGAAAAATAGAATAATTTAATCAGGCCCCCTCGCCTCAAGGCAGGTTGGGGGAGGTGCAGCATTCTTTGTGGGCAAGTTGTGTGTGGGTGAAATTAGTGTGCATGTGCAGCAACGCTACTTTGGCCTTGGCCAGCGTCTAGTGCCTCAGGCAGCTGTCCACGTTCATGCTTTCGAACCTGTGGCTTCCAAGGGCCTGTTTGCCAGTTACCTAGTTTATAGACCTGCATGTGAGGGGTCTGGGGACCCAGCTTGGCATATGAAGGGTTTATGACCCAGTCTGGACAACGGGCTTGAAGGGTCTGTGAGCTCCAGATCCAGCCCTAGCTCAATAATTGGCCAAGTCGGTGCAGGATTACTGGCAGGTAAAAGAGCCCAACAACTGGCGTGGTTGAGTAGCTTTACAGTTGGCATCACGAACAGGATAAAAAGTGCCATACAGCAGTGTAAGTGAAAGAAATCTTAGCTGTTCTTTTAATGACTTAGAAAATGAAGATTTTCCATTTTAGATGGTTCATATAAAGTTAAGAGAGGCTTAAGTGCATTAAAAAATAAAATATGATATATAACACATATATGTATTTGTATATATGTACATTTGTATATGTATACTTGTGTATGTACATATATATTCTGTAGTACATTGCTTTCTAAGATTTAATCATATTACATCCATGGGGGAGGCAGAACAAAAAAGAAAGAAATGTAAAAAAAGAAAATGGGATAAATACATAGCACTTAATGGCTCTTAAAGTAGAAAGATTCTGTAGGCCCTGTGTCCTTGGATGCTGAATGAACAGGGCTCCTCCATTCCCCATAGGCTCCACACACACTCTAGGGCCTCATACCCAGGCCCAGTTTTTTCCTTTATGTGACCAGTTACCAGGCCCCTGAAGGTGTTGGCAGTTTTCATCTCTGTTGAACCTTCATCACACCATCTTATCTTCTGGTCTTTTATAAATATAAAGGTTTTATGTGTCTACAGATGTAGAGAATGATGTGTCTGTTTTTATGCCAGTACCATGCTGTTTTGGTTACTATAGCTTTGTAGTATAGTTTTAAGCCAAGTAGTGTAATGTCTCTGGCTTTATTTATTTATTTATTTATTTATTTATTTATTTATTTATTTATTTATTTATTTATTTTTGCTCAGAATTGCTTTGGCTATTCAGAGTCTTTTGTTGTTCCAATTAATGTTAGGATTGTTTTTTCTATTTCTGTGAAGAATGTCATTAGTATTTTAATGGGGATTACATTGAATCTGTAGATAGCTTTGGGTATGGACATTTTCACAACACTAATTCTCCCAGTGCATGAACATGGAATGTCTTTCCATCTTTTTCTGTCCTCTAATTTCTGTCAGCAGTGATATGTGAGACTACAAATTTGGTTTTAAAATAACAGAATTGTTTGGAATCAAAAAACCCTGGGTTAGCCATTTATTGGCTGTAAGGCCTTAGATAAATTCTTTAAGCCAGTACAGTGCCTGGTTCATTGGTGGTAGTTACCCTGTTGGTTTCTTCCCCATGTTAAGTGAGAATTGAATGTATTTCCAAATTAATGATGGATTGCTACTCAGGTTAAAGCACACCAATTGAAGAATTTGGACTGGCTGGGCAGATAATTACTGAACGCTGAGGCCAGGTACCTTGATTGCTGTTACTGAGGAGAGGTCATTTTGGGGGAGCGAGGGGACTCTCATTGCCTTTATGCTTGCCATCCAGTGTTGGTCACCATTTCTTGTGTCTTTGGCAGAGGAAGACAAAGGGAGGATCTACTTCAGAGTCGAGGCTTGGCTTTGTGTCTTTTCTCCTTTGGAACACATTATGTGTCCACCTTACAAGAAAGAGAATTTGTAAAGTGCTCAGGTGGTGAGGAGCAGGTCTGTTTTGTGCCACGTGAATGCTTCTCTTTCCCTTAGAAACACACCTTCTTTCCCTTGCCGATTCCTCTTCCTCTGCTTTCTTTTCCCTTCCTTCTACAATGAGAAATAGAATCTTCCATCCACAGCCCCTTCATGCCACTGCTCTATGGGTTTATGTTGCTTCTGGCAAAGAGGGAAGTGGAAGGATTCATTGCTCCTGCAGCTGCTGCCCCCTCATTTCCTCATCCCGCCAGCAAATGCAGCTTTGGCTACAAGTGGCAGAGCCCTGGCAGGAAGCCAGTGTTAAAATAAATACCCAGAGCTGTTGGGCCCCACTGCTGCCTCTGGAAATGGACAAGCTGGGGCATGGTATTAAGACAAGAAAGGACAACTGCTAAGACCAAAACCTCCCCATAAGCAGGAAGAGACTTTAGGAGGCTAAGGACGGGATAACAATTTGCCACAAACATGCTGTTCACATACTGCTGTCTGGCTGAGCTGTACAGCTCTGATGCAGGTCAGAGTGTGTATGTGATAGGACAAATGTAAAGGAGATGGAGAGAATAAAGTGAAGTTAAGTCTGTGCTGAGAGATGAGACCAAAACACTTTCATCCCAATTTGGTAATATTAATATGTCCAATAGTAGGAAGAGCAACGCTTTGATTTCTGTAACAGAGCACACTCACTCTGCCCCTTGTCCAAGGGCATCCACTCCTGTCCCATCACTTTCCATTACTTTTGGTAAAATCATCAGGAGGTTGTTGTAGAGGGACTTTGGGAGCTCCAGTGCTCTCAGTTGTAAGCTCATTACTGACCATGGGGAAGAACAGACATTCCAGAAAACATCACTGCAGTGCCTTCAGAGGTGCTCTGGGTTGTAGACACATTGTTGCCACAATAATTGTCCCCAAGGACCCACAGTACTCTAAAGGACCCTTGTGATGAGTTTGAAGCATGAATAGGTCCATGATCAGGGTGTTTTGAATAGGGTGGGGCTATTTACATATCCTCAACTGAGTTAGCTACATATCCTCAATTTTAAAATGTTTTTCTCCTCTCCACTTTTTGAAGTTTCAGAAATTGAGGTGTTTCTTTCTGTCAGTAAGAACATATTCTGAAAAAGAAATCTATATTCTAAATCAATGCTGCATCATAGCATTAATTATAACTTAGAATTGAGGGGATAAGATATTTTTATTTGTATTCCTACTGAGCTGTAACTGATTGTTGAAGATCAATGACCTAACCCCACTCACATCTTTTTCCAATTTAATTTTAATGTCTTCCGATTATGTAACTTTTACTTACGTAGACCTGAAAATCTAGAACTGAATAATCAGACAAAAAGAACTCTTATTCAACTATGGACTTGTGTGAGATGGTCTGTCTGTAAAGATGTATTTATAGAAGTATTTTAGATCTGTTTAAGTTAGTTTTATAAATATAACGTATTTAGTGGTATTCGTGTTACTGGGCTTTTACTTCTTCCAATCATTCTTTTTTGCTATTTTACAAAGCAGTTTTTTATTTTTAATTAAAAATACTTTTATTGAGTTATAAGCATTGGACGATGGAATTCCTCAGCACTGTGGTGCAAGCTTCCTTTGTGAAAGGTAGACATTGTTAGTAATGGTGAAGCTTCATCATCGCAAAGGTTGTCAGTCCTTGTTCTTAATGTATTGTTTGAATGTGTATGTTACATAAATAGTCGGTGTCAAAATCCTTCAACTCTAAAGAAAATTTTTAAAAACTAGCTCAAGTCTTTGAAGGATTGTCAGCTTGCATACTAAAATAATAAAAATATGGATAATAATAAAACACTTGCTGGTACACCTCTAGCTGTTTGTAACCTTCTCTTCTTTTCTCTAAAGAACTCTTTCATCCTAGAATACTAACATGGGCAACTTGAAGCTTTACATAAAACTTTTAAAGTTTCTTTGAAAAAAAAAATGTTTTTAAAAAATCTGAATTTTTTGCCTCAGCCTGAGCCGGATGAACTTTCTTGTTGAAGTTCACATTGAAATTTAATTATAAGCTAGTGATTAAGAATATTTTTGAGGATCAAAACTATTTGTCGACAAACTTGTTAATAATGGTTATAATTCAGTGAACAAAATAAAACTAAAATTTATAGAATCTTGATAAATGCAGCCAAATTAGTGCATGTGCGTGTATATCTCCTACTTAACAGACAAAATAAAAAAAGATCTTAGATAACATCTACTGTAAAGATTTACCTCTGAATATATTAAAGGATAATCAATTATCTGATTACATAGGTGTTTGGCAGGGGAGGGGATAATGTGGTTTTTTTGATACAACCGTTGGGAAAAAATTCCTTTCCCACCTACTACCAGCTTGGTTATTTAACAGCAATAGTAAAAGTATGGGTTTTCTCTCCCTGATGAATAAATTGTATTGTTTAGATCTGTTTTGATCTTTCCCTTTTTATGTGGTAGCACACTTGATAAGTGACAATCACATGCTTGAAACACCCACCTCTACTTTCATGAGAAAATATCCAGATTTCCTGCTGAGTTACTGCACATTAACATAGTGTCATGACTTCATGATACCCTTAAGCCCGACCATCTTTCTCACTGATCTACAACTTACCTGTGTGGTGTGGCAAACAATATGGACAAAGCACTAGAGATTAAAAAAGAGAGAGAGAAGTTAAAACACACATACACAGGCTGCTTTGCAACTTTACTCAGTCTGCTTATTTTTCTCCCACCTTCTCTAATTTTGTGAATGGTAATGCATATTATAGGAAGGACATTATTTTACAGATGAGGATACCAAGACCCAAGATGTCTTGCTCAGGATTACAAAGCTGTTTGTTAGCAGAGCTGAGTGATCTCTGTGTGGTGAAAATTTGTATTCATTATTTACCCCCACACCATTTATACACATACACTCCTATACTCCTTGGTTAGTTACAGCAGCAGGCCTTGTGATGCTCGTATTAGAGAATTATCTCAGGAAATTTATGCTTATACAAATGATCCAGTAATTGCAGTAATTGTAGATCTTCCTGCAATATGATATTGGTTTTCTTTCTCATGTCCAGGTAATTTGTAAGGTAATGTTTGGCTTTTGTCATAGGTATTTTGCGATATCTTTAATTTGCTGGCCTATGACAGTTAGCAATAACAAAGACTTCTACAATAGTTGTTAAAGCAGGTAGGATGGTTCTTTTGTTCCCCCAGCTTTACAGACAAATAAAAATTGTATATATTTGGGGTGAACAACATGATGTTTTGATATACACATGCATTGTGAGATGAGTACCACAATCAAGCTAATTAACATATGCACCACCTCACATAGTCATAATTTTTTGTGCGTGGTAAGAGCACTTAAGATCCAGTCTCTTAGGAAATTTCAAGTATATGACGGTACTTCAAAAATTTCATGAAAACATAGAATTAAAAGATAATACAAATCTTTCCATAAACGTTTTGAAGTACCCACATGTAATACAGTACTAGTAAACTGTAGTCATCTTGCTGAACATTAGCTCTCCAGAACTTATCTATCCCTCATAATATTAAACTTGGTACCCTTGGGCCAACATCTCACTATTTCCCCACCCCTGTAGTCCTTGACAACTACCATTTTACTCTCTGCTTCTATGAGTTTGTGGCATTATCCGGAATAGCCAAGATATGGAAAAAACTAAGTGTCGACAGAGTGTGTGTGTGTATCACATTTTCTGTATCCATTCATAAATATTCAATATTCATGTGTGTGTGAATATCAGATATTCATATTATCCAGTATTCTTCAACCTTAAAAAAGGAAGAAATCCTGTCATTTGTGACAACATGGATGACTCTTGAGGACATTGTGCTAAGTGAAATAAACCAGACACGGAAAGACAAAAACAATGTGATCCCACTTATATGTGGAACCTAAAAAAGCATCTTTATCCAATCAAAGATGTCTAATCTGTCTGAATTATGAAGTTTCTCTGGTTAATCATGGAGCATATAGGATGATAATGTAATGGTGGTAGATGAGGGTCTCATCAGCTGGCCATCGTTTGCACTGGGATTTAGATTTGTTCTTGATAGAACTGTGTAGAGGTTGGAAGTGAGAAATTCGTGAAATGAAAACAGATGCAGACATTTTTAGATTATATAATGTTTAGAAAAGCCTTGGGATTGAAGACTTTTTTTAAAAAATGAGGTAGACTTAATTTTTTTAAAGCTTTTCCTGTAGATCTGTCAGATTTTCATTTGTGACCATAATACTTCTTTATTTGTACATATATTTAAAACAGTGCTTAAATGATTTATGATGTATTTTTCAAGGAAAATTAAACCTAAATACCTTTCTCTTTCATGTTGTTCTTTGGCTTGTCTCAGTGTTTCTCATACTCAAATCCTCATACTCCCTGTCTGCATCTTTATTATAAGCATGCCATTTATACTGTATTTTCTTTTATCTACCTTCTAACCTTTTTATGAGCTGCTCAAAATAGATACAAAGCAACCTGGTTTAGTTATATTTTGTTGGGATATTGCAATTATGAAGAAAACTAATGAGATGATATTGTCTTAATTTCTATAAACACAAAATTTATTTCTTTTGTGGGGGTGGCTGGTCAGTATGGGGATCTGAACCCTTGACCTTGGTATTATCAACACAGCTGTTTAACCAACCGAACTAACCAGCCAGCCCTGTAACTGCAAAATTTAAAAATAGTCTTTTACATTCAAATGACTCTATCTTTTATGAGAATCTTTCTAACATATGAATTGAATTTCTAGCATCATAGAGTCAATAAATTCCTAAGCAGTAATGACTGATTTTCCTTTAAAAAATACTAATGGAGGGCAGTTTAAGTGGAATGCTGGAACCCAAAATGCATGTTTTCCTACAATAAAGAGAAATATAAATATATAGGGTCAAATTGGAATCACATTCATAAATCAAAAACCTGTATAAGTCTAAGCATAATTTTGGCTAATTACAAAAATGTCCTTCTTAAAATAAATTGAATAGAGAACATTTCACATATACCTATTGATTCTTATTTCTCAAAATCCCAAGTAGCACTTTATATGTTAAATTATACCAATTTCTCCATTCCATGTCTTTCATAAAAATATTTAAGAAAGTATTTCCCCCCAAATCCCATAAGAACTGGCACTTGTATTAATTCAGTACCTTACAGAAATTTGCGCACAGCAAATTAAAGCTACCTCTACATGGGTTGTGGTTTCCCAGAAAGTAAATAATTGTCTACTAGAATAATACATAGGAAATAAAAATAATACATATTCAGTATAAATATATAAATATATTTATTTTTATAATTATACATAACAAATATATAGAAAACTAAAGCATAAGCAAACCAAAATTATTCAACCATACCACAAATGACCACTATGAATAGTTTATGTTTCCTTCCAGATCTTTGTGTGTGTGTGTGTGTACTAAATGACACACATATACTGAATCTAATTGAGATCATGTTTTATATTACAATAGTTTTCTGCTTTTTCATTAGTATATCATAAGCATTTTCAATATGGAAAATATTTTTAGTGCTTGAAAAAACTTTATACCGTATATCGTGTTTCATAATGTGTTTAATATTTCTTTTTGACCATTCAAATTGGTATTTTCTCATATAACACATGGGATGTGCATATTTGTATATAAATATTTGTCTGAATTGACTCTTGAATGAGTTCCAAAAAGGTGGATTGGAAGGCAGAGTAAGAATTTTTGAAATCGTATATCACAACACTGTTTTCATAAATGTAGTACAATTTACAGTACTATCAGCATTGTTAAAACTGTATTTTAGCATTTTTTCATAAATTTTAGTTATTTATTGTGATAGCATATAGATCAAAATGTACATGATAACATTAAGATTTGTTATAGTAATTGATTCATATAAAGCTCTCAAAGGTGAATTCTGAAATTCTTCTTTGGTTAGAGGCTTTCTTGTAAGTTAGTTTTCTAATAGAACACTAAAGTCCTCAGAATGGAGTATGTAATGTTAAGCAAAACAGTATTTTATTGATTGTTCATAAATACTTCAATTTCTTTATACTGTTTGTCAAATGAAGTGTTTTGGTTAATCAGAGTCTTAAAATAACCCTAATTTTCAGAGCTATTTGAATACAAAACTTCCTTGTAAGCTACATCAAGAAAAATATTCAGAAAGTGTTCTGGGATCTCTTGCAACCTGAAAAAATCATTGTGAAGGAACATCACTTATTGTCTAGACAGAAAGTAAGGGGTTCATAGTTTTCCAGAAGAGTTTATTTTTATTTTTCTCCAGTTTCATTTAGGAGTGCAACAGTCAGGAATACTAAGACAACTGAACATGGTAGCTCAGAGATAACAAACACCACAGACCATGTTGCCTGGCAGGTGGGCACAGCCACAGTGACAGCTTCAGACTAGCAAGAGTGGCTATGATTTGCCATTGAACGAATGAATGAATAACTAAGAGCTGGGCACAGTCCATCCTGGGAAGACCTTATTGGTCTTCATGAGTAACTGGTAGATCTGAGTGACTGATTTGAGAGCCCTCGATGTAGGAGGAGATGGAATGCTGGCCCAAACTATTCTGGTCCCATGACATACTGCAAAAGCTGTTTTTTAAAAATAAATTCTCATAGCAACTTTGATACTGTCAAAACACTGGTTATTTAAAACTTCTGTTTGCCTGGATTATAGATAATCAAGAGCATTCGACATTAAAAGTACATAATTGTCACTTATTGTATAGTGTTTGCAGAACATGTTTTCAGTGTTAGAATTTTACATTATGGAGATCTTACATCATTTTCATGGTACAAAACTCTCAAAATGTTTACCATGTAAAGATATTTGTGTAATTATTAAATGTGTGTTTTCTTAGTTATAAGAATATTGTGGTTATTTATCTTGATATCAGAAATAGGGATAGTATTTGTAATTGTGATTAATGAGTTGTAATGGAAAGCTTTAAATTTAATTTTCCTTTTAATATTAGTCCGTTCCTATTGCTTATAACAAAATACTTAGAACTGGGTAATTTATAAAGAAAATGAAATCTATTACTTACAGTTTCTGAGACTGAGAAGTCCAAAGTCCATCTGGTGGTAGTGACAGTGACCCAGGGGTCTCACATTGCAAGACGGTGGATATTCTTGGGACAGACTCTCCTTTCCTTTTAAAGTCCTCAAAACCATGCCCTTGACCACCATTTTTAATCCATTCACTACTACACAGTCCTACCATCCAATAACCTCTTCAAGGCTCCACCTTCCAATTACCACAATAGGATTTCCCACCCTCTTAACAGTCACAGTGGGGAGCCAAGTTTCTAATGCATAAAACTTTGCGTTCACAATTCAAGCTTCGGTGAGTGTTGGGAGGACATAATTCAATCCATTACAGAAGTCATATATTTAATTCTCACTTCAAACTTCCAAATAGAGTTTCCTTTCTAGGAAGTTACAAAACTGCAAGTGATTGTTTATAGCATCAAGTTCATATTTAAGATATGGACATACATGTAGTTTTAAAGTATTTTATTAAATATTGTATTAAATGAAGGTTTTAGGTCCTCAATTTTTATTACTGAGTGAATTGTAAAATATTAATATAAGATATAATTTTGTGTGTCAAAAATATAATTTTTGTGTCAAATTTTTGTTTTACCATTTAGTGGTTGTAGCACTCTGGCTAAGGCTAATGTCTGGAATCCTGCCAGTGTCGCCAGTTGTAGCACTCTTACCCTGTTCGTGATGCCAATTGTAAAGCTAGGCAACCACGCCAGTTGTCGGGCTCTTTTACCTGCTGGTAATCCTGCACTAACTGGGCCAATTGTCGAGCTAGCGCTGGGTCTGGAGCTCACAGACCCCTCAAGCCCATTTACAGACTAGGTCACAAACCCTTCACATACCAGGCTGGGTCACCAGACCCCTTACACACAGGTCTATGAGCTAGGTAACCAGCCAAAAGGTCCTTGGAAGCCATAGAAGCCATAGGTTGGAAAAGCATGGCTGTGTTGGGCAGATGCCTGAGGCAGACGCCTGCCTGCCTGCTTCACTAAAACTCTCTCTTTCTCTGTGAAGAACATAAGAATAGCAACAAAACTAAAAAGATACATTGGTGTGCATGCACGCTAACTCCACACACACACACACACACACACACACACACACTCTCTCTCTCTCTCTCTCTCTCTCACACACACACACACACACAATTTGCATACAAAGGATGTGCTAAAACCACACCCAACTGGACCCAGCAAGGGCCCTGACCAAACTATTCTATTTTCCCAACAATGGTAAAACACCTATAAAACTATGTGCATAGTAAACACACGACACCTTTCCATGAGCAATACTGAATAAAACTCTTAAATGCAAAGTCTCATATTTCAAGCATGGCTATATATCTGAAAGAATGATCATATTTTTTACAGAACTTAAAGTGGCCAAGCTTAATACTGTGCTAAAAAATAGTCTACTTGCAACAGAAACTTGATTTCTGGCAAAGTGTGGAAAGGTGGATGGATCTCCCTCGGGTCACACTTGCTCTTCTATCATTTCCACCTCAAACAATGTGATCAAGTTACTTTTGAAGATGTTTTCCCCATCTAGTCTGATGGAGTTTGGATGTGTTGTCCCCTCCAAGACTCATGTGGAAATTTGATCTCCATTGTGGCAGTGTTGGAAACTGATTGAGTCATGGGGGCGGATCCCTCATGAATGGATTAATGCTCTCCCTGGGGGAGGGGGGAGTAATGAGTGAGTTCTCGCTCTATTAGTTCCCGCAAGAGCTTGCTGTATATAGGACCCTGGCACCTCCTCTCTCTCTCTTACTTTCTCTCTTCTTTCCTCTCTCGCTGTGTGCTGCTTTTCAGCCATGAGTAGAAGCAGCCTGAGGCCTGTGTCAGATGCAGCTGTCCCAGAATCGTAAGCCAAATAAACCTCTTTCCTTTATAAATTACCCAGTCTCAGGTAATTCTGTTATAGCAACACAAAACTGACTAAAACATAGTCCTTTTGTTGTTTCTCTTATCTGAATACATTCTTAGTTGCTTTCAGTAGAGTTTGTGATTCTTGGGGTTGTGTGTGGAATTGTGATACTGGGCACTTGCTCCAATAATAAAATACATGTTCTCTTTCTAATAGAAGTTGGAATATTTGCAGCTTCTGTGAAAGAGACCCTTCCATTTCCTGTTTTTCCTTCTAGAAAAAGATGTAATACTCAGGTTATATTAGCCATTTTCATAAAACTCACAAGTTTGTGCTAGCCATAGGATACAAGGATCTTAGTTTTGACTGTTGAGCTTAGCAAGAGAATTGCTTTGCCTGGGGATGTGTTTACCATCTTTGCAAGGCAGAATACATACAGGAAGGAAAAAGCCAGGCTGCAGTAAGGAAGGTCAAAGCAAACTTCTAAGCAAATAAAGTTTAAAAAATGATATGCAGAGAACACTTGCGAGCTCAGCATAGTACAATGGAAAGACTAGAGAATTCAGAATCAAAGCCTTAGGGCCCATTTTCCCACCTTCCTGACTGTGTGGTAGTTTTCTTTCATTTTTAAAGGGCAGCCAGTAATATCTACCTCACAGGATTTAAAGGGATTTTAGCATTTTGCTAAATTTACAACATTTTATTGTCTTTGTTTTACAAAATGTTAATTGAAAGGTTGTCAGTCAATATAAGGTCTATTAGGGAACATACCAAGGCTCACCACTGTCATCCATCTGGTAAATTTTCGCACAAATATTACACATTGGATGGTTCAGAAAGTTTTTATACATCAAAATTTGCACCGAGTGAAATGGGCTTACTTAAAATTTGAAGTTTTTCATGACTAAGTATGTTTAAAGGTCATTTGCGTGTGTGTGATTTAATGGATTGCAATAAATCTATTTAATACTCTCAAGATAAATGTTGGACTGTAGCCCAAGGACTTTTTAAATACTGAAACGTTTCCTTTCTCTGGTAAATTATCCATCCTGTTTTATCTCATTTTGGTATAGCTTATTCCCAGCAGTTGATAATAAAATAGTCCTGGATCATTTAAACAAGTAATTAAGGGGACTATTTACTATTTCTTGCCTTTGAAAAGTGTTAATTTTGTTTGTTGTGGGTTAATAATGCATGTATTGTCTGTGCTTACAGCTTCTAGTAGTTCAAAGGTGAATCATTATAAAAGTAAAAATCATGTTTTTTCTTTAGTAATATTTAATTGGGCTACTGATCTTTAACTAAAGACGTGCTTTTAAAAAAAAAAAACCTTTTGTAGATTTACTGAAATGCAAAACTAAACATAACTCTGAAGCAAGAATGTCTCAACTTAGAAAATCTGCTTATTTGTTTGGAAAAACGCCAGCTGTAGCTAAGTTGAATCATTTTATGAGACATTTATTTCAATTAATGTAGCATTATTTAATAGGGAAAATATCATATAAAACCACATGTGACTTGTCAAATGAGAATACATTATAGTTTTGCAGTTTCTTTCTTCCCATTATACTTTTGCAAGTGACGTTCAGAGAAATTTATTCTTTCATTTCTTCCATATTTTAGTGCCTACTGTATGCCACATGCTATTCTAGATGCTGGGATATGGCGTAGTAGAGTCAGACAGACAATCAGTGCTGTGCTGGTAATGATAAATGTTTAACAAGTGGCTCTGAGAGGTGGGGACAGGAGAAAGGCTCTGATTTTTAGTGTTTGCTGATATCTGTGATTCGAAGCTATCAATATGATGTTACTGAATCCAAAGTTGGGAAGAGATTACATATAGCCTTTCCACCATACTTATAAAGTAAATGTAAGTAACCTGAGGAACATAAAGTTGGAATGTAGTAAAATAATTAGGAAATGATGAGTTTTGAGTATTTACTACCTTTTTTAAAGTATAATTGATTGTAAATTTATAGACTACAGTTTTTAACAATAGTTGTAGTTTAATGATCAGTTCGTAAAATTCCTGAAAATTTAAGAACTGGCTTCCATGAGCTAATACAAGCTCTCCAGCATACCACTGCACAACAAACAGAAAAGCAGAACATGGTATGTTAAATGGTGATAAGTGTTACCAAAAACTAAAGCAGAAATAGGAAATAAGCATTGCTGTGTGTGCACGCACACACATGCACATGCATGTATACTGCTTTAGAAAGGGTGCTCAATAGAGGCCTCCCTGAGAATTTGATATTTGAGCAATCTTCTGAAGGAAGTAAAGGAGATGGTTATACAACATCGGGGGAAGAGAATTCCAGGCAGAGTGAACTGCACATGCAAACATCCTAGGCAGGAGTGTCTTGGCACATTATAGACTCATCAAAGAGGCCAGGTTGGCTACTACAGACTAAGCAAGGTAGCATAATAGGCACTGGGGTGATGAATAGGGCCTTATCATGTAGGCCCTTGTGGGCCATTATTAGGATTTGGGTTGTTATTCAGACTATTGGAAACTTTTGAACAAACAAATGACATTTGACTCAGGTGTCACAAGATTACCCTGGCTACTACATGATTTTAGGGGACAAAGACAGAGGTACGGAAACCTGTTAGGACAAAATTGCAGTCATTCATTTGATGATTACTTGGACCATGGTGGTCAGCGATGGAGGTGGTGGCAAGAGACCAAATTCTGGATATATTTTGATGGTAGAGTTCATTGGATTTGTTGATGTGGGGTACAGGAGAAGAGAAGATGACTCTAAGGTTTGTGCTTGAGCAGCTAGAAGAATGGAGTTGTCATTAATAAAGATGGGGAAGATTGCTGCAGGTTTGGATGAGAGAAGTGTCTTTGTTTTGTTTTTGTTTTGTTTGGGGGTGGGTTACGTTAAGTTAGAGGTGCCTGTTAGACATTTAAATAGATATGTTGAGTGGGCAGTTATATTTCAGAATCTGGGGAGAGGTTTGGTTTGGAGATATAAATTTGAGAATCATAAGAACCGAGATGGATGAGGTTATCAAGAGAACAGAGAAGAGAAAAGGCCCAAGAGCAATTCAGCACAGCTGGGAAGATAAGGAGGATCTGACAAAAGAGATGGGAAAGTTATAGCCTAGGTATTAGAAGGGAAACAGAAAGCTCATCGTGTTGGGAAAGCAAGCAAAGAACATGATTCGGGAAGAAGAGTGTGATCACATGTCTTTTGCTGCAGGTTTTAGGTCAGATAAGGTGAGAATTGAGAATCATCCATTGGATTTAGACTGTGAAGGTCATTGGTGACCTTTGTAAGAACAGTTTTGCTGTTGCCAACCATGTGCAGAGAGTGGGATCATGAGTATGAGGGGAGAGAAACTGGAGACAGGGAGCATAGAGAATTCTCTCTGTAGTTTTGCTGCAAAGGAGAACAGAAATTGGTGATAGCTGGCTGGAGAAGTGGGTCAAGATGACTTTCTTTCTTTTCTTGAAAAATAAAATTATTTTAAAGAAATCATAGCATGCTTATATGCTAATGGGAATGAACCAGAAGGAACAAATTAAGGTAGAACACCATTTCTGAGCAGGCATGAGAATGTGAGGATTGAATATATAAGGTGAATGTTGGCATTAGTTGGGAGAGTCTTTGGGTCATCCCTAGAAACCCAAGAGAACGCAGAGTATATGGGCCGAGGTGCAGGTGGGTATTTGTGCTGGTGGATTCTTACTAGAGGTTTCTTCTAATCACCTTTGTTTTCTCATTTAAACGGGAAGATATAAATAGTTCTCTAGGTCCGTATGAGAGTGAATAGACTAGGGAAATGCATTGTTGTGCCTGGGAGATTTTGGGACCATACTAAAAGTTCACTTGCATTTGCTGATCATCAACTTAAACCAAGACCCATCATCTTAGTTGAGTTTTATCTAACCATGTTCAGCTGCATGGGTACATGTATGGAGCAGGTGGAATCTTGGATTTAAGCAGAGTAGGGATTTTGATGGACTAGTATGGTGAAGTGAGCAGTAGGTAGCAGGAAAAATTGAGGACATATGCAAGAAGAATGATTAAAATATATGGGAATGAATTCTAAATTCTAGCATAATTCCATGTAAGTATCTTAGGAAGAGGTATCTCAAAAGTTTGGTTAATTCTCATTGTTAAATAATTGTATCATATTCATTTATAGTACTTAGATAGTATTTTTTTTAAACCCTGTAATGCCCTTTCTCATTCTCTCCTTTATCTCCCCCCCTAAAAAATCTTTATTTTTTTGTTTGATAATTTATTACTTCTTTACCATGTATTTATTAAATGCCTGTGATGTGTCAGATATTATCATCTAATTGTTCATTTAACACATTCTACAAATTTTATAATTACTATGATAGAGATAAATAAGGAAGGAGTCAAATGATTTAAGTTCACCTACCACAAGAAAATGCGAGGGTACTTCAAAAAGTATGTGGAAAAATAGAATTAAAAGATAATACAAATGTTTTCATGAATTTTTTGAAGTACCCTAGTGTGTCAATTTTATATGCTGGGGATTTCAGTGGAAAACATACTGATTAGGATCATTGGGACTCATATATGCAACAAATTTTCCTACTGTATTTCTAGCATTCAAAATGAGTGTTTATTATTCTTTAGAAAATTTTCCCCATAATGCATAAAAGCACAGATTTTAATATGGATGTTGCCATTGCGTTTGTACACACTTATATTTGAGGCATTCTAGAAAAAATAGAGTGGCCTCTTGTCCCCATAGTTCAACAGATGCCCTTCTCAAGTTTGAAGGACTCCTGGACGAGGAACTTAGTTTTCGGGTTCCTCTGAAAAACCCAAGCAATGTAAATTTTCATAAATATTTTATAGTGGAGATAAAAGAAGGACATTGCATCCTAAAAACCTCACAGGCGACAACTTAGAAACCCGTAGTTTTCTTCTCCAGAGTCTCTGGCCTGCTGCCTTGTGCTTTCCTCTAATCCTGCACCTGGGGTGTCTCATCCTCTCTGGTTCTTCTGTGTATCAGTCCTAAAATTTTTTTTCTCTTTTAGAGTACCTTCAAATGTCCTTTTCCTCTATGATGCAGAGCTGAGCTTTATACTAGTTCTCCTGTACACAACCTTATTTAAAAGTTTCCTTCATTCAGCAGGACCCACCATCCTTAAAAGCACATTTGTTGTCATCTCTTGTGACTTTACTATTCTTTGGGGAAGAAACTTGTTCTAAGTATTTCCACTACCTTGGGCCTCCACCCCAAAATAGTGGCCGCACCATCTCTAGATTATTGTGTATGTTAAATGGGCATAATATGAGCTCTTGAAGTGATGACCTAGTCATGTTTGGCTTTGTGCTTTGTGTATAAAGGCATTCATAAAGTACAGTTTCCTGTGCTTTAGATAGGAAAGAAATTTTAGTAGTTGCTCTGTTATGCACACATCTGTCAAGTTTCCGAGTCTCTTCATTTGTTGAATGTTGCCTTCCAATCTCATTTGATCCTCATATGAACCTGTGAGTTAATACTTTGGGCAACTGTGTTTAAAATTATAAAGCATAATAAAAATATAATATAGTATAACTGATTGACTTCCTTAATGCACCATTTCACTTTCACCTAGTAGTACACAACCCATTTTAACTGCTATAGGAAATTGGACCTGAAGTTGTTAAAAATGACTGATCCAAGAGAGAATTCAAGAGAGAGAACCATCTTAAGTAGAAAAATTCCTTCAAAGATAGTTGTCATTTCTCTTTGCCAAGTTTTATCTTTTTGCATTTTTTTTTTACCTAATAAAATAGCTAACTCTCCTAGTGTTTGAATATAACTTGGTTTCTTATTAGTGAGGTAGAAATAGAAATTTAAATTTAAAACCCCTAAACTGTCACAAAAATATTTATATTAAGAGGAAAGCCTTTCCTCTTATGCTATGTTAAAATATTACTATGTAAATTAAGGAAATAGTCTTAGTGTTATTTATAAAGCTGTCACATTTAATCCATTAATTCTATTAAAAGAGACACATAGTTGTAAACAAATATTATCTCTTAACTATGAGTTATTCACCATAGAATTCCTTTTATTATTTTATTTGCCCCATAAAGTATATGTGCTATAATCTATTTTTAGTGATTTGCAGCATATTTATAGGGTGAAATTATGCATTTAACTCTATAATATGTGTTTGGAAACCATCTGTTAGATCTTATCGGAAAATAGAAACTTCCTCATTAATATGTGTTTTCTTATTTTGGGACTTAAACATTTAATATTATTCTTCTTAGTCCACAGCTGACAGAATGAAAAACATTACTGAAAATGAGTTCTATTGTGTTCCTACAGAAGGATTCAAACTTTACTGCATTGTGGTCTGTCATATTTCAGAATTGTTGTGTTATAAAAGTAAGTGTTTATGATTTATTAAGGCAGAAAAACTTGTCCAGTTTATGGTAGGTTAGTATTTTAAACTTCAGGATATGTTGAAAGAATAGACTTGATAGACTTATCCTCAGGTATAGGAGTGATAAATTGATTTACTTGAAAATTCACTCAGTTGGAGGAGGTGAAATAGGTACTGGATTTGAAAATGAATACAACAGAATCCCTGATTTCAAGGGAGCTTAACAGAGCTGTAAAATATGCATAATAATTCATAACCAAGGGATCTGATGAGTCACAAAAGAGGGGTACATCTAAGCCCCTATTCTACCTTTTGTTTTCATAGGCAGTTGCTTGATTTATTTCTATTTTTTTTGAAAATGTAGGTAACATTGCCTAGAATAGCGCTTGATATGCAGCAAAATATAATTTGTGGAAACATGTCTTAAACTGTAAAGTGCTATGTAAATAAATATAAGGCAGTAGTGTGGCACACATTGCTGGCCAGATGACTGTCCCAGACCATTTCATTTTAAAATAGAATAAATTTTTGTCCTTCCCCTTAGTCTACCCTCTGAATCCTTTCCATGGCACTCTAGCTCTTGCAAGTCTCTTCTCTGAGCATTCTGGGAGCAGCTGATTATTTGGCAGATACAGTAAAAGCAGCTGGAACAGCCAGAACACGTATTGAATCTGTAACTTCTGTGAGCTTTTATAAAACATTCATGTCCCCGAGAGAGTGTTCACCTATCTTGAGTAGCAACATTGTTCAGCTCTACATCCCCAAACTGAGTCAATGCCTGAGAGTTTCAACTTTTCCTAGCTCTGAATCATGCATGCACAAGGTGCTGTTTTGCTCAGGAACTATTTTTATATTTAAAATTTTTAATTGTACCATATGTGTGAGGTACAGAGTGTTGTTTCAGTACATGCCTATATTGTAGTGATTTACTTAGTGTAGATAGCATATCCATCATCTAAACATTTATCTTATGGTGATCATAGTCAAGATCCTCTTTTCTACCTGTTGAAAGAAAACGGAGAATAACAAATGCTGGTGAGGATGCAGGGAAAGGGAAACTCTTCTACACTGTTGGTGGGACTGTAAATTAGCACAGCCATTATGTAAAACAGTATGGAGGTTTCTCAGACAACTACAGATAGAGCTACCATATGATCCAGCAATCCCACTACTGAGCATATACCCAAAGGAATGGAAATCATGTGTCAAAGGTATGCCTGCACTACCATGTTCATTGCAGCTCTATTTACAATAGCCAAAATATGGAACCAACCTAAGTGTCCATCAACGGGTGACTGGATAAAGAAAATGTGGTATGTATACACAATGGAATATGACTCAGCCATAAAAAAGAATGAAATTCTGCCATTTGCAACAACATGGACGAGTCTGGAGAAAATTATGTGAAGTGAAATAATCCAGACAGAGAAACAGAAATACTGCATGTTTTCACTCATAACTGGCTGCTAGGAAGAAAGGGAGGGAGGAAGGAAAGGAGGGAAGAAGGAAGGAATGAAGGGAAGAAAGAAAGAAAAGACCACAACAATATGTTGAACTGTCAGGAGGAGAGAACAAACCTAAGGATAATAGAGATGGGGGGAGGGAAGGAGGGGGTTTGAGAAGTGATAGGTCAGGTGAAGGGCATAAAGAAATATGATTTGTAAGAATTAATATGCTAATAAAAATTTAAAATTTAAAAAAAGAAATATGTGTTATTAGCTTTAGTCAGCCTAGAACACCAGAATTTATTCTTCCTATCTACTTGTAACTTCATACGCATCAATCCATCTCTTCCCCTCCGCTACTCCTGCTCCTCGCCTTAGAGAGGAGCTTGTGTGTGCGCAAGTACTGGAAAACGTTGTCCCAAAGTTCTCCAAAAACTATAGCCTTTTCTTATTTTGGGGGTTTTCCAGAGGAGTTTCGCAAGTTGTGATTTTTATTTATTTTTTTTTTTTAAAGAAAATCAGATAATTGGGAAATGATCAAGTGGACTGTGACAGCAGGTGGGACCCAGCATGCCCTCTCTAGACTCTAGCTCTGCTGGGAAAAGCTGCTCCCTCTGCTTCTTAAAGGCTCTTTTGACTGTTGCTGCTTCCTTTTTTCACTGGCTTTAATAGAAGACGGTGTTTAGTCCTGAGGAGAATGGAGGAGAAAAAGTTTTTTCATTTCTTCCTGGATCCAAAGGATGTTCGGTCTAGATCAAAAATTGAGAAAAAGTGAAGCATGTATCTGAATTAATTAGATGGAAAATGAATGATTTCATATTTTCCTTTTCAATGTGTATGTACCAGAATTTTTTGTTATTCCAATTATACCAAAAATGCTTTGCACTTTTTTTCATTGTTTTGCAAATGAGGAAATTTTTATTTTATCATTTCGTGACTACTCAAGAACTGCAGGAGGTGGTAAATTACATAGAAATCTATATACAGGTTGGTTATTCGTTAAGGATAAAATTTAAATATGAGAGCCTTATGTTATATAAGACATAGCATATTTGCAATAGCATTTATAATTTCTCTGCAGCAAGATAAATAGAATTTTTGTGCCTTGTTGATCCCTGATCAACCCGGGTATTGATTGACAGTGGATGGTGAGAGGCTAATGGGGAGTGTAGTTCTGCAGAAAAAGCCCTTTGATCACTCTGCAATTTGTTCTAAGACATCCCCAGAAGTCATTTGATCATTTTGTCATATTTTAGTGCCTCAATTTGCCATTATTGATTTTTAAATTAGCTGTGCCTTTGCTAATAAGGAGGAAACTAAATTAGCAATTAATTTGTTCTTATTTTACACCATTTCCGTATTTTTGTTAAAAGAAAAAAAACCCCTATAAATTCTAAAGATAGGAATACCAAGGTGCAACACATTCCTGTCTCCCCATGTGTCCCCCCACCCCATCTTCCTCCAGAAGCCATTACTGACTGATCAGGGTTTTGTTTTGTTTTATAATATGTTAGTTTTGTGTGTTCTAGAAATTTATATAAATCAAATCATATAGTATGTTCTTCAACTTACCATAATGTTTTTGAGATTTATTCATGTCACATATAAAATTGTTCTTTTTTATTGCTTTATAGTATCCCGTTGTCTGAATATGCCACAGTTTAAGTCTTTTATTGTCAATAGACTGCTTCTTTGAATGTTCTACTATAAGTCTGTATTTTCTCAGGTAAATATCTAGGAGGGAAATTGTCGGGCCATAGGATAGGTATGTGTTTAGTTTTAGAAGAAACTCCTGGACATTTTTCTAAAGTGGTTACAGCATTTTACATTCCCACGAACAGTATGTGAGTTCCTTTTTCTTCACATCCTCACCAACATTTGTGTTGTCCATCTTTTTCAATTGAGCCAGTTGATAGATGTATAGTGTGTGACTTTTAAATATATAGGTGTGTTTAAAAATAATTCTAAGATTAATTTGAATGCTATAAATTATTCTGTTATACCTACATATTTTGATATTTTTTAGAATTAGAAAATGTGGACTCTTTTTAAACTTGCACAAATATTTTTGTTCATTCGTTTAAGTGGAAAAACTTAGTGATTAAGGATAAAAAGATAACTAGGCAGTTGTGAGCCTTCCTCACATTTAATGTGGAAATTTATGTTTTAACTGGTTTGTTCATTAGCTAAGTCATTTATTCATTGGCTCATTCATTTGTAAACAATTTTTTGCTTTGATTGTCTAACAGCCCTGTCCAATAGAACATTCTGTGTTAATGGAAATGGTCATGATGTGCTATTCAGCACGGTAGCCACTAGCAACATGTGGCTGTCAAGCACTTGAAATGTGGCTAGTGCAACTAAGCAAGTGACTTTTAAATTTTATTTTTTCATTATGGTTAGTGGCTACTGTATTGGATAGGGCATATCCAAATAAATATATTCAAGTGTTATCTAGTCATCTATTATACTGTAAAACAAAGAAAATATCTTCCTTATTTGTATGCTAGAAAATGCAAGCCAGGCTGTAATCATTGCCATTAATGTCACTTAAATTTTTGATATTTGGAATTTTAAACAAAAATATTCCCAGTATTGTGAAGTTATATTTTGTGCGTACTTGGCCAAAGGCTTATATTGTTTAGAATAATAGCCACCCATAAAAATATTCATTCTGCTGGTCAGTTTTCTCTGTACATAAGATGAAATGGACAGCTGATTCGGACCTCCTTCTGTTTATGGCGTCAGAAAGCTTTTTCATATGTTCCATTTATGTTACTGCCACATGTGTTTTTTTAATTGGTCTGATTATTACTGAGCAGATTGAAGTCGTAAAGGCAATGAATCATAAAAACAATACAGTTTTCTTAAGAATGAAGTTATTTGGTTTCAATGATTATGTGATTATGAAAAGTATAATGTCTCGGTGTGAAGAAAGAAAACAAATAAAAGATTCTAATTAGACAGCATTCTCTTTTACTGTTGAATATGATGAGAGAAAATAAAATATTACTTGTTTTTGTTTTTTGCAATCTAGAATCTTTTATAGATCTTAAGGAATAACTGTGAATACTGCTTTTTTGGGTCAGTTCCCAGAAATGTGGTACCATCTTAAGTGATGCTGGAAAACAGATAAATAAGTTGATGGTAAAAAATATATATATATATTCTTTCATCCTTCCAAATAATCTTTTAAATAATAGGTGTTAAATAAACAAATGTTTTGATAATTGATGTAAGGAGGATGTGAGTCCAGTAGGATATTTTGTGACCTCCCTATGCTTACCCCAGCTGGGTCTGCCCAGCTCTGTCTTAGTGACCCATCTCTACTTTTTAGTTGTATTAACCTGAATAAAATGGTCCTATGTGTTCTGTGCTTTCTGTGTTTCTGGATGAAATGGGTCGATTCTGTAATAAGCTATACTACTTGTAAAGCTCCTGTAGGGCTGCAGTCTGTGTGTGTTCTGAGTTATATGGACACGAGAAGCCGGCTCAGGTAGGCAGGAACAACACAGCAGAGCCATTGTGAGCATGCCTTCAGGCTGTATCTGTTGCTGCTTTGAGCAGGTACCTCTGCTGGGGGTGTGTGGTGAAACGAAGATGAATTAGTCGTATGGCCTACTTTCTTTCCCTAGTGAAGCTTAGGTTTTGGTAGAGGAGAATAGACCTGTGTTAGACAAATTCACAGTAATGCCAGTGGTGAGGGTGTGGGAAAGAGAGCTCATCCATCTCGGAAAAGCAGGGATGGATGTGTGGAGGTCTGGCACTGGGGCATGACCTTACAGGCTGGCCAAGAATTTTGGCAGGCAGAGATGGCAGGAGAAGACATTCTAGATGGAGAGTATGACATGGATACGGGCCCAGAGTCCAGAAATCTCACAAGCATCTGTGCATGTAGTCTCTGTAGTATAGGATGCACACAGGAAATTAGCATAGGGATGAAGGAAATTAGGTATTCCAGCTGGAGTCTGATCATGAGGGTTCCCAAACAGGGCTCTTGGGGGCTTTTGGACTTTATTCAGGACAACGCTTATTTTCTTACTTAAATATTCTTCTCAATTCATCCTGTTTTCTTTATCCTTCTACAAGTTTTTCTTATATCAATATAACTTAAATATTGAGTTCTAGAAAATATGTCATTATGTCTAATTCCAAGAAAACTTTTATTTTGTAGAATGTCTAAAATCAGGTAAAATTTAATGATCCTTCCCCTGTCTGTTTCTTTGATAGTTTTAATTTTTCTGGATATATTTAAATTGATTTGTTAATATTTTATATTTTTGTCAATATTTATATAATATCAGAATACTTATTTCACCATTATTTGATTAGTGGTGTTAGAAAGCAATGCATTTTATATCAATGAGAAATTCTTAAAGTAATTTTTAAGCTAGAACGAAGGTACAAGTACTATAATGTTAGATTGAAATTTAGATTACTTACAATTAAGGTGCTTCCATTAAATGAACAATATAAAATAGGACAAAGGATTGTTTTGTGAGGGAGTAGGTAATGATATGGTTAAAATATTTTCAGACAATTTAAATATTATACTGTCTAAAATAGCATCACAGGTTTTCTATATACAAAAAAATATATAATAATATATAAATATAGTAATGTAGAATATAGATGAAATCAACTGGAATTTATCAAAAGTAAAGGTTGGAACTACCATATAGTACTTGTCCAAATTTGTGACATGTACTTAGGGATTAATATTGAGTGCTGACCATGTCCCTAGTGCTGTGCCGAGCATTTGTCTCAGCTCAAACAAACTATGAAGCAGATTACCATCCCCATTTTGCAGAAGAGGAAGCTGGCTCTGAGGCAGTGCATGTTTAATTCAAGATCACAGATTGCTGAGTGGCACACTGCAATTTGACCCTTGCTCTGTTTGCTTGTAACCACCAGTAATTTCATAGGATTAGTTTTCGAAAGAGTGTGTAGATGTTTAGGAGGACACGCAGTAGAGCCAGACCCCTCATCAGGGGGAAGGGTGTGTTGAGAAGAGGGGCTTTGAGTACCAAAGGCACCCTTTGTGACTTTTCCTGTGACTTTTTAATCTTTGAAGATGGGCCCTGTTCCCATGGAGAGGATTTTGTGACACAGAGAGCAGGTCAGGGGCACCCACCAGGCTGGGGCATGTGTGAATAGGTCACTGGTGTGTGGCACATTTTGTTTCCAGGAGAGAATTTGTAACCATTACCTCTGGAAAATTAGAAATGATGATATCTAACACGTAGATCACCAAACTGGCCTCTTCAACCATGAGAGGCAGTCAGGAAGTCCCATGACAGGTACTCAGCTCTTCCTTTTCTCCTCTACCTCTGAAACTTATTCAGTGTACAGTCCAGACCCTGCATGGTTTATGACAAGCACAGAAAACACTCACATAGAATGCAGTGTCTCAGAGTGAAGAAAAAGATCACTTGTCATTGTAAGAAATAACTTACAATGTCAGCATTTTAGGTGTATATGTATTGTTGTTAAGGCATTTCCTTAATGGGTTAGCGGTGAGAACAACACACCCACACCGAGCCAGCCTTAGCACAGGTAGGCCCCATCCAAGGGATAGCAGAGTCACTGTCTGAGAGTTCCTGAACACTCACTGTCTCTAGATTTCCAAAACGTTCACAGAATGATCTGATTAGATACCTTTTTATCCAATTGATTCTGATGCTCAGTTTGATCTGAGGACTATCGTAATAAAATCATTTCCCTGCACATGCCCAAATGAGGGATTTCACCTTGTGAATGAATGGTTATAAAAGGACTTAACCTCTTTTTGAGAAATGTTTATATCTAATTTGATTTTCCCTCTGGTTAACATTATAGTATTATTATATATGGGTGTATATTATTTTGTAGTCATTGGTGTAAAATTTTCCTTATTGTAGTTCTAAGTTAAATTTTTTAAAAAAGAGGAAAAAATAAAATAATTTTAGGGGGGGAAAAAAACAGAAAAATGCTTGGTGTGAGTTCAGTTGTTCTTACTTTGAGAATTCTCAAGTTCTACTAACCATGAAGTTAATTGTTAACCTAGTTTCATATCATGCATTCTTTCTAAAGCTCTAAATCAATATATATTTTAGTGTTCTCTACAGCTATTACTCAATATCATCTTTGTGTCCCTTTTCCCTACTGTAGCCCTGGTGTCTAGAAGGCTGTGAGTATACAAAATAGATATATTCTAAAAGGTTATCTATCAAATCCTGATTTTCTATAGACTTTAACCTATCATATCAGAATTATGACTTCTTTTATTGTTCTTTTGCCCAGTTTCTGGAAATAGCCCTGAGCAGTCCAAAGACCTTCAACAGCTATACCAAGTACTTCAAAAAGTTCATGGAAAGATTCATATCTTTCAATTATATTTTTCCATAAACTTTTTGAGTTACACTCATAGTTGGGAGACAGTCAGGAACTCAGCTGTTTGACTTTTTAAAGGACCTTATCAGTATTTTCTGTGTTCTGATCCCTCACCCTCTTTCCAACCATAATCTAAGAGAAACCTTGTACCCTGGCCACCAACCTGGAATGGATTGCTTTGGACTCTAACGAGGGTCAGACAAGAACTGGGGGAACAAATATGTTTTTATATGTAGGTCTTTACATTTCAACCTTATAAATCATTGTAGCAAAACATTTTTTTAACACTTTTTTTTCAAGTTTTTTTTTTTAACTTCTCAATATACATTGTAGTTGATTTTCATGTCCTGTTTCCCCCCTCCCTTTCTCCCCCCACCACTACACCATATCTGTTTACTTGTCTTAACAAGTTCAAGGAATTATAGCAAAACATTTTATAAAATATTGGAATTTTCTCTTTTCGATCTCTTTTTAAGATATGTGTTGTATATCATAATAAGGGTTTTAAATGACATTTTACATATTATTAACACATTATTATATAAAGCAACAAATATTTAGTGGGCATTATAATATGCCAAACAACCTTTCAGTTAAAAAACCTTGAAGCAAATTTATAACCAGAATAACAAGTTCTTACAGAGAGTGTCAGGATGACAGCTGTTTCTATGTGTATAAAGTGGTTTATTCTCTCTATGCTATAAGTTATATCCAGACATAGTAAAAATAAAGACCAAAAGAAGAAAATTTTGAAAAAATAGAAATATAAGTATAAGATGCAATAGGAAAGTATACTGAAGAAAATTAAAATGATTCCAAATAACAACAAGAAATATATTACTAGAAATAAATAAAGTTGAAAATGGCAGTGCTTCTATAGTGTTTGCTCACAATGGGACACTCAGTGTTTTTAAAAAATGTTAAGAAATTAGAGTAACTAAACATCACTTACAGTGAAAAGGTCAAAGAAAAGAGAGACAAACAATCTCTTCCCCATATGTAAATACTGGTGGGAACTGAATGAAAGGTAATGCTTGTGAACAAGAATTGGATTTCGTTGATTAATGTTCAGTAACAACTGAAATATTGATAGTAATAGGAAAAGATATAAATGCTTTGTCAAACTCCAAAAGTAAGATCAGTAAAAATAATACATTTAACAGTGTACAAAGCAGTCTTCTAAGATAGATTTTATCTCCGAAAACATAAGCACGGAGACATTTTTGGAAATTAATATATCAAACGGCTAAATTTGGGATGTTCATAATTTTTGCCTTATTTATCAAACTAGAAATCCTTGCCATAAAGGTTTCAGTGGTAAAGGCCTCATTGGAATGATTTTTTTTTTAAATTCTGAGTTATAATCTAGTTACAAGTTTGTAATTATCAGGGTGGAAATGAAATCAAAGTAGAGAGCATGATTTTTGGCCTTTAAATAATGTGGATTATTTCATTTTATGTATCCAATGGAATAAAAAGTAGATGTCAGTCTAAAGAGCTGATTTGTTGCAATAAAAATGCTAATTTCCTTGATATGGTTTGTAAGTGGGCAAGTGCTGAAGGCAGATTTGTATACAAAGGTGAATGGAAGGAAATAGATAGTATAGAGATAAAAATACTGGATTTCCCATTTCAATAGGTGATTATAAATCTAAAAATGAAAATATTCTGCTAATATGGAACAGAGGTGACTATCCTCTCTAAACCGATGAACCTAAAACTTTTCAGAATATTGCATTTTGACGATGCAAGCACAAGAAGTGGTACCAGAAGTAATAACAAACTAGAACCTATTAGAGAGATATTTGAATCCTGGAATTGGTGTTTACAAGACCAGTGGGTATATTCCAGGTTCATGCAAGACAGTTGCTAAGTAATTATTTGCATTCAAAGGATGCTATTTCAGGTATATATACTTTCAAAACCAGGAAGAGATGGAATAAAAATTTGGGTTTATGTTTATTAATACTTTTCATATGAATTTAAAGTTGTCTTTTTACCAGATGGTGAGTGATGATTACTGTTTTACCTGGCATATCAATTTTCTGTTGCTGCATAGTAAATTATCCCAAAATTTAGTGGCTTGAAACAACATTTATTATCTCACATTTTCTGTAGATCAGGAACCCAAGAGCAACTTAGCTGGGTCTTTTGCTTTAGGGTCCATTATGAGCTGAATTGTCCCTGTCTCCCACCCCCTCGGCCCCCCATCTCCCAATCCCTGTTCATATGTTGAAGTCCTAACTCCCTATACCTCAGAAGTAACTGTATTTGGAGATAAGGTCTTTAAAAAGGTAATTAAGTTCAAAATGAAGCCATTAGGGTGGGCCCTAATTCAGTATGATGGTGTCCCTATAAGAAGAGGAAATTTGGATACAGATGTGCATCCTCTGTGTGCAGAGGAAAGACCATGTGAGAGCAACCAAGAGGACGTGGCCATCTCCACAAGAAGACAGAAGAAACCAAACCCGCCAGTACCTTGGCCTTAGATTTCTAGTCTTCAGAACTGTGAGAAATACATTCCTGTTGTTTAAGCTATGCAGTCTGAGGTGCTTGGTTATAGCAGCCCCAGCAAACTAACACAGGATCTCTCGCAGGTTGCAGTCGTCTCAAGTCTTGACTGCAGAAGGATCTGTTTCCAAGCATGCTCATGTATTGTTGGCAGCATTCAGTTCTTTGCAGGCGGTTGAACTGAGGACATCAGGTCCCCATAAGCTGTTGTTCTTTGCCACGTGAGCCACTCCATAGGGCACCTTGCATGCGATATGGTAGCTCACTTTGTCAAAGCACGCAAGCAAGAAGAGAAAGACTAAGGGAGGAAGTCAGGAAGTTGCAGTCTTTTATAATCTAATATCCAAAGTGACATCTCATCACTTTTGCTGTGTTCTGTTTATTAGAAGTCAGTCTCTAGGTCCAGTCCAACACTCAACAGCTGGGGGGATTAATTTCTGTTGTTCATAAATTACCCCATCTAAGGTATTGTAATATAGTAGCCTGAAAGGATGAAGGTGCCATTTCTTTTCTTTATGGTTGTTAGTGAGTCATTTTGACATATTTATTTTAAGTGCTCTAATTGGATTACATAATTTTTAAGTACAAAACTAACAACCTGTGTATAGTTTTAACTTGTGTTGCTGAGGGAAACTTAAGGCATATTAAGGCCTGTAAATTCCAGTAGGTATTGAGCATATATTTTTAAAAACTTTTTATTATGAAAAACTTCAAATGTACAGAAAGTCAAGAGAATTATATAATGCACGCTCATCACTAAGATTTAATAGTCATTGACTGTCATATTTATATCATCTTGTTTGGGGGGGCTAAACATATTAAAAGTAAAATTAGAGATATCTTAGCTTTTTTACTTCTAAATATTTCAGTAGTTGTCTCTAAAAAGCACGTTTGACCACATAACATACTATCATACTGATACAGAATAAAATTAACAATTCCTGCATACCCAGTTCATATTTAAATTTTCCTTGTCTCAAAAATGCCTTTTTATAGCTGACTAGTTCAAACCAGGATCCAATCAAGAACCATATGAGTATATTCCATTTTATTTTCATGTCTCATAAGTTTCTTTTAATATACTAGATGCCCCTACCCTACACTCATTTCTTTTTTCTGTGCACCAACTTGTTAAAGGATGGAGCATATTTTAAAATGGCACACTTTTTTTTTTTTCCTCCAAACATTCTTTTAGCACTAAAGTTATTCACTCCAGAATCTTGCACTGGAAGTCCAGCATATTAACTAGAAGGCATAAAAGAGATAAAATAGAGACAGCTGCTCTGATTTGGGTAGAGCTGAGTGACCTGTTTCCCCAAGCCACTCCCAGCCACCTTCCTGGCTAAATTCCTGTATTTGGCACAATTTGAAGCACACTGTTTTAAATCATAGATGGTTGAGACTAGAAGACAGGATAGAAAAAAAGGAAAGGAGCAGACAGAGTGAAAAAGAGCCAGCCAGGCAGGATTCAAATCTAATCATTCTTTGTGAGCTCCAGAGCAATTGGCTGGTGCCCAGTAACCAGTGGAGGGATGAGGACAGGTTGACTGAGAAGCCCCTTGTAGGCATTTATTGCCACAAGCCAAACTCTTCCTGATTATTCCTATTAGAATGACAGCTCCATGTGGGCAAAGACTTTGTCCAAATTGTCCACTTCAGTGCCTAGAATATTGCCTGGCATTTGGGCATGCTGACTTAATATTGGCTGAATGAATTCAGAAATGAATTATGAGTGAACTAACATTTACAGAGCACCTAATTTTATATTGTTTATGCTTTGTGCTATTCACATAATTAATGAGATATTCATGTATTACTAGATCCTTATGAGGTAGGTGTTACTGTCACCATCATACAAAAAAGAAACTGAGCCACAGAGTTGAATTTGCCTGAAATTACTCAAAACAAGGTCCAGCAAACTCTAAAATTTATTATTGCTTATACAGTAGTGTTAATGGAACTAGAAATAGCCAGGAGTAATGAGAGCTGAGTTTTAATTTCAGCTTTTCTCTTTACTATTTATAGACAGTTTTTTATGGAAATGATTTTATAAAAATCATTTTGGTTTTCTCTTGTTCAGTCCCTTTATGAAAAATGTAGTTAATCAAATATGTTTTCATCGATCATTATAAAGGGAAATTTTATATAATGTACACAGAAGTGTTGTAGAGAAAAAAAAAAACCCTCAAGTTCTAATCCAAGATATTATCTACTATAATGTTAAGCATGCAGTTGGCACTTAATTTTTTGTCTGACATTAAGAACTTCTGAGTGATAGAGTTTACAGATGTCATTTTGTATATGCTATGTTTTTGTAGGGCTGTGTGACCAAAAATCATATACTTTTCCAGGATTTACTGTATATAAATAATATTTACAATACAAACCCAAGGAACTGTGTGGAATTATTTCATACTGGAACTTGATTGAATGTAATAGTGAACTAAAATGAAAATAGTATGGTACCTGATTATCTTATCACATAGTTTTCTTTTAATGGTATTGTCCTTAATAGAATTTGAATTTTTTTAAATATAGTAATTTTATAGGAAAACTTTGACAGTTTAAGTTGGCAATTCCAAATCAGCCCACTCATTGTGTTCACTGAAGTGTTCTTCCAAAAATAAATGAGTAGGCTGGCATTGTGTTTTAAACATCAGGCTAATTTTGGTTAATTATATAAATCTAAAAGCCATGGGCAAGGCAGCAATTCAGTCTTACTAGATGATGATCAGTGGAATTGTGAGACAGCTTGCTGAATGGTGCCCATCCAGCTAATAACCTGGATGCATTGTGTCCAAAGGACAGCGCCTGGCAGGGCATCAGATAGGAAGCCTTCCCAGGCTGTAATAAGGGGCTTGTGAAAGCTTGCAAAAGAGGTACAAAGTTAGAAACAGTAGTAACGGCTCTGATCAGAATTCAAAAACATTAGACAAAACAAATGGTTACCATGCATAGCTAATAATTCTCTGTTAAATAATGGAAAGCTGAGATTGAGCAGCCTCGTGGGCCATCCCTTACTTGCTCCTTATCTCTAGTTTTTGTTTAAATAAATGAGAGTGCTACATTATGTGGGGCTTTCATTTAAATTAGTTGGAATTAGTATTCTGCCACTAGCAAACAGGAAATACAGATGCAGAATAAGAATGTGGTGCAGCAGGAGAGTTTAGAGCACTTGACTCTCTAAGGACTTTCCCATTCGGGAAAGAATCATGACTCCTTTTGTACACAATTGTAAAGTAAGAACGGGCAGAAATTATGTTATGATATTTTTGCTGCTATTGAGTTCATTTGGTGTATTTCTGTTGATGTCTATGAATTAAAAGTTTGAATTTATGAAAATGCTTCTGTCATTAGACATAGATTTCTTTAACCCTGTATTCCTATGCTTTAACAAGGTTGTATACAACTATTTAGAACACATCTTTGTACTTGACAGTTGTCTGATTTCCTTATCCTGGTTGAACTGATCTGTGCTTGTCTCTTGGATTTATTCAGGACGGGGGTACATCTCTCCATCCAGATTCCATTGGCTGAGCGAAGAATGACTGTTTGGGCTATTTTACTTAATGAAATAACAGATTTGGCTGAATTTTCTGTTGTCAGTGACTGTATGGTCATTGTGAAGATCTATGTAGTTATTTGTAGAAGTGAATCAGAGAATTTCTATTGCCGTAGAACCTAAACAATTGATTTATATAATCGGATTACTTTCTTCAGTTCTGTACATCCTGATTTTTACTGACCTATATATTCATGAACATTTAAATAAGGGTACGCCAGAAGCCAATAGAGATGGACTTAAAAGCCACCCTAGCTGGGTTTTTACCGTGTTTCCTTTGATTTGCTCTGTTATTGTTATCAACTAGCTTTATAATTTTATGTCTTAACAGTTTAGCGTGTCCCAAGAAAATTCTACTCCCGTTCCTTGTAGTCTTTTACAGAGTTTGAACTGCTGGAAAAATTTAAGTAACAGAATTATTTGCGCCACACACTCAGTGTTGTCCTGCAGTGTCACTTTAGATAAAGCAAGCATTTTCCAGTTATTTCTGTCTAGCACATTGCTTCCTAACTCTCCTAGTCGTATGTTAATTATCAAACAATTGATGTATAAAATTTTATTTGTTTTTGATTGTCTTTTTAAACACACATTGTAAAATCATTCTTGGAATAAAACTGACGTTAATATTTTTCCTGTAAATTCTACAAAAGATATACATATATTATAACATACTCCATGAGTGAAATTTGACATTGACAGAAATTATACAAGAAAGCATCAGACTTTTTAATGTAACAGTGTCTTTGACTGTGACTGAAGTTACTTTGTCACATCTCCAATTTTAAGGGACAATGAAGCAGCTGCGGTATGTGCCCATGGAGGGAGCTTTTAATTTCTAAAGATGAAGTATGTCCTCTGGTCCTTTCTGTAGACCAGGTCTGTTTCTTCTCTTGTTGATGCCACTAGATCCTATACAACTCTAGCTTCATTGTTTGGGAAAAAGCCAGTTTTTCTCTGTCTTCTCCATGATATAAGTTGCTGATTAGAAGGCACTGAGCATTTTTTAGTGAATTTATTTCCATATAAAGACTGAAGCAAGGGGAAAATAACTTCTTGTGGAAGAAACATTGTGGGCCCTGGTCTCTTCTGAGACTGTCAGTTCACTTTTTCAGTGTGGTATAAACCTATGATAGTTCTAGAGTAGGATCCTCAGAGCTGCTACAGCTCATGACAAGAGATCTGGGTTCTGGAGAAGAGTCACATGTTGCTGTCATCCAGAGAGACGGAGAGAGAATTGGCCTCTGGGTACAACGAATCGGGCTTCAAGTCCACCCCTGTCAGTACCTGCTCAGTAACCAGAGGGAAATTATGTTTCACTTCTCTGGGTCCAAGTTCCTAATCTATAAAATGGGAAAAATGATCTATAGCAGGAAGACTTGTTTGCAGGATTAAATAAAACAATACATGTAAAGACCCTAGCCCCTCAGTGCTTTCAGTGTCATCACATGTGAATTTCCTTCCTCCTCTCCTTGAAGGTCAGAAGGTTTGGACGCTGATTTGGGATTACAGTGCCATGGGCCATTGTGCCATCTGATGGCAGAAAGCACTCATTTGAGCTCTGCATGTCAGTGTACCATAAAGCTTGGCTCACTAGATATAAAGTCACGGGTCCTTTCACTTCCTTTGCTGGTAGGAAGGCTATAACCATGAGATTCTTGACAGCAAGAATGTATTAACCTGAATGTATTTATTCACTTACCTGATTTGCTAAAAAAACAAAACAAACCAAAAAAAAACCCCAAGAAACAAATCTATTATTTTTCTCGGTAAAAGCTCACTGGTGCTATTGAACATAAAATCAGTATCTAGACTTGATTCTGCCATGAGCTATCCATGAACACTCAAGACTCATTCTTTCATCCTTTGGTTCACTCCTTCATGCCTTTATGTCAGTAGATATGTATTGAGTATTAATATATGTCAGACCTTTTGCTGGGGACCCAAAGATTAGAAGACCAACACTATACTCTCAAGGCGTTCTTAGGCTTATAGGGGATTTACGTATATGTAAAGTAAACCAGAGGAATTCATATTGGAAGAGGTCTATCCAGACCCAGTGTTCCCCAGTGCTCCTTTCATGCCCCACCCCTGTGCCCTTGCATTGCCCTGTTCTTCTTTACAGGCTGCTCTTTCACATGGGACAGGTACATTGTAGAAGGTCAAGAAAATGTTTCCTCAAGTGAGTTTAGTGGGTATGGAGACACCCCAGAAGTAGTCATTATTCCCACAGTGGAGAGGGGCTTGTGATCGCACTCAGTCTCAGTTGTCTCCTGTGTGATGTGAAAAGGGACAAGTCCTTTTGAATTCCTTTTGTAGCTACCGTTAAACAAAGAAATAATGAATTGCCCGAAACTGATGGAATCAAATATAAATTAACTAAGTTATTTGTTGTGTAAGCAGCATTTACGAATTAAACAAGAACTGAATTATAAGTTGCTGTTTTTTACTGTGTATATTGCATAGGTTTTAGCATTTTTCTTCCTATATACAAGTGCCTTTTGCCAGTTGAGCTGCAAGAAAAGGGAGACAAGGCACTGAATGCATGCCTATAAATGCAGTACAACTGAAAAGCAACAAATCTGAGGTTAGCTCTTTTTCAATTTCTTGAGTCTTTCAGGATCCTTAAAATGCTTGTCAGCAGTAATCACAATAAAAACCATTAAGAGTTGACAGAGGTCAGTGCCGCTCCTGTGTTTCCCTTATCAATGGTTCTTCATGAAAATATTCCTTAGCAGGAGGGGAACACTACAAATCTAAGGATTATAACCTGGTATCATTTTTTTAAAAGTTTAATATTCCTTTGAAAAACCTCATCCATTTTGTAATATTGTAATTTCTATAGGCTAAGGATATAAGCATTGTGGTGCTTATATTTTTCTGATTCTTTCAGTTACCTGCAATGGCTAAAATTGGCTTACCTGACCATACCCCCGAGCAAGATTATTTCCATTTTTATTAAAGTTTTCTTCCTCCTTTGGATGCTGCTTCTGTCTTTAAAATGACCCAATTAGTCTGATTGTTTACTTCTTTAAAGTGCTGTGTTTCCACTTGTAGCACATGGAATATTTTAAATATCTTTTCCTTGTGGACTGCTTTTGTGATTTTTTGCACAGCTCTGCTTCTTCCCCATGCCTTCATTGCTGCTTTCTACTCTTCATGCTCCCTCCACAGTCCTTCAGCTCCCATCCTCCCAGGCCGCACCCTTCGTTTCTCTTCTCATCTGGTGAGGCTCGCTCTTGCTGTTAGTGCCATGTTTCCCTGAGGTTCGTGTCTTCCCGTCCCTTGTTCCTCCAACTTTTGACCGCCCCCCCACCTTGTGTTTTCTTGACTTTGATTTCCCTCATCCCCACTCTTGGAACTCTTGTCAGATGAGTTTTAGGCGATATCCTGGTCTTTCTGTCCCTTTGGTTGTCTACCTCCACCCACCCACCCCCTCACCCACACTCTGTGTTTAATTTGGGATATCCCTCTTTGTTTCCTTGCTTCTTCCCGTCAGGGACTTCGTCACCATCCTGTCCTTGTTGTGCTAACACAACTTGCTCAATGAATGTTTGCTGAAGGAATAGCCTATTTGATTTTTCTACTTTTGTCCATAGTGCACGTACTCTTATGCCGTGAGGTATGTTAGGCTTGCCTGTAGTGTTTATCTTGAACAAATTTCCTTTTAATATTCCTATTATATAAAATGGTTCTGTTTCTAATTGTTGTCTGAGCCTACCATGTAGTAGACAGATAATCTACAGAAGATATTCAGAAAAATTAATGAGAACTTTTTGATGTTAAATTCTTACCTACACTTCAACGCCCACCTCAAGTATCACCGCCTCTAAAATGAACTAATCTCTTTCTATTTTCTTTCCATGACACTAGTTCTATATATTTTATAGCATCTGTAAATATTATATGTTGGCTTTGCATATGTCTGTGCTTCCTTATTAACTTCTTGAAGGGACAGAAGACATCTTTCCATCTCCCAGCACAGTTAGCATGATGCCCTGCAGAGCACAGATACTTGTTGAATGTTTAAGACTGAATTGAAAGGTGTAATGTGTATAGAAAATGAAAATTTAGAGAATATTAATAATGAGCTATATCTCCTTATAAAGCACAAAATATAGGACATAGCTCAGAAAACACTGCTTTTTGAAATCTTAAAATACATAATGAACATTTGAATGTTTTGCAGTTGAATTTTCCTAATTTGTGAAGGAGAAAATGTATATAAAAATATTTGGTAATGACAAATATATATAATGATAATGATATGTATATTGTCAGTCATTACCAAATATTTTTATTTATGAACAAATACACACACTTAATATATGTACTTTATATGTTATATATATTCTTTATATATACTATGTATATATATATGTTGCTTGTTTTGTCTTTTATTAGGAAAGGACACAAGTCATAGTAACAGTACATACAGCTACAGAACATGCTCAATGTTGTTGGACTGAATTGAAACTTTTGTTTTAATTAAATATAATTAACTGCAGTTAAAATGGGTATCCCAGCATTTGCATGTAACTGCAAGTACCAGTTTTGTGGAGGAAAATTTAAAATGCTCTCTCATCTTTCCTCCACTTTTCCCCCATGGAGCTAACTGGCTAGTACCACCATCTCTCCCCTCTTTTGGGGGGGGGTTATAACTGGAGCAAGGGAATATAAGAAAAAGCAGAGGGGAGGTCACTTCTATGACAGTCTAAACTTGGAGTACCGGGGAACAAGAAAGAATGAAGTGTCAGTGGGAAGATGAAGGGAATGACAGATGCTGAGTGGATTCTCAAGGAAATAGCTCCACAGGTGCCAACAGCTCAGGCCCAAGTTGCAGAAATGGCCTGGATCTCAGCTTCTCTTTCTACTTGTTGCTTTCCCCAACCAACCTCCACGCCTTCTCTCAAACACATTTTAACAATAAAAAATTAGCATAAAGGGGGAATTAATACACATATTAATCTGCTTTATTACCTTTATATGAGTTTACTAGAGGTAATGTTGTATGTGTGTATGTGTACGTGCTCTAAAAGGAATTAATTCTTTTACTTGATAGGCTAAGGCAAGGTGAAAGCCCTGTCCTAATCGTTACTTCTAAGTACACTGGATTTTTCTTCACTGTAACTGACGTTCCTTTTGGGATTGTTCATAATTTTCTTTCCATGTTAACCCTTCCAGGTGAACAGGTAACTATATTTATAAACTGAAAAACTGCAGAACAAGTCATTTTTATTTCTCCAGGGAAATAGGATCACATTAACTTTGATAGTAGTTAGCAAAAATTGCACTTCAGAAAAATTGTGAGAATACATTTGTTTTAAAATTTCTTTGAACAGTTGTTGAAAACTAGATTTATTCTCTCATAGGAACTCAGTGAAATTCTGTTAAAGGCTAAGTTTATCTACTGTTATTATGTTTACATTTTTCTGATGTAAACAGATTATTTTAGGGTAAAAATAAGATATTTTTGTCAGTTTGAAGCCAGCTAAAATTACTGCTTTACAAAGTTTCATAAGGAATGCATGCAATGCTTAACCTCAATAAAGTGAAATTCTTAGTTCATCCTACATCAAGGATAACAGGTACATTTTATGTTTATATACAAATTTGTCAATATACACATTCCTTTTTTGTAAAGTACTCAGAGCCCTTCTAGTTGATACTGTGAACTGGAAGACAAAGGGCTTGGCTCTACTCATATTTTATTTTTGAATTGTTAGCTATAAATTTTTAGCACATCTTGTTTCCTCTTCCATAAATCTGGCATGAAATGCATGTTCTTGATAGTTACAGCTCTTCTAATAACAGGAAGTAAAGGAATTAAAGATTGTGTCCATTTAGTGTTCTGCTCACCACCAAGTTTTGGGCTCATTTAATCACTTATTACTTTGCTTTAAAATAGCAATTTCTGAAATTTTCCCACCAACATGTTAGGGTGAAATTTACCTATTTCACAAGTCAAGAAATTAGTCTTAATTTTTTCCCCTTTGACAGTACAATACTTGAGTTCAAAATTCAGGATTGGTTTCAAATCTAGAAGGTTAAAAAATTTAAAAAGTAGGCATAGTGGTGAGTAGTTCACATGTAAAGAATGCATACTTTGTCTCTTAGTAGTGTGAAATATAGTAGTTTGCATATGTTATATATTTGGATATATGCATGTTTTAAATTTAAAAATCCAGTGCATTTCTCACCAGACCAAGTTTCTTAAGGAAGCATTTCCTGACAAAGTTATAAGAAAAACTGAGCTTTCTTGAGGGGTAAGGGTTTTGGAGTATGGTAAGGGAGAAGAACTAGACTACACCCCACACTTAAAAAAGTATATTGTTATGCTTACACTTATGCATTCATATTTAGTGTTTCCAAGTTATCATTTGTAATCAGACCAGAGTCCTCTGAAAGTTTCACACATCATTTAACAAATCTGAATGCAAGCTGTCTTCAGTTTACAAATAGGTTGTATTTTACAACTTGATTCTGTAACTCCTTTGAAATGTTTCCTTAAAGATATTTTCTTAATGAAATAATGTTATTAATAGCATAGAGTTCCATCTTGGGAAGCTAGGAATATGTTTTCATTTCTTCTTGGAGAATACATGTTGGCTCCTCAGAAGTTAATTTATTCTGAGACTGAAGTTCTGAGTGTTCCTTTCATGGGGTCCTACAGGTGGAGAGCTGTTGCCTGTATTTCCAAATCTTGGTGTTTGTGCTTGGCTCAGGGTGCTAATCACTAGTATATCCACTGCCACAAAGCTAGCAGGGTGTCTGGCATGAGTGCTGGGGTTAGGGGTAGGAGTAATAGGAGCAGCCTTCCTGAGGTGTGCATTATTTTGAATTTGGGCACCATTTGTAAAACTTTTATTTCCTGTTATTCACGTGAACTTCACGATGCAAATAAAAGAAAACATATAATTTTGATGTATATTAAAATTTAAGTAGTTTAATACAATATTTAAAATCATGTCTTACTTCATATGCCTGTGAGGATAATCCATAGTCATGAGGATTGGAGGGCAGACTGTTTTCTATACAGCGATGACTCATATGGTTTTAGTCATCTTTACATGTCCTCTTTGGATGTTCATTATCTTAATATTACAAAGTAACAGACTTGAACATTTTAAGAGCTGAAATTTAAGCTTTCATTTATGAGAATGTTCTAATTTGTAGGATTTCATGCTAATGTTTACCACAAAAAATAAGGCAATGCTAATCTTCAAGTTGCTACTTTATATCTGGTCCCCCTAAAATATTTGATTTTTGAAGAATAGTATGAAAGATATTATTTATAAATACTTTAATTCCTTTTGTTGGTTGACAGTTTGCTTCAAAAGATCAAATTAAATAAATATCATTAAATGTTAAGTCACTGAACACAGTAAATTATATTCAGTCTTAACTTTGCTTGAAATAATAAACAAATGTAATCAGATATTTTAGCTAGAGTAAAAGACAGCTGTCAATATACTTGAAATTATTTATAGAAGAAATTAAAGTTATAAATTATCAGTGAATGATTTCATAACATAAAAGAAAAATAGTAAAACTATCGTCTTCCCGTATACTTCCGTGAAGTGTTACCCCACCTTTCTCTTGAACAAATAGTAGGAAAGTGTGGAACACTTCTGAATGATTGACATTTGTTTCTCGGGAACAGCCTATCACTAATTGCGAGAAAGGGAGGTTGCCCATACTCACCTATTTTCATCCGGTTCCACTTGCAAAACAAGCACCATTATGTAACTGTTGCTGTCATACAATGGTCCTTTATCTGGATTTTGGGTAAAGCTTGCTGAGACTGTACCCATCATTAGAAAGAGGAAATCTCTGTCCCTATATTACTGTAATATCATTATTTGTTTTATTCTTCTACTGGGTCTTTTAATTTTACGCCACTTTTTCAGTAATTAGAGTAACTGTCCTGTCTTTTGTCTTTTGTTAGTATATTCTGGTTCAACTTCAGTATCTATAAAATGCAGGTTATAAAACCCACTACATCAGAGTTGTGTGTATTTAAATCACACTGAAAAAACACAGGTAAATATATCCAAATTAATCAGAACCTGCAATCACTAATTTGTATGCAGAATTTCATTATTTAATAGGAAACCGTCAACAAAATAGTCCCTCGCTCCTATAGTGTCCCCACCCTGAACATTCCAGGAAATATTCTAGGATCAAACATATTAAGGTGCTCATAAAATGTTCACCATAAGAATTTGAAGTTTCTGAGGGAGGTGAAAATCTTCTATTGGGTTACTGTACTGTGAATATTTTAGAATGATTTTAACATGTTTTAAGAAAAAAAGGGCTTATGAATAATACTATTAAATTTCTTAAGCCAGATCATCCCATTTTTTATGATGGCATTTTATGTTAATCATACATAATGTGTTTATTTAAATAAGGCTATGTTAAGATATTTTTCCCTCTTTCAAGAATTGTAAACTGAATTAGAAGTTTGTTCAGAATTGCTTGGTGTCTGTTGACTCATGGAAAACTTCAGATTTCTTTCTGATGTACAAATAGCATATGCTAATATTAATTATTTTCATTATATTTTTTATTTTCATATTGTTTATAATACATTATTAGTTTTATCTACATTAGGATCAATTGAATTTCGTACACTCTTCTTTGCTTTTTTAATTTATATTTTGGAAATAAAAGTAAACAAAACTATTTTTTGCCTAATTTTAGGCCTTAACAAATTATTTTCTTACCCTGAAAATGTACAGTAGAAAGTTTTCTTCTACCCTAACAAATCCTTTTTCTTACTTTCAATTATTAGAAAAATTCAACAACTTAATATGTGGACTTTAGGGTCATAAGCCTTTTGCAACCTGTCATAAGCAGATTTCTAATGATCTTTCCATTTAGTATGGCTAGAATTATCTCAATAAACAGTTTTTTCTGCCTAGAAGATAAACAGTGAACTTGGATGCATACTTCAGAATAATTTGCCCACTATTTCATTTATTTGCTTTCTTCCTTGGAAATACATGTCATTTTTAGGTAAATTTTCTGACTAAACCTGCAGAGTATATCCACCTTGTAAGACTTCGATAAAATTATTTGCCATTTGTCTCTTTGAACACCATCTGTTCTTAACAGCAGTTCCCATAAAACAGCATATTCAGAGAGTTTATGCTGCTTCTGGCTACCTGTTTTGTTGTTGTTGTTGTTTTAAAGATTTATTTTTCTTTCTTTTTTTTTCTCACCTGCATTAAGTATGTTTCTTTTCCGTGAACCACCGTTGTATTACCTATTGAGTACACTGGCTTCTCTTTTGCTGCGCGTGATAGGACTTGGGCTGAATAGACCCCTGGGCTAGGGCTCAGCTCCAGTGTTTCCAGTGTGAGGCCAGCTTCTGCAGACCTCAAAGCTTACCTGTCCTTGACGTTCCTACCTACATCTGTCCCCCAAGCACACCTGGCCTGCACCAGCTGCCTCATCTCTTGCTCTGGAGCTTGACCCTGTGCCCACTGCAGGATCACTGTGATTTTGTTGCCTGGTTTCTGATGGCCTTTCTGACTTGGAACCTTCCCTTGGTCATAACTTTGGGCATCTCTGCACTCACTGGCTCGAGCTGGTTGCCTTGCCTTCACCCAGTGTGCCTTTTGTGCCTCCCAGTCTTCTTTCTGCTTCCTGACCACCTTGCTAACCCAACCCTGTGCTCCTTCTCAGGTGTCTGTGTTGGCTTCTAAGTTGCCATTCTGTGACATACTGTGCTGGGAACACAGCCCAGCACCCCCAGGGCTGACGCCCTCTTCTTTTGTGGCTCTTTGAAAATTATCAGTTTAAGCAAGTTTTATTAAGTTAAGGGGGGGGGGGGAGTTTCCATCCTCACTTCTGAATAACATTTTCCTCTAATATAACAAAGTGTATTAGTGACCATATTCTTTAAAGCATGGTAAATTTTGCCTAGATATATGAGTATGCGTGTATGTATACATGTTTGTATTTAGTTCCTTATATTTGAAAATATTTTATATTAATCATTCTCTACTAAAGAGTGAATATACAATATACATTATTTCAAACACTAGAAAGAGCATATTGCTACAGAATTCAAAATTTTCATTGCAAACAGGTGTTTATGGCACCATTTTGATAGAGGACATATGCACTGTCCTTGAAATCAAGTCAGAAAATCCAGCAGTTCTAATTTTATGGCGTTGAAATTAAACATAGGATGCTTCATAAATCTTATTTTAGGTATTTCCATTTAATAAAATGGAAGAAGAAAGGCCAGCCTCATTCATATCTTTGGTGGCGTCCTCCTACTCTTCATCTGGCAGCAGTATGTGACAGGAAGAGTTTTGAAGCAAAATAGATCTAAGTGACTTCCCTGCTTCTTGCCTTGTTGCCGTTAAACCAGGGAAACCACCTTCCTTGACTTCTTTACCTCTTTCATCACTATTTATAGGTACACTGAAATCTTTTTCTTTTTTCACAAACTCCAGTGGGACTACTTACTTCTGACCACTAAACAGTGTCACGTGTGCTTTGATATCTATGCCATTTGCCTTGTTTTAAAAACCTTTTTCATCTTTTCTCAGATCTATTCCAAAAGGAAAAGCCTAACTTTAATTTTAAAAACTTCTAAGGAAAGCTCCTGTTAATTACTTTTAAGAATGTTAAGGAAAAGATAAGTTATTTGTGTGTAAGTTAACAAATTGTCTTAAGTGCAGATTTTCATAACTGCAGAAAATAATTTGAGCATTAAAGCCAGTAGTAAAAATATAAATGCCTCTTTATTTGAAGGACTACCAAATCTTACTCAAAGCAAGAAAAGACTAAAATATTTACTCTAATAAATTCCGAGGGTATTTCCACACACATATACACACACACACCACAGGCTTAAGCAGTAAAAGTATTTAAATCCCAATTCAACGTTCTTGGGAGCCTGTTCTTTAATCTCCATAATTCTTCTCATCTCGTTTATAAGAAATGAAAGTTAAATTAATGTAACTTCTATTTTGGTTTTTCTTGCTTTGAGAAAAGGATATTTTAAGCAGGCTTGATGTATTTTTGTAAGAGTAAGGCAGGTAATATAAAACGGTTATAGAAGTTAATGGGTACATTAATACTCCTTTTCTTTCAGTAGAGATTTCTCTGCACCTCCCACCTCCCCTTTCCTACTGTTCCCTGGCACTGGAATACGAGTTCCAAATGTCAGGATTTTAGTGTATTTTGTTAGCTGATATGTATCAAGGACCTAGAATAGTGCCTGGTATAAGCTAGGTACTCAGTGTGTTGCATAAATGAAAAGGAGGACAAGCCAGTTCTTTCAGCACCTGCTTATTGCTCATGATACACAATCTACAGGCTTAGAGGAACATTTGGAGGTAACTATCTTGATTCCTTAACACTGGGACAGCAACAGAATAAGGTGAGGAGGGAGGTACCAGTGAACTAGCCAGAAAAAAGGTGGGCCTTGATTAGTTCTTCTTTTTTCTACCCCAACTACTGGCAAATTTCTAACTGGTTTTTTAAATTTAAATTAAGCGTTTAAATAATTTTGATATCTGCTTTAATAAGGACCAAAAGCCTACACGTCTGGAAATAGTGGTAGATTTTTTTTTCTTAAAGCCAGAATATGTATGAGAGGAGTGTGGGAATGAGGAGGAAATGGGACAGAGATGGGCAGAAACAGAATATTTGATAGTTTTTCCTTTATTTTCCTTAAAGGTAGGGTAGAGAGTAAGATATCAAGAAAAGATGGTAGCTAAGGAAAAAAGTACATATTGTAGTTTTATGTACCTTTGTAGTTTCACGTACCTGTGGGGCCATATTGAGCAGCGCTGGTTCAGTGGCTGTATGTTAGCACACATGTGTGCAGAAAACCTCAGCAGCCCAAGAACAGCCTTTCTGAAACCTTAGGCTTCAAATATTTTTGGAGAGAGGAAATCAAAGAAACAGCCCCAAACTTCAAACCCTAAGGAAAACAAAGACCCAAAGAAAGTACTTGGATTCCTTCATTGTCTGTTCGTGCCAAGTCAGGAAACGAGCATACAGTTTGGTTTATTAAAATCATTTTTTTAAAAACTAGCATTTTCACTTAAAAAGTGGAAACAGTCAACATCAATCAGAAAAAAAAAATAACAAAGCAGATAAAAAATAACAACAATATAAAATTTTTAAATAATAGCCAAAATTGGTGGAGAATGTGATAATGGAAAGGAATTCTGCTGTCTGGGAGTAGGAGAGCAATATCTAACTTCACCTCGATATTTTAGTGTGTTACCCTTGAAGGCCTGTGACCCTCCTACCGGGTAGAGTACTGTTGTCCCCATAACAGGAGAGAATCATTTTATTGAATTAGAAATGGTACCCTGCGGCAGACCCTGGTTTTATCATTAAAGCCAGAGATTGGAAATGTTTTAAATTGAACCATAAGAAATTCCTGATTTTGCAAGTCAAAAGCAGTAGGAAAACAGCTATTTTATACGGTTTAATCCTTCAAACTGTGCTTGAGAGGGAAGATTTTAAAAGGGAGCTTAGTAGGAAACTTAAAGGTGAGCGTAGGAAACCGTTGTTGGAACAGTACAGTATTGATTCATCAATCCTGAAGGATATTGGGGGTGGGGTATTAAAGGTGGCTCTATTTCCTTGCAGACTCGGTCATCTAGATCTACTGACTAGTGCCCTATGGTTGCTTCTACTTGAAGCATCTCCCATTTTCTACTGGACGAGTTCTTATTGAAAAATACCTGAAGAGCAGCCAATCACAACACTGCAGAAGATTTTTGTATGTTTGAGTGTATGTATGTTTGTCTGTGTGTGTGTGTGTGTGTGTGTGTGTGTGTGTCTTCAGAAATTCTCAATGAGCCTGTCTGTCCCCGCGAGAGGCATTTTGCAGCCCTGATAAAGCCATTCTTTTTAGTGATGCCTGCCAACAGGAGCTAGGTACAAGTCATCTTGCCCTTAAGCAGAATAAGGACAGTGTTGCTCTTTTTGTGTGTGTGTGGTTATACTAAGCTCCCATCAAGAAAATCCTCAATGACTAGCAAAATTCATTATAATTTTGAAAACGGACATATTTTTTACGTGTTACAAACTAATGCATGAAAGAGAAAGATTGGTTTTTGGATAGTGTCCTTATACCTTTACTGAAAGATCACTTCAGAGCATTAAGCTGACCTGAAAGTAGTTGCATTATTTCACAATTATGGAATTAACCCTAAGAAAATTAATTTATTGCCTGGGAATTTTTTAAAAAATTTTCTAACTCTCAAGTGATATTTCATTGATTATTCAGAAACTGAAATGTTAGAGAATGATTTTTTTTTTGATCCCACGAATGTAGGCATTCTTTAAGACTTTTGATGTCATATTAAGGTGCAATTTTTAATGTATTGAGGGGTAGTAATTCTCGAAGTCAGATATTGAGTAGATTTGAAGTAAATATGGCATGATGTCATGTCAGGAATAGTACTTTGATGTTGTCATTAATTGTCATTAATAACTGAAATATTTCTAGATTTTGTAATGAACTTGTCTATACTCTATATCATTAGTAAATTCCTGAAATAATAAATGATATCTTTTTATCCTACATGAAAAATCTTAGTATAACAGAGGTAGCAGAGAAGGGTACAAGTTGACAGAAAAGCCCCTACGATCTTGCGTACAAGTCATGCACAGCAGCAGTAATAGTTGGATCAAGTTGACAATTCAGAGGGCAATACCAGGGGCAATGAAAATGATTATTTCTAGAATGCAAGAAAAAGCACTCAGGGAAAAAGCTGGTTGAAGCTTTGACTCATTAACAAAATTTATAGAAAGAAGCCATATTCGATTACTGAGAAAGGCCATGACGAAGAATATTTTACGGCAACTCTTTGAAAACATGGTTAAACAAAACAATGCCAAAATCAGTAACTTCTAAATAACTCAGGTTCAAGATCCACAGGTAGGTCCCAGTCCCATCAGTCCTCAGAGTCTCATGCCATCTGTATCAGCATCTAAGTCTGCATCTTAACATAAGAATAATTAATGTTAAGGGGAAAAAGTTAAATTATGTTATATGCAAGTATATATATGTATATATGTATGTGTGTGTGTGTGTGTGTATATATATATATATATAATTTTAAAAAACAAAGTCATTGTATTTAGAAACCCTCAAGCAAGCATTTAGTAGAAATCTCTCCTTAAAACATAATTATAAAGAAAGTACTGAACAACAGATGAAGTGATAAGTTCATGATTCCTTCCCAGGGGATAACAAATAACTTATAGTGTATATAAATATACTCACACATGCCAATAATGGCAGAGGCAAAATGCGGTGCCATTTTTTTAGTGCATATATTTGGCCATTGCATTAGCAACCACTGATTGGCATATACTTGCTCAATAAATATTTCTGGAGATGATTTGATGTTATATCTTTGTAGAGACTCACACTACTCATACGACTAGGTATGATTTTACCGTAAAGACAACATTCCTGAATATGGAAACCTGTTAATAGAAAGATGTGGAGTGCATTTCACTTCAATATAGTGTATCTTATACATGTACATATATGCATAAAATCTTCCATCACTAAGGTCGACAGTAATCTCCATGACCACATCTCAGTAGCCAGGTCTTGTCCTTTTGGTGGCATTTGGCGCTGTCGACCACCCAGTCAGTCATTGATGTTCTCTTCCCTTGATTCCAGGACTCTGCGTTATCTTGCCTTCCCACTTCTTTGGTTTTTCTTCCTCAGATTTGTGAGCAAATTATTCTTTCTCTGCCTAACCAGAGATGTTAGTTTCTGTAGATTTCCACCTGGTGCCTTCTTTCCTCCTTATTTCAACTTTTCCCTAAGTAAACTCATTTCTCGTTTCATGAATTAAACCTAGAGTCCTTGCTGTCTGAGGAAAACTTGTCTTTTAAGTTATGTTCCAACCTTTCTCTTGAACACGTTTTTCATGCTTGCCTGTACAATGGCTTTAATTTTCTTTCAGTTCATCAGACCTTTTTGCTTTCATTGTCTTTATTGTACATACTAAAAATTATCAGTCGCTTCAATTATGTCCTTTAACATGATAATTTTTGTACCTACCTCTTATTTTCCATGCCATATTTTCAGTCTCCTACCAGATGTTTTAACTCTTTGTCCTAGAATCATGTGTTCTAACTGCTTAATTAGGTGTTAGAGACCCTCTGTGATTTGGGCCATTTTTCATGTTTGTCTCTAAAAGTGAGTTTTGTTGAGTTCTGGATCCCAGGGTGTTTTGCCATTGTCTGGACTTTTTGTCATTTTTCTTGGTCCAGCTCCATTTTCACCCTGCCCCACTACTCCAAACAAACAAAAAGGTAAATTGAGGAAGACTAGTTAGGTATCACTGTGCTTTAAATTTTATGTCCCAAGGTATTTATGTCCTTGAATTTTCTGTATCAGGTAACTTCAGCTGTAACTTTATTCACACAGCTCAGACTATAGGATGTGGATTGATTCATTAACTCCTACGTACAGGATGAATCATTGCTGAAGAGGATGAACCTACTTAATGATAAATTATCACCCCAAAACATTAATGATTCATTTATCACCAAAGATAACATCATAAAAGAAAATATGCTTTAAAAACCACTCCCAAATATTCCCCCTAAATAATGGGAAAATTAGAATGAGCTACTTCAAGTTATATTGTGACTCAAAATATAAGCTTTTCAAAACAAAAAGAAATTGTCAGCAAAGAGGTTTTTGGTTTTGTTTTATTTTAGCATATTTTATGTGTGGGAGAAAATAAGGATTTCAGTAAACCAGTTGTTAAAGGTTGATGTATGTTTTGAAATGTATTTTTTTTATATTTAGTGTTTTTCACATCCTTATGTTTCTTAGATTTAGTGTTCTTTTCTTTATATAAAAGAGTATGTATTTGAATCTTAATAATTGTTTATCCTAATGATCTAATGTCACTGTTCCCAACCTACGCACTGCAGACACCAGGAGAACCAGAATTCTTATGAGAAATCCTTAAATCCATATGCACACAAAACACTGCCTGTACAGGAAACAGTATGGCTATTGTAGTAGTACTTTCTTAAAATATATTTTGAAACATCTTTTTTCCTGCTGCTTACCTGTGTTATACATGCTTATACAAATTAAAAGCAATACAGAAAAATACAATATAGGAAAGTAGAATTACCTGTAATTCCCTACCATGGCAGCCACCATTAAGAATTATAGAACCAACGGGAATACTAATTAATAATAGCCGGAATTTAAGTAATTTAACTATATGTCAGACACTGTTCTAAGTGTTCTTAAATAGATTGAGTAATTTAATCTACAGTACCTTCTAAGGTAGGACCTTTATTATCATACCTTACAGATGAGGAAACTGTAGCACAGATTGGTTAAATAAACCTGTATATACTGTTCTACAAGTATGAGGTCCAAAACAAACTCTCCCTAACTCGCAGTCTGCTCTTTCCCCAGTCTTACATATCAGTTAATAGTACGACCATCTAGTTTTTCTGCAAGTACTGTTAATATTATTTGCTTTAAAAAAAAAAAAAAAACTTCTCTGAACCAGCCACTTCTCACTGTCTTTACTACTTTAACCCTAATCCACCCTATTATCATCTCATACCTAGGAAACTGCAGAAGCCTCTTTGGCTGGTCTCCCCACTTTCAACATCACCTGCTCCTACGATCCATTCTCCACCCTACAGCCAGAGTAAGATTTTAAAATGTTAATTAGATCATGTTCCCCTTGTCTTAAAACATTGCAGTGGTCGCATCACTCCTGATAGCACTTAGAATAACATTCAGCTTCTCTACCATAGCCTTCAAAAGACACATGATCCAATGGTACCTTCTGCTTGAACCTCACATCCTACCACCTCTGATCTCCTTCCTTCTCGTTGACTGCATTTTGGCCACATTACCCTTGTTTCTGTCTCTGGAAAGTGTCACATTTGTTCCTGTCTCAGGGACTTTGCACTAGCTCTTCCTTTTTTGCTCGGCATCTCCATGTGGCTGGCTGCTTTGTCATTTCAGCCTCCCCAAAGCGGCCTTCTCGGGCTACCATGTCTAAAGATTCCTATCCCCGCCAACTTCCCATCCAATCTGTCTCTGTCATTTACTTGTAGTACTTGTCACTATCTGAAATTATTTGTTTACTCCTGTATTTTCTGTTTCTTCCCTACTGCAGTAGAAACTCCGTGAGAATAAGGACTTTCTCTTTCTTGCTTTTCTGGGTGCTTAGAACTGGGGCCCATAGTAGGCTTTCAATAACTTAATTAATGAATGACTTAAACTTACCAGCATGTTCAGATAAGTGTGTAAATATGTTTACTGAAGTACTGTTTATATAGTTCTCCAAATTCTCACTCTGCTCTAGATGGCTGAATGAATGCTTGAACTGATTACACATGGGGAAAAAAACAACTTTACCAGCTGGTGGTGGTAGAACCTTACAGTTGATTTAGAGATTAATACAAAAGATAGATTCATTTATTTTATATTTAGTGAGTTTAAGAAATGGGATAAAGTATTTCTTTAAATGAAGAATTTCTGATCACTGAAAATGGATAAATTACTACTGTTTTGTTATGTGATTACTGTGAAGATGGGAAAAATAGTTTTATGTGTGGTAATTGCTGGAATGACATGGTGCATTACAATATAGATTCTCAGTAAGCCAGTTTCTCCAGTCATTTTTTAATCAGTAAACATGATTTTTTGTCTTGCACGGTTTCTTATTGCTTTCCCTTAACAGCCAACTCTTTGGGGGAAAAAGCTCCATAAGTGTTTTTGATGATTGGCTGGTATTTCCCTTCCCAACTATCACCACATCAGCATGATCCTTTGATTAATCTTTTCAATCTCTTTACTTGGTCATTAGAACTATGTATTATATTTGGTACAGAAAACAGTTGTAGCTTACTTGTGTTTCCCTAAGAGAAATGCTGTCTTCACAAATGGAAAGATAATGTTCACTCATTTCTGCTTTATAATATTTTAACATTTGTGTAAAGTCATAAGAACTATCTTTGTCTGTTGATGATAAACTTCTTTCTGTGAAGAATGTTTCTTTGATTACCAAGACCAAAAATTACCAGTTTGGGTAGTTTTTCCAACTCATCAATATTAAAATGTTTTATCGAGGATAGAATACCATTTTAATGCATACATTTACATAGAACTTTTAACCAAAATCAGCATAGATGTGAACATATAGATGCAAGAAAAGATCTAAGTGCTATATAATTAACTGATCTAGAAAGAATATCTTTTTACATTTTTTATGCTTGATCCAGATCAAACAGTGGTTATTTACTGTGTATCATAAGTCATTGTCTTTAATTTGGGCTTAAAACTCAATTTGGATTCAACTTGATTGTGACAGGCTGTCCCATTTATCTTTTGTACCTATCTGTATTTTAAAAGGATATCTCAAAAACAGATCTTAGAGATCATCTATTCAACCTGCTTATGGTGAGGATTATGGCCCAAAGCAGAGAGGTGATTTTGCTAAGGTTTCGCCAGGTAATGGATGAGCTAGAACCAGGGCCAAGACCTTCTTACTGAGCCTCCATTCCCATCTTTGACCCCTTGATGTTTGGCCCTGAAGTTTGGGCCTCATATCCTATGAAGATGTTTAGTTCAAAACTCTGACATACAAATCACTAGATATGCTTTGTATTTTGATAACACTCGGTGTTTAAGAAATGAATTCCAGATCTGCCCCTCTCCCACACTTCCTTCTATTGTAAAACATATAAATGCATTTCTTAAAACTAGATGCATATAACTCTTCAACCATGTGCCATCTTTCAGTTCAAAGATAATCACATGATAAGATGTCAGTAGACACTAGAGTTTTTTGAACCTGAACCCATCATATGTTGTGGCTTTTGTGTTAATAATGCATATGTTTGTGAGACAGCTGGCTGAGCTTTTGAGAATAATTTGTGTCCTTGGGTGTTTTGTTTTGTTTTGGTTTTTTCCCTCTGTGCAAAGTGAAGTGAACCATATGAGAATTGAACCTATAACCTTGGCCTCATTAATTTACTTTTTGTAAAATTGCTTTTTGTAGATTTCTGTTCTTCAGTAATGAAATTAGAAGTGTGAGTTCATTCATTCAGTAAATTGTCCAACACTAGGCTAATGACAGTGGGAGCACGGAGATGCATACAAAAAGGTTTTGCCCTCAACAGATTAGGACAAGTGCATGGGTCATTAATGCAAGAGAAAGTGATGGCTTATGAAGGAGAGGAATTAGCAAAATGCTAAGGAGTTAGGAGAAGGGAGAGTGGTACTTCCTGCTGGGAGAATATCAGTGTAATTTAAGATAGATAGGGTTTCCATGAGTGGGAGTGAGAGATAGGAAGTGCTAGGTTGTGTATGGTGGTTGACCAGAACACCTCAACAGGGGTGTTGGGATGTGCCGAGCATAAGGTTAGATGTCATGAGGAGGCGCTGCAGGAAAAGGTTGGTCATAGGGAGAGGGATTTAAATGTCCTGCTAAGGTTTTCATTTATGGTGGCATTCAGTAGGAATGATTGAAGATCTGAACGTGGAAGTAATATAATCAGAACTCTATCATCAAATTCATTTGTCCGTCACTGTAGAATGAATTGGAGGAGAGGAGAGGTTAGAATTAGGAAAGAACCTAAAGGAACTAACAAAGGCCTGAATTATTGTTGCCAATGGTGGGGACACTGAGAAGCAATGTGAGAGTCTGTAAAGCTGGAACAAGCAGGACTTGGTAACTGATTAGATGGACAGGTGAGGAGGAGAAGTACAGGGTTTGAACCTGGGTAACTAGCAGATGGCAGTACCCTTCCAGAACATCAAAATCTAGAAAAGGAAGGGAAATAAGATTTTGAACATGATATATGTAAGAAGCTAATAAAATGCAGAGGCAGGGAGTTTGCAGAGGAAGGGAAACATGAAATTGGAACATGGGGGACAGGCTACCGCTGGCTATAACGATTTGGAAAATCATTCACCAAGAGAGCTATTTGAAGCTGGGATAGTGGATGAGGTCATTAAAGAATAGAGAGCAGAAGTAAAAAAGATGGCCAACGGTAGAACTCTGATGTTAGTGATCAGGAAATTGAGAAAGAGCCTGTAAAACAGAGGAGGTGTTGTTAGAGATAGGATGAGAAGGGGCTCCGAAACCGAAGAAGCGGAGAACCGCCCAAAGGCACGTGGAGGCACGTTGCTATTTTGTTACTGAAAGATGCTAGTGAACATGAAGGAAAAAGAATTCGCACTAGCTTTAATTTTATAATTAAACACATTTATTTCACAGTGCATCTTTTTATGCTGGACTTTCTCTTCAGCTTCTCTTACGTTGGTTCAGCTACATACATTTCCCTCTCAAGACAGTTAAAAAGTCCCATTCCTTTAAATAAAGACTGCAGTAAGAACATCAGAACTGATGGCATGGTGGGTTTTATGGTAACCATTGTGAAAAAGGCAGTTATCTGAAATCACTCATTTATGCAAGTGTTGACTACGTGCCTGCTATGTACCAGGTACTGTTCCATGCACTGGGGACACAGCAGCAAATAATGCAGATGAAAATCTTGGCCTGTACTGAATTTACATTCTTGTGTGGATGAGACAAACAATAAACAGACTAAAGAAAGTAGACAATATGTTTGATAATATGTGCGATAAAGAAAAATGAAGCGGAAAAGGGATAGGGACTTCTGAGGGAGGGGTGTTCTCAGTAGGGAAGTCAGGGAAGATTTGCCTGAGAAAGTGACATTTGAATAAAGTCCTATAGGAGGAGAGGAAGGGGGCTGTGTAGATCTCTAGGTAAAGAGCAGACAGCAAGTGCAAAGGCCCTGAGGTGGGAGCATGCTTCATGTGTTTGAAGGCTAGCAAGGGGGCCAGTGTTGCTGAAGTGGAGTAGGCAAGGGAGAAGGGTTAGAGAAGTGTACGAGCCAGATTGTGGCCCTGGGTCATATGGATTTGACTGTGTTTGAGAGAAAAACCCTTGGATGGTTTTGGGTAAAGGAATGAATGAATAAGGATCATTCTAGCTACAGGGGGGAGAAAGAGGGAAAAGAAAAACAGGAAGATCAGCTAGGAAGCTTTTGCTGAATCCCAGGTAAGAGGTGTTGATAGCTGGGACTAGGATGCTGTCGGAGGAGGGTGTGGAAGTGATCAGAATTTAGATGTGTTCTAAGGGTAAAGTGAATAGAATGTACCAGACTGGGTGTGGTGTGTGAGAGAGAGAGGAGTCAGAGATGAGTTCAAGTTGTTTAGCCTGAGCCCCTGGAAGGAAAGAGTTGCTGTGTTAGTTTACTAAGGCTGCTGTAATAATGTACCACAAACTGGGTGGCTTAAACTATAGAAATTTATTGTCGCAGAGTTTTGGAGGCCAGAAGTCCAATATCAGGGTGTCGGCAGGGTCGGTTCCTTCTGAGGGTTGTGATGAAGAATCTGTTCTACCCATCTCTTCTAGCTTCTGGTGGTTTTCTGACAGTCTTTAGCATTTCTTGGCTTGCAGAGCCATCACCCTAATCTCTGCCTTCATCTAAACATGGCATTCTCCCTGTGTGGGTGTCTGTGTCTCAAAATCCTCTTTCTGTAAGAATACCTGTCATATTGGATTAGGGGCCCACCCTATTTCAGTATGACCTTATCTTAGTTAATTACACATGCAGCAGCCCTATTCCCAAATAAGGTCACATTTTGAGGTACTAGGGTTAAGACTTCAACACATGAATTTTGGGTGACACAATTTAACCCATAACAATTGCCGTTAACTGAGATGAGGACGTATGTGAGAAGAGCAGGTTTGGAGGGAGGGAAAAGATCAGCAATGTTTTGGGCATGATAAGTTTGAGGTGCATATTAGACACTCAGGTGGAGATGTCAGGTAGACAGTTGGATAAATGGGTCTGAAATTCTGGGGAGGGTCTGGGCTGGAGATAAATATTGGGAAGTCTCCAGCATATTGATGATATTTAAAGTCGAGAGACTGGATGAGATCACAAGAAGGTAAGTTTGAATAGAAAAAGCAGAGAGTTCCAAAGACTGGAGCTAGGAGACCATAAAGTATTGGGAACAAGACCAAGGCCCACAACTATGTTGAATAAAAATCCCATGTGTGCTTGTAGTTGTGAAAAAGCAATTATGTTTTAGTGATGATTTTAAATTATATTCTAAATATTTACAAAGTCATGGTATTTCTCTGTGAAGTGTAAGATGAGTCAGACAGAATATGGATTGAGTTTTATTGGCTAATATGTTGAAGTTACTGGTGCCGAAATGGAATGTTTTAAATACCATAAAAGAGTCAAAGGACACTAATAAAAATAATAAAGAGCACTTTTCTCAGAGGGAGAAAAAAACTATGGAGCACATTGTTTCAGTCCTTGATTTAAGAAGGCATTTTCTAGAAAGTCATTCATGCTATGGTGCTCTTCGCAGCTGAATAGTTTGTACCATCATCTGTTTTGGGTGACAGTTTAGTTCAAACATTTAACATAGTTTTGTTTTGTTTTGTTTTTTAATAACATGATATTATCACATTTTAGTTAATTTTGAATAAACAGAAAAATCATGAGTGTAACATAACCATTTTAGCCACTTGGTGTATTTTCTTTGAGTCTTTTTTTCACGTGTCTACTGCTTCACATGGAGGCAAAAGCTGTGACAGCAAGGTGGTATCCGTGACATAACCATACTCAAAGTTTTCTGAACATATCTAGCTTGCATTTCTCTGAGCCATGGCACATTCTGCATCCTCTGCCCTCTTTTCTTTGTCACCTAGTCATGCTTCAGAATTCAGTTCATCTGTCACATGTGGGAAAGTGGTTTCTGACTCCTAATAACCCCACTCTTCCCAGTAAGCAGGGCTGACCCCTAATCTGCCACCATGTTACCCTGCACCATAGCCCTCGCCACAGCAGTTTATGTCTCCACTAACTTGAGGGCAGAGACTGGGATTTTTTATATTTATTTCCTCAGTACCTTGCACAGGACCTGTGAGTTTATATTCAATAGATGCATGTGGACTACGAATGAAAATATCAGATTCTTTGCCTGCTCAGGACACAACTGTCACTGAGCTATGGTTCATTATTAGAATTTGAAATGTTTTGTTCAGAACATACCGCTAACTAACATGGTAATATGAAATATATCTTGAAGATTCCCCTTAAGAAGTATTCAAACAGATTGTTGCTTAAAATGTTACATTTGTGTCTAAAAACTGTCACCCAGAGCCCTTTGGTTTCTTACCATAAAAGATACCTGAGATATTTGCCATGTATGGCTTTTTTTTTTAACTGTTGACAGTGCCCCTTCAAAGTAGTAAGCAAAATGATGTAATTTGAACATACCTATGTAAAGTAACAAGAAAAAAATGCAGGACTTTGGAGGGGTGGGCTGGCTGGTAGTTGAGGCAAGACTTTTTTTTAATTAGTGGGTTGTTTTGGAAAGGGGTTTTTAAAAATTCTAACATAATTGACCTATATAATGTGAGTCTGAGTGAAGAGTGTAAAAGCTGTTTGATGCCAAAATAAAAGGACAGCAAATACTTCCATGATGATTTGGTTCAAGATTCTTCTCACTGGCCACCTAGAGTGCATATAATGTTTATTTGGTAAACTTTCTCAAAAACAGGAAAAGGAGGAAATAAGTTTAGATGTGATTATTTCTTATTTTTCAGTACTGAAACAAAGCTTTGCTATCCAACATTCTTGATAGCATTATTCCACCTGATAGGGTTTTACTTCATTTTGGTAAGTCACATAGTATGTCACCACTACATACTGAATTCATTTATGGAACTGTGATTATTGATGAACTTGAGCTAAGCTATACAGCATATTAAATGTGCCATTACAGTGTAGTTATTTCAATCTTGATTTCTTTCCCCAGCTCTACTTTACGAAGTGTTTCTACTGGATCCTCAAGACCTTCCAAAATATGTTTGGTGTGTGGGGATGAGGCTTCGGGATGTCATTATGGGGTAGTAACCTGTGGCAGCTGCAAAGTTTTCTTCAAAAGAGCAGTGGAAGGTAAATGTTCATGTGGGTGTTCCTTTTACATCTTTTTTTCTAGGATGTAGTTTACTTCACAGTTAACAATATAGCATTATTGGGAAATTCTTCAAAAATATTTTTTGATATCATCTGTCAGTGGTAAAATAGTAATAATGCCTTATCTAAAAACTACCTGGAGATTTTCCACTGAGTAATATTTAATGAGCAAAATTTGAAATCGTGCGCATTGATCAACCAGTCGAAAAGGCCTTTCTGTTTGTCACAGTTTATTTTTTGGTGAGACTTAGGAAAAGAGCTGTGTGTCATCATAAATTTAATTGGCATGATCTAGAATAGCGTTTTTACTGGGCACACAAGGAATATATCATCTCTGCCTTTTCTGTGTTTCTGTATAATGTATGACTTATGGAGAATTAAAACATTAATATCAGGATCAAGTCTATGATTTAAGTTGTGTTCCATACAGAATAATTTCATTTACCAGCTACTTCAGCCTCCTGGTCCCCTTCGAGTCCTACCTTTACTCCTCTTGAAGGTTTCTAAATGAGTATGTTAAAGGAAAAATTTGGCTGAGAGTCACTGTGTATGTTTAGGAAAGCATGTGCTCTGTCCAAGTGATTGTACTCGTAAGGGGAATTAGTCTTTAGTTCGTTTTGTCTTCCCCCATCTTCACTTGTAAGCAATTAATTAACATAAGACGTAGGCCAGATGGTTTTATTAATGTTGAAAACTATGTCTGGTCAAAGTGTAGAATTTTTGCTATTAGTAAAAGTGTTATTGTGTAATTGACACTTATATTCACTAAGGAGCTCAACATGAAGATTTCTTATGGTTTATTTCTCAGGGAATTTTTTCAGAGATGAATTGGTGCTTCAGGGACTTAAAATAAGCAACTTGAATGTTTCACCTTTGTTTTGCCAGAGACCCCAACATAGTATCCTTAACTGTGGGATGAAAAAGCTGACCAAGTAATTATTTCTTTGTTTCTGGGATTGGTTTTGCATTATTTAATTGATATTACATGATTTTACATTATTTGCACTATTAACTTTTGGTAGTCCCCAAACCCAGCATTGAATTGATAGTAGGAGTTCAATAATTGTTCCGCAGGAAATAGGCTCTTGGTTATAGGTGACAGAAAATTCCACACAAACTGGCTTAAGCAGCGAAAGAAATTCATTGGCCCACTCACTGGAAAGTCCTAGGATAGGCTTGGCTTCAGGCAAGCCATGGTCTTTAGCCAGGTCATTAGAACTCAGTCCCACTCTCTCCATCACTTGGCTTTGTCCTGGCTCTGTTCTCGTACAAGTTCTTTCATGGTGCTGAGACAGCTACCAGGCCTCCGTTAAAAAGAGTTTTTCTATTCCTAGCACTTCCTATAAAAAACCCCAATGGCACCTTCTCAGACTGAATGTGGCTCACATGCCCATCTCTGCACCCGTCACTGTGGCCGGGGAGCGCAGTGATCAGATAGGCTAGCTCTGGCTGGAGTCGGACAGCCTGAGCCATCTAGACCAAGAGCAGGGAAGGGCATTTCCCTTAGGAGAACATGGGTTTTCAGAAATTGGGAAAAATAAAATTTTACAGTACTAAAGTCAGCTTTTTTTTTTTTTTTAAGGCTGCTCCCTCCCCCTGCCACCACCTGCTCTCTTTCCTTACTTATATGATTGGCTCAATAGAAGAAAAATAGGTGGAATTTACTTCTGGCACTTTCCTAATGCCACTTTGTATCTTCCAGCATAAGAACCCCCCTTCCTAGGCTCACTAATTAGTGAGCAAAGTAAGTGACAGGTACAGGGGAAGAGTGTGGAGAAGGCCGTTTTGGAGGAGACAGTGGGAGCCTCCGTGCTGGCCCTTCCTGCGGGGTCAGCCTTTGTGTCAGAACCCACATTTTGCCTCCTTACAGAATCTGCCTTTCTCTTCTTCTGGAACACAAGCTTTTCTAGAAGTTCTTGCTTAGTTTTTCTTGTTTTAAATAGTTTCTATGGAAGGAATAAATTGTTTTTGTAACTCAGGTATAAAAAAGAATGGAAAAGCCTAAATGTCAGTACAATGTTTCCTTCATTGGAAAGCTGACCAATCAGTGGGTAATGAAAGTTGATGAATGCCTTTTAAGACTTCTGTTAATATAGTTTATTCTCTATTTATTTGGCTATCCTTGTAGTAGAGCTTTTTGAATAACGGATCTCTTTTAGCTATAAGAAATTACTTTTTTACTTTATATACAATCATGCAACACATAACGATGTTTCAGTCAACAATGGGATGCATACAGTGGTCCCATAAGATTATAATTGCTACACCAAGCAGCCTAGGAGTATAGTAGGGTATACCATCTAGGTTTCTGTAAGTTCATTCTATGATATTCACACAACAAAACGCCTAACAACACATTTCTCAGAATGTATCCCTGTCATTTAGCGAAGCATGACTGTAGTTCGAAGCACTCATTTCACAAAATTATGATATATGGGTGTGAATTTTATTCCTATTTTCCAGATGAAGACATTTAGGATAAGACCTAGTCAGCTAATTTGTTTCAAATTGTAAGGTCAAACCTAGACCCAACCTAAAGGTTTGTGACTCCAAAACTAGTTTCAACCTAAAGTCTTGTGACTCTAAGTCTCAGAATCCGTTCTCTCCATTTTGCCATATGAGTTCTCAAGTTCATGAAAATTCTATGCTATATGTTAGTCTATTCATGTCTACTGGATAATAATAAAGGAAGTAAATATAAGCACTGACAAAACATTGTTTTTTACACTTAGTATGTGTGCACCTGTTACTGTGTGTATAAACATTTACATACATTTGTGTATTTGACTATTTACTAAGTTTGTTTTCTGATTTCCCTTGGTATCCTGAAGCTCTTCCTTAGATTACAAAAGCAGAGAACTCCGAGCTCAGGGGACAGAGGGAGTTGTGATAAGGGGAGTCACTTTAAACTGAGGGGAACTAACAGCACCAAGGACAGACACGGAAATGATCGCCAGAGAGCAGACAGGAGGAAAAACACAACAGCCTGAGCTTTGAGTTTATTGGCTTAAGGTTTTATGCTCTAGAGCACGTCACTCTAAAACTTGCTATATAGCATAACGGTGACCATGTATGGAGACTATAAATTCTTTTAAAAGTGTAAATTATGTTTTTGCGTTCTGTTTAATGGGATATATATGTGCTTATTTTTTTCTTAAATGTTTAATATAAAAACACTTAGAACTCTCTTCCAGAATATTTGCCAGTAACATCAGTTAATAGACATATTGTAACTTACAGATGGAAGTTTATAATTTTATTTTTAAAGTTGAATCACTTCTTTGCCTTGAAGGTTTTCTGTCTGTCTTAAAAAGAACAAGGATAACTAAGATATCTTTTTAAAAAATAGGATTCTCCCTTGTGGTGGGAACTAGACTGGCTTTAGAGTCAGAAGATTTTGTTTTAATTTTTGCCTTTTCCACTCCCTAGATGAGGGATTAAGGCAAGTTATTTAACTTATCTGGGCCTCAGTTTCCTTGTCTATAAATGAGAAAAGTAGTATTGCCCTACTTTAACATTGCTATGAAAAATTATGTGAGAACACAATGTGCAGATTTTAAAAATTGTAAAGTCGCATCAAAATCAAAATAGATCGCTGTTACTCTCTAGGAACAAATGCTAAATTTTAAGTTCTGTGGTAATGTCTGTGCAGAGGGATGACGCCAATGATATAATCACATTGCACTGTTAGGTCTTCCTTTTTTAGCCCTTCATTTCTCTTCATTAGATATTCACTTTTCCTGTGACATGTTATTTTGTCCCTAGAGCTGATCTTTGAGGTAGTGAGATTCTTCTAGACTAGCAGGTCTCACAGGGTGTCTGTGAGGAGTGGGGGGAATGGAAGGTCTATGACTGTTTCCTGGAGTGGCTCTTCCAGCATGTACTGGACTTGCTGAGATTTACTCCCATCAGGAGCCTCTGTGGTTGATTGGGGCAATCCCACCTTTGGGAGTCTCATAGTTGAGAAAATATTGAGAGCCACCAACTAGACTTTTAACTCCTCTGTATGAAGTCTTTAGGCAAAACAGTGTCTTATCTCCAGAATCTAGCAGGGCTGTAGATATTTAGCAGCCCCTGAACAAATGTTTGAATGTACACATGAACGTACCTATGTGACATCAGAGCAATCAAGGTTAAATGACTCCCCCTTAAGTCAGTAAATTACCAGTGGAACCAGAACAAGAATTTATGTAGGCCTTTTGGCATATAATCTGTAGTTTCTAATTCTAGTCTGAGTTTTTTACTATCTCAGTCTCTTTCCAACTGTAAAATGCTGTTAATTGCATCTCATCTGTGTGTTTTACTTTGTGATTCCTCAATGAACAGAATTTACTATGTGCAGCACACTATAACCTAATTTCCTATTTAGATACTCAGTATATATGCAGAGTATGGAAGACATAGCTACCACAAATCACTGAATAGTTATAATATTGTAAAAGAGGAAAAGAGTTTATTATTTTGTAAAGTCAACTGGATTTATATTCTTGTAAGCAGACCTGTTAGGCTGATGAGTCTATATCTTGGTAAAGTCATCTGTACCATATGATGTCAGTTTCCACAACCAGATATTTCCCTCGAAGGAAGAGATTTATGTCTGTTTCTTGAAATGAAATTGCTTTAAAAGATACTATTGCAGGTTGATCTTGGGGTTCCTCAAATGTGCAATATTTTAAGATACCCCAGCCTGTGAACCTGTACCTCATTCCTTTCGCATGTAGTTCACAGTATACAGGTCAAAATTTTTTAAATTTATAGATTGATTATTCTTTGGGGGGAAAATATTTTGGTTAATAGTTAATTTTCTTTGCTCTTCTGAAGCTAATGAGTAAACCAAGCAAGTCCAGAGGAGAGTGTCTCAATGTGTCATAAACCCAAGTCATTGCTGTCAATGCTGTGAGTGTGTGAGTGACAGGGATGTGCAAGCATGGTGTGAGCAAGCGGGAGTTATAGCGGGGGGGTGGACAATGCAGTTGTCGGAGAACTTCATTTTAGCAAGCACAAGCTACATCAGGATGGTATTATATATTAATTCAAATGTAGCTATCCCCTTATAGCTGGCAATGTAAAATTAAGGAAATGATAAAGCAAGGAAATAATTTAATATATACTTATTAGATCTCTTCATTTAATGATTTGACATACAGGTATAGCCGCTAGTGTTCCCATGAACCTGCGCAGGACACAAATGGCCTCCAGCTCCAGTGTTACTACTACAGTACCTACTGTGTCAGAGGCAGGAAGCCAAGGACTGCCCAGGCTTACATTTTTCTCATAAAGCACTTTCAAGATTAAGTTGAGGGTTTAGTTTTGTTTTGTCTTTTTTCCTTTACCAGAAATTAGGAACCAAGTAATCTGATTCTATCTAATTATTTACTGTAAGAGCTTAAATAAATACCTACTCAGCAGATTATAGCTATGATTTTTATGAACACTCCTTTCATCCTTACATAAGCATAAGGCTTTAGCATTAATGGGAAATGTTAGCCCAGATTTTTGATAGCCCTTCAGTTGGTTGCTATGGGAATGCACAGAACCATGACATTTAGGCCTCCCTTAGAAGGTCCAGGAAGGCTTCTCAAAGAATTGACTCCCAAACGAGATCTTGAAAGATTAGAATTGGCAACAGTGAAAGTGATTAAGGACAGGCTGTCTGCACACGGCACCAGATGCAATTTCGGGTTACCACTGTGTAAAAATCGAGGTGTGAGGCGTTAGAAAGTGAGGCTAAATGAGCAGAGTGGGACCAGGTCCTAGACTCCTAGGAGGAGCCCAAATTCATCCTTAGGCAAAACAGAACCTCTGGATGTTTTCATGCAGCAAGGTAGTAAGCTCAGTTTTGCATTGAAGATCTGGCTGTAGTAAGGTGAAGGGAGAGTTCTGGTGGCTGTTTTCATCATTTGGACAAGAGGTGACCTAGGGTAGAACTAGGCCAGTGGTGTGAGGGATTGAGAGGATGGACAGATAACAAGGCTATCTTGAAAGTAATGTTGGCAGCTCTATATTGGAGGTAAAGAAGCAAACATGTAGAATGATTCCCCAGGTTTAGCTGCTGATGCCATTCACTGAAGCTAGGGATACTGGAATGGGAGCAGCTTTGGGGACATGGAAGGGATCATCCATTCAGCAAACATTTACTCAGTACCTACGAAATGTTAGGCACTGTTCAAGGCATATCTAGGGACATCTTGGACAAAGATCAGTGAATGAAATAGAAAAAGATCCCCACCCTGGTGGAGCTTATATTGTAGTGAGGGGCTGTGAAGAGATTAAGCACAATAAATGAGTTATGCATGAAACCTAAGAAAAGTTATTGCCAGGATGAAGAGGATTGGGATGAGGTTTGATTTAGGATGAGTTTGAAACATCTATGAGACATTCAAGTGTATCTAACAGGAACTTGGATGTGTGATTCTGAAGCTGGAGGAATAAGGCAAGTTTGAAAATAAAGATTTTGGAATCATCATCCGTGAAAGTAAATGCAATTGCCCAAGAAATGAGTATTTAGAGAGACAAAGAATAGGCTGAAATTAGGACCTCCGAGAACGTAAACCTAGGACATTGGGTGTGTGCATGGCATGTGTGTGAATCATTTGTCTCTCTCCTTCCCTTTCCAAGTTGCACACACAAAAGTCTTAGTTATTTGGTTTCTGGTTATTCAAGGCTTTGCTGAGCTTCAGACATTATTGAATCTGTAAATTTGAATCCCAGTTTTGATTCTTTATTCATCATTATGCTTTGATTATTATTGAACCATACAGAGCCTGTCCAGAGCCCCCACCCCAACCATGGTATTGAGGGGATTTGATTCACTAACCCGTGCAGAGGCAGTGCCCAACAAGTAGCAGGTGCTGAAGCAGCATTTGTTGATGATTGTTTGATAACTACTTAAATACGTGTATGGGACTCACCCTTGTTTCTATCACTTTACCATTTATTTCTTTCTCTGAAGTAGAAAATATGTTGAAATAATCTATTAGAAATGCTTTGAAGCAGGGATGTGTGAGCCAAAAGTAAATTAGTATTATCCAAAGAGAGCTTCTTGCAGCTTAACGTTTTAAATCAAGGTGCACTTCACTTGGAAAATTTTAAAAGTATAAATCAGGAATGCTGTAAGTAACTTTCAGAGTTTATTCCCCATGTTTATGTGTTTGTTTACAGCCTGTCTTTTTCCAGGAAAAAAAATCCAAGGCAGCTCACAGATTTCCATGAGTTAAAATGAAATTTAAAATAAATGAAACAAAAATAGAAGAAGAGGAAGATGAGAGCAGGAAAGGAAGAGTAGAGCCAGGAATGGGGGTATTGTAGACAGTATCTGCCTGGCCTCTTACTTGGCTCTCAGCTTTCTAGCAGCCAGCCCGAGACAGCGATGAGTGACCTGACCGATGATGCTCTTGATAACTAGTTTAGAGAATTGCCTGTTTGTAAGAAAATTTTCATGAGCTACTTTGGTTTTAATGTGCCTCCTCTTTCAATCTGAATTTTAACCTGAGATTTAAAAAGTAACTCTCCTAATGGTACTAATAGAGGACTTTATACTTATGTTTAATGAGCAGTGCTAAAAGAATGCTTTATTGTTGACCGTCCGGCTCTATAATAATAGCTGCCATTTACTGAGCACTTACTAGGTGCCAGGCACTGTTCTATATTCCATATTTTATCTCATTAATCCTCATAACAGACTTCTTAAATCAGAAAGCTTTGTGAGTTTGGAAATGTAATACCTTTGATTTTGAACTCTCTAAGCAATGGTGGTGACAGGAAAAACATTGATTATTTTTTTAATAAGGCTTAATGGTATGATCCTTCAACTCTGAAAATTAATATTTATTGAGTACTTATTTTGTGCTCATTATGGTGAGAACTATATTGTATATTCTCATTTTAATTTCATAAGAAGCCCATGAAATAGGTAGGATTATTATTTGTCCTCATGTAAGAGGACAGTCCTCTAAGGCATGTAAGAAGGACAAAGTCACCCAATTAGAAAGAAGTGGCAGAGCTGAGATTTGAACCCAGGTAGCCCAGGTACTCTGATTCTACGTACTTAACATATAAACTATCCTGCTCTCACAGAGATGTCAGATCTCAACTATTTTTACTCATCAAAAAGTAGGGCAACAGCTCTGGCTTTAGAATACTTAGGAAGAACACATTATAATTCAACAGTTATCTTGCTATATTCTAAATAATTAACTCCTAGCCATTCAAAGTTGAAACTCTAATTTGAATTTCTGTTGCCCTAATGGGAAAGAAATTGGGTAGTCTCTATTTTTTCTTAAGGAATGAACTTCATATTTTTTAAAAATTACCATTACCATCCTGAATTACCTCTTTAACATCTTGATATTAATCTAAAGCTTTATTTAAAATTTTTATCTCCCTGTATTTCATTTCCTGTACGTGATAAAAATTAGATGTAGCCTGTCAGGCTCTGAGAACTATTGGGAGAATGGTCTTCCTCATACCAACCTGAAAGGTACTCACTTTTCAGCTCTTTGGCATCTGTTTTTATGCCTGGTGGCTCAGAAACGTACCCAACAGTCATAGGACACGAAGCTGCTCTCACAGAACTTGTACTCACGATGTAATTAGGATCAAGCAACTTCTGTGATTTGATATTTTGAAAATGATTTAACACCAGAAATGAGAATTGCTAAGTTGACTGCAATCAAATGCCAAAATGGAGCCCTTGAAGGATGGGGAGGGTTTAGGATGACTTGGAGGGGGGACAGTGGAGGAGTGGGAAGATGGAGGCCTGAGCTTGACCACACCTGGTTCAGCAGACCCGGTTACCCCAAAGCCTGGCCTGGCTGGAGCAAACAGGTCCTTGCCCAGAAGGTGTGGAGGAGGCGACTGCACAGAGACCCCAGGGTTGGATTATGTACGGCCTTCATGCTAGAATGAGAAGTCACAGCCTGCTCTTAAATATAGCAAGTCTTTATGTCAGATTCTTTATAGTAGGAAAAATCAGCAGAGTGGCTTGGGCAGTTTTGTCCCGTGGTGCTGTGCAATGGCTCATGGAGGGTACTGTCTAGAGGAAGAGAAGACAGCTGGGGTGGGATTGTGGATAATGGAAAGTAAAAAGGGCATGATCACAATTGGGATTGTTTCAGTCGAGCAGAAAGCCTGACTCAAGAGGTGAGAAAGAAGATTTGGCAGGATCTCATGGTGGATTCATTCTGGGGGACGTTGGCAACCTTTGAGAGAAACTGAGGAAGAAAGTGATTTAAGAATAGAGATGCTGAGTGGGGTTTAGAACTGTGGAGCCTGTGGAGATTAGTTCTCTGGAAGGGATGAAGCAGTTTAGATAATTAGGAATGGAAAAACCGAGAGACAAAATTCTGAAAAATTTTACTCTTTTGCTGCAGATAGTTTCTTGAGGGTTTTAAAATAAAGAAACTGCATAGTTAGGTACTCGGCAGTTTAGCAGTAAATTGGCTTGGACAGATGCCAGTGGCTGCTATGGCTATTTGGTGCAGTATATGGGAAGTTATACCATGAAATTGAAAGCCTGGCAAAGATATGGGGTCCTAGCACCAACGGGACAGGCCTGTTTGGTGTAGCAGTGATCACTGGGGGGAATTGTGTACTATTGTCACTCCTGATATTAGAGTTGCCAAATGATAATTATAGCAACTTCTGACATAGCCAAAATATGAAGCTATAATGATTGGAAGGCAGAAGAATCATATAGCAAATAAAAAAAGATTCTAGCCTTTCAGGCCTCCATATTTTTCATGAAGTATTTTGCTCTTTAAAGACATATATATTTAGTGTAATAATTTTTTTCTTTTAACTTTGTTCCTTGGTACCTACATTCACTGCCCATCCTGACTTCTTAGATAGGAAAGAGAGAGAGATTGATAATGATTTTTCTAAAGATAAGCACATATATGTAAAATATATACACATCTTTTCCATAGCTCTGCCTCTCCTCACTCAGATACTCAGTGCTGTGCTGGGGCTGAAGAGCAGGGGAAATACCTTGACTGTCAGCAAGATGACTTCAGAACCACCTGAAATTATCATAAAACCATCTAAGTACATGCCCATATTCTCTGTCTCATTCACATCTTTCCAATACCACAGACCCAATCCACATGGAAAGAACAGGTAGACACCAAGGAAGGAAGCTCAGAGCTCTCACAAAGCAATGCCGATTTTTTCCACTCTGACTTCAGGTTGGCCCTATTTGAAGCTCTTTAACAGATGCTAGCTCTTGGAACTTGACTGTAGCATTACATTTACAAAAGCATCACCTTCTTGTATGTGCTGGGTTGCTAATTAACAGTGAACTGTTATACCTTGCATAGCAAAGAACAATCCCTAAGGGAGAGAGTGAGAGATGTATTTTTTTCTTACAGGTATAAGACCCTCAGTCTTACACCTTTTAGGACTCTTTAATGTCTTCAGTGGAGCTTTTAGCTCCATTAAATCTTTGATTTTTGACAGTGTAATGCATCTTAATAAAACTTTATTTTTCTAAGTATAAAAACATGAAATAAGGCAAAAAATGAAAGAATAAAAATTTGAAAGGGCATCATAACTATAAACATGAATTGAAAAGTCACTTATAACAAATTAGCTAAGAAATAGATGGTGTGAGGCTTTTAGGAAGTTTGATATAAATTCATACTTATGTATAGCACTATAGATATAGCACAGGCTCATTAAATTCTTTTTCAGTGGAATCAAAGCTCTAGAATTTCGGGGGAGAAAAAAGCAAATACCTTCTCTTTTCTCTTAATTCTTTCTTATATTTTATTGTCTTCTTCAGTTTGGAAGGAAATACCAGGGCCTGAGTTTGGAGAATCATACCACCCTCTTAGAAGCCATACTGACCTCTTAGTAATATATCCAAGTAGCTTTTTACTAAAATTACCCAACAGTATGATCCCTTACTGTAAGAGTTCTCCAGTAAGAAACTGTATAATAAAGGTGTCATCACCATAAGTTCCAGTATAATTTTTATGTAGCGATATACAGAATGACATTACTCACTCTGAGACTGAACAAATAATTGAACGTCTGTTTCCTCTTCTATAAACAAAAGAAAATAAATCTTAAAAGTATCTACCCTGCCCATCTCTGAGTTTGGAAGATAAATATTAGTACATGTATGTTTAAACTGCTTTAGAAACAATAAAGGATTCCTTTAGAAACCTCACATTTAAAAAAAGAATTTCCCCCCTTCTCAGGAAGTAATTTAGTCAACATACCTTGGTTCTCAATAAAATGCAGAATATTTAAACTAGCTATTTTATGTACATGTTAAATATTTGACTGGAAGGAGAAAACAAAAGTAAAAGTTATAGAAATGCATATTATATTTCATGTAAAGCTTGGAGTTCCGACCTCCTTATCACTGCTTTAGATGATAGTTCTATATTGATTATGAGTGTTTGTTGTACTGAAGGGCTGTGGTGGGGAAACCTTTGTATTTAAGACCAGAATTTAAATTTAATCTGCCTGAGTACAGAATCTGACAAAGAACAAAGACAATTTTCATGCTTTCTATATCTTAAACAGTTTGGAAGATAACTACTTTTTACTTCCATTTTTTTTTTTCCTTTACTGTACCACAATTTCTAAAACATATGTATTCTCCTACCCTCTCACTCTGGTTGAATGACTTAATTGGAAAACCAGTGCAGAATTAGTCTAAATTGTTTTTTATCTAGCCTGCACCATAGCATTTTCCCAGTTGAACTAGGCTCAGCAATTTGTTATTGCTAGGATTACATAAGTATCAGTTGTTTCTTTCGTTTTTTTTACTATTTAATATAAGCTGAAATAGCATGCAAAAAAGAATAAGAATTAAAAGAATTTTAGTAGCCATTCACTAGAAATCTTAAATAAAAATCACTGCCTTTAAAAGAGAATAGAGAAATTGTTACAGAAGTATCATTACTAAATGATATTAGATCAAAAATTCCTTCAAATAACCTTCCCTTTAAATTTTTAAAATTAAACATATTTCTGACACATCTGATTAGGATTTATTTGAAGAGCTTCAGTGGCTATAATTGGTAATACTTAAAATTCAAAATTTTTATGTTATACCTACAAAATATTTTTTGTAGGCTTTTATTTTTGAAATTTATTTATTTAGTACAATATATGAAGAAAATAAATTATTTATTTATTATTTTTTGTTGAAACATAGTTGATTGTACATATCTGTGGGGTACAGAGTTGAATACCTATGTGCAATACATGATGCTCAAATCAGGATAATTAGTATGTGCAACATTATACAATGTAATCATTTTTCATGGCTCCAAAATATTGAAATAGCTGACTTTTGCCTCATTTAACCAGCATCTCACAGAACAGAGCTGTAATAGTGACTCAGGTCAAATCTCACTGAAACACAAAAAACCAGGTTCAGAATTTACTGAATCAAGCCGAGAGCAGTTGAAGACAGACGAAGAGGCAGGGTACCAACAAGGCTGGAGACGACTTGAAATAAAGCAGTCATTGGAAAAGGAAGAGAAAGCACACCCCGAGTGCCCACAGTACAGAGCCAGACAGAAACCAACACCTTCATTCAATTCAGCAACATCTGTTGAGTGCTTACTGTATACTAGGCACTGGGTGTGTCTTGCAGTCAGTTCCCATTGATGAAAAGGCATAAGGATCCCAGATACCACACTTGACTTCATTCTTAGCAGTATGCATGGTTTTTGTTTTTTCTCCCCAATCTTCTACTGTATATTGAAAATTACCTGTAAAGCATGATAATCATATCGAGCCTTAGGAATTAACTTAGTCTTTTTCAATGAAGCAATACAAGTCATGCAAAAATCAAATGCAACCATAAAGATTTCCCTTTATTACAAAGTTTTATAGTCACTATCGAACTCAGTTTACTAGGCAGAAAACTGGACTTTTCAGATACTGGCAGCTATTTTCTTCAGATACTGGTCAGGCTAAGTCATTTGTAATTTATAATAGTGACCCACAGGGAGAAGACTGCATTTTCTATAGTGAGAGAGCACAGCAGAAGTGTAACATAAGAGTATATTTCTTCATTTATGTGGGAAAACAGAATAGGCTTTCTGTTTTGTCTTTACCACACCTTACCACTACGTAAGTACTAACTGTGGCTTTTTTTTTTTTTACTATCAAATATGACCTGAAATTGCATTTTAAGCAGGAGTAGTAATAAACAGAATGTTAGATGTTAATAGAAATCACTGTTTTTAAAGGAAAGTAGATTAAGAAATACAGAGATACCATTATTAAATGGTTTTAGATATAAAATGTCTTCAAACAATTTTCCTTCTAAATTTTTAAAATTAAATATATTAACATATCTGATTAGGATTGATTTGAATATCCTCAGGTGCTAACTGGACAGGAAGAAGATTGTGATTTCAGATACTTGTGGATGTGATACCTTCAAGAAAGAACTTCTTAAAATACTTTGTATTAAATATTTTTTACAGTAACTAAAATATGTTTGAGATTTCATTGAAACATTAGTAAGAATTTTCCCCCTTGTAAATAATTTTTCCTTTACTAATTGTATTTTGATATCATTCTACTCTACATTATCGGTGATTTGGATTTTTTTTTGTTGCTTTGGGAAAAACAATTACTAAAGGAAATGTCTTATGCAGAAAGGTGTGTTCCTGAGAAGCAATAATGCTACCTGTTGTAGACCAGACTTTTTTAACATACAAATTGCCTCATGTAGACTCATGGAAAGGGTTTTCTGCTTTCTCTCATATCACCTGACCAGGGGACACCAACCATTTTCATACACTTAGGTTTCTAGAACATACTGCATGTACCTACTCATTCTTGTTGAACAGCTAATTGAGAAATCAATGAGAAATTAATCCCAGGCAATGATTTATTTTATATTACACAGGTAAATCATAGGATAAATATTCTTCTCACTGCTTAAGATTCTATTAAGATCATATAATAAAATAATTCTTCCATATATAAAGTAGATTATAATTTCATTTCCTTATACTAAATCTTTATTGAAGACTGTTTCCATATTTGGTCTCATAGAACTTAATGTTTGAAGATTTTGTTTGATATATGCTTTTTCTTCATTTTAATTGTAATCAAGACTAGATAGTATCTCATTTTCCAGATTCAGTTTATATGTATTGTGTATAATCAGAATCATAAACTTAGGAGGCTATGTTCAAATTCTGGTTTCACCATTCATAGTATTCATCATAGTTAACATTTATTAAATGCTGCTTGAGCCAGGCCCTGAAGTGGTAGACATTCTGTGCTTTTATTTCTGTACAATTTCTGTGAGACTTACACAGTATCCTAATTTTTGATGAAGAATTAATTAGAGAAATGAAGTAATTTGTCCATAGTCACACAGTGAAGGACAGAGCTAGGAATTGTATGCAGGTCTTTCTCACTACAAACCTTTCCTTATTTTATTTTACTATGTGACAGTATTGGCCCAAGCACCTTGGGCAAGATACCCAACCTCTTCCTGATGCCTAACTGTAAAATTGAGATCAATAACACCTAGCTTATCATGGTGTTTCAGCAATTAGAGATGATGTATGTAAAATACCTGGCATGGGGACGACATTCAGTGAATGACAGCTGTTTCACAGTGTTCTTACTGCTTGTCACACTGGATATAGACCACATCATACGCAAAGCCCAAGTGGTTGTTTGATGGACTGGTGTATAAAATGTCAGGAGAACAATAATTTTGAACGTCAGATTCCAGCACCACCCGGCCTCCCCGTGCACTAAATATAAAACGTGTATTTGAAACCAGCAAGGGGCTGCTTTGAACCCTGGTGAGAAAAAAACAACTCACATTGAAATTGAATGTAGACCTAGGGTAAGCAGCTTTTCCAGTTGTTCAAATAGCTCTGATTTATTGTCAAATAGGGTGATGGATGACATTAAAAGCTATAATACTGTTTTGCAGAAGAGATTCACTGCGTGATATTAGGTGTGGGCACAGACCGAAAGTCCTAAACTGTAATTTTTCTAAAAGGAGTCAATTAAATTTTAACTTGAAACAGTTTTACAAAAATTCTGCCCTTGTAGGCCTAATATGGAAGTATCCTTTTAAAAACTTTCAGAAAAAAGAGAAGGAAATGCAATATTTGATATTAGGAAATTCCTGTCCCTTCAGGTTCTGGTTTTCAGTAGCCAGATTATAATGGCAGCCTATAACAGCATAAGGTAAGACCCTGTGTGCTCGCTCCTAGGAAGAAATACAGTGAAAGTCATCTCCATTTCTTCATGTGCAATCATGATAACAGCTTACGTTTGGCATGTGTTCATACCGGTAAACACTTGCAGTTAAGTGACTCTGGCAAAATCACACAGCTAATAAATGAGAGAACTTACACCTGAATCTGACTTCAAAGCCATTGCTCTACTCTGACAAAGCAGGTAAAACTTTGAGTGTGGCATATTGGAAAAAAGTAGAGCAGGGACTGCCCCTTGGTTAAAAATTGTAAATTACAGTTGATTTACATTGCCCAAAATCATTTTTCAAAACTTTTAGTAGTTTTCGTTGGAAATACTTGGGACGCACACTCCTCTTCTCCCAAAACCTATAGCTGACCCTCTAGAATCCAATATGTAAACTGAGATTAAGAGGGTACTGTTTATTGAGGATGGCTTTTGTGTCACTAGCTTTTTAAACCCAAGAGTCAATAAACGGCTCAGGGTAGGACTATAGGCACCATCTGTCGAAATGGCAGTTTTGTCAGGTGTTAGCTGCCAGCTCCACCTATACATGGACTGACCCTGTTGGTACATATTAGCCAGAATTTACTATGATATAAACTCATTCTCTTATGTAAAGGATTGTGTGTCCCTCAAACCAACCTGTCTTAGTAACTTTGTACATAGTTCCACTTGTAAATGATCTAACCACAGGAAACTTTTCAAATGCAGAAATTATGGCTATAATCATATAGCACTTTTCTTCAATAAAGTGGTACCAAATTCATACTTGGCATGATGCTGAAATCAACAAATGATTTGCTTTTCAAGAGTTCCAGGTGCTCTCTACTGTCTTAAATCAGAAGGGCTTCACATTTTGGATCTATCAATGTGTCCTTGTCGGTCATGAGCTAGTCATGAGCACTGTTCTGAGCCACTCACATGTACACCATATAAAGAAAGCCCACTTTGTGGAGATCTGCATTTGTTAAAATGAAAATTATATAAATGAGTCTTCAAGTGATATATATTATTCTTCAGTATGTAAGAAGGTGCCATGGATCCCTTTGAAATCCATGGAAGTAAGTCTGGTCTCAAATAGAACTCAGAAAGTATACTAAGTGGGTGCTGAAAAGCCTTTTAAAACTAATCACTGAGGCAGTTAAAGTAAAATTAACTTTGCTCTGAGTTGTTTTTTGTAGTAATAATTAGCATATTAGGGGTACCTGAGATTCTATTTATCATGGGACCAGCTTTCCCAAATGTTTGTTGACAAACTCTTTTGGAAAATTAAATGTTTAAAGCTTAGTTTTTAGAAAATTCAGTGTTTAAAGGTCACATACCTCAGCTTCTTTTATGTACAAACTATTTCTATTTACTTTGTAATAGATTTTTAAACTTGTAATCCTAAATATAGTTGATTTGATGATATGCCTGCATTGGTTAACCAGTTTTTTATTAAGTAGTCTTTTCTATAGGAAAACATTTTCTGTCAAATTTTTAAGAAAAAGGATGAGGAAGATAGAACATAGCTGTCCTCCAGGCGTAGCAGGGAGTTATAGGAGAGCTAATTGTGTTGTGGTGTTTACCTTACTTGTCCAGTAAATTCAGGGCTCGCAGGAATAAAAAAAGTATATGTACCACTGACCCTTCCCATAAGGAACTCACAGGCCAGTGGAAAGAGAGTGCTTCTCAGAAGATACTTTATATATAGATATGGATATGTTCTTTTATTTATTCCATTTGATAGGTTTCTAGACTAAGGAGTTTTTAATCAAATGAGGACTTTAAGAAAATGTTGCCAGATTGCTTTCCAAAGATTGAAATAATTCACATTTTCACCAGTAGGTTTGAGTACTCATCCTTCACACCCACCAGCAACAGCATTAAGTAAAAAACATACTTTTTAGTTAATGCTAGTTTGATAAGTATGTATCATTGTTACAGTTTTTAATGGTGGTGTTTAAAGCTTAGTGTGATTATTTGGAAAATATACATAAAAAATAGCATCTTAGCCATTTTTAAGTGTGCAGTTCAGTGGCATTAAGTACATTCTCATTGTTGTGCAATCAGCACCACCACCCATCTCTACAATATTTTTCATCTTGGAAAAATGAAACTATGTTAATTAAACACCAACTCCCCCATTCCTCCTCCCTCCAGCCTCTGACAACCACCCTTCTGCTTTTTCTGTGAATTTGACTACTGTAGGCACCTCATCTAAGTGGAGTCAGACAGTATTTGTCCTTTTGTGATGGCCTTATTTTGCATAGCATCATGTACTCAATAAAAAGATTTTTATGATGAAAAATAACTTCTCAACACATGACTTATGCTAGTAGTGATTGATGAAAATTTGTAATTTACTAGCATCCATTTATTCACATGATCATGAGACATTTATTGAGCATCTCCTGGGTGGCAGATGCTGTTCTAGGCACTGGGAGCAGAGGGTACCACTGCCCCCACAGGGAACATGTCTAGTGGGGAAGATAGGCAATTTGCAAATAAGAAAATAGGTAAAATAAAAATGGAAAAGAAGGATAAACTATAGAGTAATGGTGGTGCAAGAGCATGGTTATGTTAGAGAGTGTAGTCTGGAGAGGCTCCGTTGGCAAAGTAACTTGAGACTGGGAGTATGAGATGGAAAAAGAGCTCAAAGTGTGCCCTGGGCACAGTGCAAAGATTCTAGGGCAAAAGAGATACTAGAGTGACAGAGGAATAGGCAGTGGCCTGTGTGGCTGGAAAGATGGTAAGTGGGAGATAAAAAGAGGGTCAAGAGAGGGACCAAACCATGTAGGACCTCAGAGACTACTGGAAGGAGGTTTTATTTTATTTTTTTCTGAAGGCATTTGGAAGCAAGCTGTAGAATGATTTTTACCCTTTATAGTTCAGGAGAAGTACAGCACTTTTATCCTATAAATCCAGGCAGAAGTGAGAAAAATTACAGAGGAACCGCCCTGCCAGGCAAGGAACTTAGTAGCCTTGCATTTCTTCCCATTTTATAGGCGAGTAACTGAGGCCAAAGGCTTGTGTCCCACTGTCTAGCTGCAGCAAATATGAGATAACGCTTCTTTGTTCTCAAAGCTTTGGTCTTAATAGGAGAGAATAGACACAGACACTACATCAGCAAGAGCTCTGTTCTTAGAATGGGGAGTTGTTGGTTTTAGATTGTGAGTGCCTCACCTCTGCTGCTACACCTCACCCCTAAGCCAGCTCTGTCACTGTATGTTTCTTCTCCTGCCCCTGAGCATTCTGCCATGAGCTTGATGAAACCAGCATCTCTTACAGTGGGAGCCTCTCCATAATCCCAGGCTAGCTACTTCTGCCATAAGAAAAATGTCTGTTTATTCTGACAGCCTTATGGTATAAGGCAGATGGAATGTACAGCAAAATACTCAGCCTGCACTGCCCAGTATGATAGACACCAGCCATGTGTGGCTTTTGAACAGTAGAAAGGTGGCTAGTCTGAATGAATGGAGATGTGTGGTGAATGTAAACTGCACACTGGACTTTGAAGACGAATGCAGAAAAGAATGTAAAATATCCCTAATAATTTTTATACCGATTACATGTTGAATGGATAATATTTTGGCTAAATTGGGTTAAACACAAGATACTACTTAAATTAACTTCACCAGTTCATTTTTACTTTTAATGTGGCTACCAAGAAATTTAAAATATTTACCTTTGTGCCCTTCTCTTTGAATTGTTATTTGCTCCTCTCTCCCTCCCCTCTCACACTCACACACACGTGCGCGCGCACACACACACACACACGCACACACACATGCATTCGCATCCTTTTGTTGAGCTTTTCCAGCACACCGCCCTGTGTGCACTCACTAAACACCGTCTTTGTGAGAGAAGCGGGGAGAACACTGGATCCCGTGTACAGTGTCTTCTCTGGAGCTTCCAAGTTTTGACCACTGAGGAAGAAACTTGAAAATTTGTCCACAGAAACTTTGAAAAGTTCTCATTCTCCCAAACAGTGGAGAGTCTCTCGTCTCACCCCCTCATTTTCACGTGGTGTTTTCTTCGTTTTTCCAGAATGCCAAAAAACTGATAAAATGTTTTTAGAAACTGTGGACCTCATGTAGCGTTTTACTGCCAAACATGTTAAGTTTATCAGCAAGTTTTAAGAACTGCCTCTGGTGGCCTAGTGGCACTTCCTAACAAGTAACCAGTGGTCCGTTGTCTGCGTCTTTGTGGCTGTTGTGGTACTTTTCACACACTGTATTAGAAGCCTGGAGAGAGCAGAAGGCTCTTGACATTTCCTATTTAGTTGTGGCATAACTCTCAAGTAGTCCAAACCAGAGGCAGACTCTGAGACCCCAGAGAGCGGGGGGTACCTTTGTGTGTGGAACAGCCAGGAGGGGTCACAGATAGGACCCAGTGCTGAGCTGGAGACTTCACATCTTGCAGAAGGCCCGCGGATACCCACGTTATAAACCCTGTTGAGCCAACTCGTCATGCTGGTCTGGGACCCCAGCCTTCACTGAAAGGTCTGTAGCATTTAAGAGTGTGGCAGAAGCATCACTTCGAATCGCTTTGCTGTGAGAGTGGCCCTGGGGAGCAGATACCAGGGAGAGCAGGTGAGCCTGCCCGGTACTGACACATGCACTTGGCTTTGCTTTTCAAGCTTCCTCAGAATCGTTCAGCATCATATTTGAGCTTTGGAACCTGCCTGCCTCTCTAGCTTTGTCACTTTCCCCTCTGGCCTAGAATCTATTCTTCAGCTATATGTAACTTATGAAAGTGCCAAGCCCCCACTCCCACCCCAGTCTGTGTCTGGCTGCCTGTCCCACCCCCAACCCCGGCCTTTGGACTCAGAGTTCTGTCTGTTTGATTATTCTGCTGCCATCCTTCACTCCAGCTAATTCCTCCTGGAACTTCAGTACTCAGTTTAGAGGTGGCCACCTCTGGGAAGCTTCCTGGACTCCTTTGTGTCCTGTGGCACTTGAACTTGCTTCATCACAGGTTCAGCATGCCCTGTTAAAATTGCCTGTTTGTTTCTTCCCACTGGACTGCCGAGAGCGGGGCCTCTGTCTTTAGTCTTTTACTCCTACAAATAACTGTACCCAGTGCATTGGGAGTGAATGAGTAAATGAATGAGCTGTAAACCCACATACCAGAGTCCCTCCCTTCAAAGTCACATGTAGATGCTGACTTTGTTGTTAAATGTCTGTCTTATATCAGATTTTAGAGAATGTGTTTAAAAATTTAATGGTGGGAGAAAAACGGAAGCTTCTTGTTTTTTGAACTTTAGTGCACTGTAATTCAACATTTAATGATAGTATTTTGATGCAATTTATATCTATTACTATTTTTAAGTTGTTCTCCTACTTTTGAAAGCTTACTTCAGTTTTATTTCTGAGTTGCTTTCTCTGACCTCTCCTTTGTCTTGCAAAATGACATTTTTTTTGTTGCCAGCAATAGCGATAGTGATTTGCTCAAATTTCTCACATTCTTAACAGATGACGTTAAGAAACTAAAGTCATTTTTGTCTTATAGGACCAATCCAATGGTAAAACTCAGTTGAGGGAAAACATTGTTTTGACTTTAGGAAACAAATATCAAAGATAAATTTGAGTGCCATTTCCACCTGTGATTGCATAGGCTTTCCTTCCATATTAAGTGAGGATGCGTAAAAATAGATATTTTTGCAAATAGAGTCTCTAATTTCAAACAAAAGTATTAAATAATATTAGTATTAATATTAGTGATGTTAGAAAAAAGGAAGTGTATTCGCCATTGTCCTTAGATGGTTTGCTCTAAATATTATTGGTAGAAAAGTTATACAGAGGTTTCTCATTTGGGATTCTCAGACTGTTTCTCCTAAATTTCTTCATGTGATATCTAGTATAAATGGAGTAAACTGTCGGTTTCATCTTAATATTAGAGTATTAAAATGAATGATGTTAATAGTTTTGGAAGTTCATCCAAAAATAGTTTTAGCATGTATATTGTTTCTTGAGAAGGCAATTTACATTGCTGCTCTTCACCTATTATAAACCATCTTAGCTTCATGCCAAGTATTTTATTGTGTAATTTAATGTTAAAATGTAAATCATTTTTGGCTTCTGCATAAAAAGCAACCAAAAAATTTTCATTTTGTTTTTGAACACATCTTCCAACTTAGACAATTATTGAAGCACTGCAGAATGTAAATTCATTTAGTTGGACTAATAAATATGTAAAATTGTGTCATATGTCCTTATAATCTCTTTACCAAAATAGAAAATCCTCTAGTTTATAAATTCCAGCTGGTTTTAATTTTTTAGTTTGATTTAGGTTTTAATGTTCATGGACATAAGTGCTGCTGAGAATTTTAATTATGAAATTTTTAGTGTAAAGAGACCTTAAAGGAAATTGAATTGTGGCTCAAATTCTAGGACTATCTAAATGATATAGTTGTGGGGAGCACCTCCAGGTTCACTCTTTTTCTATTTTGGATTTCTAATTTAAGTATACACTCTGACTCTCAAAATTGTTGTTGGTATTTTATAGTGATAATGATTTTTGGCAATGTTTCTTAAGCAATTAAATTATCCAATTGAAAATGAAAGTATCTCTTCTGTAGAATTGGAATTTTTTTTTCAAAATTTCACAGTTGGGTGATTGTCTTAATTCTCATTTGATAAATTATAATCTATTATATTCAGTATTGTTTATTATAGTTCATAGTTCAGTGATATATATTGTAAATGTGAAGATAAGGATGTTACAGGTACAAAGGTAAAATACTAACACAGCTCCAGGTATGGGATTATAAAAGAGATTCCTTTTAGTTTCTCCCTTACTGATGGCTAAAGCTTTCCAAAAGTAGGGTCTTGATAATAACTATTGATGAATCAATTATAGCCCCTGAAGAATTGGGAACTGTAGCTAAATCCCATTAATCTTAAATGTTTTTGCATTGATTTGCTTATAACTAAAGTGATCCTGTGTCTTGTTATGCCTGGGATAGTTTTGGTTTACACCTGTTATCCTAGTATAATTTTTAATAGCACTTCCTTTCACACTTTCAAGTGTTTGGATAATGGATTTTATGGTTACTCTATGTAGGATACATTATTAGGTACAACCAAAGATGTCCAGTTGCATACAGTTTCTCAAAAACATTTAATTTTGTAAATGTTCAAAACAGTGAAATGCAACCATTTGTACCAATTGTAAATTCATATATATTTTATTTATGGTATGCTTAAACCTTCAAACAAAAGTTTTCTGAGGCTTTTTTTCTTTTTTTTTTATTAACTGAAAAGGGGTATAAATTACTAGTTGTATATTTTATTTGTTGTATATTAACACCATTATATACTAATGATATGAGTCTAAAGAATTATTTTAGTGCTATCTTTCCACCCATATGAAAAACCTATAGGATTTCATTAGAAAAATCAACTTTTTTTTTTCATTTGAGGCTGGGAATTTGAAAGTGAAAGCACAAATGCTGATTCCTAGAGTTGACGCCGAAGTGACACAGAACGATTTATATAGAAACAGATATCAGAAGTCGTTAGATGGGTGATAACTTACCCTGACCCTCTAAAGCCTGGCTTAGAAACGATAGTGAAGCAGCAACGAAATCAGTTTACCTAGATATAGTCCTGTGCAGGCTACTTTAGTGTATTCAGTTTTTTTCCATTTCTTCAGAAATGGGAATGATAAGTTCTAATTCTGCTCTTCCCATGGGGACCTGGGATGGGGGCAGGAGACCCCATGGAGCTGCCATGGTCTAGCTTTAGAAACAGAGTCTTAGATTCTTAGAAGAGTCGATTCAGATCACACGTGTGCCTGCCCTGCCGGCAGTGGCAGTCTGCCAAGGGAGAAGTTGCATGGAAAAGGGGAAAAATATGTATTTCTTCCTGATAAGTTGTCAAGGAAGACATACGTCAGGAAAGAGGGAAGTAAAAAGAGCTTTGTTTCACAACTTGTTTCCAAACAACAAAAACTAAAAAATGCTCTCCCCTCCCAACAATAACAAAAAATTCTCCTGGTTTAAAATTAAATCATTGTTCTGATGGTTGTACCCCTGTATAAACTTACTAAAAATCAGTGAACTGCACACTTATAGTGGGTGGGAATTGAATGAATGTAAATTATACTCAATAAAGTATTTTAAAAAATCAGATCTCAGAATGGTTGTGTTATATCTTTAAACTTAAAAAAGTCCACTGAACTATTATGCTTTTAATTCTTATATTTAAAAAACGCTTTTTAAATTTTACTGGGAAGAATTTTAAAAACACACAGAGTACGTAAAACAGTATAATGAACCCTCGTGTACCTGTGATCCATCTTCTGCAGTTATAAGTGTATTCCCTTTACAGTCTCCCTGGACTATTTTAAAGCATATTCCAGGATTCCATAAATTCTTCAATATGTATCTTTAAGAGGTAGGACTCTTTTAAATATATATATATAATTGCTACTTAAAAATTTTAAATACTGTTGTTAGTAAAAGAATAATTGTTGAAAATTTCCTCAGCATCGTCTCATAAATGTCTTTTTACAATTGTTTGTTCAAATCAGAAGTCAAACAAGTTCCACAAATCTTAATGTCCTAAGTAGCATACAACTGAGACCTCCTATAATTAGGAGTTGTAATTTTAAATGTGATTTATTGACCATTCCAAAGCTCTTGTGGATATTTTCATGATATATCATAAAACAGCAGATATAGTTTAATGCAAAACCCTGTGCAAATATTTCCATGTATAGCAGATCTTTCTAGTTTAAGTTTTAAAAGTCATTGATTATATGTCACCTTCCTAACATCTAGGGTGGAGAAACTGAACATATTGGTACAAAGTATTCAATATGTGGAATGCTTGGTGTTAGGACTCTTGATTTAACGTGACAGAAACCAAACTTGCATGTGGAAATTGCCTTGCGGAGATGGTCAACCCCACCATTATTTAGTAATATGGACCATATATTTCAAATGACCTAGACGTATGTAACTTTATCCTCACAATGAATATACTAGAATAAGTCTTGTTTACCTTTTTGTCTTTTTAGGATAAAAGAGCTGAATTTTAAAAGTTTTAATTAGTTGTGCAAAATCATTACTAGTTTTTTGTCTGGACTTAGAATCTAGCTCCTTACTTGCATTAGAGAATTAGGTCTCTCTAAAAAAGTGCTATTTCTAGTCATTGGTTTAGAGCAGTGCACTTTTAGCAGACTACTGTTTGAGATGATTAATTTGTCATTGAGACTGGAATACTCACCAAGGAGTGAAAATTACCTTGACGAATAGGATCTAAGACATTCTTTAGATGATACTGACTAAAAATAAAAAGGAGTGTTATCCATTAGGCTGTATGACCACCTCATACACCTTAGAAATCCATTTTGAGTTTATATTACAAGAGCTTATTTTCAGCAATTGATATTTACATTTTGAAAATTTGCTGAGCATCTCTTTCTAATTTTGTAGCTGTTGCTAAACTATAAGGTGGTACTAGGAAATCACGTGGTCTGTAGGATGTAGAACTAAGACTTAAAGCATAATTACGTTCTCCCATTTCTCATGTGGAACTTGAACTTGTGCTTACTCTTTCTTACTTCTTTCCATTGCGTGGTTATAACCGAGCATGCACACTTAAATGAAACACAGGAAGAATCTACTTAGAACCAAGGCAAAGGCATTGGTCGTTAAATAGGATGTTCTATTATCTGAGATGCTTTGGCTATAATTAAATTTTTAAAAATCCAGTACAAACTGATTTCAGTAATACAAAATATTACTGGCTCACATAATTGCAAATCTAGAGGGAAGGCAGGTGTCAGGATTGGCTAATGCACGAGAATAATAATGTCAAGATCCAGATTATTTTCATCTCTGTGTTCTCCCCTGTGTGAAGGCTGGCTTCCAGTACTGGAGCTACATGCTTTCTCATTTACGGACAGGAGGAGAAAAAGAATTCTCTCATTAAAAAACAAGAGAGCTTTGTTTTCCCTGAAGTCCTCAGCAAACCTTTGGACTTAGAGTTATATGGTCACTTGTGAACAGTTGTTAACAAGGGGATTGGTGTTACCCTGGAGAACTAGCATTTCCCTGGAGGTGAGATTGGAGTGAAATGTGTGATAGATAAGCTACAGTAATATTCACTGTAATGTATCTTTAATTTCAAGCAGCTTATGAAAAAATAAACTTTCTTCTTACTATTTAAATTGGCCTTTCATTTTGCTATCTTCTTGCTTTGTTGTAGCAGGTCTTATAGAACAGGGAGACCTGAATGTCACGGTGTCTGTGGCCTGTCATGACATGTATCAATGAGCTGAGATTGTCAATACTTTAACCGTATCTCATTCCTTCCTGCCAGGAAAGCCACATTCCAGATGTCATTTGTTTCTTTAGAATCAGGATCTGGTACCCTTTCCAGTCTCAGAATTGGCTATGTACGTAGGACTATAATCTCATGTGCTTTGGTCTACTTTCAGCAAAAAGCTACAAGATGGCTTCTTAGCCTATACCTGTCTCTTTGCTCAGTAGTCTTCATGGAGCCTGGTCAAAATGTTTCTCTTAGTCCCCAGCTCTTTCACCATAATCTTTAATCTCTTCTGTGCCTCAAAACTCTTTTATTGGCTACATACAGAAGCTCGAACTATGCCCTGGCCTTTCTTTCCTGTCAACAGTCTGGCTGCAGTGGAAAGATACTTTCTGTTTCTCTGAACACTGTCAAAATATAGGCTTGAATATAAGATTTCCTAAACTGTAGTCTTTTGCTTTGCATATGTAAGTCATTTGGTATTCAAATTTCAGTAGTTCTTCTAACTTTGCCTTCTGCTTTACTATCTTTCCAAAATTTGGATGTAAGAAACAAGAAGGCATCATCATTACTTAAAACTCTGCTCATCAAAAGATACCATTAGTTTGGCCAGTTGTTCAGCTGGTTAGAACGCAGTGTTATAACACCAAGGTCAAGGATTTGGATCCCTGTACTGGCCAGGGCCAGAATAAATAAATAAATAAAATAATAAAATAATATAATAAAAAAACTTAAAAGATACCATTATAAAATGCAAAAGAGGGTCATAGACTGAAGAAAATGTTTATAATATACATCTCACAAAAGACCTATTTTCGTAATATATAATGGAGATATATATAGCCCTAAAAAAAAAAAGCGTACCCAATTAAAAACTGGCAAAAAATCATTTCAGCTTTGTTTTTTATTGCAAAATATTGAGAACAATCTAAGTGTTCATACACAGAGTGGTTAAATGAATCACAGTACATCTACACAATGGAATACTGTGCAGCTTTATAAAAATAAAAAAAATCTCTCTGAATTGATAGGTAGGATATATTGTTCAGTGGAAAAAGCAAAGAACAAAAGTGTATCCATATAGTGCTACTAGTCATGTGAGAAAGAAGAAAATGTAAGGCATAATATACATATATCTGCATATTTGTGCCAAAGAAGTACAGGAAAGATAAAACAGAAACTAATTAGATTGATTACAATTAAGGAAAGAACCCTGTACTGTTGGATTGGAGTAGGAAATTGCGGTATGAACTCATGATTTTTAAGAGATATACATATATATATATATATATATGTGTGTGTGTGTTTATATATACATGTCCTTGTTCTGTCTGCTGAGAAAGCCCAGAAGCAGTGACACCCAGTAGCAGTAAGCACATCTAGTGCCCAGATAAAGAGTCAGCATCTTTGGAGCAGTGGCTGAATTCAGGGCTGGGACAGAGAAAATACAAGGTGATACTGGAACATCTTGTGGCACCAAAAAGTGAGGAGGTCTTCAAAAAAATGATAGGGGCATATCAAAAGAACGTAAGAGCTAATTTGAAGGAGCTCCCAGTGGCAAATCTAGAACTTGAACAAAAAAATAAATGAACGATAAATGGATTATAATCCATAGCACAAATTAACTGTCTGATTCCATTCACAATAAATATATAAATGTTGGAAAAGGGACAGCTCTTTATAGTACAATTTCATTAATAAATGTAGAAGGAATGAGGGAAATAGAAAACCGCTACTTGGTCAACACTGCAGTAATAATTGTTACAAGCAAGAATGATTAATTGATACTAAATTAGTGGGTGAAAATATAAGAAGCCGGATATTTGCCTAGTCTTGAAATATCTCCCCAAAAGATACTTATTAGTAACAAAGCAAAAACAATAACACTATAGTAGAGAAACCTGGCAGACACCACTTCAACCAAGAGAAGGTTAAGATCCCCAGTAATGAGAAATATCTACGTGATATAACCCTGGTATGGTGCACTGAGAAGGGTACAACCTCACTTTTGTGAAATTCTTGCCAAAAATGCTTAACCTGAATTTAAACAAGAGGCAGTATTTTAAACTCAAACATTCTAAAAAATAACTGGCCAGTACATTTCAAAAGTGTCAAGGTCATGAACAACAAAAACTGAGGGGCTATCCTGGGTTGAAGACTAAAGAGATATGACAATAAAATGCAGCATGGGATTCTCAAGTTGGATCCTAAACCAGCAAAAGGACATAAGTGAGACACCTGTGGAAATATGAGAGAGGTCTGTGGATTAGTGAATAGTAATATATCATAACTCAGTGATGATTATGCTATGGTTATGTAGCATACAAGAACTCTTTGCACATTTTTTCAACTTTTTTGTAAGACTGATATTATTTCAAAATTACAGTTAAAAATAGTAGCAAAAGACTTGAACATGTTTAACCAAAGATGCTGGCTAATAAGCACATGAAAAATGCTCAGTATCATTAGCAGTCAGAGAAATATAAATCACAAATTTAAACCTCAAGGAGACACTCTTTTACACCTACAAAAATTAACGATAAAGAAAGACAACACCAAATATCCGCAAGCATGTGGATCAGCCAGAATTCTCATACTTTGCTGATAGGAGTATAAAATGGTGCAACCACTTTTTCAAATGGTTTGTCAGGTTCCTATAAAATTAGTATACAAGTATATGTACCCTAGAACTATCTAGTGTATACCTGCCCTATAAACCGGGAATTCTACTCCCAGTTATCCAAGAAGATGAAAACATGTAGCGACACAAGTATGTGCATGTGAATGTTCATAGCATCTTTATTCAGAATATGGGTAAACTATGTATATTCACATAATGGAATACTACTCAGCAGTGAAAAGAATGAACTACCAATGTATGCAACAGCATGGATGAGTCTTAAAAGCTTTATGTTGCATGAAAGAAGCCAGACACAAGAGAGTGCTTACTGTATGGTTCCATTTACATGAAGTTCAGGAAAAGACAAAAACCAAACTATGGTGATTGAAATTAGAATAGAGGTTGTCCAGTGGTGGGTGGGGATTGGCTGGAATGGGGACACAGGGTGATGGAACTTTCTGGGGTGATGGAAATATTCTGTATCTTGATTTGATGGATGTATATATTTATCCAAATTTACTGAATTATACAGTAAATTTTATCTCAAACAAAAGGCCCATAATGGAGTAGAATGCCTAGTATTGAATAAGCTCTTAATAAGATTTTGCAGTGTTAATATTCATGTATGTAAAGCTTTCAGTAAAGATTATGTGATAGAACCTTTCAGGAAATTTTATTATGTTTTATTTTCTGATTAGACATATCTGAGGAAAGCATAAAGGCTTCTATTTTATATTAATTTTATTAATATATTTTATGTTATGGATTGCAGACATCTAAAAATATCTACTCCTACTTAAAATAAACTTCTGTATAAAGCTAGGACATTTAATAGTAAGGTATAAAATTGTTGCTGCTGCCAAATGTTTGAGTTCAGATCAAGTAAGAGTATAAAAACATTAGGATTATAATCTTCTGGATGAGTCTGCTGTTAAGTACCTTGCATTCATTTAATTTTCTTAGGAGGGTGGATTTTGTTACAAAAATGTTTTTCATGTGTTTTGGGGTGACTTTTTTCGGAACTGAGTAAATCCATTACTAGTAGAGAAAAGATGTTGAAATTTTCTTTTCAAAAGAGTTCTAATTATTTCAAAATTAGTCAAGTTTTAACATAGTATTTTATGTAGCTCATTAGGAGATGATGGGAGTGACTATTTTATAAATGATTATATGTGTCATTTTCAGCAGAGAAAAAAAAACTCTTACAAAATTCATAACATCGTTATGTATAAACTTTTGAAAACAAAGTACTGGAGATTAGGGAATTTATATTTTTATATCTATCTTTTGAGGCATGATTTTATGTAGTTTCATAATGAATTATATTTGCAAACATTAACTCATATTTCCTTCTGTGTACGTGATAAACTTTTCTATAAACTCAATACAGCATTTTATAGACTATTGCTTTATTTGTCATTCGGCAGAAAGCCCCTGTCACATTGTCAAACCTCAACGTGTTACTTGTAGTCCACCCAATACCAGATTTGGTGACAGCACTCTCTAGAATCGGGGGTAAGCTGGGGTTGGGTGCTGGAGAGGCTGGATTCCAGTTAAGCAAGAAGGCCTATAGGAGAAAGAGAAAAATAATGGAAGGTTCATCCACAATATCTTCATGGCTTCTGGTCACCCAATGAGGATGTAAGGCTCTAGTTTCATACATGACATTCTTACTGAAGTCATAATTCCTTAATACCTAATTCCTAGTAGTAAGTTCCTCTTTTTTCATCAGTTTTGCCTTGCTTCAGCAGAAAGAGGAAATACTTGAAATGAGATGCTGAAGTCTCAACTGTAGGAGTTTTTTCGAATGTAAATTTCCTGAAATAGGGAAAATAAACTAACATTTGTTAATTTCCTGCATTGAGTCAGGCCTTATCACATGTAATGTCTCCTTTACTCTTCATAACAGTCCTGTGAGTTAGACATTGTTGTCGTTATTACCATTTTTTATATGAGGACATTCAAGTCGTTACATCCAGAAGCCTCACAGTTTTCACAGAAATGGCAGAGCTGGGATTCTAACCCATGTCGTTCCACTCCAAATCCCAAACATTTTCCCACATGCCAGACGTGACAGTTAGACTCTGTTGAAATCCATAAAAAGTGAAAAAATTTTAAATGATCTCCAGCTATGGAATATATAAATATTGGATTCACTGCAGAGTTGAAAGAGCTTCATTTTTCACCGTCTTCACAAGTAATGCTACCTCACTGTTTCTAAGTAGAAACGTTTCGCACATTTATGTGACATTTATTCAGTGCTCGCTTTGAGCTTTACTGTGTTTTAGAGCTGAGGAGGTGAAATAGAAAAAATCATTGTGCTTTGAATGTCAGGTCATAAAATAGTACAACGTTCTCTTTTAACTAATATATAAGCATATAGATATTCTTTCACAAGGTCTTTAAACTAAAATTCCATTTTTCCCTTAATTATAAAATTCTTGACTATCCAGCTTATTTAATTAACTGCAACGAAGCCTACTTGTTTCCAAGATTAAGAATTTCCATGTTGTCTATATTAGTTTACTCTTTTCCCTGGTTTTTTTTTTTTTTTTTTTTTTTTTTTTTTTTTTTTTGGTGCATTCTTTCTCTGATTTATATGCTTCCCACCTACCTTGAGGTTCTTAATTCTCTGGTCTTTTCCCTTTTTCAAATAATCCTTTTATTACATTCAGTCAACCTGTGTTTGTGAATATTTCCCCAATCAACATCTTTCTCCTTCTCATTTCAATTCTCAGTCAGGTTCTATTTGTTCATTTTTATAGAATCTTTCCATATGTAACAATGCCTGTATTTTACAGATGCCCAAAACATAACAAGATGAAAATTTAACTTCCAAGCCTTCCTCAAAACTTGGCAGTTCTTTCCAACTTCTGTATTTCTGTTAATGATAACACTGTGATTATTTTAGGCACTAAGATTTATAACCTTAAAATCACTTGTGATTCATCCCTTGCCTTTGTTCTTTACGTAAACTGTCTCCAAGTCTTACTTTTCATTCAGAATATCTCTGCTCTGTCTCCACCTTGTTTTCAGTTTCTATTCAGGTATTTTTCTCTATCACTTGGCAGAATATTTCCTACCCCTAAACTAACCATACTACTCCTCAGCTGGTATTTTGCCAATGTTTATTTCTTTGTGCCTTTTTTTTTTAATAAGAGCTTATCATAGCTCAACAACAGTTTGACTTTGTCTGCTTTTAAATCAGCTTCCACCTTAATCAACTACCAAATATTTATTGACAGCCTGCCAGGCCCTGTGGGGAATACACAGATTCGTATAATACACAGTCCCTGTGCTTAGCCAATTTATGTTCTAGTTGGAGAATTAAAACATACGTGTGAAAACATGGTAGTTCTTAATGAGGGTCAAAGGAGTGGTTCCTTCTGGGTCTTAATCTGAGTCTTGGAGAATAGTAAGATTTCTGTAAGTAGAGAAGTAGAGATGCATTTGAGAATGAGGAGAAAGAAAGAGCAGAGATTTGAAAGTGACATAAGGAATTTTGGAGCTTGACACCATAGCTATAGTTTGCTAACGGGGAGTATCAATGTATGGCAGAGTAGATGGCAAGGTCTAAAAGTGGGGATGCAACCAGAATATTTTATTTTCTCTCGCTATTCAGTTTCTATCTCTCTTTTAAGATTCTTTCTTTTCTAAAGTGTTTCTAAAGAACTCTAGTTCACATTATTCCCTTTTATCAAATTGCGCATATTATTTCGGCACACGTTTTTACCCCTGATAATCTTTGTCTTCCTCCCTCCCTCCCCACCTCCCTCTCACCCACACACATTTATGTATACAGGTTTTATCACATCCAATCTATCCCATGAGCTCCCAAGAGCATAAAATGTTATCTGAAACATCTTTATAATCCTGCAACATCTAAGAAGCTGGGAGGCACATAGTACATGATTAATTAACACGTGTTGAATTGAATTGCAGTAAAATAAATAGCAAGCTTCTTTCTTCTCTTCTCCTTTCTCATAAACATTTCTAATGGCAAGCTATAAAATTATCTGACTTAAATAAGGAGTCTCAATCAAACAGAATGTATGCCCTGCGTTTTAAATTGTGTTGCTTTTATTATGTTTAATTTCCTAAATGCTACCATTTGTAATGAAAAAACAAAGTGTACTAAGATTTTCAAGTCACACAGTCATTAGTAAATCAGTATACACATTACTTAGGTACATTGCTTCTCCTTCAACTATCATCTTTTGAAAATTTTAGGAATTATTGCCACTTTTACTAGAGAGCAGAGTTACTATTGAAGAAAGTATGAATTTGTCCATGTTCTTTTTAGTAGTATTGCATAACCGAGGTGAATTTCTTTCAGGCAAACATTGTAGGATAACGTGGGATTTGAGCTCGTTTATTAAATCAATAAGGTTTTGAGTGCTTAGCACACAGCCCCCTCCTAAGAATCTATTGGGAATTTTAATTGTGCATGCTCTTCTCATTCCCCATAATTGTAAACAATACAAAATTTGTCTTTTTAGATGGTGTTTTATGTCTATTCATAAGATATATTCTAATTCCGATGAGGTTTCATTTAATTTTAAGGGTTTTTTTTCCATAGATTAAACAAACAAAAATCCTATCTGGTATCAATGACTTTTCATTTGTATCAGTAACAGTATCTAGCTCATTGATTGCTTACTATGTGCCAGATATGGTTCTAGCTCTTCGTCTATTATATTCACTCATTTAACACACACACACACACACACACACACACACACACACACACAGACACATACACACACACAGATCTATAAGTTAGGTTACTATAATTATTCCATATTAAACACTAGCACTTTTTTATCTTTGATTTAAATCTTTTAATTATTATAGGTTTTATTCATTTCTAATCTCGATAAATAGAAAAAAACGATAAAGTTTCATCAATGTATTTTGAAGTTTATCTCATTTACTCTATTTCCTCTTTCACTTTGTATCATCAGCTTCCTTTTTCCTTTGTAATATTTCATGACATATTATGACCTTCAGTTAAACAAATAGTATTTTTCTGTCTGAGAACAAAGTACAATGATTGAGAAAGAATTATTAGGAGTAGTGCTACTGCTCTGGAAATCTTGTTTGCGATTTAGCAGATGTATTCAGAAGTAAATTATTGGTTGGTTCACATAATAATAAAGACTCACAGCACGGAGGATTTTTAGGGCAGAGAAACTATTCTATATGATACAGCAATGGTGAATACATGATATTATACACTAGGCAAAACCTGTAGAACTGTACAATACAAAGAGGGAACCCTGATATAAAATTAGGTTAACAACAAGATATCAATATTGATTCATAATTGTAAAAAATGTACCACACTAATGTAATATGTCAATAATAGGATAAACTGTCTATGTCGGTGGGGGAGAGTATGGAAATTATCTGTACTTTCTGTTCTATTTCACTACAAAACTAAAACTGCTTTAAAAATAAAGAAAAAGTAAAAAAAAAAAAAAAAGTAAATTATTGGTAGGTTCCCAAAGTAATGAAGGTGTACATTGTACCTTTCAAACCGCTCAGCCACTGTCTTCTGACAGCAGTGTCCCAGCGTGGAGGAAATATCTTCCCAGAGGCAGTCTCTTTTAGACCCGTATAATGCATAGAGTTTAACAGATTTTCAATAATTATCTCATCAGAAATTTGGTCTCACCTCCAGATATTCTTTGTACATATTTTTTCACTTGCTAGCCTTCTTCATTTTACTCCCCAGCATGGGGTGGCAAAGGCCTCAAAGCTTTCCAACATGTTTGTTGAATCTGAAGTAAAGAAGCAGATGTTAAAAAACTGGGATGAATCAGAGTCTGAGGCGTGAATCCTGTCCCCATGCACCTCCATCCTGTCCTCCCCGGTGCAGATGAGAAGCAGCTTCCCCTGCCCTGCTGCCAGCCCAGCACAGCACTCAACCTCTCCTTGCAGACTGGGCCACTCTCTTGTCTGTTGCACCTCTCGTTGGATTTCCTAAGGAAGTTTCCCTTTCATTATAGGTAATATTTGCTTGACTCTGGCATATGGAAATGCTTTCTGGTGGCCTCTGTAATCTCAAGTCAGTCCAATATTTCCTTAAGTTTGTGGTTTTCCTACCCCAATGGTTCTCAAGCCTTTTGGTTAGAGGATTCCTTTACATTCTTAAAAATTATTGAAGACCCCAAAGAGCTTTTGTTTATGTGAATTATAGCTATTGATATTTTTCATGTTATAAATTAAAAGACATTTAAAAAATATTTAATTCCTTTAAAAAATAATGATAAAAACTCAGTACATGTTAACAAGTTACATATTTTTATGAAAAATATATTTTCTGAAAACACTTAGAAAAGTGGCATTGTTTTATATCTTTGAAAATCTCTTTAGTATCTGGTTTAATAGAAGACAGCTGGATTCTCATGTTGTTTTGGTCGAGGTGTATGAAGAAAATTGGCTTCACATAGATATATAGCTGGAAATGGGAAGAATATTTTAAGAGCCTTTTCAGATAATTGTGAATACTTCTTGTAGCCTCTGGGAAACTCTATTGTATACTCATAAAAGAATGAGAATGAAAAGGGCAATTAATGCCTTAGTGTAATTACGAAAATATTTTTGACTTCTTAGACCCCCTAAAACACTTCTTGAGTCTTCTCACAATTTGAGAATCCTCATTCTGGCTCATCAAATGAAAGTTTAATATCAGTTTTAGAGTTCTAGGCCCAGTTAAAAACACTAATTAGGGACTTGTATTTAAAATATATAAAGAACCCCTAGAACTCAATAATAAGATGAAAAACAACCCTTTTAAAAAATGGATAAAAGATTTGAACAGACATACACCAAAAAAGATACATTAATGGTCAGTAATCATATGAAAAGATGTTCAACATCATTAGTCATTAAGAAATTACAAATTAAAACCATAATGGGACCTAACTTTATACCCACTAAGATGGCTATAATAATAATTCTTAAAAATCATGCAGTACTAAGTGTTGGCAAGGATTTGGAAAAACACCCATAATGGTAGTATTTCAAAAACTTCATGGACTATCTTATAATCCTATTTTTGCACAAGCTTTTTGAAATATCCTGTACATTGCTGGTGGAAATATACAGTGATGTAGCCAGCTGGAAGACATTTTGGTAATTTCTTTAAAAATTAAACATAAATGTACCTTCAGATGTTCTTAATCAGAAAATTCAGCATTCTTAATCAGAAAATCTGGAATTCAAAATGCTCCAAAATCCAAAACTTTTTTTGAGCTCCAACATGATGCTCAAAGCAACATTTCAGATTTCAGATTTTTGGGTTATGGATGCACAACTATTAAGTAGTCTGCAAATATTCCAAAATCTGAAGAAAAAAAAAAATAGAGAATGCTAAACACTTCCAGTCCCAAGCATTTTGGATAAGGGATACTGGACCTGTGTATGCCCACACACAGATTTATATGCAAATGTTCTTATAAGCATTATTCAGTATAAGAAAAACATGGAAACAATTCAATGTCAATCAATTGTTAAATGTAAAAAACAATATGGTATATCCATATAAGAGGATACTATTCAGCAATAAAAAGGAACCAACTGCTGGTACATTTTATAACATGAAACTTTAAAAGCATTATGCTAAGTGAAAAACACCAAAAGCAAAATACTACATATGGTATGATTCCATTTATATTAAATGTTCATAAAGACCAATCTAAAGAGACAAAAAGCAGATTAGTAGTTGACTGAGGGGTGGGAACAGGTACTGTCTGAAAATGGGCGCAGGGGACCTTTTCAGGATAATAGAAATATTCAAAAACTATATTGTGATGGTTATATAACTCTGTAAATTGACTAATAATCATTGAATTGTACACTTAAAATTGAGGAGGAAAAACATAACTTTTGTGTTGTTAAAAGAAAAAAAAGTGTACTTGAAAAATATGATGGAGGAAATACACCAAAATGTTAACCAAAACAGAGCAATAAAATCACTAGGCAAGTATCGAACTCTTGTTACCAGTGAGAGAAAATGTGGTTGTATCCTGTAGCCTTTTAGATCCCTCAAAACGGTAGCATTTCTTATGATTCTGCAAAATGTCATGCATCATCTGTGTGATGGATTCTTTAACCATAACACGCTGGTTTTTTACTTAAATTGGATTCTCTTTGGACCACACTCTCAAAGTATTTTGTTTTTGCAACTCTCCTTTTTCCTGGTTATCAGTCATGCTGATATGTTCTCGTCACTAAAATCCTGTCTTATTTTTTCTCATTAATACAACAGATATTAGTTGTAGTTATGATGTTTACCCTTGTTTTTATACTTAAGCTTGTAGCAGATTCACAGCCTTAACACTCCAGACACTGGGCTCCTAGTATCTTAAGAAGTTAAGATCAAATGCTGGTAACTTTTTTCTTTTGTACCACTCTTCTGAAGTTACAGGGTACCCCTTAGAAAATTAAAACAAGACAACAAAACTTTATCTGCTTGAGTAAACCTCTCAGCAATTAAACACATGTAAGTATAATCGATTTGCCCTGGTTTAAGAGTTTTTCATTGTCTGTATGTTCAGAGATACCATTGTTAAAAGTTCTTGCTTAGTGGCTGCAGATGTTCATTACAAGGGCCACAGTCCATTATACATGGGTTCTGTCTGCCTTTTAGATATATAGTTTTTCTCTGTGTCTTCTTTGTTTATAGCTCTGGGCTACTTGATTTGCAGCAAGCACTCAAGCCCAGTCAGAGGGTGGAAAACTTTAACTGCTGTGTCACAGGGCTCTGGATCCATATTTGGTGTCAGAAACTTGTAAGTGGACAAGAGGAGGGAAAGATCGCCTGGTGTCAAGGGAGACAGCAGCAAGCATACTAGCATGGGTCATCGAAAAGGAAAGATGGAAGGAGACAGAACACTTCACTGGTAGAGTAAAAATCACAGTAGCAGAGTGGATCTGTCCTGGGAAGACTTAAATAGGGACAGTCATAGCATTTAAGTGAGTTTCAAATAATCTGTTGCACTTACTCAGAGAAGTTCAGAAACACATGACTGGCCCTGTCCCTGGGTTGAAAACCTCTGAGGCATAAAGTACAGTGGAGATCTGTGAAGCATCAGAGATTTTTCCTGTGCATATCCTAGGAGCTTTCTGTATTAGTGTTCTGAGGGAGATGCACATTCTCTGGGCAGATTGCCTCCCTTTGCGGTTTCCAATGGGTTAGATGTAGCAAGGAAGATCATAAGGGATTCTTATGGCTAGTTTTATCTGAACCAGAGACTTAAATGCTCTCCAGAGCTATATGGAGCAATTCTAACCACTGAGATCCTATTGTAGTCATGCAAATAAATGCTTTGCCGTAAATCAGGTCAGTTTATCTATGTGGATTATGTTTTGATGTATTGTTTAAAGTTTTTGCATGATTTGTATTGCCCTTTCTAGCTGTTTGGCACTTTTTGCTCTTGATTTAGTTTAGACATCCAGTTCTAGTTCATCCCTGGCTCATCCCCAGCTCTGCGGCGGTGGTTTTCAGCAAATATGGCTTTGGTAATAAGACTATGGCCACCATCTGGGACTTAGCTTCTTGCGGGCCTGATATGTAATTTGATGCCTTTAAAGAACTTGCCTCTGATTGTGAACATGAGCTAGATAATGGGTCCAAATACAGGGTGATCTGTGTTCAAGATCAATAAGTTTTTTAGCAGTAGGACCATATCTGACAGTAGTTGGTTCCACAGAGCAAAGTTCTGGGCATACAGTATGTCCCAGTTATTCACCAGAAATTTCTGGGAAAACTTTTTGTTTGTTGGTTGGTTTTTTGTTACTTGTAATTTAGAGATGCTTGGGTACCATGTTCAGCGATTCTAATTTATTGAGTTGCAGGATTCTGGGTATTTTGAAAAGTCACCAGTAAGGTTCTGATATCCAGCCATGGTTGAGAACCACTATGTGCATTTATGGCCCACGGAATGTAGCAGGGTGGCCCACGGAATGTAGCAGGGTCCCAGAGCCAGTCTACTGGGTTCAAATCCTGGCTCCTTCATTTACTCTCTGTATACACTTACACTAGTTACTTATCTGTTCCAAGCCTCAGTGTTCTTATATGTAAAATGAAGATAATAAAAATATTTCATAGGGTGGTTGTCAGAGTTAAATAAAGTGCTTAGCACAGTCTTGATTTATGGTAATTGACCAAGAAATGCTGTTTTCTCTTCTTTGGCTGTTGTTCTAGATCAGGGTCAGATTTGGCCCACTGACTATTTTTATATGGTCTGGGAACTAAATGGATGGGGGAAAAAAAGAAAGAAAATAGTTTGTGATAGACTGAAAATACATGAAATTCACATTTTAGTGTCTATAAATAAAGTTTTATTGGAGCAGGGCCATGCTCATTCATTTATATATTATCTATGGTTGCTTCCCCATTACAGTGGTATAATTGAGTAGTTGTTAAGAGAAACTGTGTGTCCCAGAGAGCCTAAAATATTAGTAATTTGACTCCTTTACAGAAAGTTTCTTAACTCCTGCTCTAGATCCTTGCAGGGCTCAGAATCTAGCAGGTTAATGGTGCCCTCTCTCAAATGGACTCAAGAATGAGGAAGACTTTTTGCCTTGATATTGTCATGTTTTTGATGCCCAGTGTTACTTCCTAGGATATGTCAAAGAAAGCACAAATTCAACAGCTGTTTTAATCCCAGTATTACAAAGGTGTACCTTTGGTAATGTGTGGCATTGCTGTGATGCAGGTTAATAAATTACCTCCACCTTCTCTAGAATGTTTATCCACCGCACTTGCTTCCTCATAAAGAAGACCTGTAGCAGCTTCTGTAAGCTTGCCCTGCACACCCACCACCAGCATACAGCAGTTCATGGATAAACACCTCAAGGGCACTTAATAACATTTGCAGTTTAGTGAACTGGAATGGTTTTCCAGAGAACTAAGAGTCGATTTGAATGTTTTCCCCGATACTCTATGAAACACCAGAGGCATATAGCAGTGAATCCCAAGGACATAAGGGTAATGCCATTCAGGGACATGCTTGTGTTCTAGATGCCTCCCTTTCCCTTCTCATGCCCCGAACAGAGTTTATGTTATCTCTCCTAGTGCCAATTTCAAGGATTTGTTTTTTTCAGTTCTTAGGCATAAAAATAAGAATCCAAATACAGAAGGAAATAAAAGGCCAGATTCCTATGCCGTAGTGATTCAGTGGAAAATGTGCTCCTTTCCCTGAGTCCACATCTGGAGGTTGATGGCTGCTCTCAGCCCCAGCCTGCACACCTGAGTGCTCTTGGCCTTTCAGACCTCTTAACGTGATTTTTCTAGACAGAACTCCAGCCACTGATTTTTGTTTGTTGTATTTTGTTTGGCCTGCACAACTTTTTCAAAAGGTTTAAATTAGTTGCCAATATATAAAAGTTAGGAGATTTTGTATAAAATCTAGATATCCAGCCCCTCTAGAAGGCCTGGCAATACAGGGCCTGGCAATACAGGGCCTGCATTCCAGAATGCCAGCATGGGCAAGCCCTGAGTAGCAACTGCGAGCAGCTGCTTTTTCCTTGAACCAGGGCTTGCAGTTTCCCTCTGCTTCACTCATTTCATTATCTCATGGCCCCAGCCTCCTTGCAATTTGCTGGGCCCCACATTTTCTAAGTGTGGCTCAGGTAGCTCCTCAGGAGTAGAGTCTTCTCTTTCCCTGGTTCCTTAATTGTGGGTAGTTTTCAGTTATCCATCCGAAAAGCTAAATGGTCACAGAGCAAAATGCATTCATTGTGACCTAGACTATGATTTGGGAAATCTGTTTGTTTTATTTTGTTTTTAGGTTGAGAAAACAAATTAAATTGTGAAAAGTGAGCACATGGTTGTTCTATTACTCCAGTTTTCTGTATTATTTTTTAACTTCTCAAAGAAAAAAGCAAAATAAAAACTGCCTACACAGTATGGTTGACTGACAACCAGAAGTTCTTGCTTATTAGTTCAGGGCTCAACTTTATAATCAATATTAAAAGCTAAGCTCTTTGGGTACCTGTTCTGCTAATTACTATCCGTGGCACCCCAGATGTGTTTTTTTCTGTCCTTCACAATAATCTAGCAAGGTAGATTATATTTTTACAGTTATACAGATGAGGAAACTGACCCATAAGAAGTGCAGTAACTTGCTCCAAGTCACACAGCTAGTGAGTAGATGAGTTTGGTTTCCAACCCAGGTCTACTGATTTAAAGTCTAGCATCTCTCCATTACCTCTGTGACCTTGGGTAAGCCCTAGGTTGAAATGAACTGTTTCCCTCCATCTTCAAAATCATGCAATTTTCTAAAATTCAATTCAAACACACACACAAAAAAAACCAAAAAAACTATTTCCTTGCATAAAAAACAGTCAGTTCAGTAATGCAAGGTAGTACATAGTACTCAAACTTCAAGGAGAACCATTTGCACCGTTTTCCCCTATCTTTTTAGAATTCAAGAACAAGGGGCTATGTAAGTTGAAAAGTATTTCACAGACTGCCACCATGACTGTGGTTTCATAGCAAATTCATTATAAGGCTTTACTGGATGAAACAATCAGATTACAAAAATCTCATTTGCAAAAGGTCTAAGAACCTTGTACTCTCTATTGAAGAAAATTTTATTTTAAATTTAATTAGAATTCAATTTAAATAATTTCAAGTGTTTTTAGGCAGAATGGCTGTCTGAAATGTAATGTCTTCTTAACCTATTAGATTGTATTGACTTAAAGGTTGAGTACATGTGAAAGACCATATGTTTGGAATAATAATGCCCAGCTTTAATTTCATATGGGATAAACATATTCAGTTTAATAAATATTAAAGTAGAAAGCTGATTCTTGAGTACATCGTTGTGTAACTGCAAATACGCATGAGAATTCTGTCATTATTGGGGGTCAGTTTCTCACCTTTTATTTGACAATCCTTAGACTCCAGCCCCATGTTCAATGATTTCTGTTTTTCCTTAGGTTTGGCAATATGATTGTTTTTACTAAGATTTATTGATATTTTTATTTTACTGATTTAAAAATGAATTCCATGGCTTCATTGAATTTTACTGTATACCTGTTTAACCAGTTTTTCTGAGTCCTATGTGGATGTCACTGTATGTGCTGTGGGACCGTGTTGAGGCAGCTGTGATGCCACCTGGGGAGGTGTGGTCTTGTGTAAGAGAAAGCTTCCACGTCCTTCCTCTCCCCTCTCAGCTTGGAGAAACTGCATTTCTCCTTTAAGGTGCAGATGAAAAATGACCTCTTCATAAAACCTCTCTGATCACTACTTACTATCTCCCCCTCTTTCCCTCATTAATTTCTTCCTCCTCTGCAATCTCTTAACACTTTTTACACCTTAAAGTGCACTTAGTACATATTATCATAGGTAGCTGTATATAGTTCTGTGAACTCCTTGCAAGCAGATATTTTTTCTGACATACCTTTGTATGCTTAATGAGCATGGTGTCTGTCACACAGTAGGTGCTCCTAAAGTGGCAGAGGCTGAAACCACGCAAGTAGAAAATATGCAGGTACTTCAAAAAGTTCATGGAAGGATTTGTATTATCTTTTAATTCCATTTTTCCACAAACTTTTTAAAGTACTCTTGTACTTTCATTCTTATCATAAAAGTGTCATAAGGTTAAACTTCGATTATGTGAGAATCTATTTTATTCCTCATATTGCAGATCCCTAAAAATAGTCAAAACATACTTTTCATTTAAATTTTCTTTTCATTCGAATTAACTTCTCATTCACTTTATTCTGTTGGCCCCTGGTGCCTATTGACCTTATTATATAGTGATCCGATGGCTAACAACTCCTCTAGGGCAAGGTTTTAAACTCTGCTACTACTACTACTGCTGTCAGACTGGGCATTGGGAGTTTTGGGAGTAAACTCCAAGGTCACAACACAGGGTTGGTGCCTCAGCTGAGAAGAGACAAGACAGTCCTGTCCCAGGCACTAGCCTGTTGCTAAACAAGAGCACTGTGCAGCTGCAGCTAGCTCAGCCCTGACTTCTGAGAATAAGAGAATAATTTCCTGAGCCACATACTAGGGACCATGGGGCACTATGTGTTCATAAGACATGATTCCAACCTTGAAGATGTTCTGATATAGACAAGAAGAAATGACATACAAACAACCCAACCTTCACATAGGACAGAAAGCAATGAACTGCCATTAAGAACTTGCCAGGGCAATAAGAACAACATGAAATAGGAATAATTTTAGTAGCTTATGGTATTCTTGCAAAGCTTAACTAAGATAATGCACTGCTAGGGGTCACAGCTCATAATAGTGCTCAGTCAATGTTAGCTGGAACCCTAAGTTTTCAATGAAGTGTGCGGATATTTCAGAGAGAGGAGATGCTTCTGTCCAAGGTCAGGAAAGTTTTCAGGGAAAGTTGAGGTTTAGTCAGGGCCTTAGACTTGTGTAGAGAGGATATGAAAGTTTCTGACCTTAGTCTCCAGAAGGGAAGGAAGAAAGGCGATGATAATGGCCAAAGCCTCCACTATGCAATCATTTATACAAATTCCAATTGATGGTTGATTATTATTACGAATAGTAAAACTAAGTCCACCAGAAAATGATTGGATACATCCAACTATATATGCATTGCTGGTATCTGATGAGTGCCATCTACCTTGTCTTGACAGATGGAATGCAGAGCTGGGATAAACTAGGCTATTTTTGGTCCACAAGCTGTATTTTTTTTTTTTTAATCTCCTTCCTGCTTCATACAGGCACATCATTTCACATAACTTGATCTAAGATGCTCTTTCTCTATTATTCTTCCAGCAAAGCCACGGCTTATAAAGTATAATAAACTAATTTTTTCTTGGACTGAAAATGTTGAATTAAAATATTACTTCTAGACTTTTTCTTAATCCATTTTATCAATTTTATAATTGCAACATAAAAATAAATACATAAAGAAGTAGCCACCTTATAAACTTTGAGAACTATAGTGAGCAGAGAAAAAGAGGGAAGTGAGCCTTACATTACTGTGTTTTATTATCTTACCTTCAGATTCTTAATGAAAAATTCTAGGTCTTTCTGAAGATTCTAGTGAAATCACTAGCTTTCAACATTGTTGGAGCTATTTAAAATATGTATATGAATAGATATCTATAAACATATGTACACAACCTTATGTCTCTCTGTTTGTATTTATCTCCTGGAGTACTTGCCTTAGAAATTTTTTGAAAAAAGTAATTTCCCTTATCTTTGACAGCCTTTCTCATCAAAGGCCATAGTGACTGCTTTTGAATTCTTCTAATTAATTTGCAATTCTAAGACTGTATGTGGGATAAGGACAGTGATTATAGCTCCCTCTCTGGTCTTTAGCAATTTGCTCTTAGTTGGGCTTCACCAGGTACAGGCTGTATTTACACCAGCCATAGGGCAAGGCTTCATCACTGGATTTACTGCCTATTTATTCTAATGATCACTTTATATCTTTTCATCAACCGTTCCTCTCTTTTCAGGACCATAGAAGCAAAGGGACAGAGGGACAGGGACAATAGATGATCTAATCACATCTCTACATTTTACAGAGAAAAGAGACTTAGGCTATAACTTGATTAAGATGACCCAGCAAGATAGTGATTTATACAGATTGCAGAGGAATTTATATATGAAAATGTTTAACATATTAAAGTAGTACTTTATTGGTCCTTGTGGATAGGAAAAGCTTAAGAAACACATTATGATTGCTTTGCACTTGTTGTATGTCAGGATTTCTTCCTTCTTGTGGCATGGTACTGTACTTACAATAAATCTCCAGACAACCAGAATAGGGGGCATAGCATTCTCCTGCCACAGTTTAGGTAACAGGTTGGCACGAACCCTCAGAGGTGATGTAGCAGATGGATAGGGCATGAGAGTAAGAAGCCAGGTACACAGTTGGCATGCTGGAATTTTACCATGGTTTGTGGAGCTTAAACCACATTGTAAAGTACAGGGGTAAGGGATGGAGACTAGGAAGGGCAAACCAGGAATATGAGACAGGTTCCTAGGAAAGAAACTCGGGATGGGGGACAAAGGCCCAACCCTACCTCAAACCACAGTTTTTTTTCCTCCCTTTAGGATATGCATAAGGCACACTGATAAGTGGGAAAGTGATTACCTTGTTATAATTCACTGGGCTTGGGTCCAGATCCCATTGGAGAAGATATTAGAAACTAAGAGTTAGTGAAGTGTCATACCAAACTAAGCCTCTTTCTGCCCACCTTCATTCTCCATTAGCTAAAAGGGCCCATCCTCTAGAATCTGACCCATCCAGACCCTCTTCCAAGGAGAGGAGGGCACAGAACAGAATGGACCTTGCTGATGCATACCCTGGAGCCCAAAAGGGAGACTCGGGTATGGGAAACTCCTGTACAGAAAGAGAACATTGCTCGATCGATAGCCAGGGCAGGCTACGGGGTGGGGATGTGCTGCAGTGTGGCTGTAAGCAACTCATCAGGCCAGCATCATGGATGAGGGGGTGGGAGAGAATAGGCTGGAACATTCTAGGAATTTCTAGCCTTAGACAGGGTCATCCCAGGACCTAAGGCTGGATGGGACCTGGAGATGGGAGATCTGGGAGAGTAGAGTAGAGAAGGACATAGGCAGGTAAGAGCTGAGAAGCAACCATAACAGGCCTAATATTTAGCTTCTCCTGATAAACTGAAAATCAGCAGGCAGTTTCCAGTTATGTAGGCCACTGAAATGAATGAGTCTTTCTCTTTTACAAATGACTGCGGTGGTAGTTAGGCAATCAGTTGCAAATCTGTGTACTTTCTTTCTTTTATCTTTTGAATGTTTTCACTTTATTTAAATTTATTTTTTCTTAATTGGCACATGATAATTGTATGTATTTATGGGGTACAATGTGATATTTGGGTACATGTGTACAGTGTGTAATGATCATAGGGTAGTTAGGATATTATTTGTCACCTCAAATATTTGTCATTTTTCTGTGTTGGGAACATTCAAAATCCTCTGTCCTACCTATTTGAAATTATACAATAAACTGTTGGCTGTAGTCTCCCTATAGTGCTATAGAATATACTCGAACTTATTCTTCCTATCTAGCTGCAATTTTATATCCATTGACCACCCTGTCTCTATTCCATGCTCCCCCCACCCTTATGAGTCTCTGGTAACCACTAGTTCTACTCTCTACTTCTATGAGATCAACTTTTTTAGCTTCCACAGATGAGAAAATGTGGCACACATGCACAATGAAATAGTACTCAGCCATAAAAAAAGAATGAAATCCTGCCATTTGTGGCAATATGGATGAGCTTGCAGAAAATTATGTTAAGTGAATTAAGCCAGGCACAAAAAGAGAAATACCACATGTAATCTATATACTTTTTTAATAGTCGAATAAAGCAATTTTTGCATGTTCTTTATGATAAGCTCTTGCTTTTTGAGAGAGAAAACAGTATAATTGCACATAAACTAAATTATTTTTTCTGTATTGTATTATTTTTTCTCCTGTGTAAGAAAAATGGTGACAGGAATTTAGAGAAAGGAAATATTTCTTTGGAAATAAAGGTAATAATGGGGCAAGCTAGAAAGGATATGGGATATGAATCAGATCTTCTCATGAAGGTGGGACAATAACTGGCATATGGGCACAGGTGCCACATGAACGACATATAAGAAGGCAGAGTGCAGAAACCCCTGGAGGTCTGGACAAGAGATCATGAGAGTCTTTGGGTGCAGAAGGAGTCTCAGCAGGTGGGCACTCAAGAAGGTAGGTGTCAGAGCTCCAGTGTTGGGGCTGGGCTTTGAAGGGAGTTGGGGCATTAAGAATTTGGTCTTACAAGAATTAGAGTACTACACGGGGAATAGGACACAGGGGAATGAGGCACAAGCCCACTTAACAGAAATTGAACCTGAGAAACAAACATAGTACAAAAGTAATAATGCAGAGATCTCAGGTTTGGAATGGACGGACTAGATCCTTCTGCCAAAGTTGGGATTGGCCTGACAGGACTGAATGCAGCCCTAAGGGAAAAGTACCATGACTGTGCCTATTTCGTAGATGGAGATATTAAAGCTTGGTGAGGCAGACTAAACCCCAGCTCTCGCAGTCAGCAAAGGTGGGCTCCAAGTCATTCACTCCAGGAACCGTGCTCTGCCATTGCTATAGAGTACTTTCCGATCTTGAGGGCTTTGACCATGGGAAGGGTGGAAGATTTGTTGAGCAGTTGTGGTAAGCATTTTAAATATACTGTTGCATTTAATCTTTATAAGTTTGTTACTCTAGCTTTATGGATAAGAAAATATAAGGTTAAATGCCTTGCTCATCATTATATAGCTAAGTGACAGAGTCTGGATGTAACCCACTGTGTCCGTTCTCAAAGCCCATTACCACATTATGAACTACATTAGGAATCTCTCTTGTACTGAGTTTCAATTGTAAATAAGAACTAAGCTATTTTCTAGATGGGAAATACTTTCATTTAGACAATTTAGTCAGATGATCAAATGTACAAAGGTTAAAATATATATGTACAAAGTCTTAGAAAGAAAGAACTAGGTGTTTTCATGCATGTGAAGATTTCAGTATTGCTTCTGAGTGACTTGCCAGGTGTCTTGGCAAGGTGACCTGGGTGAGCACAGGCTTTTGTCAGACCTGCGTTTGAATCCTGCCATCACCACTGGCCATGCGAAACACTATGGACAGCTCCTTGTTTCCTTGTTCAGAACATAAAGATAAAGAGTATACATTGGGGAAAGTACAGCCTCTTCAATAAACAGTGCTGGGAAAACTTGACATCCATATGTAGAAGAATGAAACTAGACCCTTACCTCTCGCAACATAGCAAAATCAACTCAGAATAGATTAAATACTTCAGGAAGTAGGACTAGGCAGAGGCTTCATGAGTATGACCCCAAAAGCACAGGCAACAAAAGGCAAAGTAAATGGGATTATATCTAACTAAAAGGCCTCTGCACAGCAAAAGTAACAACAGAGCAAAAAGACAGCCTAGAGTGGGAGAAAATATTTGCAAACTATGCTTCTGACAAGGGGTTAATATCCAGAATACACAAGGAACTCGAACAGCAGTAGAAAAGACAAGTAACCCCATTTTAAAAAGGGCAAAGGAACTGAATAGGCATTTCTCAAAGAAAGATGTACAAATGGCCAATAGACACATGAAAAAATGCTCAGTATCATTCTAAGCATCAGGGCAATGCAAATCAAAGCCACACTGAGATGTGATCTTGCCCCAGTTAGTCTGGCCGTTATCAAAAAGACAGAGAATAACAAATGCTGACGAGGATGCAGAGAAAGGGGAAGCCTCCTGCACTGTTGGTGGGTATGGAAAACAGTATGGACTTTCCTCAAACAACTACAAATAGAACTGCCATATGATCCAGCAATTCCACTGCTGGGCATGTTCCCAAAGGAATGGAAATCATCGTGTTGAAGGGATACCTGGACTCCCATGTTTGTTGCAGCTCTAGCCAAGTGTTGGAACCAGCCTAAATGTCCATCATCAGATGAGTGGATAAGGAAAATGTGTTATATTTACACAATGGAGTACTACTCTGACATAAAAAAGAATGGAAATATTGCCATTTGCAGCAACATGGATAAACTTAAAGAAAATTATGTTAAGTGCAAAGAAAGAAAGACCATAATAAAATGTTGAACGTTCAGAGGGAGGGAACAGACTTGTAGTTACTAGAGGTGAGAAAGGGGGAGCAGGTAGGAGGATAGGGAGTAATTGAGTAAGGGACACAAAAAGTAATTATGATTTGTAATAATGAATATGCTAATAATATCGGTTTGATCATCACATACTATATACAAATACTGATAGTCAACTCTGCACCCCATAAATATGTATAAATAAAAATAGGTTTTAAAAAATTATGTTAAATGAAATAAAGCAGGCACAGAGGGAAAAATACCACATGTACTTCCTTATAAGTGGGAGTGAAAAATAAATAAAGATACAACAATCACAGTAAGACATTGAACTTTCAAAAGGAGAGAACAGAATGCAGTTACCAGAGGTGGGAAAAGGGAAGGTGGAGGTGGCAAGGGAGGAATTGGTAAAGGACCACAAAAATCAATTATATTGTATAATGTTGAATATAATTATCCGGATTTGAGCATCACATATTGCACACAGGTATTGATAGCCAACTCTGTATCCCACAGATATGTATGATCAACTATGTTCCAATTATTAAACGACAACAAAAAAGGATGTGAGAATAATATCACTTGTCAAAAAGGTTATCGTAAACATTTAATATAAGAATGTAACTTTCCCAGCCTAGAGCATAGTTGACACTTAACAAACGTGTGTCCCCTTCACTCATGTCTCATGCTATCTGTCACATTGCCATCTCCGCTCCAAGCCTTATATCCTTCTCCTTTTCAGCAGATAGCTTGTCTTATTTCACAGAACAAAGGCTAGTAGGCTCATTTTCTCACTGTTCGTCTCCCTTCTACTCTCTGTCGTCAGATCCTGATCTTCAACCCCAAAAGGTAGAATAACCTTATACAAAGTTCTAGCTTATGCAGATTTACCTCTTGTACCACTTTTTCCTCATAAGCATAAGAATTTTGGTTCAAACATGCTGCAATTGTGAGTCATTTCTATTGGGAATAATTGGATAAAAGGAGACTGGCAAGTTTGGAACATTAAAGCTTTGCTTTGGCAAGCTAGGTAGGTAACACAGAGGCTGCCATTTTAGTCTCCAGCACACGTTACCTGCTTTGAGGCAGTGATGGGACCAAGGAAGCAGAAGTCAACAATTCTGAGTGATAAAAATTAGAAAAGTGTGAAATATTTGCATGAAGAACCAAAAAGAAGTGATTTAAGGATGGCTTCAGCTTTTCTCATTTGAATAAATGCATGGGTGTCAAAGCAATTAGGATATGGCAAAGACAGGTTTGGGGCTAGAGAGTAACAGAAATGAGAATGACTAATTGCAACAGTATCTCCTAAGCACTGTCTTCAGAGTCATCTGGATTCTTAGCTTACCGAGTCCCTTTGCCATTACCATAGGGCATCTTCCACTGAGCTGCCAGAGTGAACTTCGTGAAACACAAATTAGACCTGGACTGGCTTCCCCGTTGCCTGAAGCCAGTCATGCTTCCCCATGTCCTGACTGTGTAGCAGTCTTGCTGGGTACTACCTCCACCCCTAGACCCCAGGAGGCTTCAGCCACACCAAGTTCACCTGTCCCAAAATATATGATGCCCTCTGACAACATTCAGTTTTTTAATATGTTGTTTCTTTGGTTAGAAAACTCCTCTCACTTTCCATCCTATAAACTCCTCAAGGTGCAAATCTAGTATTATTTCTTCTGTGAAGACTTTTCTGGTTTCTGAGGTGAAGATAGTTGCTTCCTCTTCTGTGTTCTTGTAGCCCTCTTCATGTGCCACTCTTACCACAGGGTTTAATTTGCGTGGGAGCCTCTCTCCACACTGGATCGTGAGTCACTCCAGGACAGAGATCTTGTCCTATTCATCTCACTGCCAGTGCTGATCACGGTAACAGTAACCGCCATGTAATAGCCACCCAATAATTATAAGTTGAATTAATTAATAAAAGAGCAAGCAGACATACTGAATTAATAATGCCTAACTAAACAAACAGAACATATTTACTTGTAGTTAAAAATTTGTATGCTAGAAAAACCTCTGGAAGGATACAGAGAAATTGATAACAGTCGTTGCCTTGGGGGAAGGGGACTGGGTGGCTAGAGAATGAGGAGGGAGAGACAGCCTTTTCACTATATGCCCGATAGTGCCTCTTGAATTTTGTACCATGAGCATGCATTATGTCTTTATATACCCAAAACTAATCTAATTTAATTGTGTAGCAAAATAATCATATATCAAATGGTTTTATAATTTCTAGCAAAAATTTAGATTGTTGGTAGAACTTTATGATACAGTTGTCCTTTGTTACCAATATCAGCTCTCATCTGGGTTACATTTAGGTCTAGACCTGTATTGATGTTCAGAAATCAGGCTATGCCAAGTTGTCAAATAAGGGCCCAGTGAACTGTGTGAAATAGTTTGAGGCCAAAGTGGCTGAACAAGAGTCCCTTCTCACCACCCTGGCCTGATTTCAACTTTTGAGATCTTGAGGGATTAGCTAATTGGGCAAAAATGAATGAAATCTGAACACCGAGAATCCAGCACACAGGATTTTTTTCAATTCTTGTAGGGCTGTGCACATTTCTGCTTCAAAACCTGGGGTATGTATGGATCAGGCAAGAAGTAGTGGATTAGGCAGTATGCAAGTTTGGCATCCTATGTATGATGTAATTAAAATTGTAGGTACCCTGAATTCACATGATTCCCATCCATAAGCGCTAGAGTGATTCTTGTTGTTATAGTCCACAAGTTATCTATCCTTCATAAAGTAGCCTAAACCTGCCTTGCACTGCAAAGATTCTGTTTCTGCACCATTTTCCCCTCTAGGTTTAAGTATTTTAGGGATACTGATAATATGTAGAGCTCAAAGAGTAAGCGCTGTAATGAAAGCACTTCAAGTATGAATCCCAGCTAAGCTAGCCACATGATTTCACCTCTCTTAGTGTGCCTTAATTGATAAAATGTTATAATATGATCGATCTCATTGGATTCCCCGCATAGGATTTTTTAAATAAGGATTGAATGATATGATTGGAAAAGCACCTGTCACATAATAGGAATTCAACAAATGCTAGTTCCCTGCCCACTGCCCTGAATAACTTTATTAGTTTATCTAGATAACAGATGTTTTGCACAGTGAAGTACAACTATGTTAAATTCCTAGTATTGAATGCATGTAAGATGTAAGTCACTCCTCCTGAAAGTATGTTCCTTGTTCCTTGTCGATAATTTACTTTTTTTTTTATTGCACAACATAAATGTTTCTCAAGGTTAAAATCTTACAACACTGGATTTTGTCATATAATGTTTTCTTTGATTATCTTCTACTAAAATATGCTTTAAAATTTTCATGATAACCAGAATTTTTTCTTTAAATGAAAAAAACTAACACCTTTCACACAAAGAAGGTTTATCTGGGGATTTTGTGCTTACCCACATAGGAAGAACTATTGAAATGCTGCGGGTAAAAAAAATAAGTCCAACTTGACTTCTAAATTAAAATGTTAGAATCTTAGAAACGTAACTTCAAAAGACTTATGTTTCAAGGTGGGAAAGGCAACCTATACTTACTTCTCAAGTTAGTTCTTTTCCCCTCTTGGCATTTTAAAGCATATTAATCCGGGCTCACTCATAAACCTCAGCAGCAGGGGATCATTGTTCATTGGCTTATTATGGGCAGATCGGACTGGTTTAAACTGAGCAGAGGAAGTTAATTATCAAATGTTTTAGTTGGCACTAACAATGAATAACCAGTTCTTGTTGGACACCGTCTTACTCGCCATGCAACATTGTAAGATGAGGGGCAGGGGGATGGGAAATCGCCCATCAGAATCTGCAATGTGGGAATTTGCTGGGACTGCCATAATCTGTTTCCCAGGTTGTTTGAACCAGTTCAAGAGCAGTTAAACAAGGTTATGTAAGTGACATGTGATGTAGCCCAAAATAGTGACTGCAAACACAGGCTGCTGTTGCTGGGCAGTTGTCAACTGCTTTAAAAAAAAAAAATCTTCCAGCGGGACAACAAATGGACCTTCAGAAATGAAAAAGGGATTTAGGCAAAAAGTTAATTTTAAAAGGGATTTGGTGAAATGGCCTTTCTGATGCTGAAAATGAATGATTTTTTTGAAAAAAGGAAACTTACATTGTACTTAAGGTCTGGTTTTCTAGAGTATCTACCAAGGGTAAGTTAAGTGAAGAGGGACTCTTCACAAGTTTGGGGCCATGCTAAAGTGCATAGTTCCCATATTTTAATGAACAGCAGCAACAGCTAGACCTCGGATTTGCTAATGGCTTTGGACATATAGCAAATCATTAAGCAATATGTCATTCAGATAGTCATAAACATTAAACTAGTTTTGAAGTTACTGTCCCTTTTAGTTAAACTCTCTCGTAGCTTTAAAGTGTGAAAAAGGAAATGTCTCACGTAACATGGTAAGCATAAAAATAAGATTTTAAAGGAAAACAAGATTCAATGGTGAAATTTCTTTGACAAGATTTTTTTTTAGGAGGAAAACAAAAACAACAGAAAGGGTTTAAAATATGCCTTAACTGTCTTCGAGAGATTTGTACCCCAGCATTTGGATTCCCACAGTGACCACACTCTCTGGGTTCTCTGCCTTTTAAAGAGCTCCAGATCTGAGGAAGTAGGAATTAAGGAGCAAGATATGGGGGAAGTGGGCTGTGGGGGACCTTAGGACCCTTGTTGCAGAATGCAAGGTCAGGAATTCACTTTGTATGTCGCTATTGTTGAGATCTAAATCTCAGAGACCTTGATATTGGGATCTCTTTTAATCTCTAAGGGCCTTGTTTAATAGCACCACATATACCCACCTAAATTCTGAACACATTGAATAATAGAACAAAGGAGTGGCTTGTGAAAGATAAAATATCAACCTTTTTTGGGTAAATAAGTTGAAGGATATGACTTAGTGGTAAGAGCCAAAAGGGCCTGTGACCTGAGCCCCAGAATTAGGCACAGGTGGATCAGGAAAGGCGTTCCCCAAGACTGGAGGACAAATACTTGCTCCCTGAGGGTTCCTTCCCAAGAGGGAGAAGACAGTGCTGAGGCAAGCAAGCCAGATTTATTCTTCCCAAAGAACTAATCAAAGCAGAGTGAGTAAGGGGGATAGAGGCCCAAGGTGTGGCATCTTGGAGCTCCCTCCACCTGGAAACGTCAAGGGTGGGGCAGAAGAGTTCCCCTCTAGGAGGCTCAGTCTGAGGCCCCAGCACTGCTCCTCTGGGGGGATGGAAAAGAATCTGGGGTACTGGGGCGGGGAGTCATGTCAGTGTCCAGTGTGTTCTTATTTTCTACAGCCAGCCCGCCATGTGTTAAAGGGCTGTGCTTCCAAAGTGTGATAAGTCAGTTTTTTCAAAAACATAGAATTTTGGACGTTGTATCTAGTCTAGGATCGCTTTAATTTCCTTTCTGGTTAAGCAGCTGCAGAAAAGGTCTAGTTCAAGTACCTACTTCTTTGTGAATCTTTCTTTAAAGGCTGTAAAAGGTATTTGTAGGTGTTCACCATGTTTTGGGGGCTTCTAGAACCTGGTTCTTTTCCTAATTTTCCCTGAAATCTTTAGTGTTTTGCTTGACAAAAGGGTACTACCCTGATTATCAGCCATGCTTATTGAGGATAGAGCATTTTTCCAGGTGTAGTTAGAGGAGCAGAACATTGAGATGGGGAATTTAAGGAAGTATATGTGTCTATAGATGTCACTGAATGTGAAATTAGACCAGCCAGAGAAAAGCAGAAATAAAATTCTTTCCTAAGGGCCGACCCCGTGGCTCACTCGGGAGAGTGTGACGCTGGGAGTGCCGAGGCCACAGGTTCAGATCCTATATAGGGCTGGCCCGTGTGCTCACTGGCTGAGTGCGGTGCAGATGACACCAAGCCAAGGGTTACAATCCCCTTACCAGTCACAAAAAAAAAAAAAAATTCTTTCCGAAGATTAAAGAGGTAATGGGAAAAATGTGCTTCAAGTGTTGCTACAGCTTAGGGAGGAATATTAGTCAGGGTCAGACAAGCAGGGTACATGGGGGCTACATGCTGCACTACCTGTTTGTGGTCTGGGGATGTCTGTAAGTATCGTGTGTCTGATTCAGGGCTGACCTGTATGTTTGCACATGTGAAGAGATACAAATATTCAAAGGACCAATCCTATGAGATTTTTCCTTTTGTTAAAATAAACCACGAAAGGTATTGTCCTTCACACCAGTAATAAAACCACCAAAACTAAAAACACCATTAAAAATAGTCCAGTGTTATTGGATCATATGCCTCTGATCCAAGCTTTGGTTACTCATTCTGAAATGGTAAGTTGCACTAAGCACATCATTGAGCTCTGATCTGCCTGCCTCCCCTCCATGTGCCCAGTGGCTCCGTGTAACTTTGAATATGGTGCTTAAGAGGTTGGACTTGCAAGTTTAAGTAGTGAAGGGCTCTAGAAGGCCTGTAAACAGATGATGATATAATCGGACTTATGATTCAGAATGATCACTGTGCGGGCTCTAAGAAAGATGGGTAAGCTTGCACCGAGGTTGATGGCCCTGCCTGTGGGCTCAACGGAGCGCTGAGTTTCCAGTGGAGTCCCTCCTGAGCACTGATGCTCCCAACAGAGGGCATTCCCAGGGAGGTCCCCTACCTTCATTTCAACGGAAGGAACTTTTCTTTTCTTTTTTTTTAACATATCCAAGTTATGTAAGAGTTAATTTTTTTTTTTTTTTAAAGTTTAAATATCATTTGATTTAGAAGGGATAAATTAGTAGAGGCAGTCGACTAGTTACAAGTCCATTGAAATAATAATGTTAATTTGCAATAATACATGATAATAGCAGTAATAATGATAATAGCAATTATGTATTGATAACAACAGCTACCATTCATTGCAACCTTACTGTATGTCTGTGACTGTTTTAAGTGCATTATATGGTGTTTCAATCCTCACATTAACTCATGAGATAGGCACTTTTATAATTCCCATGTATGAAAAGGTTAAGTAACTTGTCCAAGGTCACATAGATAGAAAGTAGGATTCAAACTCCATAATTTAGAAGTTTAACCGAGAGAGCCTGAAATAAGGAGTGCAAGTCCTGGTATACATAGATAAGCTTCAAGAAAAAGGAGAGAGAATCATCAGGACTTTGTGACCAATTGAATGAAAGGATTGCAGGGAGAGAGGCTGGAAATCAAGGAAGACCCTGAGGATTCTAGTTCAGACAACTGGTTGTAGCTTTAAAACCGAGAATTTAGGACCCTGGAAGGGGGCTGTCTGTGGCATGGGGATGCTACATTTGATGTTTGAGCATGGAGAGTTTGAAGTCAGAGACATTCAGATAGGTCAGTGGATAGGTGGATGTGAGGGTCTGAAACTCCGAAGAAAGAAGAGGGCTTTGGAGCCCACGAGGCACTGGCAGCCCACTGCATGTCCTTGGTTAGCAGATTGTGTAGATATTGCTTGTTCCTTCTCTGTCCTTCTATACCTGCCTGTGCTTCAGCCAAACAGACCAGTTGCTCACTGCACATTTAACTGTGTCTCTGCCTCTCCCTGGGCTAGTCGTTTGCTTGGAATGCCTGCACACCTGTCCTCCCCATGTTTCAAATCCAAAACATTCTTTAAGGCTTACCTCAGATGCTTTCTTTCTTCATAAAGGCTTCCTCATCCCCCTACTCAGATGCAATCACTTCTTTCTTTAAAGTGACACCATATCAATACCACACGATTTATTTTAATCATTTCAGTTTCTCCAATGTCATCCCACCCCCTAGAATGTAAGGCAATGGACTGTGTTTTGCCTCTCTATGTCCTGCTTTTAAAATCTTTGTGGAATGGAATTAAATTACTGTCTGGGAACACATTTTAAATCCCAGAACCTCTTTTTCTTCTTTTCAAGGGCCTTGGTCTTCAGCCTGCTTGCCTCTAAAATATCTGCTACCCCAGCTTCTCTCATCCACTATGGTGCGGTTTCCCTCAAGACTCTGGGCAGAATGGAATTCCATTTTCCAGTCTCACCTTCCTGTCTGCCCCGAATGTGTGTGCCTACTTAAGAGTTCTGATGTTAAGTAATACTAGAAAACAGACAAGGGACTATCAAGAGCAACGAGGGTAGTGTGGGGGCCATTGGTATGCCAATTGTATGGCTACGCTAATCATAACTAAAGCCAAAATGTTCTGTTATTTTAGTTATACTAAGTTTCCATTTGTATTGTCAGGGCTAGGGCTCAAAGACCCTACAAACCCATTGTACAGGCTGGGTCACCAGACCCCTCACATGCCAGTCTGGGTCACCAGACTCCATATTCAGGTCCATGCTAGGCAATTGGGAAAGATCCCAGGAGCCATTGGAGCCATTGGCAGACAACACAAGCTCAGTCCTCAGCAGTAGCAGCAGTAGCTTCCAGCAGCAGAAGCAGCAACAGTGGTCGCCTCTTGGGGCATCCCAGGGGCACTGGTAGCAACAGCCTCCAGCAGCAGTAGCGGCCTCCCCGTGCCCCCCCCCAGGAGCATCCCGGAGGCCGGGGGCACTGTGGATCAGAGCCACTCACCCTTTATACTTAAGTCCATAACTCAGGACACCTGGGTGCACATGTGCAATTACGTTAGACAGTAACCAGGGAACACCTGGGCATATGTGCATATTTACGTCAAATGCTCAGCAAGATTCTGAACTTCTGAGGGGCCCTGACCATTTTCCTTCACTTTTCTCTACAACAAGGAAGTTATAACTTGCAGAATCTGATACCACTCTTCTGGTCTTAGGCCCTAGAATCCTCAGCTGAGTTACCAACAGATTGCAGAGTCCCAGCTTTTTGTCCTGTGTTTACGCTGAGGATCTAGTTCCACACTCTTGCACCCTTGCCAGCTTTTAGAAAAAGACTTGAAGATGGGATCAGGACTCAGTAGTATTTGTCTTGTCTCCAGTGGGTTCCTTTTCATCTAGAGGCCTTTCTGACTCAGTGGTGATAGTCTACTCCCACAGGAAGTTCTTTACTCACTTATATTTAATTATGTTTAATTAAGAGTTGACTATATTTGTTCTTTGAACTTATTCATTCTACTTTTTATTTTCTATAGAGCGAGCTGACCATATAGATGACAGATGATAACATCAGGACCACCATTTTTATTTTTAGTCTTTCAGGCCAAGCTTTGTGCTTTCTGTTTTATGTATGTTCATTTGAATCCCTGTAACAACCTGCAAAGCAGGCATTGCTATCTCCATCTTTTAGATTGGGAAACCAAGGCTCAGAAACCCTGAGCAACTTGGCTGAGAATCTCACAATTCCTTATTGGCTAAGTTAGGATCGGGACCCAGGTGTAGCTGGTTATAAAGCTAGTGCCTTTCCCTCCTGTCTTCTCCTCACTTTTCCACCCTTTCTGTTCTTGCATTATTGATGCTTTAAGACCCACATGTTACTCAATCTGTATTTTCTCATTTGGGAACAGCCCAAGTATAACATAAAGTTAGTTCTTGATTTCAAAGTAATCAAGGTTTTTAACAGATCATTTTTTGTTGCCTTTGGTAACTTTTAAAATAATGAAGTTAACTTTTAAACACTTACCGAATTATTCTAAAATTTATCATATGTTCTCAGATGGCTAGGAGAGGAGCTCAAATGCTTTCATCATAAAGAAATGACAAATTTTTGTGATGATGAATATACTAATTACCCTGATTTGATCATCAGTAATTAGCACACATTATATGCATGTGTTGAAATGTAACTGTACCCCATAAATATGTACAATCCATACATGTCAATTAAAAAATAAACTAAAATAATAGGTAAGATTTTTAAAAAGAGAAAAGCAATGCCATAGTTTAAAACAATAGAAACAAAAGTGATACCTTTATTTTTCTGTACTCAATTTTGTTGTTTTTTTAAGTCCATGAGGCATTTTCCCATTGAATTGAGTACTTCGGGTTTTCCTATAAGTCTTTGAATTTGTGTTTCACATGTACTAACTTGAACAAAGCATCTTGGTACTCCATTCAGATTTATTCTAACCTTGGAAGCTTTCTATTCTCTACAATGACTGCCTTTTCTCCAAAAAGCTGCTACAAGCTCCGGCAGGAGGTACATTGGACTAGTGCACACAGATGAGTGAATGACTCAAGTTCTCTGAGTCCTACTGAACAGATTTACATTTTTAAAACAAGATCTGTTTACATCTAGATGACTCTGAAACGGCTATGATTTCAGGCAACCTAACCAACTTCAGTGGGGACTGATGATGGCTGTATGAGGGGAAATACTTAGGACCTGGGACACCAAGAATGTACAGAATCCCTGCTTGGGATTCTTCCCCTGGGTTATGCTGTTTTTGCCTTCCACAGAACTGTCTACTTCTCCCTTGCAAATCCTCAGAGCCCTATTTCCTAATGGGTGTGTGTGTGTGTGTGTGGAGGGAGAGTTGGAAGGGTAGAATCCTGGAGATGGGGCCAAAATGACTTGTGTGGATAGATCTTTTGTAAGCCAGTTACTTAGGAGTCAGTAGGCCTTGTGTGAACATTCATTACTATGGGTTTATGTGTATATACAATATTCTGTATGAACATGTAAGTTACGTGTCTTGTATTTTAGTTTATCAGAAATAATACATTTCATTTATTCTTTCAATATTTATTCAGTATCAAGTATGTACCAGGAAGCATGCTGTTTGTATCATCTCTGCTTTCTCAATTATCTTATAAACTAATTCTCCATAGTGTCTAATACAGTACCATAGGGACTGTGGATGGATGATTAGCAAATTTTGTTCAAAAGTTTTATTTTAAATGAATATTTTGGAATGTTCAAATCATGTCCCACTTATTTGAAGCTATTATTTCTCTCCATATTATGGAAATGTATATTTTTCTCTTTGGAGTATCTATTACAGTGCTTGCAACCAGCAAGCTAGACAGAACTTTCTCTAAATTTTTATGAGAAATAATTATCTATATGAAAATTGTGGGACATTTGCATTTCCCCTAAAAGCTTTTAATTTATTTGGTTCCTAATTTTTTGTATAGATTCTTGAGCATGGATGCATATTAATATGTGTATCAATATTGATGGAATAGATTGTGAGTTTTTAAACTTGGGGGTGGCGTGGGTCACTGGATTACATTCTTGACTTAAATAGCCTACAGATGTTTACATTCCTTAAAAAGGAAATATATTAGACACTGGTAGGTTCATATTAACATTTTGAAAAATTCAATTATTTATGGACATACCCCTCAACTTAATCTATTAAAATTAATTTGTCTAAGAGAAAAGCAGTAATGTAGACGGTTTACTACTTCTGAGAGGAACTTCTATTATGGAGGCTGAATTTTACATTCTCATTTCCCTGTCATTGAGGTAGGTTTCAGTGAGGTTCCCCATATATTTCCAGGTCTTTGCATTATGGACGTAAGGTAAGATTCCAATCCCTGGCCCCCTTGTGGTTGGACAGGATCACTGCACTGTATCTGAGCAATAAATAGAAGCTGGAGCATTAGATTTCCTAAGTCAGATTTTACAGACCCTCTGTGGTGAGACTGACTATGTTTATTATGGTACCTGCTCTGTCATCCTGGGGCCTGGAATGAGAAGACATGGAACAGAATTCACAGACTATTTGCAGTTGCCTAATTTAGTTATCTTTATAAAGAATCAACTTTTGGCTTTGTTGATTTTTCTCTGTTGTCTTTTTAATTTGTCATTGATTTACACTCTATTATTTCATTCAATCTATTTACTTTGGTTTTAGTTTCTTTTTTCTAGCTTTTTAAAGATAGAATCTTATATCATCCATTTTAAACCTTTTTTTTTTCTGATATAAAATTATAAAATTAAAAAGTTTTACCAAATACTACTTTAGCTGCATCCCACAATATGTTGAATTTTTATTAGGTTGAAATAGTCATTTTCTTTGTAGTTTCTTCTTTGACCCATATTTAGAAGTGTGTTGCTAAATTTTCAAATATGTGAAATATAGGATCTTTTAGATATCTTTTTGTTACCAATTTATAATTTAATTCCTTCGTGGTCAGAAATTATATTATGCATTATTTCAATTCTTTTAAAATTTAAGACTTGTTTCATAGCTCAGGATATGTTCTACCTTAGTGAATGTTCCATGTGCACTTGAAAATAACATGTGTATTGTGCAATTGTGTGACTTCAATGTTAATTAGGTCTAGGTATTTGATAATATTGTTCAAATATTCTATAACCTTACTGATTTTCTAGATAGTGATTGTTCTATTGATTGCTGAGTGAAGGGTTTTTAAATTTCCAATTGTGATTTTAGATACATTGCTTTTTCTTTCAGTTTTGTAAATGTTTGTTTGATGTATTTTGAAGATCTCTATTAGATGCCTAGATATTTAGGATATTATATCTCAGTTTGATCAATAAAAAATGACATTCTTTATCTTTGGTGACATTCTTCATCTTCAAGTCTTTTTTGTCTGATTTTAATATAGTCACATCAGCTTTTTTATGCTTACTATTTACATTGTATATATTTTCCATCCTTTAACCTTTAATCTGTCTGTGCCTTTATATTTAAAATGCACCTTAGCATACACTTGGGTCTTGCTTTTAATCCAGTCCACCATCTTTGACTTTTAATTGGAGTGTTTAGACCATTTACATTTAATGTAACTATTGCTATATTTGGGTTTATATCTTATACCTTGGTATTTGTTTTCTTTTTGTTCCATTATTTGTTCACTTGTTTTTCTTTTATCTGTCTTTTTCACTATTCCATTTTATACCTTTGTTGTCTTTTGAGCTACATTTCTTATTATTATTCTAATGGCTGCTTTATGGCAGTGTTTCTCAAACATTAATGTGCATCAGAATTATGGTTATAGGGCCGAGCCCATGGCACACTTGGGAGAGTGCGGTGTTGGGAGCGCGGCGACGCTCCCGCTGAGGGTTCGGATCCTATATGGGGATGGCTGGTGCACTCACTGGCTGAGTGTCGGTCATGAAAAAAAAAAGGCAAAAAAAAAAAAAAAGAATTATGGTTATAAAATACATATTTCTAGGCCTGTCCCATAATTTCAGAGTTACTAGGCTTGGAGTGAATACTGTGAATTTAAATTTCTGATGAGTTCTGAGGTGATGCTGATGCTACTGGTGCAGAGACTATACTTTGAGAACCATTGCTGTAGAGATTACAGGATATGCTTTTTACTTATCATATTCTACACTGAATTATTCTACACCATTTTGAATATAAGTAAGAAACAGCAGTAGAATTACATATAGATCCCATCCTGTTCTTAGTGTTACATTGACAGATATTTTATGTATACATACCTCATGATAAGTTCATTATTTTTGCTTTAAACAGTCACTTTACTTTTAAAGGATTTAAGAAAAGGAAGAAAAAAACTTTAATTTCCAATATATTTACCATTTCTAGTTTACTCCTTTGTTTTCTGTATATCTAAATTTCTATTTGGTGTCACTTTCCTTTAGCCTGAAGAACTTCTTTTTTCATTTCTTATAATGCCATTCTAGCAACAAATTATCTTAGTTTTAGTTTACCCAAAAATGTCTTTATTTTGCCTTCATTTCGAGAAATATTTTATTAGTTATAGAATTCTACATTTGTAGTCTTTAAAGATGTTATACATTGTTTTCTGATGTCAATTGTTTTGATAAAAATATCAACTGTTACTTTTACTGTTGTTCCCCTTTATGTTATGTAAATTTTTCTCTCCCTGGCTGCTTTTAAGAATTTTCTCTTTATATTTTTGTTTCATCAATTTAACTATATTGTGCCTCAGTAGTTTTCTTTGTATTTATCTTTCAAGTTTCTTTTTTAATTGAATTTAAACATTTATATATACATTTTGACCTATTCTTTCTCTTATCTCCTTCTGGAACCCCAGCTGCACAAATATTAAATTGCTAATGCTATTCCACAGGCCATTGATGCCTTGTTCCTTTATTTTAATTTTTTTCTCTTTGTTTCAGTTTTGATGATTTCTATTTACATTTTTTTAAATTTCTTGATCCATTCTTGCAGTGTTTAGTATAGTGTTGATTCTAGCCAATAAACTTTTTATTTTAGATACTGTATTTTTCAGTTCTTGGATTTCCATTTCTTTTTGTTTATATGTTGGTTTTATTTTGTTTTTTTAGTTTCAAAATCTCTAAGTCCCCATTTCTTTACCCTTTTTAGTCATCATTTCTTGTATATTCTAATATATCAACTTTAAAATTCTTATTTGCTAATTCCAACCTGTGGGTCATTTGTGAGTCTGTTTCTACTGACTAATTTTTCTATTGACTTTAGTTCACATTTTTCTCCATATATATACGTATGTATTTATTCTTTCTATTTATCATTATAGTTATATAGTTATATATTTCTAATATTTGTTATCTTCTGGACCTTCTGGAGACTCTAGATTCTGTTATTTCTCTGAAGGATATTGAATTTTGGTCTAATAATCAATCAAATTATTGACAGAATTGTAATACCATTGCCTATGGTTTTTTTTTAGGATAGGTCTGTTTTGCCTTTGTTTTAGTCCCAACGTGTATTTCTTCCTAGGGCACAAACCTGGAATTTCAGTGGGAAGCCTGGGGTATTCACTGAGTCTTTCTAATTTAGTGGGATTCAAACTCTGTTCCTCTGTGATGGGCAGCAGGTAGAATATCTGCTCAGATTTTTCAGCCTTAAATTGTTGTTTTAGCCCTGGACCCTTTGGAGTCTTATTCTCTTTTCAGGGATTAGCCAAAAATTTGAGGAGAGTTAATATATAGATTTTATCTCTCCCTACTGCTCCCCGCCTCCCCAACACCCTCCTATCCAGAATTTCCTCCTTTAATTTATAGCTATTCTGGCAGTTCCAAAGTCTGTTCTGTCTTCTTAGTCCAATAAGACTTAAGACTTTTTGCTTGGTTTCTAGTTACCCAGCACTACATGGAGTACAAGACCCTCAGGCAAAAAGCCATTCAAACATGAATCTTATCTAGGGTTATTGAAAAAATTTTCCTTCAGCTTCTGCCTGCTTTTGGTCACCCCTCAGTACCTTCAAGTCTTTCTCCCCAACCCCTTCAGTGGATGGTTGATAATTATCTGTAGGAGGTTTATCTAATTTGAGCTATTCTGTCATTATTAGAACTAGAACTCTCCTCACATTGGACATGTAACTTGACTGAAAAATCTTTGTTTTCTTTACCACTGAATTTTTTTTTAACCACAGGATTATTCCTGTGGCTATGTATTCTGACTAATATAGAGAGGCTGGCTATGAGAACTTTCAAGTGGACTGTTAATGGTGTCCCCTACTTCCATTTTACTCACTTATTAAATAACCTTATGATCAACACAGCTCTGGACCTGACGTTCTATAAGCAAGAATCTGCAGTGATATCCCAATGCCTGCTAAATAAAATCTGAGTTCCTTAGCTTGTCATTCAAGGTCTCCCCTCTCTGGTCCCCAGCATTCTGGTTGTCTGCCCTATGTTAGCATTAGAGTAGAAAATCACTTACCCCAGAAATTCTAAGATGTGATTTATTCGGGATTAGCTGGCTTAACACTAGGAGAACACAGTGTTTAAAAAGGACATGATCAAAAGTTTTTTTTAGTCTTCTAGATGAATTCTCTTGTTTTTGTTGTGAGTGTTGTTGCTATTGTTTTAATATGAATTAAGGGATGAAACGCACATTACATATTTGTATAGGTACAATTTAAATCTTTAATGTTTATACAACTGAAAATATAGATGACAGAATTATTTGAAAACTATTACGAAATGTTTGCAACAGTCTCTCACAATTCTCCTGTCCTATTTGTAGAAGATTAAATGTTGTACCAGGAAGGAAATCATTCCACACTTGTTACAGTAACATGGAATTTTTCAAGGGTATTCATTAAAAAAAAATCCTTAAAGAACAATCCCAGCTTTTGGAAGTCTCTTTTTTTGAACACTCAGAGAAGACCTTCTAGTGTGTACATAAGACAGTGGCCATTTGTTGTGCATCCTTGTATGCCTGTGACCTAAGAGACTTAGTTACATTTATTGTAAATTCACAGAAGTGGAAAGAACCTTAGACTCCCTCACACCATCCCCCTGTGCAAATGTTGTGTGGCCTTGCACACGTAAGAGGTTTCCCATAAATACTTGTTGAACTGAAACATTAAAATTACAGTCAGTTATTTCTTTGCACTTTAAAGTTTATTCAGTTCAATGTGAGTTATAAGTGAAATCTATGGTTTTGTATTCAGTTTCATACCTTGCAAAAAGTACATAATACCAGTTGCCAATGGAAATTCTGGCTGATAAAGTACATGTGCTTCACTCAAAAACTGTTCCTTTGCTTCTTGTTTCCAAAGAGCACTTTTAGCATCCTGTTAGACCACCAGTAAATTATATTGCAGATTGGTGTTTAGGAAACCCTCTGGCCTTAAGGCGCAGAAATATTATCAAGCTTTCTGAATTCTGCTTCCAACTCTACCTTTTTGGGAACTCACTTTACCAATTCTAGCATAATTTTTTCTTGTGAGCAATAGTAACGATAATAATTGTTCCGCCTGGTACTCTATAGGGCCTTAAATTTTTATCTTAAAAGGGGGGACCTCTTCTCTAAGATACTGCACAGCATCATAAAATACCATCTTTACCATGAATGTTGATTGGCTTTATATAATTATTACATTTACCTATATTCAGTAAGAGACCTCAGTTTTTTTGTTTTGTTTTGGTTTTTGACCGGTAAGGGGATAGTAACCCTCGGCTTGGTGTCATCCACACCATGCTGAGCCAGTGAGTACACCGGCCATCCCTGTACAGGATCCGAACCTGCGGCCTCGGCGCCACCAGCACCGCACTCTCCCGAGTGAGCCACGGGGCCGGCCCGAGACCTCAGTTTTTAAAAATGGCATTAGATTGTTATAATGATAGGGTTTTATTTCTTCACTTTGATAGATTTCTCTATTCTGTCATTGTTATTTTATTTTTATTATTACTAAGATTTACTATAAGGTTATATAGAATGTGTTCTGGATGAAATTATTTTAACTGCATTAAGCAATACACATTATTTTAACTGAGTGTTTACTGTAATTTACTTAGTAACTCTCAACCAAGAGACTGTGATAGTACCAGGCTGAAGGAAGTGCTTTAAAGTCTGTTCACTGCTTTACAGTAATCAGTGAGACTTTTTTCCTCGTTTGCATATTTTTAATGACCCATGATTCAGTCTTCAAGCTTCTCTTTCCAATCTATGCTCACCTACTGGATGATCTCACCCAGTCTTATGGCTTAAAATAATACCCATAAGCTGATTACATCTCCAGCTAGACCTCTTCCAACTCTGGCCTTGGATATCTAGCTGCCAGCACCTCCACTTGGATGCCTATCAGGCATCTCAGACTTAGCATGGGCAAGACTGAGCTAGGATGAGTCCCCATAAGCCACAGGCTTCTACTGTCTTCTCCATTTTAGTTAATGGCAGCTCCATTTTTCCAGTTGTTTAGCCCAAGAATCTTAATGACTTTTCTTCTGTCAGCAAATTCTAGCAGGTCTACCTTCAGAATACATCTAGAATCTGACCACTTCTCACCACCATCACACTGACCCAGCCCACTCTCATCTCTCCCTTGATTATAATAGCCTCCTTCCCCTTTTCTCCCTACTTTTGTCCTTAGTCCACTGCAGTCAGTTTCCAACACAGCAGCCAGAGTACTCCTGTTAAATGTTAAATCACACCCACTGACTTCTCTGCTCAAAGCCCTCCCATCCCACTCAAATGAAAGCCAGAGTCTTAAATATGATCTCTAAGGCCCTACCCGATGTGATTCACGCTAGCTCTTTATCATCTTTTCTTATTTTTGCTCATTCTTTTCTGCTCATGTATTCTGATGTCCTTGCTCTTCCTGAGACATGCCAAGTATCCCCCAGCCGTGCCCCTACCTCATTTGCTTTTTCCTCTGCCTGGTATATTTTCTCCCCCAGATGTCTATGCAGTTAGATCAAAGAATCTTTGGGTCTTTATTTAAGAATCACCTCCCTGTCAAGCTTTTCCTAAGCTCTCTAAAATTTCAACACCCTCCACCACCTGCACTGTGATATATGCCCCTAACCCTTCATTTTTCTCCCTAGCATGTATTTGTCTGTCTTGTTCATTGCTCTATCTCTAGTGCTTCTAGTAGTGCCTGGTGCCTAGTGGATATTCAGTAAATATTTTTGAATAAATAAATGAATAATACAGCTAGGCTACAGTTTCGTATTTTGCCAGTAGATGCCGCTTTCTAAGCCTATGCTATGCTGACATCTGAAATTTTTTAGTTCTAGATTGGTTTACAGAATGAAATAGTTAAACATTTCCAGTTGTATAATTTGGAAAGTCTTTGTTGTGAAATCTCATATGTAGATGGCAGGCAGGCATAGCAGGTGAGACAGCTGCATGAGGGCCTTTGTTTAGATTGGTGCTATTGTGATGTCTGAAGGAAATTTGCACCATTCCCCAAATCCATACAGCTATCAAAAAATTCAAACAATGGGGGAATATGGCTACTTATATGAGAACCTGTTTGGAAATGAATGCAATGTTGTCAAATCTAATCTAAAATCTCAGCTGCATTAAGCTGACCATCTCCTTGTCTCTATTATCCAGAAAAACGTGTTTCCCTTTTACTTTTTTGAAGAAGAGATTTTAAGGCAGGAAAGAGGAAGTTTCGTATTCTGATTATACATATTAATATTTTATATTAGTATAATAGTCTTTATTTTAACAGTTTTAAAATTATTATTTTTATCAGGGCAACACAACTATTTATGTGCTGGAAGAAATGATTGCATCATTGACAAGATTCGAAGAAAGAATTGTCCTGCCTGCAGACTTCAGAAGTGTCTTCAAGCTGGAATGAATTTAGGAGGTAAGTTTTGTGTTTTTAGTTTAATAAAAATTGTTAATATGTAATATAGTACCACCAGGATCTATGTATTCTCAAAGTTGAAGATGAAGCTAACATGGAGCAAAGGTTTCTAAAAATCTTATGAGTTCTATTTTCATGCCAAAACATTTTAGGAGAAAAGTATTTCTTAGCTAGAATTAAAAAGAGGTATGTTGTATGACACTAGTCCTAGTGAATTTTTCAAGCCTGAGTTTTCTAAGTTTCAAGAACTAGGCACTTAAACAAAACCAAGACAAAAATGAATTACTTTTTATTTTATTGCCATATCTGTTTAGAAATTAGACCTATATGTGAAAACATTACCCAAGTAGAAATACATTCCTAACTTTAGGGGTAAATGTAATAAAGGAAGACTTATATGAAAAAAAATTTTAAGGTATTACAGAGACTCCGCAAAACAGTGACAGAGGGAGGGTAAAAGACTAGAACCAAATGCAGAAGTATATAACATGCATGGATGGGAGGAGTCAGTGTCTTAAAGGTCTAAGTTCTGTCTAAGTTAATTTATAAATATAACACGATCCTAAGAAAATACAATTATTTTTCTAAGTTCCTGAGAAAAATATTCTAAGTTCCTAAAGAATGGCCAGGAAAATTCTGGAAAAGACAAATAATAAGGGAACTAGCCCTACCAGATAGGAAAACATATTGTACAGCTAAAATAGTCTGTGGTGTTTGTTTATTGATTGTCAGACAGATCAACAGAAAGTCAAGAAGTAGTCTCAGATAATATGAGAACTTTATATATAATAAAGCTGGCATTTCAGGTAAGTGGGGAAAGGACAAATTAATCGATAAAAAGTAGTTGTGGAAGGAAACTCGGACATCTTCATTATCATCTGGATAACAAGAAAGTGGCATCCAAACTCTTAGTGTACCCCAGAATAAATTCCAGTGCTTCAAAGATTTAAACTTTGAAAGATAACCACAGAAGTACTAAAAGAAAACATGTATTATTTTTTTATGTTCTCCAAGTATCGAGACCTTTCTAAGTATGAAATAAACCCAGAAACTACAAAAGCGAAAAATTGAGGAAGTCAACACTAGTTAAAAATCAAATATTACTTCAAAAACAGGTTATACAAAACTGGAGGGAAATATTTGCAACTTTTATACAAAGGGTTAATTTCTCTCACAGATAAAGAGTTCCTACAATTACCTAAGAAAAAGAAACCAATCATTAGAAAAACAGATAAAAAATATGAACAGAACATTCACAGCTAAAAGAAATACAACTGGTTCTTGAAACACATGAAAAGATTCTACATCTAATCATAATAAAGGAAATTCAAATTATAATGTAATGAGATACAGATTTTTTTTACTGATTGGCAAAGATGAAACACTTTTATGACACTGTGTTATGAGAGTCTGGAAATAAAGTCAAACTCAGGGGTGATCTCATGCATTTTAGGTGGGTGTATAAATTGGTACAACCGCTGTGGACAACAATTTAGCAATTTGAATAAAATGTTAAAAGGCACATACCTTTTGACTCAACAATTCCACTTCTAAGAATTTTTCCAAGTTTATTCTTGCAATGTAAGAAATATGTGCATAAAATATTCATTGCAGCATTGTTAAATATCATAAATAGTCATCTGTTCAGAATTGATTAAATAAATGACAGAATATTCTTCAGACATTGTAGAAACAAAGGGAAGTATATGCTTACTAATATGGACTGATCTCCAAAATATTGCTTAGCAAAAAATATCAGATTGCAAAATATATTTTATATGCTAGAAGTTGTATATCTATTTTAGAAAAAGAACATATATTGTATAGAACATTTGTGGAATGATATACAAGAAACTGGTAATGGTGGTTGTCCCAACAGAAAGGACTTGGGTAGCTGGGAGAACTAATTGTTACCATATATCCTTCTGTGCCTTTGAATTTTATATCATATTAAAAGTATGTGTTATGTAGACATATTACCTATTTAAGAGAAATAGAATAATCTAAAAAATTAATAAAATGAGACTTCATTCTTCTTTGCTTTGATGAATGAATCAAGTGGCTGGCTAGTCGGGACTAGGGAGTAAACATGGCAGCCTGCAGAGCAGAGCAACTCTTTGAAATCAAAGAGTGTGAGCTTGGCCACAGAAGACTGCTGTGTGATAGAATGTCTCAAGTGCCTTAAACAACAGTTCACAAAGAGAGGCCCATGCTGTAGAAGAGGGCATGCTCTGGCACCAGACTGCATGTGGGTACCCGTGTTCCTCCACTCTCTGACCTTGTAACCTCAGGCAAGTTACCCCTTGTCTGTGCCCCATTTTCCTTATCTTCTCCTGTCATTGATCAGCGTACCTACCTCTTGGCCTGTGGCAAGGATTAAATGAGTGTGTGTGTGGCAAAAAGAAATGAGCTTCACCATGACCCACCACATATACTCCATCAGTGTATATGGTGGGTGGTGGTGAAGCTCATTACAGCTTCCATAGTGCTTTCACATGTTATCTCATTTTGTTTGGGTTATGGTGAGCCTCCGGTGCCCAGGGAAGTTAAGGGACTTGCCCAGGCAGTGAGATAACTTAGAGGTCTTGGATCTCTAAGCTCCTGGTTTGGTGCTTCTAGTGCACCACGCTGCTTCCTTGTTCTGATATCCAAATCATCACAGATATGGCTCAAAAGATCACTTTATGTATAGCATATGAGTGAGGATCAGAAGAGGTTATTAGTAATTTTAAATCTAGATGGCACAAGGGTACGGCCATTGGTTGTAAAGTAAACTCATTCTATTTTGAGTTTACATTTAATCTATTTTAAATTCATCATCTGAATAAAAAAACAAAATCACGTGCTAAGAAGGTACGTTTTAAAGTCTTGGTATATAATTTTTAGATTGTTTTATAAATACTATATAATTAAATTTACATATATGTAAATATTGCCATAAATATGTGTATTATATAGTATTACTATATTTTGTAATATATAATTACTATTAATAAATAAAGAAAAAATAGCTATACGTATAATGTTTCTCTCATACAGTTGTTTTAAGGGTTGAGTTAATGATCTTTAGAACAGAGTTTCTCAACTTTTGCACTATTGACATTTTGTTATAGAGGACTGTTGTGTACATGGTACAATGTTTATCAACAACCCTGGTCTCTGCCTACTAGATGCTGGTGACAATCTACTCTCCCCTAGTTGTGACAACCAAAAATGCCTCCAAACTTTACCAAATGCCTGGGGGTATTGAGAGCCATTGGTGTGGCAATAATAGTGTATAATAGTAAGCACTACTTAAGTGTTAGATATTGTTTTCTACTAGATTACATATTCCATCAAGGGAGGAATTTTAGTCTGTTTTGTTCAGTGCTTTATCCTCAGTGACTAGAACACTGCCTGGCACAAAGTAGGTGTTCAATAGCTATTTGTTGAAGAGAAGAATGAACAATTGGCATTTTTGAGGGCTTGCTGTGTTCTAAGCACTCTGCTAATAAGCCTTTTATATGTGTCATCCCATTTAACCCTCATAGCAACACTGTGAGATACGAACTCTTAATATGTCCATTTTACAAGTGAGTAAATGGAAGCACAGAATGATTAAAGAGATGGCCCAAAGCCACACAGCCAGAGTAGGAAAGTCGAACTCAGATCTCTGTTCCTGGCACCAAAGCCCATGCCCATCAGCTCTTCACCATACACAGCAGGTCCAGTGTACATAGATCAGCTCAGATTATCTATTAGTGGCAGCAGTGGCCATTGACTAGACATGAGTGAAAAAACAGGTGTTTTGCTTGTGTCTATAATTACCTGTAAGTGAGGTTTAGCACAGTACATAATATAAAACTTATGTAATTTGTTATCAGTTTCTGTATATATAGGATAGGTTTTGTGGTTTGGGGTTTTAAAAAAAAAAAAAATTTACCAAAGAGTTTACTGTGATACTTGAGTTCATCAAAAGTAGAGAGTCAACAATGGCCAGAGTGGAAATTAATATTTGTGAAAGTAATATTTTCTTTAGATTCAAGTTATAATTTAACCACTTCTGGTTTATGAATTAAATGATTGACTTTTGCTAAGTGTCCAGTTGTGGTAATGTACATTGTCATTTTTTCTTTCAAAATTTCTTTTGAAGCCTTGCTTTTAGTTTCTATTTGGGAAAAAGAAAAACAATTTTATTATATTTTTAAAAAGATAATGTGAAGTTTAGACTTGAATGTGAACCAGTTTCTAAAATTAAAAATGTGAATTAAATTAAAACCTTTTTATATGTGTTCCAGTCTCACCCCCTGTCTCCCTAGCAAAGTCTGTCTGTCCACTCTCCTTTTAACCACCCTCTTCCCCACTACCTCTTTTGGGAGATAAGGCAGATGGCAACATGCTATATAACATTTGGAAGACCTTTTTTGTTACCAAATGATCATGACTCCAGGAACAAAATCCAAAATACTTTACAATAATTTTTTCTTATTCTATCAGTTGGTTAGCATGCAGTTCTAAACATGTCCCCAAAGTAGCCTTTCCCTTAGAAAGTGGAAGGAAGGAAGAGAAAAGAGTATGTAGATTTGTATTTCTCAGAAATTAAAGCTGTAAAATGTACCTCTTCCCTTTTGTCTAGACCTACTCCCTCCCTCCTGCCACAAGTACTATTCCTTTTCTTTAAAATCCTTCTGGGCTTTAGGCTGCATGCAAAGGAAAATACAACAGAAGATGTGAGAATGTTAACAGAGAAATCGAAAGGAAAATAACAGCTCTTTTGGCCCCAAGCTGAGCCTGCCAGTCTTGCTATAGCCCCTATTAGTAGATCTTAAAAGATCATGGTTTTCTAGTCATGAAAGTTTGATGCTTTTGTATACCCTCCAAAGGAATTAATCACTTAACTTTTACGTGCCAGTGTTCTGAACAGAGTGATCTATGCATGTTTTTTAAGAGTTTCTCCTGAAATATGTAAAACATAGACTAAAGCGAACCAGCACCTAGACCAAGAATGAGTCCCTTTGTGGTGTTTCTAGCTTGGCTACAGTCTGGCCATAGAATAGAGAAGGGATCGTAGAGAGGGGGTTTATTCCAGTCTTCCCATTTTTCAGGTGAGGTGTTTGGCCTCTAAAACGGTATCATTAGAGATCTGAAAAATGCAAATAAGGATTCTAATTCAGTCTTCTTTCCTCTTTTCTAAACCATCCCCTTTTGTTTCATTTTTCAATAAATATGTGAAGTCCACTTTCACATTCCTTTAATGAGGACTCTAAAATATTAAAATTTTGCATCCTGTAACTTTAAAAATGTAGACTTGACAAGCCACTGGATAATTCTAAAACTGATTCCTAATTCTGGTTCCAATTTGCTTCCCACACATAACTGCAGCTTTCCTGAATCCCAGAAATCACTTTTATTCCGTTTAGCAGGAACCTTTAAAGATGGTCATAGCATCACAGTGGGTTCCTCTTCCCTCTTGGAATGGGACTTGCCATGTGGAAAGCAAAGGATTTTAGACACAGGAAGCAGTGGCCATAACAGACATCGTGGTTGCTCTCAGGGGGATGGAGAGAGGACAGCTAGGTGCAAAAGGAAGGGAAGCATAATGCTCATGTGGGAACCGTTCAAGGAAACAGATACTCTTGGACATTACTGATAAGAATGGAAACAAGGTGAAGAAAATACTTAAATTAGAATTCATCCACATAATGCAGCATTTATCGGCCAGTAAAATTACGGTTGTGAAAATTTATAACAGTATAATTCTGGAAAAAGTAATAAAAAATTAGTGTGTGAAATTATTTTGGTTACTCACTCTGTGATTTTGACTTTAAATGAAAGTTTGCATGAGACAAGAGACTAGGAGGAAATGTTAGAATACCCAAAATGGTTTGTTAGTGAAGTCAGATTGTGGATACATCTTTTTTCTTATCTCTTTTCTAGTTTATTAATGATATGAGCATGTTTTATAATAAATTTTAAAGAAAATAGAGTTTACAATTTTAAACTAAAAAGAAGTGAAAGATGACACTAAAATAGCGCTCCTAAGCAGAAGATATAAGGAATGAAGCATACAGAGAGCCAAAGGAGTTATGCCTGAACAGGAAGGAAGAAAAAAGAAAAAGAGAGAGAGACATTAGTAGGTCACCTGCTGTGAAATACTTTAAAAATGGAAATGGAGAAGTGAGTGGAAAACAGAAGACCTGGGGACCAAAGAATTATAGAGTCATGGCTGACACACCAAACCCAGACAGAGAGAGGGGAAAATTGGCTTTACCTGCCAGCAACTTGCTGCAACTAGTTGGCGTGGTCACCTGCAAAATTCACATGCGGTGTCGGTCTGGAGAGAGAAATGACAAGACCAATGCCAGCGAGACGGTAGATTTAATATTTGAAATCCAATAAGAAAAACTGTTTTTATATCTTTTAGGATCCCCTGAGGCAGGATATTCAGTAGTTGTTAGTTTAGAAAGCCCGAGTGTATTGCGTTTTATGAAGACATCCCATTCCTCAGGTTTTTGTTTTTTCTTTTCATTCCTCTTGCTTATAAACAGAATTCCATGGGGCTTTTAAACAGTAAAGTCAAGGGGGAAATAACACATTTTTATAAATCAGTGAAAGTATGTTTTCTGAATCTTCATGTATAAATTAATCTGTATCAATTCTTATAAATTGAATTCAACACCCGATATTTTTACCTTGCAAAATTTCATGAAGGAAAGTTGAAGATTGGTTCCAAGGCAGATAGAATTTAATAGATTTACTATATCTCTTTAATGTTAAGACTTTTTTTCCTTTCAGATTTTGACTATTGTGATTATAACTTCCAACCAATATATAAATTTAATTTTTATTAGTTTCCTTCAAAACTCTAATCAAATTGGTGTCTTATTTTACAATTGATGACATCTTAGAAAAGAAGCAGTACAGGCATTAGATGCAGAAGTTGCTGGGATACCTCTCCTGAAATATGCACATTTGTATGAACGCATTCGTGGCTTGATGAGCTTATCTAAGAAGGCTGCTTTTCTTGTGTCTTTTAAAAATATACACCCCAGGGATGTTGTAAAAATTCTGCTTGGTTTTACAGATGACCTCTGTTACTTCCATCGTGTCTTCGTTTGCAGTCTGTCTTGGGAGATCATCATCCCGTCTTTCTTAAAGGGCCCAAGAGCTCAGCATTTCAGACCTTTTGGTCTAAGTCTTGCCATTTGTCCTGGGAGGTCTTTTTCTGAGTAGCATCCTCAGATATGTGGTTCTCTTTGGGCCAGTCCTCCAGTAGCCTTCCAGTTTCACACGTTCACTGATATTTTCTGAAATACACAACTGTTTTCTAACTGTTAAAATAATGGGATTTGTTTTATTTTGGTTTTTGTTCATGGCACCTCACGTTATTGTACTTTCACGTTACCTTAGATGAAGAAGTTTTATTATAAGAATATTCATAATTGCACAGTCTTCGTGAAGTACTGGAATGTGGTTCAGGATGTACCAGGCTCTCCATTTCTAGGACTTTTCTCTTTTTTTTTTTTTTTTTTTTATTCCTATTTTTACCTGCTTTCTGCTGTTTTCACTTCCCCCCACCAAATCTCTCTACCCTACCTTGTTGCTTTCAATTACTCGTGGTTTTCACTGCACATTTCTACTTAATGCCTTCTCTCTGCCTGTCTCTTAGCTTTGTTGTCACCTGAATGTCCTGCATTCAAAATTCTCAAGAAAGAGTCTAGATCAGTTGTTGATCACTGTCCAGAAAGAGATTCTGATTGGGTTGAGTCCCCCAGAGGACAGAGACAAATGGCTGCCTTCACCTCCCCTGCTATTCCCTTACCCAGGCTGGTGTGGCCACATGATCAGGCCCTGTGGTTGAAAGCCTGGTGACCTATGACAAGGAACATTTTGACATATTTTTCAGAAAGAAACTATGAGTATAGCAATTAGAGTGTAATAAATGTGTCTCCAGTACAAACTTATAACAATTACAGTCATCTGTTAATTGTGACCATCTCTTAAATCATGGCAATTTTCCCAGTACCCTAATTTTTATTTACATATTCTAAGTTATCCGTATATTTAAAAATGAAAAAGTATCAGTTTTTGATAAGCAGATTGACTAAGCAAAATAATAGCTTTTCATTCTTTTTGGAACAGAACTACTGAGGGTGTTATTTTAGAGTTGAAAACTTTTTGATATGCCTAGTTTGAAAACACGTGAACCAAAACAAAACACAAAAAAACATAAAGCTGATCTTGAGCTTTTTACAAAAAATAATCAAATCATGTGTAAGGTGGACATTTTCTTGTAGAACATTTCTCTATACCTGAACTGTTCTCTGTCCCTAAATGCCAGCACTAACCCCAGACCCTAAGCTTGGAGGTGAGTTCTGGAGTCAGGGGTGAGTAGGAGATGAGGGATATGGAGATATTAGGGAAGGGAGAACAAACCACTTACAACCAAGCATTTCAGGTTACCACACTTGGTCACCTTAGAAAGAGGTGACCAGTCATTCTAGGTGAAGTACCTGCCTGCTCTCTGAGGATGCACTTGTAAGACTCTGATTTCTTAAAGTTGTAATCACTGAATTCATTTACTTTCAATTAATAGGTATGTCCACCAAGAGATATATCTTAATCTTATTTTTCATTTGAAAATCTAGTGACTAATGATGTGATTCTTGAAGCTTTCTGAATAAACATCCTTTTCTCTCTATTCTCATAATGAAATGTGTGATTGTGAAGATGGGAAGAGGAAGCTATCTATGTCGTAATAAAGTCCTCTGTTTTCACCCCTAGGATGTACAGAAAACCATTCAACTAACTTTTCTTCAACTCACAGTGCTTCAGTCTTCAGTAGTAAATACATATGATATGTAATGTCATTAGTATCTTTTCAGATTATGGTATTTCTGGAAAGATAATACAACTTTAAAGTCTAACCCAATTCTAACATATTTTTAAAGTATTTTTATCGATTTGTCAAGTTATAAAATACATAAATGTATTACAGTGATTAATAAAGGAGAGTGAAAGTTCTCTAATAAATTAGGGGTATAAAGATAGAGTAAGAGTCAAAATGTTTGCTGAGTACTTTATTTGCTAATTAAAAAATTGATTTGAAAATTAAATCAAATTAAAAACTGATTTCCAATTTGACAGAGAGGTTCTTAAAAGCTAAACTAACAGAGCTTATAAAAATGGTATCATCAAAATGTGCTGCTTTGTTACATTGAAAAGATTTGTTAACATTATAAAGGCGATTGCTGTTTTAGGTCATGAAATTAAGAAACTCCAAAATGTAATTGTCCTAAGTTCCTTTTTCAGTGTTTTGTACACTATTTGTTTTGAGAGCATAATAATGTGAAATAGTTTTAAATAGCAATGCAAATAAGCATATAATCATTATTTATATTAAGATTAATCTAACTTGGATAGGAGGGGATCGTAGTGTTTAAAAAGTGAGTCTCTGATGAGTCCATCGATTCCTTCAGCAAATATCCATCTCATGCCTCTGATATGCCCAGCGCTCCATGTGATAATGGGAACGTAGCAATGAGAAGGTAGGCACTGGCCTTGCTTTCAAGGAGCTAATCTTTAAGAATGAAGAAATCTATTTTGGGCCATTGGATATTTAGCAAAAGGGTACTTGAAGAGCAGCATGAGTGCTGACAATGGTCCAAATCCTTAGAGTTCATTCTCTTTGCTTTAGAGTGGTAGTAGCAGCTCCTTGACTTTTATCTATTGAAACAGGGTGGCAGCATCTCAGGGTGGCTTCATGTGACTCCTCTGCCTCAGTATTTGGTTTGGTTCATCCCAGATGCTCCCTTCGTGCATAGATCCTAACAAATGGCCCTTGTCTGGAAAGGAACAGCTCAGCATCATGAAGTCATGCAGAAGGCCCATAGCTCCTTCCTAGAAGGCCCGCTCAGTTCTAATTTCAGCATCTGTAGTAGACAAAATTCTTCACTTGATGTTTCTCCTTGAATGTGGATTATGAAAATTAGCCTGGTGCATTCTTACCAAAAAATTCTGTTTATTGTATCTATTTATATTAATATGTATATATTATTTTGCATCTCCTTTATGTTCAATTACATAATTTTTTAAAGTAAACATTCATTTCACAACAACAACAGAAACAACTTTGCTATAAGAATTTCTGGCCCCCTTAGGGTTTTAAAGTCATTTCTAGTCCAAGGACAATTGAGGCAACTCTGGACGATGTCTTGGGAGCACTTGCCACATTCGTGTCTCCTGTAGCTCTTCTTTTTTTTTTTTTTTTTTTTTTTTGGTTTTTTGTGACTGGAACCCTTGGCTTGGTGTCGCCCGCTCCACGCTCAGCGAGTGAGCGCACAGGCCATCCCTATATAGGATCTGAACCCACAGCGGGAGCGCCGCTGCGCTCCCAGCGCCGCAGTCTCCCGAGTGAGCCACAGGGTCGGCCCTCCTATAGCTCTTCTAACAGATATGAGGAAATGTGTGGGAAGCAGAGGCTGGGACTGGGACAGCCACTTTCTTGACTCTTTCACCTCCCTTAGTTCTTGAACCAGCTTGACACATTACTTACTGTTTCCCCCAGAAATGCTTCAGAACTGGACTCTTGAGTGGTTTGTAATTCATTGAGAGAGGAAGCAAACCTGGAGATGCCACCCTGAGTGTCACCTCACTTCTGCTCATCTGGCCCCACCTCAGACCCCAGACACATTTGCCCCAACTGGGAGAGGGGTTGCAGAGGAGAGGGAGCTGGGGCTCCATCCTGCCTCACACTGCCGTGCTGCCTTCTCCCGAGCTGTACTCAGCGGGGTTAGAAAGAAAATGTCTGTAGGTGGCAGCTGCCATCCTTCCAGCAGGTCTGTTCTCTCCATGCTGTTTGTTCCTCAGGAGATAACCTCTTGAGCTGCTTGTCCATCCTTGCTTAGTAGAGATGGTTGGGTCGCACCTTTAAACTTTTTCAGGTAATATTAGTGGTGACACTATTGTTGGCTTTCCAGTTATTTTATCGGTAAGGAAAAGTCCTTATCTGATTTCTAAATATAATATAAAAGACTTGATTAAAATACTCTGGAGTTGAAAGACAGATCCAAAACAAAGGAGAGATTAGAAAGGGTTGACTTGATTTCATTTATTTACTCTAACACTAATTGTCCTGTTCCCAGGCAGGCTTTCATATCCAGTAAGTCAGTTTATCTCAACTTATTTGACTTATTTTTTTCTTTAATAAATGAAATTTTAGTCCTCCCCTTAGGTTATTTGAAATTCAAAATAAAGGGGATCCTATGACTGAACATAAAGCAGTGAACACAATGCTAGTTTGTTTTCAGCCCGCAAATGCATACACCCTTTCAGTCTCTACCTGCTCCTTTGCCCCTTGAAACATTCTGAGCCACTCCCAGGAATCATCCTGTGTGACTTGTCCTATGCCGCACACAGTCAATGGCTTCTCCCTCCCACTCTCCCTCTGCTCAGTGTGGGGAGTGGGGCATAAGTCAGCGTTGCTGGTTTGAGTGACAGGGCTCTTCTTGTCAGCCACAAGGAGGGCCTCTCACTTGCAACAGACATATAGGAAAGCCAAGAGGAAGCCAGTTGGATTCCTGTGGGTATTAGTTTCCTGTTGCTGCTATAACAAGTTACTACAAGCACATTGGCTTAAAACAGCATAAATTTATTATCTTCTGCAGGTCATAAGTCCTCAAATTTATTATCTTATAGTTATGCAGGTCAGAAGTCCAAAATAGAACTCACTGGGCTAAAACCAGTGTGTCAGCAGGTTGTGTTCCTTTGAGGAGGCTTAAGAAGACATTTCATTTGCATTTTCCAGCTTCTAAAGGCTGCCCACAGTCTTTGGCTCCTGGCCCCATTCCATCTTCAAACCCAGATTAAATGCATCACGGCGAGCTCTGCATCCATTATCACACCTCCCTCACTCCCTATCCTGCCTCCATCTTTCACTTGTAAGGATCCTTGTGATTTCACTGTGCCCTCCCAGACAATCCAGGACAATTTCCCTATCTTAAAACCCTTAATTAAGTTTGCAGAGTCCCTTTTGCCATTTAAGGTAACACATTCACAGATTCCAGGGATTAGAAGGTGAATATCTTTTGGGAGCCATTATTCTGCCCACTGCAGTATGTAATATTTATGTCCAACAGAAACATGTTGCCCCTCTGTGATTTATGGGTGTCTTCCTGATTCTGGCCCTTCGTATACTAGCCACCTCATCCCCCTCTCTCCTTACTTCCTGACACCACCTCTCCTTTCCATTCAAGAATTCAGTCACTCTGAATTCTTTCTCACAACCTTCCAGTTGTCTCTTTGTCCACACAGTTCTATGTATTCTTTCCCTCTGCTAATAAGTGTCTGTTACCCACTTCAGACCCATCTGAAAAAACTCATCACCTCCAAATTAACTAAACTCCTTACAGATCAGATTTTACAAAGTGGGGAGAACTTTCATTCCCTTTTAGACAGTTTTAAAATGTTATATATGCATATAAATTATTAAGACTTTTCCTATAAAGCTTTTTATGACTTCCTTAGATGGAGTTGATTAGTACCTCTTCTGTGCTTCCATAGCCTATATTATAGCACTCATCACATTTTATTATAATTATTTGTGTATAGGTATTTCTTGCCAAATAGTCTTTGAACTTCTCAGGAGCAGGATTGTCCTTCTGTTTTTATATTCAGAGCACTTAGCATAATAGATGCTTAATAAGTGCTTATTGAATGTATGAATGAATGAATGAATGAACTTGTAGTTAAACCTTGATGGATACTACTATGCCAACTTTAGCAAAATAATAATAATAATAATAATCTAAGTTTGGTTTTGTACTTATTAAAGACAAAGGATTTCATTTTAAAACCAGTCTCATAACAAAGATTCCAAAGATGGTATTTTAACAAAGTTTTAGTATAATATTATTTTTTCTGTCCCTGCACCAGGAAGGTGCAGTTTCCAAAAAACATGCTAAGCCTTGATTCTAATATTGACTTATATAGTATAACTTGGCAACTTCTTAAATGATAACAGTGCAGAAAAGTTTTAACATGTCTCTTCACTCTTTGATGAGGAATTTTAAGTGATATTTGAACTTCTCAATTTTGCTTAATTAAAGAACTACAATTTCTGTCACTAGCATGGGAGAAATGGGATGTTGGAATAGCTGTTGCTGCTGCTAAGGTGTGAATTCTAGTCCTGGTCTGATGTTTTAAAGTGAAGCATTAAGTTCAAGGTGAAAGAAAATTAGTGTGAGTTGGCTTAGAGTTAAAAAGGATGGAGAAATGAGCCCCAAAACAAATGTAAAAAACCAAAAGATAAGAGATAATGGAAAGAAAAGAAAACCAAAGGAGTGAAGTAAACCCAAGATGAGTAGGTTAAGGTGAAGTTTTGGTTGAGAAGCTTGGTGGAGTAAACCCCAGGGATTATAAACAATCAGCGGAATCCATGGTTTCTACAACAGTTGTAATCCAAGGTCAAAGTTGGGAGGATGTGCTGATTTCAGGAGAGAGAAAACTCTGTCTTTCCAGGAACTCCAGGACTGACAAATGCTCAGCCCATGTCTGGGTGGCCAGTTGAAGAGAGTCACCAATAACCAGTGCTGTGTTCAAGACCATAAACACAAAGACAGTAGCCCAGCCCCTATTCTGAGACATAGGGAAGCCTGCCAGGTGAAAAAAAAGAGAACATTATCCAGGAGGACCTATAAGGCATTCACCCGTGAGAAAAACGAACGGGTAGATAAGGGAGGAGAGTGAAACTGCACCCGTGACTGAAGTGACTCTGCAGGTCAGACCTGGAAGTCCCGTCACATCATCGTCATGTTTAATTGTATGCTTCAGTTGGCTGGGTGCAGGGCTACCATTCATGGGACAGGGAAAGAGGTGCATCTTTTGAAGACGAGAAATAGCTGTAAACCTAGGGTGTGGAGCTTTTACCTCCAGGTGGTGTCAGCAGGAAGTTGGCCATGGGGTCCAGTACCAGCAACACACCTGAAGGAAGAGTATGTTTTGGGGAGGCCCTGTGTCATCACAGGAACAAATATTCTTTTTAATGGATGGCTAGTAAGGAAGCCTATTGTATAAAGCCCAGCTTGAATTTTAATGTGAGATGAATGTTGAAATCAGTCAGTCATTACTCATTTTTTTATGAGTGTAATAACATACAGGATATGCACTTGTCAGTCAGTACATACGCCCTTTGGGTGTGGCAGGGTATTTGGCTATGCCGTGTGAATTGTAAACCTGTTAGGATTACATTAAACTTTGGATATTTCTCTAGTAGGTTGTGTTGCTTGTAAATTATGTTTGCAGTTTAAAAGTGTGGCACCAGTAATAAGACTTGGGCATCTAGGAAGCTAACTGTAAGTTTTAAATATATGAATAGGTCTATTCTCTTGTAACACTAATGACAATTCAGGGAATTTTGTATAGAACTCATCTGTCTGTAAAGCATGGGGGGAAAGTGAATGCTTCATGGAAAGGGAGTGGCTGGTTCTCAGCTCCAGCTGTTTATTCCCAAGGGGAGAAATCAGGCAAGTGTTGCCAGATTGAAAGATATTTTTTTAAAGAAACATCAGAAATGCACATTTTTGTGTGAGATACGCCAAATTTTGAAAGGCAAAAATGACTTTTTTTATTACAGTTAGCTCACTTTTCAGTTTATGACTTCTGCTATTAAGGAAACTAACTTCAGGAACATAATGAATTGGCATGCTTCTTATTTCAATTCTCGTTTGATTGTTTTTATATAATCTAGGGATTTCATTATCTTTCTGGCCTACTGCTCTTAACAACTTCCTTAGAGCAGACCTGTGTTCTCAACCAGGGGTGATTTTACCCCCAGGAGGAACATTTGGCAAAGTCTGGGAACATTTTTGATTGTCACATCTGGGGGTTGGGGAATTGCTACCATTTTCTATTGAGTAGAGGACCAGGGATAGTGCTTAAACATCCTACAATGCACAGGACAGTTCCTACAACAAAGAATTACCCAGCCCAAAATGTCAAAGTTGAGAAACCCTGGTACTGTATAGATGTGATTTTTAATGCCCATCTGTCCCTTCTTCTTTTCCTCCTTTTTTCCTTCCTTCAAACCATGTTTTCCCAATTTCTCTCTTTTTCTTCCTTTCTCTAATCTCATTCAGAACCTTCAGGTGAGTAGTTCTCAATTTCAAAGTGCAAGAAAAATTACATGAGGAGTTTGTTAAAAATGAGGAGAGCTCACAATCTTACCAACGGTGGTGGTCTGCTAACCAGCCAGCCACCGACAGACAGGTCATCCGACTTCGATAGCCTCTCCTGATAATTCTGAAGATACCATTTTTTTAAAAAGGTAGAATTACGTTTGGGTGGTATTGTGTTTACACCAAATTAAACAGGTATTACAGTGGTTTTCAGATGGCCTTGGGAGAGGTTTTTAGACTTCCCTCATAATTTTCATCAAATGCCTTCGAACCTTCCATGAATAAATATAAATAAATGTCTTATAGGACAAACGTGTTTTCACACATTTCTCTAAGCCCCTCCTACATAAAAATTCTGATGCTGACCTGGTGACAGGCCACTGAGCTTGAAATAATGAGGCTCAATGTGTATCACATGTCTACCAGCTGGAATCTTGGGCAAGCCAATTTATCTTTCTGGAACTTTATTTCCTCTGATTTAAAATGAGATTAAACTGGCTGTTTTGTGAGATCCCTTCAGGTACTAGAAGGCTATGCTTCTCTTAGGGTGCTCACAACTTGGGTGCTAAAACCTCAAATTGAAGATGGTTATATGGGGCAGGAGATCACAGCTTTTCTCTGCATTTCCCACCCCTTTCACAGGACAGGAAGGGTAAAGGACAAGGAGGACAAGGACATTCCCATAGTTCCACCCACAAAAAGGAACCCATGCTGCAGGATCTCACTCATGGATGTTTGTTGGGCCCTACCATTAGGGATATGGACTGCCTCTTTTCTGGATTCTTCTATCTGTGGTTCTTCTATAAAGCTAAAAAGCTAAAAGCCTATTTCTTTTTGGCTTTGTCCTTTTTTATTTCTCTTTAGACTCTCTCAAGGTTAGCAGTAGCAGGGCTGCCTGCTTGGTGGCAGCTGCCCAGCCAGAGAAGCCAGCAGCGGGCCCCCTGGCCACGGGGTTGCCAGCTCCTCTGCTACTGTACTTGGCTTGCTGCTTCTTGGAGGTTGCTTGACCTGTTTTTATCAGAATGAGGCTGTGATGAGCCTTAGCTGGAGCTGTTTTCTAGGTAGACTAGGCTAGTTCATTGGAGTTGGGGTAAAAACCTAACATTCTCTTTTTCTCTTAAAAGCTTTGCTAGAGAATGGTGGCTGTGGTCATCGCATTAAGAAATCTAGTTATAGAGGATCAGCAAAGCTTTCATTCATTTGTTTATTTGCTTCTTCCTTCCCTTGTTGAGTAAGCACTTATTTTATGCCTACTGTGTGCCATGCAGTAAGATACTTAGATAAGTTCTAAACATAATGATCAAGAAATCAAACAAATGTAGACTATATCATTATGCTTGGCATGGTCTCATGACCTTTATTCTCTAGAGTCACACCTGTGAAGGAAGAATACCTGAATCTAAAAGAGAATATCTAATCTTAACTGTGGGCCCCCCAAAATACTATTAAAAGATAGAAATTCCTAAAGGGAAGGTTATAGGCTTGTGTCGTCCCAATTCAAATATGGGAGTTAGAAATTATTGTGAGGATTGAAAATTGTGTTTTACATGGTATGTGACTTAGAACTACATCATCCATTCGAAAATCGTAGCATAAAATTGGCCTTAATCCAAGCCAGCAGTGAAGTACTGACTCTTACTCAAGAGCGCCACTCTGGGGCGACAGAGGGTCTTGTATTAACACTAACAAAACCATCAGTGAAATCCACCCATCAAGGACCCCTTCCCTTCTTCAGGGCTTCATATAGGAGTGTTAAAATTACCACATGCCAGCAGACTTTGTTTTAAATAAAGGGAAATCTACTTTTGGAACATAAGCAGAATGCTCATAAGGAAATGGCAAGCAATTTGAGAGAAGAAACAAAAACTATTTTATTTCTTTATTGTAAATGTGATGTTACTTTAAGAGTTACTGACAGTGATTTAAATTGCCTCTTCCTCCAAAAAACTTTCAGAAATCGCCCATTTATTTTTCCTGAACTACTTAATCATCCTCAGAAGTCCTCCTCAGGGCAGCTCACCTTCACAGCTTTGATGGAGAACAGCTGACTGTTTGCATCTAAGTCTGTGGTTCAGTCTCACATGTGAACAAATTATCCGGATTATATGGGCTCACGGAAAATAAAAAACTCGTTCACGTTTAACTTCTAAAAGTTTCTTTTCAATGAATTAGCATCTTATTTATTAAGAACGTCCCTAAATTCTTTCTTGGACTTTTTACTTGGGGGGTTGGGTATAGAGCTAAATGATACAAATACAAAGAACACTTCTGAAACTAGAATTGAAAGCATACTCTTTTAAAGAAGCTTTTGTTCAACCTGCTGTGCTGAATTAGGTTTTGAGAGAGTCACCAAAGTTCTGGAATTTACACTGTGGCAGAATACCAAATGGAAAAATAGAAGTTAGCCTTGTAAGCAGAGCTGGGCGGGGCAGGCCTGTGCATCTGCTCCACGCTGGTGTGGCTCTGCTCAGCACCGGGGTCCTCCGCAGTGCTGCGACCGACCAACACTAGGCATCGGCAGAGGGCCTCTCAGTGCTGCAGTGCTACCCAGTGTGTGCAAAGAAAACCTGGAATGAAAATTTGGGGAGCAACTGCAAGAGAATCACTTATGCAGAAGAAGCCATTTGGTTTGGCTCTGCTTTATCTGGGACTTTCCAGATCAATTCTGCCTGTATCCTGAAGAGATCTCATCCTAGAAAAATAACTTTTTTTTTTCCCAAGTACATGCATCATTAGCTATTATTAATTCTTAATTTAGACTCATTTTGATAATGTCAGTGGAATAAAATGTGGAACGATATTTATTTTAAAATGCGTAAAAGCTATAAACATTAACATTTGTTTTCTCTTTCCTCAGGCCTGTTTAACTTTTCGCCCCAACTTGAGTGGCATCCTGTTACCTCATTAATATGTATTTGTTATGCTCATCTTTTTTTCTATTAGTGTTAGCTTCAATCTGAAGACTTTTGAAAATGCTTCTTGACTTCTTTGCCTTGCATATGTAAAATATTCTTAATAATAGAGTGGTAGTACTCAGAAATGCAGACTATTTTCTATGTTATACCAATTGTGAAAAATATGTTTTTTGTGTCAGTTCACAGGATTATTATTTTCTGTTTGATTATCTGGCTTATCAGTTCTTTTTCTTACTAAGCAATTTTAATAATTTTTAATCAGCTATAATCTCAACATTGGTGGTCTTGAGTAAAACTTTTGAAACTAGTATATGAAAGTATGCAAAGGATTACTTACGATTGGATTAAAATTAAGGTGATATTTTTAGTGAAATATGCTGTTAAGTAATAGTCCTTGAAAAAAATAATTAAAATTATGATGATATGGCTCCAAGTGATTATTTTACAGAAAGAATATTGAACTGAGAGAAGAAATATTTTGAAGAAAATTAGTATTAGGGATAAAACTGTTTTCCCAGCCTGTATAATCTTTCATTCATCATAATAGTTTTTATTTCTTATGTACACAAATGATACTAATCATAAAAAAAATTCTGAAATTGAGTTTAGGCAACCAGTTGCCTTTGAAATCTTGGTACTTCCAAGTTCTAAGGTCACTGGGGACCAAGATGTGGGAACCATTGCACTAAAGCAGCAGCTGCCTAGAGGGAGAACAGAATAATGCAAACATACCTAAAAAGTGATGTGCAAAAACGTCATTATATTTTAAATGTTCTTTAAGCGCTTATTTAAGGAATCTTCTGCTGGAAATATTGTAAAGAAAAATATCATTATCTAGTGTAAACATCCGCCTCATGTAACATTTGGTAAACTCTTATTTTTCTATATCATATTTGCTTAAGGTAGATACTGTTGAGTTACCTGCGCGCTTGAGGAGGTATGCACGAGCCTTTCCTGTAGGTTTTCTCCCCAGAGTGCATTCCAGCATCTGAGTAGTTCTTTTTGGCCTGAGCCTGTTGAGGATTATGCTAGAATGTGGGCAGGCACAGTAAATTATGCGGGTGCTGTAGTCTATTTCCAGGTCACTGCCTTTTGTCTCTGTCTCATACCCTTGTTCACCCTGATGACCTTGTGAGAACATTAATGTTTCTTCATGAAACATTCTTAATGAGTCTATTTGTCTTGCATACCCAATGAGATCGTGCTTCGTGTAATAAATTCTCTGCTCAAACATATGCCAAGAAGGCAGCTCTTGCAGCTGTTAAAGATTTAACTTTCTGAGGGAGGGGTTTTTGCTGGGTGGTCACAGCTACTATAGTGCTATTTTTCTTAAGTGTATTCTAAAACTACTTAAAGATTTTTCTCTTTTGCTTATTTAGGTTTTTGTTTCGTTTTGTTTTATTTTGCATACACACATATATCAATCTTTAGCTTAGTTATCCCCAAAGAATAAGAATTTATAAAGCAGATCAGTAATCTGTATGTCTTAAAGAATGTTAATTTGATTTAAAAGGTATTTATTCAAAGAACTAATTGCAGTGCAGCTTAGGAACTTTATTTTATCAGAAGTAGTAAGTTCTGACCCCAGTAACTTCTATTTTTTATACAGACTGGTTTGATTTCTGCCTTCTTAGATTGCTCCTCCAAGTAGAGTTAAGACGTCATAACAAGGAGCAAAAGCAAAAAGCCTGGGTTACCTATAACAGCAATAGCCCCTGAGTACGCAGATGTCGACAATGCCGCTCAGGGAATTAGAAAACATCTTGTGTATGGTACAGGTTGTTATCTGCCTCCTATTTAAAAGACTAATCTCTGTCAACAGAGGTGCTCCAGTGATAACCTTATAGAGAATTTAGAAAGGTCATTTTGGCTCTAGATCCTCCTGTCATCCCTTTGACCTCCTGAGTAGATATCACCTGCAAATTAGCAGGGCTTCTCTATTGTAGTTTTTCATGTCATTACAATAAACCACTTCTTTCTTACTGTAACCACCACAGTAACTGTAAGCTCCATCCTTGTTACTCTGTACAAATCGTTTTACCCCTCTGGACAGTGGGGATAACACAGTACCTGCCTCATAGGGTCGATATTTTTTAAAGATGCCAGCTCGGTACCTAACATATAGACTCTCTATGAATGATAGCTCTTTACTATTTTCCCCACTTATTAAAATCATGTGGTCTCAGGGCTAGGAGAAACCAAAGAGGGCATTTTAAATACAGAACTGAGCAAACAGACCTGTACCTTATAGTGATAAAACTACTTTAAAAAGGGGGAGGAGAGATAGGAGGGATAGGTGGGAAAGGGAGCACGGAGGACTTTGTGGGGTTTTTTGTTTGTTTGCTTTCTCTTTTTTCTCCAGTGGCACTGGATGTTCTTTCAAGTCTGCATTCTGAGATCACAGCGTTTGCCCTTTGTGCAGACTTTGGAAAAATATTTCTAAAATTATCTCTTATCACACTTGTAAGTGTGAGGGATTTATTTCTGTTTTTCAGAAAAATATGAATCAGAGAAGTTCCTTTCAGACAAATGTAAGGCTGGAATGTACGTTGCAGGATCTTATTTACTCCGTTGCAGGGCCGCCAGAGCTGATGACTCATTTAATCACTTTCTTCTACTTTAGGGTAGAACTGCCCCCAGGCAGGCAGGATACCTGCCTACCTATTACTTTAGAGTTTTTAGAGAAGAATATTACATGTTCTTGCTAGTAGTGCATTCCAGGCTCTCTCCATAACACATTCCAGAATGCTCGGAGGAAATTCTCCTAATGTCTAATCTAAATCCCTTCTCCTGCCCTTTTAACCCTTTATATCTTACCTTGACCTCAATGGAAATAGAAAATGGATGCTCACTATGATTTGGCAAATGTCTCTTTAAGTTTTCAAAACTGCTATTGGGCATCTCCTAGCCCTCAACCTCTAGAATAAGTCAATCCCAGTCTTCTTCTACCTTTTTCCTTTCATAAGCATGTTTTGTCCAGGGCTTTGACGGTGGAGGATTTGCCATTTGTTGGTCCCTTCTGATACTTCCTTTAGGTAGGACTTGTCACCGATAATAAACCCCTGTCCACCCGACCCTGGCTATGAGACGTGGGCCCCTCACTGCTCCCCGCTGCCTGTGACTCTTCAGAAGTGGAGCCAGAGCAAGCTTCAGAATTACAGTGCAGGCCTAGCCCCTGCCACTCAGTCGGTGGTGGTCTGTCTTGTTTTCATTCAAAACCAGCCAAGGTTTCAGTGGAATAAAGCTCCGGAACCCTTCTTCATCGCCCAGAAGTGACCCCCAAGAGGCTATTTCTCTGACACCCTGAGTTCCCTCTTCTGAGCTTCTTGCTTGGCTTTAATGCAGTCCCCAGCCTGGCCAGACCTCGAAGACGTGTTGTCGTCTCACCTTTAAAACTCTGGCCCAAGACGGAATCCTCCCTGTACCAGTCCTCTTGGACACACAATCAAGTCTGACTGGCATTAAAAGGAAAAAAAGGAATGAAAAACATTTGTTAAGTATTAGAGGAGGAAAAAAGAATTTAATTGCCAAAAATACAAATGCCATGAAAATACTCATGTGCACCTTCCATCCAGCCTTAGCAGTACCTCCCAGGCAGCTCCCGGTCTTACCCCTTTCTGACTCCCTGTCTGGCCCCAGCTGGGAAGGTGTCCTATTTCTGTCATGGGGGAGTCATCTTCCAGAGCCTTGTTACTGTCTCTGTAAAGTCGGGAACTCCTGTTCTGACTCCCTCTGATTCCCTTGAGCCTCTCTGCTCAGTTCTGGTCTGAGAGACTCTCCTTCTAGGGGGATCAGTGGTGCTTGAATTTGGGTGGTTCCCCATACAGGAAAGTGGCCCAGTCCACATGGGCCCTCAGTGCAATCCAAATCACACCAAAACCAAACCAGGACATGGTGAGAATTATCACAGAGGGGACAGGAAGGTGTGAGCTCCTGTGAAGAGGGAAAACACCTTCTCTCTGCCATTGTCTTCCTCTCCAAATATATCGTCAGTTCCACCCAAAACTTATCACAGCCTGCTTTATAAATCTGATTTCTTTATTATGTATTGATTCAACTTCCTTGAGGTTGTAATCTCTTGTCGGGGCTCAGATCTCGTCAGTCAATATTGCATTGCTCACAAACAGGGTACTTCCTGTACATTGGTTGGATATTAGTTATTTGCTAAGTAATTGATAAACCTATTTTATTTCAACAAGAGTAACAAAGTTATATTTATTATAGGAATAGATAAAGATATCTATGGATAGCTTTATACACATATTAAAGTTTAATATATGGAGATCCACTAATTTGAAATATCTTTCAAAGTGGTCAAAGATTGGGTGTGTGTCTGCCTTAGCATGTTTTCTGTGCTAATAAAATTAATAATGCACGTTAATTTGTTAAATTATATAGGTTAATCTGAGAATATTTAAAGATACTTTTAAAATCACCCTGTTTTCAACTTCATTAACCACTCCAGGAGTGTTTATAAACAAATGAAATGCCACTTTCTCATGATCTGTTGACGAGCTCATTATTTATTCATGGAAGAAACTGGCCCTTGGACCCTCACCCCAGTTCTATTACCTTGAGAACCACCGAATGCTCTTTTTCCTATTAGTACAAATTAGGGTGGTTTTGCTGCACAACCACTTAAACTTGTAGAAAGATGACATTTCTTCCTTTGGTTTCACACACAAAAATACTTAGTTGTCCCGTCTCTCAGAGTATTCCTCCTCTGGTAGTAGAAAGGCAAAGAGAAGTCATGCAAATGAAGAGGAGGAGGAAAATAGGAGAGCGCAGTTGGGGACACTGCTGAAATGGATCCCCCGCATGTGAGGGTGACGAAAGAAATGGTCTGCTAAAGAAAGGATAGTAGGGGCTGTGGTGGTAGCGAACGCCGTAATTGTCCTGTGTGCTGTAGTTACATTTGGCCTATGAACAGAAAAATATGTATTTTGATATAACCCCAGTATATCCTATCTAATATTTACTGCCAAGACCTAACATTTCGAGACATGGCATGAACTATTTCCAAAATGACAGAATTCTCACTTTAATTTTTTTTCTAGTGAAATGTTGTGATTGAAAAAATTTTGTATTCCTCTGTGTATGTCTTTTATTTTACACCAGAAGAAAAAAATGAGAAAAAAAACTGTCCTGATTACCATTTCTAATGAAAACACAGTGAGAACCCTGTTTATCTCAGCATCGTAGCACTGTGGGATGCCACGGTACCATTCCTAGCTAGCCATCACTCAGCCACACCAGTGGTTTGTCAGAAGGGTGTGTAGCCGGTCATATCAGCCTCAGGAGGTGGAGCAAACCAGGAAGGAAATCTTGCCATGCCATGTTTCAAGGCCTCTGTGAATCTTGCAATCCTATTGGAAAATTTTCACAATTTTTATAGGGTCCCACCAAGATGCTGCCTCCTTGCTGTTTGGCATATTACTCAGGATGGGAAGCAGGGCCGCCTTATTGCCAGCTCCTAGGGGAACAATTCACAGAGAATCTATGGAGTTCTGTCTCCCTTTAGTGCCAGGAAAGTGGCTGCCAAGATGCTGCTAGTAATTAAGAATTTGGCAGCCAAGGGCAGCAGCCACTAAGCACATCCCAGTTGCTATAACGTCCAGGTAGAACAAGCGAAACACCTCTTTTAAGGGAGCTTAAATGGGACTGGTAAACACTTATAGTCACATTAATGCACCCTACACACACACAGCTACTGTTGCTGGCAGCTGAGAAATGGAGTGTGGCTCTAGCCTCCTGGGAGCCAGAGATCCCCAAGCCCAATGGCCATTAATTGAATAATCCGTTGTCAGTTTAGTAAGGTGCTAAATAGAGATAAGACCCAAAATTTATGTTCACGGATGCTTTGGATAATGGAAACATGCTCATTAAGTGTCGTTAGCCAAAACTGCATAATTAGCAAACATCTTAATTGTACACTTGGATTTGAAGCTTGTGCTAATCTTAAAGTATGGAATAATACAAATTAGATAAAAAGAAAAGGATTAGAAAAGAAAATGCATAGCATAGAGAGGTTGAGAGTGTGAGCTTCACGTTATGGCTGTATTCCAGTCCTCGCCTGGTGTTTGCTACTAGCTCTGCAACTTTGAAAAAGTACTTAGGATCTCTGTGCTTCACTATCTTCACTGGAAAAATGGAAATAATAGTAGTGCCTTATCATGGCATCATGGTGAGCACTGGGGTGCTCAAAACATGTAAAAAGCACTTCAAACTGTGCTTAGAACGTAAGTGCTAAGTAAATTTAGCTTATTGTTACTTTAGATGTGGCATTTTAAGAGGAATAACACCACAAATGGACCATTACACAGCAGACATTTTGGAAAGAAATAATAATTCAGAAATTTTATCTTAAAATCTCAGAAGCTTGCCTTCATTTCCCACAGGGAAATTAATTAGTCCATCATATATGTAATAGTTTCTTAAAATTTATTAAAATTTTTAAATGAAATATATTTTTTCAACAAACATTTATTGAGTACCCATAACTACCATGGGAAGTGATATGGTGTTATAGGAATACATAAGACATTATTACCAACGTTGAGGAACTTAAATTTTAGAATATGCCATGTATAGAACAGTAAAATTTTTAAGCATCTTAGAAAATGTGACTTTGACTAATATAAGCATAATTAATTATGTAAACATACTCCCTGTGCTTTTAGAATAGACATTGGGTAAATACAATTAGCTGAAAAATCTACATACTGAAGATTTTTATCTTGAGCTATTTAAGTAAATATAGATTATTACTCAATTCCAAGCGTCCCACATATACTCACAAAATTATAGCATAAAGTTAAATGTAACTGAAATACTCAACGTGATGTTGATAATCTTCTCGGTAAGTTTATGCTACAGACCACAGCCTTGTGTGTAAGTGCTAGAGAAAATATTGAGTATTCTTCTTCATGATATTTCATAGCATTGACCTTAAATCAGCCATGAGAATAAACACAGCATTACAGGACTAGACCCTAAAGCAAATATGAATTTTATCATTAATTTGTGAGCAAATACCACTTTTAATAAAATTTGAAAATATCACCCTTGGTTGTTTCTAGTCAAATTATGGTTATCATTAGATGTAGCCTCATAAAGGATGAGAACCTTTTAATGAACTAGACTGTCTTTAATATTTTTAAGATTACGGAAAAGAATGGAAGTAACGTTGAAATACTAGTTCAGATGTTAATAATAATCTCCTCTGTGAGATAAGAGAGGGAAACACTATCATCCCCATTTCTCAGATGAATCAGTTGAGGCTTGAGAAGAGTTTATGCGACACAGAAACAGTTCAGGTATCCAATTGCCCAGAGACCAAATAATGCTATTGAGGATTTTCTCAAGCTTCTGTAGAGTCATCAATTGAATAGCATTTTGGATTATCTAGATGTGTGGTTCTTTTCTTCTCCTTCTCTGTTTTGTCTAGATTTTGAGGCACTTTACTGATTATTTTTTGTTTGTTCGTTCACTCATTCATCTGTCAGAAGCATCTTGGTTACCTACTGTCGCTCAGCACTACAGTGTAGTGTTTTGTCAGCCGCTTCCAGTAGCATACATGAAGATGACACATCTGCTTTTCATTGACACGGTTCTGAAAATCAGATTTTTCTGCCTCAAGTCTTTTACTGTAGGAGACAGACCATCAATGAATGATTGAAATTTTTAAATTGTCTAATTCATCTTTTAAGTCTAGTTCCAATATTTAATGACCGTGTAGCAGATATATCTGTTGCTGAGTGGCCGCTTATCTTTTATCTGAATTTTAAGTTTTTCTGTGATGAATGTGATATTAGTGGCTGCAATTGTAAACATGAACAGGTATTTTTTCAAATCAAGTTAATTGGTGTGGCATAGCCCTGTTTTATGTTAAATTCTTATCCTGTAATTTCCCCTTGTATGTTAGGATTGAATAGCAAGTGTCTAGTTCTTCAAGAATTTTAAAATAAATTGAAAACCGTGTAATTGCAAAGTAAGTAATCACCACTTAAGCTCAATTTGGCACTTCCGAGCTTTCTTTTCTTTTCATCCGTTCACTCATTCATCTGTCTTCCAAATAATCTGTCCATCTACCCTTGTACCTCCCATCATATTAACATATGAAGTAATTTATCCTTCCTCTGAACCCTGTCTCTATTTAATTACATATACTAGCTGAATGACCTTGGACAGATTTCTTAACCTCTCTGGTCTCAGTTTCCTCATTCTAAAATGAGAATCATAATAGTACCTACTTATAAAATTGTTAAATTGGCTAATTTAGAACAGTTCTTGGTATTAGTAAGAATTCAAGGAATTTTAGCTCATTTTTTATCATTTTTATCATGGTACCTTTCTCTATCTGCACTATAATACAGTTTTGCAATACATTTCTTAGTTCCTTCCCCACTAGGATGAACATCTATTGAGGACAGGGTAAGGACAGGGATCATACTAAAGATATTAGCTTGGTTTCTAATATCTTGCATATAAGAGACAAGTGGTGAAGATTTACAGCATGAATGAAAGGTGGGAGGAATTTGTTTTCCTAATATCCACAGTAATAGCAATTGGGCTTTGTATATTTTCTCTTAGTAGAATACTTAAAAGGTAATGTTCTTATTGGTATAACAAGACTTCTTTAGAGGAAAAGTATGCTTTAACCAATATAAGTCAATGTTCAGTTATAATTTACCTTATGAAGTATATTCCAAACATAATTTTAATTTGGCCCATCATTTATGATTTTCTTACAGCTCGAAAGTCAAAGAAGTTGGGAAAGTTGAAAGGGATTCACGAGGAACAGCCACAGCAGCAGCAGCCACCACCTCCACCTCCACCACCCCAAAGCCCCGAGGAAGGGACAACATACATCGCTCCCGCAAAAGAGCCCTCAGTCAACAGTGCACTGGTTCCTCAGCTCTCCACAATTTCACGAGCACTCACACCTTCCCCTGCTATGATCCTTGAAAACATTGAACCTGAAATTGTGTATGCAGGCTATGACAGCTCAAAACCAGATACAGCCGAAAATCTGCTCTCCACTCTAAACCGCTTAGCAGGCAAACAGATGATTCAAGTTGTGAAGTGGGCAAAGGTACTTCCAGGTAGGATTGCCTCTCCTTTCACCTTTGCATCCTGAACTAAACAAGTCAGGGCAGCAGACTTTGTCCCCTCCAACAGTGCAACTGGAGTGAGCTTTCTATTAAAGCCTGATAGCAACTTTTTACATTGACATCAAGTTAATCGAGTGTGTGGGAACAGTCTGGTTAATGGGCTCGTTTCTTCTGAGAATGTGGAGGTTAAGGATTCTGTTGTTAAAATAAGATACATTTCTTATGTTGATGATTGAAATGGAAAATTTCATCCCCAGAATATTAATAAGGTAAAATACATTCTGTTCATGAAAGCACAAACCAAGCCCATTATGAATATCTCATAATGAGGGCTAATCTAAGCATAGACCAAGTAAGCCAAGGCCTATTAAGTAAGTTGTAAGAGACCTGAAAGACTTTTCTGTCCAAAAAAAGTACCACCTTACTCCCAGCACCCTTCAAATTGTTCTTGAAATTCCTACTTTAGTCATTCTTTATGCTATAGGGTTTTATTAATAAGGCCCCCAATAATCTGAAGAAAAATCACTTAGAATTGCTATCAATCATGTTGTCCTAGTTCATTTCTCTACAAGTAAAGCAGTTTCTTAGATTACCTATGGTCAGGCTAGCAGCCATAAGAAAAAAAGACTGGGGAAAGCTCCAGCAATTGAATCTTTGAAGAGGAGTTTGCCTGGGTAAAATTCTGTAGATGGAAGAATAACTTGATGACACTGGGAATAGAGGGTGAGAAAAGGAAGAAGAGAAGGGCTTGAGGCCCCAAAAGGAAGGCTGTTAGAGAGGGGAGGACCAAGTGCCAAGGATGCTTGTTCTGCTACAGAACTTTGTCAAAGTCTGATATTATCCCAGACTGTGGGAAGCAAGGAATCATCTTTTTTTAAGCACCACAAACTCAAGAGAACTAAAATCTTCCACCGTGATTGCAGATATGCGGGTGTTGACAATTCTTAAATACCCTTTATTGTAGTGTTATTAATTGTGGGTGGGATGAAGCAAGTTTTATAGGTTAATACAAATTCTTTCAGTCTGACCAAGGGTTTTAGGCTGCATCTACACTGAACCTCACTGAACTCTCCAGTTTTAGTTTGTACTGGCAGTTCACACTCATTAGGTATTTAGGGTGAATTTGAAATAAAATATTGGAAAGGGCTGGGCCTGTGGTGAGTGCTCCATAAATGACTGTTGAATTGATTTGAGTCTGTTAGAGAAAGGTGGCTGTTTGGGGTTGACTTAAGAAGCTTCTTCCTGGAATGTACTTAAATGCTAAGTGTATTTCTTTGATTAATTGTTCTGTTCTTCAGGATTTAAAAACATGCCTCTTGAGGACCAAATTACCCTAATCCAGTATTCTTGGATGTGTCTATCATCATTTGCCTTGAGCTGGAGATCGTACAAACATACGAACAGCCAATTTCTCTATTTTGCACCAGACCTAGTCTTTAATGAGTGAGTACCTTATTAATTAGCCTTTATAAAATAAACTGCAGAGTTATTCGTTATGCTTTTTTATAATTTCTAAACAGATGTACATTTGTGAAAGAATCTATTGATGCTGGCATTTTTTAAGATCTAAAAATGCCTAGATTTTTGAGAACTTAAAAATTGCTTTTTACAAAATTATAATGTACACTTCTGAGTATATATAAATCCTACATAATTGTGGAAATCGTCCCAAAGGAAAGATGATCCAATTGGCTCTATAGACTTGACTGGTATGAAGCCACAATTAATAGAAAACAGTCTCTTTGGTATCTACTCCAATTGGGAAGACTATCTAATTTCTAGGAAATGTGATTGTATAAAGTGCCAGTTTTTACGAGCATCATATAATGGTTCTTTTGTTAGCAGTATACAGCTGCTCAATGTGTTTTCATGACAATCATAATTACCCTTCTTTGCAATCATAAAAGAAGCCAAAATGTTATTCTGTAGTGAAACGTTTTTAGTTTTATGATGCATTTTAAAAGATTGAAAGAATTGTAATAGATTTTCTTTAGCCGTGAATTCTTTCCTATTTTAAGTTTACGTTTTAATACTGTTTGCATTCCACATTAGAATATTTCATTTTTGTTTATATCCAGCGGTACTTCTTTATAATTGTTGGGTCAAGAAATACTTAAAAGAGATCATTGGAATTATGATAGTAACCACAGCCATATTCTAACAGAGGGCTCTCTCTAGAGATATGAAAATAGGTGTATCAGTAGGAAAGGAGGCAGATGAGAAATAGATTGATGATAAAAGGAAAAAAAGCAATGCAAAAGATTAAAAGTAGACACATAGTGCCAGCACACCTAAATAGTTCTAGTAGTAACTTACCTAAGAATATCAGTTCACCCAAATAGAGTGAGTCACAGACAATTTTATTCCAAAGATAATTTAGGAACATCAGTTGTTGGTTCTCAAGGTGGCCCCTCTTTCAGCAATCAGAGAGAAAGAATGGTTGTAGTACTGCATAAATTTTCACTAAAAATGAAGAAAAGCCAAACTAACCTGCACATTTTAATTTACTTGTTTTCTTCCATAATCAGCTTATATTATTAAATAGCAAGCCCATTTTTAAATGCATGCTATGAACCAAAAGAAAAAGTATATTAAGGAGGGCTCTTTAATATACTTTAAGCAGTATTTAAGAAGAAGCGTGGTTAATCAGAATCTCTATTAGTACTATCAGTGTATAGGTTTTGTTTTTACAGAAATTAAAATAATCTATTCAATCTTATTTAGTACATCTATTAATTTTCGTCATAGAATATATAACATAAAATTTGCCATTTTTTAAGTGGACAATTCAGTGGCATTAATTACGTTCACATTCTTGTCCAGCCATAACCCCTGTCATAGTCAGTACTTTTTATCATCACAGCCAGAAACTGAACCCATTCCATGATGACTTCACATTCTCCCCTCCCCCAAGCCCCTGGTAACCTCTAGTCTGTTAATTTGCCTATTCTAGATATGTCATATAAGTGCAATTATACAACACTTGTCCTTTTGTGTCTGGCTTATTTCACTTAGCCTGTTTTCAGTATTCATCCGTATTGTAGCATGTATCAGAATTCCATTCCTTTTTAAGGCTGAATAATATTCCACTGTATGTATATAGAATCAGTCCTCATTATTTGCAGATTCCATATTTACAAATTTGCCATACTAGCTACATTTATTTGTAACCTCAAAGTCAATAGTCACAGCATTTTCACAGTCATTCACAGATGTGTGCAGAGCAGCAAAACATTTGAATTGCCTCTGGGCAATTCCAGCTGAGATCAGCCCAGAGGACATTCTGTGTTCTTGCTTCAGCTGTCATACTGTGAACAAGTGTCCTTCTCACAGTCTATTTCGTGCACGTTTTTTGCACCTTTTGTGCTTTTTGTTGGTGATTTTGTTGTTTTAAAAGATTTTGTTGTTTCAAGCACATTGCAAAGTGCTGGCTAGTGTTCCTAAGCTCAGGAAGGCTGTGATTTGCCTTTCAGAGAAAATATGTGTTAATAAGCTTCATAAGTAATAGTGCAGTCGGCTGTGAGTTCAATGTTAAGGAAACGGCAATATGCATTAAATTATCTTTAAATAGAGACACATAAAACAAGATTATGTATAGATCAGTTGATGAAAATGTTGTGCCAGAGGCTTGAAGAACCATAATCCTATATTTCCCCTACGAGGAGGGGTTCAATATTTGCTAATTCAGTATTTGCTGTGACTTTATACAACATAACTGTAGCAAATAAAGAGAATTGACCACATTTTGTTTATCAAGTCATTCGTTGATGAACAACTTGGGTTGTTTCCACCTTGACTGTTGTGAGTAATGCTGCTAGGGACGTGTGTGTACGAATGTCTCTTTGAGACCCTGCTTTCAGTTCTTTTGGGTATATCCCTAGGAGTGAAATCACTGGGGTGTATGGTAACTCTACATTTAACTTTTTGAAGAACCGCCAAAGTGTTTTCTACAGCAGTTGTACCATTTTACATTCCCACCAGCAAGGTACAGCGTTCTGATTTCTCCACATCCTCTCCAACACTTTAAAAAAAAAAAAAACCATTCTAGTAAGTGTGAGGTGGTATCTCATTAGGTATTGATTTGCATTTCCCTGATGCTAGTGATGTGAGGCATCTTTTCATATGCTTATTGGCCATTTGTATATCTTCTTTGGAAAAATGGCCTTTCACATTTTTGGCCCATTTTTAAATTGGATTGTCTTTCTTTTTGTTGTTGAATTGTAGGAGTTCTTTATATATTCTGAATAGTAAACTCTTCTCAGTTATATGATTTGTAAATATTTTCCCCCCGTAATTTTTAATTAAAATTTTTAATTTTAATGAAGTCAAACTACTTTTTCTTTTGTGTCACCTATTAATAATGTTATCACCTATTAATTTTTAATTGTATATAAACATCTGAATGTAAAGGGTTCCAAACAAAGTACAGAATTGTAAGAATCTCTTTTAACAAATAAAACTTAAGGTATTTAACAAATACCTTATATCTGAAGCCTAAGAAAATTAATGTCATTAAAGGATTTGGGAAATAAATAAGAAATAAGCCAAAAAAAAAAAGCCACATAAGCTTTGTGTTCATTTGTCTGTTCTAGAAAATATTGATACAGATAAAATAGAAACAACAAAGAATAACTGCTTTGTAATATTGTAAGTAATTGAATGTTATATTATTATTAGAATAAAAATTTTGTTCTCTGTATTTAAAACTTTTTGACCTCAACCTAGATTTCTGTAAGTTTTCTCTCAACTGGAAATAACAGGGCAGAGCTGTGTTTTTCATGGGGGACAAGGATACTACTCCCAGGAAACAATTGTAAATAACTTAAAGCCTTCTGGTCAAATCACATCAACAAATAGAGCTTGATGTGGTAGCTCTATCACAGGGCACTGCGATAGACCCTCTTTTTAGGGAAAGCGTTAAATTATGCAGAGTGGCTGATATATTCATACACACACTTCATCATGCATTTTTTCAAGGAATATTTGTTAACTGCTATCAATATTCAAAGCAGTGGTCTTAGAATAGTGAGCGGGGGAAAGACATAGTCCCTGTCTCATGGAACATACAGTCTAATTGGGGAGGCCAAAAATAATCCGAGTCCTTCAAGTAAAATATAATTGTGGTAAGTATTGAAAGGAAAAGTGCTTTCAGAGCAGTTAATGGGATGGATTGATCTAGTCAAGAAAGGCTTCCCTAGGAATGATTAAGCCAGCGTATACCAGGTGAAGGAAGTATAGGAGGAAAATTGATCTAGGCTGATTATTGGTAAGGGCTGGAGGGGAGAGGAAAGTAGGTGTCTGGAAAGATTTCCAAGCCTCTGCCTTAAGTGCCAGGAAGGATTTGGGATGAAGACCACTAACAAGGGGAGAAGACCAGGGCTGGGTAGGGCAGGGGAAGGGAAAGCATGAAGCCAGCTCTAAACATGTTAGGATCGAAAAATTATCAAAGATATTAAATAGGCAGTTATTTATACAGGTCAGAAGCTTAAAGAGATGTCCCAGCTGGAGATATAAATTTTGAACTCATTTTGGAGGGGGCAGTTCCAGGAAGAAAGAGTCTCGTGTTTTAGGGATCCCCAAGGAAAGAGAGGGCTTCAAGAAGGAAGACGCAATTACCAATGTTAGATGCTGTCACGATCCCAGTGAGATGTGAGCTACAAGTCGAAGTGGGTCTCACCCATTGCCTGCCAGCACCTTACAGTTCATGTTTTCTGACCCATCCCTATGACTTCCCCTGAGCTGGGGTCTGTACTTCTACACCCTTCCACCCAAGTGAAGGAAGCAATCTGGCATTTTGTGTAAAGGAGTAACGATGCCATTCAGTTGAGGGGAGAGCGTGCCAATGTGGGCCTCCCGTGCCCTCCCACTAGCCCCCAGCTGTCTCATGCCACCTCTAATCCAGCCTTGCCAGCTCCTTTTTAGGGTCTGAATCCCTCCCTCCTTTCACTGGTACCTCCTCGTTGAAGTCACAGACTCTGTCTTAATCACTTTTTGGATTTCCAGCACCTGGCATTGTCCCTGAGGCATAGTAGGTACTTCATAAATATTTGCTGAATAAATGAATCACTGAACAAATGAACCAAGCAATCAGTCTGGAAGGGGCTAAGTTAGCATGTCTAGTTATGAGGATGAAGTTTATGATAAAGAAGTGTGATATGAGGATGCATGGTTTTCATGAACAGAGGCGTGGCTTTATTGAAAACAGAGAAACAAAACTTTAACAGTTGATCATTTGTGTTTGCATTCAACTGTGAAACTCATCTGAAAGTTCCCAAAGATCTTATCCTTCAGCTGTGTGTTAACATGATTGGAGATGGAGAAAAGGTGGGAAGTAAGGAATAATAAAGGAAACATTCTTTCCAATTTTTTTATTAAACATTGGGATGAAGATAAGTTAATACTTCAAATTAACATAGAACTTTTCATATTATAAACTCAAAACTTTTCAAATATGTATTAAATGATTAATTATTCAGTTTTACCTTGAAACACCTTCATATATTGCTACAGATCATTGCAAGTGTTCAAATTTTTTATCAATTCAATACACATATTATAACTCTCACTTAAGCCTGTAATGCAGTTTTTTCAAAAAAATTTTTTTAATTACTAAAGTGAAGGTTCAGTGATACACTCTCTTTTAAGTCTTGGCCAATGTTTAAAATTTAAAGTTTATTAAAGGCATGTTTATACTGTCTCAAGTAGTAGCCTAATAAAAAATGATTTGGGGGCAATCTTTCACTGTCTTTTATTATTTTGGTTCAGAGCCTGTTGGTAGGAGGGAGGGAGAGATGGAGTCTTAGTGCCACTTCCTGAGCCCCTGTGTGTGAGTTCTCTGCACCTCCGCGGGGAAAGGGCTCCGCTCAGCTAATTCGCGGAGGCCGGTGACTTCAGCCCACACTACCCCCCGTCTTCAGCGCTGGGTGTGCGGTGGCAGCTCCACTGGAAAAGCAGACGGCGCAGTTATCAGTTATTTCATGTCAGGTTCCGTGGAGTGCTCTGTGTCCCTGCTGTGTTCTGGGTTGCTGGATCAGTGTGCTGACACCGTCCAGTTGTCCTCCAGTGGCCCACAGTCCCCGTGTCCCTCTGCTGACAGTGCAGTGAGGTCCCTCTGCACCTAAGTTCCGAACTCCAGGAGGCCCAGCTTACAAATTGTTCCAGTGGTCCTGGGAGTCATCACATGGCAGGCCCCGCCCTCCCCTCCCATGACAGAGGGACTGATGTTCTTGAGCCACTAGAGGTGACTTCTGTGCTTGGACCCTTGCACCAACAGGGTTAGGGCTGATGACGGATGAGGGTCAGGAGTTCTGGTGAGAGGGCCCAGGGCAAGCTGGATGAACCTGGCTCAGCTTCCCCTTCACCGGCTCCTTTTGTTTTCCCTCCTCCACCCTAGCCCACGTCCCTTTCTACTACTTACAAATTAGGCTTTCTTACCTCCCCGTGGCTCGCTGGGAAGCTGTTCGGTGAAGTTTCTGTGGTTTCCAGTGTCTGGACTTCCTCCCCTCCCCATTTTCTCCTTCCCTCCTCTCTGTCCTCCTTCCCCATCCTTCCTTCCTTTTTTCCTTCTCTCTTCCTCCCTCCCTCTCTCCCTCCTTCTTTCTCTCTCTCTCTCTCTCATACACAGACACACACACACACACACACACACACACACACACACACACACACACACCCCTACACCTACACCACTTTCTGTCACTGAAAAATCAGCAACCTTCTGAGATTTCCATTGCTTTTTTACTCTTGGGTAGGTATGAGGAAATAAACTTTAAAAGAAAAAAAAGTTTTCCCTCTGCGCCTTCTTCTTCTGTTGGAGCCTATGAAAACCCAGGCCCTGCACCAGCAGCTGGAGGGCCAGGGTCAACAGCAGATGGTTGGATGGTTTTGCTTGTTGGACAGGCAGGAGTAGTAGCTCCCCGTCTAGGTGGCGCCTGCGTGGCCCATTCACTGTCATGCCCACCGCTGCCTGCTGTTTTGCACCTGGCCGTCTTCACTCTTCCCTGGCCCTTGGAGAGGGTCAAGTTGGAGACTCCTGAGTAAAGAAAAAACGTCATAAGTCAAAGATAGTCCATTGTCTGCGAAGGGCAGAAGCATTGTCAAATGGAATTATCTTTCTTTTGCACAAAGGTGGTATGTATTAGTCTATCTCTGTTGCTTATAACAAAATACCTGAAACTGGCTAATTTATAAAGAAACAGTATTTATTGTGTACAGTGTTGGAGGCTGGGAAGTCCAAAGTCCAGGGAATACATCTGCTGATGTGGCTCCACAGCAATGCAGGGTGTCACATGGTGGAAATGGTGGAGCAGAAAGAGAGACTAACCTCCTCATTCACTCTCCTTTTAAAGCCACCAGAACCACTCCCATTATTCCAAGAATGGACCGATCCATTGAGGGTACAGTCCTAACAATCCAATCACCTTTCAATTACCATAATAGCGTTTCCCACTCTCTTAACACTGTCAGTGAAGGTTAAGTTTCTTATACATGGATTTGGGGGACATAGTTCAGTCCACTGCCTGGTGTATAGAGATCACTTGCCACCTGAAGACTAGGAATACAACAGTGAATGCAACAAAATTCCCTTCCTTCATGGAGCTCCCACTGTAGTGGTGGGTGGCTGGGGTAGTGGGAAAAATGACGTATGCATGGTGAAGAAATCCTACCTGCAGAATCGCTAGAGAATGTGGCTCAGATCACATACCATCATCCTTGTGTACAACAACACAGATCTGGTACTGAAAGTAGTAGGATGGAGTTGATGAATGTATGAATCCTTCAGAGGGTTCACTAGTGCCCTTGGTTAGCCTCCTTGACCTTCTTTTGGTGCTTTGAGGATCCAAGCTCTTCTTGGCTCTGGTCCTTGCCACTTGCTATTCACTCTGTGCAGGAGGATGTGCTTTCTCACCTCCTTGTCTCAGCTCAAAATATTCCTTCTGCAGACAGATGTTCCCTAACCACCAGATATAGACTAGACCCCTCTACCCATTCTTTCCCTGTTTCTCACATGCTTATTTTCTTCACAGTAGGTCTCCTGCCCGTATAAGGTAGGTTCTGGAAGGGCAGCAACCTGCCCTATCTGGTTTACCTTTTCATTGCCAGCATCTAGAATACTGTCTGGCATTAGTAAGTGCCCAATGAATGAATTAATTTTAAAATGCTGTTCATTATTTCCTGCTGCTTCTCTACATAAACTCTGCGCCAGCCAAATTAACCTTTCTCTTCCCGTAGTCCTGTCTTCCCACTGCTGTCTCTTTGGGCCTAACATTTCCCTTCTCCCTCCCTCAGGCCCAGCCCAAAGGGTACTTCCTCTGTGATGATTTGTCTTTCCATTAAAGGGTGACATCAAGAGGGACGTTTTCCCCCCAAATTCTTTCCAGCAACTTTTTTCTATATCAATCATTAGGTGCTTTTGTATTCTTTATATATTTATCCTCCAGATACACTGTAAACTCCTAAAGTACAGGAAATGTACTTGTTAAAATTATCCATAGTTTCTAACAAAATACTTTATACATAATTGGCACTCGGCAACTATTTTTGGTTTGTTAATGAGTACTCTTTCTGGCCCAAGGGTCAGAAGCAAGATTCCTGATGTGGTTTACCTTATAATGCTTTTCATCCTCAGCATATTAACTTAATGAAAATGATTCCTTTTTGTATACGTTAAAATTTTACTTCAAGAATACTGCTATATGTTAATACTTCCTACATGATGCTTCTTGTAGTGTACTTGAGAAATTTCCTAAGGAGTTAATGAAGCTGGGTAATTGCCAGTACAGTATGAAATTAAAGGGAAACAGATATGAGACTGCAAATGGAATGAACTGTTTAAGCTATATATAGTATGTTTGGATCAAAATAGAGCAATAAGGATGCAAGAGACATAGCCAAGCTTTACTCTGGCTAACTAGAGGGAGCTATTTTTCATTTAGTCAAAAACAGTTTAAGATCGTATGTTAACTTTAAAAGGCTTTGTGTGGTGGATATTAGCATATTGCTTTTTATTACAGTTGTTGAGTTTAAGGGCTGTGGTCCCTGCAGCTAAAAATACTTTTCAATGTAAAAACAATCACTGGAGTAAATTTGTTTATTGCAAATTTTACAGAGAAAAAATTTTCTTACTGCGGTGATTCTATTGCCAGATGGGGACAGGTGGTGAGGAATGGGTCAGTCAATTACAATAAAACTAAGGAGGGCTCCAGGCTTCCTTTCTTGACAGGTCGTAGGACACAAAGATGGTAGCTTTGATGACCCTGCTCTGGACTGAAGGAGGGGAACACATTTGAATGTGTCTTGATATAGAAAGTGTTTTCTCAACTTGTGTCTCTGGACACTTCCAGAACTGACACTGAGCCACACGATTATTCATTTTTATTGTATCACACATAAGATTTGATTTTATATTATCACCCACTTCCACCCATGAGCCCTTAGCTAATTTAGTAGAGTTGAGTGTGGGAGGGCTGTGAAGAGGTTATTTAATTTTCCTGAGGTTCTGGCATTTGATTCTTTTCGGAAAGAAACGAGTGGAGGATGAAGGGAGCAACAAGGAAGGTCATGTTTGGAGCCCCTCGGCCTCTTATTAAAGGGCACCGTGCACTTGGAGCATCAGTGCGGCAGAGGAGTGTTGCCCGAGCCCACATACATATTTGCAGGTGTGGCAGCCTTGTCTAAGGTCATTATTACAGACATCATCTGTGCCCGTCTTCCTTGAAAGAGACACCGTTTCAATACAATCAATGGAATTAGTAGTTTATAAACTCCTCACTTCCTTTTTGCTACATGGACACTGCAGTGCAAAAGTAAATAATTACTAAGTAGTTTAGGGGGCATTTGAAGGATCTGAGCTGATGCTGAAAGCCTGTGAACGGCGTTATGCAAAACACTACCTCTAATACACTGTCTTATTTAATCCTCACAACTTTGTGAGGTGGGAAATAATTATTCTGACTCTTTTAGAGATGAGGAGACCAAGGCTGAAACTTTTGAACCCAGGTGTTTCTTAGTCCGAAACTCAGACTTGTTTAGCTACACCGAGGCTTCTACATTGACTGTGGAATTTGGTTTTTCAGGCAGTCACACATAGTGTAGACCTTTGGAGCCTAATAATGGTTTCAGATACAGTATATATTTGGAACTCGTACCAATCATATATATAATCTCTCATAAGAATTATCCTTTAAAATGGGTGAGAATATGCCCAGGTATAAATAACACAAACGGGAAATAACATGTTTGTAGAAAAACTGGAACTTTGATTCAAAGTTGAAATTTTTTCCCCAATTTGTTTTTCTTCCTTTCTGATATCACAATATTTAAAAGCTCAGTTGTTGAGGACTAGGGCCCAGTTCCTATCTTTGCTGCTAATGAGCTTGATGTTGTCAAGGGAGTTAATTTACACTAAGCTTTGTTTCCCTTTCGCAGAATGAAATATTTTTTTCAATGTTTTTTCGATGAAACATCCATTTGCAAACATTTTTTTCTCAGGATCTCCTTTTCACTCCTAAAATCCTTGGGGATCCCAAAGACCTTTTGTTTATGTTAAGTTATACCTATTGATATTTAGCCATATTAGAAATTCAAACACAAATTTCAAAAAATATTGATTTGTCAATTCATTTTAAAATAGCAACAGACACATGTTACATAAATAACATTACATAATATATAACATAAACATTTTTATGAAAAATAACTTATTTTCCTAAACAAATTAGAAGGGTGGCATTGTTTTGCTTTTTTTGGCAAATCCCTTTGACTTAAATGAAGACAGTTTCATTCTTTTATCTGCTTCTTGTATTCAACCTATTGTGATAGCTTGTTTTGGACAAAATGTATGAAAAAAAATTGAGCCTCCGCCAGATATGTAGTTGGAAAAAAGAGAACCTTCCAGACTCCCTGGAGAGGTTTTAGGGGACACCTAGCATTTTCATTATGGTGTCTGGTGAGGGCTGTTCTCCACTTCCAAGAGGGGAGGAACACTGTGTCCTCACGTGGTAGAAGAGATGGAAAGGCTAAACTTGACCCTCTCGAGCTTTTCTGTGAGGGCCCCGATCCCATCCTGATCCCACCTCTTAATACTATCACGCTGGTGATTAAGTTTCAACATTCGTGAATTTGGGGGACACATTCAGACCACAGCACTGCTGTTCCTTCCTTGTCACAGAAAACACTGCTGCCGTTCTTTGTGCCGAGCAGCACAGTGAGGGGAGGGGCTTGGGTCGCACACATGTCTCTCTCACAGCGTTGCCAGGACCAGGGCTTTGCCGGGGACTGGGGTCCTGCCTACTCAAGAATCACAGGTGGCTAACACTTTTGAGGTGTTGACCTTAACACTCATTGCTTCTAGGCGATGAACACACAAAACCAATAAATCATTAAAGAGAAAGTGAATGTCCACTTAGTTCTCGTTAGAGAAAGTTCACAGAATTTCAAAGGAGAAGGGAAGGTTAGAAAATGTCAGTTGTACTGTTCAGCTGTCTTGACTAGCAATCCTATGCAAGTGGATGAAGGTAAGAAATATTTAGGCTATACAGTGCGTAAGCATCGCGTTCATGCCATTTTGTGTGCGTGTGTAGTCTGTGTTTCCGTGTTGACATTTTATGGGAGGTGAGTGTCACTACTGGTGCGGTGGCCTGGTGCCGTTACACTTGTTTCCCCCAGTAATGAATGATGCAGGTGCTCATAATGTCCTGAACAAAATCTGCTTTGTGACAGATGTTCAGAATCAGTAATAAGAAAGGACACGTGGCTAATCTCTAATAAATTAATCAAGTTGAAATCATCTTTTTTTTTCCTATGTAGGCAGACTATGTATCAGCTTTTAGAATGATCCAAACAAAACTACCTTTCATCTAGATTTGTGGCACACAAAAAATGTTTTCTAAGGTCCAGTTTGATTGATGAATTTAATAGTGTCTATGACAGAGTCTCTGGAGCTTTAGCTGTTTTCTTCTTCCAGTGTAAAACTTTCAAGATAGAATCTGTGACCCTGTAAAGTGATCATGTTGCTTTCTACCTTCTGCTTCCCCACCTTCCACATTCACAGTTTGTGAAAGTCACCTCTGCAGGTGTATGCCAATCTCTGCTGTTGCCTTGGGAGTACAATTGCACACCCAGGTTTCATCAGAGTAAATGTCCTTCTTTTACTATGCCAGGTTCTGGTCTCTAGAGTAATGAATCACTTATTGAAATTAAGCAATGTCTTTTAAGTTTATACCAAAAATGTCCCCGTATGAAGTAGTAATTGATCACCAAGGATTTTCTGTCTTCTATTTAACCATCTGAGGTCTGCATGCCATTAAATTTCCAGAAATTTAATATTAAAGTTTACAGTTTACAAATATGAGGCTTACTAATGAAAAAAAAAAATCTTTCACTGGAGAGTATTGTCCTTTTGTATCTTTTTTGTGTGTATTTTAATTCTGGCAAAAATACTTCATTAACATGGTTAGCATTTATTAAGTGCTTGTGGGGTTCCAAGCATGCTGTTGAGTGTTTTAACCTTAATCTAGCAGTTAAGAGTGCAGGCTCTGAGACCAGACTGTCTGGATTCAAATCCTAGAATACTGTTTTCAGTGAGGTTTGACTTTCTTTCCAAAAAATTTCTTGGAATAAATAAATCACTGTAGTCTAGTCAAGAACTAGAGCCTACCCCTCTGCCAAAGACATATATAAACTTTCTTACCAAAGCCTAGAATCAAAAAATGTGGTTTACTAAATCTGAAAATGTCCGATGAATTCCCACTAGAAGGGTTTCTGGTCGTGGGCCCTTCCAGTAGTAACAGAGTGCCAGTCGTATTCATGTTTGTGCCTGTGCCAAAGGCCCCACTATCAGTATAGACGGTAGACAGAGAACTTACATCTTCTGCAGTTCGCTGTATTCCTTGCCTTATTTTAGTGGGATGTATCGAGTCACGTATCCCAGGGACAGGTGGGCTCACATAAGACCATAGGCAGAGTCCTGAAAAGTTCCTTAAAAGTCACTTTTTTAAAGAATGAAATTATGCTATTCACAGCAACATGGATGAACGTGGGGAAAATTATGTTAAGTGAAATAAGCCAGGCACAAAGGGGAAAACACTGCGTGTCCTCATCCTCATCCTCACTTGCAAATGGAAGCTAAGAGAGAAAGAAGGAAGCAAAGAAAGACCACAGTGGTGCATTGGACTTGCAGAGGGAGAGAGCACACCTAGGGTTGCGGGGATGGGGGGGAGGTGGGGGATTAATTGGTGGGGGACGTATGCTGATAGTATTGGTCTGACCATCACATCTTGGGCACAGGTGGTGACAGACAGCTTTTTACCACATGAATATGCATAATCAATAAAAAAAGAAAAGTGCAATACAACAGAAAAAAAAAGAAATCACTTGTTTTTTAATGAATTATACTGTTACTGGCCTGGAGAAATTCTCAACTGAAGGTATACTAAGATTAAACCTTTGGTCAAGCTGAAACATTTTGGTATTGTGATTTATCACAGACACCTTCAATTTAACTTTGTCTAAAATCTGAAATTTCACAGTGGGTTATGGCTGCATAATTCTTTCCTCTACCAAAAACATCTATTCTTGTACCCAGAAGAAACTGCTGACTATATAAATATTTAAAAATCTAAGGTACAAAGGAATGTTTTTAAAAATATTATATATAAGATCTATGGTAAAAAAAAAAATAAAATAAAATTTCCCAGACTTCTTGGACTGCCAGTGGTATAAATTATGTTTGCCGTGTAACCAGATCCCTTGTAGATTTTTAGATTGTCACGTGTTATTCTGATCTGTGTAAGCTCCATTAGAATCAATGGAAATTGTGATGCTAAAGTCCAAAGGCAGTTCTGTGAAAATACATCCTTTCTGGAACATCAATTAAGGTGACTGACAAACATTGAATTTGCTTTTACCTATTACTAGAATTGACCATGTAAATTAATAGAGAATAGATGAATGTCATAGAGACCAATGGGACACCAGTCTCTCTAACACCTTAGTTCAGTAAAGCAAACCACAGACAGCATTCCGAAGTGATTCTTAGACCTAACAGCTAAGTTCTACCCGGGCTGTAGATAAATTATGTAAATGTTATAAAAATGAACAGACATCAGAAGTGCAACTAGCAAAACGGTCCTCCTACAGATATATCTTGTTTGTCAGTTAAGGAAAAATCTAGTAAGACTATCAAGAAAAATTAAAAACAGTAAACTGTAATAATTTGAATGTTCAAATTGAGGTCATTTTTATTCTAAATAAGGTTTGAAAGAAAAACTGCATACTGTTTTTTAGGAAAATAACAAGCTTGAGACACAGACCAGCTGCTGCACTGACCATGTAATAAGATGTTAGATTTATTCAGACATAATGATGTGGTTTGCAGTATCGGATGTAAGGTCTGGTTTTTCAGATCTGCTGTGATTACAGGTGCTCACTTCACTCAAGTTATTTAACTCTTGTAAGATTGTCAGAATGTATGCAGCAATAGTGTCAATGTGACACATACGTACATTCCTAGAGGCAATTTACTGAAGTAATATAGCATGTTAGCAAACATTTTTATTGAAAGCCCTCCTCTTGGGATTCCAGAGACTTGAGGAAGTTCAACCTTGATTGAACATTGCTTTGTTTTGTTTATATCTACAAAGACAAGAACAGCTCAAACTCTATGAAATTCATTGGATTTACCTGTTCCAGTTTGCTGCCAGATATTTATTTACCACTCACATAGTTGTAGGCCTATGCACCTTACAGAAATCAACCATAAAAAGATATGCACCGTGCTATCCAGAATAGGAATACAGACCTGCAAAATGATGAGAGTTGCCTAGTGTTTAATCCAAGGGCTGATATGAAATATTTCAAAGGTTTCTTTTTGTAGTTCCTGCCTAAATAAAGCAATGTCTTACACACCTAAAAGGTATTTAGTTGGTAAGGTATAGTTTAGTGTGATACTGCTAAAGGATCTTGAGTAAAAAAGGGTCATTGTACTTTTCATAGATTTTCATAGGTGGAAGAGTTGGGAACATTTTGTGCTTTGGCATTTATAAAATCACCAGTGTGAAAGGATTACATTTTCTAAATGTGAATTCATGGAGAGAGAAAGGACTGATAAAGGTAATTCTATTTTCCCTTCCCCTTTAGGGTACCAAAACTACAACAGCCTGGTCTTTGAAGAACCGTTTCTGAGTGACTTTTTGGAATCATGGTTTATTAAAGAATTTTTGCCCTTTCTGTTTTCAAAAAGCATTTAATGCAGCTTGCAATAAAAGCATAGATACAGTAAGACTAAAAATCTATCAAAACACAAAAAAGGCAAAAGGCAGTTGTAAAAATAGAGAAAGGAGATATTTTATATATTATAAAAGAAGAAAGAATGAAACTCCTGAGCCCTAAGTGAAGTTATATAATTAAACACAAATCTTACTTTCTTAATCTGTAACAAAGTATAACAGGCAAGATCATGGGTTGCAGAGATTCTTTTTTTTTTTTTTTAATTTTCAAAACATTTTCAGTTGTGATAAAATATACAGAACATAAAATGTATCATCTTACCTCTTTTTAAGTGTATAGTTCAGTAAGTATATCATTGCTGTGCAACCAGTCTCCAAAATTTTTTAATTTTGGAAAACTGAAAGTTTGTACCCATTAAACAACAATTCCCCATTCCCACCTCCCCACAGAACCTGGTAATCACCATTCTACTTTCTATTTCTCTGAGTTTGAGTACTCTAGATACCTTATATAAGTGAAATCATACAGTATATGTCATTTTGTGGCTGGCTTATTTCACTTAGCATAATATTGTGAAGATTCGACCATCCTGTAGCATGTGTCAGAATTTCCTTCTTTTTTAAGGCTGAGTGATATTGCATTGTATATATAAAACATTCTGTTTATCCACTCATTTGTCAGTGGACACTTGAGTTGCTTCCACCTTTTGGCTATTGTGAATAATGCTGCTATGAACATGGATGTACCAATATCTCTTCAATACTCTGCTTTCAATTCTTGCAGAGATTTCTTTTAAGTAGAAGTTAGCATTAAGATAGAAGCTTTTCCTGAGCTGAAAGTTCAAGAGCAATATTATCACATGAGTCTTTTTATAAGGATAAGTAACCAAAAAATTGAAGTCCTCTTCAGCACCGACAGCCCTGCCACAAAGGGCTGTTTCTCGGAGCAGAGTTCAGTGGAGGCATAATGATAAATAATATCTCTGTAAAATGCACTGCCTTGGAGGCCTGCCTATGTGACTTCGTGGTGATCTGGCTGAATGCCAGGGGTCACATGGGAGGCCACTAAGGAGTGCATGGTAAGCATGCCCCTAAAACTGCCAACATCAACAGTGAACTCAGTTGAGTCCTTGACAAGATCAGTGACTGAAAGTTTAAAATAGAGGTTGCTGATGAGAATCTTGAACGGGAGGGTGGGAAGTTCAAACGATTTCACAAATTTACACACTGGAAGATGGAAAAACCTAGCTGTGTTCTCCCTGTAGATGGCCACCTCATAGGGGCTCATGTAGGTGTTCAGGCTAGTATTTAAAGCTCCAGAGTTCTGCAGGTGCCTGTAGACTGGAATGTTTTGTAGTTTGGGCTTATCAAATATCTACTCTCAGAGAAGAACATGAATATGATTCTAGGATTGCATTTAGTTTGGTGCAAAAATTTCCCAAATCAGCTGCTTCCAAGTATGAAATAAACATGTTTAAAATATCTAGAGTTCCAGATAACAGAATGAATAAACTTGTTGAAAAGTTGTTTCTTTTGACAGCCTTTGGTCAATAGATCCAATGGATTATTCTTATAATGGGAAAATAGGGCTACTGTTGACATATAATAATGGCGAGATAGCATGGGTCCTGTAGATACAAACGTTAGTCAGATTTTGTAGGTACTTAATTCAAAAGTAGGTAACTAGCATTCAAATCATTTAAATTGTGAACGTCTTACTCTGATTTTAATGGGGTTTTTTTCTAATTCCTATTGTTATTATGTGGGTAAGCCCCATTCCTAACCCCAAATTCTCTCAAAAGCAAGGAAAAAAATATTTTCTAACTCTGATTATACACTTCTATTTCAAGTCAATCAGGTTTGGAGAAATTAGATTATTTTAATTTAATATTTTAAAACTATTTCCAAATGATTATATGATTTTAGTTTGGTATAATGGATGCTCTAAGAGAGGACCAGATCAAGTTATAGCTGTGAATAAAATTGGTTTCCTAGTTTGAGAAAATTTCAAGTTCACAAAACAACTAAACTGTTTCTTTAAAGATATTTTAGTACTGTTATCTTCAGAGATTTCAACCCAAGATCCTTAGAATTGAAACAGGATCTCTGTGCCCACTTTGGTGCTTGTATTTATTTATGCAAAAGTAGAGTTTATTCTGTTCTGGCAAATGAGAAGATGTTTAGAAATAAATGTCATGTGCAAGAATATTAGTGCCCATGGTTCAGAAGTAGAGACCGTCAACTGTCGGTTATTGAGGTCCAGCATTCACTTGGATATAAAGGGCTGTTTCCTGCCTCAGTAATGCCTTGCCACCACCGTTCAAGGGTGACTTATGGTCATGCATTTTCTTTTGTTTTATAGAAGCATTATACAGACTTGCTTCTCTTTCACAAAGTAGTCAGTATATTTTTACATTATTCTACTCAAAATGAGGTAAAATTATAAAATAAATAAAAGCATGTAGCAAAGGGCATTTCGGTGAAGTAATATTGCAAAATATAATACCAGTATCATGCCAGAAAGATTGTCCTTGTTTCAACTTCTTTGGATGTACATTTCTGTACTTTTCATCTAATTGTGCAAAAATGATGTGATGTAAAATGTGTTTTCAAACGGCCTATTTTCTTGGAATTTTAAGCTATATTGAGTATACAGTGCTCTTCATTTAGAGAACTCAATTTCATGCAGTGAAAACAGCAATGGAATTTGAAAACACAGAATCTTACCACATAACAAGGAGCAACGGATAAACAAATGAGTGAACATAATATAACATATGAGGTATGAATATCTCTTTATAGTGCGTGACTCTGGGGAAAAGAGCTAAAAACTGTTACTCAGGCCGGCAGCACGGAGGGAAGAAAAGGCATGGGTTTTGAAATAGAAAACTTGGTTTTGGATCCTGGCTTCACCGTGTACCTAAAATTCATGAACATGAGGATAATTCCTCACAAGGCATTGTGAGAATTTGCAAGAAAAAATTTAGCTCTGGCATATGGTAGGTAATCCATACATGACAGCTATGAAGACTGTGGAGGTTATTCAGGTAATATCTCAAGAAAGAGTTAAAAGACATGCCGTTCATACTGAAATGGCAAAAAATGCTTTCTTTAGGTGTGTTATCACACATTAGTGTTCTAATCTGTTTTCAAGTAGAATCTGAGGTCTCTCTTTAACTAACCTTTAATCTGTGTGTGGATGTTTTGTTAACACATCTGATAACAGAAACACTTTGACACAGAGGTGTTTAGTTCTCATGTTCTACTCTAGGCTAGTCACTTCTACCTTCTAAAAATCTGCATTATGTCTGGTTTTTCTCTTGATTTATCATGCTATAAATAGAAATAACAATAATAACAACATAATACATACTATTTTCCTGAAAAGTCATTTTAAGAATTTGATTCTTTCTTGATTTGTTTCAACCAAAAATGATCATTGGTCTCTGAAGAAACATTTTATTCTTTCCAATATGTCAAAAAAGAACACTGACATTTCTATAATACATTATTATTTTAGAACTTCCATAGAATTGGTTCCTACATCCATGCAACATTGGAATTATTATTAGTATTCCAATTTTACACATGCTAAGCCTGAGTCCCAAAAGTTAAACATTTACAAGATCACCAAGCCAGTACACTGATGGGCATCCCTGCTGTGGCAAAGCCAGGGATGCCTGTTTTGCCCTTGGCACAAGGTAGCTTAAAGAATTAAATGCATGTGAGTGCACTTTTAAAAATGCAGTGTCAAAGGCATGTTTTGTTATGCTGTATGGACATCCTGATTTTGCAGTTTGCTTTACCCCATTTTATAATTTAAATCATTTAAAAAATAAGTAAGCTTTTTGAGATCTTCACAAATGCCATATCTAATTTTTTGGCCACTTGATAATCCTACTTTCTGTAAATTATCATTATTATCTTTCCTTAACCATCATCATCATATGCAAATCTGTGTGTCTTCAGTTCATTTTGTTCTTATTCTTTTTCCTTTACTTCTTGTTCTCATTCATTTATGAAATATTTATCAAGCAAACATTGACACATAGCACTTGTCTGTCATATTCTTTTTGACATTCAAAAAGGTTAGTTGGACGTGGGTCCTGCCTTTAGGAAGCTTGAAGTTAGCAATCAGAATGGTGGAACTAAACCAAGTTTTTTTTTTTTTTTTTTTGCTCTAAACACATAGAAATTCTGCATCTAAAAAACATATTTTTATGGTCTTAAGTCTTAAACACACAGCCAAACTCAAGAGAAAAATTATACATAGGGGCAAGAAGAGGGAGTTTATAACCGGGGTGTTTTAGCTTGGAACAAAAGTTCCAGTTGTCCCACAGACTATTGGCTGCACATATTCTTTAAGGGCAGGTTTTAGAACACAGACAGGAAAAGGAGATGAGCACATAGACTCCAGCAAGGCTGGGGCCTGAAATAGAAATGCTAGCTTAAATCCAGGGCACTACAACGATTTCACTGTCTACTAACAAGGACAGTAAAACTCAACCAACTAGCCAGCCAAGGGACATGGCAAGGAAGCTGAAAGAAATAAGAAACACAAGCCTGCACCACATCAAGTGTAGAGTCTAAATTTAAACTACGAGAGTCATGCAAAAAGCATTTACACTGAGAAATTACCATAAAACCTAGTCCAGAACAAGTGAAATGCTTATACCCATGACAGTTGTGAATGCTAAAACTTCCTATAGAGTTCCTTCCACAAGCCAGTACACATGGGATTTATCCAGAAGACAATATTTGCCAAAACAATATATGTTAGACATGTATATTAACATCCCCACAAAAAAGTATTTTTAAAAATCTGAAACTATGAAATAAACATGTTTAAAATATCTAGATATATAAAGAAGATGTAATAATCATAAAGGAAGAAATATGGGAAATAACAGAAATGTTTGAGAAAGAACTAAATAGAGCACTTCTAGGCTCCAAGACATGAAAAATATTGCCATTAACATTAAAACACTGTAGACATTAAACAGTAGATTAGACATAGACAAAGAAAAAATTATTTAATTGGAAAATAGATTTAAGAAAATTAGCTAGAATGGAGTACAGAGAGATAAGAAGATAGAAAATATGAAAGGGAGGTTAGTGTGGAAGACACAAAGAGAAGGTCCAACACACTGCTACTAGGAGTTTAAAAAGGGACAAATGACAGGAGTGACATAGGGGTGATATTTGAAGAAATAATGGCTAAGAACATTTCAGAACTGAAGAAATACGTACATCTTCAAGTTGAATAAGGATATTAAGTCTTGAACAGGAGAAATAAAAATCAGTCTGCACCTAGGTACAGCATAATGAAACTGCAGACATCAAATGAATAGAGAAAAGAAATATTTTTTTAACTACCAAAGAGAAAATGCAGGTTACCTGTGGGAAAGTGACAATTAGACTAACAGGAAATTTCCTAAAAGCAGCAATTAAGGCCCAGCTATAGCGGAATACTATTTTCAAACTACTGAAGGAAATTACCTATCAAGCTAGAAATCTATAGCTTTTTAAACTACCTTCCAAAAAAGATGGTGAAATAAAGATATTTTCAGACAAGTTGAGACTAAAAGACCTGAACATTTAACAACTGACCACTGCTGAAAAAAATTGCTAAAAAAAATGTTTTCAGTTAGTAAGAAATTGAACCCAGAAGTAAGCAGTAACATGCCAAGCAGTGCTGGTGACTGAAGAAACACATTGGCAAATCTAAACAGACATGAATGTGCATGCATGAGAGTGGTGATTTGAAAACAAGTTGAAATTTAAATTCTAAAGAACAGCAACGTGGAAGATGGGAAGCAGTCAACCAAAGATAAAGTATTCTAAATTTTTTGTTTCTCATGGAAAAGCTATTGATTAGCTTTATGTTTTTAAATATACAAGTTTATAATTTAATAATTATTTAAAGTATAAAATAGAATGTATAATTTCTAATCCAGTAGAGGAGCAGGGAAAGGGATTTTAAAAAGCTGAATCAGGGCCGACCCCATGGCGCACTCGGGAGAGTACAGCGCTGGGAGCGCAGCAGCGCTCCCGCTGCGGGTTCGGATCCTATATAGGGATGGCCGGTGTGCTCACTGGCTGAGCGTGGTGTGGCTGGTCACAAAAAAAAAAAAAAAAAAAAAAGCTGAATCAATCCAATAAAAGGAAGGAAGGTAGAAAGAAAGAAGGAAAAGAGGAAGGACAGAAAGTTAAAATAAGAAAAATCCAAATATATTAGTAGTCATGATAAACAAAAACAGATTAAACTGAGCTATTAAAATACAGAAACCCTCATAGTTTTTTAATACAAGTTTTTGCTGTTTATAGAACACATGTGTGAAATATCATTATGTAGGAAGTTTGAAACTAAAGGATTAAAAGAAAAGGAAGAGGGGACCTACCAGATTCTAAAGAGAGAGGAAAAGAGACAGAAAAGAAGGGAGGAAGGAAAGAAAAAAATATTAAGATCAGATTCAATTTTTAAGGCAAAAAATATTATTAGGAATAAAAATGGTGTTAATGATAGAAGGGGGGGAAAAAAAGCTTACAATAAAATGGGTAAATATTTGAAGAGACAAATCACCAAATAGCAAACCCAAATCGCCAGTTAACATTTGAAAAAAAGGTTGAGCCTACTGGTTGTAATGCAAATGGAAATAAAAGTAAAGATGGGCTACCCTTTCAACCCCCTTCAGATGGCTAAAATTTTAAATTGGATAATGGCAAGCACTGGTGGGGATGTGGATGAAAAGGCAGCTTTTATCCCCTGCTGGTTGGAATGAAAGCAGCAGATGTGCACAGTTCTGTTTTCATTGTGCATCCTACAGAAATGCACTAGAATGTTCCCTGGGCATCATTCGTAATAGCAGTGAAGAAGAAACAACCCAAGTTTCCACCAGTAGTGGAATGCGTAAGTAAATTGTGATGTAGTCAAACAAAGCTTGAAACAATTACAATGAATTAACTTAGAGCTACCTGTATTAAAACAGATACATCAGAATTACATATTGAGTTAAAATACATTGTGAAAGGATATGTATTTCTAATTACAAATTTACAGACAACAAAGCATTATTGTATGCTGTTTTTATAGACAGATGTGTAGTGAAAATACAAAGGTACTTCAGAAAGTTCGTGGAAAAAGAATTAAAAGTTAATATGAATCTTTCCATGAACCATTTTTTTTGGTTTTTTGATCATTGTATTTTTTTATATTATTTTAAAAATTATCCAGCAGTAAAGTTGACTGTTTTGAGTGTACAAATTCATGAACTTCACACATGTGTAGATTCGTGCAAGCACCACCACAGTCAGGACACAGGGCAGCCCCAGCACCCCAGACACTCTTCTTGCTCTTCCTTTATAGTCCCCTCCCCCAGTCCCTAGCCCTGGCAACCCCTGATCTGCTCACCATCACTGTAGCTTGCCTCAGCATTTTATAGTTTTCAGCTTAAAGGTTTAGTAAATATTTTATTAGATTTATACCTAAATTTTTTTGAAGCTCCTGTAAATGGTATCGGCTTTTGGAGATTCCGGTTGCAAATTACAGGTTTATCACTTTGAGGAAAAACGTCTAAAAAACAACACAATGCCTTGCTTACTACTCAAGGAAAGAGAAAACAGTGACCTCTGTTGTTATGTAACATGGATTTTAATGGAAGCATTTGGATGATGAGAGGAGGGGATTAGTTGGCTGTGAGTGTGGAAACATTTTTGTATATTGTGCCAGATTTCCATATTGCTTTCTCTCTTTCTCTTTGGGGTTCCTGCCTTTTAAATTTTTGTTTAATTTCCTTTTTTAAATATGCTGCTGCAAATAGGTAACAAGTATGCTCCATGACCTCTGTAAGGAAGGTCCATGTGGAAATAGGATTGGTCATTGCTGCCCCATGTTCATAGCTTCTAGCCCAGTGTTTTCCATATATTAAGTGCTCGATATGTGGCCATAAAGGAACAACAGTCTGTGGGCTTTGCCCCAAATCACAGCAGCTTCTCTGCTTTATGGATGATCTCACTATAACACACACCACAATCAGTATTACTCTTGACATAAAGTGAAGTCATGGGACCTTTTGAAAAGGGTTGGTTTCAGCGCTTCTGACATGTTCTCTTACAAGGTACTAGTAAATGGCACAGTCGTGTTGGTCTAGAAGCAATTTACCAGTCACATTGAAAGGCATCTAATTTGTCTTTAAAATATATATCTGCTACATGTGGAAGCCAAAAGGAAAATTCTGACTCAGATTTCTTATTAAGCTGCCTCAGGCCTCCAGTCTGGATTTGATAATGAATGTGGCGTTCTCAGGTATTTTCTTATTTTCCTTTGCAGAGAGAAGATGCATCAGTCTGCCATGTATGAGCTGTGCCAGGGGATGCACCAAATCAGCCTTCAGTTCGTTCGACTGCAGCTTACCTTTGAAGAATACACCATAATGAAAGTTTTGCTGCTACTAAGCACAAGTAAATTGATGTCCACCCTGGCACTTTTTCTACATTGTCAGATAATCTTCCCTGTAGGAGAGTAGCCTATTTGTAGTGTTCAGGTAGTTGGTACCAAAAAAGAAAAAGTTGAACAGATGGGAGGAAGGCTTTGGCCTTTGACAAACTAAGTTGCAGCGTATGAAGCTGTGGGCATATGAAAGAGCATATGCCTGTGTTCCTTCATCCGACCACTAAATATTTATTAAGTCTCTGTTATGTGTATGGTAGGGTAGGGCAATTCAGGAGACAAGAGCCAGTGAAGCATAGTCTCTACCCTCAGGGAGCTTATACTGTAAGGCAAGTTCAAAGGTAACCTTCATACATGGTAGAAAGTGACTATCTACTATGATAGAGATAAGGAGTGTCATGGAGGCTCAGAGAAAGGAAGAGCACATTCAGTTCTGGGAGTCACAGAGCGATACATGGTATGTCTGCATCTGGGAGGGCTTTGCAAGGATGACAGATTGGATCTGAGGTGTGAGATGACTCCTGTCAGGGAACAAGGAACAAGTGTGGAAATGTAGGAAAGCAGATGTGTGCAGGAGCACCTAGTTGGAGGAGGGGGGTGTTCATTTTTTAACTTAAATTTTATTAATGTATTGTCTTAATTTTTCAAGGTCCATCAGGTTATGTTAGGGTTAGGGAGTGGTGGGAATAAGGTTGGGATGTAGATTGGACCAGAATAGTCCAAGCCCATTGAAGAAATGTGAACTTTATTAGGTAGGCAGAGGAGTGTCACACTGAAGGCTTTTGAGCAGCGGGGTAACAGGATCTAAGCTGAATTTTATGAAGATGGATCTGGCAGTGGAATGGATTGAAAGGGAGGGAGAGAGTCAAAGACAGAGAACGTAGCCTGCCTGGAAGCCTGGAGACCCGCCGGGAGTCTGTTAAAATAATAGCCTGGATTTTGATGCTTGGTAGAATGATGGACGGGAGCGAGTGGACTGAAGAAAGATTGCAGAGTTGGCCTTGGAAGCTGACTGAGAGGGGAAATAGAAGGTGGGGGTCAGAAGCCACACAGGACCAAGCACAGAGGGGTGACTAGCACGGTAGTGATGCCCTTAACAGAAATATGTTAATGTCGGGACTTAGAGCAGACTTTGTAGAGTGTAAAATGCGTTCTGTTTGGGATGGGTTAATTTTTTAATGCCAACTGTGTATTCTAGTAGAGACAGCTAAAATATGGGGAAGATTGGGGACTGGAACTGAGGAGACAGTTTGGGGTACTGAGATATAAATTTGAAATTATCCTTATGGAAAACGGTAGTGTAAACTCAGATGGTGAGTGGGGTTGCCATGGCGTAGAGAGAAGAGGAAAGAGCCGCTGGCGCTGTGTGAAAGGAGGGCGGCAGAGGCTGCTGGGACAGAGGAGAACTGGGAGCGCGAAGGGGCTCGGAAGCCAAGAGCTGAGGGTTTCCAAAGGGGGCGTGACAAGGGTGTGGCTTCCGCAGAGAAGGTCGAGACACTGGGGCGAGGCTACTGCAGTGACCATTAGGCACCGGGCAGGTGCGAGATGGCCGGGGATGGGAAGACCGCAGACTGATGGGACGCTGTTTTAGGCTTCTGGAACCGAGCACGAAGGGAGAGAAGTTGATGGCGTAAAGTGCCAGAGGAGATAAGAGAAGACAGGATTAGCCTTGTCAAGGGTGTTGGGCACTTGTTCCCTGGACAATGGCACAGGAATTTTCAGAGGGGAAAGAATTCCAGGAAGCTCCCATCAGATGAGGGTAAGACGCAGAATGACGACAGGAGACAGTCTGGAGAGGAAAACTCCAAGCCAAAAGAACATGGAGAAATGTTCTGAGTGTCGAGAGAGAGCAAGGATGCCAGGGCAAAGTGGCATGGGCTTCAGAGGGGCACAGGGTGTCTGGTGGCGGCCTGGAGGTGGAAGAGAGTGTCCAGTCCCTGCCCAGCTCAGGGTGTTGGAGAAGGGGCAGCCTTCAGTAGAGTCATCTGGAGGAAAGTGGCATCACAAGGCAAGGTGGTCAGGGTAGAATGGGTAAGAAGAGATGCTATTTCCAGGAAAGAGGGATGGGTCTGAGGACGCGTGAGCCTGAATCAGGCAGTGATAAGAGCAGGAAGGAGCGTGGAGTGGTGACTGTGGGTAATGGTCCTGCTCCCCACTTGTGTTTAGCACCTCACGCTTTACAACATGATCTTCCATATATTATCTAATTTAATGCTTAAACTTACCTGGGAGATTGAGAGCCCCATTGTAAAGCTGACAAAACGGAGGCACATCAGTGTCACTGGTTCACTGTCCTCTGTATGACTTAGGACTCAAGCCAAGGACTGTGCACTTCCCATCCAGCATTGTGCCCGCTCTTCCGGGAGCAGGGAGCAGAGGCTGAGAGGCAGGCTGGGGCTGGTGGCGCAGGACAGAGGGAGAGAGTGCCAGTGTTGAGCAGGTGACCCTAGACTCCAGAGCAGAGGGGGCAGCAGAGGGCGCACAGGCAGCTCTGGCAGGGAGGCGGGGCCAGCAGTTCACAGCTGTGTTTTGTTTGGCCAGCACGGGTTTTGGGGTTGCTTTTGGCCCTTTGTTTTATTTTCATTGAACTTGATAGCCCAGGGCAGGGCATGTTCTCTCCAGTTTGCTACAGGCCCCACCATTCCTCACTAATTACACCCAGCCCTATCTCCTGCAGCTTTTGTATTTGCACCCCGCGTCTGCAGGGTCAACAGAACCAGGCATTTTCTCCCTGCCCCATGCTTCGAGGTTTCTGATGTTCCTAATTTATCCTTTCTGGAGTATAACTTGGAAACATAATCTTTAAATTCAGTGAAAGTGATTTCATTCCCCTTTCCAAACTATGTTATTAACCATTACTGGTTGGAAAAATGTAAAAGAAAATTTTATATCAGATGGATGATAGAATTTAAATGAAATATTTTTTTTCTAAAAATGCTTGTGAAACTAATACTTTATAACTTTTGGCTACTCAGTCTTAACTGGTGTCTTATCCTTTCACATGCATTTACTCATTTAGTCCATAACAGATTCTGATATCATTTTGAAGCTACCTGAATTAATTTATTAGCTTCCAAGTAGCTCAGTACTTTCAATTTTGATTTTTTTAGATGTAGGAAAATCAAAATAAAAAGACAGAGAAACAAAGAGTTTTATGAATCATAGAAACTGCAGGCTTTAGTAAGCTTATTTTGCTAATGCATGGAAATTTTTCTTCTTACTTAGGAATGTTAAATTGCACACCTGATGTCCAGTGTATCAACAAAGTTTTTTAGCAATGACATCAAGAGAATCTCATGTTCTTTATGCTTAAAGAGAAAAGCAAGACAAACTTCCACCCCAGTTGTCTCTATGCTCTTCCCCAACCCATAGATTTTGGATGATTTCCAGCAGCCCTGCTGTATTTAATAAGGAAATTCAGAAACTCTGGGCGGATGGCCAAAATTTGAGGTTTTGCTTAAGTTCCCTTTCTTTGTGGGTTTGTTTCAACTTCTAAAAAATCTGGCTAGGAAATTGGTACAATATATTTCAGTTACAGCAGCAGTAAAATATAAGTAAAAATATTTGATACAAGTTGTTATACTCTTTAGTATTTTTGATAAGGTTTATTTTAGTAGATGTACCAAATAATATTGAAATGTAGTACTGAAATTTACTCATTCTATTCCAGTGTTAATAATTTTTTTAATGTTTAGGATGACATCCATATAAGTATCTATATTGAAAAGCTAAAGGTTTATTTTGTACAATTTTATAACCTAAAATAATGTTTATCTGTGGATGGGCAGTGTAGGCTATTGGCAAATTTGGGGTTTCTTTTAGAAAGTTTTAAGTTAACATTAAAACTTCAGTGGAAAGTGGATCTGTAGTTTTACTACTAACATCCTGGTCATCACCATACTTCTTTATATTTTTTATAGTTTTAAAACAAAGTTTTAAGAAAAAAATTGTTATATAATGGATGGCATTTAACTCTTAATGTGAATGTCAGACATTTAAAACCACAGCCAATATTGTGGCAGCCTCAGGAATTTATGCATTTGCTAATAGGGATTTATCTTCCCCCCCAAAAAAAATAGGCTTAAATAAAGGACAAATCAAAAGCCTCAACAGTTAAACTCAAGGAGATTATTAACATAACAGTCGAAGTTAATTTGCAAGATAATCCATATCTTTACATAGGATAACAGGGTTTATTTGGAAACAGTGGTAGGCCTGGCTTTCAGGGTTGCACATAATACTCAGAAACACTCCTAGCCATTCTAAAGTGCTGATGCCCAAAGTAAATTATTATTTATACCAGTTATGATAAATTAGCAAATATGATATATAATTAAGAAGTGAAAGTAAGAGCAGTTTCAAACTCAGAATGTTTATATTACAAGATGAATTTTCATTAGGTCTTCATCTCCTAAAAATAAAGTTCTAGGTGATTTTATTTTTCAGAGTTAAAGCATAAACATAACTGTATAGGCCATAGTGGAAAACAAACATGTAAGTGGATTTTTCTGTCTTATGCCTCCTCCTGGAAAGCACACAAAGGCACAGCCTTTCTCAATAAAGCACCTTCAATGTGTCATGGAAAAGAGATTTACCTTTCAGTAGTTCACAGAAGTACTTGATACTGTTAAAAGAAGCACTTTAGACAAATTAAATTTAACACAGTTCAATTGAGCAAAGAACAATTCGAAATTTGGGCAGCCCCCAGAAAACGCACAACTCAGAACAACGCAGGAACTGCCTCATGTTTGAATAACATTTATGGAGAGAAGAAGGGCCGACCCCGTGGCGCACTCGGGAGAGTGCTGCGCTGGGAGCGCGGCGACGCTCCCGCTGCGGGTTCGGATCCTATATGGGACTGGCCGGTGCACTCACTGGCTGAGTGCCGGTCACGAAAAAGACACAAAAAAAAAAGAACAATACAAATACAAGTCCTGAATTTCAAAGGAAATTTTTTGGTTTAAATGTAAAAGCTAACCACTACATAAAAGTAAAGAAGAAAACATGATCCTTAATCTTCTACCTTATCAAAGATGAAGATGCACATGGTTTATTCTCTGAAAGTTTTAAATTTTGCCTTGCATGCCGAGCCACTGTTGGTATTATCCCATTGCACACACAAACCAGTGCACAGACCCACCATGAGGTTGTTCTAGGAGGTCACATGACAGCACCTTAGTGGTCATGTGATCCTGGAGCAGGGGATAGAAAGTGCTTCTTGAAATGCAGCTTTCTGCTCTTGGTAGAAGACCAGTTTCTCAGAATGTCTTCAACATTTGAACTTAAATATAAAGATATTGCTTTCTAATTCTAGCACCAGCTTGGATTGTCTGTGGCTCTTCCAGTTGTCCTGGAAAATCAAAATATATTTCCCTACCTCTGAGGTATTGGCAAGTTAGGATTCATAAAACACTATGATGCAGGCCACCAGGCAATGTAGCATGTAGTTAAGAGGCAGGCTTTGGCAACAGACCTAAGTTTATACTACCCCTTCTCTGCCATTTATTTATTGTGTCCTAGGGCAAGTGACTCAACCTCCAGTCTTCAGTTTCCTCATCTGCAACATGAGAATAATTTAATAGTATGTCATACATAATATTGGTGTCAGAATTGAGTGAGCTAATGTTTGTAAAGTAATAAATAGCAATTATTATTCTTTTGGGTATTATGTGTACACGTGTTTACCACTAGATAACTGCCATATATTCATAAATGTAATTAATTGAGATTTGGTATCTAACGTCAAAATTAGTATATGACCTCAAAATAATGACCTAGAGGCCATTTAACTGCTAAGCTCAAGCTGTTTTCCATCCTTGGAACTTACCTATCTGTATTCCTTAACACAGTTCCAAAGGATGGCCTCAAAAGCCAGGCTGCATTTGAAGAAATGAGGACAAATTACATCAAAGAACTGAGGAAGATGGTAACTAAGTGTCCCAACAATTCTGGGCAGAGCTGGCAGAGGTTTTACCAACTGACCAAGCTTCTGGACTCCATGCATGATGTAAGTAGAGCCCTGGGTTCCCATTAAATGAAGGATCAACAGCCACGCATATGAAACCAGAGAGCTGAGAGTTCTCAGGACTTTGGACAAAATTGGGGTGAATTGTCCAGTGGGAGGCAGCAAAAGTTAAAAACTGATTAAGGAAATCTTTCTTCAGATAACCTTTGGAACAAACCTCATTTACAGCAGAAGGTGTGGCTCTGTGCCCCGGACCAGGGAAGGCCCTGAGATTTGCCGCAGGTGTCAGATTGAGTTTCACATTTTTGCTTGTAATTTAGGAAATGTTTGGTTAATAAAAAAATGTTTGCTTTAACATAGCATAAATAATGTCCATCTTTTACAACTGTTAATCTAATAACCCCATCTTTGAAAAACATTATTAGTGGTTCAAGGCCAGCTTGGATAATCTCAATCTTTGCCAAATTTTGAATCCTATATTCATTATTTTTCATAGGGGTCACCTTTCTTGTCTTGTGTAAATACAGAAAGTAGATGCTGAGCTTGTTTCTAATTTAATCAATGGTAAATGTAGTAAAGGTGTTTGTTAGAAGATTCTATAAAATATTGATTTGGATAACTTGCTTATGTATCATTTAAAATATGCTTTTTATTTCACTTTGCAAGCAGCCTCTCTAATTCTGGCTCAAAGAATGTTGAATGCAGTTATCCTAATTTAGTTCTTCATATTGTGAGGTTTGGGAGAATTTATTGCCCAAGGTCAGCCAATATGATTTGAATAATAAATTATTTTTCAAATATTTTTCTATTGTTAAGGAAAATGGTGACAGGCTTGATGACCAATAACATTACTATTGAAATATTGGTTCGTCCTTTAGAAGTCTGTTCATACCAGTGGAATGTTCTCTCTCTCTCTGATGCTAATGGCATAGAGTTGATTGATTAAAAAAAAAAAAATCACTTTTCATTGTTTTACACTGAGACCCTGTGCATGTTACTGGCCTTTGCTTTCTGAACTTTTCGTATGACAAGAGTCAAGTTCCTGCAAGGTGAATTCAGTGATAAATAGTTTTGTTAATTATCAGTATCTTAAAGAGCATGATTTAGAGGACTGTCTTAAAAATAAGAGATGAATGCCAAGGAAGGCTTTGGGGAACACAGCAAATGATGCTCTCCATGAGTCACACCAAAGGAAATACAGGAAACTAGAGCAGAGTCTTCCCACTCGTTTTATGTTGAAACCACAGATCATCTCCATAAGGACAAATACCAGATTACTGTCTCCTGTTGATGTTGTTGAAAGGTGTTCTTGGTAGAGATCAGAATGGTGTTTTGGGGTTTGTTCTTAATGAATTCTCTTATTTGTACAGGCAGGTATAAGTGCAATATCAAAATTAGTATGTAACTGTCATCACAATGCATGATAATAGATGATACATTTTGAAGCAATTTGCATGTGATGAGACGGACAAACAGAAATTAGAACTTTTTCCACAGGCTTTCAGAATCTATGTGCCTTAAGCAGCATAGCGCAGTGGAAACACTAAGAGGCCGCACGCAGTGGTCCATGGGTCAGAACCTCCTCCACTAGTTTGTTTTTAGCACCAGCTCAGTGCTTGGCACAAGATAAGAACTCAATGCATAGTTGTCAAATGGCTATATCATAAATGCTTATTTTCTACAAAATTCCCCAAAGAAAATCAGTGTTTTTTTGTTTTTTTTTTAATTGAGGTATAATTGGTATGTAATAAACCAAACAAATTCAAAGTGCACAATTCGATAAGTTTTGGCACATGTGTACACCCATGAAACTATCACCTATCACCACAATCAAGATAGCAAACATCTCTCACCCCAAAAGTTTCTTCCTGCCTTCCTTTAACCTTTCTTCCTATTTCCTGCTTCCCAGTTACATTCTATATTGCTTTCTGTCAATATAGATTAGTTTGCATTTTCTGGTGTTTCATATAAGTGGAATCATATAGCATGTAGTCTTTTTTGGTCTGGCTTCCTTCACTTACCATAGTATGTTGAGATTCATCCATGCTATTGCATATACCATTAGTTTGGTTTGTTTTTGTTTTGTTTTGGAGGTTTTGGTTTTTGTTTCGTTGGTTTTGGTTTTTTGGCTGAGTAGTATCCCATTATATGGACATTCCACAATTTGTGCAGTCACCTAACAATGGACATTTGGGTTGTTTCCAGCTTCGGAGCTGTTACAAGTAAAGCTGTGCTGAACATTTATGTACAAGTCTTTTTATAGACATCTACTTTCTCTTTTTGGGGGTGAATACCTAGTAGTGCAATGCCTGGGTAATATGGTAGGTATATTGCCATTTTTTAAGAAATTGCCAAACTGTTTTCCAAAGTGCTTGTACAATTTTACATTCCCAGAAGAGGTGTATGAGAGCTCACATTACTCCAAGTCCTTGCTAACACTTGCCGTGGTTGATCTTTTTAGTTTTAGCCATTCTAAGAGCTGTGTGGTGGTATCTCATTGTGGCTTTAATTTGCATTCGCCTAATGATTAATGATGTTGAACATCTCTTCATGTGCTCATTTACTACCTTTATGTCTTCTTTGGTGAAGTGTCTGTTTAATGTTTTTGCTCATTTTTTTCTAATTGGGTTGTTTTCTGATTGTTGAGTTTTGAGAGTTCTTCATATATTTCAGATACAAATCCTTTATCAGATATATGATTTGTAAGTATTTTCTCCCAGTCCGTGGCTGGTCTTGTCATTCTTTTAACACTGTCTTTAGAAGAGCAGATGTTTTTTATTTTAATGAAATCCCACTGATTATTGTTTTCCTTTATGGGTCATGTTTTCAGCGCTGTATCTAAGGAATCTTCTAGTAAGCCAGTGTCACAAAGCTTTCCTCCTGTATTTTTTTTGTAGTATCACTGTCCTTCATTGATGTTTAGTGTCTTGAAAACCATTTTTTCATGTTTTGAGGGTTTTTTCTGAGCATTTCCTTTGTTTCAAATGGAAAGGTACTTTCAATTCATCTTATTCTACCTTGGCTGGAACACACTTTTTGGAATCATTAGAATCATTTTAATTATAAAACCTTTATTTTAAAGTATCAAAAATGTTTGATCTTAAAGGTAGCCTAACAGAAGCATCTTGCATGCTCTATTTATATTCCTATTCCAGACAGAACATTGAAAAATGCATTGTAAGTCTAGAGGGACCTTTGTAACATTCACGCTTACTCAGACTTGTGACTGCCTACGGCTTTTTCATTAGAGTAAATTAGTGAATCAACATTTGTGGAATTTGCTTCAAAGGAACAAAGAACTACACAACACACTTGCTCTGTACTTAGAGCCCAGTCTGGTCACCTCGTGGAAGAAAGAGTATTTTTTTCTTAGGGTCACACAAACAAGAACCCTTTGAATGTAGATCAAAGTTCTGTGTAAATAGTGTGCATAGTACGCTAGCTCTTGAGACACATGCACACGGCTTTCAGGACACATACACACAGCTGTTGGGACATATGCCCATGGTTGTCGGGACACATGCACATGGCTGTTGGGACATATATACATAGTTCTCAGGACACATGTCCATGGCTGTCAGGAAAATGCACATGGCTGAGGGGACACAGGCACTCAGCTCTCACGACACGCACATGGCTCTCAGGACACACACACATGGCTCTTAGGACACACATACTCGTCTCTCGGGACACACATGGATTTCTTCCACATGATGCACATATGTGTTGACACAGTGGTGCCAAGGTAGGTGAATGGAACATTCTCTGAAAGAAGAGGTTGACAGTTAAGTGTTTGAGTTAGTCAACAACTTTAATGAATCATAAGCCCTCTGAACATTAATCTTTTCCGAAAAAATATTTCAAAGAAACAGCTGTGGTAAGGCTCCTAGGAGTAGATGTATTTTTACATTGTAAATGTTTGGGTGTCATAAGTAAAGCAAATAGGTTCTTTATTCTATTAGAGAGAAATTGATGATAGTTATTTTTTAGCTATTATTAAGAGTAACAGTTTCCTGTGGTTGTCAGAAGCACATATCTAATGAATATATTGCTAACCATCTGTTTATTCTTAGAGATCAAGGACTGTTTACATTATGGTCAGTGTATAGAATAGTTAATAAATATATTAAAGATGATTTTAATAGTATCTCTTGAAACAAAAATTGCCCTTTTTCTATTAAATAGTGATTTTAACAAAAATGTGCCTCATGCCTAGCAGTATAGACACTGCTACAAAGGATACAGATTAAATGTGTGACACCAATCCAGCCCTTCGTTGGCTTAGATCCTACAGAGGCAGCTGGAACATATGCAAGGCAGAGGTGGTCAGGTGCCAACATTGGTCACCTGGGCAGTGGGACTCTTGGGAGAACATGTGTACTTATATTGTACAGTCATGTGTTTGTCGATGAGTCCTACCATATTCCAGAACTAGAGATGTGTGTGTGAACAGAATGCCTGTCTTAGGAGCACACTTGTCTGTTAGAGGAAGATGTTCATCTCATTCAACTAATACTTGAGTGTCTAAAAGTGCCAGGCAGTGCACTAGAGGGAAGAGAGCCAGGGGCAGGGCAACCAGACGGCATCTGGGGGCACAGGACCATGCGCTGAGGACTCTAACAAGGTGAGCACACCATGAGTTGTGAACTCTCTGTTGTCTGTTCTAAGCAATGTCAAACCTTCCGAAGAAAGTTTAGGAGCCAGCTGTGCTGGGCAGGAGTCAGGGAAGTCTTCTAGGGGAGTGTCAGAGAACACTTATGTAATGGAAGAAGAAACAGAGGCGCAAAGAGTGACATCTCAAAGTGCCTAGGTGACTGGTGGCAGCTGGAACCTCCCGGATTCACTGTTTCGTGCTCCGGCCACCTCTACTGTGATGAGGGAGTACTTCCGCTGATAGCAGCTGCTCCTTTTTTGGCTGGGCTGGGTTTTGGAGATCAGAATACCAGCATCTAGGAATATTAGAAACAGCTGCACTGCTCTCTGGCTCTCCAGATTCTTTTGGATCTTCCCTGGTATCTTCTGGAATGCACCATTTTTGTGAGGTGCGGGGTTACGTCTGGAAGGCAGTCAACTTGGTTCTGTACTGAAATGTCATGAGTGCTTAGCAGTTCCCAAAACGAAATTTTAGGTCTACCTCAACATAAGCTGCACAGGCTTTGGTTTGGGAGCTTTTGTTTGTGCATGTGAGTGTTAAAGCTGGATGAGAACCTACACCTTGGCTGGCCACACATCAGTGTGTCACTCAGATGCTGTTCTCTGCGTGACAGGTGCAAAGCTTCTGAAGATCCTTTTGCTGAGTAACTGCTTTCTGTAGTTCCAGAAGGAATGCTTGACAATGGAAGTAACTCTCCTCTAGCCAGGCTCTGGGAACCACGGTTTCCCTTCTCCAGCAGGGGCAGGATGGGTGGCATGAGGAGCAGAAATCCGGTGCTGCAGTAAATACCACACGTGCACATGGGGGAGATTTCATTCTTCAGGTGAGAAGAGCGTTAGTGTATTTCAATGACACAGTGACCAACAAAAGAGATACTGCTTCAAACAAGCAAGACTATTAAACTATTAACAAATTATTTTGAGATTCTCATTGCTTATTTAATTAGTGGGTGCTTTTGCTTCCGGGCCATGGTAGTGCTAATTTCTATCATGATTACACTAGAGGTGGTTTTGAGATAGATACAGGCCTATTTCAAGCATTCCTTACCACATACTGGAGGATGCAGCCCACAAGTCTTGCTCATTCCCCTACTTATTTGGGCAGCCCATTCATTCAACTTTCATAATTCGACTCTGTTTTACTTCTTTCCAGTCAACTTCTCCTCGGGAAAAGTTCCGAGACCAAAATAGAAGCCCACCATAGAAATGTGACCACTCCGGACAGCAGAAAGAACATGGCCTTTGGGGTCACCTTGGGTGCTTTACTTAAATTTTTTGGCTCTCGGTTTCTTCAACCGTAAAATGGCAATAATACCCATCTTATAGGAAGTGAATGAAATAGCACAGGGACTGAGGCATCTACCATGTAACAGGCACTGACCAAATGTTCACCCTTTCTTCCTATCACTCAGGTGACAAGTGAGATTATTTGATTCTGTATCTGTAATAAAGTAACCAGTACTGGCAGGCAATACCACATGTGTGTGAATGTGTGCAAGAGAGATCAAAATTCAAAGCCTAATTCTATCTCACTGAGCTAAATAACTATTTAATATAATTGTTTGTACTGTTGTACTGTCTTCTACTTTGACAAGATCATGACTAAGATTCTAAATAAAGGAAGAGTTGTTTATTCCAGAGTCAGCTAAGTGAGCAAAGCCTTATCTTCCAAAGCAGGGAAGGCACACATTATGGGAAAAACCACTCCTCTTGAAAAGGAAACCTTCATAGATTTCAAATTAAATTATTGACATGGAAGATTTTACTCCTTGTCTAGATGGAGAAACCAATGGAACGATTATTAAAGGTTTATGGTATCTTTTTCTGAATTCTTAAAGTCGATAGGGGCTGGCATTTACATTTACAGATTTCTGATTTCAAGGTTATAGTGTAGTTCAGAATGCATTGCCCTGGGTGAACTGTGCCTGTAGATGTTTATTTTCATTTAAAACGTGTTTATGTTTATATCATTGAAAAAATGCATCAGATATATTTAAAAATAAAAATGAGGAGCATGACCTTATAACACCAAGGTCAAGGGTTCGGTTCCTTATTCCAGCCAGCCAAAAAAAGGGGGGGAAATGGGAAATAATAGGTCAAAATGTTATTTCAGTACAAAGGATATATTTGGAATTGATGACTTTGGGTGTGGGGAGAAAAGGTCTGGGTGGTCCAAGGATTGGTGTGTGTCCTGTGCTGGTAGTTGGAGCCATGAAGCCCAACTAGATGTAACACCTCATAGAGATATGAAGGGTGCCCTTACATGTTTCTTCCTGTTCAACACATTAATGGTTTAAAGGCAAGATCTGTGGCCATGACTGTGTCTCTTGAAGCTCTGTAAGGATTTGTAATATTTGGTTCATATTGTGATAGGCTACAGTATAGTTAATCTACTATTCTTCTTAAACCTATTGGAAAAAGGTTTTTAATAACCAGGAATCTGCATAAGAAAATACATTTTTCAGTGCCCAGTTGGTTGATCCTCTGTGAGATGAGCCATCCCTGTCTCAGTTACCCCTTCTAAACAGCCTCCAGGGGTGTGTGCACAGGCAGGGCTGCTGTGGGGTTCTGCTTCAGAGAACCAGGGTGATGCTTCTAGGAGGCTCACCCCCAGCAGCCTCCACTATGCCAGGCACTGTACTGGGGCTAAGGATACAACAACAACAAAAGAGACTTGGTTCCCTGCCCTCACAGAGCTTGCAGTCAAATGGGGAATGGACAGGTAGAGTGAAATCAAAACACAGTGTGAAAGGTGCTATGATATGGACTGTAAGGACCGTGGTGCAGCATCTGGAAGAGGAAATGGCAGGGTGGAGGTGGGGCCATGGCGTGAAGAGAGGGAAAGGATTGCTATGCTTCAGTGGTCAAGTCAGAGTTTGCCAGGTAGAGGGAAGCTACTCTAAGCCAAAGGAATCAATGTCCCAAGGGAGAGAAAAGCATGACGATTCTGAGAAATAGAGACTTTCGTTGTATCCAGGAGTCATGGGAGGAATGGAGAGAAAGAGGAGGGAGATGATGAAGGCATATATATATGACAAACCCACTGCCAATATCATCCTGAATGGGGAAAAGCAGAAAGCTTTTCTCTTAAGAGTAGGAAAAAGACAAGGATGCCCATTCTCACCACTCTTATTTAACATAGTATTGGAAGTACTAGCCAGAGCAATCAGGCAAGAAAGAAAAAGAAAGGGCATCAAGGTTGTAAAAGATGAAGTCAAGCTGTCCCTATATGCAGATGACAGGATCCTATATAGTGAAAAACCTAAAGGCTATCGAAAAACTCTTAGAGCTGATAAACAATTTTGGTAAAGTTGCAGGATACAAAATCAATATGTAAAAATCAGTAGTGGTTTTGTACTCCAATGACAAATTAGCTGAAAAATAAGTCAAGAAAGCAAGCCCATTTACTATATAATCACCAAAAAAATTAAGTACCTAGGAATCAATTTAACCAAGGAGGTGAAAGATCTCTACAATGAAAACTAAAAATCACTGGTGGAAGAAATTAAAGAGGACACAAAAAGATGGAAAGACATTCCATGCTCTTGAATTGTAAGAATTAACATTCTGAAAATGTCCATACTACCCAAAGTGATCTACAGATTCAATGCAATCCCCATCAAAATACCAATGACATTCTTCACAGAAATAGAAAAAATATCCCTGACATCCATATGGAACAACAAAAGACCCCAAATAGCCAAAGTAATCCTGAGCAAAAAAAAAAAAAAAGCCAGAGGCGTAACACTACCTGACTTCAAATTATACAACAAAGCTATAGTAACCAAAACGGCATGGTACTGGCATAAAAACAGACAACACAGACCAGTGAAATAGAATAGAGAACCCAGAAGATAACCCACATACTTACAGCCAATTGCCATTTGACAAGGGAACAGGAGCATACATTGGGGGAAGGACTGCCTCTTTAATAAGTGCTGCTGGAAAACTGGACATCCATCTATAGAAGAATGAAACTAGACCTGTGCTTCTCATCATATACCAAAATCAACTCAAAATGGATTAAAGACCTATATATATATGACCCAAAACTATAAAACTACTAAAACAGGGAAACACTTTAGGAGGTATGACTGGGCAAAGACTTTATGAATAAGACCCCAAAAGCACAGGCAACAAAAGGAAAAATAAATCAGATTATATCAAATGAAAAAGCTTCTGCACAGCAAAAGAAACAAAGGGAGCAAAAATTTTGACAGCCTATAGAATGGGAGAAAATATTTGCACACTATGCATCCAAAAGGGATTAATATTAAGAATATACAAGGAACTCAAATAACTTAGTAAAAAAAACAAGTAACCTGATTAAAAAATGGGCAAAAGAGGTGAATAGGCATTTCTCAAAGGAAGACATATGTATGGCCAACAGACACATGAAAAAATGCTCAACATCACTAAGCATCAGGGAAATGCAAATCAAATCCACACTGAGATATCATCTCATGCCAGTTAGACTGACCATTATCAAAAAGACAGAGAATAACAAATGCTGGCAAGGATGTGGAGAAAGGGGAACCTCTTTTTGTTGGGACTGTAAGTTAGTGCAGCCATTATGGAAAGCAGTATGGAGGTTCCTCAGATAACTACAGATAGAACTGCCATAAGATCCAGCAGTGTCACTGCTGGGTGTATAGAATGGAAATCATCATGTTGAAGGGATACCTGCACTCCCATGTTTATCACAGCTCTAATTACAAAAGCTAATAGTTGGAACCATCCTAAATGTCTATCTACAGAAGACTGGATAAGGAAAATGTGGTATATATACACAGTGGAATACTACTATGCCATAAAAGGGAATGAAATTCTGCCATTTGCAGCTATGTGGATGAACTTACAGAAAATTATGTTAAGCCAGGTACAGAAAGAAATACCACATACCCTCACTCATAAATGGGAAGGGGGGAGGAGGAAAGAAGGAAAGATACAACAATCACAATAATTCCTTGAACTTTCAAAAGGAGAGAATGGAACTGAGGCCACCAGAGGTGGGAACTGGTGGGGAACGGGTGTTAGGGAGAAATTGGTAAAGGGCCACGAAAATTTACATTGTGTAATGATAAAATTTCTTTTAAAATAGGGACTAATTAGTCATAGACATTATTTGCCTGATTTGTTCTGTTTTCTATATTGTAAAATCCAAATTTATATATGTATTCAATATGACATAATGTAATTTTCATCCACAAATTGAAACCAGATGCAAAAAAAGAGTGAGTATATGATTATTTAATGTTAGTGACCACCTGTTTCCAGATATTTACAGGGGAAGATTGTCTATCAGTGTATTTACATGTAGCTTTTTGTACTGACATTTTGCTTTTCAATATGAAGCCAATAAAAAATAATTCTGGTGACAAAAAAAAAAAAAAAAAAAAATATATATATATATATATATATATATATATATATATATATATATATATAAAACATTTATCCTTTCTTTTTAAATTTTATTTTTAATTGTAAAATACACTAACGTAAAATTTACTGTCTTAAACCATTTTTAAGTATACCGTTCAGCAGTGTTAAATATATTTACATTTTGTACAACCAATCTCCCAAACTCTATCTTGCAGAACTAAAACTCTATGCCCATTAAATAAATACTCTCCATTCCCCCTTCCCTCAGCCTCTGAAGACCCTTCTACTTTGTCTCCACAAATTTCATATAAATGGAACCATATAGTATTTGTCTTTACATGACTGGCTTATTTCATTTAACATAATATCCTCCAGGTTCATGCATGTTGTAATATGTGTCAGAATTTCCTTCTTTTTTAAGGCTGAATAATATTTCGTTGTATGTATATACCACATTTTGTTTATCCACTCATCTGTTGATGGACACTTGGGTTATTCCTTCTTGGCTATTGTGAATAATGCTGCTAGGAACAAGGGTCAAATATCTCTTTGAGCTACTTTCACTTCTTTGGGGTATATTCCCAGAAATGGAATTGCTGGATCATAAGGTAATTCTGTTTAATTTATTGAGGAACCACCAGACTGTTTTCCACAGCAGCTACACTATTTTACGTTGCCACCGACAGTGCACAAGAATTCCAATTTCTTCACATCCTCAAGAACATCTATTTTCTGTTACATTTTGGGGTTTTTTTTGTAGTAGCCATCCTAATGTGAGGTGGTATCTCATTGAAGTTCTGATTTGCATTTCCCTAATGATTAGTGATGTTGAACATCTTTTCATGTGCTTACTGGCCATTTGTATATCCTCTTTGGAGAAATGTCTATTCATGTCCTTAGCCAATTTTTTAATCAGTTTTCTGTCTCTTGTTGAGTTGTAGGAGTTCTCTATATATTCTGGATATTAACCCCTTATCAGATATATGATTTGCAAACATTTTTTCCCATTCTATGTTCATTTTTGTTTTGTTTTGGTGTTCAAATCTTCTTTCTCTTGTGAACTTATGATGTTAACAGACAGTAGTTTGTTTCTTTTAATCCCTAACTGGCAAAATAAAAAGTTGTATCTGATCCAAATTTATTTTTAAAAAGGGAAAAAAAGTATTCTTTCTTGTGATAACCATAGCTTTTGCTTCATTGTTAACATTTCACAAGTTCCATACCCACAGAATGTGCCATGGTTCACAGCTGGTTTTGAAAATTTATGAGAGTCACTTGCCTGGATATCATACATTCCATTGCAGCCTGACTCTGAGATTTGTGCTGCCACAGGGTGAGCTTTCTGGACAAAAAAATTCAGGTAGAAAGAACTACTGAGGGTCGTGGAGGCCAGACTTCTAGAAAATTACATCTAAGTCAAACCTGACACACAGGAATCTCTTCCTGATCTGAAATATATGTGGGGAAGATTTTGGAAAACTATCTCATTGTCTAACACCTGTGTCAATAAATCCCCTGCTCTTATGCAGCCTAAATCCCTCTTCTTACAATGCAATAAAAACTCTGTAATACCTGGGATTTACATAGTGCCTTTCTTCCTAAGTCTTGTCATTGAATCCTCCTAATATCTCCATGAGGTGAGAACGAGTTAGTATCACTGTTTAAATTTAATCACTCCTTGTCTTAATCCCTTTCTCTATAAAAAGAATAATAGTAATATTTACTCAGTTTTTTTATTTTTACTCTTTTTACAGAAAAAGGAATTAAGACAGGGTGATTAAGTGCATTTTCCCAGGTTCATAATGAGGCAGGAGCAGAAAGCAGGGTGCAGGTGAGAAGCAGCACCTGAGGGACACAGGGTGACAGGACCAGCCCTCCATCGGGTTAGCTTTGTTGCTAAAGAAGGTCTATTTCCTGCCCCCTCCGCTTTTTTTGGCATTTTTGTGCTTCTTATTGGTAATTTTGCTGTTAAGATGGCCCTCAAGTGTGGAGCCCAAGCACTGTGTAGTGTTCCGAAGCACAAGAGGCGGTGAGGTGGCTCATGGAGAGAATATGTGGTTAGAGAAGATTCTTTCAGGCATGGGTTACAGTGCTGTTGGCCAAGTTCAATGTTAATGAATCAGCAATATGTAATAAATAATGTGTCTTTAAACCAAAACACACATACAGCAAGGTTATGTAGGATCATTTGATAAAAAAGTTGTGACCAGCAGCTTGTAAAACCCTAACCCTGTATCTCCCCAGGAGCAATTGCTCAGTATTTGCTAATTCATCGTTCACAGTGGCTTTATAGGACATAACTACTGTGAATCTCAAAAATCAACTGTGAATATATCTAACCTACAGGAAATGTAGGTTCAAAGGGAAATAACTCTTAAAGGAACAGTCAAAAATGGAAGTCGTGAGTGATAGAGGCTCTCTATTTGAATGACAAATTCTGGAACCTTTCAGCTGGACGATGTCTTCTGTTATCTAGGTCAACCCCCTCATGTACAAGGATTCTTTTTATAGCATTTCCCAAATGCTATAAAATAGAAGAACGAGTATAATAATTAGAAAGCCAGATCTCGTACCACTGTATCTCTTATTTAGAGACATTTTGCCCCACCACATTTTAGTATTTCTGAAATCAGTAGACATCCTACACTTGATCTAGCTATTTTAGCAAACAAAACCTGTTCTCCCAAAGCTGTTATTAAATCCCTGAGGTGCCCTCCAATCCATAGGTCAGTAAACTTTTTCTGTAAAGGGCCAAAGGGTAAATCTTTAGGCTTTGTGAGCCACGAGGTCTTTGTTGCAACTACTCGGCTGGGCCACGGCCGCATGAAAGCAGTAGCAGATAATACATAAATGAATGTGGCCGTGTTCCAGTTAAACTATTTCATATCATTTTAACATGTTACAAAATATTATTCTTTTGATTTTTTTCAACCATTTAAAAGTATAAAAACATACAAAAATGAAAAAACTTACGAAAAATTAGGCCAGATTTGGCCTGTAGGCCACAGTTTGTCGACCCCTGTTTGATTTAAGGCATCACAGAATCAAGGGATTAAAACAGGCCACCTTGGTCTCAAGTGTTTCTACTTAAGGCTGCCCCTGGCCAATGGGTCTGCCCTTATTGCTTAGTGTTTTTCAGAGATAGAAATAAGGATTTATTTAACTGATCAACCTAGATTTAACCTGATATTAAAGTTGGTAACATGTAAACATGAGTTGGTTTAGTTTTTTGCTTTGTGTCGTGTACACTTGCAGGAAAGATCTAGGAAATATTGAAAACAGAATTAGGAAAAGTTCATACTTCTATATACAGTAACATGCCAATGCAATTCAAACACAACCCTTTCATTAGATTCCCTTTGTTCGGCAATGTTCTAATTATCCCTTTATCTTTAAGCTCCACTTTCTTCTCTTCCATTGTGTCATCTTTCTTTGTGTTTTTCACATGTACAATAGACTTTATTCACGAGAAGGCGGAGCTGCAATCTAGAACGAGGCTTGCAACACAAGGAAACTTAAACAGGGTGGAAATTAAATAAATTTAAGTACAAAAAATTTAGAAAGAAATTGAGCCCATCTTGCTTGGCACAGCATCCAAACAACATATTTCAAAGATTTAATATTCATCACTGAACCAGAGATTAATGACTGGTGTTGAATTTATTATGAAAATGGTGATAAAGAACAAATTAAAATACAACCTCAGATAACAGATTCTAATGGATGGGGACCAGGGGTGAGTTTTCAGAAATGCCTTTGATGTTTCATGAGACACTGAGTAGCTTCTGCTTTTCACACCAGCAGCCAGCCCATTCCTGGGCAGGCAGTGGACTGTCCCAGACTGCCCAAGCATGTACCAGCTTAGACTCTGGAGCCACCTCTGAGACCGCCCTGCCTCTGTCACTCCATCAGGCAGCCAGTCCTCTGTGGATACAGAGCTGGAGGGGCCCTTTTGGAGATCCTCTTAGGGCATCCCCTTACCAGGAATTTTGGGGCAGAGCTCACATTGTATGGGGAGCAACCAGCCCCATAGAAGCCTGTCTCCTACGGCAGGGACACTCTTGAATACAGATGCCCCCTGTCCACTGTGTGCTGGCCCTTGGCAGAAAAGGGCAGTCTTTTCAAATAGGGAATCAACAAATGATTCCCCTTCCAGGTGGCAGCTTTGCTGTAAGTAATATCTCAGAGCCCCCAAAAATCCCACCAAGGTCCCTAGAATTTAACTTACGCACTGAGCATGCTCACTGACAAATTTTTGGCCAAGAAATGCCTTTTGGTACCTCTTGGTCAGATCTAGGTGGCCTTCAAGACGCTCCTAAACCCACCCTCTATGAGAATCTGCCAGGATCATTCAGCTGAGTAGTGGCACTGTGGAGCCTGGTGTTCAGAAGGGAATCCACAGTAAATGGTAGTATAACTTTGTTAAAGGTTATACTTACGTTGGGTGTAGAAACCCATCACATGCTACTAGATTGGCAGGGGAGGGGCTTGTTACCATGTCACAATTTGCTGAGACGTAACCAGCCAGAGGAGAGCGGGGCCACGTGGCCACAGTGCACCTACCTGTGCACACGCGTCTCCCCTGCTGGCCTGCACCGGGAGGAAGTTGAGAGTTTTGAACTTATTTTGTTTTTGGGGGTTTTTTTTCAATTTGTTGGTTTTTATTGTGGTAGAATATACATAATACACAATTTACTATTTTAACCATTTTTAAGTGTACGATTCAGTGGTATTAAGCACATTTACACTGTTGAGCAATCATCACCATGATCCATCACCACAAGCAGAAACTCTGCGCCCATGAACACGAGCCCCCCGTTCCCCCCCCCCACCCTGCTCGCCACTGTTCTTTCCGTCTCTATGAACTTGACTGTTCTGGGCACCTCATATAGGTGGAATCGTATCATATTTGTCCTTTTGTGCCTGGCTTATTTCACTTAGCATAATGTTTTTGAGGTGTATCCATGTTTTAATGTGTCAGAATTTCATTCCTTTTTGAGGCTGAATAATACTCCATTGTACGTGTATACTACATTTTGTTTACCCATTCATTTCCTTTGGGCATTTGGGTTGTTTCCTCTTCTTGGCTATTGTGAATAATGCTGTCGTAAACATTGACGTGCACATTTCTGTTCAAGTTCCTGCTTTCAGTCCTTTTGGGTAGATACCAGATAGTGGGATGCAGGATCGTAGCAATTCAACAGTCGTACTGTCTTCCACATCCGCTGCACCACTTTACATTCCCACCCCAGTGCACAAGGGTTCCAAGTTCTCCACACCCTCACCAACACTTAGCAGCTAACTCATTGTGGTTTTGGCTTTGATTTGCATTTCTTTAATGACTACTGATGTCAAACATCTTTTCATGTACCTATTGGCCATTTTTATATCTTCTTTGGAGAAATGGTTATACAAATCCTTTATCTACTTTTTGAATTGGTTGGTTGGTTTTTGTTATTGTTGAGTTGTAGGAGTTCTTTACATATTCTGGACATTACTTCCTTATCAGATTATATGATTTGAAAAGATTTTCTCCCATTCCACTGGTTTTCCTTTTGAATCTCTTGATAGTGTCCTTTGATGCCCAGAAGTTTTTAGTTTTGATTTAGTCTAATTTATCTATTGTTTCTTTTGTTGCCATAGCCAAGAATAAACCTGTTTTGTTTGAATGAAGGCCACATTCCTTACATAATAACTGCAGGTCATTTTTCAGTGCTCACAAAGCTATTTCTGGAAGACCTGGACTAAATAGCGACTAGCTACTTGTGAAACTATCAGTGTTAGAGTATTTACAGTTGATTGATATATCTTTTGCCCATAGTGCTATCAATATAGCTGGCTAAAATTTTGATCTTTGAAACTAAGGCTTCAAACCTTCCTCCAATGATCATTTCTGGCAAAAACTCACTATTGAAATCACATTAGACCTACTTCAGAAAGGCCGTTATTGTTCAGGCTCTATCACTACGTAAGTGACTGTGTGACCTCAGAACCCCAGCACCAGCCCCAGATGTGTGGCAGGAGGGAGACCCTCCCTGCAAGGCATTCTGAGGAGCCCTTGCTTGCGGTGGGAGCAGCCGCTGGCCTGCCACAGGCAATGACTCAGTGGTGAGAGTAGGCAAAATGCGCAGATGGAGCTGGCTGGCCTCATCATCGGAGCAAGCCAAGTGCCATCAGCTGCCCTGTGACCTTGCCATGCTCCTCTGCCACTCTGACAGCTGTGGCCCATCAGGCTGGAAAAAATCATGTTGGGCGTCTGCTAAACTTCTGTGATCCCAACAGATGCATTTTGTACGGAATGAAAAGTCAATGCACAAGTCTTTCCTAATAATGCAGGTCTCTTATTGCTGATTATAATTAGGGTTCTTGCCTCTCCATCTAGCCTGGTATTTACCAGGAATGGCTGATGAGAATCAATGTTGAGCTGCAGGCCAGGCCCGGACATTTGTGATAAAGGTACTTGTGCTGATGCGCAAACAGGGTAGTGCTTTATCTCTGTAGCTGTGACCACCCGCTCCCATCTCCAGTGCCTCTAACCACAGTGAGCATTGCTTGGGGTTCATAGTACCTGGGCGTGAGGTCACGTTAAAACCCAGCATAAACAAGCTGAAGGAACTAGGAATCCCGGGGAAAGATGGAAGGGGGTTAGCTTTGTGTATTGTTCTGTGTTATTAACTTAGGGCCACTAAAATGAAGGTGCTCATTTAAATTACCCAGTTTTTGTTTTCGTTTATTGATTAAAACTAGCAACATGCTGCCCTAAAAAAATACTGCTGAAATAAGTTATTCCTGAGCAGCTGGAGTTTGGAATAAGTCGGAGCCCGTGCCACAGTTGCTTTGAATCCCTTGAGCCCCCAGCCTCTCCCCAGGGCTGCCAAGCTGTTACACAAAGGGACCTCTTTTGTGATGCTGGGGGGGGGGGGGCATGGGAAAGGGTGCAATAGGTGGTCCTGTCTTCAAGCAGCTTGCAGGCCATTTAAGGAGCTGCACCATTATGAACAACAGAGTAAAAAAGAAAGTGGTGTCACCTTACTCCATGGGTAATTGTCAAGTAAATTAGAAAGACAAAAAGTGTCATCTGTGAGGCCAGAGGTCAGGGTAGGCACCATGAAGGCCTCCTGGGGGAAGAGGTGACTGCAGGGAGGGGGATGGGAATTAGCGACAAGAAAGAGTCCCCAGGAAATGAGCAGATGCAGCCAAAGCTCACCTCATTTGAAAAAGAGTGACATTTAAAAAAAGTAATTCCATGCTCAGTGACTGTGCAAGGAAATTGCTGGATTAATCCCTGGAGAGCTGTCCATGCGGCTTTATCCCAAGGCGATTTAGTTTTAAAGGTGAACTTCTGGATGGTCTGGCTTTTCCCGCCACATGGAAACTGGTACATCCTGACAAACTGATCTCTTCCCTAGTGTTTTCAGACTCCTCAGTGGGAAGAGTGGTTTGGGGCCAAACTAGAATCTGTGCCCACTTAGTGATGCACAGCCAGCTCCCACTGCCCGGCATCACCTGCCACGGTGTGACTCCGCCTGCCCTGCCTCTGCCGACTGTGCTGGGGGCAGTGGCCAGTCCTGCACAGAGAGGGTTGGGGACAGCATCCGGTGAGGGCACGTTCCTTGTGCCTGTTTACTTCCTTGTTTCCTGGCTCCTTCAGGCTCAGGCAAGGGCCACGTCTGCTGGCTTCCTCAGTGTGTACCCATACATTGCATCAGGCTGGCTCCCAGGTGCCGCCCCGCATATATAGGGCGACCGTTAGATGCTTTGCTGTGACACAGGAATGTGGCTTTTGAAGCAGTGTCCGTTCTGACTGGCCACCGTCCATGCTGACCCAGTTGTTTGCTGTGTGAATCTCTCCCAGCTCCTGGGCCATGTCCCCACCTCCTCAAGGTCTGACCGCCTGCAGCTCCTTACTTCACATGCCTGGTTTTTTCCAGTAGGGGTGGTGGCCTGTGCTGCAGCACCATCCACCTGAAACATCTGCTGAGGGCCAGGCATCCATGGGTCCTGCTCTGAAGGCCCCCCGACCCACTGGCTGTGGCAGGCCAGGGGTGGGGGAGGACAGTGGGAGGGCTCAGGGGTCAGTGAGCACTTGCGGGGACAGAAGCTGCAGCTCAGAGCAGATTGTCTCATTCTCCTTGCCCAGTGACTGGGGACACTTGGCTTTGATTCTCATGGCTGATCCCTGACCTCACCAACTGCAGTCATGGCTCAGCCTAGAGGCCTGCGGAGATTTCCAGCCTTGTTCCAGGGCAGGGCGGGACCAGGCAGGCTTCTATGACAGCCAGCACTTTCTTGTGGCTGCTGAGACTCACTGAACACCCAGCCCTTTAGGCACCCTGGTCCCCCACCCACAAAGGCTGAGCCCTTGCCTGGGAGTGGTCAGTGGAAACCCCCTGCCCGCACCCCCCATGATGTCATGTATGCTTGCAGAGGTGAGTGCTGGCCCTGGCTGCCAGGCCAACCCCACGTACTGCAGGCTCCGACACTGGGCCCAAGTTCCCCGGAATGCCCCCATCCCTCTGCAGCTGACAGGGCGTAAACAGAAGCCCTGAGTACCAGCACACGACTAGGAATGAGCTGCTTTCTCTGTCTGTGGAACATGGAACAGAGGTGGGTGGGAAGTGCGAGCCTCAGATTAATACGCATGGTTAGTGAGCAGTGTCTGGGACACCTGTCCCCAGCCAACCTGCGAGGGAAAACAGCCGAGTCCCTGGCCCCTCTCCATTCTAGTCTGTTTTCTCAGCATCTCCTAGGTGATATTCAGTGCTGAGGCACATTTATGCAGGCGTTATGGATAGGGACAGTGGCACTGCAAAGGCCTGGGACCTGTCCCCATTAACAGGCTCACAGAGGCACTTCGGCTGCGCTGCCTCATGCTCAAGAATTGACTTATTCCATTCCTTATCTCTTGTCACACATATGAATCAGCACTGCTGTCACCTGTGTGCAAGCATGTCCTCTCACGTGGCCCTGGCTGTGTGACTTCTTCTGGATGTCAGTGGGTCAGCTAACAGGCTTCTTCACCATTCATGAACTGGCTGAGTAACCCCCTACTTGCATTCCCCCAGTGGCCACTTGGCTCATCTCCCACCTCCTGCAGGTCATGTGCCAGGGCCACCTCTTCTGACGTCCCCTCTGCCCACCCTTCCTGCACCAGCGCCCCCTCCCGTTCCCTTTCCCTTCTCCGTGCACTGCCTGTTTCCTCTCAGTGGAGCAGAACACAGGCGCCCCGAGAGCAGGGCTTTATGTCGGTCACTGTGTTTCCCCAGTGCTGTGCTCAGCAGTTAACGTGAGTCCTGGATTAAGGACCCTGGCCCTCCCCAAATCCCCTGTGGCCTGAGGACAGGGAGCCTTTAGCTCTCCACAGGAACAAGGCCCAACCCTAGAAATGGGAAGGTAGGGCATCAGGCGGAGTCATCCTAGCAGCTGTTGACATTGCCTAGAAACTGAGATGTCTACCCCTGGGTTAAGATTTTTTAAAAGGAAAAAAGTCCTCCTCCACAGCCCTGCAGGCACCCACATGGAGGGACTCTGGTGCATCAGGGTGAGCTTGTCCCCAGTGCCACAGTGGGTACACAGGGCTCTGCTGGCCAGTGGAAGGGGAGTTGCACCTGGCACTACTGACTCTCTGGTGGCACCACATCTGGAGAACCACATCCTGAGGAGCTTTAGTTTTGACAGACACCGGCTTGCCACATAAAAAATAAAACAGAAATGGGTGGTGCGTTTCTTAAAGAACATTGTTCTTGGAAAGGCAAAAACCAAGGTTCTCCCATCCCTTGTTATGTAGAAGGCAGACCTAAGGACGCAGTTCCACAAAGATGACCCAGAGCAGTTTTTGCAAACTGTGTCCCATAGAAGAAAATGTTTATGGTTGAAGGAGTTTAGGAAGGACAGAATTAAAGAGGTTCTGCCCCAGCAGTACTTACCATCATCTGGAACAATAATAACTGACAGCTATTCAGCACTTGCTCCATGCCGGGTGAATTTCGAAGCACTTTACCTGGGTCACTCGTTCAGCCTCTGAAACAACTCTGAGGCTCAGGAACTGCTGTTATCCCCCTTTTACAGATGAGAAAACTGAGGCACAGCATTCACAAGGCAAGTGTGTGTGTGCATGGTGATGTGTCCAGACTTCTGTGCTGTTTTGCAGCTTACTTGGCCCCAACATCCTGCAGGTGCAGAACACTTACTAAATCTCACAGTCCTTGGACCCTATTTAGGGAAATACTCTGCAGGCTAAGGGCAGTAACACAGACACAGTCAGAAGCACCAGGTACTTTTTTCTTGATGAGATTTTCTTGACTCCTGGTTTGTATTGAAGGCCTTTACCACACAGTTACTATCTGACTGAATTTAAGCTTGCTAATTGAGTGAAAAAAAAAAAAATCAGGAAGGACAGTTAGATACAATTTCACCAGAATCACTTTATTAAGGCTACAGAGTTATTTTATGACAGGTAATGTTAATATTGTCTCCTGTAATACAGTGGGAAATGACCCAAGGTTGCTTTTCCCATAATGGTGTATGGAATTAACTAATGAAAAATTAAAGAGCATTTTTTCTGATTTGAAATTATATTCATAGTAAAAGGAATAACAACCAGTAATGCTGTAGTGCATTTATGATTTTTTTTTTTTTTTTTTTAACTTACAGAACTGGGAGTGGTTCCGGGGCTGGAAAGGTTCTTTGGTCACAGAGTAGGGAAAATGGGCTAGAGGGATGAGCCCTAACTTGTCCTTGATGCTTCCACTTTCTCAAAATCGGCCTGAAATAGACAGTGGTTGAAGAGTCCCCAGCTCAGGGCGGGAAGCCTGAGGGACGAAGGGCAGGGGCTGCGGGTGGAAGGAGCTCAGCCACAGCTCCAGTGGCAGCGCCTGGAGGAGGGGACAGCCCACGTGCCGGTCCTCACCATGCACGGGCTCCGAGCCCGCCCCTGCCAGTCCACCTTACAGCCCGGGAAGGCCCGTCACCCACATACAAAGACACACACGTATACCTGCCTCAACCGATTTCCAGCTGAGAACTCAGAATTTGACGCGAGCAACTCAGCGACCACGGCACCATTAACTTGGTGACTGTCCCTGTTCCCTCTGATAGATTCGATGCTCAACAGTTATACAGCTCTCAGCTGAATTTGTTTTGCACAAAAGGCATATTACACGACAGGTGACATGTGTACCCTTCTTCCTCCATGACAGATGACTTAGCTAAATTAATTTTGACGTGGTTTCCTGGTAGGATTTCTGAATGTTGTTCTTTGAATTCACAGCAGAGTTAGGATGCAGAGGGGCCCAAGGACGGACGTGAGGCCCCTGTGTCATGTCCCTTCTCCTGTGTCTGTGTTGCAGCTGGTGAGTGACTTGTTGGAATTCTGCTTCTATACCTTCCGGGAGTCCCAGGCCCTGAAAGTGGAGTTCCCCGCCATGCTGGTGGAGATCATCAGTGACCAGCTGCCAAAGGTGGAATCCGGGAATGCCAAGCCCCTATACTTTCACAGGAAGTGACAGGTGACGTCTTACCGGAAGAACTTTGCCTTAAGTTTCCCAGTGATGTTCCACACCCATGAAGGACCCAAGAAATCATATTTTTAACCTGTGATGGTTGATTCACACTTGTTCAGCAGTTTCTCAAGTTTAAGATCATGTCAAGGGTTTGGAGCCTGGAAAGCCATTGGATGTGGATTGGACAAGACCTGGGCAGTCTGAAGGATTCTCTCTCCAATCCCCAGCACTTAGAAACATGTTCCTGCTCCTCTGGATGAAAAGCCATATCTAGTCAATAACTCTCTGATTTTGATATTTTAACAGATGGAAGTTTTAACTATGCCATGTAGTTTCTGGGGTCGTTCGCTTGTTTTAAAAGGGTTCAAGGACTAACGAACTTTTTAAAGCTTACCCTTGGTTTGCACATAAAACGTATAGTCAATATGGGGCATTAATATTCTTTTGTTATTTAAAAAACACAAAAAAAGAAAAAAATATCTACAGATTCCTGTTGTGTAATAACAGAACACGCGGTGTGGCACAGCGGCCCCCCGGGCCCTGGCTCCCCGCTTTCTGCACCACTGTTCTACACGCGCGTTAGCGTCCATTTATTATTTAATTAGAATGGATAAGATGTTAAAACAAATGCCTTGGTTTCAATTTCTAGTATCTATTGTGTTGGCTTTACAAATAATTTTTGCAGTCTTTTGCTGTGCTGTACATTACTGTATGTATAAATTGTGATGGACCTGAAATAAGGCATAAGGAACTTTTGTAAATGAGACACGTACAAAAAAAAAAAAATCTTTAATGGTTAATAGGACGAATGGGAAAGTATTTTTGAAAGAATTCTATTTTGCTGGAGACTATTTAAGTACTATCTTTGTCTAAACAAACAAGGTAAAATTTTTTTTTGTAAAGTGAAATGTTCTGCATGCATCATGAACCGTTTACAGTGTATTTAAGAAAGGGAAAGCTGTGCCTTTTTTAGCTTCATATCTAATTTACCATTTTACAGTCTCTGTTGTAAATAACCACACTTAAACCTCTTTGGTTGTCTTGAAGCCTTTCTCCTTTTTCTGTACTTTGTTTTGTTCTTGGTCTCCTGCTTGGGGTGTTTGTGGTACTAGCACGTGTTCCAGCTTCCGCTTCATCCTACTTCCATCGGGGAACAACATGCTGCGGTGTCTGCAGCTCCTTGGAGGTGTCCTGGGACAACACACATGGGAGAGGTGGTCCTGGGAGTGCTGCAGCTTTAGGAAAGCTGCCCCTTTTCCTCAAGCAGCAGAATCAGCTCTAGGAGAGTGAGACTGGAAACTTGATGGCTCAGAGAGCACATTCTCCTCCCATCCTAGAAAATCAGATTTTCTTCTTTGGGAAAAAAATTCCATGCACTCTCTACATCCATCAAAGATCACACCCACTTCTGGTCTTGGAAAGGGGTTCTGCACTCCAGGAACCGGTCACGGGAACACATAGGTCACAGCAGGACGCACTGGGACAGTCCATCTTGTCGAGGTTCAGTCAGAATGGCGTGGAGACCGGAAGAATAATTAGAGGAGTTTTAGATTTTTAAAAGGTAGGTTTTAAAAATAAATTTTATACATAAACAGTTTTGGAGAAAAAGACAAAAAACTACAGATCATATACGCGAGACAGTGGCACTAAAATTTTTAATTCATTAATATCTGTTTGGCACTGATGCAATTTATGGCTTTTCTCTTGCCCCAAATCACAAATATATACATATCTTTGGGGAAACTAACAATATGATTGCACTAAATAAACTACTTTGAATAGAGGCCAAATTAATCTTTTAAAAGTGGTGATCATCATCAGGTTCTCAGTGAAATTGCATATTTTCCAAAACCTAAAAGCTGTAGCTGGGGAAGCCCAAGGCAGGGAGAAGGCAGCGATGGGACCAACACTCTTCTCCAGGGTTCACCATGCAGGCAACATTACCTTGTCTTTCAAAAGACACCTGCCTTATGCAAGGGGAAACCTGTGAAAGCTGCACTCAGAGGGAGGAGTTTTTCTTACATAATTTGCAATTTCAGGAATTTTAATTTATAGGCAGATCTTTAAATACAGTCAACTTCTGTGCACAGCAATATGAAAGCCACACTTTGAAGGTGATGAATACACAGCATGCAGACTGGGAGTTTCTGGAAAAGAAATGGCGTACAAAAGCAGCTTTAAGTTCACACTTACTTTTTATGAAATCGGAATTTCGACTTAACCAGGTTTGGGATGGAGACGGTCTGCATCAGCTTTTTGTATTAACAAAGTTACTGGCTCTTTGTGTGTCTCCAGGTAACTTTGCTTGACTAAACAGCAAAGCCATATTCTAAATTCACTGTTGAATGCCTGTCCCAGTCCAAATTGTCTGTCTGCTCTTATTTTTGTACCATATTGCTCTTACAAATCTTGGTTTGGTACAATTCATAATTCACCAAAACTTCATATAAAAACACTAAATTAGTTTAAAATGAAGCAATTTATATCTTTATGCAAAAACATGTCTGTCTTTGCAAAGGACTGTAAGCAGATTATAATAAATCCTTTACTTTAATCACCTGTTGTTTTGGAAACAGTTCATTCGAATGTCCATTAGCACGCCTGGATTTTTTGCCCTTCTAAACCTTGATGATACATGCTTCTGCCTAAATCCAAGATGGACCTCCCACCCCCACCCCCACCCTTAGAAAGAGCCCTATGTTAGCTACATGTTAATTCTATTTGGGGACTGATTCGATACCTTGTCTCTTACTGCTAACATGTCGTTCACTAAAATACCCTGTAACAGTTAATTACTGTTACCATGTAGCTGCTAAACACTGTGTATACTTTGCCTCATTTGTTTTCACCACCACATGAAAACTTGTTCATGCTGCAGACTTTGAGACTCATGTGAGTGGACCAAAATGCCCCATCTGACTCCAAAGTTCTTCCTCCACGTGGTCTCGCGCCTCCCCTCCCTCCTGCCCCCCGGGGCCGTGATGCTTCACACGCTCCTTGCAGGCGTCCTCTTGACTCCACTCCTTCATACAGACCACAAAAGGGCAGTACACAATCACCTGCTCATGTTGAAATAGAAAGCATTTATTTCCCGCAAGATAAATTCAAGTACATTTTTAATGTGTCACTTAACTGGTGATTGTTCAAAGTATTTGCTTTCAGTAAGAAGACAATTTGATAGACGAATTCAACTTTGCTTTACACAAAAGATTGTATTTCTGGAACACAGCATAGCCATTGAATGCAGCACAGGAAATGGGTTATGTGCACAATTTTTTGTAAACCATCCATAAATTAAGGCAGTTTTTTTTATATCTAAAAATTTAAGAAATTCGACCTATTCAAAAGCAGGACTTCCCACAGAGAGCCCCTAACTTGAAACAGGAGTCATCTTAGGCTGTGAGCCTGCCAAGGCTGGCGGAGACCCCCACCAATGTGTACCCTTGGTTAAAGTGGGTCACCTTTCTGAATTGAACAGGCTTATTCTTGGGTCAAGTGTGACTTTATTTCTAAGAATTTCTAAAAGAAGTGCTCTCAGGCCCAAAGAATTCAGCTACACATTTAGGAATAATTAGCTAAGAACTAAGTCTCTGCCACTGAGACAGCCACTGTACACCAGAGCAGAAATTATGCCTAGTGATGAACATATAACGAGGGTTCGTTTGCCTCTGTATGTTGAATGCCCGTCCCCAGCAAGTAGAAAATATTGTCCATCTCAAAGCTCTAACATACTTTTTGATCAACTGCAAGTGTACACAGATTCAAATGCCTTGATTACAAGTATCGCCAGCACTTTAATTTCAAGTCATCCAATTGGGAGTGCAGCAGTTTTCTTGGAAACGTAACAGTGGCTTCCCAAACAACACTGGCTAACAGATGTTTGAGACATGATCTCAGCGTTCAGCATGGACCAAGACTGTGTCCAAAGCAAAATGAAGGATAAGGCCGAGTAGCAGGCAGCTGCCGCTGCTGCATAACAAACCATCCCAAAACCTTGTAGTTTCGATCAACCACCATTTATTATTTCTCATGAGTCTGTGAACCAAGTGGGGGGATTCTGCTGATCTGGTCTACAATGGCTTTGCTACATGTGGCCTCTCATCCTCCAGTAGACTAGCCTAAGCTTAATTTCACAGCAGAGACAGGGCTCTAGGAACAACAGTGGAAGGGTTTAACACTTTTCAAGCTTCAGACTGCATCCTGTCTCATTGCCCAAAACAAGTAATGAGGTCAAGCCCAGAGTCAGCTGAGGAGGGCTCTGCAGAAGGGCATGGATCTGGGGAGGGGTGAAAGGCTGGGATCATTAAATCCATCTACCACTAGCAGATGCTCAGATATTTTTCCACAGAATGTGTGTTGCCAAGACCACAGTGGTTTCCAAGTTTTCCCTGTCTGAAAACCCCATTTCTAGGGATCTTCATGCCCTGGGGCCAGTCTGATGAAGGAAGATCACAGCTCCCATGAAAACTGGCTTGAGCTGGGGCTCATCATGCTGCTCGATCATGCAAGTTGCTCGCCTGGAGTGTTTCCTCTATTGCTAAGCCCTCCGAGAAAAGAAAAACACAGAAACCAAACACGTGGCCTTGAGCTGCCTGAACCTCATGCATTCATGCCCAAATTCAAAGTGCAGGTCTCCTGCTGGGACAAAAACAGTAGTCTTCTTTCCAATCAAGTTGATCTTCAGATAGAAAATATTCTGCAATGTGTTCTAACCAGTAGATTGAGATACTTTTAGCCAGACATTAAAGCATTAGAAGAATGAGATGGGTTGCCCCATGAGGTAGCAATAAATTACTGCCCAGGCCAGTCAAGGGGAGAGCATGCTGAGGAGAAGGCATCTGAGAAGACATTTGCAGAGCTAGGAGCAGGAAAGCTGTTTGAGGACAGTCTCCTGGAATAACATCCCCAGAGAGGAGAAGAAAGCGTGTGGCTCCGGAAGAGTCAAGAAGTCAGGGGAAAACATCCAGCCCAGGGAGTAACCAGGACTGCCTCTGAGAGACTCAAAGGTGGGGAGAGCCAGTCGGAAGGTAAGAAGGCGCCCAGCACGGCGGTAAATGGACAACAAAAACAAGCCCTATATTAAGGAGGCTTAGAGGCTCTTGAGGAGGCCGAACAATGTTGAGCAAAGGGCAAGAGCAGGGAACAGCCTTTGGAGAGGAAAAGCTGGAAGGTCACAGGGGGTGGCTAAGAGAAGGGAGACAGAGACCACCTCCCAGCACAGGGCCTGCGGCCTCGCCTCCCCATCCTCTCCGTTTGCCAGCCCCGTTTCCTGCCACGCGCCCTCCGGCACTTTATGTGCATTACCATTTAGTTGTCACAGCATCCCAAGGAGCTTGGTGCTACTCTCTCCATTTCACAGAAGGAAACCAAAGCATAAAGAGGTCGTGTACCTCACCCGAGATCACCAAGGAACAAAATACTGAAAACGGGACTTCAAAATAGGTTTTTCACTCAAAACATGCACTTTTAGCAATTGCATTAGTTTCCTAGAACTACTGTAACAAGGTATCAGAAACTGGGTGGCTTAAAAAGCAGAAGTTTATTTCTTACAGTTCTGGAGGACAAAGTCTGAGATCAAGGTGTCGGCAGGGCTGGTTCCTTCTGTGGGCTCTGAGGGCAGGCTCTGTCCCAGGCCTCTCCCCCTGGCTTGCAGATGGCCGTCTTCTCCCTGTGTCCCTCCATATCGTCTTTCTTCTATATGTGTCTGGCTCACTCGGTGTCCAAAATTCTCCTTGTTATAAGGACACCAGTCATATTGGATTAGGTCCTAACCCGACTGTACTCAACTAGTTACATCTGCAATGATCCTTTTTCCAAATGAGGTCACATTCTGAGGTATGGGGGGCAAGGGGAACACTTCAACCCCTAACAGCCATTTTCCTGTCCTGGCCCTGGACACAAGACAGCATAGCAGAAAGAGCATGTAACAAGCTTACTGAACCTGCGCCAGCGCCTACCTCCACTTTCTTGTCTATAAAATGGGATCGCTTCTCCCAGCTTCTACACTCACTGCAAGGAAACAAAGTGAAACATCCGTCACGGGCAGACTCCGGTGGTTTCCCCTCCTGTACCCACTGCTGCAGGTGCTTCTGCTAATACAAAGCAAGAACACAAGCCCTTTGGTTCTGTTCTCAGCTGGCATCTCCTTTACAAGCACAGGGGCCACCAGGGAAGGCTCTGTAGGTGACACCATCAGCTTCAGGCCCCTTATCCCCACTGTGAACAAGAAACAAAGTCTGAGTGCCCACTTTTGCCCCAAACTACCTTCGCACCTCTGAATGAACTCGGGCTACAGACCTGGTCTGAGCAGCTGCAGCTGGTGCAGGGCAGCCTTCAGCAGAGGCTCAGAGATCAGCCTCACCCAACCAGCAAACATACAGCAAAGCACGCACCCTGTCTCTCTTCTGGAGAAACAAGGGATCCATAAATCTAAGAAAACACCTCACAATCCAATTATTAAGTATATTTTGGGCCATGCCCAGGGAAAAGCTCCCTGCCCAGAGGCCTTAGCAGCCTGGCCACACTGGTGATCACCGGTCATATTCTCAGAGGGAAATACCCCGGCTCTCCTTGGTACTACCCTGTTTTTCCTCAGACAACCACAGGAAAGGTCTGCAGCTCTTGTGGCTACAGGACACTTTGCAGCCACACTGTTCTGGAGCTTCACTACTGTCACACTATCATCCTACAGAACACAGCCTGATGGTAAAGGTGCAAGAAACAATCACAGTGTAATGATAAAGGGAATAGCAGTTCCCGTTAACTGAGCACATACTACATACTGCTATTAGTAGTATTTCAACCCGAAACCTCTGGGTATTTTTTTTTTTTTTTTGACAAGGCAGAAACAGAATCATGGAGGTGATTTATCTTGTCCAAGGTCACGCAGGTAGCCAGACTTAGTGGTGATTTCCTTAACCAAGTGGTGGTAAAAGCACTTCGGGGGTAATAGTGGGTTGGGTGCACCTCACTGTGTATGATGGAAATCTTCCTCAAGCAAGCAAATAAATCAAGTCCTGGTGCCCTGCGTCTTATCTTTAATGCCCTCTGAAGATACACCAATTAGGAACACTGCCAGGAAATCACTCCCAGTGCTAACCTGAGCCCACCGTAACTACACACAGGTTTGCCTTCACCGACAGAGCTTTCTCAAAGTGGAACACACCAGTAACCTCTTCTCGTGAGCCAGGTTTCTTTTCTACATTCCTGAGAAGCAAGCAGGGGCAGGAAATGACTCAGAAAACAGGACACTGAAGACTATGCCACCCCACTCCTGGGGCCACACTGGCCTACACAGGCCTCAGGGCCACTGTCGTAGGGCTCCTCAGCAGTCTATACTCTCCTTTGGGTCCCTGGCTCAGTATTTTGTTACCTTACATTAAAACTGTCCTTATTTTTATTTGCAACATGGACAAGTTTCAACAGGCACATTCCCCCATACACATATGACCCCAAACTCAACACCCTCCTATGGTGAGCATGAGGTAATGTCAGCGATGATCACCAGCAAGCTCTTGAATCAGTTCATCTGGGAAAAGGCAGCAGACACACCCTCCTTTTGAAATCCTTGAGAGAGAAGTTTGACAGGCTCAGGAACCTCCCATGGGGAAGAGAGACAGGGCTGGCCCCAGAGCAGCCTCTGGGCGTGGGGCTGGCTTCAGAACCTCGAGGCCACTGAAACAGCTCCATCTTCCAAGGGAAAGGCCCTTTTCCCCAAGAGGCCAACTGAGCCTGCACCTGGGAGTCGGAGGCTGAGACGCATCAGAGCGGGGCCTGCCTACATGGGCTGCCATCAGCCCAGGCGTGGGTATGTGCAGGGCCGTGGGCGCAGGCTCCTCCAGGAAGGGTCTGAATGCCAGAGCTGCTGGCCTCTGACCAGCGCCACCGCCCAGATCAATCCAGATGGAGACGTTAGCGCTGAGGCTGAAAGATGGAGGGTGTGGCAGGTGGCATGGGTGAGAGGAGCTGCACAGTGAAGCTGGTCAGGAGGACTGGCCCCAACAGCACTGATGCAGCTCACGCACACGCCACCAGGGGTAGAGCCCCGGCCCTGCTCCGGGTCCCGCAGACTGCTGGAGGCCCCTCCAGGATTTCCCACATCAGAGGGGGCAGCCACCGCCACATGCCCTGCTGAGAGTAAGCAACCTTCCCATAACAAATTCCACCTGTGTGCACCAACATCCGAGGAAAATGAATTTCCATGCACAGGCTGCCAAATCATAAATCATTACAGAGGGAATGAATTCCACAATCTCTTCCCCCCATTAGGACGGACAAATCAAATAGTAAATTACATTTTATTTCATGTACAGAGACCATGGGGAGTCTCAGGTGGTTGGAAAACAGCACACAGGTGAGGAGCACCAGCAAGAAGCCTGTTATAAAAACGCCGGGATGCTCTGTCCTCCAGGTAGAGTGAGTGTGGGGTCCCCAGGGTGGCCTTGTAGGAAGGAGCAGGCTTGAAAAGAGCATCTCTCTGCTTCCGTCTGGGTTGAGACCAAATCCCCCGGCCCCAGCAGCGGCCCGCTGCGGCCCACACCACGGCGACCAGCAGCGGCCCACACCACGGCGACTGGAGCCAAGCACGCGCCCTGCAAACAAAACACTGCGAAGAGGAGCAGTTCCCTTTAAAATCTCAGCAGCAGGTACACGGGGAGGACTGGGATTCTTCGTGGGTCTGGTGGGGTGATTGCAGGGGGTGGGGGGCTGCTGGGGTGGCAGAAGGCCGCCCTCCTCTCCTTCTATAGCTGGATAATTAAAAATCACAAGTCCTGATGCTTGACAAAGGAAAAGTCCATTCTATTAATCCCGACATTCTTCTGATCCACAAATCTATACAGTTCTGTGTCGTATGTCCCATCCCTCTCCCCCCAGCCCTGGAGTGCCAATTGTGATCTGTAATTCCGAGTGTGGAGATGGGTCATGGGTGCCACTCGCAGGAAGGTCCTTGGGTGGCAGGGTCAGCATGGGCCAGGAGCTATAGCAGCTTGACATAATTCTGTGGAATCAGTCCCCTCTTGCCATTCAGAGTCCCCTCTAGCCAGCCAGGTTCCCTCGAGGTTTGCACTGAAAAGGAAGAGAAATCACTTTTTACCAAAATGCCCCCAAGTACCCGACTCCTGGGTGTTCACTGTACCCCCGTGTGTCTTAAAGGCTCAGCCACGGAGTGGACGTCGAGAATGGGGCCCATTTCTGGGGTGCCCAGTCACAAAGTCTGCACAAGGGTTATTAACAGGCTCTGCCCCCCTGGACTGGCCACCATAATCCTCATCTATCTTCCTGTAGCAGCCTCCTCACTGGTCTCCCAGCTTCCAGTCTGGCCCCTTCCAATCCACCGTGCACACAGTTGCTCAGTGGACTTTCTAGAACACAGAACTGATCACATCATTCCCGTTTCAAGTCAATGCCATGCTTCTTATTGGCCTGGTGCACAGGCACCTGGGCACACAGCCCTGCCCATCTCTCCAGGAGCCCTTTACATCTACTAGCACATCATCCACGTCAACTGCCATAAGTCATCCAGAGCAATCCCAACTGGGACTCCAGGCCTTTGCACGTGCAGTGTTTCTCTTTAGAGACCCGAATGGATGTCTCTGGGAGTCTTCCTTGACCCTTTCTCAGCTCTTACAAGTCTTGTAGGCATTGTCTGGGCACAAGTCTGTCTCCCACACTAGATGAGAAGCTCCTGAAGACAGGCCTAGGCCTTACATATCTGGGCACAGTGCCTAGTTCACTGAAGGTGTCCATAAATACCCACGATGGTACCTAAGAAAATGACTGCAGGCTGGACAGCAAAGGGAACAGATTCAAGCACTCATCACTAGGGTTTTGAAATCAAATACAGAATCATTTAATAACACCCAGCTGTGGGCGGGCCCCAGCTCAGACCCCCAGCCACGACTGGGAGCAGGGGCAGCAGCCATGTGCATAAAGGAAAGGGATGCTGTGGGCTAGCCCCGGAGACCAAGCCAGGAGCTGGCTGTGAAATGCAGCTCTGAGCACAACCCATGCGGACTATTTTATATCAGAAACCAATACACACCTACACGCACATAACACAAAAGTTTCATGAAACAATGCTTACCCTTATTATGTGCAATGTCCTCTTTCTTTATTCCGTTATATTTTGAATGCTGATTGCAACTCAGCAAATTGAGTTCATGGCCCACTAATGTGTAGCAATCCACAGTGCCAAAGACACTGACTATCCAATTCTAACTGTCCTTTTCAACAAGGTAACCATTTATTCTTCCCTCCCCTGGAGGAAATAAGCATACATTCCACAGTCTGCACTATGTGGCCTTCTGTTGCTTTCTTAAGTTCCACCAAGGTCTGGCTTCAAGGCCTCTGCGTAGCTCTTCCCCGCCCTTGTACCTGGACAGCGCAGACTCGTCCTTCAGATATTAGCATCCCTCCCTCTGGGACTCCTCCTGACGCTCCTCCAGACAAGGTCAGGACCTCAGGTACACACCCTATACATTGTGTGTGTATGTGTGTGTGTAACATGAGAGCATATAACACTGTCAGACAGGATTATTTAATGAATGAATACACAAGAATCAAAGATGTGCTCTCATGGCCATCTGGCAGCAAGTAACCTTCTTCACTCCCTCAATGACCTTTACCCTAACATTGTTCCTCAGAGCAGGATTTTTAAAGGCTTCACACCTCATTTAAACACCTGGGCTGGCAATGCCACCAGTGTGCAGCCACCACCAGGGAAAAGGATTGGATTCTATGCAAAAGGCGCCCTCAGGGTCTAACAATGCTGAGATCTGAATAGAAAGGGGCCCAGGACTAAAGTCAGAGGCCTAGAAGAGACTCCTGGTGACAGCTGGAGGCACCTGAGAAATTATTTAACCCTTTGAGCAGGCTCTTGACCTGCAAAATGGGGTTAGTGGTACTTTGTTTGCAGGACTGCAGTGAGGAGTCAATGAAATAGTTTGTTGAAAAGCAACTTGCACACATTCAGTATTAACAAAAGATAAGCTGAACAGAAGAGAAAGGAAGGTGATATCCCACAAAGCTGGGGTCAAGGAGAGGCTTGAATGCGGAAAGCAGGGCCAGGCCGAGAATTCTGCACCACCCCTCGCCACAGACATCCACATCCCCATTCCCATCTCCTCAGCCCGCACCTCCCAGGAAAGTAGGAGCCAGCAGGGAGAGAAATGTCACTGACTTAGGGAGGAGACCAAGGGGACTCCTGCAATACCCAAGAGCCTGGGAGTGGCCAACAGCTGGCAGTGGGTGAGATGCAAGTCTGGAGCACCAATGGTTTGGTGTCCCCAGGCACCAGGAAGGTGGCTCAGAGACCACCGATGAAGACTGAGAGGGTCTGCTCCCTCTCTCAACATCTGACCTCTCTTGGGAACACCAGACCTTAAAGTATCCATCCCAGGCTCCTCTTTACCCTTAGTTTATCAAACTGCTTCCTCCGGTGGCACTGTGATGGTAACTGTATGTGTGAACTTGGCTAGGCCATGGTACCCAGATATTCGATCAAACATTATACTAGATGTTTCTGTGAATATTTGGTCAATTATTCTAGGTGTTTAGATGTGACTAACAGTTAAATCAGTAGACTATGAGTAAAGCAGATTATCCTCCATCATGGGGGCGGGGCTCATCCAATGGGTTGAAGGCCTGAACAAAGACTGACTTCTGAAGAGGAGGGAACTCTGCCAGCCAGCTGCCTGCCATGGGTTGGAACCGCAACTCTTCCCTGGCTCTCCAGCCCGCTGGCCAACCCTGCAGAACTTGGCTTTGCCAGCCCCCCAATCACGTGAGCTAGTTCCCTGAGGTTTCTCTCTCTCTCCAGCCCCCCACACAGACACACACGCATGTGCACACGCCCTACTGTCTCCCTTTCTTTGGACAATGCTCACTAATACAGGCCATTTCAGGAGCAGGAGAACACTTCATTTTGAAGATTCTGACTCACAGACAGTCAGTATAATGGAAATGAAATGGGTTTTGGAATCCCCAAAGTCCTGGCTGGAACTCTGGCTCCTTAATGACTGTGGGACCCGAGATGATTTACCTAATCTCTCATAGCTTCAGTGTTCAGAAAGAGGGTAAACAATAGTTCACTTAATGCAAACATCAAAATGAGACAATTTACATCAAAGAAATGCCGGGGACATGCCGCTTCCATGCCCTGTCCAAGGCAGGGAAGTAAATTTATTATTTCAAAAGCAAAACAAAAGTGCCTCTTGCCCATCATTCATTCATCCTGGAAATACTGAGCACGGGCTATGTGCCAGGATTCGCAATCCCTCCAAAAGGCTCCCCACCCTTGCAATTCCCCATCAACACCCAGCACTCCAGTCCTTTCCTGCACATCACTGGGCCTGGACACCATGCTCAATGCACCTTGGAGATGAGAAAAACAAGTTATCTTCATTTCACTGCTTCTTAAATAACTTTCCCTCTTGAAAGTTCCATAGAATATGACCATGCTGCTGCACCAAACTGAAATTTAATGAATACTTAAGCCAATAAAAATAACCCGAAATAACTCACTTCTAATTTACCAGTGCAATTTAGATTTTCATGGCTGAACTGGCAAAGGGTAGAATAGATAATAACTGATGAGAGTGGTAGGACCCTGGGAGTTCCCAGCTTCCTACAACCAGAAGGTGCTGACCAAAAGTCACTTGGTGACTGGAACAGTCTCAGTGGCCTGTTGTCTTAAAAGGTCCCAAGACTGTGTGAGGACTGAATCCAGGCACTCTGGTCTGCAGAACCAGAATCCCATTTCTTTTTAGAACAGACTTTGTCTTTCCAGAACATCCTGACCACAGCTAGTGTTAAGCTGAGCCTGCACCCAATCAGTGGTGCTGGCCCCGAGCACCCAGACACCTCTAAAAAGAGGGAGCCAGAGAGGCACATGAGACAGGAGAGAGCCAGGGCCAGGACCTGCACAGCAGCATCCCCTTCTCCCAGGAGAGGCTATTTTTATTCATGTTATTTTTAAGGAAAACTTCAGATATCAGCATTACTTAGATGAGTGTCACTTAGGTTTCTGGTACTGCATTGTCAATACTTCTGAAAGTCCAATCTTTGGCCACATGGCCTCAGGCTCCCACAACACACTCAACCCAGCAGCTGGCCATGAGCAGTGAGGGCCTCCCTCCTCCAGCTCCCTGACCCACACCTGCCTCAGACACCTTCATGGAAAAGTGGATCTGTTGGTTCATTCATTCATTGATACACCACCCAGGGCAGGAGCCCGGTGCTGCAACGCTGCTCTGGCAGGCACAGGGATCTGGCCGAAGCTCGAGAGAAGCCTGTGTGCACAGTGCGGTGTCTGCTTTTCCATTTTTATGGGCAGGAGTGGTGGTCTCAGCTTCTGTCATTCCCCATGTGCCCTTCCCTGTGGGTTTCAGTCCAGGAGCCATGCTGTCCCTCAGCCAAGAGCCCTGGCCAGCTGGGACAGACTATGACACAAATGCAGCAAGACCGGCCTAGGGCAGGGCCCCTAACTAGTGCTAAAGAGCAGCAGACCCTTCCACCAAGGCTCCGAGTGGACTGAAATAGGAATGGGGAAGTGAACTAAAGACAGCTTCTCCTCACTACAAGGATGGACTGCCACGCAGCCCAGTCCCCTGTGGGAACGGAGCAGGGCGGTAGCTGCATGATTCACTGCAGGAAGCTGGGACAGCTCCTTAGACACTGCCGTGACACACAGGCAGACATGCAGCATGTGCTCAGCAAGCTCTGGGGAGCACGACCCACATGCCAGGCACCGTGGGGGGCTGCAGCCACAGGCCCTGTCCTGCCACTTACAAGCTGGTGACCTCGGGCGAGTTGCACATCCTCAGAAACCTGATGAGGGATATACCAATGCTCCCTGGTATGATGTTTTTTTAAACTGTAGTAAAATATATATAGCATAATATTTACCGTTTTAGCCATTTTCAAGTGTATAATTCAGTGCCTTTACCTACACTTACCACATTGTGCACCCCGCTGCCACTCCTGACCTCCAGAACTTTTCATCATCTCCAACTGAGACTCTGCACCGGCCAAGCAGTATCTCCTCATTCCCTTCTCCTCAAGCTCCTGGTAACCTCTACTCTACTTCATGTTTCCATGCATTTGCCTAGTCTAGATATTTCATATAAATGGAATCATACAATATTCGTCCTTTTGCGACTAATTTATCTCATTTAGCATAATGTATTCAAAGTTCATTCATATTGTCGCATGTGCCAGAATTTTCTTCCTCTTATGACTGAACAATATTTTTTCATAGGTACCCTCATATGAGGGTCATTCAACAAGTTCATGGAAAGACAGAATTAAGAGATAATACAAATCTTTCTATGAACTTTGTGAACTACCTTCATATGATTTAGCCAGTTGTGGCGGCTTCTGTCATATGGCTGTACTTCATAAAGTTTATGGAAAGATTTGTATTATCTCCTAATTCAATTTTTCCATGAACTTTGTGAAGTACCCTTCTATATACCACACTTTATCTGTTGATGAACACTGGGTTGTTTCCACCTCTGGGCTATTGTGAATAATGCTGTGGTGAGCGTGGGTGCACAAATGACCTGTTCAAGCCCTGGCTTACAATTCTTTGGGGTAGATATCCAGAATATACCCAGAAATGGAAGTGCGGCATCATATGCGAGGTCTACGATTACTCTTTTGAGGCAGGTGCTGAGGTCCTGCCTTCCACGTCGTCTACACCCTCTCGCGTCCCCACGGCACGCACGGGGCTCCCACTTCTTCACATCCTCGGCATCACCTGTCATTTTCCATTTTGTGGATAACAGCCATTGTAATGAGTGTGAAGTGGTATCTCATGCTTTTACCATGTCATCGTGATTTATCATCCCATAACAAAAGGGACATTGAAGCTAGTACAATAATAATTTTTGAGAAGCTATCTCTAGAACAGAATCTGTACTCAGTTGTATTTTTATCATCATGATATAAACAATGTACGTGGCATATATTTAAATCATCAGAGCATCATCAAAATACAGTGAATACCAGGAATGCACACCTTGACCATATGGTGGCCAGTGTCCGTGGGCTCTGTCCCAATCCTGGCCTCACACCCCTCCCTGCCCCAAAGGTGATCAGTGGCTACAATGTTGTTTCTCATTCTCTGACCCCAGCTACAGTTACCATACAGTTTTATTACACAAATACACATTCCTAATATACTACTTACAAGGGTACTTAGAAAAGTTCATGGAAAGAGCTGTATTATTTTTTTCCATGAACTTTTGGAAGTACCCTTGTATTTTGCTTATTTCTTAGCTTAAACAACATCACCTTATATATACTCACCTGGCACTTATTTTTTTACTTAACATTTTTTCTAAGATTTCCCTGTGTTAGGAGTATATCTAGAAATAAAACTGTTGCATTGTGGGGTCTATACATGATCAGTTTTCCAAGATAATGCCAAAATGTTTCCCAAAGATTATTCTGGGTCTATTTCAGACCTTTAAAGTTTAATTGCCAGAGGCTTTTCAGGATTAATCTGGGCCACACCTGCTCCTCCAACAATCATGAGAGATCATGTCTGCACGTGGAAGTCAACAAAGAGCCTGCTGAGAGTGGGTGAGCTCCTGGAAATCCTCCTGCCCCAGCAGCTCACAGTTCCTACTGGACAGCCCCAGGGAGGACAACCACTTCCCACCTGACTAAAGGGTCTGGCTGCGGCAAAGATGCCTGTCTGGAAAGAGAGCAGGACTGACTGGTCACCAGTGAAATGCATTTCTGGGGTTCCCCAGGCCCACAGAAAAGGGAAAGTTCCGTTTGGCAGTCATGGGAACTTGAGCTGACCTAAGACTTTACAAACACAGCCCTCCTTAAGGGAATATTGTGGGCATTTCCCCAGAATAGCTAAGCATTAGTGTGTCTACTACAGAAACAAATCTTCTGCCTACAATTTTAACTTATAACTTAAGTCCAAGCCCACACGACAAGAACAAAATGCAAGAAACAGTTACTGAACTAAACAATTACTAAAGACCCCTTTCCCTTCCACACTTTGGCTTAGGATTTCTCACTGCTGTAAAAATTCCAAACCACATAACTACTGACAATGTGGCCCAGGAGTCATTCTGACCTGGCTTTTGTTTTCTCCAAAGGCCACTGAATGCCATAAACCAATTTCCTTTGTTTCCTGTATGAGGAACAAAAAGGGACTGTACTGCCAGAGCACCTGTGAATGCTGGAAGATTCCAGACGGATAAGCGAACATGGGAAAAATGTCTTGGGTGTTTCAGGGACATTAAGTATTGCTGGTCTGAAGAAAAGGAGTGTTCTCGGAGACACTCTGTGGGCTGAGTTGTAAATAGTGGCCACCTGGAGCACTGCCTGGCTCCACAGAAGCTGAGGTCCTGTGACCTGACAGTCTGTCTGGCTCTGTGCCAGTAGTCAGAAAGGAAGACCCCACAGCCATTCGAGGAAGGTCTTCACTAGACATGTTCTGAGCAAGCACATGCTTTTTACTAGCAAAGAGATCAACTATGCACAGAAGATGAAGGTGCAAACACACACACAAGAGAATAAACCCTGCTTGAGGGCCTTCAACCTATGTGCCCTTTAAAGGCATTCGCTAAAAAACAGCAGGCCTAACGGTGTCAGTCCTGAGTGCTTTCCACTATGCTTCTCTGAGTAGCTACAAAAGAATTGGGGAGGCGCCTGCAACACAATGCAGCTCACACAAAATGAGACGCTCACACACTTGAGTAGCGAGAAAGTATCAACACATCAACAAGGCATTTTGGGGGGAGAGGCTGAGAGCTACCGAGATACCAGGGGTGCCCCGGCCTGCCACATCCAGACAGAGCTGGAGAGCAGCACTACAGAGCCCTGGATCTGAGGGAGACACGACTTGGCTCAAAACCTCCACATCCACGGTATATCACGATGCACTCTCCTGGCACAACTGTCTGTGTGTGTGTTATGGTGACAGAGGAATGATCTTGCTTCCACTCCAAGAACAAAATCTCTCCACCAAGTATAATTCTGTTGTACACAGGGTTTTGTTGTTGTTTGTTTTCTGACACTACCAGCAATCTCTGTCTCTCAAGAGTACACATCACACACATACAGAAATCTATGCTAAATGAGGCAACTTGCTTTCTAAAAAACAATCATCAGCCAAGGCTGCATTACTGACAATACACCACTAGGCATCGTGTTGATCTGTTCCACATATTGCAAACATTCTGGCTAATCAACCATTGCATTCCAAGCACCTAAGGACTCCACTGCTTTCCCAGAACTCTTTAGGAGAGCTCCACCCACACACATCACTGTTTCCACAGCAACCAATGAATGAGCGGGACTGGGGAGGGAAGAAATTGGGGGGGTGAGGGGGATACATACACTGAACCATAAGAGAAATTTCTGAAATATTAAACCAGGTATAACTCCTAAATGCTTGTGTGTGAATATTAAACACTCAGCAATCTACATCCTTGTTTCAATATGCAAAGTCAATACCCATATCTGGAGATTCACATACTGTTCAAATCAGCAAAAATGTAAAGTGCAAGAATGGTAAGGGAATTGCAAATCAAATTTTTCAAGCATAGTACTTTTCTCTGATAACTCAGATCTGTCAAACCTGAAACACTTAGGAGGCTTGGTCAGGGACTCTGGGAGAACAACGAAAACAAAGGATGTAAACCCGGAATGTTTCTTAATTCCAGAAATATTTTTTACTAACGTCTTTACATCACGATAGCTGATCTGAATGAAGACCCAAGAGTTAAAAGGGGGTGGAGAATAATCAAGACGGAAGCCAAAATGGTATTCCAGCCATCGACACACAGCCCCTGGCATCAGTGTCTGTGAGCCAAATGGATCGGCTGTCTCCTGCCCAAAGCATCAGGGACAGACTTGCCTTCCCAACAACTTACAGCCAGTGGCTGCTTGCTCTGTGCAGTAGATATTCTGGGCGAAAATATATCCTACCGCAAAGCTCACACGAACACTTACCATCTTCAAAAATTGCTCCTATGTCAAAAGATAATTCTGAGCTGTGTTCTGCTTCACACGGATACACTGCTCGAGCCTTCCGATTGATGATGCTGAAAGGGGAACAGGAAAGACACAAGAATGTGAAAAACTGGAAGAAAGAAACCTCACTGTCCCCCAGCCCCCATTTCCCATCTCATTTGTATGTCATCCACGGGGCAACTCCTTCCAAAAAAGAAATTAGCAGGGAAGTGAACATTAGGAAAAGTCGCAGCACTTGATTTTCAATTAAATGATGGGTTTCAAATTCAATGCTTTCCTAAGGGAGCCTCTCTCAGAAGCTGTCACTGAACCACTTCCCCTAATTCTCCTCCCTGCCTGGTGGGATGCCCTTTCCTATGGTGGGCACTGTCAGAACCACAGGGCATGTTTATTTCCTCCACACTTCAGTCTGTCCATTAGGAGAAGCCCCAGCATCTGGAGACAAAAGCCCGTGGTGTAGGGAAGAGGCGCACGCACATGACACAGGCTCACAATGCACCACGGACCCAAATCCATCTGCATGACACCTGCTCCCCACACCACTGGGGAAGAGGCTTGCTGTTCTTACTGCGTCTTCTTGATTAAGACCTTCTTGCCCCCACCCCCAGGATGGCGCACCAGGCTCAGCTTCTCACCACGTTGTCAAAACATCCTCTGAGCCCTTGTGAGGAAAAGGGCACATGGAGGAAGGATGGAAACCATGTTTCGGCCACATCCAAACCAAAGCAGAAGGACATGTCCCACCTCACTGGAGTAGGGAAGCCACTGATAGTAAGAACCACCTCAGCCACTTCCCAGGTGGAAGGGCTTGCTAAAGGCCAGCACCTCTGTCCTCTACAGAACTGGCCATTCAATGGCCATGTACATTAATATTTCCAGTACCCAGCTTGCATTCCTTTAACACAAAGAATGTGCATTATATTTATGTACAAGAAGTTCTTCCAAAATGAGTAGTTTCATAAATACACAACCAGCGCCAATAGGACAGAGCAGGTTCAAGCAGGTCTCATGGAAGGCAAATTTCTCCAGAGAAAGTACTTGCTATTGAACCGAGGCACAGCCCCATACGAGGTTGTAAATGTTATCCATAAAGTCCAGAGCACTGGGGAGCCTTTTCCAGCAGAGAATACTAGAACCAGGGTTATCAAGCCCCATGTGTGTGCTGCCACCGTGTTCCACATCATACTACAAACGACATACCTTTCAGGCGGCTTGTCTGCTACGGTGGCAGAAGAGAGGGGGAAAGGTGACAACTGGGGTGAAGGAGGTGTAACAGCTGGGTTGCAGCTTGGTGTGATTGGAGACTGTGGGTTAAGCCACTGGACCATAGATGATCGGGTCTGGCTTGGGCTAAAGGTGAAAGTTTAAAGGACAGGATTAACAGCACAACAGCCACAGAACACCAAAAGCATGCCATCCCAATCCTAAATGGCTAGGATGCTAGTAGCTCCCTTCTCTCTCCACACGAGTAGTCGTCTGCATCCTCCCAGGACTGCAGCCCAAATACAGAGACCAACAACCCAAACACCAGCACACAACCCAAAACTGGAGATATTGTACACATTTGCAGAGAAGATCCAATTTTGTCCAACCTGGCACCATATTAGTTCACTAATTAGGAAATCAGAATCCAACTGCTCAAAATAGTGGCTTGGACTTTCAAGGTCTTCATTTTTTCTGCTTATAAGGAAAGTCACACAGGAATGTAGAGTCAAGCCCATAACTTGTAGATGCAAAAGATCAACACATAGACTTTTAATGTTCACAGCTCTTTTATCCAGTCATATCCACTCAGGAAAAAATTTCCACTGGGAATCAGGATTCCTCTAGAAAGGTCAAAAGACTAGCACCAAAGAGAGAAACAAACAAAAGTCTTTGGTGACCTGAGCATTACTTAATGTTTCCAAATTTAAAAAGAATACTTAACGGAAAGAGATCAATGAAAGACTCCCAGAAGGACCTCTACACGTGGAGGGAGAGTTCTATAAGTATGTGCTGATCTGAATTATTCAATTAGGCTTGTGACTATGGTGGATGAAGTTTATTTTAAAAGCACAATGCTGAAAACCTCTCAGTTCATTCAGTTATTTTCAACACATACATATTCACTGTCTGCTACGCTCAGGTGCTCTTCACCTCAAATTCACCCTCTTCAGCTAAAACTAGTTTCCATGAGCAGTTTCCTTGTCCTTCCACATTCCTGAGCATTATCTCTGACTCTTCCTTGTACAGCAGAACTAATACTACATTCTGTCCATTTTTACTTCAAAAGAGCTCCCAGGCTGCTGCTGCTTTCTCCTCTTCACCAGGACAATGTTCCACTCATCGCTGCTCCATGCTGAGTTACCAGTTTGGCCTCCTGACCAGCCCCCAGCTTCCTTCCTCCAGCACGGCCATGCTCAGCAGCCTCAGACCAGGTCTACCCACTCTGCCTCCCCAAGAACTAGTGTGCTCCTCCACCTGCCCGCGGGGCGCCCCGGCCCCGGCAGCCCACCTGCCTGCAGACAGTGCTGCTTCCTGGCAAACCTATGCTCCTGGTTTCTCCTCTCCTCAAGGTTCTCTACCACCTCTGCCAGCTCTGATCTTTCCCTTCCTCTGCTCGGTTCTAGTCTTGCCTCCTCCAATACTCCTCTTTTGGCCTATCTAATCCACAAACCTTCCCTGAAGGCCTATCACATGAATAAATGGGAGGACAGGTTGGCAACAGTTATCCTCTGATGGTTTCAGGTATTTCTCTTGCCTCTGCAGCAAGATCAGGTCTTTCATTCTTTTTGTAGACCCTACAAAGCCAGGCAGAGTGCTAGAGACGTAAAGCTTTCAACCAACATCTGAGCAACCAATTTAGAAGTTCTAAAATGAAAATTTGATTTTACGAATCACGTGTATTATTGACCTGGTGGATATTTAACACATAGACAGTTCCCTACCTTAAGGGGAGGAGGAGCATTTAAGAAAACATTATTCTTTGAGAACTTATTTATAAATCCTCTATTCAGCCATTCATTTTAATAAGACCTATCATCTCAAGCCAAGAAACCCATAAGGCTTAAAGAGATCTGTATCACCTGCCACAAAAGTCACTCAGTTCTTCAGCAGAAAATGACAGGAGAGGAAAGGACTAGTGAAGCTCTGACAGGGAATTTAAGATCACAGTTAGCCACACAATTGCCATTTTATCCCATAGCAATTATTCAAGGTGCTTGGAGGGTGGTGTTGGTGGAAGATGAGATGCTTTACCACACCCCCATCAACCTTCCCAGTCATAAAGAGTCAGGTGGTAACACGGTGGCCATCCATTCGCTTGGAGGGAGGACATCTATAGGATGGAGATAAGGTAACAATATGACTGTATTAAAAATGAAGATCACGCATTTTTTAAGTATTACCTACTAAATCCTCACATATCTCTTAAAAAAAAAAAAAAAAAAAAAAACCTCAGTGTTTTTGTTTTTGTTTGTGAAGGAAAAATAGCCCTTAGTTTTTGGTAAGTGAAAGAAGTATTGGAATAACAGATGCAGAAGGTCAGGACCTGTCCCTTAGCTTGGCTTTTCCATCTTGTCCCAAAGCTGGAACTCAGATATCAGCAATCCTCGTCCAGGGTCAAACTCTCACTGTGTCTTCTGTGATCTTTTTTTGTTGTTTAACATATATAAGGGTCCTTCAAAAAGTTCATGGAAAAACAGAATTAAAAGATAATACAAATCTTTCCATGAACTTCTTGAAGGACCCTCACATATGTTCTACGTAATTTAACACTAACCAGTTCACTGAGTTATCTTCCCATTTAGAGTAAAATGTCTGTATTTAACTTCCTGGGTTTTCCCTACAGCATCTCAGAAGCCTCATATAAATCCTTTCTCTTTGGAGCTCAGAATCTCACATGGGCACAAACACTGTGAGCTGGAATATTCACAAGAGTTAGCAAAGCACGTCCAGGAACTGGAAGCCCCATAATAAGAGGAGACCCGTGTAGCGAAACAAGGTTTGGGAAACAGAGTCGAGTAGCTGCTTGGACAGAAGAACCTTTTCACAGGCTTGTCCACTGGGAGGCTGTGGGGATGAGGCAAGAAGTAAGTAAAATATACTCAAGTTATCAGATGAGGTCACACCTCTGCCAGCAGAGGTCAGACAATGAATGGTATGGTTCATAGGTGTCTCCCAAAAGCCAACTGTCCAGATTTTCAAGGCAAAAAAATTTTTACCATGAGCTTCACTATATAACCATCTCCTACTTACCAGAATTTGGGTAGTTTTTATTTTTGTTTTTGTTTTTGTTTTTTTTGGTAATAAATACAGAAAAAATTTTAAAATTTTAATTCTTAAAGTGTAATGCCTGTATTTTCTCAAAAACGATCGAAGAAAATATTTATTTTAAAAGAGACTTTTTGATATTCTCTTTCCCTTGATTTAAAACTGTTTGAAGGAACACTAGGCATCTTGGGATGGCAGCCCACAGCAAAGGTCTAGCAGTTTTTTCTCAAGCTGGGCTGCAGGAGAGAATCAGGCCCTAAGGCATCAGTATACAGAATCAATAACCACTTCTCCCATACATCTAGAATGGTTCTAGCCACATGTCTCTTGGGAGGCCATTTTCCACGGGTCTCTCATGTTTCTGCACATCTAATGAGCAAGAGGCACTGGCTTCCTTGTTCCGGACCATCTTTCCAAGGACATTTTTAGGGCAAATAGCTTCGGGAGACAGAGATTATGTGTGTCTCTCTCTGGAGCTAAGAGCAGGCTCTACCCATCATAAGAGTTGGGTTTTCTAAGGTCTGGATTCCTCTCCTGTAACACTCCACATGCAGGTATTACCTGGGCCACGCTGTATCATCCTGTGGGAAATGGGACTAGGGGAACTGGCATAAGAAAATACTGATACTCTGATTACCGAGATTAGTAGCACCCTTGACTCTGACTGGGAGTCCCATGTCTTCTTCCAGTATCCATGAAACCATGACAGGCTAATTTAGTAGCTTGTAAGCAGGGTCATATTTTAGACCATTTATGATCTTGACACTATCATCCATGAGAGAATTGACAACATAGTCACTCAGATCAGTTTTTTGTATTCTGTGGTTCGGAGGAGAACCCTGGCTGAGAAAGTCTTTGGGTTAAAGATCAAAAATGATTGGTGACATAAGAACGAAAAGATCATTATGTGCTAAAACATAATGAAATATTTTTGAGTGTCCTCTCCTACCACTTCCCAAATTTAAACTGTTTTAAAAATCAATTTATTTCCTTCTTCTTGCTGCCCCTTTAACGGAGGGTTTTTGATTAGTAAGACTGGCACGAGCACAAAAGACCAATTCTATTTAATGATGAGCTACTGACCAATTACAGAAAAGTATCTACCACATGTTTCTTGAAAGCCAAGTTGTGGTTTGCAGAAATGGAGAAAGAACTTAACCGTTACTAAAAAGCTTAGAAAAAACATTTGCCAGGACAGAAATCAAACAGAACTACTAATACCTCTTGGTTATCATCCCAATTTAACACACTAAACTGAAAGTCTTCTAAAACAGGACTCTTCCCCATTTTCATAGCAGAAGAACCATCACCACCGCCTTCTTTTGAGCGGAACTATTGGCTTCTCACTAAAAACATGATTTCAAATTGCTAACTCAGAAACACATTACTGAAAATACGTACATTCAAAGTCTACCTGGCTACTCCTTAGGAACAGGGAAGTTTCTTACGTTTGGGTGAGGTGGGGTTAGAGGAGGAGTCGAGGAAGCAAGGACTAGAATTTGCACTTGTGTAAGGGATAAAGGAACTCTGCGATAAAAAAGAAATCAACACCCTTTGCTTTGGAAAAACAGGCCTGAATTTTAGGGAAAGACCGTATAGCTTTTGCAGTAGGGGGAGAAACAAACCCACAAAACACGAAGTGATTACTGTGACTGTTTATGTGTACACTTCACAGAGTTTATTTTTATAAAATTTAACAACACAGCAGTCCACGCTGCTTCTGACTCAAAGTGTGATCCAATCTTCTCCAGTACCAGACTCTATGCTCCACGCATATTAAAAACTTTCTGGCAGCAGAAGAGCACAGACATTTCAGAAAGAGAGGAGGGGGTTAGGGCCTTTACTGTTAAAATTCAACACCAGCTGCACTGGTTACCAGAGAAGTCCTGCATCTAACAAACCTTTCTTGCCTAACACAGACAGGTCTGGCTTTGGGGAAGTGCTAGATATGAGGGCCAACTCCAGGCTCTGTGAGCACTGAGTGTAATTTAAAATTCAAAGGGGTACAGCAGAGAGAACAAGAAAAGAAATTGGCAAGAAAAGAAATGACTGTTTATTTGAACTTACTAAATCCCTCAAACACCAAGATATTTGACTATGGCTATATGATATCGGAATCAAATCATAATTTTGTGCTGGAATGAAAGATTTCAAAACGTCATTTGAAAGGTCTCCAAGCAGAAACTAACACATTAGTGAAATGATCTTTCATGCCAGTCTGGGAAATATACAGCATAAGTCTAGAACAGCTGTCCTGGGCAAAAGTGTTTGAAAATGTTAATAAAGACAGAAGGAAATATTGTAGATCTGTATATTATGGGAAAATCTCTGTTCAAATAAATGCCAGTTATTCCTTAAGTGCCAGAGAGGGAGAATTCCACAGCAAGCACATTGTTTGGTTCCAAATGAGCATATCGAGGGAAAGCAAAAAGCCTGTGACATGGAAGTCACCATAATCCATGGGGTTGAGTGAGGAAGCCTCTGCTGCCCATTATGAAGGTTCGAAATGGACGCTCTGGCTCATCACTTATGGTCTGAGAACTACCTGTCAGGATACACCCAGGGGACTATGACACCACCTGCTCTCTGGGAGCACCTGCCAAGTGAGTGGAGAATGACAAGTAATAATCATAATGCTGTGTCATGAGTGCCATGTAGAGATCTGCCCAGGATCCCTCACAGGAACAGAGGAGGGAGAATGTAACTATGACTGGGTCATACAGGAAGGCTTTCTGGAGGAGGTGGTGTCTGTGCTGAGCTGATGCTGCCATTGTCAACATCATCATCACCTCCCCACACTCAGGTTCATGTGACACACCACTATACACAGTCCAGCACTGTGCTAGACACAACTCCCATATGCTAATTTATTCCCAATGGCCCTGTCATTCCACATGACATATCAGAAGCCTGAATCTCGGAATGGTGAAAGTGACTCACTCAAGCTCATGTCAGTAGTAAACCCTGTTTTGACCAGCCAGCACAGAGCTCATACCCTCAAGTGACTAGAACTGAATGTGAGGAGAACAGCGGCAAGAGATGTGAATATGGAGATACTCAGGAGGCAGGGCCATATGCTGAAGGTAAGAAAGGATTTTAATCAGAAGAATTACCAGTGTGTAAAATTCTGCCACTCTGCAGAAAGAACTGGGTTCCAATGCCAGTGCTGCCATTTGCTGGCTGTGTGCCCATTTGCAATTTCTCAATCTCCCTAAGCTTGTTCCTTTTTTTGCAAATAAAAGAAAGGATACTAATCACTAGCTAGAAGCTGCAGTGAGAAGGAAGAGAATGATTTGAGAGAGCCTCCCAGAGGCCGGCCCACAGTCGGCACTATTAACCTGCAGTTGACAGTCATCCATAACAGAACCTTGGCCAAGCAGCTGAAGTCCCTAGTGTCAGCTTCCTCAGCTAAAATGGAGAAGGTAATTATTATTAGGCTGGATCACTGTAAGGTTTAAATGAGATAATAGGTATAAAACACATAGCAGTGACTGCAGCATAGCAAGCACTCAATAAATAAAGCTCTTACTACTATTATGTATTTCTGAGTCAGATCTTGCCTCTGCTTTCTAGGGTTCCATCATCACTAACTAAAGACAGCAAATAAACTATGGTACAGGGAAAAATTACAAAGATATTAAGTGGATGTCACCATTTAAAACATAAAGTTTACTAAATGCAATGTGGTATTCTGGATTGAATCATGTAACAGATAAAGAATATTATTGGAAAAACTGCTGAAATCCATATAAAGTCTATAGTTTAATTTACAGTACTGTACCAATGCTAATTTTTTAAAACATTTTTCTAACAAAGATACCATGGTTCTGTAAGATGTTAACAGGAGGGGAAGGTGGGTGAAGAGTCTATGGGAACTCTTCATACCATATCTTCATAACTTTTCTGTAAATCTAAAACTATTCCAAAATAAAAATTTTGTTTTAAATAATAGTATATAAAAAGAACAACCCAAAACAAAATTTTTAATCATTGAAATACTAAGGGCCTTTTTAAATTATCATCACACACTTGAAGGCATCCAAAACACATGGGGAAAACTTGCTTGATTCAATGACAAGAAAAGATGCATGAAGATTACATTTTTTTTTTTCCCCCTTTGGCTTTTTAAAAAAATTTTATTTTACTTCTCAAAATACATTGTACTTGATTTTCATGCCCCTTTACCTGTTCCTCTCCACCCACCCCCACCCCCCCACATCATATCTGTGCACATGGCTTAAATAGTTCAAGGAGTTTGTCTTCTTCCCCCCACCCTTTATTTGTTTCTGTGTTTATTTATTAATTTTTAGCTCCCACCAATAAGTGAGAACATGTGGTATTTCTCTCTCTGTGCCTGACTCGTTTCACTTAATATAATTTTATCTATGTCCATCCATGTTGTTGCGAATGGCAGTATTTCATTCGTTTTTATAGCTGAGTAGTATTCCATTGTGCAGATATACCACAGTTTCCTTATCCACTCATCAAATGATGGACATTTGGGCTGGTTCCAGCTCTTGGCTATTGTAAATAGTGCTGCAATAAACATTAGAGTGCAGGTATCCCTTCGACATGATAATTTCCATTCCTCTGGGCATATTCCCAGCAGTGGAATAGCTGGGTCATATGGTAGATCTATCTGTAATTTTTTGAGGAACCTCCATACCATTTTCCATAAAGGCTGCGCCATTTTGCAGTCCCACCAACAGTGGATGAGAGTTCCTTTTTCTCTGCAATCTCTCCAGCACTTATCGTTCTTAGTCTTTTGGATATTGGCCATCCTAACTGGAGTGAGATGGTATCTCAGTGTGGTTTTGGTTTGCATTTCCCGGATGCTGAAAATCACCCACACCACCGCATGGTGGTTAACTGCCCTTCTAGACATGGGGTTTTAAGGAACATGGGCTTTTTCAAACAGAATAGTTCTGATTAAAGATTAGATCAAAGTCAGCAAATGTTTTCTGTAAAGGGCCAAATAGTTAATACTTTTGGTTTTGCAGGCCATACGGTCTCTCTTGCAGCTGCTCAAATCTGCCATCATTGCAGGGCAAAAGCAGCCAGAGAGAAAGTGACTGAGTGTAGCTGTGTTCCAATAAAACTTTATTTACAAAGACAGGAGGCAGTAGGCTACAGTTTGCTCACTCCTGGAGGAGACAGAACACATGAGAATCCATTCGGTGGGGCGTGGGGGAGGTGAAGACAATGAGGAGGCCAACTCCCGAGTGCTTGAGAAGCCCATGGTGTGGGCTTCCCTTGTGTGTGCCCAGAGTGACCTGCCAGTGCTCACTGCTATACCGCAGCAGCCCTCTTTGGTTGCTACTGATCTCCTCCCCCCAGGAGGGAACCAGCCATCCAGCCAGCATAAAAGCAACAGAGACAGCCCTCAGCATCCATGGGGAGACTGGTTCCAGAATCCTCTTGGACACCAAAATCCATGGATGCTCAAGTCCCTGATATAAAATGGCACGGCACTTGCATATAACCTATGTACATCCTCCCATATACTTTAAATCATCTCTAGATTACTTGTAGTACCTCATACAATGGACATACTAAGTAAATAGCTGTTATACTGTATTGTTTTTATTTTTATTATTTTTTATTGTTGTCCTGTTATTTTGGGGGGTTTTTTCCCGAATATTTTTGATCCACGGTTGGTTGATTCCACGGATGCAGAACCTGCAAATACAAAGGGCCGACTAACTTGTTGACCCTTGAGAAAAACATATTTTTTGCAGGAGGTGTGTGGGCAGAGAAAGGAGGAAGGGGACCGCAGGAAGCCCCTGAAGTTGTTTGAACAAGGGCGTGGCCACGTTTAACACTCAGTCCGTCCTCAACCCATGGGATGCTGAGGCCCCTAGGCAGATTCCTTCTGTGCACAGGAAAGGACACACGTCTAGTCGTCTGACACCTGACAGAGTTCACTCCCAAAGCAAGCATTTTCTTCATTTTGCTTTAAGAGAACTGTCTTAGAATTACATCTCTGGCCAATCTTTCCCTCCGAGAGCACTGCTCCAATCCCATTTTTCTCCCTTGCAGATGATCACTGTGGAATCAGGGGAGAGGGTTAAACTTTAGCTTGATAGTTGAACAGAAAAAGAACTGTAGCTTCATTTCAGAAAATTATGGTGCTTTAGAGGTCTGAGGGTTGTAGTTCTGCACAGTCTTTGACAGGAATGTTGCTATCAGCTCAATTCTTGTGTGGAAAATAGTTGCCACCCAACATGAGAGCTGAACATATAAAACAGGGCCAAACACAGCTCAAAGGGGGTACAAAATTACCCTGCTAAGAAAAATCATCTAGTTACTCACACAGCGGACTTGGGGTTACCTGTCATGATAAGTGAGCCACCCACACTGCTCAGAATAATTTACACGTTTGAGTGAGTCCCAGGCCAAACCTGTAAATTATTTCCCCTGCCTTGGTTGATCATGTGATATCCAAGGACCTATTCTCAGAGGCTCCTACAAAGGAGACTCCCAAACAGATAGACTAGATAGACAAGCTGAGTCTTCTTGGAATATCTACAGTAACTGATAAAGACAACTCAACTTCAGATCAACATTTAGGGCTTCTCCAAGACTAGAAAGGTTATCTCCCTGAGCTATTTAGTAAGATTATGTAACTGATGAACCAGGAAGCTGGGATCAAATTAAACTAAGAATACCAAATTAGGGGGAAAGGAAAATCTCAGCAGGTGGCTGCCTAGAGCTCTCAGGAGAACAGTGATTGGGTTTAATCACGTGGTATCCTGCACCACTTGTAGTAGAACAGTAATCCAGAGGGGCGGATGTTAATATTCCCCTTTCACGTATAATCTTGCTAAATCTTGGTTTGTTTAAAAACTTATATAAGGTTTCCAAGGTTTTAAGGCCTGCAAAGCCAGGCCTGTTTGACTCTAACATCTGTGCTTTACCAGTGTACACCTTCTCTCAATTCATAGAGACAGCTTATGTGGCCCCTGCCTTATTTAGATATTGAGACACGGCCAAGCAATTCATGAGCAGCACATAATAAAGTACAATAATGGCATTGAGAGAGAAAGTCTTTACTGTAACAACAAGAACCAATGAAATTAAAAAGAAAAACAAGACTAATGCAAAACTTATCTTTAAAGTCTCATGCAGTAGAAAAGCTACTGCAAAATTCAGATGTGTGTCATTAAGAAAGCCTACTTTTTATTATGGAGCTTGAAAGTTATATGGACAATCAACATTCTGGCTTAAAAATGAAACCTCCAAGTTTCAGAACCTGTAGTTATAACACAGCAAAGGAAGACATGAATTAGGTCACACACCAAGTGCCAAGTACGTAACACGAATATCAAAAATATCCTAGCAAGCCACAATAGATGTGTATCGAAAGATGTAAGGTTGCTAGGCAGCTGATATGTCATAATTTCTGTACAAATCTGGAGAGAAGAATTCAAGGAAATGTACAGCACAAAAGTTATACCCCGAAAATGAATATGAATAGACATTTATGGTCAGTGGCCAAGTATATGGGTCCTGTGTCTAGCGTCAAGAGATTTACTGAAGTTGAAGTCAGACAAGTGAATGTCATATTACTCATTAAAAGATTACAGATGCTGCTCTATTGCAAATATCAAATTTCCAAGTCTCTCAGGTCTGTTAGGGGGAGAATGCCCTTCTCCCAAATCTCAGCCAAGGTACTGGATGATGAATGTGCTGCAACCAGATTCAAGTGTTTATTACCCACAGATAATTATAAACTACAGCCACATGACTTAATGTAGGGTCAGTGCTCCCTCTTCAAAACAAGGGCAGTGACCAGCTGACAGCCAGGGATGTCTCACTGGGGTTCATGATTGAGGCTGGGGGTGGGGGATAGTTCGAACAATGTCCCCATATGCAACTAGACAATTTCAATCTCTACAGTAAAACAAGTCTAAGGGAACCAGAGGTCACTAGGGCAGACAGATCAGGTGTCACATTCTGCCTGTGTCCCTTACTAGTCATGTGGTGGTTTGGGCCAATTTTCCTGGGCTCCTTGTGCCCTGGTTTCCCTATCTTTAAAAATGAGGATATATCTACGCCACCGAGTTGATGTGAGCATTAAGATGAAATATTTATGAAATAGCTAAAACAATACTTAGTGCTCCATGATCTTTGATCCTGAGAAATTCAAGAGGGTAACTATCTAACCAAACTTTCTCTAAAGCGTCAAATCACCAACCTCTTCTAATGCAAAAGGTTCTATCCGTTGAAATCCCCTTTCCCCCAAGAGGTGCCGAAAGGATCTAACTTGTGAGCAGAAATTCAAAGTGCTGTGCATTCACAGCAAGGTGACATGCTCCTCCTGCTCATCTGGCCCCTGTTCTTCCTTACACTCGACCTCTCTTAGACCTCAATCATTTAGAACCTACCCAGTGACCCTATTGCTCACTTAGGCACAGGAGTGGGTCCTGGTCCCTAATTCACTCCTCACAGTACCCAGCATTGAACAGCACATCTTCCCTCATGAAGGCACTAGCTCTGCTAGAGATCTCAATGTAACCTACACCACATTCTGTAACCAGGGCCAACTGATGGGTAGGCAGAGAAAAGCTGCTAACCTTATGAGGAAATGATCTTCCCACTAGCCAACAAAGATGCTAGAAATCCTTACAATGGGTAATTCATTCCTTTCAGTTAAGTGTCACCCTCTCAATCTCTTTCACAATTACATAGCTTTCCTTACTACAAAAGCAATATGTGTTCATTTTAGCCAAGTTAGCAAAAAAGCAGAAGTGCAAAAAAAAAAGGTGTTTAAAAGATAAATTTCCTGTTTTCCTTTGAAATAATAACAACAATAAAGGAGGTAAAAATATTAAGACACCGGCTTCTAGGCTAAACCAACCGCCCTGGTCCAACAGGGACCGGAAGCACTTAAGATCAAGAGTGTTGAAGCTGAGGAAGCCCCCTCCGAAGGGGCAGGGGAGAGGGAAGAAGGAACGACAGAGAGGAAGGGACGAGTGGAGACGAAGTCTGCCTATGACTGCTACCCTGTAATTTCTAGGAATGTGCCAAATTACACAGAAAGCTGTTAATAACTGTTTAAAATGATTACTTTTCTGAACTTCAGACAAATCATTCATGGCTTATTGTGGCATACTAAGCCACAAATCATATTTAAGGTGTATTTTGATATCTCCCAGCAAAATTCATCCACTTGCTAAAAGAGCAGTCAGGGAACCAACAGTCAAGTAATTTGAAATGCCAAGTACTTATCTCTGGGAAACCTCTATTCGCCCAATTTAAATGAAGCAGAAGCAAGTTATTTCACTGACAAGAATAAAAACGGTTACCAGTGAGTGCCCACAAAGTATATGGATCTCAAGCACAAGGCTGCACACGGGAGTACATGTGTACTATCAAGTGATTTTAAATAACTGACACCTAGTCCAGGTAGGCGCAAATCTCTGCAGCACAGCAGCGGCTTGGGGCAGTAGCTGGGATAGATGCTTTGGTAATATGTTAACATTCAGGATAAACAAAGCCAAGCCTCCCAGCAGGTGGAAGAGAGGACACTACTGCCTTCCTGGCCTGCCAGAGCACACAGTGAAATGCACCTGAGGGTACCAACATTCCCAGCTACAAAGAGCTATTCTAAGATGCTGCTATCTTGAATGTGGGAATGTGGTGGCAGACAAGTAGCTGTTTCTTTTCTTTCAAAATCTGTAGAGAAAGCAGATAGCATGACAGATATTTCTTAAAAGAGATATTCTTTTGTGGTGGGAACCTAAAAGGATTACTTGTCAAGAATCCTGCTCCATCCATTACAATTGAAGAAAACCTGCTTAGAAAAAACTACTTTCTTGGGGAAAAAATGACTTTGGAACATTTGAAATACTTTGACCTATGATGTAATGACCTCCAAGGAGACTGAGCTAGCAATTCTTTACTGGCAATGAAGTCACCCATCACCTTACTGAGTGTACAGGTAAGTAATAGCTCCAGATTGACTGACTGCAAGGAATAATACCCACAAGTCATAAACATCAGCAGAAACCCAAGAAATCCAATTCTCCACATTGTTTTCTACCTGTCAGAAGGCCACAGCTGTACTTATACACTGCCTATATCAGAATCGTGCTGCTTTCAAATCCTGAAAATTTGCTTTCCAATAACCAAGGTTACGGCATTTCTGTACAACAGAGCTATTGGAGTCTTATGTGATCCACATACGTTTGGACTCCATTCCTTAGGACTCAAGGCATGTCAAGTTCAAGTTGTGGAACACAGAGTCAACCACCCTGGCTGAAAACCAAATGCTACTGGCAATGTCTCCTTTTTAAACCCCTGGGTAGAGTATTAACGACCCCATGGCAACTTGTATGGCTGGTATACAGAGACTAAAGAGGGAAAAAAGACAAGACAACAAGAGACTACACACACACAATGAAAACTAAACTTATAAATGCTAGGCAAACAAAGAAAAATGCTATAAAGAGAAAATGATGAGATTAATTCTGTGGAATTCCTGAAAAAATAATTTTTAATCTTTATTTATAAGGAAGAAGGAAGATGGATCCAAAACCAAACATAGTAGTTTAAGAGACATTCGATGATATACAGAAAGAAATGGGATTTCCAAAAGGAAAGTGGAGGGAGGTCGGGGATTAATTGGGTGGGAGACACAGGGGACAATCACAATTTGTGGTAATGGGCATGCTGACAGTATTGATCCGGCCATCACATCTTGGGTACAAGTGGTGACGGTCAGCTTTGTATTCCATGAATATGCATAACCAATAAAATAAAAATAAAAAATAAAATAAATGAATAATTAAAATAAGAAATTAAATATTTACTAAAAACTACGTCAATATCACAAAAAAGTTCAGAGAGTTTAAGATCCAATTCCTATCACTAAGAATTTTATGATCTAGCTGGGGGTAAGAGAAGGATTAGATAGATAGATATACAGATACCACATAAATACCAAATAATATTAAAAGGCAAAAATTAATTAATACTCAAAGGCAAAATTTTCTTAATGCCAAATAATGAGTATCAGCAGAGAAAGATATTATTTAGAGGCTCCCTGTAGACCAGCACATGAGGAATGACTTCCTGGAGGTGAAGATTAAATCAGACCCTGAAGATAGGTCAGGACTATTTTGAACAAAAAAGTAGGGGAATTATTTCAGGCAGAGGGAATCAAAGTATGCAGGAAGCACACAAAGGCTACTGGAAGGACAGCAAACACACCACTCAGAAGAGTTTAAAAAACACAGGAAGAGAAATCACTTATCTTAATTACACTCCTCAGAAAGGCTGTTTATCATCAACTGCTGCCCAGAACCATGAGGGCAGTGGGAGGCAGTCCCCTGCATCACAAGGCTCACCCATCCTCACCTGGAAACTTGTTAGATATGCAAACTTACAGGACTCTTCTAAGACCTACTGAATCAGAAGCCCTGGGGTGGGGCCCAGTAGTGTAGGTTTTAACAAGACCACCAGGTGACTGTGACATATGCTCAAGTTTGAGGAGCGCTCGTCTAATACCGAAACTTTTTAACATGATGATAAATCTGGACTGATAGATGCTCACAAGTAAATCCTTTAAAAGATGGGACTCAGGAAACAGTCTATGTACTTAAGAGAAACAGATGTAGTTCATCCACTGCATAGAAGAAAAAAAAAATGAAGTGCTTGAAGTAGGAGAAAGTCTACACTGTAACAAAAATCTCCTTTCCAGACTTGCTTCTACTACTTCCCCTCCCCTTCCTTTTTGGTCTCTCAAGGTTGAAGTGTTCTTCATGACATTTTAAAATTTGTAAGAATAGGAAGCTGGGGAATTCACTCCTCGTCTGATTTATGACCAAAAATAAAGTTCTTGTTTCAAGCCTGGACGTGTTGTGAATTGCACATTGACTATACCATGGCACCTAATGTCATTTTTCTGCAGAACCAGTGTGGAAGAAAGATGGCACTAAACTGTTCTCCACTGGCTGTGATACACACTTACTGAAAGAAAGAATCCAGGATCTGGTTTTCACTCACACACACACAGCATAGATTCCTCCTCGCGTGTAACCAGGATTACAGATTCCGGGTTCCTATGTTAACTACTGTTATTGTTGCTTATAATACTAAAGTGAAAAAGAATTTTTACCGCAGAAAAAGAATAGGAAAAGTGACAAGCATAACTGAGAAATATGTAATTTAACTCTGCAAATACACAATCTTCAGCTTATTTTATATATATAATATATATATATATATATATATTATATATATATGACAATCTTGAGGGAAAAAATCATATCTGGAGAATGTGTTTCCTACTTGAAGTTTCACTTTGATTTTCAGCTAGATTTTCCAAGTCATCAGGTCACCCCAAAATTTTAACATATCAAATGTCTCCCAGCCTCTCTTAATACTTAATAAGTTCATAACGATTTCATGTGGATCCAGCAGTAACTATAAAAAGCCAAGTACTCTGAGGAACACTTTCCAATCCATTTAAATTCCCAAGAATGCCCAGCTAGAGTCAGATGACATCATTCTCTATAATTTATTTTAAGCAACTTTAGTTTTAAAAAATTCTTTAATACTCTGAGATGAATTATACATGTACTTTTGGATGTAATTTGATTGACTAATCAAGTAATGCCTTGTAATTATTAGGGGAGCTGTTTTTTCTTCTCTAAGCATTTGTTTGAAATTTGATGCCCCTCTGCTCTCCCCAAGCCACCACCACTCTGCATCTACTCCACGGCCCTGGTCCACACAGCAAGATAAGCCCTCATAGAGTCAAACAAGTACAAGGTATTTTGTTTGTATTAGTAGCATTTGTCCTAATAAACCTGAGCTGATCTGCACAAGCCTGGCACTAAACCAAACTGAGAAGATAAAATCAGATCTGTCATCCATCACGTCTCAAGCACGCAGAGTGCTACTGAGTCAAATAGAGCATAAAGCTCTCCAAAATTCGTATAACTAAACTATCATTCTGTAGACAGTGTCAAGAGTTTGTATCACAGTGCATGAATTCTCATCTCTCTCAAAGTTTGCATAACTAGTGAGAAAACGTACTAAGTAGGACAGTCACAAATTTCCTTTGCACAACCCCAAACTGCCACGAACTAAACTTAGATCAGATCTGAAGTAGCTCCCATCCACCCCTCCGGTACTGGAAACACAGAGACACTATTCAAGAAAGGCTTCGGCTTTATGGATCCTTCTCCCCTTGGCAGCCCCACCGATCAGAGAACAAGGGTCCTCAGATCCAAAGGCTTCAGTACCCACTGGCCATGTAAACTTCAAAATGAAGCCGGTCCCGGCCCTCCTACCCTCAGCACCAAGCAGAAGCACAGTTACTTGCCCAGCGGGTGTCCAGTCGCCACAGTTCCCTCCGTCTGTGAGAAGGTGGTTTCCGTCTGGTCCGGGAGGCCCCTGGACAGCTGCAGTCGTGGGAGATGGGGAGGAAAGTGAGTCCAGGCTGCTGGCTGGGGTGTCCTCCTTAGGAGGATTAGGACTGTCACCTAGGGGGAAAAAAGCATTGAATTCCAAACAAATACTCAGAGAAGAAAAAATTAACTCCATTAATAATTACAGGGCATTACTTGATTAGTCAATCAAATTATATTCAAAATCACATTTATAATTCAGCCTGAGAGTATTTGGGCGTTCTGTCTCTAAAGTTTTTTTTTTCTTAAAAACACCAAAGATGCTTAAAATAAATCATAGATAATACACAGTAAGAAGTGTTTTCCCCACAAGAAAACACAATAATCCAAGTCAGATCAAATGGAAGACAAGAGCCTTAATGGTAGCCACAATGATTTCCTAATGTATAAGAAGCCGAGGTATAAATAAACCACAACATCAGCAGCAGCTCAGAGCACCCCAGCCTGCAGGGTCCAACCTCTCACTTTCCAGTCACCTGTTGGTTCTTTAAGCCATTCTCAGTCACCACTTAGTTCATAGTAAACTAAACAACTCTAAAAGGAACCTTGTCTTCTGAGCTGGTATCTTGGGTTACAATTTCTAATAGCCCAATTTATTAAAATCCCAGACATAGAGAAACTTCCATTTCCCTGTGAATATCAGGGAGGATGTTGTACGAAAGTCGGGCCCCTGCAGTGACTGCAGGGGATGAGTTTAAACCAGAACTAAAAGGCATTTTCTAAATGAGTTGCATGATTTATGCATTCACAGAGGACCATTTTATGAAATAGGTTTAGTATCATTTGTACATATTATGGGCTTGGGTGGACAATGCAGAAGACGGAAAAGAGAGCTCACAAGAGCAGCTGTTTCCCTCAACGGGTCTTCTTGTTTTCACAGTGCTCCCAGCTGCCATAAGTGCACCTGAACTGCACCCATTAGAGCTTGGCCCTTCAGCGTAATCCACAGACCCCACAAAATATTAATCCCTCCGGCGTGCCTTACAGAGGCAGCAATGTCCTATGAAGATGGCACTGACTTGTCCTTGGTTTTATAGGTGATGAATCACAAAGTCAGTCAACAAACTGCCACAGAAGCAAATGATACAAATGGAGGCCCAGAACCCAGCCACCAACAGCTTTTACCTGAGTGAGTCTTCATGCTTCCTCAGTCCTAGGTCCTAGAAACAGAGCAAGCATAAACACAAGGAACAGGAGAAACTTGCTCTCAGAAAACCATCTTAGATGGATTTCAATTCTTCTAAAAATGAAGCACAAGAAAAATTCCAGGCTCTGATTAAGCTAGAGCCCAAGATGCTAACCTTGAAAATTGATTGTACAAAATAATTTTTATTTACCCTGACTCAGTTTACAACTAAGACTAAGAGAGAATCTTAGAAATGAAGATCTAGAAAAGCTAAATTCAGGGAAGCAAGAGTTAGAGATGGAGATGATGGCTTGAAGAAGGAATCACTTATGGGGACAGTTAGGGGGAGATGCCCGGATGACTGTGCAGAAGATTCCGGAAGGGAGCTGTCTTCTGGGCTCTTTCTTTCAAAGTATGTTGCAGGGGAGGGTGGGTGATATGGTGGAACAAGGGGCGGACCCCATCTCCGTGGGCAAGTCGTCTTCCTGGGCTGAGCCTCTGCCTGTAAAGCCTTGCGCCGTCCCCATTCACCAATGAATACTGAATGATGGTTCTTTCAGTGAAGTCACTTTTTCCACAGCCTTTCACCACAAAGCAGTTAGCTAATTGGAGAAATTCAGTCCCAGTACAGAGCCAAGTTTCAGGCAAATGAACTGAAACCCACTGACAGACCACCGCTATGACTTCCTTTTGATTTATTTTCTTTCTGGGATACAGTCCACTTTGGAACAAAGGCTGCGTCTCCCCCTGTGCCTAGAGAGCTCAACTCTACCCACTTCTGCTCTGCAAATGAGCCCGAGGGCACCAAGGGGCTGGAGCTCCAGCTCTCCCAGACCCCTCCCCATGTCCCTCAGTCATCAAGAGCAAGGGCTCTCTTCAAAATTCAGAGAGTCTCAAATGTAACCCCAGCACGGGTCTAGAGCAAGCTTGAAACATTGACCTGTATTATACCTGCCAATTCGGGGCTCAGCTAGAAGCAGCAAAGTCTCATCCGTTCTGAAGCAGACAGGACACCTCAACACTGAGTCACAGGACAGCAGCCACCCCCTTTGGGACGCTGGCCCTGGCCCTTGGGCTCCTCTGGGCCATGTTCCCCTGACTGCAGGGCAGGGCATGACACGGCCAAAGCAGCAAGTGAGAGTCACGGACCAGCTTATTCCCTGACTCATTCCTACCAAAAGAAACCTGTCAATGAGAAACAACTTTGGGGAACCAGAGACCAAGGGTCTAATGTTACTTTAAAAAGATGCCTGAAGTGTTTTTACAACCAGACACAGCAGCACATTCACACTGCCTCTAATCCTTTTCCCAAGCAGACTGACACAGCACAAATTGTCATTCAACATATTAAATCACATTCTATTAAGAGAATTCTCTCTTCCTTTCTGCCAAACAGTGGCAATCCGAACCCTCAAGTTTAAATAATGTTGGTGGAAGAGACTACGTTTACACAGACTGATCAAACGAAAAGATGCTCATTCTACTTTCCAACTGCAGAAACTTTCTTTCTCCTTCACTGAACGTGCTTATCTGCTTGAGTCACCGGATTTGAGGGAGAACTAATATCAGGTCCATACGCGCCCAATACTTACAACCCTTTTCTGAAACTTATTTCACCCAAAATCAAATTACTGCTTTTTAACTAGTGTAAAAATAATAAACTTTTAAAAGAATTTCTATGTTCAACCATGTCTGAAATAAAGATTTTAAATCCTATGAAACTAATTTATAATTGAGAATTAAAGTCAGATACTCTCATCACTTTTCTCCTATCGTTTTTTTTCAGTGGCTGCGTAACCTCTTCCCTTAGGCGTTACCCCTCAACAAGTATCTACAGACAAATCACCTCTGAGTAAAAAGGCTGTTCCAGTAAAGTGAACAAAAATGGCGCTTAAGGATTTTCATTGTAGATAGACCCAAGATAAGAAACTCGTTAGAAAATGAACTACTGCCATCTAGAAGAGGAAATGATTTCCTCACGTAGAGCTTTATTCCTACCTTCTCCACAAAGAACTTGCCAACCACCTTTCCTGCCTCTTCTCTCCTTTCTCACAACTAGAAGCAGCAATCAATTTTGTGTTTCACTGTTCTATAATGGTTTTACAACCTGACTTTAGTTCCCCATTTCCATTATACACTTTTTCAGGGTAAAGACCATGTCTCAGTCTTGATAATCCTTGTAGAATATAATGCAGTGCCAGGCAAGTCAGAAGTCATCAGGAAATACTGTGGACTCACTGCCACAAGAAGGATCATGAATATGGAAAGCCATTTCCTCTCTAGAAATTGAGAAGGGAAAAAAATAAATCTAAAATCTCATACTATTCTTACAAAATCTGCACCCAGCATCCAGTTTTCATCCTCTCCCCTTCCAAGCCACAAGCAACTCCAACCCTCTTGAATTATTCACACAACAAGCATTTACTGAGCTTCTACTTATTTACAAGGCACACCACAGATACTGAGTCATAAAGGTAAGGAATCAGTCCCTAACATGAAGGTGTTCATGGTATAATGCAGAAGATGGGTAAAGACAAACATAGCAAAAGGTGTTGTTTGTTATGATATGATTACATCAAGAAGCTCTGAGACCCACAAAAAGGGGTTTCCATATATGCCAGTGGTAGGGGTGAAAGACATGTGGGAGTCAAGCAACAGGAATAGGAAAAAATTATTGCCACACTTTCAAGGAAAGAGACCCTGGTAGAGAAAATACAAAGGTTGAAAGAATAGAAACAGGAGAGAATGTGGCAGTTTTCAGAGCCACAAGTAGTTGGCCTTGGCTGAAGGACAAGGTTAAAGGCAGAAAGCAGGTGTATGAAGTAGGGTAAAGAGCTTTGTACATAACACTAAGGCATAAGAATTTATTCTGCAGGCATTTGGAAATTGTTGCAGGGATTAAGCAGGGGACTGATAAGATCCAATGAATGGATTCAAAAGATATGCAGGGATTACAGTCGTTAGAACTCAGTGAATAAAGGTGAAGGGTGAGAGAGAAACTTAAGACGACCCTCATGTTCTTGGCTTAGTCAACTGGGTGAATGGTGCAACCATTAACTGAAATAGAGAATAAAAAATAAGGAACAAATTGGGTGGGGAAGATAATGAGGCCAGTTGCAGACATGTGGGGTTTGAGGTGTCAATAAAAAAAACCCAAGTGAAGATATCTAAGGAGAGTTGGTTATACAGCCGTAGAGCTTAGGAGTGGAGCCTGAATAGTTTTATTGATTTGGGAGTCATGTACACACAGACGAAATCATGGCATTGAATGAAGACAACAAGAGAGATGTAGAAATGTAGGAGGATCTCGAAACTCGATACGTAAGGACCAGGCTTCTCTTTAAAGCAATGTTGGTGTTACTACTTTAAATATAGAGAACTATTTGTAAATATTTAGGAT